>NW_024037069.1:7931001-9323501 GCF_015706575.1 Patiria miniata | reverse complement strand
TACGGTGTGGGTATCGGCTCTCTCATCTCCCTCGGTAGCTACAACCCTTACAGGAATAACTCATTGATGTAAGCGATAAGATGACTCGCAGAGGCTGTTGTTGTCTTATGTTGTACCTAGCTGAATTATTATTGTTCGGTTTCGTCGTCGTGTGTTGATTGTGAATGACTTGATGTTCACGCTCTTCTTTTGACCGACAGTGACACCATCGTGGTGGGCATCGTCAACGCGGGTACCAGTCTGTTCGCAGGCTTCGTCATCTTTGCTATCCTGGGCTACATGGCGTTCGTTCAAGAGGTGGATGTGTCGCAAGTGGTCGACGAAGGTATTAATTCTTTCACATAAAGCTTTGGGCAAAAATGACGTCATTAATTTTAGGAGACAGAAATACAACATAGGTGCGCGTATACTTCGCGCGCCGTCTCAGCGCGTCTAGCCCATCCGACAACTATAGCTACAAACTCAGGAACGTGGCCATATAAAAAGGTTTAAAACACTAGTTGCTCTTTTTGTCTGATTTCATGAAGACTTTTTTTTTTAACATCATTCGGTATATGTAAGAAGATCAACGTGAAGTTCATATGTAAATTTGATTTTTAAGGAATCAATGTACACTGAAAGTCCGAATAAATGTCACATGAGAACGAGGCCTGATGAGCTCGTGGGACAGGCAGGGTAGACAGGTTGGGAAAGGAAGAAAATGGAGGACGAGAAGTCATAATATGGACAAGGCTACTGGGCCTTATTCACGAGTCGGCCATATTGAATTGAAAGTGAGGTAAAATCTTAATATTTCGAACTTGCGAAGAGAAATGAAAGCAAGTCAATTCCTAATTAACTTCAGTCTGCTTCAATGAATAATTTCAAATTTGTAATTAAAAATTCCCTAATGTTTAAAGCCAGATTATAAGAAAAGACACTAAAATAAGACTGCAATGTGCCTGCATAAATAGTCTTGCACCATCCCACTGAACAGTTACACTTAATGACATACGTTCAGGGAACTCGACAAAAATGGCCAACTCGTGAATAAGGCCCATTGCATTGGTGATTTTCTTCTTTACAGGGCCAGGGTTAGCATTTGTTGCCTACCCGACGGCTGTTGATACCATGCCTGCTGCTCCTTTCTGGTCAATCTTGTTCTTCGCCATGTTGGTCATGCTGGGTCTGGACAGTCAGGTACACTTCCAAAATTGTTTTTGACCGTGGATATATCAACTTGGACAGGCGCGGTACCAATCGGCAAATTACTTGGTTTATTTGGGGGAATTTCAGGACTTACGTAAGAACGATATGGGTTATGTTTGAACTTTTTTCCAGATTCCTCAACAAGTTTTTTTAGTTAAAATTTTAGCTAAGTTTAATTGCAATGTCATTGGCTAACATCATTTTCTCAACGACTCGCAGAATGACGAGTCATTGATACTTGCTCGTCTTTCTTTGTTCCTCGTAGTTCTGCGTCGTTGAGGGCTTCATCACTTCCCTCATGGACGGCTTTCCCGAGTTCCGTCTAAGACAGCATCGGACGAAGTTCCTAATCACTATCTGCGCCATCGACTTCTTCCTGGGATTCTTGTGCATCACAGATGTAAGTGAAGAATAAACAAAACCTCCGACCACCCTTTTTCCTCCATATTTCATTAGTGGGTATGACCACTCTGGTACCGTACCATTTTGGGTGGCAAGTTCAGCCCGGAAAGCCAATTAATACACTCGTTCAAAAGGGTATACCTCGCACCACAGAGTATGTTTCCTTGTTCTATGCTCACCCTTGTTTGGCTATCCTACGACGACCATGGCAGCCAGTGCTTGTAGAGTTGGCTCTCAGAGACGCTCCTTTCGGATTTATAGTCAAACACGTCATTTTGCATTGATTTTCTGCCGACTTCTGCCGAATACGAGGGTAAATATGGCGCTTCTTGTGTTGGTCACATTGGAAGGTGACGTAGGTTGTGCACTGTTTCATGAAATCGGCTGCAGGGCCCAATTTTTATCTGGTGTATCATTTTTCTCTGTTATCCCCATCATTAAGATAAATATTATGTAGCACGTTCCTTCGCTGCTCCGCCAGACTATCAAGGGCTTGGCCCGCCCGTCAGCTGTGACTCTCTAATAAGCTTTGCGCGTTATTGATTGACTTTTTTTTGCTAGTTGGTTACTAGCCCATCTTCCATCTAGAAGCGTACAACGGTTGATGCCAATTTGCGTAGACGGTCGAGATATTGTTCAATGTTCTCTTGTACGTTTATGAGCGGTCGAGTTGAACACATGGCGCAATTTTGGTATCAACTTTCCCGTATCACGTATGCGATCAACACAGTGGTGACGTTTCACGCGATATCGATGAACCTGCCGAAACCTATAACCGTAAAGCATGGCCTGTCCATCGCAACATTGTGTAATAAAGATTAAATAAAATCTTATAAATTGTCCTATACTTAATTATTATCTTGCACTTTGACAAACCCGAGGTTTCGAACGACCTTTTATGTGTTTTCCTCATCCAGGGAGGGATATACATGTTCCAGTTGCTGAACGACTACGCAATCAGCGGTATGCCGCTGTTGTGGGTAGCCAGCTTCGAGTGCATCACGATATCCTACGGCTACGGGATCCGACGATATTACCGAGATGTCTCCACCATGCTGACCTTCACTCCCGGCTGGTTCTGGCCCATCAGTTGGGCTGTTGTTAGCCCACTCGTGACTGTTGTAAGTTACCGTACAGTTGTTATTATTTTTTGGAAATCGCTTGTTTTCCCACATTTCTCAGAGGATGAAAACTTGAAAGCACGAAAACTAGAAGGCGTAACTCCAGCCGTATTAGGCTATACTTGGAAGATTGGGCCGAGTGCTAGGGTAAAGGCGTATACGGTGGTTAGATGGGAAAGACTATAGATTCAGTTCCGGGAAGATATGTTCCCAAAACAATTGGCTATTATTGTCTTTTGCGATTAAAATGACATCCCCCATTATCGTTCCAGGCCAGTCATGAAAACATATATGGATTTTTGTCGTCTTGATTTTCTTCTCAGGGCATCTTTATCTTCAGTCTGGTTGACTACTCCGGACCAAAGTTCGGAGAAGATTACTATTTCCCCATCAGTGGGGAGATTCTTGGTTGGATGATGGCGCTTGCTTCTATGCAGTGGATTATCACCTATGCTTTATTTCTCTTCATAACCACGCCCGGCACAGTCAGAGAGGTAGTATAATTATAATCTAACAATAGATTCGCCATTTATTTGTTACGACCTTTGATTGAATCGTGGTTGATGTTTCATGCAGTTGTGATTTCGCATTGATTGACTTGTGATATACTTCTTATTTACTCGTGATGACTTTGTGACTTATGTGACACGCGATGAGTTGTGAATTATACTTGTGATAGATTGTGATGAGAAGTGATTTCCTTGTGACGAGTTGTGAATTCTTTGTGATGAGCTGTGATCAACTAGTGATGAGTTGGGATTTATTAGTGATAGGTTGTGATTTACTTGTGATGATTTGTGATTCCTAGTGATCAGTTGTGATTTACTAGTGATGAGTTGCGATTCCCTTGAGATCAGTTGTTATTCACTTATGATTAGTTGTGAATGACTTATGACTGACTATGATGCCATGTAATTGACTTATAGTTTAGTGGGAAGAAGGGGTTATCGTGCACCCTAGGAAATCAATTTCTAATTGACGTCTCGAGATCAGAAAAAAAATGCGTAGAAAACGATTTGCTATGTTAAACAATTCAGAAAATGTCCCATGTATTTTTTATGCAAATTAGTGCCGCCATTACCGAAAAATCTATTGTTCATATATCTCAGCCAATATTGCAGATAACTGAACAAATAAGGTGTCTAAACCCATGTTTTGAGGGTCAAAGATCACAAAACTATTTTGGAAGTGACTACATGTGCTGTGGCATAGGAATATGCAAATTAGTGCCGCCATCGCCGGAAAACCATTTTTTGGCATATCTCGGCCAATATAGGCACATCACATCACAAGTAAGGTGTCTAAACCCATGTTTTGAGGGTCAAATATCATTTTAAGGCCATTCCTGAAGTAACTTTGTGTGTCATGTCTGTCCTTGGCATGTAAAGACATAAATTATAAAGTGCCGCTTTATGGGAAATTCGATTTTTAGCCAATATCTCATCCAATATTACGGCTAATATTGACAGAGGTTTTTTTTGATACTTTCGCAAGGTAATCTTTCATTTCCCATTCTTTTCCCCATTCCTGATAAGCAGTAGTGATAAAAGTTGATTTTAAGCCATCATATGCAAAAGAAACTGTCATAGGAGCGCAGATGTGCATATAATGTGCATAGATGGCTCAAAATCAACTTTTATCACTATACTGCTTATCTGGAATGGGAAAAAGAATGCGAAATTGAGGATAAAATTGCAAAAGTATCGCTCTCAATAACCCCTCTTTGAACTTAGGCTGCAATATTGGCTGAGATATTGGCTAAAAAAACAAATTTCTGATAAACCGGCACTTTAGAATTTACATATATACCGTATGCCAAGGACAACCTTGACACACATACTACTTCTGGAATGGTCTACATTTGTAAGAATGATACTTGACACTCAAAACATGGGTTGAGACACCTTACTATAAGTTACAAGCAATATTGGCCGAGATATGCCAAAAACATGATTTTCCGGTAATGGTGGCACTAATTTGCACATTCCTATGCCACAGACACATGTGGTCAGTTCCAGAATAGTTTTATTGTGATCTCTGACCCTGAAAACATGGGTTAAGACACCATATTCGTTCGGTTATCTGCAATATTGGCTGAGATACAGTGAAAAAACACATTTTGTTCGGTAATGGCGGCACTAATTTGCATATAAACAATACGTGGGATATTTTTTTGAATTTTTTTAACATAGCAAATCGTTTTCTACGCATTTTGTCTGACCTAGAGATGTCGATTAGAAGTTGATTTCCGAGGGTGCACGACATCCCCTTCTTCCCACTAAACTATTACATCTTAGCACTGATTCATCTTTCATTCCGATCTGCAGCGGCTGCACTATATGGCAACAGCTCGCGTCTTCCCCAAGGAGAAAGAGAACCCGCTTCCCGTGGAAGATAGCAGCGTGGGTAAGGGTAGCTCGCGCTCCTTGGAAGACCAAGATAGAGACAGCATATCGCCAAAGTACGAGAAGACGATAGTTCAGCAGAACGCCTTCGATAACGAGGGATATACCAAAGACAACGGAGACATCCGAGTGGAGGTTAGCAGTGGGGATAGTGACGACGTCATTGGCATGGCAGATAGTGACGACGAGTAGGAAATGAATCTTTACATTATTTGGGATCGTGACTGGCTTTAAATTGTTGTTCACTATTGTTTGACCCGGACAGGTAAGTTACTTACCTTCTTATGTTATGCCCGTATACACTTCTTAGGTAAATTCTTTTCCCGTTATTTTTGTAAATAAAATACTCACGTCGCAGGCTGCTGAAATAATTATTATCAGTTCAAACTCACGGGTTGCTTCGTTTTCCAGATTTGGTCTATAGGAAAAGAAGCGTGTTAATTCCGTGGCAATTTCTCAAGAGGACTCGGGGACAGGTTACTCTTGCAGAGTAACGTGCACTGACAACGAACAAACTGAGCAAAGACTTCCCAACACAGATGAGATAAATATCTAATATCAGAGATAATTATTTGGAAAAAAAATGCAATTCGTTCATTTATATGCAAGTCATCCCTGCGTTGGCAAATTGGGTTAGGATCAGCTGCAGTTGGGAGGGTTTTTTTTCGGATTTTAAACGCAAAACCTGCGCCATATGCAGCTGGGTATGTACATCGGTTGTGAATGAGTGGAGTGTCATGGCCGAGCGGTTAAGAGCACCGGACTCAAGCTCTGTGGTGTTTCTGATCACCAGAGTGTGGGTTCGAGTCCCGGTCATGACACTTGTGTCCTTAAGCAAGACACTTAACCATGATTGTTTCGTCCTTCGGGTGGGACGTTAAGCCGTAGGTCCCGTGTGTTGTGTAATGAACGTTTAAGAACTTAAACACTTATCGCTAAGAGAATGGGTTTGCCACGGTGTTTCTGGCAGTGGCTGCTTAAATCACCACATCACCTCGTAAACCGTTATAAGGTGCTACATAAAATGGGTCTCATTATTTCAAACACTTCATTTACCTGTCTTTAAAATAATTTAATTTGCGCCTTGAGTACCTAATTGTTGGTAGATTCGTGCTCTTTATAAGACTCCGGTATATTTCCTTTCCATCCTTTTCGTCCTTTTTTTTTATTCTATGGGTGCTCTGTTCAAATTACCTTTCTCCAGCGTAGTTGGTTTCTTTTCAGTTATGCTTGTCGCAGTTTTCTTCTCAATGGATTTTGACAACCAGCTTTTCTTTCAAACACAAGACTTGTCAATTATTGTGAATTACTGTGTGTTTGCGTTACTTCTAACAAAATGATTAGATGAATACCAGATCTAGATTTGTTTTTAGTGGACATTAGAATTGTTTTTTATTTTATTTTAATGTATATTTAAATATTCAGGTAAGTTGAAGTAACCCTCCCCGGTGTTAAGGGGTGTGGTCCAAGTTATAAAAAAACACAAATGAAATTGAATGAAAATATATTATATAAAATCCATTTGAAGAATTTGCATTCCTGGTGTTAAGAAATGCTTTTATATAAATGCATAATGTGATATTTATGCCCAATTATTAGAACCATTTTCAATAATGATTGCTTTGATAAAAAAAAATTAGAGTGTCAATTTTGGTGGAAAGGTTGTGTTTTCTTCTCAAACTCGTAGATCATCTATTTCTTTTTCTTTTCATTGTCATGTTTACATACAATATAGCCTGATAAGCAGCTTTGAACAACTAAGATCTGAAATAGCTTAGAAAAACAATTTTGCAAAGAAATGAGATCAAACGACCAAATACTTGAAAGTTACGGTGTAAATGGCGCAGAATGTTCATGTTATTTTTGCTTCCAAGAGACTTGTCTTCCAATTTGTAATTCCCCCACATTCGACCGACATGCATATAAGCTTATCAAAGACTATACACGATCGATGATCAACTTGAGTTGTTACTCATTCTGTATACTGTTACATACATGTACTCTCTTCTTCTTTTTTCCCCGACTTTTGTATCGAAACTGATATAGCTTATATTAAGTTAATGCATGGGACGTACCTTTCAGTTACGATCTATACATATTAATCTATCGTATATTCCTTATGCTACACACGGAGATTTTCGAATAATATGTTTCGAGTGTTTGAAATGTCTGTAAAGATTATTGTTTATTAAGGCCTTATCAACAAAATTAAATAATTACAAACAAATAGGCCCATACCCATCATAAGGTTCACATCCTATTTTTGGAATCGAGTTAACGTCGATGTCAGCGGTACACTGGCTCTGATTGAAAGAACATTAAACTAATATTATTTCCGTAAGAAATGTGTCGATAAAAGTTTCAGCGTATATTAACCTTGTCAGTATTTAGGGTCAATAATTAAGGGAATTAGGGCATTTCCTTTAAGTTAAATTTCCTCAACAATAATTAACGTTTAAATGACACAGGTGTAAAATACTTTATGATTGACAATATAATAATGATTTATTTTGTTTGACAGTTGCTGTAAAAAAGTAACGATGTTCGCACAATATTAAAGGGTGGGAAATAAATGGGGAACTATCATCAAGATTATATCTCCCATATCGATTGATTTTTGTGTTGTTTACTTCTGACTTTTGTGTTGTTTACTTATTTATTCAAGTGTTTAGCTAATCATTAGAGACACCATTTTATCACACATTTATTCGCGCAATCACCTGTCGTTGTAGCTAGCTGTGAAGGACCATCAAAAGGTGCCACAATAACGCAACCTCAGATTTAAACGGCGAGCCATTATGTGCAAGGGCGTCAATCGCTTCTCAAGAGTCAAAGTGGGCGCCCGGGGAAATACCTTAACCAGAACTAATGCGAGCGTGAAGCGTGAAGCGTGAAGCCCTAACGATGACGTCCGGGGCCTGCTTAAGGGACACCGGAAATTGTTTCGGATTCTAGATGCTCCGAGGTGCGATCTGAGGCAATTTTTAACCACTTTAACCATTTTTTTTAAAGCAAAAAATCATCTTTTAAACAACATGCATTTTCGAGTTTTTGGAGTCATTAAAACAGCTATTCTGAGCATTTATTCGGGGACAAAAAAAGGGGGGGTTGACAAACGTAATGATTTCTCCCCCTTTATAAAGGGGAGGGGGGTGTCGCCCTCCCACCCCCGTCCCCGAACAATTGACGCCCATGCCTATGTGTCACTGTCGGCAAATATAATGCCGTTATTACGATTAGCGTCACAGTACAGGCCCATCCGCATTGAATAGCGCCCCCATGCACGTGTTGGCGCACGCGCCACCACGCTTTTCGATTCTTTGGCGAGTTCCAGGGAAAATTGTTATAGTATAGTATTGACTGTTATATTTTGGTCACACCATTAATTCCCATTCAAATTTGTCTTGCAACACTCGTGAGGCAATATCTCAAAGTGTTATCATTTTTAATGTCTCCATGGTTTCACCGATTAGATATCCACTTCATAATTACCAAGTTTTCGCTCACTGTGATCATACCAGCATAAAGATCCGAATGATCGAATCACAGGTGACAGAGGAACTGCACTGTTGCCATCAACAAATAACCATCCAGGAAATGTAACATCACGGAGGAATGGTAACATGCAACAGCTTTTATTGTCTAGTTCCCAAACTGTACCAAGCCACGTATCATAAATTCAGCAAGCATCATGCCTCGAATCTGGGCCAAATCCCGCATCCCCCAGATCAGAGTATACCGACTTATTACCCTGCATCAACCCCTGTACCCTCTGGCATGCCTGGCGACCGAGATGTGGAATGTCTGACCCCACGCGAGCTGGGTTTCTGTTCAAGGCCTCACCCAGACGACCCTGGGGTTAATACCCCGGATCGTACCGACAAGTCGACAACACGAGGATATCTCGTCAGCGCTTTGATTCTGGCGTGCGTGCCGTACATTTCCACGTGTTATATGCTCGTTTGTACGTTGTTGTCTATCATTCAGTGGAGATACTTGTTGTACCACCCGTACCTTTCTCTCTGTCTTTTCGAAACGAAATGTCAAATCATTGAGTCTTCTTGTACTTACAGAGCGACCATACAGAGAAGAAAAAAACAGTACTTCAGTAGGCCTACAGCTTGTACCATCGTGGATAATTGCTGAACTGCGTTATCAAGAAAATGATTGAAGACATTCCGTGGATCCCATTTTTGACATCGTAAGCGGACCGCCATTCGTCACTGTTCCTTGCTCTATGGTCACATGCAGTAGATAATAAAAATTCTGTGGAAAGTCATCGCTCTGACACGAAGAGGGGCGGGATTTCCGAGCTTTACGTGTTGTCAAACGAACGGACGAAAATGACCACAGCTTCGGGAGAATTAGATCACGGCGAATTGTCGAGTCGCGTGGAGAACGCGCCGGACGCAAACGGCAGCATCGAGGTCATTGATAAGGGTGTAATCGCGGAGCGTGAAAAGGATGATGTGGGAGACGACCATGATCTTGAGGAGGGGGAACAGGACGAGGTCCAGAGAGGGGGATGGGGGAATAAAATGGACTTCATCATGGCGTGTATCGGCTACGCGGTGGGCCTGGGGAACGTCTGGCGCTTCCCCTATCTCTGCTACAAGAACGGTGGAGGTAGGACAGGTCAATGTTTGTTTTCTTGGCTTTTATTATAAACACAATTTATAGCCTGCTTACATTCCAGTCCAAGGGTTCGCGTGGGATGTTAATATTGTAATTTTTATCTAAAGCCTCGTTTTGCTTTAGTACTTGGACCTCCGTCGAATTAAACATTTTTGTTGTATTGGCATGGATATGAAGCAGATAAAAACATCTTAAGTGATGATAATTATGACATTTTATTGTATATTACCCAAGTCACCTCAGGATCCAATGTCACACACTATCATGACTATGATTAGCCAAGATGCCGCAGACATTGGTAATTCATCTGTCATAATTATTTCAAATTGCCAAAGAATCCAGACAGTATGAATTTGCAGGAAGGACGGGGAGCGATTGGTGTTACTCAACAATGACTCCCTTTCATGATCAGATGATATAGATCTCCCTCACCTTTCTGCCTTCACACCAAACCCCTCAAAGAAAGCTTGAGCAATGAGCATTTTGGTTAAGTCTGGAGACTTTATGAGCAGGTGTTACATCTTGCCGCTAATTAAATTCGACGTGTGAATAATTATCGGCGACGTACTATTATCCATCTTAAATTGCTTCGAGTGCATCTTATAAAAAAATGTGTGCTCGTTTGGCCTGACTCTTCAGATAAAACTTCGAGTTTAGTATAAAAAAGGAAGAAGAATAAGTGGGTGCGATTTTCTCTATATGACTCCCCTTTATCTGCATCGAATTTCTGCGGGTACCACTTATTTTATAGGAGGCCTTATTTTTTGAAGCGGGTACCAAATCCGATTTATAAAATATAAAAGTCTCCCCTCCCTCAGGGAGCGAAATGGGGGGGGGGGTGAAAAGATACACCACGGGAAGTTACCCTAAACGAATCGTGTGGCTCTGAAGATGGTCAGAGCATAATCCGCCGAAACGTCGAGCTCATACATTTGGTTCTTTTCAGAACTGCACTGCGTTTTTTCAACTCTCTCAGGTCGAATAGAAAAGCTCAATCACGTCTTCCCCCTCCTGGGGGCACACTGACAGGGGGCACACACACGAGCTAGTGAGGCGCAGCCACTCGATCCCCGCCCTCTTCCCCTAGTTATGCCACAAGGTACACCATCTGAAGTTAATACGAATCGTATAATTCTGAAGACGGTTAGAGCATAATATCCGACAAAACGTGGAGTTGGTTATCGGGTTTTTTTTAAGAACCACCCAGCTTTTTTTTTGTAAACACTACTATCACATGGCATTCCACTAACTCTCTAAGTTAAACTCTCTATCATGCAAAGCCCAAAATGTCATTTAACGCCAAGTCTTAATTTTGAGAAGATCGTTTTAAAGTCTGTCAATTATCTTATATTTTTTGTTAATCGGGCAATCGGTCTAAACCCCAATAAACGGACTAACTGACGTCTTCGAAGGCATATGTCATTTAACGCCAAGTCTGAATTTTGAAAAGATCGTTTCTCCTTCTGTCATTTATCTTATATTTTTTTAATCGGTCTAGACCCCAAATGGACTAACCGAAGTCTCTGAATATAAAAATTCATTTAACGCAAAGCCTTAAATTTGAAAAGATCATTTCTCCTTCTGTCAGTTTTCTAATATTCTACTAATCGGGCCGTAGGCACCGAGGCTCTTCGTAGAATGTATGTTAATCAACTTGACCCAAATCTGGATGTTGTGTTCCGTTAAAGAGAGGCCATGAACCAGTGTTGATCTGTGCCGTGATAAACCGTGAGAGAATGAAATGATACACAAGCGCTCGACACTTTTCTGGGTTGGCATATTTTTGCTGGCGTTTGGCAAAACAGGTTGTCAGCTCCAGAGAGAGGTCAGTAGGCCAAAGCGTCATGTATGCGAGCCAAGTGCTGCCATAAACATAAAATAATATCTAAGGGGAGCAAGCTATCATCAGCTTCCGGCAGATGGCCGGGCAGGCTCACCGTACTCAGTGGGTTCACTGACCTCCATTTCCCTGCGCATTTTTTTGCTGCCGGGGAACAGTGCAGATTAGTACATGTAAATAAAAAATAATAGGCACCAATAATAACAGATTTCTTTTCTTCCAAAAATTTGGGTATAATACCCTCAAGTTCGATTTAAGGTGTCACGGTGTTCAACTTAAGCGAAACTTAGAGCTAAAACTTGATTTACCCCCCCCCCCCTTCCGCTTTCCGTTCAAAATTGTAATATCCCTTTAGGAAAAGTATCCCTGAAGCCTATTGCCATTACGAAAAATGAAATCCCCGCTTCATTGTAAAAAAAGGAACTTTTGGGTCAACTTTCATTCAAATTTCCGGTTCTGGGCTTGGACCCTCCATTTTTTTTTACAAACCCTCAAAGTGCAAGTGTTACCAAACAGGGATTTCCTGTGCTGTACCTTAAATGAAATAACATCATCGTTGTAGTGACCTCAATAAAGAAGACAGAATTAAGCTCAGCCAAAAAAGAGTTGAACAACCCTGTGTCAACTATGGGTACTTAATTAAAAAACGTGAAAATAAAGCTTTATGTCACGGTTTTGCTAATGTAAAGCAATTTTCCAAAAGCGTAAAAAAATAAAAACCGTCCTTATTAATAACCCCGAGAATGCCACTTTAAAGACATAAGTGAAGGCGAAATCTGCTCTCAATCAAAGATTCAAGGTTGAACAAGTAGATTTCTTCGCCCTAATAGCTAAAGTAGCCTGTAAATGTACTTTTCAGGGTTATTCAAACAAAGTGCATCACCAAAAAAACACATTAAAAACACCAAAAAACAGGGTTGCTTTTGAAATTCTATCCTACACAGCTTTTTTGTGATTTTTTTAAAACTAATTTCAGGAGCGTTCCTTGTCCCATACTTCATCTCGCTGGTAGCCTGCGGGGTACCAATGTTCTTCATGGAAGTGTCGCTGGGCCAGCTCATGCAGACCGGCGGGATCGGCACCTGGGACATTTTTCCCGCCCTCAAAGGTGAGGCTGGATTTATTGGCGGGACAGTCTGCCTTGAGTTGGCAGAACCCCCGGGAAACAGATTCGATATAAAGTACACCTGTTGTAGTCCTCACGGGAGATTGGGTAATACAAACAATATGCGCCACCCAGGGGTTCTGTAACAACCCAGAACATTATTGTCATTTCTATTACACACTTCTTCGGGGTTCCTTGCACACATTGTTTTGTACCTCGAAAATAAAGTAAATTTATAGTTGTATTGTGAATAACGAAAGTGGTACATAAGGGAGACATTTCCATAGATTTGTGCACAAAACGAAAACCCTCCCCTAACCCCAACTCTAAAATCTTTCCCCAACCAAAAATTTCAATTATACTATTCTCGACCTAAGGAATCGTTTTAATTTAAGCAACTTTCGACAGTAAAACTCCTAGACAGCATTAGGGTGACATTCAAAATGTCTCTGTAATGCCCGATGTCCCCCTATAATGTCAAATAATTTACTAGAAAGTGTCTCGCAACATGTATAAGCTACCATTCGAAAGAATATAGCGCTATGGTTGTATAACCTGAAAACTGTACATTGTTTAATTAAACTGTGAAACTAGCGGCATGACGCCTGTACGTAATGTCATCTGTTTCATCCTTGGTTTGCTTCTTCGCTCATCCCCACCCAACGGCCTATCCCATGATGTACGTCAAAACACGTAATACAGACAATCATGGTACACGGTGAGAATCCGTTACACGTACTTGCTGTAATTTAGAGGTAAACTTTTGATCACAACACTAGAGAATTTCGAACCTGTAATTTTTCGACCGAAGCTCCGGTCTTAGCTTCATCAAGACCGGAGATGAAGACCGGAGTTTCGGTCGAAAAAAATTACAGGTACGAAATTCTCTAGTGTTGTGATCAAAAGGGTACCTCTACATTGTATCTAACCACGGATCTACACGTTCGTGATCTAACTACCATAACAGATGAACTTTCACGCTAACATTTATACTTGCTATTGCTGTAGTGTTCATGATACATGAAGCAAGTTTCCCACCGGGGGGCTACGAAGTTGAAAATAAAGTAGACCCTGGGGACGAGGTTGTTGTGAAAGATTTTCGAGGTCACCAGAACCCTGGGCCGGTGTCACGGTCTCACTTCTCCGGCGTGCTAGCTTCTCCAAAAGGGAAATTTCGCTTCAACACGCATGCACAAAATTGCGCAGTAGTGTACATTTTCGTCACTGTATTAGTGTGCTGAGTTTTTCGGGGCTGTACTTGTGTACGTAAGATATTTGTATGCATAGAATTTTCTTGGCGCGCACTGTTAACTTCCTATGTTAAAGACTTGAATTTGAAATGCACATTTATTTTAAGCCGTGGTTGCAAAAATAAGGACAAAATGGACCACGAACGAGCAAGGAACACGGACCAAGGAGTTCGTTCTTAATTATTCCTCCATGAACACACACATGCGTGGCGCTGGGAACACAAAATAATCAGAATGCTTGCAAGACCGTGGAATATGACTTGACCCACAGGAAGTGTTACATAACACATTCTTGGGTGTCCCTCACTGTGTTATTAACGGGCTTCAGACTTCAGAAAACAGCCCGAGGAAAAATAAGCACAGCGGACACATGAGCATGAATCGTGCTCATGTAACGTGCACTGTAACGTGCTCAATTATCCGCCGAATTAACCCGGAGAAGCTAGCACGCCGGAGAAGTGAGACCGTGACACCGGGTACGAGCCGAAGTTTCAGTTCTAGGATATCTGTTGTCGTACACATTGACTTCCTCATTTGTAGCACGATATGGGACGGAGGGACCCCCCTTTGTGTTGGTCATTATGTTACCAGAATCTCAGGATTTTTTGTTGTTGAGATATCTAGGGGAGGGGTGTGTTAGGTAACAATAGTCTAGGGTTTGTATAGAGTATAGGGAGATATATCGTTCTGGGTATAGACTTCCTCACTGAGTCTTCTTTTCCCCTTCCACCACAGGCGTGGGACTTGCAGCCGCAAACATAGCCGCCATGCTGAACATCTACTACATCGTCATCTGCGCATGGTCCATATTCTATTTCTTCGCCTCCTTCAGCAGCCCACTTCCCTGGCACGGATGCCTGAACGACTGGAACGACGTCTACTGCCTGGACAGGGAGCTGCAGGACAATCTGACGGCGGGGACTAGGAACGAGTCTTTTCTGACGATCAACGGGTCCCTGCTGCATAGGAATCTGTCTGAATCGCCAGCGCAACAGTATTGGGAGTACGTCAGGGCACTAGACTTAAAAACGTCATTCATAAAGTGGCGCTAATATTATACAGGTGCCTGAAGCACACGTGGTTGCTTTGGCACTAAAAAAGGGGAACAGATATTACATGTACTTTACAAACTTATATACTTCTAGTGGGGTCTATTTTGCTTTAGTTAGTCAGCAATACTTTCTGGAAAGAATATTATTACGAAAAACAGATGAAAAAACAACGTCAGTTTTCACATTTTTGTTTCGTGTTCTTTCAAACACGTCGTCCTACTTTCTAATATTTTTTTTCTAAACACCGGTTTTATCAAGAGTCAAGGCAAACTATTTACCTTGTTTGTAATATTTTTCGAGCAGTGTTATTGCTGTTCGAGCCAAAGCATCATTCGAAACATTTAAATACAACGGCCAATTCCCCCCCTCCCCCATTTTATTTTCAGACGCAGGGTATTAAGCGTGTCATCGGGTATTGGCGAAGTGGGTAGCATACGGTGGGAGTTGGTAGGCTGTGTGGCGCTAGCCTGGGTCCTCACGTTTCTCTGTATCTGGAGGGGAGTCAAGACTACTGGAAAGGTACGGTGACAGTTCACAGTTCCGGTGAATTTCAATGCGAATGTTTCATCACGCCAACTTCGCTTCGCGTTCACATTTGCGTAAAGTGTGAAACCACTTTCATGTCTTGTTTTTAAATACAATGGGCTTTATTCACGAGTTGGCCATTTTTGTCGAAGTCCCTGAATGCATTTCATTAATTGTTAACTGTTGAATGGGATGGCGCCAGACTATTTATGCAGGCACAATGCAGCCTTATGTTACTGTCATTTTTTTTTTAATATGGCTTTAAACATAGGGAATGTTTAATTACAAACTTTATATTATTCATTGAATCAGACTGGAATTTATTATAAATTAACTTGCTTTCATTTCTCTTCGCCAGTTCCGAAATTTAAGATTTTACCCGTAACTTTCAATAAGGCCCATGTAGCAAAACTTTGTGTTGATGTTAGTTTGTGTATGGTTAGTTTGGATGCGCATAATAAAAAGTAGACCTTGTTTACATTAATTGCAACTGAATCAAAGCAATAAAAAAAACACCTCAAATGCAAAGAGACTAGATGGGAAATGAACACTTAAGTTCAGTTAATAGCGATACTAGTTTGTAGTGATATTTATTTCACATCTTGTCTTCCATGTTGGTATAGATTGTGTGGTTCACGGCTCTAGTCCCGTACGTGATCCTACTGATTCTCCTCATTAACGGCCTACTACTGGAGGGATCGATGGACGGTATACTCTTCTACATCACGCCTACTTTTGACAAACTCGGGGAACCTACGGTAATTTTCTAACTGCATGATTAGTACTTACCTAGAATTGGAAATACATGTATTGGTGGGGCATAATTTATGAGAACTAAAAAAAAAAAAAGTACGTAGTGTAGAAACATTTAGGGATGCCCAAAATACTTCGAGAAAGGAGCAATAATTTCCTTCCTTTATCTTGTCTTAATAATTTCCTTCATTTGATATTTGTTTTTATCATGGTACAAAAATGAGTGTTTAAATTCAAGGTTTTGATCCGAACGTAAAATTAACTTCAATACGTAATTTCAAATTTTGCTCATAATTTTTTTTGTGTGTTTGAGCATTGAGGTTAACTAAATTATAGTTAAAGAAGACTCGCAGATACTTGCATGTACATGTATATAGAGGCTTATTTTAATAAATGATATAGGTAGAAATTAAAATAAATCATTGATTGAAATGACTTTTTTTTCTTGACCAGGTATGGGTTGATGCTGCTACTCAGATCTTCTTCTCCTACGGTGTGGGTATCGGCTCTCTCATCTCCCTCGGTAGCTACAACCCTTACAGCAATAACTGCCTTTTGTAAGTAACAAAGAACGGAAATCTTGCTCACTTCGAGATTCGACTCACTTCATAACCCCCCTATAGAGCCGCACTAACTTTTGTGAATAATCACAAAGTGTGTAAACACCTTCAATCTTGGACCCCCTATTGTCCCTCTTTTGTTTGTCCATATGTTTTGTACACGATCGTCAATCGCGGACCTTCGGGAATTGTAGACCCTATTGTACTCTATTGTTCAACGTCCCCAATTGAATGCAAAAAAAACATACCCATCATTTCCTGTGTGTTAAAAAACGGCATCAGATGGCAACGCTGCGGTTCACGTTGTATCACATAGACGGTATGCGTAGCGGCCATCTTAGATGCATCTTTTGTTATTGTAATTCAGGAACAATGAATGCACAAAAAAAAGGAACTCATGCATATCGCAGCAAAACAAAGGCATTGTCCTCTAAGATGGCTGCTACACATAAGGCCAATTGGCAATTAAAAGAAGAAAATCTATTCTCTCGCTTTTTATGGATAGAGTAAAAACAGCCATAACTAATTTTCCTTAAAATAAATTTACCTTGCAGCAGTAAAAACAAAACAAGGTCGGTGTTACAACTGCGCACGCGTATATCAATATTTTCCGATTTTTGGCTTCGGGACAAGACTAGTGTGTGCAGGAGGAGGCAAAATCTTTGATCTTTGAAAAGAAAGAGACAGTGTGGTTTGTTTTTACCAGCTGGCAAAGGGGGAGATTCATTATCTATTCTTAGCACTGCACTTTATTAAGTTTGCACAGGACAGCTCGTTGCTGACGTATTTACCATCTACAAGAGCGTTCCCAACACATTCCCGTCTCGTGGATTCGGAGCTAAAAATAGGCGTCTAGAAACAAACGAGTGTGTTACGTGCAGAGCAGAGCGCACAATTTGAGTGAAATCTAGTTCAAAACAATAAATCTTTATTATCTGGACACGTTACATATTGCCTCGCACTTAAGACTTCGCGGGTCTTACTATATTTTGTGTGTAAAACGATCCTTTTGCTAATAAAATTATGCGCCTGCTGTAAAAAGAGCCTTAAGCAAGACAGTCATAAGACAGACGGGTTTATTTTTTTTTACGTTATAGGTCAATCGGAACAAGGAGTGTGAATATAATCTTTCCATTTCGCCTTCCTGTTGCTTCATAATCTTTGCTTCACGTAATGGAGTTTATGAAATGTTGATTTTTTTAAACTGACCATTTTATAACAGGTAATAATTAACTTCAAACAAGGAGATCATTTTCACCGAATCAAAAGTATATAGACTGGTCATTATTTTTTCAACCACCAGTTTTTGTTGCTTTTTAAAGGTAATTGTACGACCTTTTTTCTTACAATTTATCAATAGATAAAAATTGTACTCCAGACAGGATGATTATAATTATAGAAACTCAACATAATTGCTTTACCCAAAGAAAAATGCAAACAATTTTCTGTTTTTCATCGGAACATTTTCAACAACTGTCGTTCAGATTTTTTTATGTTTTCATAATAATATATGTTTGTCTTTTGAATTCTACCTTTCCGGATGAAATAACACCACAACGGTTCAATGTCTTGTTTCTTTTGGTCTAGTGTTTTAAGAATGAATATTTTGGATCAGGATATAACCATAGAGCTAGGGTATCCCACCGTCAATAATACCATTTGGGAGTCACCTTATAGATTTAGGAGTTACACCTTTGGGAGACATTTCAATGTTTCCCGAATGCCTGAACTGCCATTTCTAGGCAAAATGTTGGTGTCGCAAATAGGCTAGATTGATTGCTCGTAGTCCAGAGCATAAATATACCAACATTTGTGGGGGTAGGATAAGGTAAAATTGGGATTAGGTGTCATTAAAGTTGGGGGGGGGGGAATTTTGCACAAGTCTATGGGAATGTCTCCCTTGAGGTACCATAGTCGGTTATTATAACCACAACGATCAGAACAATGTCAAAAATCTGCGGCTGCCGACGGGCACCATTTTCAGCATTTTGAAGGCTTCCATTTTGATTGCACAGTTTTTTCCGGAAAGCTCTCAATAACTTGCACAAATAATCACCGATTTTGCCTAATTGTTGAAATTGCCTCCGGGTTTTGTCATTGTATCTCAATAAAAGGGATAATGCGGGGAATATAGTTTATACCTAATAACGAGTCTGTCTACTGCCCTTATCCTGCAGTGACACGTTAGTCGTCGGGGTCGTAAACGCAGCAACCAGTCTATTTGCAGGCTTGGTCATCTTTGCAGTCCTTGGCTACATGGCGTTCATCCAGGAGGTTCATGTCAAGAACGTTGTGGATGAAGGTAGGAGTTCTTGTTTGTTGCCGTTTTTTTTTCTTTTTTTACTCAAAATTTTATGGCAATTTGGAAGCATGTGGAGGGTGTGTTTGTCTCTTTGTCGGTCGGGCTGTCTGTTTGTTGTTTGTTGGGGTGTTTGGGTGTTTGTTTCGTTGTTAAGTTTTATTGGTTTATTGGTTTAGTTTTCATATCATCAAACATAATTAACAAGGAGCTAAATAAAGAACAACAGAAATAATATGAGGGAACCGGGTAAAAAACGTTAGCTTGTAGAAGACATGGGACCCATTGATTACAAAATAATTAACATGTACATACACTAGGCTGAATGTATCCAGTGAATATATTAATCAAGATTAATTGTTGAGGGGCGATTTTTGTTTGATTGTCTCCTTTGTTTGTACATTCGACCTTTCTGAATGTCAACATTCTTCAATTTTTTTTTCTTTCAACAACCCGCATTGGTTCAAACAAGAGAAATACATCAGGAATATAAAAGCGAACGGAATCAAAATAGGGTACAATAAATAAAACCGGCTGGCGAGTTCAGCCATTTTGAATGTGCTTTCACGAGAATACATCCACGTAAGCCTAATATAGACGGAGAAGCTTATAAATGATAATGCAAGACAATGCTGCCAACGGAATGACCTCCTCAAGATCAACCCGATCCCATCAAAGATCACATTTATAAATTACTCTTCCCTTCCCATTGATTGGAACCCCAAAACAAATCATTAACTTTCCCGGCCGTCCAATCTAAGCATGCATCAGTGCCCCTGTTCAGCGCTAGGGGATGATGTCTAGTGTCTCGCGGTGGAATGAGACAAATTGCACCCTAGTCACAACAATTGGTTTTTCTCGGAGAAAGCTGTAATGACCGGAGAGATGTACGGTCAGTCTAAATTTAGAAAGACCGGAGATTTCCAAGATAGCGAGAAATATCTACTAGGAAATAGCATTCTTTATTCCGGCTAGTGTTTGATCAAGCCATATTGTTCAATCGTATAGGAACTTGTAACAATTTAATTGATGGCAATTTTAGATAAACACTTTTTTGTGAGAGTTCCACTTCCATATGTTATATTGCTTGTGTTTTTTTTTCTTGGTTTGATATTTTTTCTTCCAAAGGCAACATTCAGGCCTTACGGCTTGCACCTATGTCCCTATATCAAAACTATCCGCCCCTCGTGAGTAAAAGTAAAGGAGACGAACCTGTGTTCACGGGAACGGAGTGCCCATCTCGTGAGAGTGCTACTGTATCTTGATGTTCCTACCTTTGAGTTTTGTCTGTATCGACATTTGCTAGCCGATACGTGGGCATGTTCAACTAAGACCACAACCCCAACCTTCCCAAATCCTCCAAAATCCTCTTTGCAAAATGGAGGATTTTGCAGGATGTGAGGCAGTGGTCAACTCCTCCAAGGACCACATTTAAGAAATAAGGGAGGATTTTGCAGGATTGAGGCTGTATGCTATTTTTACACGGAGGCAGTTGGAGGATTTTGCAGGATTGAGGTTACATCCTCGCAAAATGCCTAGGGAGTTAGGGTAAAAAAAAAAAAAATTATAAAAGAGTGAAAAATTCCACTATGCTTTTAGACATTAATGCTGTCTTGTCTGGTACCCTTTTCCCCAAGGTCCGGGTTTAGCGTTCGTGGCCTACCCAACCGCCGTGGACACTATGGCAGGGGCACCGTTCTGGTCGGTTCTGTTCTTCGGGATGCTGATCATGCTTGGACTCGACAGCCAGGTGACCAGCCATTTCATTAATAAAAGATGCCATGCACACATTTTCTTGCTGCGATCAATACCAGCTATTGAGAAGGCTTTCACAAATTAGATAAAAATATGTAATTTTTTCGAGTACAAAAACTGAAAAATAGGGGGCTTAACAAAACGCAGGACGTATCAAATTTTGCGGTATTACACCAAGTGTTATCTTCATCTATATTGAATAACATGATAGTGTTATTTGAAAACCGTTGTTTTAGTGGCTCACATATCAAAATTTGCCTTTTCGTGTTTTTCCTGAGATAGTTCTGCGTGGTTGAGGGTTTCGCCACGTCCATCATGGACGCCTGGCCTCGGCTGAACCTCCGCAAGAGGCGGACCCTGTTCCTTATCTCCATCTGCACCATCGACTTCTTCCTTAACCTCTTCTGTATCACTGAGGTGAGTATTCTTCGGGTCGGTTTTGTTCTCGCCAAGACAATCAGGGGCGGATCTGGGTTTGGGTCAAGAGGAGGGTTTAGCTGCCTAGAGGGGTTATAGTCCTTTATCATGATGCCACCGTTTCAGTCATGCTCCCTGTATCCAATAACAGAGCTGAATGATCTTTTTTTGTGCAACAAGGAACCAGACTATTTTTCCTTCCAGCCTCGCTTTGGTTACGTTGATTTGAATGGGAAAAATCCAAATGGCCGCAGCATGATAATGGTCTATCGCAGGCATTCGCTGTGTTCTTTTGCGTGCTTTTTCTATATTTTCGGCCCATAATTCGGCTAAGCATTGCTTTTTATTTCTCTGCCACTGTACATAGACTTTATGCGTTGCGAATGTCTCATGGGGGTTTTCTTTGTTATTATAATTCAATTGCCCTCTGACTCCGCCTTAATGCATAATGTTTGTGAGTCGCTAGCTAGCGGATCACTGTCTTGCATACATGGGCACAGAAAGGTTTTGCTCCACTGAAGGAGGTAACACAATCTGATGTAAGTTCCATGTGGATGCTTTCACATCGGGTCCTTGTGTAGCACTTATCTCTATCGTACAGCTCGGGTGTGCTCCTGTAAGGGACACGGGCAAGTGGTACTTGTACTAGGCTAGACGTCTTCTACTTTGAGTGCCTTTCAGCCTTGTAATGGTAGACTTCCGTAAGAAAAGGAAAATACACTGTATAAAGGAATCCCGTATGAATTTCATACTGCATATCACTTTGACTTATGTTTAAAATAGTTTCTGCATACCAAGCTGATTTTTTTTATTGTGTTGAAGCGATGCATTGTCGACCTTTCTTTCTAGATGAAATTGGCTGTGCGTTTATAATACACCAATTGTTTTAATAAAGAGACATTCAGATGCCCTTTAAAGACGACCTTTTTATTAATTAGTTACATTTGCCTGTACAGGAGAAAGTCCAGTCCTCGATACGAATACCGGTGTCATATGAAATTCGGACTCCTATAAAATCTGAACTCCTTCACCCTATTATTGGTTAAACCCTCTCACGTGACCGGTCACTCCCCTAATATCTCCACTTGGGCATGCGCAATACTATACCAATGGGTTTGAATTTCTAGAGTCCTAAATTCGCGCTACACCGACTGTATTATCGCTGTCACGTTATTTTCTTTAGGCCATGTCAGTTCCAAACGAAACTGTCGCGGCTTAGTTTGGCTCTAAATTGCCTTTTGCTTAATTTCCTCGTCACGTAAAGCAAATGTTGACCGTCCTGTATATATGCCCTTTTTGCATTGACGTGCGGCAAATACAAAAACAAAAGGTACTGACAGAGGGCAGTATTTGTAAGACAATATTCCACTTGATGTTGTAATGTTTATGATGTCAGAAAATCTGTTAAAATGCTAATGCTGTAATAAAACTAAGTAGGAAATGTGTAGCAAGTGAATGTGTGGACAAAATATTTTTCAAGCCTCTAATTCTCGATAGGTCCTAAAAAAAATTCAGCATTTCTGAAAATAAGAAATCAACATTTCGCACAACCGATTGTTTTAATACGTGAATTTAAATGAACGAAAATCTTTCCTGGTGATTTATAAAAAAAAAAATACGTATTAAGCATAGTCAATATAGTTTTACCTTTTAATAAATAACTAAAATGAGGAAGGAACATTTCTCACAAGACGTAAAGCCTATCTTGAGTTTGTGTTGTGGAGAACAAGGCATTGGATATACACGTAATGGACCAATCAGAAGATGGGAACGGATGTCGTTTGGGGAAAAACGATTCGCAGGCGGCGGGCCACGTGACCGTTTACCTTAAGGCTCTATTCGCATGAGCAAGAGTAGGTGTCGCTGTCACTCATTCGCGCGCGTGCGAAGTTTTAATGAAGAGGTAGCCTTGGAATCGAAAACCAAGAGCATCAGTTCTCTAACATGCACGGGGGACTTCAAGGCATGTAGGATCATTTGCTTTTCATGTATTTTGTTCGTTTCCAAGAATAACGCCACTCAAAATACAAGAAAGAAGACCGTTCAAGTTTCAGCTCAGTGGATATTACAGTATCGAACAAACAGTGAAAAACCATGCACATTTTGATCACGAAATACGATTTTGTCGACAGTGCTCTTTATTTTCAAAAATCGGTCAGTTGACTGATCGTTGGATATCACCACTATATTTCTTGATTTCTTCTAAATGACAGCAAGCCAGACGGCATAATTGTACGGGGTGTTTAGTACTAGTGCGATCTTTATTCCAAGTAAGCTTTTTGATAATAATTCGGTAGGTTACTTTTGTAAATGCTCTAGGTCTGTGCCTTTAAAAGTACAAAATGTCGCACAGATATTATTGCTTAGCATTAAGGGCATCGGCTTTGATGTTAATTTAAAATTCGTGTATCCATGTCTATTTTTTTCCTCGAGTTTACAAATATATAATAATAAATAACTTACCAAATAAACAATAAATAATCGTGGTTGATTCCCGCGCAGGGCGGTATCTACATTTTCCAGCTGATGGACAGCTACGCGGCCAGCGGTATGCCGCTGCTCTGGGTAGCTGGTTGGGAGTGCCTAGCCTTAGCTTACGGCTACGGAGCAAGACGGTTCTACGCTGATATCAACACCATGTTGACCTTTACACCAGGCTGGTTCTGGCCGGTCAGTTGGGTCATACTCACACCACTGGTGTCATTTGTAAGTTGATTGACATCGTACTGTGCACACTTCTTCTTTTTTTCCCCCACCAAAATAATATTTAAAAAAAAAAATAGTTTGGTAGGCACATTTCAAACTTTATAACGTTATTATTTAAACTATTATTTTTCTTTACCATTGGCACTTTGAGACCAGAATATTTTCAAATGACTTTTCAAATGTGAAAATTAAAAATTCATAGCAAATCAAAAAGGGCATTTTTTTATGATTGATAGAATACAAAATGTTTTATGCTATACAATTGAACGCAATAAAAAGTACGGTGTTTAATTTGCTGGACCAGTGCGGTTCAATTAAACTTGTGGGGAAAAAACATGAAGACTAATTACCAAATAGATCATTTGAATAAATAGTGTGGTCTTTTCTCCAGTAAAGAAAGGCGCAGTTTCCACGTTTTCAACAGGTTAACTACAATCTTAAGTCACAACCAATCCTAGAATCGACTTCACCAATAATAAGTTTAATACATCATTATTGCAGCTCAATATCTCTTCTTAAAATCTGTTTTGGTGAACTTCGTCCTAATATCTCATAACCACTTGGGTTATTTGTGCAAATTTCGTATACAGGGCATCTTCCTCTTCAGTCTGATCGCCTACAAAGGCCCCAAGTATGGCGAGGATTACTATTACCCGAAGGCTGGCGAGATGCTTGGCTGGTTGATGGCTCTAGCACCCATGCAGTGGATACCAAGCTACGCTATCTACCTATACTTTACCACGCCCGGAACTTTCCACGAGGTTGGTGACTCGGTGATAACTTGATTGAAAACCACTCGTCCGTCAAACTAATGAAATGGAAACCTATACTTTCAACATGCATGTAAACAATGTGTAAAAGTGTTTGCCATACTACCGTTTCAACAAGTTTTGAACTATTGTTTTCACACCTCTGTTGCTTGCACAGTCATCCAAGACAAGGGGATACATACAAATAACCCCAGTCCCGTTTCATACTGCATGGCGCTGAACTAAGGTAGGAGCGTCTCTGGTCAGACCAAAGAAGTCTGGGTATCAGACAGGCGAACTTTATGTATAGACCTTTCTACGCTTGGTTGGCAAACTGCATTTTTGCCAACCACGGGTTGCAAAACTATTGAAGGTCCAACACTGCAAAAATGAAGAAGAGCTATTACAGATAACCAAAATATTTTTTGATTGTTGGAAATACAACATTGTCAACAAAGCTACAAAATAATTCCTAAACATGCTTTTTTTACTTTGTATTGAGGGCGTTATGTGGACTTTTTAGGGGAAAAACATGTTGCCAACCACGGCTTCAATTTATGCACTTGCGGCAGCCCATATAAAATGAAGCCAATGTTTACAACAACAAAAAAGTATATTGTTTTCCGTTAAATAGAATGTGGAGTCGTTCCAAAAGAATGAAACAGTCCACCTTTCCACCTTGTCACTTCTATACATCAATCGTCATTAGTCAAATTTAATTGAAATCGTTTGAATGATTTAGTTCCGCGCAACTGTGGTCCGCTAGTCTGAAACGGCTCGCAGGGAAAAGTGGATGAACCACCTTTGGTCAGTTTTAAGTTCGTAACTGCAAATCCCGTGTTTTACTACTTCGTCATTTTTTTGTATTACCTTTTATAATCCTTGTGTTTCAAACCCTCAGCGTCTCCAAATCATGACCACGCCCAGGGTGTTCCCCAAAATACCGGCCCAGCCCCCAGCCAACAACAACCGGCCCCGCCCCCTGCGCGAAGACGACGACGATCTGTCCCTGACACGCCTACAGATGACGGGGCGGGAATCTGACGACCTCCCTCCGGGCTACGAGACGGCGATAGCCCTCCCACTGAACGCTGAAGACAGGCAACAACATCAGGACATTGTATAGATTTCATTCCCACTTTTTAATTGAATATGTTTTGCTTTAAAGTGCATTTTCCTGAAGCGCTTTTTCAGTCCCTTCAGTGTCAATTGCGTTGTTGATTTGTAATTGCGTTATTAGGTGAACTAAACACCGCCAAAAAAAGAAAGTTCACACTCATTGGAGGGGTCATAATTTAGAATTTGATCATCTTATGATAATGTCATTTATATACCTTTGGGGAATGTTGTTAGGTACGTTTTGATACCCCGTTTGCTACCAACGACTGTAAATCGTCCAAGATTGACAACGGTGTATGAAAAATGATGCAGTTTGACAAGCTGCAAATTTAAAGAGTACGCGAGTGGAAATTGCTGAGTGACAATGTCACGCTGCCCGAAACGAACGGCAGGCCAGGGAAAATCGATCCCACAGTGCTTGCATGGGAGCACGCGAATTGTATTACCCACGCTTTGTTGGGGCACTGTACAGTCGATAGGGGCCAATTACGGGCACGTGTGGTTACGCTTAGCAATTTCTCCTTGCGCAATCTTTAAATTTACAACTTTTCAAACTGCATCATTTTTCAAAAACCGTTGTCAATCTGGGACGATTTACAGTCCTTGGTGGCAAACGGGGTATCAAAATGTAGCTACCAACATTCTCCAAAGGTCTATATAAATGACGTCATCATAAGACAATCAGATTCAAAATTATGACCCCTCCAATTAGTGTGGACTTTCTCTTTTTTGTGGTGTTTATAACCGACATGAACAGTATTGGGTGAAAATGTGATAGCCTTTTGTGGGACAATGTGGCGGACACAATGAGAGGGCGCTGTTTAGTGTGGATAGATTGGGGTATACATTATACAACAGGTTTATGCATTGCAAATAGCGTCATTCTATCGTGTTTATATCTAAAACAAAAGGCTACGGTAAGCAGCTGTAATTAATATCTTCTTGTAATTGTGTAGCACTAATTTTCTTTTTCAAAACAAATGCCCTCTTTAATATGCTTTGTCTTATTATTCAATAATTCACTATAGACATTCTTTACTAGATTAGTTCATTAACGTAGTTTTGATGGCGTACATTTCGGAAGATTTTTTTAATGATATATAATTCAAAAGGAAACGGGTTTCAATCGGTGGGCCATTACATGTTCTAATTTGTCAAATTAGGTTTTGCCCTTTACCGACGTTTTTTAAACACTGTATACTCAGTGTGTTACCTCCCGAGTGAAAGTTGGAAAAATCACTCGGGTGGGACTCGAACCCACGACCTCCTGCTTTCTAGTGCAGATGTCTTACCACTCGACCACCGAGCTAACGGGATCGGTTGGCCGGTTCGAATCTGATGTACATAGCAGCGGGTACCGCATAAACTATTATAAGATGGAATTTTTGCGTCGGGGTGATATATTCTAATTTGCTTTGAAGTTTGCCGGTCGAATGTGTTCTGGACAGGGTGTGAGTCATAGCAAGTGTACACGTACATCAACATGAGCCGCCATTGCGTCTTCAGTACATTAGTTTTCCACAGTGCACTGTCAAGATGACTTGGGTTTGTCCTAAATGGATCAGAAACGTCGGCATAGCATCCACGAGGACGCCATTATTTGGAAAAATTTCCATATACGAAGTTCACTAATTTTCCTCTGTATTGACTAACAAGCCCCCAGATAGCAATTTCATGTCATCAAAGTCAATTTGAGCAGTGAGAAAATACAAGCATTTTCTTAGAAAACAATTTTTCAGTCCAATCTCATAGGGTTTGTACACGGGGTGTTGAGTGAACTTCGTACATGGAAATCTTTCCCATTATTTAAACAAATAAATCAACTTTTGGTGAATGTACATTGAAAAGATGTATACTTTTAGCGAAAACACACACTTACACACTCAAATAATTCAAAGTAGTTGACACCACTGTTTAGATGCAGGAATGTGGTTTTATTGAATTATCTGATGCGAAGTTTCCATTATACACAATATACACAAACAGTGCAAAGAGTTTGTTTTGATTTTTCTTTTGCACTTCGATCAACGGTATGTTTGATGTAAATCGTCTTCAGGTAGCATTTCCATTGCACAGAATACAGGTACATTTGTATACAGGGCGATCAAAAAATGCAACCCTAAAACATTTGGCTTTTGAAAAAAAAAAGGTTCGGTGGATTTGTATGAGCTTTTCTTTTAAATACTGAACAAAATCATGAAAATAGCACTTTGGGTTGCTGAGAAAATCCCAATTATGTAAAAATACATGTAGTCATTTTCATCCTGTACACAAACCATCACCACAGTAAGGGATTTTCACTGTACCTATTTGTGCATGTCCTAATCCTTACAAAACAACATGGCACATCGACAAGAGTACAAATGAATTTGATGGAAATACCTTTTATTTTTCCACCTGAACAGGTATCTCATCCTTTTAAGTACTATTTTAAACCCTTTCAGCATCATAAATATGTCAAAATACTGAAGAAATTGCACAAATGAAGGATAATTGCACAGTAGGCGTCCAGTAAAATGTTTCACTGTTTGAAGTATTTGTGTACAGGATGAAAAATGACTACTTTTACAAAATTGGCATTTTCTCAGCAATCCAAAGTGCTATTTTCATGATTTTTTTCAGTATTTGAAAGAAAAAGCTCTCAGCTTTAATCTGATACCCAAAACATAAAAATCCACCGATCTCTTTTCTTTTTTTAAAGGAAAATGTTTTAAGGTTGCATTTTTTGGGGGTCACCCTGTATATGCGGAAGGTGAAACAATATACCTCTTTACGAATTCTTTAAATACTGAACATAATAAGCATGTTTTTATCAGAGGTAAAGTGTTCAAGGTAAAGATCTTTTTCATTTAAAAAAATAAGCCAAGAAAAAGGTTCAGAGATGGATCTGCCGATGACGAATCATGTTGTTTTTTTACAAATGAAATCTTACAAAACGTCAGGTTGAATCAAGGAATTGACTTGGGTAGTTTGCCAAGTGAGCAAGTCCAAGAATTCGCGCCCGCTATGTCCCATACGTGACGAAAGTTTAACCCTCTAAGATATTCATGGATTTCAGTGTTTTTATTCTACTGTTGGGCATCTGCAAGGAGAATACCCCAAAAGATTCCTTTATGTTATTAGTTTTTGCGATGATTATGTAATTAAAGAAAATATGGTGTTACGTATGCGACCAAAAAAAAAAGAACTTTTCTTGGACTTGCCCAACTGCGCATCAAGCCGTCTCCAATAAGTCAATGCCTTTGTTCACTTAAAGTTTGTTTAAAACCGAACCTTTCCCTTTTGTTGTTTATTTGTTAAAATATTTGGTAAAATAAAAAAAAAATACTCATAAAAACAAAAACACAGAAGAGTTTTACATATTCTTCTTCCTTGTGTATCTTCCCCTGGAATGCCCACATTTTGGTTTTATTAAGTGGAAGAAATTGATACATAACTGGGTTGGAAGTTGGAACTGAATAATGTGATGCTAACATTGTGTTATATACATTGCATACGACTGGTCTGGCAGCATTTATACATTTCAGTAGAACAAGAAAAGAAAGATTTTGAAAAGTCTGCTGACCGGTGTTAAAATACTGAGTTAAGAAATTTCACACGTTTGTGTGTAATTGAGCGAGTTGCTTTAGTTGGCATAAGGCAACAAATGGAGATTGCATGTTTAATCTCTACGTCAATTTAACATAGTTTTCTATGTTCTGCTGGACATAAATTTAGCATTATATTACAAAAATATAAACATTGGCAACTTGGCTTGAAGGAAAATGGTGAGCTTTGGATAAGGTTAGCGACTAGCGAGCGCGCCGAAACATGATTTTCCAGCTACACACAAAAGCCCATTATCTCAATACCACACAAAATCCCTCTAGTGTACAAATACAATGTACATGTATATGCTAAGCAGCAAAATGTGGCACTGATCCAAATGATATCTCAGTACTAGGCATGTGAGTACGTATGTGTGTCAAGCATTCCCCTGCACAATCAATTCATTTTATTCCATTTTAAATATGTCAAAAACGTTATAAATCGATTTCAGAAGATGTATTCAATTATTTTCTATGCCTTTTAATAGTTAATGTTAAGGAAGACCGACAAGATTTTTTTTTTTGTGCTTCGACCGGAACTCTCTATCTTTTTAAAATTATTTTAAGTTAAAATAAACATAAATATAAAAAATACATAGAATTCTTTTGCTGATAATTTTTTAAGCCTCATAAAATATTAATATTACACATCTATTCCTCAATCTTTGACTCAACCTCTTGATTTTAATTAAACACTTTCAAACTTTAGGGATTCTTTTTAAAGGATTTAATTTAAATCACACCAATACCAACAAGATCACCAAAGACTAATTTTGAAAGTTTTCAAACATCAGTACAAGCCTGAAATCTAATTTGACCTCTCCCTGGTTCACATCGATTATGGAATAGGACTGACAGACCAAATGGCGCTCGAGAACCAGTGAAATCTTGACCAATATTTTTCGGGACATTGGGGTTGTTATAAATCAATAGAAGATAGCAGGCCTTAGATATTGGCAATGAAACAACCTAAAACGATATTCTTTGATTAAAGTACATGTACATGTACCATGTAAAATTCCTTTGGCCCCAGTTATTAGTATTTGTGACCCACTGAGGCAAAATGAGGAATGTCCCCCAAAACTTTGTTTTTAGTAATCGACGCCTGAAGTCGGATACATGTATACTAGAAAAATCATGTCAAAATCGATATTGATAGTTTCGTATTTTTGAGTGGCCAAGGTATCCAAGATTTACACTATGCATTTTTGTTGGGGAAAAAAATACCCACAAAAGCGGAAAACCTAAGGAATGTTTTTCACTGCCCTTGGCAGCGCAATGCGTGTCTTTTTTTCAAAGCCGTTTTTCTCGAAATGAGTTTGGCGAAGATTGGCAGGACACCGTTGATGTTCCTGCGGCATATCTTTGGAATTAATTAAGCTACAGAAATATTTTTGGTATCATTGGAAAGCCAATGATTTACGCTTAATATGATGTACATAACGTGAAAAGTCAAAGGTGGGGGTTATTCCTCATTATGCCATGGCAGGTCACATTATTCAACTGGAAAAACAAATCTGAAACCTTAAACAGAAACAATGTGCAAACCAACACTATTTGAGGTAGTTAATGTTCGCATTGTACTACACATGGTTCCTGGTAAGTGTATAACAGCACTGGTCTTTATTAAGTATTTTTTTCCTTAGCTCCCAACAAAATTCAACAACGGTAAAGGTAAGATGATTAAATTAAACAGAATCCAAAAGTTTGAAGTAAAAAGTTCTCTTGTTTCTGCTTTGATCCAACAAAATCCACCTAAATCCACCTGATGGATACTGTTGGGTATTGTTTGATATTGGAGGATATATTTGGATTTTTTTTAGATAAAGTTTGATTTTGTTGAATGAAGTTGGATTTTGTTGGGTTTTATTGGATTTCATTGGATATTCATATGGTTGAATTTTGGTGGATATCATAGTTGGATTTGGTTGGATAAAGTTGGATTTTGATGGGTTTTGTTGGATTTTATTGGATTTCATTGGATATTCAGATAATTGGATTTGATTGGGTTTTCTTTGATTTGATTGGATTTGATTGGATTTTCAGATAGTTTGATTTTGGTGGATACAGTTGGATTTTGTTGATTTGTTGAATTTTGTTAATTTTGTTGGATTTATTTGGATTTCATTGGATTTGTTGGACTTTGCTAGATTTTGCAAGGCTATGAGGCTGAAGTCTGCCGATAGAGTTCCAACAGTAATGCACTAATATACGCACAGATATAAATCTCGGCCCTGCAAGATTGGGTGACTTTAAAGAAAGATATTCAACCTTAACATTCAATTCTCATAATTATTCAATGATATTAGCTGAATCTTTATTTTATATAAAATGTGTTACTTGTCACGTTCGTAGTCACATATCAAGTAACTGCAGCAACATCATGGGACTGTCGGTCATCGTCTGGAAATAACAGTGGTTCCCTTTGATCTGAAACAAACAAACAAACAAACAATTTGTTTTTACATTTCATTGTGCGGAAATAGAACTCTGGCTGCACATGTACAAATCTGAACCACCAGCAACAAATGTCCTGGACGTTTGGACCAATTTGTTTTAACAGTATCTGACATTATCCTTAAAAAAATTTAACCTCAAGTAAAATCTACGGTTGAAAGCAAGCTTGATTTAAAATGCAAGCAAGGTAATATGCACTGTGCAATATTTAACAACCGCTGACTGTGATGTGGGACATGGCGTTTTAACACCCAAGAAGCCAACGACACCCTAGGCCATTCACCTCAACCACAAACGCAAAAGATAAATACTTACTTGAAGATAAATATTCAAAAGCTCGGTATACTGACATAAAAACGTTACCAAGGTGTCAATTTGACAAAGGGGATGAATACAGCGCCCGTAAAAAGCAAGGTCCCTTATTCATACTGACTTGAAGTACATTGTAAAGGCCGATTCACACGGGAACCGTGCAAATAACTCACGGAACACTTGCGGCAAACTTCACCAGAGTTGAAAATGTGTGTTCAGCATTTGCGAATTAAATTTGTAAAGCGAATGTTGCTGTGATGTAACAAACTAGAACTCATATTTTACATTTGCAATGTGTATGAGCAAACCTGCAGGGTAAGGATGGGTGAAGAATGACAAATGAGGGCATGGGGCGATGTTTCCAGAACCAAAAGGTCTTTGTGGGGTGCTGTGTTCTTGGCACGGCACTTTACTATGGTTGCCTCTCTCCACCAAGGAGTATAAATGGGTTCCTGTGAAGGTAGGGACCAGATTGCGCGGATCATGAGCTGCTGCAGAGTCTCAATCCTGATGAACAAGGATAATTGTGATGCGCATTTGATCATATTCCTATGGAATTTGCGCAATATGATTGTACAAATTTATTAACTATTTTTAGGCAGAAGAATATATCTCAAAATTCTCCTAACAGTCTTCGTTCGTTCTGAATATCTTTCTTTCTGCATTCTTAAAACAAGCCGCAAATAAATTATTCCTGATTATCTCCTCAAGACTGTAAAACGTTTTGATTGAAAAGTGGCGCAGTTCACTAAATAGACCCTTTCATAAAATTGGTCACTGCTCAGTCAACCGTGAATGTAAGGACATGATCAGGGTGTCATTTTAAAGAGGAGATTCAACCCTAATAGAGGATATCTCCCTTTGATTCACATATGCCCTACTTCTGTTCCAATTAGTAATAATATCTTGTTTTTGGTTTTTTTTAATCCACCCTGTATAGCGCATAACCATAATGAACAAGTATAAATGCGGCATTCCCACGACGATAAAAGTGGCCGCCATGGTACTACAACATGGAGTAATGGTCTTTTCTTTCATGGAATTAAACTTAAAGCTATAGTCCATCATTTGTAATTGGTGCATTTTGTTCATTTGAAGCAACAAAAGTGTTCAAAATCTAATGAAGGATACTAACAACTTACTTGATGAAGTTTAAGCTCAGCTTCAGCTTTATATTCTGAGAAAAACAGCATTCTAGGATCTCAATTTCAAATCAAAAGTTGCTAAATCATGTTTCGAATTGTTTTGAATTGCAGCTTTACGCGATGTCGCGCACTGATCCGACGAATTATAGCAACCGCGCGCGCCTGTGCGTCGTTCCAATGCTTGTGCGCGCTGCGCCGAATAACAAAACGAACTATTAATTTAAATTTTCCTACGGTGCTTCTTAAGACGCACCGTTGGAAATGCCTTCTTTCGTTGATTTCTTCAAAATGAGAGCTAGCCAGAAAGGATAATTTCACAGGGAGTTTAGTCCCCTTACTATCTTTCAACCAGTATGTTTTTCAACAATAATTACGCCAGTTACTTTTTTGGATAGCTGCAAATGATGGACTCGGGCTTTAAGAAGATATTTAATTGATGTACATGCACATAACCTTCTGCTAAAGATGGAAAATCTCAAAAATAATATCCAAATTCTACCAACATTTGTTACCAAATTCTATTTCTGGTTGCAAAGCTTAGGCTGGGCCTCTACTTGTTATTTCTTCAACACCAAACTAACTAATCGACGTCCACTGCCATGACCGTAAACATTCAATTGTCACAGCCTAATAGCATGAACAGCACCATGTAGAGATAGGCAAAGCGATACAAAAGAGCCTTGTCCACAAATTCATCCCATGAGCTGATGAAGGGGGAAAAGGGACCCACAGGATGAATCTACCATGCAAAGGATAAAATGCGAAACCCAAAATTTCAATATGAGAAAAATGCTTGTAACTACTATGAAGAAAAAAAAGTTTGATACTAAGTAACATTTGCTGAGCGGCGGAATGCACAAGATTTTTTTCCTCTTGGTGTGATTTGCAGGTGACAATGCAGAAAAAAGTGTCAATGCAGAACCACGTTTAACCAGTTCGCACCGTGTATACACGCAAAGTTTTTGCGGTATTCGGAACAGATGATGGGTAAACACACAGGGAGCGAAGCCAGAAATATCTGTCAGTGACACGCTCGCAGTGAGCAAGGCCGGAAATACGAGTGTGCTGCCCAACAGTGATGGCTTCAACCCACCTGGCATTGAGGTCGATTGAAAAGTAATCACACACCTCGTTCCATTCTTGTAAAAAAATATTCCTGCATGAACTGGTTAATGAGAAGGAAATTGCACTCTCATATTACCCTTGAGACTGGTAGCCATCCACTGAGGATTCCAGTACTTTTAGTTTAAAAAAAAAAAGGGGGAAAGAAAATCAAAATAGTAAGTTGACATGTCAGTGTTAAAAAAAAACTTACCAAATTTGTCCAAATTCAGGATTTTGGGGGTTTGGGGATCATTTTTTTTGTGTACTGAAAATTGTTTCCAGCTACATCATACAGATTTCCTCCGATCGCAAAGCATTCTCTTTTCTTTCTTTTTTGGCAGATGATGGCAGATGAGGCCATCTGATTCCTGATTTGTCTTACCTTCTTTTTCGTCTTGAAAGGAGGATCCATCCAGAGGTTTGTAAGATCGAGAGGCATCCTCGCCGCAACAGGGGGACCAGGGTTTACTGAATAGGTTGATGACCTCCTCCAACGGCCGACCTTTGGTCTCCGGCAGCAGGCAGTAGAGGAACAGGACACCGGCCAGCGAGATACCGGCGTACATGAAAAATGTACCTGGGGAGAAGAAAAGCTTGATTTAATCCAAAACCTTCAAGGTCAACCAAATCTGCTCGGGCCAATCTCATGGCGCTGCTTAACAGATGGCAGAAAACTTGTGCTTATTGTGGCAGAAAATTGTGTTAAACTTATGCACTTTTCCATGGAGTGTATGTGCTAACAGTTGCACGTACATGGAGATTTGCGTGTTGTAAATCCCTGACTTAACCCCAACAATCCCCAGCCAGTCAAACTCCAACACCAGGGTTTGTTGGAATCTGTTGGAGTGAGTACGGCACTGGTAAACTGATTATGCTTTACATGGGGTCAGGCATACCACCATAATCAGAGTCCAACAGTTTGGTACAATGGTGCTTGTAGCCTACAATTATGTGTACTGTTAATAACTTGTGACACAAACTAGGGTTCGTCTTTGTAAGCTTTTTCAATCATTTGAAATTAATTAGATTTCTCCGCAATCGACCATTTGAAACTGAAAATATCGATAAAATAAGGCCGCGTTAACGTAAGTGATTTTTTTTTATCGAGTACCGCTATTCGAGTATGAGTTCTTTGTTTTATCAAGTAATGCTATTCGAGTACGAGTACTTTGATGATCGAGTACAATTTCGACATGTGCGAGTACAAGTACTTTGCTGCTCGAGTACGAGTACCATCGTATCGAGTATGAGTACTTTGACATTCGAGTACGAGTACTCCAAAAAAAGTACTCGAGTATTTACAAGTACCGAGTACGAGTATTACAACTCTGGTTGGACCCAATTTCAAGGAGCTGTTAATGTCAAGCAGAAAATATCGCTTCACGCTTTTATGTGTTGAGCGAAGCTTTGCCGAGAACCAGTAACGAGCAATATACATACCAAGGCATTTTGGCCATATATCAGCAGTGTCCCAATATTCACTGTCTTTGTTCCCAAGGATTGCTTTGTTAATCCTTCAAAATTCAGAGGTTTTTGTTTAATGTGGTTATTGGAGTCAGTATCATGAAGTGGTCTTTCCTTGCCTTCCACTTATGTGACCAAGGTTCAAATCCCCAGGGTTCCAACAAGGGCGGATCCAGAACACAATTTTGGGGGGGGCCAAAAAAAAAATTTGGTCCCCCCAAAAAGTGGGTCAAAAAAATTTCGGCCTGGGGTTCGGGGCCCATAAGGGCCCCGAAAATTTTTTGGATTCTAGATGCTCTGTGGTGCGATCTGAGGCAATTTCTGACCGCTTTAACCAATGTTTTTTGAGGAAAAGATGGTGGTGTACTCATTGCCTGCCTTTATTGCGATGTCACATAAAAAAAAAAAAAAAATTGGTTTCGTTTTTGGGGGGGGGGGGGGGCCATGGCCCCCTTTGGCCCCCCCCTGGATCCGCCCTTGGGTTCCAAGCACTTTATGAGAACTAAGTTCCCTGCGTTTTTCCCCCCGACATTTCCGGGAGAAATGTAACAAATATTCCACGAGAAATATTTCCAAAAATTGAGATTGCTGCGACGTCAAGAGGTGGTTGCAGCAAAGCAACTAAGATACTGATAATATTCATGCTGGTAACCTGTAGGTGAGCAAATAATTTCTGTGCTTAGAGACAATTGGACCGTGCTGGTTAGTACCTTGTCTGGTTATGGTCTCGGCCAGGCTCAGGAACGTCATGGATATCAGCAGGTTGAACAGCCAGTTGGTGGTTGAGGATAGGGCGTTGCCAGTACTGCGGGCCCACTGTGGGTAGATCTCAGAGTTGATTGTCCAAGGCATAGGGCCCATACCTGACCAAAAAAAGAAGAAAGAAAACCCAATTTATATAAACCACAGAGTAAAACTGGGATCACTTTTCGTCCATAGATTCTTTGCATTCAGCGGTTTTCAGGTGTTTTTGTTGAGGATGTGATGTTTACATGCTTAAACAAATTCTAAATCCGTTTATGAATTCTCAAAAACAAATCAAATTATATATTACCTACATTAACGCCATCTTCCTTTGAGCTAAACATGCATAGCACAAATAATTAACAATGTTTTCAACCTTAATTTACAAAACCTTAGAAGCACCGCGGTGCTTGATTACATTCAGGGTACAGGTATAATTAAGTTTTTAATGACTGCTTAATAGTCAATCATTGTTGATTTATCATGTCAATCACAATCGTCAGCAGACATAATGGGCAGGCATCAGCTTTTGTGAAATGGCTTAATGTTTAAAAGTTTAAATAAGGGAATAAATTTGTGATCGGTCGGTATTATAACACTCTGTTTAAGACCAGTTGGAGTCTGGATGGGTGATCACCCATCCAGACTCCAACCAGTCTTAAAGAGAGTGTTTAATACCGACCGAACACATATTTGTTTCCACTTATAAATACCTTCCAGTCAAAAAAAATAATCGTTTCCGTCCAAAAATCAAAACAAGTCAAAAACTAGACATTGCTAACCATTTTGTTCAACAGTTTTACTTCATGTCGTATCAAACAGCCCTCTGACTATAATATAAACTGTCCCTCTACAATTCCTTACCTTATAAGGACATTGGTGTGCGCGTCACGCGTACTACGCGATGTCGCGCAAAACGCAGCTGGGCGGGTGTAGTGTGAATTTCGGAATTTGAAATACTGATTCACTGGAAGTACGTGAGGAATGTGAAGTTCAACCAATGAAACGTTGCAAGGCACCGGAATTCATGGGAGTCCAAATTTCATGTGACTGGAAATGTGTTTAAGACCAGCCAGCCATGTCTTTAACATCCATTTAAGACCAGCCACGTGACGGCCTCTCGACCAATAGGAATGGGTAAACTGTCTTAGGTATTTATGAATGATTCTTAAAGTACATCTATTTGCAAAACATTTACAAAATTAAACGCCAAGTCACATTCTTAGTTTTTGTTTTAATTTAAATTCAGTAACAATGAATGCACAAGACTGTTTTATCTGGTACTAAAAAGCACCAAAACCCCGCAAAACAATAAACAGGAATCACTGAAACAAACCTGGAGCAAAGAACATCAGATAAACAATGAGTCCAACGAGTGCCATGATGCCGAATTTTGTCGGGCAGTATTCCTCCGACCAATCCAGCTCACCACTGCCGTCGACAAACCCCTCTGCTGCTGAACACCGGCCGACATTGGAGTATCCCGTACTGGACTCATTAATGGGGAGACAAGATCCGTTCACAACAGATCCTGTCCTGTTCACGTCGAAGCAAAAACCGCATTCCTCCTGCAGAATGCATCGTTCACAATTGCTGGGATGGTGAAGGAGAATACAAACATCATTCACTCTTGGTAAACTGGCTCAGTTAGAATTTGAAATATCTTTAACTCTTTCAGTGCCCGCGAAGTTTGAAAAGTTTAACCCTAAAGTGCCCAACTCCGAGCGTTTTTTGTAATTGTTCAAAATTCTGTAAAAAAAAAGTAAATAAGTTTTGCTCACTAAATTTGTTGTGTTTGCTCTCTGGTATATCCTTGGTATATTGGAAAGTCAATAGTAGTCACATACATAGTGATACACCCTGAAACACTATCCTGCACACAGGGGAATTCCGCACTTTTTGCAGAAAATACGAGTGTCAGTGCTGCGCCCTCTCACGAGAACTCGAATAAAAAAATAAATACAGGTCGCACATGCATGAAAATGGTACCATTAGAAAGAGCGAGAGCGCCCCCTTTTGATAACATGTTTACTCTACCTCGTACATGTACGAGGTTTGGTGATTTTAATCACGAACATTACCTCGTATATGTACGAGGTTGGCGCTTTTGTACTAACAAATATACCTCATACATGTACGAGTTTGGCACTGAAAGAGTTAAGAAAAGAGAGTGGCTAGAATTAGTTTTGTACATGGCATGTAAATAACAAAAATATCAACATCAGTATGAACTGACAGGCTAATAGGAGAAAAACAAAAAGGGAGATCACTGCTGCTCAGCATGACATACATCTAGATGTATAAAATTTCCAGTGATAAATAAAACCAAAGCTAATGGCACCATAAAACCCGTTTCAAACGAGTGTAAAAGTGTCTCCATAAAATTTGAATTTAGCACAAGAAAATTTAACGTCTGACACAGTTGGGAGCGGCCACATTAAAATATCAACTATTTGAGTCGTTTGAAATGATGATAAAATTCAATGTTGTGTTTTTTTGCCCTTTACTGACGTATTTCTAAACACTGTATACTCAGTGTTGTCCCGAGTGATTGTGAGAAAAATTCCCTCCGGTGCGGTGGGACTCGAACCCACGACCTCCTGTTTGCTAGTGCAGACATCTTACCACTCGATCACCGAGCTTGCCGGGGTCAGCTGGCTGGTTCGAATCAGACATAGCAGCAGGTACTGCACCCGACTATTCAATAACCCAATACTGAATTGACATCCCCCGATGCAAATCCCATCTAATGAATAGCATGATGATAGAATCTATGCAATGGAAAATCAATGCATTAACCCTCGGAGTTGAGTGACAAAAAAATCACACCGTGAAACCACATGGAGAATTTTATCACCACACTGTTTCTAGGTCAATAACCCCCTCATGCACAAGATATAGGCAGGTCACATGGCCTTTGTGTGGGCCAGGATTGTTTACGACCTGTCTGAGCTCTGGCCGGCACGAGGGGTTGACACAGAGAGATCGGCAACACAAAGGGGTTGGCCACTAAGATCTCCAATTACTGCACAAAGGCATTAGGCGCCTCTTGGGGCTGCTGTCTTTCAACACTCCTTACTCTGCAGTGGTAAGGGTCTGGCCAATGGGAGTCTACAGGCTTGTGGTGTATTTCAGGGGTGAGGATTACATGGAATCTTGGCCTTATTGGCCCATTGAAAAAAAAGTTATGACCATATTTGGAAAATGTGGAGAATTTTATCACCACGTGGCCACACCGAGGGTTAAGTATGCTTGTCTGAAGCCCAATTTTACTTAGGTTGATCTGAGTTGTCCCTAATACAATTTGGTTTTGGCACGACTCTAGAGCACCAGCCTCAGTGCAATAGGCATCAGGTATGCCTACTGGCCAGTGCTATGACATTCAGTATACAAATATTGAGTGGCTCAGAGTGAAAATGGGAGGAATATTATTGTGAGGTAAAATCTGGACTTTACATTTCACGAGGCTAAGCCGAGTGAACTGTAAAAGTCCAGATTTTACCAAGCGATAATATTCCTCCCATTTCACAATTTAAAGCCACTCAATATTTATTTTTATATAACTGACATATAGATCTTTGTCATTAGATATATTTGAACTTTTCGTTCAATACAAAATTGGTGGAAATGTATTTCTCTCTTCCAAACCACCCCTTCACGAAAATGTTTGAACCCAACTCTGTTGCGCTGGCTCCTTGGAACAATACGCGCTACGCGCAATGCTGAACGCGCACACCAGCATGCATTTGCACAAAAATAACGTGCCATGGAACAAGAATGATCCTAACTGTTCAATAGTATTTCCCATTACCCATGGGCGAATGGGACTTTTGAGCCCCGGCGTGAATGTGAGCAATAACGAATGTCACGTGATGTGAGTCCCACCAATCAAATGACAAGGATCTGTATGTCAGTTATATAAATGTTTATCTGGTACTGACCTGTAAGTGCCACACTGTCCAGCCTGAGGGTTGTGGACGGTGACGGGTGGAGCGTTGATGGCCATCAGTAGGAACCCGATACCTAGAAACATGTGGCTGAAAGTCACACCTGTGGGTAAATGGAAAAACTTTGAACTGAAATCAATCCATTCTAGTTCTGTGATGCTCAGCAGTTTGAAACTATCCAAGCATTTAATTCTAGCTTAAGAAGAATTTATTAAAGGCGCACTGTGAGTACGTGCATGCAGCATGCACAAGAGTGTTATGCCCCCTCAAGAGTTGGACCTGTGCTTGAAATTCGGGCGATTCACAATGTAGTGCGCCACCAAGAGTTTGCCATGAAAAGTTTATTTTTCCCAGTGCATTGTGGGAAATGGTCGACAAATTCGCAGCGCGAGACATTTGATATTGTTAGTTTTTTTTCCGGTCAGTAGTTTCATAAAGTATGATTCGAGTATCTGTTTACCCTTTTGTTTTCTTTTTATCAATATTGTGTTTTTTGTAAGGCGGCAGAACGCTATTGCCAAATCTATAACAAATTAGCTCAAGTTGCCTACCGACACTCATTCAAATTGTACATATTTTGTTGACCGTAAACTTGAAAAATAGACTCTCCATGGCAAACTCTTGGTGGCACACTGCATTGTGAATCGCCTGAATTACAGAAGTGGTTGTACATTTTCCTCTACAGTATATCACTAAAAGGCTGACACCAAAGGGTAAACAGCTGTCAACAAACCTGAAAGACTTCCCAGTGTTAGAATCCTTCGCCCAAGTCTATCCACTAAGTAAACGCCGACGAAGGTGAAGAGGAAATTGACGAAACCAACGACGGCGGCCAGCCAGATGACGGTGGAGTTGTCCTTGACCCCTGACATACGAATAATTGTTGCACTGTAGTACCTGTAATAATGAAAAGAGTCGAAAGGTAAATATATGTAAATCAGGCTCATGAATATTCATCACAAGGGGGAAAATATTGACACTTAAAGGGAAAATACAACATTTGCAAACATCAAAAAATAAAACTACCAAATCATTTTGAAATACCTTGCTGGACTGTTAGTGAATGAGAGTGTAAAGCATCCTGTAAAATCATGGCACCTGGTATACTGTCATTTTCAAGAAAAGTGGTATTTTTGTATCAATTTCCAACGCTGGTCAGCCGACCAGCGTTGGAAAAAAACTGGCTTTTTTTCAAATACTGGCCCCAATTGACCATCGCACTTGTTTGCAATCGATTACACACCTATGAACGGGTACAAGCCAGCTAGACTGGTTCCCTGACCTTACAATTCCCCAATGTATGTAAACTGCTCTGTTTCTTCTTATATGGAGTCAGGGAACCAGACTACAGGAAAATGATTGTTTTTCTAGGTTTTTATAGCATTTTCGAACCCAAAACCTCAAAAAAGTCAGTGTAACTATATCTGCTATATATTTTCAACCACCCAATTCCATCCATTTCTGAAAATTACAGCAAAAGCAAATGATGTATATTCCCTTTAACATGTATGTATGAGTGGACCACTCAAAAAATGTTCCATTTTTATTGTTAATGCATGTACTGATTTGTGCACTTAATAGTCTTGCCATGCAATATGCATGACAAAACTGAGTGCATATTGCGCAAACAAAAAAATCCGCCGATTATTTACGTGCAAGGATTTATTTTTTGCGACTAACTTTGCGTTGGCATTTTCATTCCTCAGAGCCGAGTAAGCATGAAGCCAATTCTGATTTGAACCCAATTCCTCCCAAAAATGAGTCAAAATCATCCACAAAAGTTTTGGAGAACTTTGTAGGATTGAGGAAGGTAGAGCCCAGCCTCTATTTGTATTAGTTTACATGGGGTTTGATGCCTTGTGAAAGTAGAAGTATTGAGAGTTATTATGCTCAAAGCAAAACAGAGAGAGCCAGAGCAAATCCCAGAACTGTTCAACGAAGGTGGTGTGACTTACATGACTGTGTTGATACCAGCTAGCTGCTGGAACATCTGCAGGCTGCAACCCACGATGACAGCCTTGAGTACTGGTGGTGTCTGGAGAATACGCAGGATCACCCAATTACTCCCTGGAACAAATGAACCACAGCGAAAAATAAACATCACATTCAAAATATTTCATATTATAAATTTAGCAAAAGTTAATTAAGAGGTTTATCCTGGCTGTGTTGCTTCATCAAAATGGTTTACTATGACATAGCCTTTCAGTCTTACACCAATGTAATCTTTTGTATACCTAACTTTCACTGTTTTATATCAGAAACCGTTTGACATCCAAACCTTAAAACTGTCTTCTCGCCTAAACTTTTCAATACATTATACCTCCTAATCCTTCCATTCCGGCCTCCACCTACTGGTAACCTTTTTGCTGCCCTATACCCCCTTTCATTGTCTTGTAACAGCCCGACCTTTCCATGCCTTATACCTGCCAAACCTTTCACTGCAAAGAAGCCTGCCTAGTTGTTCACTGCCTTATACTTGCCTGACCTTCACTGCCTTACTCCCCTTAATTTTCTTTACCTGCTGGGCAGGTGTGGTCTAATGGGAGAGCACAGGATTCATGATCGTGAGATTGTGGGTTCGAGCCCCGCTGTGGCCATGCGTGTTGTGCCCTTGAGTAAGGCGCTTTACCTCAATTACTCCTCTCAATCCAGGTGTTAAATGGGTACCGGCATTATTCAATGCTGGGAAGGTAACAGACTCGCTGTGGTGTGGCGATCCCCCCACGGCAGCATTCCATGGACTTGAGTCTGGCCCGATCGCTACCAAAGAGAGATGGGCACTCCGTTCCTGTGAACACAGGTTCGTCCCCTTACCTTTTCATTACCTTATACCTGCCTAACCTGAACTTATAATTGCCTGATCCCCACCGAACCTTTCACTGCCTTCCCGCCTGACCTTACCATTGCCTGATGCCCACCTACTCTCTTGCTGTCCTGTATCTGCCTAACCTTTAACTTCTTATACTAGCCTAAGCCTAATCTACCTAAAGCCCGCCTAACCATTCAGTGCCATATAGTTTTGCCCACCTAACCTATCACTGCCTCCATCATTGCCCGATACCCAACAAGCCTTAATTTCGCTGCCTTATATCTGCCTAACCTTTAACTTCTGTAAAAATTGGGTTGTGTATATACTCAGTGTTGCCCCAAGTGATTGAGACAAAAATCACTCGGTTGGGACTCGAACCCACAACCCCCTGCTTACTAGTGCAGACGTCCCACCACACGACCACAGAGCCCGCCGGGGTTGGCTGGCTGGTTCGAATCTGATATAGCAGCGGTTACCACAACCAAAACTATTCATAAGCTGGAATTTGCGTCGGGGTGATGCAAATTCAATATAGGGTTTTGCCCTTCACCGACGTATTATTATAAACACTGTATACTTAGGCTAGGACCATATTAAATTACTAGAGCGCTAACTCCTCATTCTTGCGCGCAGAGACGCTTTGAAGCCGCTCGGGCGCAGACATTTTGAACTTATGTGCGTGTTTGTAGAACACAGTCAAAATAGATGGATTGAATTTTAAAAGTGTACTCTAAATGCAACATGCAAATAGAAGATACGCAAACAACTTAAGTGCGCCATGACGGTTCAAAAAACATCACGGCGAAAAGCATCTGCAGCAGAGGGACGCGCACACCTTGCGCTGTTTGCGTAGAGCAAAATGAAACGCTCATTCGCTGATCGTGCGTTTCGGTTTTGGGCGTATCGGCTTCGATGACGCACCGGTATGGAATACAAACGCAGATATGCAAATAGCCGTATAAATGCCGTACAAAAGTTTTCCATAGGTTTGTGCACAAACATGGATGCGCCCATCAGGCATTACTTTGTACATCGAGTTAGCGCTCTAGTAATTTAATATAGCCCTATGGTTAGGACCTAACCCTAGCCTGCCTAATCCCCCTCACCTTTCATCGCCTGTTGTTCCTCCCGTTGTTCCAAGACACTCTTGCTAATTTTCTCTAACTGGCTGCCGACCTCCGGGCTGCCCTTCCCGTAAATCAAGGTCAGAACCTTCTTAGCCTTCTGCGGACGATCGTGGAGGATGAGCCAACGGGGGCTCTCTGGTAGGAAGATGAAGCCTATCAATTGAATGGCCGATGGCACAGCTCCCAAACCTAGCATTAGCCTGGTGATGGAGAAAAAAAGAAAAAGACGTGAAGCTGTAAGGGACCTTAACTTGAAAAGGACTTTTGCCCCGACATGGGTCAAATTTCATTGTGAAGTGAAAGGCATATACTGGTAGGATCATTTGCCGTTTCCAGTAATAACACCACTCAAAATCCTAAGAAGAATATTCAAAACCTAACCTGTTGAAGTTTCAGCTCAGTGGATATTACACTTTCCGAGAAAACAGTGCAAACCATGCACAACCTTTTGATCATGAAATACGATTTCGTCCGGTTTTTTTTCTCTAAAAAAATCAGTACATTGACTGATCGCTGGAAATCACCTGCATTTCTTGATTTCTTCTGAATGACAGCAAGCCAGATGGAATAGTTTCACAGAGTGTTGAGTACCAGTATAATCTTAAATCCAAGTAAGCGTTTTGATAATAATTTGGTGGGTTACTTTAGGGATAAATGCAAACGATCCTTTATGCCTGTAAGGATAGTTCATGCGTCACGCAAGTGTGAGTGCCACATTATGAAGTGAATCAGAAGTCAAGAAACATGCTGGCAAATTTGCCAAACTTGAATTGTGTTCAACTGGTGTGAATACTGCCTCAACTTCATGAGTCTGTGTTGGCATTCACATTGATTCCCAACAGAGCATGAATTCGCCCTTCATAAATTTGCTTTTTTACCACTAAGTTTAGATTTATGCAGGAGTCTACAACCAGTACTTAAAAAGCACACCCCAATTTCGGGGGCACTAACCTCCATCCCCAGGGCCAATAAGACAGGCTTCCATCAATGACCGACGCTACAAACTGTCCCCCGGTAATGAACAGATTATTGATAGTGACTAGACGACCCCTTAAATGAGCAGGGGCTGCTTCAGCAATGTACATGGGTACTGTCATAGAGGCTAGACCTGTCAAAGAAAAAGAAAAAAGAAACGCAAACATATATTGACCTCTAGGTCGATATACCTTAAAAACAGTTGGTCTTTATACTTGGCACATTTTGAGCAAACATCTGGGTCCAATTCTGGCAACTTTTGGTGCTGAAATAACTGTAACATTGGGATTTCTGCCTGAAATAGCATCACGTTTGCTCACGATGATGGAAATTCGCATTAGCATAAAAACCAAAAAGGCACTAGAATACCCTTGAAAATGGCAAAATGAAAATTGAAAATAAGGTTAAATGGGCACAAAGGTGCATTTGCAAGGATTGCACTAAAAACAAATTACATTGCATGTGCCCATTAACTCTAACTTCTCTATTCAAATCCAGGTTTAATAGGTACCGCCAACTTTAAATTGGGCTAAAAGCCTTTTTTTTTTAAAGAGTTGCTTGAACAGTGGAGGACTTTGGAGGATCCAGGAAGGCTCCCGGCAAACAGTTATAAGGAGTTAGGGTTAATCTTGCAAAATCCTGCTAAAAAGTCCTCTTGGATTTGATAGATCTAGAAAGATGAGTGTTAACACTATTGACTGTCTTTCTGATCACTTTTTGTTGTACCCGTTTGTTTCATTCCATTGTTTCTTCAAGAACAAAAGTCAATGGCTGTCAAAATGCACTTGGGTCTATCAGGGACCCTAACTTTACCCTTTGACATGACCTAGCCTTACCTACACCCAGACCCACGATGATCCGGCCGACCAGTAGGATTTCTTTGCTCTGTGATATACTCATGACTACAGCCCCCGTCGTGAAGATAGCGCTGGCCAGGAGAATCACTGGTTTCCTTCCGAAGACATCGTTCAGTTTGCCGCCAAAGAGCGCAGCAACGGCTGCTGCTGCGATAGTAACACTGACCTAAAAAGAGCGAATATGAGACAACTGACTTTATACAAAAACTGGGAATTTTTGTGTGCGAAATTACCCCTAACTGCCACTGTGCTGAATGTACCTACAACGGAATCCTAAATCAAGCAGGTTTCTGGTGCATGGGCGTCATGAGTGGGGGAGGGGGCGAGGGGTCTTTGCCCCCTCCCCCCCCCCCCCTCCTGAAAAAGCACCAAAAAAAAAAAAAAAAAAAGAGGGAAAAAAAGAAAGAGGCGCAAAGTCACATTGCAGTAAATTTAATGGTTTGGGGGAGGGGGGCAAATGTCCCTGCCCACCCTAGAAAAATGACAAATCGAGAATATGCTGGAAAAGTACAGGGATTTCGGGGGACTCGTGCTTAGCCCCCCTCTGGAAAAAATCCTGACGTCGCCCATGTTGGGGTGAGTATTAGTTGACTAGTGGTCGATTCATGATGTAAGTAATGCCTGCGCACTAATAGCAACGTGCCAATAAATGCCTCTATTCAAACAATGGCCGTTATTACATTTTGTTAAAGCATGGTTTAGGTTTCACGAAATTTGGTAGTTTAAAGAGACTTAATAAAAAGAATTCATCTGTGATTTCTTTTTGAAATTTAGAGAAAAGTGACCACAATGTGACATTAAGATGGTCACATTTGAGGAAACACCATGTACATGTAAGTACTCTGAAAAAATACAGAGAATGTTTCTGAAGAGAACCAGTGGCATAAACTCAAGATTTCGGTCAGCAAATAATTCCCATTTTTTGGGCGTCCTCCACCATGTGAGGCCTCAACTAGTTGTGTCTTGATGTTGTTTTTGCGCCTATGTATTACTGGAAACCAGCTATGAAATCACATACATAAAATGCAGTGGGCCGGTTCCTAATAGCATTATAGACTAGTCCATTATATGACTGTGCCAACTAATGCGCATCGGATTAAAGTTGATCCAACTATTGTTAACCATCCATCCATACAATGTAGCTCTTGATTGAAATTGCTGATTTAATTGTTTGATGATGAACAAGTTCCTATAGGCCTACTATCACAACTTGATTGCTAGTGAGTGATTGCTTTGAGTTGAGTTCTTTAATCGACTGTCGTAAGTCTTTCAATAATTAACCAGAACAAACTATTTGTCTGGCATGAACAGCTGTTGTCATTTCAAATCAATATTGGCTATTTTGATATGACAAAATGTAAACACAGTCACTTTATGCCTAACCAATTACATACATCATATGGTAATGAACTGATCAGTTTGTGATAATTAGTGATAACACCACTGCACTTCAATTCGTTTTTTTGGTTTGTTCTTGTGACTCCCCTGAATGCTGAAAGGGATGTGATTGCATGATTCTGCCAAAAAAAAAGTCTCCGGTTTCTGGTATGCGCGCGCGTCGCCGTAGCCATGCGCGTCGGCAAAATGAAAAAGTTTTTTTTTCAATGAAAGATGGCGTCTCAAAACTGCCAAACTCACTGGTTTGACTGGAATCCTATTGCTGCACAATTTAACGTGTTTTTAGATGGGGTTACGATCGAGAATAAGCTTCATGTGGCCTCTCTGGACTCCCATATATTTGCACTAAGTTTAGTCGGGCACCATTTGCAGTCATCACCGGACATTTGAAGAAGAAAAAAATGGTAAAAAAAAATAAATAAAAGCCGCGTCACCGCACCACTTTTTGGGCATGCTCCATACCAGAAACCGGAGACTTTTTTTTGGGCCTTATCAGGGTATTTGATTTTTAAGAGTTCAGATCTATTTCACTCATTCTAAAATTCTCAACAATGAAAAAAACACATGAAATTGAAAAGGTGCTGTATGGGGTTGATGAGGACATGCACAATTTTATGCAGCATGAACAACCTCCTGTGTACATGTATTACACTGTACATGTTCATACAGCTGGTTAAAAATATGTTACTTTTTTTAAAAGAAAAGATTCATCTATCGACTCGGTGCAATAGTAACTTTTATATAACACCCAAGTAAATCCTTGTCTTTTGATTGGAGGATTGTAGGTCACGCGGCATTCATTAATCAAACCATTGCACGGCCTACGTCATAACCTGCGCCCCAACAGAAGATGTCCGTGCCTCCCCACCCCCCTTAGCCCCCATTTAACAAATTTGAAATTGAAAAAAGATTATATTGTACTGTTGAAATGATACGTTTCATTTGCCTTTAGTGCCCCCTTGAAAAATGTATGCATCCCCGGGTTCCCTAGTTACACCACTGCAGGAGGAACCCAAACACTGCCCTACGTCTGGCAGTTACATGAAGACAATGATGGTTTTGTGCAAATTTAGTAAGAATGTAAGTTATTGTGGGTGCTAGACGCCAGACACACGGACCAATACCCACATATGCAATGCGTCTCTGTAAGTGGTAATAAAGCTCAATTTTATTCATTTGCATAGTTCATAAATATTTTGGATCAACATTCTGGCCAAATATCTAGGCTTTATCTACTCTTAGATGGCAATCTCTAAGTGAAAGACGAGATTTTTACTTAACTACTCTAGTATATAAGAGTTTAACATCCAAATTGCCTCCTCAACTTTGTAACTGTTTTTATTTTGTTTCTACCATAGTACCCACTCATACAATACCGGGTCTGTTTCTCAAGGTAATCTAGTTTCTTCGTTATCCAAATCTAACTCAGGAAAACGTAAATTTTCGTCTCGTGGAGTTAATTCTTTCAACAACCTCCCTGCGACACTTAAACATCCGTTGCCTCCCACTCTTGCCAGTTTTAAGCGCCTCTACACGAACCTGATAGTTTGATATTATATGGTACATGTATGTCTTGTTTTTGTCTTTTTACTGCCAATGTAACAACCGTGATTAACCTTGTCTCATTTTACTGTTTATTAATCTTCTTAATTATATCTTTGTAATGTTTGTATTGCTTGTTTTTCTATTTTATATACTATCCTATGCTTGTTGTAACTGCACCTTTGAAAAACAGTGTTCCACTGAAAAGTCTTCCCAGGATAAACAAGAAATAAATAAATAAATGAAATACCAAAAGACAGAAGAGAGGTTATACTTGCCACTAGTTCCTGCCAAAGTGTGTTCAGATTGAACTCTTGCCTCAGGAGGATCATAGCGCCCGACACCACGCCCGTGTCGTATCCGAAGAGAAAGCCCCCGAGGGCCGCAAAGGCAACTAGCACCTTGGTGAAGCCGGTGATGGGGGGCGGGGACGAGGGGCGGACCAGCGCCCTCTTTGACGAGTCACCGTTCATGCTGGCATCGGGGTTGTCGTTACCATCGGCCGTGTCGTCACTGCCCGGCTTGGCATCGGTCAGCATACTGGTCATCTCAAGCATTGGTTAGCTGTGCTATCATTTCTCATTGCTGATTCTGCATCCCTGGTGAGCTGTGTCGACTAGATGATGTAGAGAACACAATACAAATTCTTAGTGCGTTTTTTGTTGTTGATGTTTTACTACAAAAGCATTGGTCATGGACATGTGGTTACTACTTGCAGTTTCTGCTACTAGTGGCAGACAATAAATGTCCTGCAGACGGTCAGAGCATACTGACCGGAACGTCGAGTTTATACCTCTGGTTCTTTTCAGAACCATTCTCTTAGTTGAGAAATTATTCGCACATGGTGTTTCCGCAAACTTTTCATTATTTAGTATCTCCACCATGCAAAGCCTCAAATCTTACTTAAATGTCAAGTTAATTCAGAAAAAAAGGAAGTCAAAAAATCAACTACCTGTATTTAATTGCAGCGTTAGGCCAAATAAAAAAACATGTTTAGCGTCCTACCTTTTTTAAAAAGGGAAGGAGGCGGCCCTTCCTTTTTTTCTTCTTTTTTTTTTAAATGACCACCACTTGGACTCAGGAAATGACATACCAGCTTTACAAACATGTATATGGGCTAGATGCAAAAGACAAAGAGGCCAAAATGATGTCACTGTTTAACATTTATCATTTTTGAGTGGTCGGGCACAACCCGACCACTCTTTGGATTTGTTGCGATTAATCTTTCTTTCTTTTCTTTTTTCCGGACAATACTTCTCCGCGGGTTTTCTCTTAAATGGTATATGGTATGAACTTGTAACTTTCAATATATACCGACCCTCATCCGAAGTGGTGCATATTACTCTGACGTCATGATTATGTCATCAGGTGTCAAATTACAAGTGATTTTAACTGAAAAAGTGACCAAATACTTTCACTTATAACTCTTGAACAAAACATTCAATGATGTTTGTATTCTGTAATCAGATAGACCATTAATCGCTTCACATTTTTTGCCTTGTACGTGAACTCGCTTGACCTTTACTTCCGGGTCTACTGGAAGGTCAAAGTTAAATGAATTCAAAATGAAGACGTTAGCCTGAAATCAAAATAAAGCAACATTTCTTCCGAACGGTTCACGGTATGATCACAAAACCTTGTGTGAACTTCTACCTTGTTACGAAGATGTTATAATTTTTGTTACGCCATCATGACGTCATCAGGTATCAAATTACAAGCGATTTAAGGGCAAATTTTGACAAAATAGTTTGAGTATATCTTTTGAACTAAATAGAGTATCGTGTTCGTTTTTAGTGAGGTTGTAGACTATGCCGTGAGGAACATTTCTTGTCCCAGACACAAAACCGCTTGACCTTTACTTCCGGTGTTACCGGAAGTGCAGTAAAAACTGAATATACATGTAGCTCAAAAGCGGAAGCATTTTACTACAGACACATATATTATAAAAGTGTTTAGTGAGGAATGCTAGACACAAAAACAGTGTGATGACGTTATCATCCGGAAGTCAAAGTCGTTTGACCTTTCCTTCCGGGGCTGCCGGAAGGTCAAAGTTAGGTGAATTCAAAATATAGAAATTAGCCTCAAATAAAAGGAAAACAAGATTTCTTTCCATAACCGATTGAAATCGCGCCTCACCAGTTTTCCTCTCATACACTGTATCTGAATGCTGAAAATTAATATTTCCACAGCGTGTAGCCACAAACTTTTCTGTCGTATGCAAAAGAAAAAAAAACAAGAAAGCCATTTTTTGATATGATTAGCATATGTTGCATAAACTCCAACGACGTTAGAGGCTCCGGCAAGTCTACCAATAGTCCCAACTGGTTGTATGCTTGAGTAGCCATCCATGCAGCACCATATGTGCGCTTCCTGATAGGCCTACAAGTCTTGTCGAGGTAGCAACAAGTTCAACTGCAGGTTGTGTGATTTTCTATGTGAAAAACACAGGGTAATGGATGCAGGGTAATGGGAGGGGTATTGTGCAGTTCAATTATGATTAAGTCACTGTAAACACAAGAAAATATGCCAGCCCGACCACTCTGCGTTTGTAACTCAACAAACGCGAACCTCTAATTGGTTTTTTTTTTCATTTCAATTAAAAAAGAAAAGAAAACAGGAGGCAGCCTCCAAAAACGAAGCGGGCGGGGAAGCTAAACATGTTTTTTTTTTTTATTTGGCCTTAGTGAACGTGTACATGGACAAGTACTTCCAACAAATTCCATTACATCTGCAAACACTATGTAGTCTGGCCTTATGGCAATTATCGCATGCCATGAAATATGCATGCAAACTATCTGAAATGATATTCATAAAGCTCCCAAGGTCAGTAGAATACTGGGTAGGTGTGGGTAGGTGTTTTTATGAACAAATATTTTAAGAAATTTTGCAATCTATAGATACAACCCCTATGTAAATATATATTGTACCGGTATTTACATTAAGATATTTAAAATTTGATTTTCCTAATTGTATGATCATAATTTATCGCATGGTACTTATTCCAGCTTTTGTTTGACCTGTGTTGTGGCATTTTACATTAAAGGTATAGTCCATCATTTGTAATTTGTGCATTTTGTTCGTTTGAAGCAACAAAAGTGCTCAAAATCTAAAGAAGGGTGCTGAACAACTAACCTGATGAAGTTTCAGCTCAGCTTCAGCTGCATATTTCGAGAAAAACAACATTCTAGGATCTCAATTTCAAATCAAAAGTTGTGGAATCATGTTTTGAATTGGGCCTGAATTCAGCATCCGAGACAGCTTTTTGCTAGCCAATTGCAGCTACGCGATGTCCCGCACCGATCCGACGAATTACAGCAGATCTGCGCGCACGTGTGTCGTGCTTCGCCGAATAAAAAAACGAACTACTAACGAAAATGTCCAACGGTGATTCTTAAGACGCACCGTTGGAAAGGCCTTCTTTCGTTGAGTTCTTCAAAATGACAGCTTGCCAGAGAGAATAATTTCACAGGGAGTTTAGTCCCCTTACTAAGGGAGTGTGTGGCCTAGTGGTTAGGGTTCGTGACTCATGATCAGAGGGTCCGGGCTTCAAATCCAGCCGCTGGTCATATATTGTGTCCTTGGGCAAGGCACTTCACCCCCACTTGCCCCTCTCCACCCAGGAGTATAAATGGGTACCGGCATTAGCTGGGGAGTAACCTGCGATGGACTAGCATCCCATCCAGGGGAAGTAGAAATATTCTCAGTCGTTTCATGCTACTGAAACCGGAGATAAACGCCGGCCTGATGAGCCACATTGGCTCGGGACAGACTTTACTTTTTACTTTAGTCCCCTTACTATCTTTCAACCAAGTATGTTTTTCAACAATAATAACGCCAGCTACTTTTTGGATAGCTGCAAATGATGGACTCTGGCTTTAACAAAAATATCATTTTATGATTTCACAAGATCTGTTTAGTGTTGGGGTGTGAATTGGAACCGGGTACCCATTTGTACCAAGTACCTGACCGCTGATGTCATGAACCCCTTCCAGATGGGATTGGGTGCCTGTGACCAATTTTGCAAATTACTTACATCATAAGTATAACTTCTCACACATAAAAAAAGAAAGGTTTGCAATGCCATTTGTGGCAGATTTTCAAAATGAAAACCAGGCTACACATGGAAAAACCAAAACATATTTTGGGTTTGGGTTTCTTTTACGGGTACCCATGTTTTACTTCAGTAGGGTATGGGTCCGGTTCCTGTTAAAGGGAATGTACATCATTGGCTTATGCTTTAATTTTCAGAAATGAACTATTTGAGGGGTTAGTATAATAGATCAAATTATTGTTACACTGACATGTTTGAAGTTTTGTTTTTGAAAATGCTGGAAAAACCAAGAAAAACACAAATGTTCAAGTAGTCTGGTTCCCTGACTCCACTGAAGATGAAATGGATCAATTTACAGATGCCGGAAAATTGTACGCTAAGGGAACCAGTCTAGCTGACCTGCACCCATTCATGAACATAAAACCAATTAGCAAACAAAATTGGACTGAAAAAAATGGTAAATTGGGAGCAGTAGTGAAAAATAGTTAGGTTTTTCCTACGGTGTTCGGCCGACCACCGTTGGAAATGTAAACAAAAATATAATTTTCTTGAAAATGACTTCACACCAGGTGCCATAATTTTACAGGATGCTTTAGACTGTCATTTACCAACATCCTGTAAGGTATTTCGTAAAAACTTGGTCATTTTATTTTTCGATGTTTGCAAATGTTGTTTTTCTCTTTAAACCGTAAATGCACTAGTAACAATACAATCTTTAAACAAGTACAGGTGAGCTTTTGATAATAATTTGGTAGGCTACTTTGGGATGAATGCAAATTATGCAAATGATCCTATTAATTATCCCTATGCCTTTATTAAGATACACGCTTCAATGACACATGTACACCATACATACATGTACATACATTTAAAACAGCTGTGTTAATAACTGAAGCGTCACTTACAACCATATTTCATCCATTTGACACTTTTTTTATGATAAAACCTTATGATCATTTACTCGACTATCAATCCCTGCCCACATGTTTGCATTGCTTGCTGCAAGCTGAATGGAATATTTTTTTCCCTTCCCGTACAAATGTTTTGTCTGAGCACTGCAACATAATTCCATTATTGCATTTGTATTATCCATACAATTTATGTGATCCCTTAAATGAACAGTTTACACTCAACGATCTCATTAAAATAACGTACGGTAATTCAATGGACTGACTCTGTAAGTACTTGCTGCTTCTTTTTTCATAGCCATTGTCAAGGGGTTTTGTGAGTGAAGTTTATTATTAGGCGAAGTAAAAAAAAAAAACATGTTTAGCGTCCCCGCCCGCTTCCTTTTTAGAGGCCGCCTCCTTTTTTTTTTTTTTTTTTTTTTTAAAAGACAAAAATTGATAAATTTTAACGATCTCTGACGAAAGAAATCGTATTTTTAGACTTTTATACCGTGTATAAAGCTGTGGAAATAGTCTCATTTTCTGTTGCATCTTGCCCATAAGAAGCCAATATGTCATTTCCTGAGTCCAAGTGGCGGCCATTTTGAAAAAAGCTGATAACCATCTTGAAAAATAGCCCGGCTGCGTTGTCTTGAAAAATGTGTTGGGCGGCCATTTAAAAAAAAAAAAAAAAAAAAAAAGGGCCTCCTCCTTCCTTTTTGTCAAAGAGGCAGGACGCTAAACATGTTTTTTTTTTTATTTTGCCTTAGGGATATATATCTTACAATTTCAATAAGCACTTTCACAGTAATATGCACCATACTGTTCACAGGGCACACGGACTAAAAATAGGACACAACTTTTTAACAAAACAGATTAAAAAAATATGTAGGCCTACAGAACCTTAATTTAAGGCCAAAACAAAATAGTTCTGCTTCCGATTAGGACATGGCATTTGAAAATAGGGTAGGTAGGTAAGGGATTTTTTCATTTTGGGAATTTTTTTGGGTACAATCGTATGGAGGTGTCTGCGTGTGTTAAGTATAAAAGGTAGTAGTTACCAGGTAATTGATGTTTTTTTCCTCATTCCCCCCCCCCCCCAAAAAAAGCCCTCCACGGCAATGCACCAAACGAAAATTGAACTCACTTGCGGCGCCTGAAAGCGGTGTGGTACCCACATACATCACGCGCGCAATGTATTTTTGATGTCATCACGTGATGCATACATTTACATAATTAGTAAAACAAAATGGAAGACAGCCGTCTGTTTCAAGTCGATCATTAGGCTTCGTAAATGACTGCTGAATGTATGAGGTATGTAAATGAACTCTGGGGTAGGATATTAGAGGTGAAAATGAAGAATTTTTGAGAGGCCATATTTTTAGGGTCTCTTGCTACCACATTCTAACAAACAGGTTTTTCCTCCAGCGCTACATCATACATGCGAATGAATATGGAACATGTCAGCTGGAGTTACTCAACACATACAAACTTATCGCGGAAATTCACCTATGCAAATTGGGGTCAACACGCCCCTCATTATGACGTCAACGTTGAGTTCGTGCTTGCGCTCATGCCATCAATTTCAGCCCGACTCGCTTCAGTTTTATGAATGAAATCATTAAGCATCGGAGAGTGCACATGCCAGAAATTTACAGTAGAAAAGCTCATGATATCTGCTTTCTTTTGCCGAAGAAAGCGTCAAAATCGATGAACTATTGCTTGAGTTTTGACAGTTGAAAAATTTTTTAGCGTTTTTTTTTTTAGGAACCAAAACTTCTTATTTTTCGAGGGAGTCCATCTTTTTAATCCTAAATTTCTTTCTTCTCGAGAAAACCGGAATTAGTTCCATATAGAACAGGTTTTCAGCTTTGAAATGGTGTGGCACATGTGGGTGGTCGGTCTGATACGGCGATGGTCGCGAGCAATATGCATAAAAATTGCTCGCTAGAACTGCCCAAAATTGCGAATGATAGTGAAGTAATCACGTGATATAAACACGTGCAACGCGCAGGAGATATATATAGCTCAGTGAAAGACGGTTACGAAGATTAAAGGGATCCCGTTTGATTAAAGGGATCCCATTTGATGAAATGTGTGTGTGTCTCTTTTTTTCTGTCCCTTTTACCCTGTATCCCGATGCAACGGGGTTGGGCGGTGGGTTGGGGTGGTGATGGCCCGCGGGTGGGGTGGGGGAGGCCTGCAGGTGGGGTGGGGAGGGGGAGGGGGAGGGGATGGGGGGGGCGGGGGAACAAAGACACAGTGGGTGGAATATGCACATTCTTTGGTTGAATGGCCATTGCACATACCTTGAGGGGCGGGGTGGGGTCCCCTGGGTGGGGGGAAAGGAACGGGAGGGGGGTACTGAGAACCAGGATAATGGAATATTTCCTGTCTTTCATTTCTTACACCTGCACCATATCAGGACCCCATGGAAGGGGAGTGCACATAAGGGGTTCCCGGTGGAGGGGGGGGGGGGGCGTGGGGGAGGATGCCTCGTGAGTGTAGAGGGGGGCCGGGGTTAGAGTACTCAAAACCAGGAAGCTTAAAATCCGGGGGGGGGGGGGGGGGGGGGCTCAAAAGGAGGAGGGTGGAATTTCCCTTTCTTTTTTCGGTCCTTGCAACATATCCCGACCCTAGTGGGCGGTGGGTGGTGGGGGCCCCCACCAACACAGAAATCTTGATATGCAAATTAGGTAAACAGCGCCGCTCATTATAGCATCATCATGAAATTCTTGCTTACGCGCATGCCATCTACTTCGGCCAATTTTCGGCCAGACTCCTTCAGTTTTATGAATAATATCACTGTAGGCCTACATCGGAGGATGCACCTGCCAGAAATTTACATGCTGAAAGCAACAGAATGATGTCCGCTTCCTTTTGCCGAAGACAGAGTCAAAATTGTTAAATGAAAGGGTGAGGTTCCGACACCCCTATGTTCCGAACTTCCGACTGCACATATTCCTATTCCTAACCCTAACCCTAACCGGGAGTAACACAATCTAGGTTGTCGGAACATAGGGGTGTCGGAACATAGAGCAGTAACCAAATAATCAAGATGTTTTGTTTTCTGATAAATGATGTGACTTTATTATTGGGAATACCACTTTCTTTTTTCCTTTCCCCTGCCCTGGATACCATATTCCGACCCTGGGGATGGGGCGGTGGGGGGGGGGGGGGGGGGGGGGGGCGGAGCGTGGTGTTCAAACCACGCCAAGAGGGCTGAAATTGTTTTTTCCAACAAGTGAAGTTTGTCTTTTAATTTGGTGCAGTGACGTTCCCGACCAGACTTTCTTTTACTGCGATATCATGGACCGGGCCGGGGTTGAGGCGGGACCGTATCATAAGTCCGACGCCTCATAGGTCCGACGCCTCATAAGTCCGAAATTTCGGACTTATGAGGCGTCGGACTTTATTTATTTATTCCGCCTCATAGATCCGACGCCTCATAAGTCCGACGCCTCAAAAGTCCGACAACGGAAAAACGAGTGTCGGACTTACGAGGCGTCGGAGCTATGAGGCGTCGACCTATGAGGCATCGGATTTATTAGGCGTCGGACCTATGAGGCGTCGGGACTTATGGGCCTTTATTTGGTTAGGGGATGTGATTTTGTCGGACTTATGAGGCGTCGGACTTATGAGCGGACCCCGTTGAGGCCAGGTAGGGGTTGTGGGGGGGGGGGAGGATTTCCCAAAACAAAGAGGGTGGAATGTCCTTTATGTTCTTTTAGTTATTAATCTTAAGACGTGCTCTTGGGGGAGAGAGGTGGTGGGGCCGCATGAGTCGGGGGGTGGGGGGGGGGGTTAGAGTACTCCAAACCAGGAGGGTTGAATATCCCGGGGAGCATCAGAAGGGGAGGGCCTGGAATTTCCCAATTTTCTTTTGTTTTCATCATCATCATCATCATCATCATCATCATCATCAGACGTCGTAGGCTACTGCCCGTTGACGCAACAACCGTCCACTTCTTCTGGGTTGTGTGACTGGTGAAGGGGTGATTTCCTTCGCTGAAGGGTCGCCGCAGTTAGTTTATCCACGCTGAGACCGCTCCATCTGGTGAGGCCGTCGATCCAGCGGAGTTTGGTCATTGCATTATATCCCGACCCTTGGAGACAGAGGGTGGGGGCCCCGACAAACTATTCACAGAAACCTTCGTATGCAACTAGGCGAACAGCTCCGCTCATGATGACGTCATTGTCAAGTTCTTGCTTCATTACGCGCATGACATCGTCTTCGGCCAATCTCACTGGGAGTCCATCTCTTCAATCCTATTTTTCTTCTTTCCAACATTTGGTTCGAATTCAAATGAATTTATTCCGAATAGTTGAGGTTTTCAGCTGTCGAATGGTGTGCCACATGTGGGTGGTCGGTTTGATTGTGCGATGGTCGCGAGCAATATGCATGGACATTTTTCGAAGGAAATGCCAAAAATTGCGAATGATCAGTATACAGTATACACGTACGTACGTGCAGCAGAGCAGGGGATCTACCCGATGTTCCCCAATACCGATGTTCCCCCAAATCCATAGGATTAGGGTTAGGGTTAGGGTTATATTGGTAAGGATTTCGAGGAACATCGGTATTGGGGAACATCGGAATTGGGGAACATAGACATGCACCCGTGCAGGAGCTATGGAAGAAGCGTTACAAAGCAAGGATTCCGTTTGTTGATGGCCTTTTTTTTCGTCCCTTACTATCCCAAAGCGACGGGACGGGGTTGAGTGGGTGGGGTGAGGGAGGCCCGCGGGTTGGAGTGCAGGTTGGAAGGGTGGGGAGATAGGGGGCGGTGCACCGGGAACACTCCATGCACATTTTTTATGGACCCTTTTGGCCTTGCCCATTATCCCGACCCCTTGGGGCGGGGCGGGGCGGGGATAAAATTTCCTTTGTTCCTAATTTTTCCTTTTTTCCGTGCACCATTATCCAGACCCCGGGGAAGGGGGCGTTAGGGACGGGGGGAGGGGCGAATGGGGGATGGGGGCAAATGGGGGATGGGGCCGCGTCCCCACTTCTACGCCTGTGCAATTAAGCGTGGGTGTGCGTGTTCCTGCATGGCATTACGCCTGAGGACAGACAACAAAAGGAGCACAAAGGGGCCATTGATCCTCGAAGGAAGGTGCCTATTGTCCTCGAACGCAGGTTTGTGTGCTTAGTCTATGGGAGAGTGTTATATTACAGGGACAAAGGAAAACACAAAGCCAATCCTCGGAAGCATAGCAAAAAACGACTGTGTGTGTGTGTGTGGGGGGGGGGGGGTTAGAGTACTCCGAATCAGGTGGTTGGAATATCATGGTTTTTTTTATTCACCCTTTGCGCAGTCCCCTGGCGCGGAATGGAATGGGGTGAAAATATCTTATTTTCATGCAATGATGTTTTTGGGGTTTTTTTTGGGGGGGGGGGGTGGGGGCTTTATACGAAAACTTAAAAACAGTAATCATGAAAAATATAAAATTAAAAAAAAATGCAAATTGCAGAAACGAATATCTCATATCTATTTTGTGAAAATGTTGTGGCTCTGAAAAGAGCCGTTTTGGTTTTAGTTTGTTGATTCAATGATTTCTTCGAAGGCTTGGCCGACACTTTCTTCTGCTTGCTTGATGTGTTCTTGCTGGCTGGCTTCTTGGCTGGCTTGAGCTTGGTTGACTTGGCTGGCATGGCTTGGTGGAGGATTTCTTGACAGATGTATATTTGACTTGGATGGCGTTTTCTTGGCAGCTTTCTTGGGTGACTTCTTCGGCGCGGGTTTCTTGACTTTATTCACCATTTTGGCTTTCTTGGCTTTTCTGCAATCTTGGCTTTCATTTCCCGTTCCTTCTTGGCCTTGATTCTCTCCTTCTCCTTAGCTGCATTAGCCTTGGCCGGCAGCCTTCTCTTTCTCCTCGGTGGTGTCAAACTTGAACGTACCAGCGGCTCCCTTACCTGGCATCTGAGTGAGCCTCCAACTTCATTGATTCATGTTTTATTATTTAAAAGTTTACTCTAGCATGGCTTATTACACAGAAATTCTTAGGGTGGATTATCTGGATCCGCACGTCCGTACCCCCGTGGGCGTACCAAACACCTCCCTTATACATTCTATATAGGCATGCAAAAAAAACATATCTTTTTTCGCCTCTTTGGCCGACGTTCTGACTTGGTGGGTCCTTTTTCCGCAAGTTCAGAATATTTTCTCTAAAAATTGGAGCAAACTACATGTATTTGAAATGCCTTCCTTTGTCAGAAACCAACAAAATAGAAACTGCATTCTCATGTTTAGACGATACACAATGACATCAGAGGAGAATAACAATCAGTACTGACGAACTATTCGCTCACAAGATGCCTTTGATCACTAGTTCTCCATAATTATTTAGAGTATTTTGTATTCGGAGTATTCATCATTTTCCATCGTTTCTGACCTTTCAATAACATTGGACTTAAAGGGAAATCTTAAGGGCTCCGCTAAGCCTCATATATGTCAGACGCATATAGGCCCCAAGTCCGGCAAAATCTAATATAAGGCCCATAACTTATAAAATTCCAACGCCTAGGTCCGACACCTCATCAGTCCGACGCCTAATAATTTGGAAATTTCGGACTTCCGAGGCGTGGCGGGGGTCCAGGTTTATCATCGGAGGAGTCGGACTTGCGATATATAGGCCTAAGGCCCCAACCTTGATAGTATAGCCTCCCATGCAGCTACGAAACAACTCGAAATTTGGTTAATCAGGGTATATATATTGTTTTATTTCGTAGAACTATGCAGTTTTCTTTGACCACGGAGGGATGGTTTGACTTTCAGGTTTTGAGTTATCAGTGTTGACTTTATCCAGATTTCGCTTATTCCAATTTGTCAGCGTTTTCACAAAGGGGTGAATTTGCCGCAATAGGTGTTGGGGTTTAATGGTTAGGGTTAGGTTTGGGGAACAGGTATAACATAATGCACCCGTTGAACTTGCAGTGGTTGTCAGAAAAGAGGTTTTAAGTTGGTCACGATTTGGAATAAACATTTCGCCTACTACTGACTAACTTTTGAAACACAGATGAAACTTCAAAGATGTACCAATTACAGAATAATGGAACAACAATTGCGAGGTACTGGTATCGTAACTAATCCCCATAGATGTTTGTCTGGTCGTGAAAACTAAATCCCACACACTTGTTGTTTTGGCAAATTGCCGATACCCATTCCCCACCCTTTGCACGAATTTGTCTCTTCGTAAAAAATCAAAAGACATTCAGGTGAAGTTTTCTCAACATTGATTGTTATGATTTCGTTGATTTTATCTGATTTTGACCCAGACTTCTTTCCAAAAAATCTTCGTTGCGTGCATTTACCAATTTCAGCTGAAACAAGAATTTTGAAAAAAAGGTATGATTTTTGGACTGATAATTTAGTCCCTCCGTAAAAACGCTGAAAAACTTTTGCAATTTGATTCAAAAAATTTCAAAACTATTTTTTAGAAGACTTGTCATGCTTACTGCTTACTTACTTTGATTCGATTTTTAAAGAACGAGTTTTTGACTATGTATTAGCCTGGGGGAGATGATAATCTGGATTGTTTGTTTTGCGTCTGTTTTTTGACGACTCTTCGGAATTGCCCCCATGATCTACCCCTTTCGTGAAGTTGGCATCAAGTGTATTTCCTTTTATTTTCATGCCTTTGTTGTTATAACTTCTCGACATTATTGACAAGTGGTGAACATTCGTTATCGTACTTTTATTAGTCATCTAAGTTAAAAACAAACACATTCTTGTCCTGGTGTAAAATCAAAGAGTAAAAACAGTAAAAACAGCATGCAAGAACTGACAATAGTATAACTTACATTTAAATTAACCTATGAATAAAATATGCCTGTAAAACACAATAATTTTTTAAAATGATAACCCCATAAAGACTGACAGCAAAAAGACACGATGCTTATCCGCCCCGGGCTAGCACTATGACAATGAAATATAACTTTAAAAATATGCCGGGGAAAAAAGGATAAAGAACTTTAAAAATGATTTTTTTTCCATCGTCGTAAAATACTAAAAACCACAGGTGCAGATTTTGAAAAGTTATTTAACTTAAATAAGGTTATTTTGTACTGTGTTTTTCAGTAGCTAATTCACAACAAATGATGTAGGGATCTAAACGATCTTTCATATTTGCTGTATTAGGCCCTATTATGTAACTTTGAATATACATGTAATCCCAAGTTGCATTTTGGTCAAAAATAAAATGAAGCAAGCTTCGAGTCGAACTCCGATTTGAAAAAAATTGACTTGAACTTTAGCTCGCCGATCCCCTGGATCATCCAATACACGTACATACACGTATACGCATTTGTATGCAGCATGTATGCATAGTGCCTTGCCTTGGCGTGGGAACGTATCAGATTACATATCGGCCGACCGCAATATCGATCGGTTCAAAAATAGATGGTCCGCGCGGGAATTGACCTGGATTGACCCGCAGACGTTCGGGTTGTCTGTGATGTAGCAAGTCACCGACATATTTTTTCTAAAAATGACTGCAAGTGCGCAGGCATGCAAATTCCCGCACGATGCATAGGCCAAGTTTGTATGTGCTCAAGCTAGGTCGTGTCTAGCCCCACTAGTGTGGCCGTCGGTATGCTGCGCTGAACCTCTGGCCACACACCGTGGTACCACGCGCTACTGAGGACGAAGTTTCATAAAATCTGCGGTCCGTTTCTTACATTCTCAGTTTCTGACTTTCTTATGGTTGTATTCTATGATGTTTCACCTATCACTTCTGGGATGCTTAGGTCTAATGATGTTCCATTTTCCGAGATATTCTTCAATCTTTCTGGAGCCCATATGCACTCGTGAAACGTCTGGTGATGGCAGCCATTGCAAATGCGACGGCTGTTTCCTGTGCCGTAGATCCTGAATAGAGATCGGTGCACGTGGCCCCCTGACGATAAATGCATGGTACAGGAAACAGCCGTCGCATTTGCAACTTGCGCCCTCGCGCGCTCGACAAGCAATTTGCATAAACGCGACGTCACAGTTTGAGGTCATCTCTTGTCCCATTCAAAATGGCTGCCATCACCAGACGTTTCACGAGTGCATATGGGCTCCAGAAAGATTGAAGAATATCTCGGAAAATGGAACATCATTAGACCTAAGCATCCCAGAAGTGATAGGTGAAACATCATAGAATACAACCATAAGAAAGTCAGAAACTGAGAATGTAAGAAACGGACCGCAGATTTTATGAAACTTCGTCCTCAGTAGCGCGCGGTACCACGGTGTGTGGCCAGAGGTTCAGCGCAGCATACCGACGGCCACACTAGTGGGGCTAGGTCGTGTCGACCAAAGAAATGGTGTCTGGATGCTGCATGGACATTCTTTCCCCTTCCCCTCCCTCCACTATCAAATAGTACTCAAGTACTGCTAGTGCTAGTGGAAATTGACTCACCCCGCCCACCGAATTTCCGGAGATTTTTTTTTTCTACACAGACTGCACGGACATACAGTGTACAAGTACATATAGGCTGAGTGATAAACACATTGCTCCTGTCAACTTCAAGTTGACAACACGACGATGCAAAAAGGACGTTGTAGTGACATGTACATGTGTATATAATTAAGTGTTTGTTCTTTTAGCTCCAACAGGCGTTCCATACAAATAAGTATGTTAATAAGTTTTGGTTGCCATTGGCACCGGAGTTCACTCTCGCTGTGCTGCGTTTGCGCAGTGTGACATGTGGGTGACCTTTCACTTATCGTTTTCATTCTGCTTTGTGCAAGTCTTATTCCAACGTTGAAAGTTTCCTCAACCAAGTTTTATTCAGTCAATTGATGTGTGCTTATACCTACTGACTTTCCAGAACTTTGTTAATCATTGGATAGCAGTTGCATGACGAACTTGTGAGTTTTGAAGGCATTAAAACTTGTAAACAACCAACATTTTGTGTGCCGTTTTTCACAACTTGTAAGAACAGACACGAGGCTTGATAAACAGTAGTAGAACTCATTTCGGGAGAAAACACGAATTACTACACTGGTGACCCTGTTTTGAACAATTGTGACCTTCTGCACAAGCCATGTCTGTGGAAGTTAAACCTGATGGGACAGAGGGTACACCGCCTCCAACTCCACCTCCCTCTAACCCATTTCAACCGCCTGTCATGCCGATGCAAGCTGCAGTAAGCCTCAAACTCCCTCCATTTTGGCCTAATGACCCAACCCTGTGGTTTACCCAGGTGGAGGCTCAGTTTGTCATCCGCCATATCACTACCCAGGAGACTCGTTTTGCCTACGTTATCGGATCTTTGCAACCGGAGGTCGCACAAGAGGTGCGGGATATCCTGATTACACCCCCATCCACGGACTGCTACGATAAGCTGAAATCTGAACTCATTCGCCGCACTTCAGTTTCTGAGCAGAAACGATTACACCAGCTGCTTACTTCAGAGGAATTGGGAGATCGCAAGCCCTCGCAGTTGTTGCGGCGCATGCACCAGCTTTTGGGGGACAACAAGCTGGAGGAGAGGATTTTGAAACAGTTGTTTGTACAGCGACTTCCCCACACCGTCCAGTCCATTTTGGCCTCCACAGCGGACACTGTGGGAATTGGAGCACTGGCAGATTTGGCTGACAAAATTGTTGAGGTGTCTGCCCACTCTACGCCGGCATCGCAAATTTCCACGGTTTCTTCACCACCCCTCCACCCCCCGCAACGACACGCCTCCCCTGAGGTACTCACTCTGCACGCAAAGGTTGATGACCTGACTCGGCAAGTGCAGGCCTTGACTTTTCAGCTACAGGGCATGCAGCGACAAGGCCGTCCCCGCTCTTCCTCCCGCAGTCGACCCAGACAACGTAGTCCAACCCCTTCTGCCGATAACCAGCCATCCGGCGACCGCCAATGCTGGTATCATTGGAAGTACGGAACTAATGCACGAAAATGCACCAGTCCTTGTTCCCGACGCACAGAACCACAACGGAACCAGGAAAACGGCCAAGCCAACGACTAGCGGCGACAGGTCGGTCTGGCAGCGATACAACAAGTCGCCTCTTCCATGTAACTGACAAGGCCACAGGCACTCGTTTCCTAGTTGACACCGGCGCTGAGGTGAGTGTTTTGCCACGCAGTCACAAGTCACGAGCTCAACCTACTTCTATACAGCTACAAGCGGTCAATCACTCACCTATTGTAACTTACGGCGAGAAGTCTCTGACTTTAGATTTGGGACTTCGCCGAGTATTCCGTTGGGTTTTTATTGTTGCCGACTTGCCAACCCCTATTATTGGAGCTGATTTTCTTCGGCAGTTCAACCTACTAGTCGATGTAAAGAACCAGCGACTTGTCGATTCCATAACTAGTCTTGTCATACAAGGAATAATGTCTGGTACCCCGTCCGCGAGCCCCATGTTTGTGAATGCAGCTTCATCACAATACGACGAGCTCCTTAGCCGGTATCCCGATGTAGTGCGTCCTGTGTATAAGCAAACGGAGGTACGGCACAACATCACGCACCACATCGAAACTCATGGCCCCCCGGTTGCGGCTAGACCCCGTCGACTTGCCCCGGACAGACTACCACTTGCCAAGGCTGAGTTTGACCATATGCTTAGCCTTGGAATTGTTCGCCCTTCCAGTAGCGAATGGTCCTCTCCGTTGCACATGGTACCTAAGTCAACTCCCGGGGATTGGCGTCCGTGTGGTGATTACCGCGCCCTCAATAAGAACACCATTCCGGACTGCTACCCAATTCCACACCTGCAGGATTTTTCCTCCAACCTTCACGGGTGCACGCTGTTCTCCAAGATTGATTTGGTACGCGCCTACCATCAAATACCAGTGGAACCAACAGACATCCGTAAGACTGCCATCACTACACCGTTTGGATTATTCGAGTTTGTGCGCATGCCCTTTGGGCTCCGTAATGCGGCACAGACTTTCCAAAGGTTCGTCGACGAGGTAACCCGTGGTTTACCATTTGTCTTCGCCTACATTGACGATCTGCTGGTAGCGAGCTCATCAGAGGCTGAACACAAAGAACACCTTCGACTCCTGTTCGACCGCCTCTCGCAATATGGCATAGTCATAAACCCCCACAAATGCCAGTTCGGCGTGCCATCCCTCTCCTTCCTCGGTCATCTCGTCAACCAGCATGGAGTCTGTCCTTTGCCTGACAAGGTGCAAGTCATCAGAGATTTCCCGGAACCGGCATCGTTGAGTAAGTTGCGGGAATTTCTTGGCCTCATCAATTTCTACAGGCGTTTTGTTCCCCACTGTGCAGACATTCTCCAGCCCCTGACCGACCTGCTCAAGAACAGGAGGAAGAAAAACGAGCCGATTCAGTTAGGGCCGAACGAGCAGCTAGCTTTCGAGCGTGTGAAAGCTGCATTGGCCGACGCAACACTCCTAGTCCACCCACAGACTGACGCACCGTTATGCCTCTTAGTCGACGCATCGGACAAGGCCGTGGGCGGTGTTCTCCAGCAACACGTCAAGGGTGTTTGGCAACCACTGTCGTTTTTCTCCAAGCGCCTCCAACCAGCGGAAACCCGCTACAGTACTTTTGGTAGAGAGCTTTTAGCTCTATACCTCGGCATCAAGTATTTCCGACACATGCTGGAGGGACGGACATTCCGCGCTTACACTGATCACAAGCCCCTTACGTACGCCCTACACTCCAAACTAGACCGCCATTCTCCTCGAGAGATTCGACAACTTGACCTCATATCCCAGTATACCTCGGACATTAGACACATCAGCGGCCATGATAATGCAGCGGCAGATGCACTCTCTCGTCTGGAGGTTAATGCCTTACCAACGAACGTGACTATCAATTTCGACGCCATCGCTAAAGCACAGATCGATGACGACGAGTTGAAACATCTCCCCGACACCTCTCTCCAGCTAACTGCCGTCCCCCTCCAGACATCGCAGGGTACCATTCTATGCGATACCTCCACAGGGACGCCTCGACCCTTCATCCCAGCCCAGTTTCGTCGAACAGTTTTTGACGCTTTGCATGGACTGTCGCACCCTAGTATCAGGACCACACAGCAGTTACTTACTGCACGGTTCGTGTGGCCTGGTATTAACAAAGACTTTCGCGCTTGGGCTAAGACTTGTCGCAAGTGCCAACAATGCAAAATTCATCGCCACATCAAGTCGCCACTTGGTACGTTCTCCACACCCGACGCACGATTCTCACACGTACACATCGATTTAGTCGGTCCCCTTCCACCATCAGCCGGACAGTCCTACCTGCTTACGTGTGTGGATAGATTTACACGTTGGCCGGAGGCGATCCCCATTCCTGACATGACTGCTGAGACTGTGGCCCATGCATTCGTTACCCACTGGGTTTCTCGGTTCGGTGCACCAGCTACCATCACCACCGACAGAGGACGCCAGTTCGAGTCACGACTTTTTCGAATGCTCACTGACATGCTCAGTTGTCAACGAATTCACACTACATCATATCATCCTGCTGCAAATGGGATGGTAGAGCGACTACACAGACAACTCAAGGCATCGCTAAAGACTCATGCTAACCCACGTTGGACGGAATCTCTTCCCCTCGTCCTGTTAGGCATCAGAGCCGCTATCAAGTCAGATATCGGTTTCTCTCCAGCAGAAATGGTGTACGGTACCACAGTCAGGCTTCCTGGTGAGTTTATTGTGCCTAACAATGATCATGCTGAGCTCGACCCCAGTGTGTATGTTCACAGGCTGCGTTGTCACATGCAGGACATTCGTCCCACTCCGCCCAGGCCACAACAGCGACAATCACACATTCCAGCTGACCTAGACAAGTGCACACACGTTTTTGTTCGTCATGATGCAGTGAAAAAACCCCTACAACCTCCGTATGATGGACCATTTCGCATCATCAAGCGCGCCAGCAAATACTTTGTTTTGGACCTCAACGGCCGACGGGATGCGGTTGCCAAGGATCGTCTGAAAGTGGCGTATCTTGATGACGACTGGACAAACGCGCATTCCCAACAGATTCGCGAGAGCACGCCCGCAAGGACTGTTTTGCCAGAATCACACCCCCCAGCCACAGAAACGTCGTCTTCCCGACAGATTCGCGAGAACGCCCCCGCGAGAACTGTTTTGCCGGTTGCACAACCCCCATTGCCAGAGACGCCATCTCCTCCGCAACGAGCCACCAGAGCTGGTCGACGAGTTCACTGGCCAGCCAAATATGAACAATTCGACTGTCACTGACTGTTATTATCAACTGCTTGTATCGATTGTTTCATTTATCTCTTACAATCTAGAGGGGAGCTACTGTAGTGACATGTACATGTGTATATAATTAAGTGTTTGTTCTTTTAGCTCCAACAGGCGTTCCATACAAATAAGTATGTTAATAAGTTTTGGTTGCCATTGGCACCGGAGTTCACTCTCGCTGTGCTGCGTTTGCGCAGTGTGACATGTGGGTGACCTTTCACTTATCGTTTTCATTCTGCTTTGTGCAAGTCTTATTCCAACGTTGAAAGTTTCCTCAACCAAGTTTTATTCAGTCAATTGATGTGTGCTTATACCTACTGACTTTCCAGAACTTTGTTAATCATTGGATAGCAGTTGCATGACGAACTTGTGAGTTTTGAAGGCATTAAAACTTGTAAACAACCAACATTTTGTGTGCCGTTTTTCACAACTTGTAAGAACAGACACGAGGCTTGATAAACAGTAGTAGAACTCATTTCGGGAGAAAACACGAATTACTACAACGTTTTTGATAAAAATGTAGAACCTACCTTTGGGTTTTCAAGCAGTACTTCACGCAACAACGTTTGGTATGTGTATGCCTGGACGAAATAAAGAGAATACTGTTGATTTTGTCAACTTTTTAGTTGAAACTTAATGAGAGAAAACTTAAACAAATTGACGAGGATGACGTTGATCTGCATTGGAAATGGTGGTCGGGTACCCAGTCGTGTCTCCGACAAAATACGTGGTTAGGGATCGATCGTGCATAGATCCCCGTCTGATAGACTTGATTCAAGTCTATTGTGAGTTGTACCCATACCGTGGAGCAATGGAGCAACGTATCCTTGCATTAGCCTCCTTGTGGAAGTCCTTAGCCTCCTTTCCCTAAATGGTTAAGTAGTTTTGACATGAAAAACAAATAAGCTCAAAACCATTTTACAGTGCGCCGTGAAACTAGCATTTTTCTCCGTATGCATAATCAGTTTTGAAAAGAGCGACCCCATTTCGAAGATGGGTGACCTACATTAATTTTGCTCTTTGGTACCAACCCAGTTCCCCCCCCCCCCCCCCTTGATTTTACGGCCAAGTCACGGTCCGGAGGGGAAAAAAAGCATGTCTGCATTTCATTCGGCCGCGGATGTGCGACCCCCCCCCCCCCCCGACAATAAAAACTGGATACGCCATTGAGGTGTGACAATATAGATGATTCCGTTAACATCAATATGAACATCCAGTTGGCAGATTTTTGTGACAATTTTTTTTTGTCAGCAATGATTTAAATACATTTTTATAGAGTTTTTGTGACATCAATCCCACAAAAGAAAACCCGCTCAACAACCAATACAATGCGCCGTGAAAAGTATGCATTATAATGGTAAGTTTTGAAGAGCGCCCCCATTTGGAAGATGGGTAACCCCCCCCCCCCCCCCCCTTTTTTTTTATTTTACGAAGGCCAATTGTCCGGGGAAAAAAAACACATGTGTACATTTCGGCGCGGATGTGCGGTTGCCCCCCCCCCCCCCCCCCGACATCAAAAGCTGTATACGCTGCTGCCAGTTGGTATTGTAAAAAAATAAATAATAGGTAGTTTTGTTGGTGTTTTGTCTTAATTTCCAAACCGGCCCTGTTTATTTCGCGAATGTTGAACAAATATTTAACATGCACATTGAGTACTTCGAGTGATGTGGTAAAATCAACCTCCCCAGGTGATCAATTGAGCCGCCTGTTATCCCAAGGCTAAGCTACAGTACGACGAGTATGCTTTATTTTAAGAGATAACTGAATTCACAAAGCTACTGATTCCCCCCCCCCCCCCCCCCCCCGCCCGCCAAAATAAAAGGTTCAAGGTTGTCGCTCCACGTTGTTAATCGACAAACTTGTAAATGATGACAGCTCAATTATTTTCTCGGTTGCCCCCCAAAAAACACATTAAAACACCAGGCCTATCACTGCCTTTTCTTTTCCACCACTGTGCTCCACACCCGGTCCGATGTTACACATTCAGCTGGTCTTGGGCTCGAGTATAGTTCAACAAATTTGCTCAAAGATTTTCTCGAGGTTTTGCTCATTGTATACGTTTGAACAAGACAACCTTTGAGGATTCTAACGGATTCAAACTACATGACATTCCATACATAACAACCACAGAAACGACCCGAATCTTTCTTGTGACCTTCGGCATGTCACTTAAGCAACCGATGTCTTGGTTAAGAATGAGCAAAGTAGAGCGTCTTCATCACTGTGCACTGCGGGAAGAACTAATATTGACCATTGGCGGAGCAAACACCATCTTCACTGCTTTGTTGTCGTTGGTAACCACATTGTTCATGTGGCCCAAGACCTCAAGATCTGTTGTCGCAGTGTGCAGTCGTCTTGCAGCTGCTGAAAGAAAAGCGGCCAGTTTTAGTCAGTAAAGGTAAGAGCAACGACCGCAAGTTTGTCGAATTTTCCCAATTGTTTTGCAAAGAGAAGTTCGATTACTTTGATTATCGGCTTTAGGTTTGCAGACGGTACAATTTTTTCTTGAAAGTTAACTCGCCTTGACCTAAGAAAACTGCTTACACTAGCGCATCCTGTAACTTGAACAGATAGCTCGTTGTTTAATAGAACAACAATAGCCTGTCTATTAAGTCTTCGTTGACTACGTTTTCAAACTAAACAGTTGTGGCAATTTTGGTAATAGCTTGAGGGACAAATAAGAAAAGACCAAAAAAAAGGAGTTATTGTTTGCTTTGGGCCTGGTCTCTATTTTCCTTTTTTTTGGGGGTATAAACCGTTGTTGTAAGAGTGTCTTAGGCCAAAAAAAAAAGTCTCCGGTTTCTGGTATGCGCGCGCGTCGCCGTAGCCATGCGCGTCGGCAAAATGAAAAAGTTTTTTTTTCAATGAAAGATGATGTCTCAAAACCGCCAAACTCACTGGTTTGACTAGAATCCTGCTGCTGCACAATTTTAACGTGTTTTTAGATTAGGTTATGGTCGAGAATAAGCTTTATGTGACCTCTCTGGACTCCCATATATTTGCACTAAGTTTAGTCGGGCACCATTTGCAGTAATCAGCACACATTTGAAGCAAAAAAATCAGGTAAAAAAAAAAAAAAGCCGCGTCACCGCACCACTTTTTGGGCAAGCTCCATACCAGAAACCGGAGACTTTTTTTTTTGGCCTTATGACTGGTTTTTAAAGTAACTTACTGATGGAGATTGAGTATAACATCAATTTCTGTTGATTAAATTTCTCGATCGACAGGTACACAAACCACAGTTCAAGATGAAGTCTTTGGTGATTTCCGCCATAGCATTCGCACTATGCATCGCCCTCGTTCAAGGTAAAGATTTTGCGGGACTTTGTTATGATAATGTCAATTTTATGTCAATTTGTGTTAAAATATTTCAGAAAATTGGTTGAGGTGAATCTTTTATGTAGCCTAGGCCTAAACTGAAATATTATGCATGGCATACCGATCTTTACCTTTGTAAAAAATACAACTAAAAACAATGAACACGATAAAAGTAGCCAGCGAGTTAACAGTTTTCACGATCCCCCAAAATGATCCCAGAAATGTGTGCAACATTTATGTATTACATATGCATTTTCTAGAATAATTCATACTGTTTCTCATGACGAACAAACTCGATTTGAAAAGACGAAAGAAAAAAAAACCCAATCCTGGGATAACAACATTGCGGTTTTTAGTATAATACAAATGTTACTCAGTTTTAAATGGGAAATTGAACCCAAAAAAATCCACTCTTTGCAATGGAACAAGCTCCAAATAATCTCGGAAGCTACGGGCCAAAGCAATTTGATCTGTTACACGGTACCCTCTGGAGACATGTGCACAGTAGGGAACATACGTCTCCACAGGGCAATTTATATAGGTGAATACGTCCCCACAACTCACGAAACAGATAATGGATTTTTACTAAAAAACTAGGAATTTCCAATGTGTGTTGATCAGTCGCAAATTGAAGTATGTTAATGCATGTGTGACGTGATTGTGCCATGCAATTTCTGGAGGGAGTATGGTTTTCAGAACAAACATAAGGTTTTTTGACCCTATCTATAGTGACCCAATTTTCCATGGACTGCTTAATTCGGTAGGCGGTCAGTGGAGACCCATTAAAGTACTGGGATTGAGGAAGCTATAATACTCGGGCCTGATGAGGGCCGAGGTGATTTAGCCATGCAAGGCTGTTGCTGACGTTTGTTACTAACTAACCAACGAACCAACTAACGGAGAGACACGATGACTTATTGAGCTGCTCAGCCATAGCTAAAAACGACTTTAAAAATTGCGAATTATTTGCGGCCAGACAAAAATTCAGGAGTGGGAGTCTTTTTTGACGTTGAGGGCGCAAACAAAAATATAATCATTTCGTCAAAGGGTTACAGACTGGTGATCCTTCTTCGAAATAATATGTACAAATTGACAATTCCTTAGGAAAAAAAATCAAATATGTTGAAGAACACGCGGAGGATAACTTTAACAACAAATATAGTTATGAACCGAATTATTGTTCGTCATATTTTGACCGATACTTTATTTCAGGCAATGAGAGAGACGCACTGAGTACCCGTTCCAGCTCTTGTCTCCGACTCATGATCGTCTCCAACAACTGCAACAATCACGGTTACTGTTCCCTTGGCAACAACGGCTGGGCGTGCCGGTGTGAGAATGGGTGGGGCGGACGCGACTGCGTCAGAGGCAAGTTGTTTACATGGGCGTGGGGAGGGGGAGGGGCACAAGAAGACAAAAGAAGGGGGAACATTAAAAAAAAAAAACGTTCAACAACACTTCACATAGTGGTGTTCCCCAACGTGGCGCACTTTGACGTTACCCCCGACTTTCCTCATGCAGTGTTGCCAAACATCTTTGTTGATCAACTTCAAAATCATTCAGTTTAATACTGATACTTTTACCTATTTAATGCTTATTGCTGTTGAACCTTTGTGAACAATTTCAGTGTCATGAAATTTAGTCCGAAATTCAAAAACGATGCCGTCCGGAAATTGGGCACAAATTCAGCCGAGTGGTCCCTAACGTGGCGCACTTGAGCAAATCCTGGAAAACTTCCACTTGAAAAATTACAGATTTTTCTGAGAAATCATTATTATCTCCACTCACATACCCAACTACAAGTTTGTCAGAGAATTATTTTCTTATTTTGGGGCGCATTTTAAAAGGGTTCCCTGTGCACTTCGAAATATAAATCGGAAAATTACGCCAAAATAGATTTCTCTTGAACTTTGTAGCGGGTAGGTAAACTCAAGATTTATTAATGTGAATGTTAAGAGATTAATGAAATGGTGCTTTCTGTGAAATTTGAGGTAAAAAGTTGCCTTAGCAATGCATCAGAGGCGAAAAATCAATGTGCGCCACGTTGGGGGCTGCGCCACGTTATGGTACAAAAAATGTACGAAAACAACATCCTCCCTCGCTTAAATATATTACGAACTAGAACAACTTAAATTTTGTCCGCGTTAGTCATTGGAGGTGTTCGGGTTAACGCTACCAGATGCCACTGGAGCAATAATGTAAGATTCGCAAAAGTTTTTGACCATAGTTCACGATAGGAGGTGTGTATGGCCTATGGGCCCTAAAAAATGTAGAGGCCAATGTGTGACTGAATTTTGTGATTACCATTCAATTATCATGACGAATAAACTATTTTCTGTTTGTTTGGTGGATAATTTGCTAATTTTAACTCCTTGAGGACGACTGCATTAAGGAATGCATCCAGAAATATACAATCATATAGATGTCAGATAGGGACGAAAAGGTGGACCTATAGTCTATAGAATGACCCATAGACACCTATTAGACAGAAACGGAGTGGCCGTCCAAACTTCACCATCGAAACTCGCCCTTGATAAACAAACCCGAAGTTAGCTTTCCATAAAATCCATTCTGCTAATTTCATTTGACTTGACTCAATTCAATAGGTTCATGTCTCAAAGTCACGTTGTCCTTTTGAACTCCAGTTCAAAATTTTGGTCTGATTATTTTCATCGTTTTTTCCTCCACACAGAACTGAAGCCAGCTCGCACACGACAGCTTGCAGCCGATGAGGGCGGGCTTAAGGAGCGACGGGATAAGAAAGTTCTGGCGCTGGCACTGCTCAGAAAGCTCATGAAGCAGTAGGTCGACTTACGTCCGCGAACCATATGGAGGAAGGAAAAGAGATGTGCAAAACGCACGACAGTTAAAACACAGAGCAAGGAGGTTGCTCTATGGTTAAAACGACTAGACTAGCGTTATAAAAAATGTAATGAATGAGAATTATAAAAACCTTGATAGCCTATAATGCTCTATCCTGAGGAATACAGCTTATTCAAGTATATTTTTAACGTCCATCCACCGATTTTTTTAATTATTGAAAAACTGAGAGTATTACAAATATGGCTTCCTTTCATTGTGTACAAGCATTACATTCACTGTGTGGACTTCCGAACAAAAGAGGTCCACATAAACCAGGTAGCAGCGACGTTGTTTGGACTTGGGCAAGTCCACACAGTGTTTCCCCCTCTCTGGAAAACAAGTTTAGATATATCTTTGGGTTAGGGTTATTTGTGGCAAAATGAAGAGAAACACTAATGGGAATCTCAGCAAAAAAAAATTGGGTTGAAAGTGTTTTCACAGTGCGAGTAAAATGATTTTTTTTTCACAGGTTTTTCTTTAACTACACGAAAACAAAGGATTGTCCACACTACGCATGTAACGTAAACATGGGTAAACTAAAGAGTGTTTACAAAATCGACTGCCTTTCATGACAATTGAAATGTTTTTCGATCGTCAAATTTAAACTTTTTACTTTCATTTTCCCCGTCTTTCTACTACGAAAATACATAACCCAAACCAAAGTTTTCCAGCTTTTAGATACCTATTAAAATTCAAAAGTGTTTTTGACGTCTTCCATTCCGTGGAACTTTCGAAATTCGACGTATACATGTAAGTGAATTTTATACATTTTATACTGCATTTAGTTCTATGTGAAGCTACTTTTGAATGAAAAAGTGATTCCAATAAATGATTTTTAAGATGAAAGAAAAGGTTTTAGTTTATTCTCGCGATTGAATTAAACAATCATTTACAAATTTTACCAAGTCAATAACAAAGAAATCCATACATGCGGTTTTAAAAGACACTCTTTTATTTATTTTTCCAGAAAAAAACGTACACCAAGAAAATAGATATTTAACATCCAGTAGCACCCAAAACATTGGTTAAATATAATTTACACAATTTAAAAATGATAATTTACAAAAACGTTTAGTAAGATCTTAATAATATGGACGGATGAAAAGTGCAAAAATATTTTTCATCTTAAAACGTGATACAATTTAATATTCTCATTTATAATTACACGCAAATAATATCCAGTCAAAATCACTTTTACAAAAAGCTTAATACATAATGCCACACAATACAATTTATAGTTTGTAATCAGAGATGCTGTGCCGTTGTAAAGCAAAACTCAAACCAACTTTTGTTTTTACATTTCAATTGTGTTAAATTACTCGCTTAACAGTGTTCAAAGAAGTCGGGAACAAAGTTCATAATGACAAAGGATGTCATTTCAAGACATGTTGGATTTTTGCATTCGTTTTGTGGTACAAAATTTAATCCACCATTAACCTAGAATACACATTACAAACCTTGTCTACAGCTTTAGGTAACAGCTTACAATTTTAGTTAAAGATGCGCGTTTCATTGCGGCCAAAACAGGAGCTAAAACCCAAGTTTCAAAAAGGCCTTTGGCTGTGCCATAATTGAGCACATTTTGCCTATGGCTGTTGTTGCTTTCTGCTAATGGCAATGCATTACTAGCCATAGCCATAAAAATAAAAAGGGCCGATTCTGGACACAGCACAGGAATACGGTGTTTAGACAAAATTTTATTTGAACGGCACATTCCTGAAAAGGACAAGCTTTTTAAAGGAATGTTAGAGACGGAATGGATAGTCTTTATACCTTAAATTTGAAAGCATTTCTTTAACACAATTATTCTTCAAACATTTCTTTAAAATACTTTTTAGGACGGAATTGAAATTCAGCGTGTAAACACTTCACCTGATTTAATTTGAAAGCACACTTCCCACTAAAGCAGTCTTCAAATATTCTTTGAAGTCATTCTTGGGACGGAATTCAATTTTCACAATTATAAACAGTTGTTATTTCCCCCCCCCCCTTACTACTGTTTTACTTAAAAACTACTTTTAACCCTTCAGTCACCAAATTTTTCTTAATGTAAAATGCTGTACATGCCAAAAGCACTTTCCAAACTTTTGTTACTTAATTACTCAAATTCATAGGAAAAACAACACAATTCAATATTGGGTTTTGACCTTCACTAATGTAAAAATAATAATAATGCGTATTTATAAAGCGCACGTATCCACCAGTATTGGTGCTCAAGGCGCTACATCATTATTACCCTGCTCATTGGGCCAATGAAACATTTTAAAGTCTATCTCAGCTCCCTGGGGAGTATACAGCTCCATGCTGCCATTTCGGTGCAAAGCAGCTAAAATCAACCGCAATAACTGCCCTCACAAGTACCCATTTACTCCTGGTTGGAGAGAAGCAATGAGTGACAAAGTGCCTTGCCTTGGGGCACACGCACCATAGCCGCAGGCTGGACTCGAACCCACAACCAGCAGAATTACCCGCAGACCACGAATTCAATGCTCCAGACCACGAGGCCACGGCACTCCACTCACGTAATTTCACAAGCACTGTATAGACTCGGTGCTGGCTGAGAGTTTGCAAGAAAAAAATTCACAAGCTAGTGAGAAGAAACCCAATATTTGAATTTACCTATCCCCAACACAAACATTCCATCACACAAAACAAACGTTTTTGACACTCAGTGCCTGAATTGTGATCGGATTTGAAAACTTATTTTGCATATGTTGCTGAAAATACATGGGGGGGGGGGGGGGGAGTGTGGACTAGTGGTTAGGCTCGTGACTCGTGATCAGCGGGTCAGGAGTTCGAATCCAGCTGCTGGCCATATGTGTGTCCTTGGGCAAGCCACTTCACCTCCACTTGTCTCTCTCCACCCAGGAGTGTAAATGGGTATCGCCATTAGCTGGGGAGTAACCTGCTATAGCATCCCATCCAGGTGGAACAGAAATTATCTCAGTCATTTCATGCCAAGGAAACAGAGATAAACATCGGCCTGATGGGTATATTGGCTTGTGACGGGAAATACAAATACAGGCAGCCTGTAAGCCGCAATGATCACTTCAGGGTCAATCCCTGATCCCAACCCACAAGTCAATGCTTGTCAGCCGCAGTGGCCACGATGGGCTTCCACATGAACTCCTGCCCCTGGGCAAAGTCGCCCTGGCCCAGCAGGTGAACGGCCGGCTTGTAGTCCTCCAGGGCTGTCAGGCTGAGCGGCTGCCAGTCCTTACGGGCAGTCTGGATCTTGCGCTGCCCGCTGCTGGATTGAGATGTGAATGAGGAGGACAGGGGAGGTGCCGTGCTGGAACGGAGTTTACTTGGACCTGGCGCAATTAAAACAAATTCAAGAGTATGGTTATGTGGGACATGGTTTACTTGATGGAATTGGAGCTATCTGATTCAAAAGCTTAATGAAATTAGTGAAACCTTTCATTCAGCAGTAATCTTTGAGGGTTTTTACAGTATGATATTACGGTAGTTCGGTAATTTTGAATGCAAAGGATGTCTACTCCTGGCATTCCTGCAGAACAAAAAAATGCACGTCAGTGCAAATGCGAAGCATCTACATCAATGAAAAGTCAACAGCTGTGATTAGAATGAATTACAAACTACATGTATATAGTAATATGTGCTCCGTGTACATGTACCCCCTCAACGGTAAGGAAGGGAGAGTTGGGGGAGACCACTGGGAGATACGTTCAAAGGCATTGCCGATGCTGCCTGATGCTCATGCAAAGACCGTATGGATTGCTGAACATTCAGAAAAAAATAGTTGTGCGTACTTCGCACACCCAAACAACTATGCGCACGCTGTTTGTCCCGTCCACAGGGCTCTCGAAGGTGGTAAACAGGCGCCCTCTCTTGTTTGCGCACGGAGCTCATAACTTGAGCACTTACGGATTTAAAGGGAATGTACATCATTGGCTTTTGCTGCAATTTTCAAAAATGAACTATTTGAGGGGTTTGTATAATAGATCAAATATTGTTACACTGATGACATTTTTGAAGTTTTGTGTTCGAAAATGCTGGAAAAGCCAAGAAAAAACAAAATGTTCAAGTAGTCTGGTTCCCTGACTCCACTTAAGATGAAATGGATCAATTTATAGATGCCTGAAATTTGTAAGGTAAGGGAACCAGTCTAGCTGGCTTTCACCCGTTCATGAACATGTAACCAATAGCAAACAAAATTTTGACTGAAAAAAAATGGTAAACTTGGAGCAGTAGTTGAAAAATAGTTAGGTGTTTCCAACGGTGGTCGGCCGACCACCGTTGGAAATTTATACAAAAATACCATTTTCTTGAAAATGACTTCACACCAGGTGCCATAATTTTACAGGATGCTTTAGACTGTCATTAACCAACATCCTAGTAAGGTATTTCGTAAAAACTTGGTAGTTTTATTTGTTGTTGTTTGCAAATGTTGTATATTCCCTTTAACTTGGCACAAGAGACAGAAATAGAATGGTAACTGCAGCCAAGGTTTTAAAAAAGGGGAGACTTAGACAGTGTGCACATGGGGCAATTGGGGCTATGGCTTTATTTGTTTAGCCATTACACATCACCAATGGAAGCAGTTGTAGCCACTTCCACATGTTAGATGTAGCCAAGTCATATGGATACAGCCTAACAGACCACCGTACCTGCTTTGGTCTTTGTATCCTGTCCGTCACCACCGCCGTCATCTTCGAGAGATGCTCTTGCCATCACCTCCTTCCCCGGGATGTACCGTCCAGTCGCATCTCGCTTCTCATCCCAGCGCTTGCGGAACTGCCCCGGGACGGTAGCGGCCGCCTCCGTCAGAAACGAGAGCTTCTTGGGTTTCTCTTTGGCAGTCTTTGGGTGGTCCTCTTCTCCGGGGAGATCCGGTAGTGAATCCCAGCTCATTGAATCATCATCATCGACATCATCGTTGTCTTCATTAAGGTCCCTGCCGGGCCGCTGTGGTTTAAGAGGGGTGGGCGGTAGGTCCTCCAATGGCGGAAGCTGGGGTCTTGGCGACGGCATCTCGCGCAGCCACTTCTTGTAACTAGCCTCTTCCTCATCATCATCACCCTGATATGGATAAGAGTTGATCAAATAAATACTTGGAATTCAGGCCGGTTCATACTTGATGCTAATGCACATGTGAAGGGAATCTTATTCCAGGAAACATTCAACTTTGGTGAATTCGCAGCACAAATAGTTGCCTTGACGTCAAAAGTTAACGATCGTGTTCGCTTTCATGTCCAGTATGTTCTGACCTTTATGTCCACTAATGAGTTATTCATTCTTTTTGTTTTCAAGTGAAAATAATGCACAAAACAACATAAATAAACTGGAATCTTTTTTCAAAGATCTACAGCTAAACCACATGATTCAATTTAATATTTTTGTAGTGGTCCCAGAGGGCCAGTCTAGCGCCCTCTTTGTACATATCTGATTGTCACTTGTGAATCAGACTTGCTTTAGCCTCACCTTGGCCATAAAAGTTTGACTCAACTGACTACCTAGACTCTTTAGACCAACAAGTGTCACAAGGCTGGCTTAGTCTATTTTTGAAATTTTTTTAAAAACAGAAGGTGGAAAATGCTGGCATTCTGCAGCTGCTATAGGTATTTCAGAATCTGCCGGGAAACCAGGCAAAACCTACCCCCTTTGAGGGTGCTGTGGTCCAATGGTTACAGTGTTCAACTCAAGTGCCGTGGTACGTGGGTTCGAACCCTGATGCGGAACATGGTGCTTGTGTTCTTGGGCAAGATACTTTACTACAATTACCTCTTTCCACCCAGGAGTACAAATGGGTACCTGTGAAGGTCGAGACCAAATTGCGCTGATCTCGAGCTGCTGCAGAAAAAAAATGATCTCATTCCTGCTGAACAGAAATAAGAATTCTAAGCGTTTTGAAATCTTAGGTATAAAGCGCTCTATGAGAACATCAACATTATTATTCCCCCCGTCAAGAATTCAAATTGGTCTGTTGACACCTGTGCACATATAAGCACACTCTAAATCTTTACGAACCTCATCAATCCAGGATGGGTGGTACCGTAGCGGCCCCTCTGTGCCCTTCAAGTTGTTGTAGTCTGGTATCGGGTTGTTGAAGAGCAGGACCGATGCCTTATCCTCGTTAGTCATGGCAGCGCGGTACATCAGCTCCACTTTCTTCTGGACGTCTTTGACCCGCTGGTGGTAGCTGCCGTCCTGTAACTGCTCGCCATCAGGAATCTGGAATAAGATAGACCGGGGAGTGAATTGAGAATACTGATCACAAATAAGAGGATGCTTTACGAGTAAAACTTCCGGTAGAAAGACCGGGGAGTGAATTGAGAATACTGATCACAAATAAGAGGATGCTTTACGAGTAAAACTTCCGGTAAACCTGGACAGTATATTTAGATAACAGCGCCATTGCAAAACCGAGCAACTTCAGGGCTTAATTTCATCCAAACTTCACAGAAATATGAAATGCTCACCACCGTGTCAGCCCTTCTTTTTTTATTATACAAACCCTCAAGTTCATGGCCTACAAAATGCTCTAATAGCAAAGAAATTGAGGGCATACAAATTATGAATTGACCCGCGTAGGCAACTTTTTTGGGGATAATTTAATACTGATCTGCACCATGCTGCAAAGCATAATGGCGCCCTCTGCTGGCAGAAGATAACACTTAAGATAGCTTCCAATCACTCACAGTACCAGCACCTTCCTTGACATTTATCCGGTGATAATTTCTAATGAGCCGAAAATAATTTTTCGGATGACTTAAATAAACAAGAAATGAACGGGTCGTGAGGATGTATTTATATTGTGAGTTGAGTTGAACTGCTTCTTAACACAGACACAGCCAACTGAATTGAAACTTCTTCACGAGCTGTTTGACAAAGCTCTGACACAATAATAGATAATGCTTCGTGACCACTCCAGCTTGCAGGACACATGCGTGCGTGCACTCATTTGTGGCCATATGGCAGGAAATATCAAGAATCGTTTTTATCATGAAGGTCACAAGCCCGTATTGTCTTCGCTTGAGGGTCATACAAACAGTGACAATCTCGCACAAGAGTCTTCCTATCTCTGCCGTCTTCATCATTGAGGGATACTACATGGACATGGGTATGGACAGGGGAGTCTGGCCAAGTGGTTGGGGTTCGTGACTCATGATCAGAGGGTCAGGGGTTTGAATCCAGCTACTGGTCATATGTTGTGTCCTTGGGCAAGCCACTCACCCCCACTTGCCTCTCTCCACCCAGGTGCATAAATGGGTACCGGTATTAGCTGGGGAGTAACCTGCGATGGACTAGCATCCCATTCTAGGGGGAGTAGAAATACTCTCAGTTGTTTCATGCTAATGAAACTGGAGATAAACGCCGGCCTGATGGGCCACACTGGCTCGTGACAGACTTTACTTTTTCTACATGGGCATGGACACAGTCTGATAATGGCTACCATGACATTCTCCTCAAGATTTTTGACAACCGGTCAACTCAATTTACATAACCCCTAACACATAGGTACCAAAACTCTTTTCAGTTTCGAAAAAACTAAATTTTGTTAATTTCAGTATGTTTTCCGCTCAAGCAGAAACTCTTTACCCTAACACCGGCTCTCCTGAATAAGCCATAAAATGCCACATATTGTTGGGACATATTGCAAGGAAGCTTTTGAGCCAAATCTCACCCCTTCTTCACTGTAGAAGCTGCGCTTGGCCACCGTCTTGTTATTGGTCAGGCACTCCCTGACGAAGGCACCGTAGGCAGCCTTGAGCTCCTGCGGGATCTTGGAGTCCGCCTTCTGTAGCTTCACCGTGGAGTTGTCCCTCAGCGTACCCCACAGGGCAGTGACACCAGCACGACCTGTACATGTAAAATAGCCAAACTCATGAACAAAACATGCTAAAACCCATTTCTTACTACTGTTCCAGAGTGTCACCATACCAAATAGAATGAGCAACAACTCAGGCATGGGTGTAAATCCCTGTGGGGATGGGGGGGGGGGGGGGAGGGGGTGGAGAGGATATATCCCCCACTTTTTGACCAGGGGGATGGGCCATTGGATCCCCCCCCCCCCCACCCCAAGAAAAGGGAGTGCTTCTTTATACAGGATTTTTGTTCAGCGTGATTTGGACCGTTTGTTGAAACATTACGGCAAAGTAAAATCTGTTTGGGCCACTTTCTTGGTATGTGAATGCCTTTCATTAGATACAATGTACCAAGTGGCCCAACTTGGAATTCAAGTCCTGTCATGTTAATTAGCTGTATCTCTGGACTGGGGTGTCCAAATGAGATGGGATAAAGACCATCATAAAGACTCTATAGATAAGTCTTGCAAAAACGAGAGTGCTAGTATTCTAAATACTTATGGATTGACTGCTACATTTTTTGGAGACACCCAGTGTGTCATTGATTTCATCTGAATTACAATATTAAAGTCATACAAATCGTGACTTGGCTCTGGAGTGGATGACTTGTAATTCGGGGGGGGGGGGGGGGGGGGGGGAAACAATTGTGGAAATTAAGGATTTGTTTACCTCCTTGTTTTCGGAGTGACTGGGGAACAGGCACCACTTTCGTCTGCTCCGGCTCGATTCGAGGCCGGAGGAAGTAGGCTGCCTGCTTCCTGCCGAAGATCTTGTACAAGTCCTGCTGATGCGGGAGAACGTCTCCCTCCGCTCCATCTCTGAGAGGATTGGGGGGAAAGGAGGACATCAGCATTAGAATGAGCGTGTCACTCGTTTGTCTTTGCAATCAAAAGGTCAAAGCCTATACTATAAAAATTGAGGTGATTTCAGGAATAATTTATTGCAACGTTAACCCACACCAACCACACTTTGGTTTCTTGTTGGATTGAAAACAGTTTAAAAAAATACTGTTTAAATTTGTCATGTTGCTATTTTGCAAAGATTCTACCTACATTGTTCATCCATGGGCCTTATTCAGGAGTCGGCCATGTTGAACTGACAGCAGTTTAAAAATGCTGTTTAAATTTGTCACGTTGCTATCGGTATTTTGCAAAGATTTTACCTCTGGGGGCACTTATTGGATATTTGTAAATGAAGACACCATTATGAAACTGAAATGCAGAACTTAGTTTATTTGCAAATTATAATATTTTTTTCAACTTTGACAAAGTTCCTAATTGGCTTGAAACGTTAGACCCTCTATTTCTTTATTTTTATTTCAGGTCAATTCAGTCAGTGAGCAGTTTGCATCTTAAAAAAATGCTTGAAGTCATTCTAGAAATTGTTGCTTATCTAAAAGTCCACCTTTTTGTGAATCTTTTTATTTCAGGAACCATACCATGGTTCTGTTTCAAATTATTTCTTTAACCTTAATGCAGTTCGTAATAAGAGTCATTCAATGAAATTTATATGTCTTGAAATTGATCGCAGGGGACACACTTCTTTTTTTTTAATGATACTACCCATCATCTGAAAAAGCCAGATCTTCAGAATTGGACTCTTTCCAGTTTTTTTTTTATGAAAGTAACATGTATATAGACGCTACTTTTGAAAGACTCTCTCATACAGTAAGCAATGCCAAAAGAATTGGAGCACATCAAAGCATCGAGAGAGACCGCATCTTCAACTCGCTCAAGTGCAATTTAGCCCTCGAATAGTATGGCGCACTTGATAACAAGAGCTATCCATAGTTATTAAGACGGCCGTTACGGTCCTCCTTTGGGACTCCAGCTAATTAAGGCCTTCCATTGCTGCTTGTTAAATGCACTCGGAGCGTCTAAACGTTCACCCATCTTTGTCTTTAAGCAGAGTGTTTTCCACATCAGTTCTCCCCCACCACCCCCCTTCAAACAACATCCTGTTCACTTGTCACTCTGAGGCTAACAGATATCACTCTGGAGCAAATAGATAAAATAAAAAGAAGAAAGAAAAACGGTACCTGGGGATAGCCCCAGGGTCCCCGAAACACAAGACACAAGGATTTGCAAGGTAAAGGTACGACGCGAGGCATGTGTATGCACACACACTCACCCGTCTTTTTCTTCATCATCATCGTAGTCGTCTTCGTCGCTGCTAGACACCACTGACAGCCGGCCCGAGCGGGGCTCCCCTCGGCTCGGGATGACGCTCAGCGTTCGGCCGACCCCCGGCCCTGCAGCGGCGGCAGTGCTGGGACCCGCTTGTTTGTCTCCGGGCTCGAGTGACGCTTGCTGGAGCTTGGTGGCCAGTTTTCTTGCCGCGCGGCGCTTGGTGCGAGCCTCTTGCCTTTCACTCTCTGTTGGACAGCAAAATAGCGGAGGATATTGTATGATCGGCACTGGAGAGCAAGCCCACCTTGGGCAAAGACTAAGAATGAAAATAGATGAGCTGCAGGGCAGACGAAAGTTGAGATATTACTGGGCATATTATGACAGGCATACTTCAAAAACCGTAAAGGTTAAATAGCAGAAAATGAAGCATTTTCAATCACAGCGCTGATAACCCAATGTCTTACGTTCTTCTTTCATACAATTTTCCTTCTTGATGTGGTTGAAAAAGAACTCCGACCCCTTTCAATGGGAAAACCCTGACAACTTTCACAATCTACACGAAAGGCAGACTCTGGTGAGGATCCACATTTTCCTCAGAAATAGCTGAAATTTAGAGCTCATCACGTCAAACACTAAAATAAGAGCTCTTAAAGGCCAATCTGTTTCAATTAGGCCAATGAAAGCCTGCATGTTTTTACATGTACCCACCTGTATTTTTCTTTCAAATTGGAGACAAATATTACACTCATTGGAATTGTGCACACGATCCTTCTTACAGTGCAGCAAATTTTGCTTGAAACTTTATTGCTTCTCGTGGGTTTAAAACAAAACTTCAAAGTTCTTATAAATTCTGTACAAGCCAATCTCAACATATAGTGTTACACTGTACAATGTAAACTTATCATGGCTTACATACTTACAAAAACAATTTTGTGGATTTTTAAGTAAATGAAGGGATAATTAAGTGTAAAAAAAAATATCCAGACAAGTTAAGCATTAACCCTCGTGCTATTTAAACAGTCACAGTCAAAATTCACTTCAACCTCCCCTGCTATACTTTTAACAAAGGCTAGTCACCAGCAGTCAGACCATATGTCAAGCAAGCACTCATGACTAGTCAAACTGGGTCAACCATAGCCTTGGCCCAAGACACTAGTGATCGATAGTGGATCGTGCATAGTGCGCCCTCTAGTGGCACAACAATTAGACCAGCGCACCTACGGTACTCACACAAACATTTTGGCCATTTCGTGTCAGTGGTTTAACGTTTTCTTTATTTTCTCCCTAGGCCTTCCTAGGGAACCAATAAGCGATCGAGAAATCGTTCAATGGCTCACCCAATGAATGTACACATACAGGCTACGTATACGTGCGGTGATCCAGCATCATCCCTTTCCTAGGGAACCAATCAGCGATCGAGAAATGGTTCACCCCACGAATGTAAACATACAGGCTCCCGTATACGTGCGGTGATCCAGCACCATCGCTTTCATAGGGAACCAATCAGCGCTCGAGAAATGGTTCAATGGCTCGCCCGACGGTTGTAAACATTCGCGCTATACGTGCGGTGATCAAGCATCATCGTGATACCCACGGAAGAGGCACGTGGGAACTGCCCGTTTTGTTCAAATTTATACAGACGGTCCTACATAAGATGGCCACGCCCCCATTGCTACGAAAAGACCAAGACGTTAGGCCAAAAAAAAAAGTCTCCGGTTTCTGGTATGCGCGCGCGTCGCCGTAACCATGCACGTCGGCAAAATGAAAAAGTTTTTTTTCAATAAAAGATGATGTCTCAAAACTGCCAAACTCACTTGTTTGACTAGAATCCTGCTGCAGCACAATTTCAACGTGTTTTTAGATGGGGTTATGATAGAGAATAAGCTTTATGTGGCCATTCTGGTCTCCCATAATATTGGCACTAAGTTTAGTCGGGCACAATTTGCAGTCATCAGCCAACATTTGAAGCAAAAAAAACAGGTAAAAAAAAAAAAAAAGCCGCGTCGCCGCACCACTTTTTGGGCAAGCTCCATACCAGAAACCGGAGACTTTTTTTTTTGGCCTTAGTGCAAGAAAGTAAAAAATCAATTATGCAAGGTGGTACACAACATTGCAACAATCGTTCTTGATCACTGACGTCCTGTGCCAAGACTAGGTCAACCACAGACAAAGCAGGCACGTTGTGGTCACAGCTGTTTTATCACTCACCGCGAGTCAAAGCATAGCTGTATCAAGTTTACTTAAACAGTCCCAGCCAGTCAATCCTGCTTTCATGTAGGCTGGAAATTCTTAACTGTTGAGAACAGTCACTTGTTTGATTTTAATGTACCCGTATGTTTGCATAGGTGGCTTAATATGGTTAGTTAAATCAATATTACAGACAGACAGAAATACTGTAGCTCACAGCTACCTGTGTTTACAGTAGCAACACACTCTAAATGTACTTGGATATTTCAAACCCAAAACAGCATCAAAGAAAAACTGGAATTAAACCTTAAGTTTAGAGTTGAATGACTGACGACTTCTGATTTGTTTGATCTAATAGAGAGAACGGAATTTGATATATCCGAGTGGGTGGCTGATTGGATTACTAGGCATATCAAAAAGAGAGTCGTGTAACAACTGAGGAATTATTTGTGTATCTGAAATACACGTAGTTTGACGTTATAGGATTTAATTACGTCTACAACTTAAAGGGAAAATACAACATTTGCAAACATCAAAAAATAAAACTACCAAATCATTTTGAAATACCTTGCTGGACTGTTAGTGAATGACAGTGTAAAGCATCCTGTCATTTTCAAGAAAAGTGGTATTTTTGTATCAATTTCCAACGCTGATCGGCCAAACAGCGTTGGAAAAAACTGGCTTTTTTTTCATACTGGCCCCAGTTGACCATTGCACTTGTTTGCAATCGATTACACACCTACATAGTATGAACGGGTACAAGCCAGCTAGACTGGTTCCCTGACCTTACAATTCCCCAATATATGTAAACTGCTCTGTTTCTTCTTAAATGGAGTCAGGGAACCAGACTACAGGCAAATGATTGTTTTTCTTGGTTTTTATAGCATTTTCGAACCCAAAACCTCAAAAAAGTCAGTGTAACAATATTTGCTATACACGTATATTTCCAACCCCCCAATTCCATCCATTTCTGAAAATTACAGCAAAAGCAAATGATTCCCTTTAAGCCTCGGGATCAACACGCCATGATTCGGTAATATTAAGGTCGATCTAATCAGTGCGGTAAAATAATCCCAGCAGCGCCCCTTTAAAATTACCTAGGTCAATTTTGCCTCTCTGCGTCAGAGCTTCTTGAATCTGCCGTCGTTCCTGACGTTTGGCCTCGCGAATCTACAAACAAAGGAGAAAATGAAAAGACAAATAAGGCAAGGGAAAATCAGGGGGGAAACGGCAAGGTAAAACATATGACATTATCTGGAGGTCAGATGCGTGGTGTCTTTTGGGCATTTTGTTTTTTTAATTTTCCACGTGAATGGATGAGTTGTATTGGCTGTATGCTGTGCAGGCAGCATGTGTAAGACAGGAGACCAATGATTCGTGGCTACGTGTTCGTATAATTGTACAGCATGGAATCTCCAGTGCATCCGTGCACACATGGATAGGCATTCACCCAAGGGCACGTACATTTGTAATGCTTTTGGTTTGTTGCATGTATCCTATAGTCTGCAAACAGATTTTCGTATGCAAGGAATCTTGAAATCACATGTGAAAGTGGCAAAGAGGACAGGGCCATTTTTTGGGAGGAATAAAATGTCATACAGATTACAAGAAATTAACAACAAAATAGATTGTCTACTTTGTTACATCGAATAGATTTGGGGGATGTTGTTACAGACACTTCTTTAAAATGAATGACAAAATGAGACTTTCTGCCTTCACAGCAAAATCATCCGTAAAATTGCTTTAACACTCCATTTAAGTAAAAACACTATTTTCTTTCCCTCAAGTCAAACACACAAATGCCATCTTGAACAAAAATTGTGGTTGAATCCATCACTTCATCAATCTTACACAAAATCATTCTTCCTTATCATGTACTTCTCAAGTGACTGTAAACGTTTCCTGCGTTATTAGGCAGAGCCCACCCCACAGCTCAATACACCCTCAGGTACAGAGGAAAAACGGCAAAGAAGATAAAGTCAATCTGCCCTTGAAGTAAATGACAATCGACAAAAAGATAAGAACCTCAGGTTTGACTATAGACGGACAAAAAAAAGGGCAAATCTTTGAGGGATGTTAAACGCTTACAAAGCGCGCTATTCCCTACGGGACTCGCTCCGGCTTAAGTAAGATCAGTGTGCAGGGGCCGAAACATCCTCCTCCGCAGGTAGATTTCGGCATGATATAATCAAATTGTGCGTTTCGTATCACTAATGGGCAGGAGATATATACCGGTACAGTGCATAAACGTCATGTGTACGCAAATCTCATGGAAGCGTTCAGTTTGTGGGGGATGATGAATTAGTCAATTTATAGCTGAAGAATGCATTGACTTTATCAATTGTTATTATTTTTTTTGGTATCCAGAAACTGGAAAAGAGGATGACGCAGTGTTTACATATACTGTAAATGCATTAAGGTGGTTAAGTGGCACGCGAGGGATGACATTTTGATGGCGCTCACTAATATAGGAATTTGATTCGACCGAAGGTTGAGTTACTGTTACTGGTCTGAAATCTGACTTCAACAATGGCCATTAATTTCTCATCATATGAGAACCACATTAAAATTTGAGAGACACTGCAAACAAAAGGAATAAATGTTAGTACAAAGAAAGACTGAAAATGATTTTTTTGTCTATTAATGAAAATGAAAATATGTGACAAGATTCTAACAAAGTAACATGAGAAAAAGAACGAGGGAAAAAAGAACGTGTTTTTAGAGTGCTAAAAAAATCCGTATTTTCTACTAGTGGAGAATAAAAAGTGAAAACTTCTATTTGAAACGCTAACAATCCAAAATGTGGATTTTTGTAGTTCTAACGAAACATGGCTTTTATTCCTGCATCACCAAATTGGTGTTCATTCCTTTATATCACTGAAGTGAAAAACAAAATTCAAAACTTTCATCCGATATACACTCGCTAATGTTCTAAGTTGTGTGCAAAAACACGTGCATATTGTGCAATTTGCATTTTAGTATTTGCTACCGTTACATGTAAGGTGATAGATGCACGCCACTCAAAGTATACCAGAGAAGATGAAAGGAAAGATACAAACACAAGGTAAATTTGGTGGCTTAACTTTACGGTGTCTGAATTATGTGCATTTTGCCATTACTCTTCACACACTAATCAAAACTTACTAGGGATGGTTCATCCGTGTCCATCTTTCGTTGCATGTTAAAAATATCAGTTAAAAAAAAAGTACAGTCAATAAAGATCACACTTTAATTCATAAGTATACATACATGCTATCTTTATTTTTTTTTTGGAGGGGGGTAGTTCTACAAAAATGTGCATTTTTATCGAGAAATGTCGTAATGCATAGTGAAATTTATTAGTTGAAGTCTTTGAAGGTTCCTGTGTTTTTTCCTCATCAGATGAACAATAAATCAGCAAGTGAGGGCTTTTAGCTTTTACATGTACATACCAACCACAAAGACTGCTTTTTCATGGTGCTAGACGACAAAAAAGAAGGACTCTAAGCACCAAGAAAAAACAGTTTCCGGGATTGGCATTATTTCCTCAGAACTCACGTCAGATCACTCCAGGCTTGTCCTCATGTCTGCGACTAACCAAGTCAAATCCAAGGTCTTAGTAAACTCCGAAAACGGCTACGTACTGGTACACAACTCTACAATTTCTTGCACTCCCATTGCATAATGGACTGATCTTGTCTAAATTTGCATTCTCTGTGCTACTATCGACTTTCATCATGAAATATAGATTTCTTTTCTAAATAGCTACTTTTTCTAGCGATACAATAATTATTAACCTTTGAATGACAACGGTCGACAAAAACTAATCGGCCCATTTTAAGTCACTGAATTATTAATTGACAATTTCGAATTTACTGGCTGCCAGACTAAACGTTTGGAACTCGCAGGGAAGGCTGGCTCCCAACTCACAACCAATATTGATAATGTACAGACAGACTGGGAGCCGGTCCAACCTCGTCCCCAGGGTGTCGAGCAGTACGCGCCCACCACTACCTGCTCTCTCACCCTGGTATTGGATCATTTGCATGTGCAAGATTTTTGAACACGTATGCAAATGAGGAATAGTCTGGTGCCTGCCTGTGCGTTACATTTGCGTTTGTTTTTGTATGCGGTGTCTGGGGTAAAAACAGAACTAATTCGTCGCAGCCCGAGCATGGCGTGAGTTACGAAACACGATTTTATTTTAATTAAACTGTTACAATCTTAACGGGACAACATGCAGTATCACATTTCATATTAACATTAACAAATTGGAAAGGAAATTAATATTTTCGAGAAGGCGTGGACGAATGATCACGAAAACACGTACTGCACGTTGTGAATAACAACAACAAGTACACGATATAAATCCATTTCTAGCCAATAGCGGTATTGAATCAGGATACAGGAAGAAAGTTTCCTATCCTGGGCTTACTATTGGAAACGAGTTTGGAAATAAAGTAAGCACTGGGGACGAGGTTGGAACCAGTCTGCTTGCAAAGCAGGGCCAAGTTCGGGCAAGGACCATTAGTCGACTAGTGGTTGATTTGTGACGTACCGTATGCCTGCGCACTAATAGCAAAGTGCGAACGTCTCTAGTTGAACGCTGGTCAAAATGTCATTGCAAAACGTCTGGATCCTGGCTCCCTGCTGTACGTTATGAATGCGCGCGGCTTTGGTTACCAGCGAAGCAACCAACCCCAGTAGGTTGGTTCCAAATAGTCGACTAGCGTAGTTAACCATCGTCGACTAGACAGAGTTCGGGCAAGCGTTAGTCGACCAATGGTTAACTATAGTCCTTGCGCGAACTTGCCCCAGATTGCTTGTGCCCAATACAACCACCTTTTTGTCAAAGGGTTGCAAACATCCAAAAATGAAGGGAAAAAAAGAGGTTTTGGTTGGAATAAAACATACCCCGGTACAAGTTGAAAATTTAACAGAAAAAATTAAAAATAAAATGTCTTGATAAGCACGGTGAACGAAACTTTTAATACACACATTGTAATAAGGTACCCACAATCCTTCGTGATGAAATACAGTGTACCGGTATGTCTCCTTGACAAAAGTTTATGAAAGAGATCAGCCATCACCAGTGCCCTTGTATCCATAGACAAATCCGGTCACGCTATCAATTCTATCACGGTGGCCCCCTCCAATGGCGAAAGCAGTGTGCTAGCTGTTGTTCAGATAATCCCTCATGGGGGGCAGCAGTTTGTACAATAGCATGCACAATGGTTTCTCCATTGAAGGAAGCCTTGTGGGTGTACCATGATCACGTGCCCGTATTTGTCAATAGGGTGGTGCAGAAAAGCAAATCTACTCGCAAGGCCATTATTTCTACACAAGGTGGTTACCAGAAGAAGCTTTTAGTGGCCCTATTTTGTACACAATTGGAGATGTTACAAAGCACCCACTGGTTGATTAAAGGTATAGTCCATCATTTGTAATTTCTACATTTTGTTCGTTTGAAGCAACAAAAGTGCTCAAAATCTAAAGAAGGGTGCTGAACAACTAACCTGATGTTTCAGCTCAGCTTCAGCTGTATATTTTGAGATAAACAGCATTCTAGGATCTCGATTTCAAATCAAAAGTTGCTGAATCGTGTTTTAAATTGGGCCTAAATTCAGCATCCGAGACACGTTCTTACTTAAAGCCGATTGTAGCTACGCGATGTCGTGCACTGATCCGACGAATTATAGCAACCGCTCGCGCGTGTGCGTCGTGCCAAAGCTTGCGCGCACTTTGCTGAATACAAACAATGAACTACTAACAGAAATTTCCAACGGTGCGTCTTAATACGCACTGTTGGAAAGGCCTTCTTTCGTTGATTACTTCAAAATGACAGCTTGCCAGAAAGAATAATTTCACAGGGAGTTTAGTCCCCTTACTATCTTTCAACCAAGTATGTTTTTCAACACTAATTACGCCAGTTACTTTTTGGATAGCTGCAAATGACGGACTGTTTTTTGAGTCCGTTTGAAGTGATCTTTCAATGGTAAGGTGACCCAAACTTACCCGAAACATTAAGCTCTGAAGACCCACACTGTCACTGAGAGTGGCATATTTTTGCTGGCCTAACAGATCACATGCAACATATCTCTAAGCATGGGCTCTCCATTTCCTATCCTTAGAGAAATCCAGTTCAGAGAGAAATGGAAAGATAACAACCTGGAATTCTCTCTTTCCGTATGACCCAAATAAAACACACGTTTGTATGCACACAGGACAAGGAAAACAGGTTTCGTGCTTTTTTGTGGTACATGTGCGTATACAAATTTGATTTTTTTTGGGTCCTCTTTATAACATTTCAAAACTTGTACACACAAATATTGTATTCCAACCACCAAAACCCTCTGTTTTTGAAAAAAAAACACCAGCAAACTTTGTAGACTGGTTCACAGTCCATACACTATTGATACAGACAAGAGGGGTGAGGGCAGGAACCAGCCTACCCTGCAAAAACGGAGTTATTGTTGGGCCACAAGTAATTCCAAATTTGCAAAGTAATACATGGAATAACTAAATGTGGGCCGATATTGTCAGTCCATGTCTCATTCAAAAGTGACTGAATTTTTGTATTGCTAGAAAAATAGTAAATTAGAAAAGGAATCTACATTGTATTTTTCAGGATGAAACTCAAAAATAGCACAGTTAACGCAACTTGAATTGCCTGCAATCAATAAGCCTCTGTTCTGATGATGTCACGCTTTGTTTACACGTGTGCTTTCTTGTGGGAGCCTGGTGGGGACGCTACTCACTGTAGTGCACGAAGCCGCCCAGCACTATGGTTTTAGTGATGTTTCAGTGTATAAATACATTGTAATACAATGAAGTCTAGGCGCTAATGAGTTGAAGCACGTGATTTCCCCTAACAGAGTCTCAGTATATTTTTTTTACAGAAACCCCAGGCAGTTAGCACAGCAAACAGCATGCCAACGTAAGAGGCAGAATTTTCTCAAATTAGTGACACATCTGCAGAAATCACTTATGCGCGTTCAAGCATTAGCAGCCCTGAAATACACTTGAGGATAGAACAATTTTTTTTCTGCAGCAGTTAGCACAACTCTTCTGTTGAGCTATTAAGCAGTGGCCATAAAATTTTGGCCCCAAGTTTGATAACGTGACATTTCTGCAGGCCCATCTTGGGGCTATCGCGTTATACTGTTGATTACATGTGACCCCTCGTGGCACGATAAGTCTTAATCCCTGAAGCTCTTGAAGCTAACTGACAGGCTCCCCCCCCCCCCTTCGGCTTGTCTCTCCAGTATTCTGACAGTTTAGTGGCGATTCCTCCCCTCCGGTCAAGCGGACTCCCCATCCACGCCAGGCCGCGAGAGATGTCCGGCTGTGACTGACCAACGCCAGAGGCTCTGATTTCAACTGGTGCTTAGATCATTCCAATCTGGGTACTATCCACCACCTGAAACCAGGCCTCGGGCTGGCAAATGGCGTGCAAACGGCGTGATGCAAGACGCTCTCTACTTAAATCATCCAGTCTGTCAGGGCTCTGCCGCTCAACTGGTTATTTCATGATGGGAATTTAAATTGTCGGGAATACAAACAAACCCGAGCCTTGTGTCTCTGCTAAATTTGAAGAATAAAAAAGCTGTGCAAATTCGGGCGATTCACAATGCAGCGCGCCACCAAGAGTTTGCCACAGAGACTTAATTTTTCCCAGTGCATTGTGGGAGATGGTCAACAAATTCGCAGCGCGGGACATTTAAAATTGTTCGTTTTTTCCGGTTAGTAGTTTCGTAAGCGTATGATTCGAGTATCAGTTTGCACTTTTCTTTTCTTTTTATCAATATGGTGTTTTTTGTAAGGCGGCAGAACGCTATGCCCCAATCTATTACAAATAAGCTCAAGTTGTCTACTGACACTCATTCAAATGGGCCATGTTTTGTCGACCGTAAATTTGAAAAAATGGACTCTCCATGGCAAACTCTTGGTGGCGCACTGCATTATGAATCGCCCGAATTGCTAACAGACTGGACTTTTACTATGTCTTAGATGTGACAAACACAGGTACATGTTTTCAACGCTTTACTTTCATAATTTGTAACCCTCCAGCACAACACCAGACGGAAGTTGCACGACTGTATTTTGAGATACATGTACATCCTATAGACTAATCCAACGACAGTCATTTTCTGAGGTGGCACCAGGCTTGCGTGAGTATCACTCAGGTAGTACACACGCACTCCGGACTCCTTTGACCAAAACGATTACCAAAATGCGCGCCCGCCTCGTCTTTAAGAACACGTGCAACATAAGCGCGAACGAGGTGCCTCCTGAAAAATGGATTCTAATTTTATTCGCTGGATTAACTGTAATACATTGTACAAGCAAAAATTACGGAAATTCAGAGTTAGGCATTAGTGGTTCACTATCAATGAAGCTAATTTGTATATTTCCTAAGAAGTTAATTTGGAAAACTTTTCAGACAATTTCACTATCAACGAAGTTTCTAAGGAGTTAATTTGGAAAAGTTTTAAGACAAATTTTCAATTTTTTTTGGTTTACCAAGCCCGAAATTGGGAACTGCCAAAACCTACAGTGCAACTCCGTTAGATTTTGTCCGATACCCATCAGAAAGCTTATTCAATGTCCTTTCAAAATGAGTCAAGTGACTGGTTTGGTGCGGGAGAGTCACATCTGTCAAAAGCATTTCTGAAAATGACTGAAATGAAGCAAGACAAGTCACATGCTCATATGCTGATGTTCTCTTTTCATGAGAGAAATAGGCCTACACTCAACAAGCACAAGAACATCTTGTCTTAACATATATGATTAGTAGGCCTACATGTACGTTGAACAAAAAAATTGACCAGAGTTGGATTAGAACCCGCTACCCCTCATCCACTCTAGTCACTTTCTTTCATTCAACCTAATACTGATTTAAAGTGAACCTAGACAGTTTCCCATTGTGGGTTGCAGTATCGATAAAACAGACGACAAACTGCTCTTTTATTGTCAAGAAAAACTTGCAACAAAAGCAGGCATGTATTTTTCTATCAACCACTGAGATGTGCATGCATGCTGAACAATGCTACACCGGGGAAAAAACCTCTAGGTTAGAAGTGAATCCAATGCAATGCGAAAGTGGAAGGAAAATTATTCCTTGTTCGGCACGAAATCCTATTACGCCAGTCTCGACATTGAGAGGCTATAAACATCGGTTAGAATTCACCAGAGAAATGCAGAGCTCAGCAAAATCTAAGTCCCGTAATACTGGGAGGGTAAACGGGCGTTCTGTGGGTGTTTTACATGTAAACGATTCAAGAATTCTACGAGAGGACGGCGCTGCATTGAAGACGGATCAAATCCCAGGGGCCTTTTGGAAAAAAAGAAAAATCAAAATTGACTGCACTAATATTCTGGGAATAATAGGGGTGGCGTGCAATGTTCCTGTAATTTGGTTGTTTTTTGTCAATGGCCAGGGATCAATCTTATTGCTTTTTGCTGCAACCAACGAAGCACGTTGCTCCAACTGAGGCTGTCATGTCAAAGACATTTTGAAACAAAAGGTTTATTGACCGATGTTTACCAATCCACAATGACTGTCGATTTGTTGAAAATTAACATCCCAATAAATTTTTAAAAAAATAAACCTCATTTCTGATAACATTATTTATAACAAAATACAGAAATACAGTGTACACAAATTCAGAAATGCTGGTCTGAAATTTCATAAACTAGAACAAAACAGTCCTTCTTCTTTTGAGAGGGGTAGAGGGAGTGGGGGTTGGGGAACATTTCAGGGCACAATTTCAATGTACCGGTGTCACATGAAAATCCGACTCCTATGAAAATCGGACCCCTATTTCCCTATTATTGGTTGATCCCTCGCACGTGACAGGTCACTCTCCCGAAAAGATTCTAAAAATAGCATAGTATCGTACTCATGCGTGCGCAGTACTACCAATGAGTCCACATTTCATGGAGTCGGACATTCACGCTACACTGGTACATGTAGTATAATAAATGTTACTTCATCCATGTGTTCAAATGTATGTCTTGCCCATGCATTGTGTACATACATACATGTAACGGTACATATGTACATACCGGTACCGGTACTATGCTGATTTAGGTTTAAAATTTTTCTCCTGCAATTTCATGGGGTTAATTTCTCTTCCACTAGTTTCAGTTTTAAAATTAACAGCATTTAGCTTTTAACCACATTTGGAAAGTTTATGAAATCCACACACATAAAAAGCAAAAGCCTACATGTACGGTATATCAATTTTTTTCTCAGTTTTGTTTATGGAATTCCCTACTTAAGCTGTAATGATTGGGATATATATCCCCATCATTACAGCTTAAGTAGGGAAAGCCATAAACAAAACCACCACAAATTTGATATCTGAAATATTGAGAAACAAAGAAGTGGACCGACCAAAAAAAACACACCACACAAACAGACTGACAAAACAGACCAACATATCAAAGACAGCACAAATAGTGAAAACATCCCTGAGACATAAAAAAAAATTAAGTCTTTTTCTACGAAATCCAGACAAGCATTTCGAAAAGTACCGGTACCATGTCCCAGCGAAGCACACCTAAGTGGACAACCAGAGTATTATTGCAACATGGCCAGTCTCAACAAACGCTCATCCCCTCATTACAAGGTGGATTGCAACGGATTGCCTTACACATCAGGGCACAAAGCCCTCAGAAGACGACGGTTGGCTTTAATACAATCAACCCAGGGATGATAAAAAAAAAAAACCTTAAGGGTAAAAGTCCTAATGCCAACACAAGGCTGTACATTAATCAGTCTGCTTGAGACTGAGCTATTGATGAACTGAGCTGCGCTGAGGTCGCCGGTGACAGTGCGACTTGGGATGGACGTCGATAGTGCGTTACGTTACAAAATGCCTGTCACGACGGTCACCTTGATGAGAACACTCCGAACAAACGCGACTCTTTTAAAACCCTGTCACATTTCGTTTGGAATGCGTTACACATTGAACAAAAAAGAGGGTGGGGGGGGGGGGGGGGGGGGGAGAACGAATTGAAAAAAACCTCCATTTATCATGGCGAAGAAAGGAAAACGGATCCTCTCTTAAGTGATGCATCAAGGATTTAGTGTAGAGGGACATGGGGAAGTCGGAGGGAAGAATAAATAGATTCAGCCAAAACTGTCATTTGTACCAGGATTAAAGCGGCATTAGGGCAAACCAATGGTATCAAATTGCGTATTTTATTTGAGGGAAGTTTTAGGGAAAGGGATGTACATGTAAGACAGACTTTGAAGACATTTTGAGGAGTTTCAATGTAAAGGTCATTGATCAAACCTTAAAATAGCTGGTCATACATGCAGCGTGTCTCAAACAAAAATGTAGCAGTCAAAACAACATTTTTTCTGAGGAAACTAAATCGAGTCATCCATCAGATGATAGAGTGTTTCTTTACCCTTGACGGCATAAATTTGTTCTGTGTGATTTGGACCTTCTGTTTAAAACTTATGGCAAAGCTTGTAAGGACGGTCAAAATCTGTTTGGGCCGCTTTTCAGATGATCTGGTATCTAATGAAAGGCATTCACGCACCTTCTTGGTATGTGAATGCCTTTCATTAGATATCAGATAATCTGAAAAGTGGTTCAACTTGAAATTCAAGTGACTTTATAGCTGTATAGGTCTCTGGAATGGGGTGTCCAAATGAGATGTGATAAAAGACCATTGTGTAGAGTACTTACTATACATGCAACTTCAGACTCTATACCATGTAGATAGGTTTTGCAAAAAGAGAGTGCTAGTATTTTTAATATTTGTTTGACTGCTACATTTTTATTGACACGCTGTACATGTTAAAAAAAAAGTTGATTTTCGTTTTACAAATATTTTGTACAAAAATGTGCGGAACGTCAAGAGTGATACACGTGTATTATGATAACCCTGGTGATGGGCCGCGTATTGAGTTTTCACTGTCAGACAAAAAAACTGTCATGTTTGTTCATTAATTTTCATCAAAATGAGAAGGTGTCAGATGCGATGTGCATCGGCAAAAATAATTAAGGCCACGGAACCCTTCCGGCCATGTCATGGAAAGATACACAGGCACTGTCTTGGGTTTCTCCTTGCAGAAGCAAATGAAATGAGATACCCTCCCAGCCTGCTGGCTTTTCATGAATTTTGTTTTCAGTTTTTGGCTGTGCTGAAAAATGTATTTTTTTGGAGCCAAAGCAGTGGGAAATCCTCCATTCAGACTAAATCTTAGCGACCTCTCTGACATTTCAGACAATCCCCAAACGATTTTGGCCGCACATAATCTCCCTTGAGTGTTACAGTACTTTAACCTTTCCAACATGGGGAGAAAAAGGGAGGAAAAAAGGCAGGAAAAAAATATCTAAACCTCTCAGCGGTGCGGCAAGAAAAGCATCACAAGATGTCTGGTTGACTGCCCGGAACAGGCAGCTGCAAAAGCAAGCTCGTATCATCCTGCTTTTTTTTTTTTTTACAAGTGTCGAGTCGACGAACGGTAGTTGCTGATTTAAAATTCAGGGATGGAATATAATTGCAAAGGGGAGGAGAGTGGATGGGGAAGACGATGGCGAGTTTAGCGCAGGGGAAAAAAGCCAGCACACCTTACATCGCAGCGCTGTCATCTTCTTCCAACGCTACAAACTCACCTCGGCCTGGCGCCGCTCCTCTTGCACCTGCCGCTGAAAGTGCAGCTCGTCATGGGCTTGGATCAGCTGCTGCTGCAGGGCCAGTTTCTTCTTGAGGGTGGTGTGCTTGTCGCTGCGCTGCTTGGCCTTGAAGCTCTGCCACTTCTGGTACTGCTCCTCCCTCCGCTGTTTTTTTTGGGCAAGACAGAAAAATAAGAAACAAAAACAGGATTACTAAGAGGCTTTTGGAGCAAATACTACCGGTACCTGAATGAACCTTTGGGTAGGGTTCTTTAGATGCATTTTTTGCACTTCTCCAATGCATATTTGACTACTTTGGGGAAATTTGTTTGACAACCTTTAAATTAAACAAAATGACCGAGTCAGCCACAGAAGCTCATGGGAGTTAGTGTGTGGGTGATGATGCAGTAGCTGGAATCAAAAAGCAATTCCCAAGGTTTAAACTTTCATCAGCCATTTCATATCAAGTCCTTTTTTCTTGCAAAACTGTGCTCCTTTTATTGTTTTCTTCATAGAAACAAATACCACACCAGGACTCTTGGAAGATGCACACTACTGTGTACTTGTACATGGGCTGATAAGGCTTTGGCTCAAGGGAACAGGTTTTGTTGTAAAAGGGAGATATAACAGGCATGTTCTACTTTTTTTCAGCATTTTTTCCCACTCTTTTGCGGCCCAAATGGATGGGGGGAGGGGTGACTAGATCCCCCCGCACCCCCTAAAACACCCCTGACCCCCATCAGCTGTAGACCCGCCCCAGGTATAATATGCTGGTACCGGTATAATACAAAGAGGCATGCATACAAAAGCAGTAAAACTTGAAGCAATTAACAAATAAAATATGAATGGAAATGAACACCTAAAAAAAATGGCTAGATTACCCGACCAATTCAGTGAAGATGACCCCCTGCTCTGACAGTAACGTAAATATTAAATGAGGACGGTCTTTCATGGTTCATTGTCACAGGAATGATGTAGCTACCGGTACAGACAAACATGTATATTTTAAAATCAGAGCCACGGAAGCGTACATAACCAAAATCCTTGAAAAAAAGCAACAGCATCGCATTCGCAGCTTAAAACACTGTACTAAGTTCAGACATACATTTGTATGTACCGGTACAATGTACCGGTACATGTACACAGGCTGAGCCTGAATCAAAGTCAAAACATTAACTGTATTGCATTTTTGAAACAGTTGGTAAAATGTACACTGTATACTTATGTACCAATCACTCTGTACAGTAATCTAAAAAAAAAATGAAACATTTGTTTAAATGTGAAAATGTATGTACTGGTATCAATTATTTGCTACAATGTACATGTGTACATGGTGTTTTGTAATCATGTTTGACATCTGTGCAAGCCTTTTTTCAAATACATGTAAAACGGGTTATTTTGTAAAAGTATGGTACTCTACAACACACTTTGTACAATTTATGCACACACGTGTGTGAATATATATAGCAGAAATGTATGAAGCTCATGTGAACTGTATGACATTTACATCATGAATTGTACATTGTACCGTAACCTACAGCAGATTTCCAGCTCATCGAACATTCTCTCCCAGACAAAATATCAAACAGCCATGCAGCCCTCTGCATCTGGTCAAGGTCAAGAAAAACAAGAGCACGAGAGAGAGAGAAAGAGCATTCAAGATGAGATGTGACGGCGTTCCCTTCCCAAGAGTCACCACAAACGTCTTCATCATCCTCATCACCCCACGCTGGTATTCCCCAGCCGTGCACCAGCCAATTACGCTAATACGATCCCACATCTTAAAGGGCTCACCTGGTGTTCAAAAACCAACAATCCAGATGGTCCACACAGCATGAAGGGAGGCTGGTAACCACTTAACGTCCACTTTGCTGGGTGCTTCCGACACAATCAGCAAATAAGTACCGTATAGTCCCCATGCGACACCACTTTCCATTTGGACTCCCCGTTGGATTGGACACAATTCCCACCGGTGCCCTAGTTGCTCCACGCTCCATTTATACAAGGAAATAGTCTGGCTTACAGAGCTGTCCGTGTGTGTATTTGTGAGTACACAACTACCAGCTCCGACTGCAAATATCAAATTAATTTGACTTGGTAATGGCCGAGAGATGGTACCGTGTGCACAGGATATGGGATGATCACGGCACCGTTATGAATGGCAAAGATGATTATTCATGAGATTAGAATGAGGCGCACCAGTGGTTACAATGGGGGGGGGGGGGTTAAAGCAGGTGTCACATGCTGGGGGTAGGGATGGAAGCAGTAACGGCATCTCGATATCATCATCATCATCATCATCGCGATGGGTAGTAAAACAGCGAGCAGGTCGGGGCATTAATGCGCCTAATTGCCAGGCGATCAATACTCATGAAGTGGGAAACCCACCAGCAGCCACTCGCTCATTCCTAATAACGACGGCGGCCACCGCGCGGGGCTAAAAAAAGAAGAAGAAAAAATTGCATTGGGGCTCGGTTACCATGGTAACCTATATGCCCCAGGTACACTATCTAATCTGTCCCTTGGTATTTACGCTCTTTGGCATCGCCCGCCTATTTCTGTTGTGCTGGGAAGAACTATGATAAGGTGTGCGGGAAGATCTACATGAAATGATGGCGTTTACCATGTTGTGTATTTCTTTTCTTGTCAATAGTCAGAAATGATACCATGGTACATCATCTTAAGAAATAGTAGATGTACCAGTTTGCATTATTCCTCCTCTAGGCAGGCTATTTGACTGAACATATTTAGAGAGTAAGGAATTATTGTTATTTCTGACTATTATTATTACTTACGAATATACCGGTAAATATATAGGTACATGTAAAAAAGAAAATTGGGTGTGAAGTACTGGTACATGTACCGGTAGAGTAGTACAATCAATGTACTGTAAATTTATTTCAATGTACTAAAGATTTTTCTGGCATTTTCATTTGTCAAAACATTATTGGAGAATTTTCAATGTTCGGTAAGTATTTCACTACCTTGGCCGCAGTGGGTATTTGGTGGGGGTGGGAACTTGATTTACATGTATTAGAAAAAAAAAATAAATAAATTCAACACTCAGCCTTCCCCAACATGAAACGTAGGCTGCAAAATGTGGGTGTGACTGTACATAACAGGTATGTACATGTACGTGTTCAGGTACAGTTCAGTCTTTGTGTTTATGATTAGTGACATGGGAACTTTGTGAGACTCTGCCAAAAAAACCCAACAATTCAACAGATTTGGCAAAGAACACTGCAGAAAGATTTTTAGATGGACTTGAAAAAAAGGAAGAAGTCCCCCTCCCCCTTAAGAGCCCATCAATTAACATTTGCCAGAATTTTGGATGTTTTGCTGTCGTAAACAGTTTTTCTTTGGTGTTTTGTTGTTGTTTCAGTATATGACAGTAAGCCTATGAACAAAGTTTTCTCACAAATGTTTTCAATGAGCAAATTTTGGGTTCACATTTTGAATAGAGAAGCCCTTACATGTATAAAATAAAGTGAACAGTGTCTTCCTGAAATGACATTACAGCAACAGTGCCCTGTCGGGAAGATGACAAAAGCATTGTCATGACGAAAGCATTGTCAGGAAAATGCTTAGAAAAGTGCACTTTTCAATAAAATTAACCAAATGGGATGTCAAATAGTTTCCATACATTTAAGGGGAGTAGAAAGTTGCACAACATATGTGATGCGATCAAGCTAAATGAGTACATTTGTCGGGAACTTTCGTTTCTATTCCGGCCAAAATAGGGCCAGTTCATCACATCACTACATCACATCTCTTGGTGTTCTTCAATAATTCAATAATATTTGAACTAAAGATGGTACCAGCATGAGGTTTTCAAAGCAGTAATGCTGAGACTGAGCTCTTTGCAAATCTGTAAAAAAAAAAAAAAAATTGACCAGGGTTGGCAAACGACTCATTCAGCTTGATGGCACCACATATGTTCCCAAGTAAGATTCATGTCATACGGGCCCTTTAAACAATGAATGCAAACTATAATATATTTCCCCTAGAGGTACAGTGTATGTTCGGTTAATTTGGCCGTTTGACAGCATACTGAGCATGACTACGGTTAATCCAACCATCACTCATTCCCGCGCACAGAAAGTCTCCAGTTTCACGTTCGGAAACTTGTACATGTCAAACTCCCTGTTCCCAACCCCCCATTCCCCCCAAGAGAATAAACACGGTAATGATTTAACATGCCGTGTACAAGTGTTTTGCAAGGGATTCCCAACCGCTAGGACCTATCAAAACAGAAGGGGGAGTTTTCATTAACAACAGTCTGTTGGCCGTAGCGAAGAGGAGGAAAAAAGAGAAGGGGGGGGGGGGGGGGGAGATTGCGAGGAGAAGGCGAGCCATGCATGCAGCCATGCAAGCCAACCTCCATGCATCCCTTGATGTGTAAGCGGATCTGATGTGATTGATTCCTAATATCTACAGCCCAGAGGATCAATTTTCAACGGCCAGTCACTATTAACAAGATATCTTCTCCATCAGGGGGCGCAGGGGGAGGGGGGAGGGAGGAGGTTATGCACTGTGGAGGGACTGGGCTGGGAGGGTACTTAGAATCCCCTTATTTGTGACCCCTGTCAATCGTTTAGGGACATGCATGCGAACCGGATGCTGGCAAAATTTATGTTTATCTGTGCATGGAAAGACCAACTTACAAAAACATCTTAAGAAATTTGGGCCTTTACCTGCTAGCAACACTTAAGTGAACAAAAATACGGTATTACATAACTTTAACAAAAATATGTTTTCCCAAAAATCGAATTAGTTTCAATTTCTGAAGAATCGCCTTTTTGTCAGTTAATTGAAAGCAGTGCCACCAGTATTTAAATTTATATCTCTGACGACGCAAAAACAAATACATAAACAATTTAACAAATATTCCATCACACAGTCTTTCCTTTCATGTTTCCACAAAGGCACAAGATTTAACCTGCATACATGTACATGTACATGTATTGTACATGTACGCTTAATTTTGCAAAACAAAAATTGAAACATCAATAAAAGACTATAGGTCTAAGATACCATAGATATTGCCTTACGGTGCAGTACGTCAATTAATGAATAATACATAATTTGTACATACCCGTACCCCCATAACAGAAGGTGGATTTGATGTATCAGTAATTTCATGTGGGAGAATTACACTGCTACATGTACATGTTGTTTAAGATCTAGACTGCACAGCCTGCAAATGATTCCTCGCACTTGATGTAAAGTTCATGGCTTCAACTACAAGTAATAAACAGAAAGATGTGCAATTTGAACACACTTCCTGCAGCACATGATCACCATCAGCAAATAGGGCGCGTCCAAATGACTTAGTTGGCTGCGGCTTGGAGAATGTACACACGTGTCTATGGGAAGCCGCTGTAGCCATTTCTCATAGACGTGAGTTACCGGTACTGCTAGCCATAGTCAAGTCGTTCGGCCAAACAGTACTGACGGCCAAAGGTATACGTGTACAAATCTTAACATTGCCTACATTCAGATACAGTGTAGCTGGAAAGCTCCAATGTCGTCCATTCCCATCAACTGTATGCAAACTGAAAATCATGCATTCATTCAACAGACGACTGCAACAGTCAATATGGATCCAATGAGTATGCTATTAGTGTAATGGACCGTCACTAATTGATAAAAAAATTCACTAAATGGGGGAAGTTGATATTTGGTTTCGATAAATTGCACTGGACAACTGTTATTTTCATATGTGCTTTCCTTCCTTTTTTTTTTTTTTACATTTAACAATGCATTCCCTGTGCTATGTTTGAGTTTCACCTTGAAAAGTAGATTTGTCTTGTAAGTTTTTTTTGCCAGCAATATAATGTAATTCACTTTTGAATGAAACATCTATCAAAAAACATCTATCAAAATTTGGATTATTTGCCGCCAGACAATAATTCGGCTTTCGCAGGGCGGGTTACTTGCGCACAAAATTAATGCCCTTTTTCAGAGGATTGCAGATGGCCAAAGTCGGAATAAAGTAGTGTTTTTGTTAAAACAAGACATCAAATTGGAAATTTGTAAGGAAAAAAAAAAAAATCTTTTTTGAAAAACACCGGGTATGTAATTTTAAATAAAATCGGGTGTAACATAAAAATATAGGAACCTAAAACGCCACCACACTCCGGCTAGACCACGACAGTATTATATTTTCTAATTCCATTTACTTTCCACTAAATTCCGATTATTTAAATGGTCTGGCTCCCCAGAATGTGTCAATGTCATGCATAAATCATAGGGGCCCGAGTCTCGGGGGACCAGACGCAGCAAGATTTGATGGTAAATTAGCTTGACACTTCAAAGTTAAACGCATGGCATCAGCTTGCCGCTAGTAAATATGAAAATGTGTAGGATTCACAGGCTCGGTGCGCCTGGTAGCTTGCAACATTCTTAATGCACAAATGAACATTCATGTGCAGCATAATTTACAAGAGAAGTGGACATGTGCACATGAAGTGGCTTGGAATGGTGTACATGTACACGTACATGCAAAATGTGCACCAAATTTGTCTCGCTTGAGTTTATAATTGAAAAATGAAGCCTCCATTATGTTTGTGCTCTTCAAGTTCGAATTGCCATTTATCATGCACACAACATTATAGTTGTACCGTAACTATGGTACCGGTAGGTTAACAAATATACTTTTCATTTTTTCCCTTGGCTGATCATTACTGTTTCTTATTATTAATAACCATGTACAAATAACTTGCTTTGTGCTGCATCATACATACATTTGTACGTATATTTCAAACATGGCTTTCGAAACATAAATTAATGACAACTACCGGTACAATAACTGCAGCACCATCTCTGTATATCATACACACATACCGCATACATGTACAGGTACTGGTACGTGTACATACATTTGTATCAGACAGTGGGTGGATCTTAAAGATCAATGCATGACTTGGTTTTAAAATGGCTTTCTTCTCATTTATCACTGAGCCGCCACGCTCATATCAAAGGCTGATAGCCCTCCACAATGAGCATTTTCAACCATTTGCCATGAATCCTCCATTAGTGGGTCTCGTTTTACATCAACGCATGCACTTAATACGCCGCTGCGTTGACTTAACATTCAGGTCAACGTCCAAGGCATTCAGAAAGTATGGTGCCATCCTCTTTTTTTTTTTTATCTTGTCAATTGCCACTTTATCACAATTATATCAACTGCAAACACTGATACTGAAACACATCATTTTGAGAGGCTTGAAGGCATACATCATTTGCTTTCTCTATGCATTTTGCTCGTTTTCCAATAGTAAAACCACTTAGAATCCAGAGAAGAATGTTCAAAACCTAACATGTTGCAGTTTCAGCTCAGTGGATATTACACTTTTCGAGAAAACAGTGAATAATCACGCACAACTTTTTAATCACAAAACACGATTTCGTCCACAGCATGCCCTCTTTATTTCCAAAAACTGATTGTTGGAAATCACCTGCATTTCTTGATTTCTTCCAAATGACAGCAAGCCAGATGGAGTATTTTTACAGGGTGTTTAGTACCAGTGAGATCTTTAATTAATCCAAGTATTAAATTTAAGCTTTTTGATAATAATTTGGTAGGTTACTTTGGGGATAAATGCATATAATACTACGTATGCTTTCTTGAAGACAGCTACAGTTGTATGCAAGTGTTCTGGAAACCGAGGTAGACCTTAAATTATCATTTTGCTATTTTGTAAGTCTTACCAATGCAAAACTTACTAAGTTAATACGGCAGGATTTCATTTTTTTTCTTCAGAAAATCAAAACATCTTTAGTTTCAAAATTTGGACAGTCTTCACTTGATCATATTTGAGTTTCATACAACGTACCGTACCTCAGTTGTCTTGTGTGTACAATGTAAACCGGTCAATGGTTAGGGTGCATAAGAAGTCACTAAAATTCACATCCTTCTGATAGCTACGCAGGGACAGCCTGCCCCCGCACTTATCGCCGCAGGATATTTAGACAGCTCTGGACAGTGCAAAAATGCCCCGGAATGAAAGTGTTATTTTTCCTAAATTCCTCCCCCGGGGATCGAGCTTTGTCGCAGATTTATTCCCTTTGCTGAGCAGATTACGAAAGGGGATATCGACGAAGGTGGCTGAAATGTTGGTCAAAACTAGCAGGTTTTCAGAACAAACACAATTTTGAGGGCTATATAGTGGGATATTTCTGTTCTAAAAACAAGGTACCCTCATACGGGTGCATTTTTGTTCTTTCTTCTTTTTTTTGGTCCCTGACTTTTCAAAACAGATTGTTATCCCAAACTCTGCATGAATAAGTGATAACAACAGCATGTGCCAGCACCTTTCCTTTCTTGCGTGATAAATTTGGAAGTAATCTGCAGTTTGTTGTCGTACTACAAGTACATGTACATGCCTACATGAATATTTAAGGTACATGTATTATCTTCAGGTCAGCAAGACGTGACACGTTGACAAAGTGTGCTCAGATTCTTAACATGGAAGTGGGAATAAAACTGATTTTTTTCATGATGTACATGTATATTACAAGTCCACAATGTGTAGCTGCCTAACTACCAGTAAACAAACAGAACAAAAATGTCTGGATAATACAATTTAACACACGCAGGACATACGCATGCCAAACACACACTTGACAACGTTATCTTGTTCGCCCTCGATGAACCAGGGTACACAAAAATTGCGTTCCTTTCGCACCTTCCCTATAGCAGGTATTGTGCGGTTCTAGCCTACTTATGGGCGACTCAAACGTGGGCAGCACTCGAGCGCGATCGGTATCTGAAAAAGGGGAGTGTTAATGCATACAAAATTGGAGTGGGTGCAGGAACCAATCGGTTTTACAACAACCAGAGCAATAAACTCAAACGAGGTAGTGCTTGACCATCTACGTAAACAAAAAAAGTGGTCCAATATGCAAAGCATTCGTTGTTCAGCAGTTATCTGACTGGTGCAGATCTATGCGTGTACGTGTAGTATATGCACACAACTAGAAGTCATGAAGGACAGAAATGAATATTTGTAATGTGATGTGATAAAACTCTTGATTAACCCTCCTGCTATCCGAACAGTCACAGACAGTCAAAAAATCAATCCTCTTCCCATGCCATGCCTTTTACACAGGCTAGTCACCAACAGTCAGATCTCGTTTCAAGTAAGCACTGTGACTAGTCACATTCAGTCAACAGACAAAAGCAGATGAGTGGTAGGCACAGCTGTACAGTCAAAGCACAGCTGTATCAAGTGACATAAACAGTCACAGCCAGTCAATCCTGCATAAGTATGTATCGGTAGGCTGGGAGCTCTTACATTGTAACTGTTATAAACAGTCACATGATTTACATGTAACTTGGCACAGAGTGTATGTTTGCATAAGAGGGTGTATATTTTCAGAAATGACCATTTCTTCTGATGCTTCTGCATTATAGCCACATAAAACAATATAACATTTAAAGGTGGTGATTCTTGAAATACGGCACTTCCACTGACAGAAAAAAAGAGAAAAATTCCCAATGACAAAACCAGAAAAGTGCTGCAAATCGACCTGATTGGTTTCAGCCAAATTGAGCTACGACAATCGATGTTGTGTTTTAGTCTCAAACCTTCGCAATATTGACTCTTCACAATACCACATCTTTTCATCTCATGGACAAAAAATATCTTAGTAATGAATACTAAATTCCATGAAATGCCCATGAAATCAAATTGGCAGATTTGAGTGTTTCACTGTGTTGGGTCTGAATCCAAATTGTTCTTCAAACCACTTTGACACTCTCTCTGCAAACTCTTTACTTTATGAAGTCCTGCAAAAGATTTCTTTGCACCAAGGACAAAATACTAAACAACAACACTCTACCCTTTTCATTTGGAATTTGTTTGTTATCACCAACCACGCCTCCGTGAAAAATCCTGTAAGTAATGTGTCAGGCCACTTCAAGAATGCTTCCCCTTCACGGATGCACCTCAGGGAACACTTCTCCTTAGTGACAAAGTGACAAGGCCACTTCCTGGAGACTGACCTCTGCTCAAACCAAAAGATGTTGCAGTCCTTGATGAAAACACAAAACACAATGAGCTCCTGGTAACAAGCCAGCATTGAGGATCAGAACAAAGCGGATGAATCAATTCAACAGAGTTGAGTTCAGCCAGTCTCAAAAGAAGCGAAACCATGAGCCATGCTTTTGCAATTTTTGTTACGAACAACGGGAAATCCCCTCATAAACGTTCCCCATAATTTAAGGAATAAAGAATAAAACCATCAAATAAACCTGATTGTGAAACTGACTAGGTTTAAAAGTCAAGCGACTGTAAGTTTGATGGCTCATCATGCACAAAAAATGAAGCAGGCTATTAAGAAAGCTAACCTGTGAAAATTTCAGCTCAGTAGAAATGTACATGTACATCTTGAAAAAAACGTTTTCATTGAAAGCCCTCCCTTCAAAAATGTAAACCCTCTTGTGTTATAATCCCAAGTTTGTCGTTTGGGAAAATGATTTTCATTCACTGATATGAAACTGATTGTTAACTAAAATTTGGTCAATTTGGGGCAGGATTTGAAACAAACAGGTGTTTTTTTTCTCACGATGGTTTGGCACTAACCATCATGCGGAAATGGCGTTCATTTCTTGTTTCTTGAAAATAACAGCATACCAGGCGTAAGGATTTCACCGGATGTTTGATCCTATTATTTACTCACAATCAAGTCGGATATTTTTAAATATTTTGGCAGTTTCATTTTTGAATGTTTGCAAAATGGTGTCCATTCCCTTTAATGCTGTATTGTATTAGACAGGCATGCAACTGGGGGTTTAGGAAAAACGAGGATATCCCAAATCACACAAGACTTTGTATGTGTTTTTCAATCTGTAATGGCACTCATGAGAAGTAAAAAACGAAGAAACCAGCGGATCTGAGGAAAGGTTGCATGCCTGATTAGATTGACGCCTGGGATCAAACACAGCGACAACTTGGTGGGTTTCGGACTTGCGGTGGTCTGCATGTTGCAGATTTTTGAAAGTCTGGTTTCATAACAGTATCTTTTTCTGGTTTCTGAACGTGACATTCGAAGAGAAGTTCTTTTTCAGCACAAACAGATCAACAAACAAAGCACATTTCTCATACTTAACAAAATTCATCAAGTCATACCGGTACATGTGCTTACCAGTTAACGATGAAACAAGTACGAAGAATGTACATTGCTCAGATTATATCAGACTGGTAAGCAATAATTTTACTTTTTGCCATCCGCTTTTACTGCCAGCATTTTATACAAGGATATACACCAAATTCTCGCATTATTCATGTGCGCATAAAAAATATATTTTTTTTTTACATTTTTACATTTTTATATCCTCCATGCTATTCCCCACGGAATGGCTAATAAAGGTTGGGCCAGCTGTCATGATGACGGCGTGGCTTCGGAATATATCACCAATCTGCCGAATACCGAAAAACACCCGGGGAAATGGCGGCAAACGCGGACTTAAAGCTTGACCCATAATGCAGTTATCCAAACGCCACTTAGCAAACAAAATCAGATTATGCTTCCCCCCCCCCCTTCCTGGTGTCAAAACTGACTGCAAAGCCGTAACTGTTTGCATTGTGTGCAGACTGGGATAGAATGATGACAGGATGGAACACGGAAGGGCGGGGGACAAAAAAGGACAGATGACTGTGTAAATACGTGTGGTAAACTGCAATATTCTTTTTCATGGGAAAGGAAAGGAACTGAATGAAACCGTTTCCATCACATGAGACAATATGGGCGCGAGGCTCCGGTTTCTGGTATGCGCGCGCGTCGCCATAGCCGTGCGCGTCAGCAAAATGAACAAGTTTTTTTTCAATGAAAGATGATGTCTCAAAACCGCCAAACTCACTGGTTTGACTGGAATCCTGCTGCTGCACAATTTTAACATGTTTTTAGACGGGGTTACGATCGAGTATAAGCTTTATGTGGCCTCTCTGGACCCCCAAATATTTGCACTAAATTTAGTCGGGCACCATTTGCAGTCATCAGCAGACATTTGAAGGAAAAAAAAACGTAAAAAAAAACCAAAAAAAAACCACTTTTGGGGCAAGCTCCATACCAGAAAACGGAGACTTTTTTTTTTAGCCTTATGAAAAGAAGTTTAAAATGGAATTGCTTCAAATTCTCTCCTGTTTTTTTGGTAGAAAAAAACCCAACATTTCAGGGAAAAGTCAGAGCAAACCACTATATTTCTCCATGAAGGAAGGATCTGTTTATGGGATTGGCCAATGTAGCATAGCACTATTAAATGTACATAAGGAAAATTGTTCATCCTCAACCCCAATGTCTTCAATCAGTCAGAATCTAGCTAAAAACAACCGATAGGGTGTTCTTTTTAAACGGCACTGCACTGGTAGATTATCAATGACAAATTTTATTTAACAGCCTACCGGTAAACTCTGCAGACTGTTCTCAGCATTATAGCATCAAACCAGGACAGATGACATCAATAACGAAACGATAATCAAATGCGGTATACCGGCAACACGCTGACAAGCCCGAGTGTTTTAAGATGGATTATAATATACTGCCTACACTGAGTAATCGGATTATCAGGGACGGGGAAAGAAAAGCCGGTTTACAGTTAATCTTCAGGTAAAGCATCAATTCCGATTTCCATTTGATTACCTATAGTTTCCTCAAAACACGGAGAAGTAAGACAAACTAAAATGTATACACAATGTATGTGCTACACAAAAATGAGGAAACTGACAATCCATAACTGTCATTAACGTAAAGTTTCTCATTAACGTCAGGCGAAATCTCACGCATGTATGCTAAGTTTCAAACTCCTTTGAGAAAAAACTTTGCCTAGAACCTGTCACAACCAACAAAGAAAGTAAAACATTTTGGCAGGAGACTTTTTTGCTACTACAGTACATGATCCAGTAGGAAGATATTTTCCAGGCTTAACACAATTAAGATGGCCTGCTTAAAACCATTTTGAAAAATGCAAAAATCCATGAAGTTAGAAGACCTGGCATTTCTGAAGAAGATCCTTGCAGAATCTCAGCAGAATTCGGCGGGACTCGAACCATCAACCTCCTGCTTACTAGTGCACTTGACCATTAGTACTTACGTCACCTCTGAACTTGCCGGACACAAGGCAACCATCTGGTTCAAGCCTGAGGTAGCAATTGGTTCTGCGTCCGGAAGATGTCTATAACTTATAAGATCATTGGAGTTTTTCCTCTACACTGACAATTTTATACTTGAAGCAACGTGTACTCGGTGCTCTCTGACAGATTGAGAGAATACATGTAAATTCACTAGCTGCACAAGGTTGATCTTGACTCCTACGTACAGTTAGGCATACTGTCATTTTTTTTTACACATCACGTACCTTTAAAGAATTTATTGTAGCATTCCCAGACGTAATTAGGAATAAGAAAATGTTCTCCCTTCTTTTGGACTGCACTTAAATTTATGAGCAGAGTACTTTTTTTGCAGGAAAAAAAAAGAAGAAACCACATCTTGAATGTAACCCCAAGTTCGTTTTAGGCAGCTTGTCTACTACGAGATGCCTGCTCTGAGGAGGGTCGTGCCCCTTGGCTTTCATCCAACAAGACATGGGTGCCATAATGACACACAGCGAGTTCCTCGACTTGCAATGGCCTCTTCCGGCGGCGACTACCCCAAGCGAGGTCTCGTGAATGCCTCGAGCAAGCAGAGGGATGATGTGTCCAAGAACGGACAGAAAGAGAAAGACACATACATCCATGCCTGACAGTGGTTATGAACAGCTGCTTCTTTGAAAAAAAAAAATAAAAGGAATAAAGACACTGGTTATGAAAGCCTAGGTCTCTTCATGTAAATCAATATTAACCTTAACAGTCCTGAATCCTCCAATTTCAATACGATTTTGCATACCCCCTAGGGAGTTAGGGTTAATAATAGAAAATTCAAACGAACATGAAAAATACAAAATTTCAAGAGGTGGTGACTGACCATGCAAGTCATGAACAGAGAAGTCCCTGAAATGACATGTACATAGTAGGCCTACATGGGAACTGAATTTTCAGAAAATGTGAAGAGTTTTTTTTCTCAAATGATGCAAATTGAACACTAAACAAATTGACAGATTCTGTTTCAAACTGTCAAAAGCTCAACATTCAATGACAAGCCAATGCCAACAGTGATCGCCATTCGCACTGTGTTACCCACAGTGCAAGCATACATGGGAATGCATTAAATCAAGTCTTTATGATCTACTACGCCGTACGTGTACGTGTATGGTTTTACGAAGTACCGACCCGTGCGTGTACCTACATGAACACGCACACGCAGGGCATTAAATTGATCTGGCGGTAGTGATTATACATCTCCATTTTTACTATTCATTATTCAAGCGAAGGGAGAGAAACTGAAGGGTTCTCAGAAAGTTGTACCCTGGGGTCAGTTCAAGCCAAGAATACTTTGGCGAAAAAAAAAAGACAGTGAGGAGATTCTACTCTCTGGTTTTATTGCAAGAGAGATCTACAGGGTGAGTAAAAAAAAAACGAAACCCAAATGTCGGGACTATTGTTTTAGTGTAGCTCTGCATGTAGTACTTTCAAAATCTAGGATATAGAAGCCCAATTCATAAGCTTTCTTTTGGTACAAGAATCATGCAAATCACTCAAGTACTTTTCAAGTTATGGATTTTCAAACACAACCACCGTTTTAAAGTTCTGTCCACAGATCACACAAAAGGTGTTCAGCAAAAGGTTTTCAGCAAAACAAAAAACAGTTCACACACATCCCTATGTATGATTTGTTTTCGTTTTGCTGAAAGAACACTTACCGTTTTGTGATCCGTGGACAGAACTTTAAAACGGTGGTTGTGTTTAAAAGTCCGTTACTTGAAAAGTACATGAATGATTTGAATGATTCTTGTACTAATGGAAAGCTTATGAATTGAGCTTTCATATCCTAGATTTTGAAAGTGCTACATTTAGAACTTCACTAAAACAATAGTCCCGACATTTGGGTTTCGTTTTTTTACTCACCCTGTATAGAAACTCCATTGATTTCCCTTTTTTTTAGGCGGGGGGTATGCAAGCATGTCAATGTATTTTTAAACTAAAAAGCTGATTGGTATTGGTATTAGTACAACCACGGTTAACATTATCCTAATAATATTTGTTTTTAAAAACTATGACTTCCTGATTTTTGTTGTTGTTGTAGAATTCTTGAGCAGTTGTAAAGATACCAATTGACACTCATTTTAAGGTATTCATTAACCCTCCTATGCAAACATACATTCTGTGCCAAGTACGGTTGTCCTTTCAGTCAAATCAATCAATCAAGTGACTGCTTACAAGTTAACAGTTAAGAATTCCCAGCCTAAAAACTGTAAAGCAGGATTGACTGGCTGTGACTATTGATGCAGTTCTTCAATACAGCTTTGCTTTGACTGTGGGTAATTGATAAGCCAGCTGTGCCCGCAGCTTGCCTGTTTGTAATTGTTCATGGTTTGTTGACTGAGTTTGACTAGTCATAGTGCTTGCTTGACATATGATCTGACTGCTGGTAGTAATTACTAGCCTGTGTTAAAAGTCATAGAAGGGGAAGTTGATGAAAATTTTAACTGTCTGTGAATGTTTAAATAGCAAGAGGGTTAAATCACAAAATCGAAGTCTACAAAATTATCCTAGGCATGATGAACACCCCTGCCACATTTTTAGCCGGCGGACGAAACCTGAAAATGTAGTTCAACAAAAGGCTAGTTCACCCACGGATGTAGCTCACTTACTGAAAATAACCATTCTGCCTTCCTGCTATTTGAACCACTTTCAGACCACATCGTTTAGCCACAGGACAAAAATCCCCATCAGAACAACCAACATTTGACACAATGACAGAATTTTTTTTGTAAAGACTGACATGTTCCAACATTCCCACAAGAAAACTTACATGCATGTACATCATTTCAGAGAAATCAAGTTCTCAAAAAATCAATTACCTCCGACAAAAATGTTGGTTCAGAGCCAGACCTGTTAAAACAAATTGCCACACCTGCAAACTCCTAGCACAGTTATATTCCAATGAGCATTAACAGTAATGGATCCCTATTATTAAGTGCCATCAGACCACTGTTTGTTTAATCTCAAAACCCTATAGCTCCAGCTCTCTAACTGTCCACTTATTAAACAGTCACAGTTCAGTTATATGCAGATGATGACCACAGAGCCTAGCCACAAATCCACTCATGCACATCCTGTGCATGTACACACACAGCTGAACTTGTTTACTTTACCCATGCACTGACATCATGTACAATGTCCCCCTGGAATGGGGAACCAGAATAGTGAACCATGAAGGACGGACATATCATGAAAGTCAGCCAATTTTGCTGCACATTAACACATCTATAGGCCTATGTGCTTGAAAATCAGGAAAAATATACAGAAAAATTATCTTGAAATACCAAACACACACATCAGATGTACACAAATCATTTTCTTTTTCACAAACCTTGTTTTCTTTTTTATTTACATCTAGAGTGTGATTTATATTTTGACTGACTCATATTAAATTAAATTTGTAACACAAAATTAATCACTTACAGTGTTCATGGTGGAAACAGAGAACACATACGTTTTCTGTATTGCAGGGCCACAACCATATCAACCGCATTAAAACCACTGGAGTATAGCCTGTTTATTCAGCGTTTATTTTCACTTTATTTTACACAAATGCCGTACAGGGGTATACAGCATTGTGTGAATTCTTGCCAGAGAATGAAAGAGAGAATAAAGAAACACACCAGTGGTTTTCACAAGAAAGGAGAAAAAAAAAAAAAACCTCACCTGGTGGACAGCTCCTCACCGTGCTGCATCCTCCTATCTCCACTCACGAGCAACTATCTCCTTGTGTACACAGCAAGTGTGTACATGTATCATGTCCTGTGACGTTGATGATACTATGATACTACCCAGAAACCGACGCCGCGTATATACACACACGACTCCTCTGACCTCAGCATCAGATGCATCCTCAATGAAAAAAAAAAACCGGCCCCAACTCCTGTAATAACCACCTCCTGTGCACATGGCTGCTTTTTCTAATAACCGCCACACATGTTCGTCATTGGGCTGTGGGCAAACAATAGGCCAAGTCGCTCGGAAAATTCGAGTTGAAAGGAGAAAGAGAAAAAAAACGAAAAAAAAAAAAACGTGGTACAGCACGTTCCACTCTCAGGATGGTGAGGTATCCCTGGATCCACTCACATACTAGGAGAGGTGACTACTGAGGATTTTTTTTTTTCCCGTGGTTAACTCTGTCTTTATAATTTCCTCCGATGTCATCCTGATAGGTTTGTAGTCTCTTGTGGTGCGATTGAGCCTCTTCGCTGTATTCTTATGCAAATTGGTTAAGCTCCGGAGGAATGCTTTGGGTCTATAAATACACAGGGTATGTTAACTGCCTCCTCGGCACAATCATCATGTACACTCCAAGGTGGTAGGTCCTTGCTTTAAGTAACGGTCTTTCCGGGTATAAGCTACGGGCGGCCGAACAATGTGCTCCCCTATACATAATGGCACGTGCGATGCATGTGTGTGGTTAAAGGATGGTAAAAGCTGGAATAGTTGTTCCGACCAGCTGACGTTGAACGAGCTTCTATCACACACTACATTTTGCAAGAATGATCACATGAGGATGCAAAACGATAACAAGAAATTGATGGTCTCCATGGGAAACATTACCAACCTCATACATGTCACTGCTGTAAGCTATTGATTTGAGAGCAGAAAGGCTTCGGTGCGGATTACGCGGACAACAAATTAAAAATACCACCGGGATGAATGGCACTTAAATGGAAGTCAATAAAAACAGGACGAGAACCCACTTAACACAATGTACGGGTGCCATTGTTAATCCCTTGGACTTTATTCAGTTTCGGTTTCAGTTTATTGGGGCTAAATATGTACACGTGTAAATGCAGTTAGTGTATCGTCATATTCTCGCCTTTTATGATATAACACTGTGTACTTGTGAGTATGCTGTATGGCATTGTAAGGCCTTCATAAAAAGAGCTACATGTACAGTGTAACGCTCAGAGTTTTATTGCAAATCAATCTGCATTCAAAGGATGAAATTATGCAAACAAAACTCGGTTCAGACAAAAACAGCCTAGCAAGTAGCATACTGATCTAGCTCAAACATGCACTTACATGTACATACATTATGTACATGTAGAATGTACTTTACATAGCACAAAATGTATACATACCGGTATATTGAGTGGCTCAGAGTGGAATGGGAGGAATATTATCGCAAGGTAAAATCTATTTTACGAGGCGAAGCCGAGTGAAATGGAAAAGTCCAGATTTTACCGAGCGATAATATTCCTCCCATTTCACAATTTTAAGCAACTCAATATTTGTTTTTCAACTGACATACAGGTATGGAGCCTTGTCACTTGATTTCAATACAAAATTGGTAGGAAATGTATTTCTCTCTTCAAAACCACCCCTTCACGAAATGTTTGAACCCAACTCCGTAGCTCCTGCACTTGCGAACAATACGCGCTATGCGCAGCGCGCCCCACCAGCATGCATTTGCACACAAATACCGCGTCGTGGAACAAGAACGATCCTAACTGTTGAACAGTTAATCCCATTCACCATGGGCAATTGGGACTTTTTGAGCCTTGGCCTGAATGGGAGCAATAATGAGTGTCTAGTGATGTGAGTTCCAACAATCAAATGACAAGAATCACATAACAGTTATATAATACATTATATTTTATCAGACAAAAAACATGCAGTAAATTATTGGTACACATAAAAATAAAAATTCAATTTGCTGCATGTAACCATGTTTGATTTCACCATTTAAAAAGTACAGCTTGCCAAGAAAGTCTGTAACCAAAAAAGAAAAATCTGTACTTTTTTTGGAATTACTTTTGGTTGACCTGCCCCGAATAGAAAATCCAAAATTTGCACCTCTTAAACTACGTAAAATTTGTTGGCCTCCCATTGTCAACCGGCTTAGTTCTAGAACAACACCTGTAAACTGAAACTGCCTGCTCAGGCCCAGTGCTGGTCTCCATTGTACTGTACCTTGTTACCCTATGCATCTACGACACCGCGCCACAATAGGGAAACCAATCCATACTTTCAAATTCATTTCCTTGTTACAGTGCTGCCCTCCATTGTTAATAAACGTTTGCGCAAAATTTTCAAAGGGTTGTTTTTGTTTCTGAGCCGCGGCAACAGCTGGTAGGGATGGTTAAAAACCGGGGCACAACGCCCAATAGAAAACCTGCGGTAGTGACATCTGCGCTCAAAAACATCTCTCCCGCTTTGTAATATTATCGGTGAGATTGATCCCTGGTACTCAGTGTCCTTGGATGTTGGGTGTCGGAAAAAAAAATACTGGAGGTGGAAAAGACCACGTCATAAAAATGAAGGCACCAAAATAACCTCACTCCAATAATCAGCAGCCAATAATAACCATTTTCCCCTAGTTTTAATTAGAGTCAGTAACGATTATTGGGTTTTTTGTTCTTCAGAAAATATGAGATGCCAAGAAAGGTCAGTATTTGGGGGGGGGGGGATGCCAAAAGCACCGACAACACAGTTATTATCATCTCCAAGACAATACTGCCCTGTCTTGTTAATTTTAAGCAGACCCATATTTTTAATTACCTACTTCCATTTTTAATAGTATACATGTAATTAGTTTGATGAAATGAATAAAACTCATGAATGCATTGGAGAAGGAATGCTCATCTCAGCTTGTGAAAATGGAGTTGACGAGAGAGATCATTAATGAATCAAACAGGATCTAGAAGCGGACAAAGATTGCAAATGGACATTTTCACACTTCATTCTCTTAAATAACTGAATCAATAAAAATAACCTTATAAAAAATGTATGAATGTACACCGATGTACGAATGCCTTCACATATCAGAGGATATCGAAAAACCCTAGCGACAAAATGATGAGCCCTGTACAGGCAATACAACAGACATGTCGCAACTCAATCTGAATTATAAGCGTACAAGGCCGTTTGCAGGCACCTGGCGGAAATGGGGGACAAAAGACAAAATGACACGTTTGAAACAAGTTGTAAATCTGAACCGAGAGAATTAACAACTCGTGTCTGCTCCCTGGAAATTTACATGACAATGGGGTTTCATTGTTGCAGGATTATTCGCAAAACCTGTTACCGCAGCCCAACATTTCATCTGCTGAACCTGGGAAAAACCTACATGGATGCCACGGATAGCTTCCTTGAAATATTGAGAATTTAAAATTCATGCAGCACATGTATGTTTTTCAATATCCTAATTTTCTAACTCTTGTTTGAACTGATATTTTTTGGTTTTTTTACACACATGTGTGGAAGTCATTTAAACAATCTCAGAAAAATGAACATTCATCAGTGTTTTGAGGTCCTTAATGAAGTCAAATGAAATCTAACACTCACGTTTGTGCAGTACTGCACTTTTTTTTCTAGCACTACATGTCAATTTTGTTTCCCTGGGAAGAATGTAAAATTCACATAAAACATTCCTGTCATTACATAAAATACATTGTACATGCTACAGAAAGCACCCATCCTAGCTCCTCCAACACCCCCACCCCCTGAAAAATGAAATAATTGCACAAAGATAATATCAGCCAACACAGCAAAATATAACAGTTATCCACCCCAAACAAAATTGATAACAGAAAATGGTGCAGTGTTGGGTAGTGGCTGAGTGGCCAGTCCCCTGTGGCACCTTCTACTACAGTCAGATCTCCTTGCACATCCCACACTACTTAATTCTCTCATCGCACCACCTCCGGGGGCCTACCCTTGGTCAGCCATCTTTAGTTATCCCTGGTCTTTTCTTCCTCGTTTCAGTCCCGATCTTTTTTTTCTTCTATCCAGCGTTCGGGGCCCCACATCTTTCTAGATATATTGATATTCCCACTTGATGAGACAACTTTAAACATTCCTTTTGATACAGCCAACCCCTACTGGGTTACCCGATTGCCCAGCGTCATCATTTCCTGACACGACATCGGCATCTTATTTTTTTCCCTCTCCCCCCCCCCCCCCCTTTATTATGAATTCCTTGTGTTCAACCTCATACTTGTCTTTCTTTTTTTTGCTCCCCTCGGCTGCATCTCCTCATCAGTGGATGCCAGGATGTAGCCGACGGCTTTACTTGGATCAACCAAATTAAATGACATCGCTGTAATAGTTTGGACCACTGAGAGATGGAGAGAGTGTGTGTGTGCGAGTGCAGGGGCCAGTTTACGGTGGAAACACTTCTTTCTCTTCAATCAGAGTGCTCACTTGACTTATTTTAATTAGATATTCCACCCTGAAACTGTCAGGATTATTAAATAACAGGACAATCCACATATGTATGAAAGCCCACATTTTTTTGGTGGGGAGGGGGGTAGGCTTTGTAAAACTTTCATTTTTTGATGAATCCATTTGGCAAAAATAATTTGTAATTATTTTTAATAATTTTTGAAAAAAATATATATATACTCAGAATTTTCATCTACACGTACATGTACTGGTCAGTAACCACTTTTTAAAATTGATTTGTACAAAATATAACCATCTGAAGAAATTTAAAATGTCCTGAATAAATGTCCAAATAAGTTGTATTTTTCTTAAATAAATTTTAAATTAAGAGGAAAAAAAAACCAATTTAATTTTACACATGTGCACAATATAATTTTACATGTACATTTGTATGCAAGCTTTGTCATATTAACGGCGGAAAAAGAGTCTATAAACGGTCTTTGAATTTTCTTTCCTTTAAATTTATTGTGAAAATCCACTCTACTGTATTTCAGAGTTTGGAATGGGTTATTATTTTCAATTTCCCCAAAGTATTATTATTTTCCTCATGCAGACTGATTAATGAGGGTTTCAAGCTTTGAAGAATGAGGCAGGCATGTTGATCCAAAATCAGCGGCTGTCAGGGTCCCCTAGCGAGTAGTGACAGAGATACGAGACCAATAAATATCAATGTTGTCTGAACTATGATGGCTCAAAGATTTGAATGAAGACTTTTTTTTAATGTCTGACTTTTGACGGTATCGTACCTCTAAACACAGAAAATTATGCTACAAGACAAAAACGCTAAACTCACTCTGAATAAGATAGACAAGGTTGGTACTATTTTACTTTTTTGTGTCCTTATACACCTTAGTGTCCTCCATCATTTGCCTTGGTGTCCTCCATCACTTGCCTTTGTGCCCTTCCCCATTCCTTGGTGCTCCTTGGTACGAAAATTTGAGGCGGTGCGGCAATAGAGGGCGCTGTTATAGCTATCGCAAGTGATGAAAAAACAAATTGACGCACATGATCAATATCAACGCGCGCACTGACCACAGACCGTTCTACTTTTTTTTGCCTTAACTTAGATTCACACTTTTTGCTTAAGGTAAATGAAATTTTATTTTAAAAAACCCCGAAATTTGCTGCATTATCTACTCTACATTATCTACGGAATCCAATAATGTTATTCATAGATGGATGAAGGATTTACCGGGTATTTTATAGATCAACATGTATTTTGGAAGAAAAAGAATGTGATTGTGTCTGATTTTGTTACACAATTTTAAACTTAAGATCAACTTCAATGTCATACATAAGTATGTGTACTTGCTCTTTCCTTTCCAGAAAAATATGAAAGAAAACACACTTTGCAGAATGTGGTATTGTAAAACGAATAAGAAAAACATCAAGATAATAAATTTATAATTGGTACCGTAACAGATTGCCTTAACTGGCTGTGTAGTTTCAACAAGTCAGAACCCAACAGTTTCAACGTTTTATACTCTGGCACAAAACGAGAACTTTGAAAGATAAAACGGTGTACAAGTCTATTCCTGCAGCGGAAGTGGTTAAAGAGAAACTTCAGCGCTGGTTTGATAATGATGTTATAAAATACCAGTAACTCCAGTCGGTGTGCAAACTAACCAGATAAAGCCAACAATATCGTAATCTCTGAACAACCTTGTATCAGGCAAGAGATGATACACCATATCAAGTGTTAATCTTTGCTAGTACATAGGTTAAGGTATAAAGTTACAACAAATCACTTGGGAATACCTGGGTGATCAACACATCCAGACATTTTATGGGCACACATAAAAGGGGCACAGTGGAACTCATTTGCATTTAACTGTTGCAGAGTTCTAGGGGATAACGATTGGCGGTCTTAACCTGAATGAGGTAGCGGTTTTAACCTGAATGAGGTACTGGTACACAGAACACCAATTCGTTCACCGGTGCACTTCACCTATCGGGGCAGCTGGTGCACACCAGATTATGCGTGGGCATTATAGGGTGATCCAGTTGGTGTCCCGTCCTTGAATGCTGTTTCCTATGCGTGATGCGTCTGGGACCATCTGGACTGGTTCCCAGGGGGTCCAACGATTTTTTGTATCGATGGGGCAGCACCTCTTCCCTATAGTGGCAACAGTGACCATTTCACAGCTATTCATTACTCCCCCCCCCAAAAAAAATGAAGCCTTCAAAATGCAATTTCTGTTTGTCATACTCGTACTTACTTAGCTACTGTTGGTCAACTGTTTTCAGAGATGCATCAGTAAGCAGTCATTTCCAAAACTGTAATATATTTGTCGGGTTCAGGTCGCACTTGTGGGCACATTAGAGTCTCTTAACTAGTTACTAACACCATAATGCACTGCATGCTTCTGTTGTTCATTGCTGAGACCCAACAATAGATCCATGGGCCTGGAAATAATCCGCTCTTTCAAGGCCTCCTGCCTTCTGGCGGATTATAACTTGCAAAAAAAAAAGGGTCCATGTGAACCACTACACAGGCTTGACGTCAAGAATCGATGGGCTGCATTCCCCGGGCTTTGTTCTTGCCAGCGGACAGGAGGGCGGCACAGAATAATTATAAAAAAAAAAGTATTGATTGTTACACCATTTAAAGCCTGCATCAATTCATATCTTGTGACGTACAAGACAGCACGGCCGATGATTGCACATGTTCAACTTGCAACAGACTCCCCCGAAACACACTCAGTTCATCACTCAATTTTATGCTTGGGAAAACTTCACAAAAAAAACCTTAACAGGTACTTTGAGCACACTCCTAGTACATTGACAGACCTATAGTGGTCCAGTTACAGTGCACATCCAATAACGTGATTAGGTAATTTTGACAAGCCGGGAGGAAAAGAGAAAATGAAAGAAGAGAACTTTTGAGAGGTAAAAAGGATTGGTGACCTCATAAATGGAAAGTGGCACATCACTTAACGGGATGACAATGAGTGACTTGGAAAGCTCTCATTGGATGATAAACAAATTAAAGTAATGGAGAATAGACGGACGTCAGATAAATATCAGGCTAGTAATCCACACAGGAGTACTGAGTTGGGGTCAGAGCTTTGAATATGAGATTCACGATGTAATCGAGTTCTACATGTCAAACTAAAAAGAAAATGAAAAAAATTAGGCTACTATAGGAAGCCTCTCACAGGGGTTTTTACTGCATGCATGTACCGGTACACATAAACGTGTTCACCCATCGATCGTGGACGTCCTATTGTCTCTCTTTTGTTTGTACATGTACTCTAACTTTTTAGGAAGACTCCCATATGTTTTGTACACGACCCCAATCGCGGACATATGCTGGGAATCATGGACGATATTGTTCTCTTTTGTTCTCTGGAAGTTTTCGTCCAAGCCTGCTAGAATAATTCTTTGACCTTACAATTCCCCAAAGTCTTTACATTTCTCCGTTTCATCTTACGTAGGGTCAGGGAACCAGACTACAAGAACACAATTGTTTTTTCTTGGTTTTTCCAGCATCTACAAGCCCAAAACCTGAAACAAGTCAGTTTAACAATATTTGCTATAACATACTAATCCTCTTATTTCTGAAAATTGCAGCAAAAGCAAATGTTGTACATTCCCTTTCAAGACAAAGTGGAGACGGATAGATGATCTACGTGTCAAAGTGTCATGCATATTTGATGAGGACTAATCAGTCCTCTCTCGTACTCACCTGGCGTTCCATTCTCTCCTCATCTTGGTTGTGCGACTGACGCGATCGGCTGCGCCTCGGCGAGGAATTCTCCAACGCCTCCGAGTGACCCCTGACGGTGGGGCCATCTCCCTTCTCGCCGACGGAACTTGTGACGTTGTGACGCCCTTTGTCCGATACCCTGTCAAAGTGGTGCAACAGAAAGACTTGATTAGAAATTTTCAGCTGATTATGCAGCTCTGTATACTGAGTTTTGTGTAAAAAAAAAAGTTACAATAATCGCAAGCACTTTAGCTATAATCAATTCGGTAGGTATTTCTTTACTGTTCGAATGGAGTATGTGATTATAATAATTTAACATTTTGAGAGTGGGCCTTTTTCCTTCTTGTGACACATCAAAATATGACTTTGGACTTCAATCATTTAATTCTCGCATGATTTTGTCACTTCTTGTAATTTTTTTTTAACAGTACCATATTTTTGTCACTGTATTTTCCCCCCATAAAACTCCTGACCAAAATGTAGGCGTACATGCACAGTGACTTTATTTTTTTTTGTTACAATATCTGCATAAAAATGCCCAAAATGTTTGCTTTGCTTGTTTGGCAGCACATTTTCCCCAAATATATTATCCATCTCCTTTGCTCTGATGCGTTGCCATCTCAGACCCTTACTAATCTTAATTACAACACTTTTTTGACACTCATTTTAGACTCCACTATGTGAAATTAGCCAACAATACTTTCAGAAACTTGACACTGTCCACCAAAACAAAGAACCTCAACAAAAACCCAGTAATTATACTTCTTCCCCAAAAATCCTTGAAGAGAAAGATTTCATTTTCAAAAGAAGGGGGAAAAAAGAACTAAACAATATAAAACTAAACCCTTGTTAGAGGAAATACATGGAGCCTATTACATGTAGACCTCTATCCTATCATTCACTAATCTTACAGTATTATTTGATGAAGACAACAAGATGGAACCATTTGAAGGTTCCAGGAATCAAATTGCCAACACCAATTACTTCTTCAAGGAAATCCTTCTTGATGAAACTCCTGCTGACTTCTCACATTTTCACCAGGGCAGGTGTCCTTAATGATTAATCACGCCTGATCTTTAGCTCATAATAACTGCATGAACAGGTATCAGACTTTAATTGAGGCTCATTTAAAGTGCCAGTGTAAAGTGTATTTGGGTACTTTCATTTATCTTGAGTTCATTATTGTCATTATGTCGAGCATACTATTGTGGTGAGAATACATACACAGAGGGTAAAGTTATAGTCAGGCAATTTCCAACTGTTTGTCCAAACAAATCTTCTTTCAAAATGATTTCAAATGAAAGCTTATATACTGAAATTTGTATCCTTGTGGAGTCATTTCTTTGTTCTCGTGTAAAAGTTTCCGAGTTTGAAAGTGAAGTTTCAAAATGCTCCAATTTTAACCAGAATTAATTTCCCAGGCTGAAATTCAGATTTAATAGGCCTATCCCTTACATAAAATACTTCAATTTGTGACAGATCAACCCACCTTGGAAATTCCTAGTTTTTGAGTAAAATCCACATATCGATTTCGTGATAACCTTGTGGAGACGTACCGGTATTTACCTAGAAATTGCCCTGCGGAGACGTATTCAATCTTGTGTTCCCTATTGTGCACATGTCTCCAGAGGGTACCATGTAACAGATCATACATACCGGTACATGCACATGTACAACTCTCAAAATACCTAACAAATTTTTGATTGGGACACATACATACATGTACATGTAGATGAAAACAAGTTAAAGCAGTGCTCACCAGGAATATTCCTGGTGAGCACTGCTTTAACTTATTTGCATCCTATAGGCCTACATACTACTTAAAGTACAGTGCTACACAGTTCAGCTTCATCATATTAGATATATTGCCGTAATTAGAACTAAAAAGATTTATCTCTGACGAGCAACGCAGGGATTTATGATTGTGATCATTAAACTGAGTACCGAGGCAATCTTGCTTTATTTTCATTCCCTGCCTCTTTTCCACTGTCCTCACAAACAAGTTGCAGACGAGTAACCTTCGTGGCGATCTGCAGTCATGCATCAAAACCTGTGTAGCAAATGCTAACTTAACACCCTGAGCTACATATCCCCCCCCCCCCTCCTCCTTGTAAAGGGAATCCTTGCAATCAACTGGAGCCGCAACAGCCAAAATTAATTTCATCTCTAACAACCAGTGACAGGTATCACATTAAGGCATTAAATCCAGCAGAAAGCTCACAGCTCCCCTTACTGGATGCTCCATATTCACTCAAATTCATAAAACCAGAGTGCGACGACGGGCCAGTTGTTCCGTGCACGATCCTCTTCACAGGTTTTACGTCTGCGGAAACGGGACGAGGCAAAATATTTTTGGGTCGAGTGTACTGTTTACTTAGTCCGGTAAATGACTGGCTTGATTGCGGGCACGCATGTTGACACTGCAAAGGACCTTTAGCTGGTATTCACCACTCGGCAACCAATCAGTGCAGGCCTGCCTTGTAAAAATACCGAGGATGGGTTGTTCTTAATAAGACAAAGGTCATTCCAATCTGGTGCTCTCCTCTAGGGTGGCCTTGTGAATTTGTTACGTGAGGACTACTGCATTTGTAAACATCAAAACCCTTAGAAATCATCTTAATATGGCCCTGGACAGTGCACGCATTGCATGTACATGATTTATACGCACGTTTATCAGCCAGGAGACATATTTTATGGCCATAATAAAGCTCTACTGTCATGCAACATTAGCCATGTATGATTTTTATGCTCATGCAACACATCATTAGGGACCACAAAAAAAAAAAAAAGACAAAAATAATGATCACCACTTTGACGGGATGCATCCGAGTCACGAACGTAAAAGTAATCCTCAATGATATTACAAATTGCCAATCACTTGTTACCACGATAACACTCATGTGTAACGAACCTGCATCCAATCAACGTCTGTTCAAAATATTTACAGTATATGTAGTAATAAATAACCCAGTGCTAAATGTCCATGATGTGCACATGTACCGGTACATGTACATATACCATCCATACTGTATCATTCAATTTTTATTACCGAGGACAATCATAGCATACACATGTATGCAGACCTGTACAATGTACATGTACATGTATGTAATATGAATATAGGGCGAGTCAGGAACAAAATGACCGAACTAGAATCCTTTTTTTTTACATGTAAATATGTGGCACGCACCATAATGTTACTGACTAAGAAAAAAGTGAACATTTTACGTAACTTGCACTCTTTTCCCAGGTAACATGTGTTTCTACATGTAATTTAATAAAAAGATGACACAATTCAGCTGTCCACTACTGATCATTTATCGTTCTACGAAACGATGAATACCCATTAAATACAATGAAACACCCCCCCCCCCCCCCACCATGAATAAACGAAAGCTTGCAAAGGAAAACAGACCAAAATGGCTATCAATATTTCAGGGGAAAAAAAAAAGTTGACTTGCTCCTCATATTCAAAACACAAAATCTGACACTAGTGACAGTAAACTATACATGTAACGTTTCAGTCTTGACTCAAATGATTAAATTTTTTTATGTATTTGAATGCCTGTGTGTAATCTGTAATTCTCACTCAGCTGAACAGCTTCCAATGGCATTCCATCGACACCTATAAAAATAGGTTCTTTTGAGTAAAACTTGCATTTACTTCTGATAGCAAGGATCAATTGCAGTTCTTAATTCTTTTTTTTTTCAGATGTGTGGAAGAATGCTCAAATTAAGACATACAGGTACCGTACCGCACTTCATCGGTGTATCCAATCTGATTGCCTTTTACACACAAAAAAAAACCATCATTAAGGCCAAAAAAAAAAATAAGTCGGTCTCTGGTCAGCGCGCGCGTCGATTTTAATCATGCGCGTCAATCTTTTTTTTTTCAAAAATGTTCCGCGGTAGCTCCAACATCTATTTCTCTATTCCGCACCTCCTCAATTTTTTTTTACCACTTAGAGCACCAAGGAATGGGAAATTGCACCAAGGCAAATGATCGAAAGCACCAAGGCAAATTATGGAGGACACCAATGTACATGAGGACACCAAAAAAGCAAAATAGTACCCACCTTGTCTGTACAATCCGAGCTAAAAGAAAAAAAAAAAAAAAAAAAAAATTAAAAAGCCGCGTGGCCGCGTCAATTCCGTAACTTTGGTCTGACCAGAGACCGAATATTTTTTTTTTTGGCCTAATCCAGGCCACTTTCTTTTGGTCTAACCCTGAGTGTGTGATCCCTCGTAAACAACCATGACAAGCCCCTCCCATTTTTCCATGGTTGTATTTTTTTTTATTTTTCTGCCTGGCTGCATCATGAACACCTTTGGTATACAATGTGGATTTGTATGTGGATGCTTTCTACTGGTACATGTAATTCATACATGTAATTATTTTTAGGTACTTTTACAACCTAACAGTTCGTGATACAGCATATGCTTTTTTTGTAATGTATTTTTTTTAATGTACAAGTTGTAGCTTTTTTATTTTTGTACCTGGCTACATCATGAACACCTTTGGTTCACAATGTACGTTTGTATGCGGATGCCTTCTATTTTTAGGACTTTTGAAAGCTATGTTGATGATGTGAACATGCTTTTTTGTAATGTATTTTTTTTTGTACTTAAAGTTACATTGTATGTGTAGGCCTACATGCACAGTAGCACATCGCTATATGAACAGAATATGGTGAATAGGTTCCAGTATGTAAATAATGAAATTGTAAATTAAATTTGAGAGACAATGGGGATTTTGTTCCAACTTCCAGCCACTTTTTTAGTACATGAATATTTCTTGTGTTCCTATATGCTGTAATTTTCCATTTTAGCCAAACTAATCTAAACTTTCTTTAAAGCAAATAAATACCAAAACATGACGAATTTCGCTCACGTAGTTTAAAGCACGACTTTATAGTTACTGAAAAAAAGACCCAACCCCCCCCCCCCAAAAAAAACTGTGCTACACATGCATGTAATTAACTGCGCCGTGACCCTTAATCCATGCGGCCCAATATCCAATGCAAAAAAAAAATCGTCTTCTGGCAAAATCTCGGCCAGGATTAAAAATGAGAAAAAAAAAAAAATCACCTCATCCGGAAAAAAATCCCACCCACACCCAGAAACCGAGATTCGGATGGTGGTCACGTTTTACCCCTATCTCTCGTTAAGATCTGAAGACGTCCCAGTAGACTGCTCAATGCCGGCCGTGCACTCTGTATCCTTAGACCGAGACCGAAATACTCAATTCCCTTCGCTAGCCGGGGGCAGTGTACATGTACATGGACGCGCATGTAATTCACAAACCAAAAAACAAAGCGGCCGTATTGCTTTTGATACATTAGCGTAAATTGCCTCTCTTTTTTTGTTTTGTTCAACACTCTCTTTGGATTGCATCAATTTACATGCGCTGCAAATGAAGGAATATTGTAGGAATGCAGAAAAAAAACAAATTTCCTCGAGGCATTGACAATCAGAATAACTGGGAATATTTTTAAAGGAGCCAGGGGAGAACGGTGAATGGTGAACCGTGGGTTTCGATGGAGGGGAAAACAGGAGGGGGGGGGGGAGGTAGAAATTGTTCGCCCATAGACGCCATGCTGGCAATAACTGTAATCATATCTAATTGGTTTTTGGTTTCGCGTTTGTTCTTTTCCGTTTGATGAAGAGGCGAGGGGGTGGGGGTGAGCTATGGAAAGTCCCTTTCTGCTTGCCTGCCTGCATGCTGATTAGCTTCCCCCCACCCCCACGGATGGAAATTAAGAAGTTTGGCTGAGAGTACTAATGCGCCAGTGGAGTTAAATGTATTTAGATTTACACTGTGTACATGTACATTATCCACATGTACTGGTACATGTACATATTTCCTTTATAATGCAGTCATCTTTGAGGTACATGTACATGTACATGTACAATGTACGTGGTTTTGTTCACCAGGCCGGGATGCGTATCGGTACATGTACATAATGTACCGGTAGGTGGAGTGCTGTGGCCTCGTGGTTAAGGGCATCAGATTTGTGGTCTGCGGGTAATTTTGCAGATTGTGGGTTCGAGTCCTGCCTGGGTCATGGTGCGTGTGCCCTTGGGCAAGGCACTTTGTCACTCATTGCTTCTCTCTACCCAGGAGTAAATGGGTACCTGTGAGGGCAGAGATGGTTATTGTGGTTGATTTATCTTCCTTGCGCCTAACAGGCTGCATCGAGCTGTACACTCCCCAGGGAGCTGAGATGGTATTTGGAATGTTTCATGGGCCCAATGAGCAGGGGTAATAATGATGTAGCGCCGTGAGCATCAGTCCTGGTGGGTACGTGCACTTTATAAATAGCCACAATTATTATCATTAGATCTCTTGTGCATTCATTTTTACATAATTAACACAACAAAAAAAAGATCCGAGATTGTTCCTGAATGTAAAAGGTACAAATGTGCCGGTATGAACTTTTGAATTGAAGCTACTTTGTTGCACTTCCAATAAACAAAATTGTCAATGTTTCTGATATCATCCTCAAGTAGCAATATGGACCCTAACCCCCTAGGCTCTTTTGGCTACGAACCACCGTCAATCCTGCAAAATCCTCCAATTGCCACCATGTAAAAATTGGATTCAGTCTCAATTAATCCTCCATAATCATCTGTTAGTCCTTGAACTTAGTTCATGAGAGGGGTTTCACCATTGCCTCAATCCTTCAAAATCCAGCAACAATCACTGTTAATGGGTTGAGGCAGTGCTGATGACATTCAGACGCAGTGCAGTGCGGATGATGTCCAGCCTAATGCAGGGCTCAATTATGCATGGCTGAACATTTATAAACAATGCAGGGTGCAGCCTTTGACCTGGACACAGTGCATCCTCCAAACTCAACCGACACCTTTTTTGCCATTCAGCCTCAATCTTCCAAAATCCTCCCACACTGCCTGGAGGATTACGAAAGATTGAGGAGGATTAGGGTCGACAAACTGCTAACTGTTATGATTCAATACCAGAGTCACAGATTAAAGCTTCACTTCTCATTCCTTTAATAACTAAACCAGCTACAGTACCCCGGAAAAGTCTTTAGATAAACATAATATTTTTGCAAGTCAAAACTCAAAGGTATTTTTAAATATCCTTTGAGATTATATCAACACACAGTGTAGCCCAGTAGCAACATAGTTGGGTTTTTTTTAAAGAGAAAATCTACCCTCCTGTGTCCAACAACAAATCTAATCAAAACATCTTTCAGGCATCATCAGCCGAGAATTGAAAATGTGATAAAACTCTCGAGTGAACCGATTTTTACCAGTTACCAATGCCAAGAAACCTAAATTAATTTTCCACCTCAATTTTTTTTTTTTTTTTGGAAGCACCACACTACAGTTTAAATACCCTTCAGGGCCCGGCTATCAATCGCCAACATCAAATCCATTCCCTGATCCGCGAGGGGGGGGGGATATTCATGAAATAAAAAAAATGCAAATAAATGTTTGGCTAGCGATGTCTGTTAAAGCAATGATACAGCCCTGAAGCGAGAAGTTAGAATCTCTTTGGAATCTTATTATATGATGGACGCCTCAGCGCAACTCCAATGAACCGTACACCGCACAGGAGTGGTTAATATAGTCGTGGCAAATCGGCAGAGTGCAGCAGCCCTTGGAGAGAGGGCAATTTATACCCCCGACTTGCCGTTGAGACTGTCGGGGATGACGGCCATGCGCACAGATATTGACAGAGTCATGGCGGTATTTATATCAGGCACGTGCAGCTATGTAGATAGGATCTCCTTCTTTTATATTTTTTAAAATAATTTTTGTTAAAACAAAGATGTCGGATTCTTAATCTGAGGAAGGGGGAGGGGCAAGGGGGCATTCCCCTCCCCTATTTCAAAATTATGTCTTTTGCCCCTCAACTCCATGCCCCATTGAATATGCAACCCCCCCCCCCCCCTTTTCCAGATATGCATTTTATGAGCATTGGCTGACCCCACCAACAAGTTTAAGTTAAGGCATCCAGATAAATTTAACAAATTCTGATGGCTAATATTTATTACTTTGAAGTAATTACAATTTTATCTCAATTAAAATAACTGCCATGGGTGGGGGGGGGGAAGGAAAATATGGCAGTTTATGGGTTTCATCATTAAGCAGTGTCATCACAGCGTGTGCCTTTAAATATTGTCTTTGCTCCTACCCGCTTAAAAAGAACAAGCCGTACAACATCTGCAACTTGGCTTTATATACAAACACAGCTGCATGTGACAGCATCCCCCCCCAAAAAAAAATTGTGCAGACTCGATTTCATGGCTTGTAATGGCCCTGATTTCTGCTAATTTTACACATGCATGTACCAATACATCGGGCCATTTTTGCTAAGGCTGAAATATCGGGCCATTTTTTTTTGTTGGTTGTATACATTTCAGGTCAATCCAGTCAGCAAGTTTGCAGCTGTTTCGCAGCAGTTTCATTAATTTTCATGTTCAAAGAAGTATAAACTATATGAAGTAGCAAATGTTTAGAGTTCTATAGAAAGCTCTGAACAAGTCGTTCATGAGAAACGAAAAATATCATTCCCTTCATGAAATGTAGCTTTGTTATTGTGGGTATCCATATAAAGTGTTTTTATAAAGCAATGGAGATGGTTTGTAGGTTTATTTCAACACGGACGCGTGATTTTAATCATTACAAAACTGAGTGTTGTTCACCAACCTGTTTTACTCCAACCTTTATACCTACCCACAGTAGCAACGCTACCTTACAAGAAGGGAACGGTATTTTGTATGCAAGTACAATTTAAACCTTGATGTGATCTGCAAAGTATTTTTTGCCTGGTTCAGCCATTAAAATGCAGTGAGAATGGACCTTAATGCCTTAGCACACAGACACTTCTTCCTAATATGCAACCCGAACAAAGCATATTAAAACTCTGTAACCTTTTCCTCAAAAGAAAACTATTCATGTTCCTGACCCCTTGCTCATGCGACATTATTGTCAGGTGGCGCTACTCAAAACTCAACAATAGTAGCCACTTCACAAAAGTGTTTTCACACATAATTACAGCAGACGTACATGTACTGAAGTGTTTTTCCGGGTGCTAATGGTAACACCAAAATAGTGTGCTGAATGGACGAGGTTCTCACGATAATGATGCTGGTTTTGAAGATCTCTGTCACACAAAATGTGTACAGGGCGAGTAAAAACATATAGCAAATCCAAATGGCATGACCAGTTTTTTTTTAATGAAGTTCTGCATACAGGTAGCACTTTCAAAATCATATGAAAGCCCCATTCACCTATAGGGACGTAGGCCTATGTGAATTGATTTTGTTTTGCTGAAAGAACACTAACATTTTTTTGTGATCCGTGGACAGAACTTGAAACCGTGGTTGTGTTTAAAATTCCGTAACTTGAAAATTACATGAGTGATTTGAATGATTCTTGTACTAAAAGAAAGCGTATTAATTGGGCTTTCATATCCTAGATTTTGAAAGTGCTACATGCAGAACTTCATTAACCAAATGGTCCAGACATTTGGGTTTCTTTTCTTTTTTAACTCACCCTGTATTGGTATTTAACTGCATAACAATTGGGATAATTTTGTTTTCGTTAAAAAAAATTCAATCTGAAGACTATAGTGTGAAACCCTCAGGATGACAATTTTAAGAATCAATCCAGAGTCAACAGCAGAGATGTACGGTACCGGTAGTGGAGTCCCTCACAAGTCCTTTAATCCCAATTCAAATCACAAGCTATTCATGTCAACTCTGACAAGGGCATTCCTTTGTTATTGTTCATCCATTGTTTCTTGAGACTAGACATAACTGAAAGGACTCACAAATCAATTACAACTGGACTTGTGATGGACTTAAAGCTATAGTCCATCATTTGCAGCCATCCGAAAAGTAACTGGCGTAATTATTGTTGAAAAACAAACTTGGTTGAAAGATAGTAAGGGAACTAAACTTCCTGTGAAATTATCTTTCTGGGAAGCTGTCATTTTGAAGTAATCAACGAAAGAAGGCCTTTCCAACGGTGCTTCTTAAGACGCACCGTAGGAAAATTTAAATTAGTAGTTCGTTTTGTTATTCGGCGAAGCGGGTGCAAGCATTGGCACAATGCACACGCGCGCGCGGTTGCTATAATTCGTCGGATCAGTGCGCGACGTCGCGTATAGCTGCAATTCAAAACAATTCAAAACATGATTCAGTAACTTTTGATTTGAAATTGAGATACTAGAATGCTGTTTTTCTCGGAATATACAGCTGAAGCTTAGCTGAAACTTCATCAGGTTAGTTGTTCAGTATCCTTCATTAGATTTTGAACACTTTTGTTGCTTCAAACGAACAAAATGCACAAATTACAAATGATGGACTACCGATATATCTTTAAGTTGTGATGGACTCGACTACATTCCTGCTCAACAGTGTACACAACTTACATGTACATGTACATCATACCGGTACATACACTTTTGTACATGTACATGTGGATCATTCCATAAATTTGGGGTCCAATTTTGTTCATGTCCCTGTTACATCTGATATAAGATTTTGTAAATTCGGGACACATTCTTAATGTCCTCTATCTCCAATGAGTGATTATATGTAAAGTAAAGTACCTGCCAAAAAAATAAAAGAATAGTTTGAGTCACACTACATGTAGCATGGCAAATTATACAGGTCAGGTGTAACCAGGACACAAAACACGTCACACTTTTGGACCAAAAATTTATGGAATGGCCTACGTACAAAAAAATGTACATACATACAGGTACATGCGTTCTATTCACATAAGAGTAGAAAAAAACTAAGGGACTTACCTTGGAATCCTTATAAATAAATGCTCATTCAACTAGAAACAAGTGTCTAAGTAAACAGTAAATGTTTGCTGTTTTCTTTTTCTCCCATCCACTCCTTCAAAAAAAAGGAGAGGTGATTCCACGTGCAGTGCCAACCGGATACATCTTGTACTTTGCCTAGGCAAAAATCCTGACTGCACGTGTAGCTAGCTGGAGCAGCTTTCAAGCCAATCACGTGCTCACTTGTCACACATGCATGCCTGAATATACTCCAGCCAGCACGTGTAAGAGTGCTCCAAAGCCCGGCCCGTTGAAAGAGAAAGTGAAAGAAATGCGGGATATCTGTCCACCGCGCCAAGGATGGCCGGCCACAAAAAAATAACAACTCCATGCTGAGATCTGCTCGTTCAGAAGGGTGATTTGGAAAAGAAAAATGGGGGGGGGGGGGTTTGAGATGGACTCTTTCATTTTAGGAAAGGTACACAGCATTCTCCTTCTGTGTGTCACGGATGATGACTGCTGTAATAAAATTCCAACAATCTGGTGCGATTTCTTTGGAACTGCGCTTTGTCATCAATGCGGAAACTGTATGAAAAGGGAGTTTCAGAAATTAAGTGCACCATTTTTTGAACATTTTAAAGTTTTTTTTATCAAGGTCATATCTATTCAGAGGAGAACAATACTGAACGACTGCAAGGTCATCCAGAGCTGTAAAGGTGTACTTGGCACATGACATGAAAAGACTTTTTACAAAAATAGTCAACACCTATATAAGTACATGTACCAGTAGCAATACGCAAGCAAAGATATTGGTGCTTTTCCCTAAAATGATAAGTCAAATAGTTTGGTGTTTGATGTATGGAAATGTATAATACAATAAATGCGTGATATTTTCTATTGATCTCAATGGGTAATATTTTTGTCACTGATGCAGCCTTTCTTCTTAACTGATAATGGAAAGACGGAGTCTATATTACTTGAGGTTTTTATGATCATATTTAAGAAATTCTCCTTATAGAGTGTAAAATGTTAGGCCTACATGTATATTCCAAAAAATTAGTGATTTTATTATAATGTCAATTTCAAACAAATGAAACTAGAAGTACATTCAAATCAACAAAACCTGTCAGCATTTTTTATGATTCCTGCTAACTCCAGAGAATGTACGTGAAACTCAGCCATCAATGCACAGAAAACAAAGTAATTTATGCAAATTTTGGCAGCTTAATATTTCAAAGAAAGTCAGTTGCCTCACATGTCCCCTGTCTGACCCCTCCATATGAATGTGCTGGTGAAACAGCACTGTCCATATCCACATAGATGAATGATTAATGTTTCGCACAATGCTTGTTATTTGAGATGAGATGTCAGCCTACCCCAAAAAACACAACTTGAAAAAAAAAGAGAGAAAAATTCCGACCTCTTGCTGTTTGGCCAACCCTTAAAACCAGCTGGGGTGTTTCATTTTGAAAAGTGGGAACATGAAAACTGGCAAAAAAAATGGACTTTCATTTTCTTCATGTTTGGTACTTTATTGCATTCCAACACATCCCTTTCATTTTCCCCAGAGACCATGACGGAATAAAGAAAAACACTCTTGGGCGCCTCCAGGTTTGCAAAAGACCCACCAAAAAGTATACGTTTGGTGTATTTCTCAAGAGAAGCATTTTAATTCTTTTTGGAAGTTTTCCAAGTTCACCAGAAGGGCACGCCGCATTGTTTTGTGGGCAACATCTAAGCTTCTACATTGTACATTAACAGTGATTCACATGCACGTTTCCAACAAGAACTGTCACAGCTGGGCATTTGCTTTAGAAAGGAATCTTTGCCAGTTGTTTAGATTGGTTTTGATGACATTGTGCAGGACTTGAATTTCATTATCCAAATGAAAAAGATAAATAAAACTCAGCAGGGACAGACATACATGTATGCCTCAGTGCTTACTCATCCAGTTGCTTATTGTACATTTGTACAGCGCTAGAGCAATGTCTTTTACTTTGTGTGCAAAAAATACTCTGCGGTATAAAATTCAATTCACTTTTATCAAACAGCGTACCTGTTATTATAGAGAGGAAAAAAATTAGATTTCAATTACCATAGTACAAGAGACAACAACAAAAGCTTGTGACAGGAATGCCGCAGACAATTCAAATTTTTCTTCTTAGTTTCCATGGTGATGCAGTCATCGCCAAACAAAAGGAGTCCTACGCAGAAGATTTTAATTTCATAAGAGGGAAAAAATAGACAAAATATAAGAGGCAGGCGAATTTGTAATTCTTGTGTGCTTTTTCACCAGGCGAGCTCCATGATAAACCAGGGAGGGGACGGGGAATAGTACAGATGCCTACACTGCAATACTACTTCTTCTCCGGATCCAGCGACTGGTTAAACACACACATTGGTGCAGTCTATACACACTCCAAAAAGGCCTGCATGCGAATTGCCTTGGGCAAAAACGCTGGGTGGCTGTTATAGCATTTGTTTGTCAGACTGATTTCATTTTCTCCCTCTTCTGTTTTTTTTTTTTTATCCTGCGAACTGCGTGAGGAAGTGTCAAATTTAGAACCCAGCGTCACATTGCTGTGACAGAATTATATATTTATCAGGCTGGGGGTGCAGTGTGGGTGTTATTATACTACAGTTACATCATGGGAGCAATTGGGGGGGGGGGATTTTCTTCTTCTTCAAGGGAAGTAACGGATCAATCAATTTGTTACCGAGAATCTCCAAGGCGAACAATACATGGTGGCGGTTCAGGGGAACTCAGTGGGGAAGTCCAGGTTGATGTAACTACACTCCTCCATTGAGGATCCTTTATTCAGGAGCCAATGCGAAACTGTTTTGAAACTCGTCCAATGTGTGTGTACAAGGACTGAGATGGGTATTATTACTGTCTGACAAAGACTGATGCATAATAGTAGGATACGGTACATGTACCATTAAATTTTATCATATCACTTGGCTCAACTGTACAGCTACATGCATATAAGTGTATGTATGCATCCTATCCAAGTATTATGTAAGCATGGGCGTCGCGAGGGGGGGGGGGGGGCAAGGGGGGGCGCTTGCCCCCCCCCCCCCCCCCCCCCCCCCCCCCCCCCCGGAAAAGAAGAAAAAAAAAAAAAGGAGAGAGAAAAAAATAAGAGAGAGGCGCGAAGTCATAGTGGTGTAAATTTAATGAGTTGGGGGGGAGGGGGATGTCCCTGCCCCCCTCTAAAGCTGAGAAATCGAGAATATGTTCAGAAATACAGGAATTTTTTGGGGAAAATATGTTTTGCCCCTCTCTATAAAAAATCCTGGCGACGCCCGTGTATGTAAGATTTTAAATGCAGTGGAAAGCAGCTTTTAAATGCAACTTGCCTTTTCCTAGATACACCTCCCCCAACCCATCAAACCCCAACAGCATGTTTTGTTGGAATCTGTCAAGATGGGTTATAAAGGTGACCCTATACTGACAGTCTTTTACATTGGGTTGGCACACCTCCAGAATCAAAGTCAAAAATACATGTATGTGTGTGCAGTTTCCCATGGAATTTGCCAGGATTGGTAGGCCCCTATATATGGTTCCTAGTACCGTAAATCATGCTAGGGAGTTAGGGTTAAAGGATTAAAATGCTTTGATGAGTCTACTGAGACAATCTTCCTGGATTTTGTTTTACTTATATGTTTATTTTTATTTCATCGTACATGTAGGTGTGAAAACTACTGCACATATATGTACATCAGCATCTTAAAATGAAAGCAAAAAGCATGTGTGCAGGGACTGGAACTCTAGACAAAAGGAATTTAGAGATTTTTACCCTGGACTGAAACAAGAAATTATGGCTAATAAGTCAAGGCTAAGCTTCTGAAGCGCTACAAAATGTGACTACATGTACCAGCAGGTGAATGTGCTGATACTTCCACAGCAGTCTGATTAAATGCATGATTTACTTTTACACCATATGTTATGCATATAAATTTATATGTACCTGCACATGTACCATTTGGTTTTCATTACTCGTAAAGTCAATGTTTTTTGTGAATAGCTGCATGTTCATGAAGATGCATGTATTTTATTTATACCGGGAAGTCTCCATTTTTTAGGGACATTATACTCTGGTGAATTTGTTTTAGAAAGTCTGATATTTACCAAATTTGGAGGAAATTTTTAACAACAATTGATGCCATTTTAATCATTTAAAATATATATAGCCTATGTTGGTGAAGGGCAAAACCAAATATAAAATGTACATCTCCCCGATGCAACTTCATCTTATGAATAGTTCGGTTGTGGTGTCTGTTGCTATGCCAGATATGGGCCAGACATCCAGCCCTGGCGGACTCGGTGATCGTGTGGTGGGATGTCTGCACTTAGGGCAGGGGACCATGGGTTTGAGTCCCACCTGATAGCAGCTCAAAAAATCATCCTGCTTCTCTGTTAGTTAGTTAGTTAGTTAGTAACGTTGACATTGTCTATTGCTCCTACATGTTTTGACCGATTAAACCCAAACTTTGTCAAAAGTATCAGTAGCCCAGCCCCAACATGTCAAATGACCAAACTTGGGTCAAAGGTCATCATGGGGTAAAAAAAAAAGTTTATTTTACTCAAAACGCTACTACTTCAAGAAATTACATGGCACAAACACGTGACTCGTGCATGAAACACAAATTCGTTGGCCAGCAGCTTCCCAGATATTTCTAATTGAGCTTGATTTCCTGCAAAGCCCACGGACAACAAGCTGAGTACATGTACGTGTATACAGCACAAACTGAGAGTTGGACAAGTGCAAAAGCCTCTCGAACAGTAGAAAATGATTTCTTTTCACGCATGTACTATGTACATTGTACCTCATCTTCTTTTTTTTTAATTCAAGCAGGGAAACATTTCCATAAGTACAAATACAAAAATGTATTAACGAGTGCTAGTGCAGGAAATTATTTTCTTGCAAGTATGAAGTACGAGTACCGGTACATTCTCATACAAGTTACGAGTACGAAAAAATGTACTCAAGTATGAACTGAGTACGAGTATTATGAGTTTGAGTACAAGTACACTACAGGCATTATGAATACGAGTATTGATGCACACATGTACATCCACAGAATCACCTATAGTGATTCACCTACACTTGCTGTGCTGTGTTAAATTTCCAGTGACTGCACTCTACATCATTACATTTACATGATGTGCACATAATTTGCGACACAAAAAAAGTGAACAAAATTATCCTTTTATTCCCCTGCCTGTTAGTATTCATACATGGTAATAGTCCATAAACATCCAAAGCCGACACGAGGTTCAGTGCACTTTCGATGTACAGCAGGATATGTTTGTGAATTTCTCATTTATAGAACTGCAGTGTGTGTATGTGTGTGATCATATCAAATTATGGGCGACCATTTGCAATTGATGCCTTTCACAGGGAATTGTAAGGGTTTGCAATTTTCAGAGCAATTCATCAACTTTGGGTAAATGCTTCTGTGTAATCAATCATTCCGAACACCAGTTCGACAGCATGGTTATAGTCAAAATAGAAAAGAGAACTTTTCACCATAAATTTCTTTATAAATTCAAGATGTACATGGGAGCGTTAAAACAGGTGTAAATTGAGTCCTCAAATTGCATTGTTGTTAACACAAATTTGAGATATTTACCATAATTTTGTATATGTGGTGATTTTTACTCCTCTACATCATATAAATTTTGACTCCTCTACATCATGTAAATTAAACCAGCTATTTACAGAAACCAAACAATTTCTGAATAAAAAGGATGGAAGACGGTTTCTGACATGTCAAATTAATAACAGTGTTGCGATTCTATCTTGTCATCTACATTTAAAGGGCAATTAGTGGACACGGCTGAAAAGTGGAAGATGTATGAAATCTTCAGAACTACAAGAACCACAAGCTCAAATGGGTATCAAATTAAAGGGAAAACAGACCTGGATTGAATGGTGTCCCAGTGAGTTGGAGTGTACTAAAATGTATGTTTTGGTCAAAAAAATGGGTTTGGGTCTAAAATTTTGGATTTTAGGTAGACATTTTGGCATCTTGTTTTCACATTTAAAATGCAAGTGTTATACAAAGAGAAAGATTTCATAGTTGATTTTAGTGCAAATGTGTATATTTGTACATTTCAGAAAAGCTGTCATTTTGTACACACTTGTACAGGTAAACCTTTGGTTATTCCGTAACGGTAAGCCCATAACGCTTTACTGACTTACATTTTTCTCATGTTTTACCTATTTTATTGACCAATCTTCAAGTGAAAGGTAGTCAACAAAGCTAAAGGAATACAGAAATAGGAAAAGAGACTATGACTATGCTAAACTAATGATGGCTTTTTAAAATGCACAGAATTTGAGTGATATGCATATGACCAAAACCCATGTCCGTCACTCTATTAACGGCAATTTCAAAAACTCATATCAAGGTTGGAAATGTTTGTGTTTTAGAAAGTGAGTATCGGTAGCAGTTTTTTGTCATTAATAGGCGAAATTATTATAAACTGTATATAATTTTTTTTTAAATATGAAAATGGCTTGTGTTTGTCCCTCAGTAACGCTTGGACCTGTCCTAAACATGCCTACCGGTATGAATGTTTAAGAACAAAGATTATACATTTAAAAAATCTGCGCATATGGTATCGTCTTAATATCAAAATAAGTGAAAACTGCAAATGCAGGTTTTTGCTAGAGCCTGTGGGGCATCTTTTCACACGCTAGAACATTTATGGCTATCTAGGAAACCAAATTTTATGTAGGCCTAAAAGTATGTAAAATCTTTAAGCCCCAGAAACCTGGAAGCTCTGTTTTTTTAATGAAAGGCAAATTTGGACACCCAAGTTTTCAATCCCTGCTGTAGACTGCCATGCTTTCTACTGTTCCAACCATGTACTACAGGGAGGAAATTGCCAACAAGTCTCCTGGATCACCATGCCTGCCTGTTTACATGGATCTGTCAATCACCTCCTGCTGGATGTGAAGTGGTAATTAGACCTGACAAACACCACTGATTACTCCCCACCTCAGTGCTAGACCCAGGGGATCATTTATTTCTCCTCTGGATTGGCTGGCCTCAGTTGACCTCCATGTCCCCCCTGTGTATTCAGGACAGTCCACAGGCAGACATTGCCAACTCCATTCCAATTTGTACTATCACACATGGAGAGGAAATTGTGCACAAAAACATATGGCAGAGAGTCTGCTGGTACAAGTTGAATTTCTACAGACTCTTGTCACTGATTCCTTCTTTGGAGAGCCACAGAATTAAAGCTATAGTCCATCATTTGCAGCCATCCGAAAAGTAACTGGCGTAATTATTGTTGAAAAACAAACTATAGTTGAAAGATAGTAAGGGAACTAAACTCCCTGTGAAATTATTCTTTCTGGGAAGCTGTCATTTTGAAGTAATCAACGAAAGAAGGCATTTCCAACGGTGATTCTTAAGAAGCACCGTAGGAAAATTTAAATTAGTAGTTCGTTTGTTATTCAGCGCAGCGCGCGCAAGTATTGGAACGACGCACATGCGCGCGCGGTTGTTATAATTCGTCGGATCAGTGCGCGACGTCGCGTATAGCTGCAATTCAAAACATGATTCAGTAACTTTTGATTTGAAATTGAGATCTTAGAATGCTGTTTTTCTAGGAATGTACAGCTGAAGCTTAGCTGAAACTTTATCAGGTTAGTTGCTTAGTATCCTTTATTAGATTTTGAACTCTTTTGTTGCTTAAAACGAACAACATGCACAAATTACAAATGATTGACTATAGCTTTAAGAAAAGATTTGATTCTTGTGAGACTTGATTCATGTAGTGGACACTACACAATCTATCAATCTTATGCCAGGTGGCCAAGATTAAACTGCTAACCCCTGAACATGAATGTACATGTACACTGACCTTCACACATAATACAGCATGTCCCTCCGGTTTTGGGATTTTAATATCTGATTTTTGCAACCCCATTCCCCCTAAGCACCATTTATATCAGAACTTTCAATAATCCATCAATAAATATCGAAAATCCAGATTTCGAGAATATTCGATATCGATTATCCCATGTAAAAGTTAAAGAACACAAAGATGACACTTTGATAAAAATACAATAAGTAAAAAAAAATAAAAACATTTAAAGTCACATTTTTCCACGGTTTTCTCTGGAGCACATTGCTCAAACTTTTAAAAATAAATCTCAGCACTGAGAGTTTCTTTTGTCCAGAAGGGGGAGGGTGGTTTCTTTTGAGGTTTTACATTGGGGGAGACCGCAAATTCCAGTGAACTCAGAGCACAAAGCAACGCCACTTGCCATTTCGCGATGTTTTCTATTTTGAGTCACAAGCACAAGTTGCCGCCAAGTTTTATTTCATTATACAGCAAAGCTTTGCAAAGGTTAACCTTTGCAAATGTTAAACACAAGTAGAAGCACAAACAGGAGATGTATTTTGACAATAATTTGACGCATTTTCAATACGATGTGTATACATGTATATTTTGATGTGTATATATTTTGATATGTTAAAAAAAAATTGATATCGGCGATTTCGATATCAAAATAATATTGAATAATGGAGTAGGCTAATATCGATATATCGACAGTGCTTATTCCCCCACCCCCCAAAAATAATAAATAAATATGGAAAATGACAATATTGAAGAAAATTAAAAGTGGAGAATCAATCGTAAACACATCTGTACTACAATCTGTTCGTGCTTCTGGAATTGGCATCAAACAAAATGCAATGTAAATGTCTTCATGGTCATTTGCTCTTTGTGGTTTTTTTTCTTGGTTGTTGGAAGCAACAAAATTTATCAAAATGTTTAGCAGCGCATAAAACTAAACTAACCCTAACCCTGCTGAATCCAACAGGATCTAACTATGTCGCATACCCGATGGAGCCTGTTGGATTGAGCAGTTAACCCCTTGTGTACATTCCTCATGCAAAATGTTGGATTCAGCAGGCAACTGAACCACATTAACGCATTGTCAGACTCCGTTGGATTCAGCAGACAACTGAAAATGAGGCACAGTGGATTGAACAGGAAAGTCCGGTTGGACTCTGTTGGTTTTTAGGGTAGTCCTGAGGAAGTACTAGGGGGTTAGGGATAGCTATTAGTGAAATTTTAGCTGTGGCTATGCTATACATTTAAGAAAACACACAAAACATCCACAATTTCTTGGACTCGTGACTGGATTCCGTTGCTTACTCAGGTAAAAACAATGCCCCCATTTTAAATCACCTCAGTGATTTGTTTTTCTTTCCAACGATACAATTTCAGGCGGAATCATTTCACAGCGTGTTTGGCACCATATCCCTACCTTCACTTCGAGCAAGGTTTTTCTCCTTTGAATCAGTAGGTGTGTCTCCGGCTAAATTAATACTAATGTTCCTACGTCCCTTTAGATATATGGTCCCTAAAAAAAAAACCTAATGAACTGTTCTTAACTAATTTGATTCAGCTGAAACAATTCAGATCAGTGAGCTCATACCAGTACCTACAACAAACCAAAACGAAATCCTAATTTTCTTTCTTTTAATTTTGAGTTATTGTAATGCAATTAAGTCACAGTTTAACAAAAAATATGGCCCTGCCATCAGGAATTTTCATCGGTTCCAACTCAGTGCCCAAATGATGCCACTGGCAATACTGACTAGTGTCTCTGCAGCTGTCCGAGTGTTTAAAGGGAATATACAACATTTGCAAACATCGAAAAACAAAACTACCAAGTTTTTGCGAAATACCTTAATAGGATGTTGGTAAATGACAGTCTAAAGCATCCTGTAAAATTATGGCACCTGGTATACTGTCATTTTCAAGAAAAGTGGTATTTTTGTATCAATTTCCAACGCTGATCGGCCGATCAGCCTTGGAAACAACTGGCTTTTTTTCAAATACCGGCCCCAATTGACCATTGCACTTGTTTGCAATCGATTACAAACCTATGAACGGGTACGAGCCAGCTAGAGTGGTTCCCTGACCTTACAATTCCCCAATGTATGTAAACTGCTCTGTTTCTTCTTATATGGAGTCAGGGAACCAGACTACAGGAAAATGATCGTTTTTCTTGGTTTTTATAGCATTTTCAAACCTAAAACCTTCAAAAAGTCAGTGCATCTATATTTGCTTTATATTTCCAACCCCCCAATTCCATCCATTTCTGAAAATTACAGCAAAAGCAAATGATGTATATTCCCTTTAAGTCTTGTTCCGCTTTGGTGACAGGGGATGATATAGGAAACTACTCAAGCAAAGCAAAGTCAATCGCGTCAGACACGGTAAAATCAGCGTTTAAAATTAACGAACAGTGGCATCTCGATAAGTCCAACCACAGGGGAATTGGCTTAAATTTTGAGTTAAGCAGAGTTTTGAGTTATCCAATGGATTTTCTATTCAACAATTGACAGGAATACATTTTTACTTTGAGTTAGAAGGGCTTTTGCATTAACAGGTTTGAACCTAACGAGATTTCACTGTAATATGATTCTAAGGACAATGAAAAAGTGAGTGTTGGGAATACCGGTAGTAGTAAAATATTCCCTGTTCGATCAGTCACAGACAGTCAAAAATTTCTTCCACTTCCCCTGCCATGCAACATACAGACCAGTAAAACAAAGTCGGATGACATTCATGCCAACACTGTAACTAGTCAAATTCCATCAACAGACAAAAAGGTAACTGCTTGGTACAACTGCCATGTAGTAAAAGAGTGGCTCTGTCAATTTACAAAGGAATTCTTAACTGTCAAAAACAGTCACTTAATTGATTTTGACTGCTGTGAGTGTGAATGTAGCTGAGTTTGCCAGCCAGAGAGGGAGGGTTTCAAAGACCTGGTCACTTAACAATGAAGACTTCTCGACAATGTTAATCAAAAAAATAACCGGGCTTCCCATTTTTTTCCACAGAAGATGCCTGATCTATTCTACTATAGAAAATTACAGTAGGCATACACATGTCTACTAGTCATGTAGACTACAATGTCTACTACAAAATACATGTATAAACTCCTTTAAAATTAATTAAAAAACTAAAAAAAAACCACATTTTGAATAGCAGAACACAGACATCTCCTCCAGAATGTGAAACTTAAGACACCAAATCTGCTCACACATAAATGACCTAGATCACGTTTGAGCTCTTAGAAAACGCTCACAGTACAGTATTTGTTCAGACAAACATGGCAAAACGGTGTGTACCGGTAAATGTCGAAGCCCAAACAGAAAAAAATCACCCCCTGCCTTCAGTAATATAGTGAAAATGCAGTAATATGCGGTCGGTCGTATAGCCCTTCCATGGAATTGCCCGTCACACTTATGGCATGCCATGCCAAAACCTCCCCCTGAGGACCGGTCTGTACACGTGAGACAATTCTACTGAATTAAATATGCCGCCTTCAGGCTATGATAGGCAGCGAGGGGAAAAAAAGGGGGGGAAAAAACTCTGCCGTAAAAAAAAACCAGTGTAATAATCGACTTGGGGAATATTGGGAGGTTGAGGCCTGCCCATGGGTTTGGTGTGCATTTAGGCATAAAAGGGAGAAGGATTTAGCTGCAAGTACATAGTGGTCGTGCATATATGAGAGAGCCACGGTGAAAGGGTTTACGGGATTGTAAAAAGAGGGATTTAGAGACAAAAAAATTTGATCGAACTTTCACCTCTTTGCAATCGGTAGGTACAATGTAGGTTTATCATTTAAACACTGCAAGGGCAATGCATCTGGTGCCCGGTTCATTCCATTATGTGAATGGAGTCCTCAATGTACTCCTTTACATGTACCGCTATGTGCACATAGTCGCTCGTCTTGAGATCAGTCACATCTTTTGAATATTCACATCGTAAAAATGCTATTCTGTTATTCGCTGGATGATTGAATAGTCCGTATCTCTCAGTCCTCGGATCAAGCATGGGGAGAAATCTCATGGGGTGTTATGGATAAGCACACTAATTGCTATCACAATCTGCTATTAATCCATCATGCATGCCAGTAAAAGATGTGATCTTGATTGATGTGTGACATGGGTACCTTATGCACAGTGTAATATTTACAGAAACTCCACCATAAAACAATCTTCACGGCTCAGTGCCATGCACAATGCACCTGCGTGCACAACCTCCCGTTTATTAGAAAGGTTGCGATGAAAAACTAACATCCATTTATTACTGGTTGGGGACTGTATGAAAGTTTGCATATATACATGCATACATGTACAGGTACCGGTAATGTCATTATTTTTCATTCAGCATGGATACTTGTTAAAATATAAGCAGGCAAGATACAAAACGCAACGCAACCCAACCCAATTTGCAGTGCAAGGATGTGTGTAAACTTGTCTAACATTTTTCCCACCTATATGTTGTAAACTTACCGGGGTCATGTACAAAAAATGTTTACTTGACAGGCATACAAAAAAGTTCATTGAACAAAATAGCACTAAAACGATACTATGAAAGACAAGCAAGACAAATTAGAATGTACATGTACACTGCCGGTACATAACATGCCGAAAATTAAGCTCCAATATTCCTGGTAAGCACTGCTTTATATAGGCCTAGTAACTTGTTTCATCCTATCAATATATCTACACGTATTAGGCCAAGTAAAGACAAATAGGGCTAATTAATTTCTTGTCTGGCCTTTTAAACAAATTATGAAGGGGGCGGGAGGCGGGCGCCGGGCGGTTCCCCCCCCCCCAAGATGGCGCATTTTCCAAGAATGCTGATGGATTCTTCCGTATGTTGCTGATATAAAATCGTATCCAAAGGAGCCATAGTAACCCTTTCTACATAGCTACAAGTTTGTTGGAAACAAATAAAAGGACAATATACAGTATTGACAATGTAAATTGTAAATTTATGAATGAAAAAAAAATTTAAAGGAGGCAGCTGGGAGAAAAGGAAGCGGGCGGGGCGAGAAGGGAGAAACTGTTTTTTTTTTTTTACATGGCCTTAACATTTATTTAAGAATTGTTCCAATCATCACAAGTTGGTTTTGATGGATTTTACTAAATAAACCATAGCGTCAGTGCCAGTACTCCTTCCGTTTGACTAAGCTACATATGCATTTAACAACACAAGAATGAACAAATTAATCCCCAAGTCTCTCTGCAGGCCGTTCATGGCCAAAAAATAAAATAACGATAGAACAATCAATAAAACGACTGTTATAATACGACCTGCTTACCATATGCTTCTGCTGCTGCTGCTGCTGCAGTGACCATCTGCTGAATGCACGACACGTACACATTCACAAGTTGGGGAAAGCGCGCAAAATGTGCTCGGCGCTGACGCAAGAAGACATACATAACAAGGAAATGGTGCAAGCGTATGTGCACCCCGCACGAACAGGATCACAATGAACCCTCCACTAACCAGTCAAATAGCCATGTGAAAACCGACAGCACTCTAAACGGCTGAGAGAGTTTAATATCATACAGTCAATTTTTTTCCGTACCCCCCCCCTCCTAAATTGTTTACACACGCAGTGGTGTCGCTTGACTGACACTTATACTAAGCCACACCCACATAGACAATCGGCCAAAATCCACACATGCGGAATTTTTTTATTTACACACGGGACTTGCCCTTGTCCAATTCCAACACAAAGTTGAAGGTTATTCCCGAATTGAACTGAACTTGGAAAAAAACTTGTTTGTTGAAAATGTTTGCCATTGATGCGCACTATTATAGTTCAGTGATTTTACTGTGAACAGTGTTAGGGTAGAGGGATTGAGATTTTTGTAAAGGGATGCTCTGTATTCATTACATTTTGCAGCTTTTGTTGATGGGACCAGGAAAGGGAAAACATTTTGGAAAGCTTCAAGCTCGTTTTTGAAACTTGGAATTTTTTTGGCAAAGATAAAACTACCAGTTGAGAGAGCCATGGATACATACAATGTATGTCTTTGTCAATATATCACCAAATACCGTCTAGTGTCCAATAACCAGTGTCCTGTCCCTGTAGCTTTGATCTAATTCTGTGCAGAAATTTGGGAATTAATGTCATATCCTAACGCCACTTCTTTGGTTTGTACATGTACAAAGTCTATGGAGAGTAGAGTCCATTTTTAAAGTATTTTTAAAACAAAATTGAAAATGTTTTTCAGTCCCAGATTCATTCCTTTTCAAAATGTATGCAATGACTGACCTTTATTGCGATGATATATGATGAAAAAAGTGGCGTCAGGATGCAACATTCTTTCCGAAATTTGGCCCAAAAAAACCCACTTTTATAAAGTAAATGGACACTTTAAAACAAAAATTCCAGTGAAAATTTTTAATTTACATATTTACATTCATTTGTAATTTGTAGTAGTTACTCTTTTTTTTGGAGGGGGGGGGGAGAATTGCTTCATTTTTTATGACTCCAATGGAATATGTTTTTGTTTATATTTTCCCCTCTCTTTCTTTAGTCGGGGGGGGGGGGGGGGCACTTCAACCTCCCAGCCATTCCTCTCTTAGAGTAGTCAGATTTCAATATATCCCACAAACGCTCAATTATTTACCTCGGAATAAAAAAAAAAATCCCCACACACTACAAATATTTCATTGCCATTGTTGAATGAACACGCCATACAAATATTAATTCAGCCACGAGGAAAATGGTGACCTTTCCATTGACAGCGGCCGGTGTATACAGGCAGGGATGTGAATTAAAAATTTAACCCACAGAATTGCGGCATGTTGGGACTGTTTGCAATATATCGCTCTTGTGCTAACACACCTGCAGGGAGCGACCGTTACTACCTGCGTATTGTAACGAGGTCTTAAAGGCAACACACAGCGCCCCGGCTGGGCGTGATTTTGAAAAGCTAAATGGCAGACCTCCACTTAACAGATCTGTCAAAGAGATGTAGTGGAGAAAAGAAGTGGCTGGTCTCATGATGTACTTATGTCTCCTTATAAGAACTTGAGTGGGGATGAGACTCATTTAAAGTGTTAAGAATTCGTATAATACATGTAGATTTAAAGGGAATGTACATCATTTGCTTTTGCTGCAATTTTCAGAAATAAATGTATTTGGAGGATTAGAATGTCACAGCAAATATTGTTAAACTAGCTTGTTTCACGTTTTGGGCTTGAAGATGCTGGAAAAACTAAAAAAAATAATCATATTCTTGTAGTCTGGTTCCCTGACCCCACTTAAGATGAAACGGACCAATTTATAGACTTTGGGGAATTGTAAGGTCAGATAATCTGTCTTACAGGCTTGTACCCCTTCACAGGTGTGTAATCAATTGCAAAGAAAATGTGGAATAACTAAATATGAAACATTAGGGGCAGTCTTCGAAAAAAAGTCAGTTTTCTCCAACGCTGAGTCGGCCGACCAGCGCTGGAAAAATACAAGTTTTCTTGAAAATGTCAGCACACCAGGAGCCACGATTTTACAGGATGCTTCATACCGTCATTCCCTAACAATCCAGTAAGGTATTTCGTGATAATTTGATTATTTCGTTTTTAAATGTTTGCAAATATTGTATCTTCCCTTTAAGATGCCAAAAAAGACTGTACATTGTATACTGATGATTGTAAATGCAGTTATTTTTATAAGATGGAATTTGTGTCCGGGGAGATTTGAATTTTATGGGTTTTGGCCCATTGCGGACGTATTTTATAAACACTGTATACTCAGTGTTCTCTGAGGGCTTACGTGAAAATATTCACAAGCTTTTACTCAACTCAGGTGGGGCTGTAACCCAGGGAATGCAGTTAGGTCTACACATTCACGTGAATACAAATTTGGAGATGCTAATCAACAAGGTGGGAGTTTGTAAATTGCAAACATGCGAGCTACTTTTCACACTTGCTGAGTTTTAAAAAGTGAAATTTTCCTTTTCTCAAAAACACCAGTTTTGAGTCCAGATTTAAGCTATGACCCTCTGTTTTATACCTAAAAACCTGTCCACTTTTATCTTTCACATTACATACATAAATGGTAAGTACCAGTAGGCCTATACAAAGTTATTAGCTCGTAAAACATTTCCTTTATTACTACCGGAATAATGTTTTGGCCACTACACATGAACGAACGTGACTCAAAACTGACACATGCAGTTTTTCTGTTTACATACGATACACTGTACGGTAGAAAATGTGTTGATCCGTTTGGGCACTCCACAGTAAGGTCTACAAATGTAAATGTCCTCCATTCAACTTCAACCATTCAAAGCACAAATGAAATCTGAACTCAACCCAAAAAGTGCATTCATGTTTTAGCTTTACCCACACTTCATTTTACTTCATTCCAGCTTGCCTACGCAGTTTGGGAGCTGCACATTCAACCACAATCCCTCCAGGCCAAAATCGTTTCATTTATGACTCTGCGATGCGGTGAGTTACATGTATTTCAGCAACCAGCCATTTTGTAAGGTTTCTCATCAATTTGTGGTTAAATTCTAATCATTGTAAGGTTTCTCATCAATTTGTGGTTAAATTCTAATCATGCACATACATGTATATGTATACAGCTACATAAGAACCACTTCATGCAGTGAAAAAAACATGTGAACACTGTCTCAATTTAGAGAAGTCCACATCTCTTTAGTATGGGATTGGGCTTCCCTAACCCCCTACTAGGCCCTTTTGGCTAAGAACCATCCATCCTGCAAAATTCTCCAATTGCCACCATGTAAAAATTGTATCCAGCCTGCCCTCAATCCTCCAAAATCATCCTTTATTTCTTGAATGTGTTCAGTGGATAGTTGACCATTGCCTCAATCCTTCAAAATCCTCCAACAATCCCTGTTAAAGGGAATGTACATCATTGGCTTTTGCTGTAATTTTCACAAATGAACTATTTGAGGGGATAGTATAATAGATCAAATATTGTTACACTGACATGTTTGAAGTTTTGTGTTCGGAAATGCTTGAAAAATGTTCAAGTAGTCTGGTTCCTTGACTCCACTAAAGATGAAATGGATCGATTTATAGATGCCGGAAATTTGTAAGGTAAGGGAACCAGTCTAGCACCCGTTTATGAACATGTAACCAATAGCAAACAACATTTTAACTGAAAAAAATGGTAAATTTGGAGCAGTAGTTGAAAAATAGTTGGGTTTTTCCAACGATGGTCGGCCGACCACGGTTGGAAATTTATACAAAATTACCATTTTCTTGAAAATGACTTCACACCAGGTGCCATCATTTTACAGGATGCTTTAGACTGTCATTAACCAACATCCTAGTATTTTCGTAAAAACTTGGTAGTTTTATTTGTTGATGTTTGCAAATGTTGTATATTTCCTTTAATGGGTTGAGGCAGTGCCGATGACATTCAGATCTGAATGGGGGAAAAAAATTTCTTCAGGAAAGATTTTTAAAAAATGCACAATGAATCACACCTGTCCACATTCTTGACTGAGTGAGGAAAACCGTGTAATTTACATGTAATTCATCGTTTCAGAACAGCCAACTACATACATTGCCCTTTGGACATAACAGACTTTCAGGCAAGTACTGGGGTATTTAGCTAAATACTGTATACGGCCAAAAAAAAAAGTCTCCGGTTTCTGGTCTGGAGCTTGCCCCAAAAGTGGTGCGGCGATACAGTCTTTTTTAAAAACTTTTTTCCTTCATGTCGGCTGATGACTGCGAATGGTGCTTAACTAAATTTAGTGCAAAATGTATGGGAGCCCAGGGAGGCCACATAAAGCTTAATACTCGATCGTAACCCCATCTAAAAACATGATAAATTGTGCAGCAGCAGGATTCCAGTCAAACCAGTGAGTTTGGCGGTTTTCAGACATCATCTTACATTGAAAAAACTTTTTAATTTTGACGACGCGCAGGGTTATGGCGATGCGACGCGCGCAGACCAGAAACCGGAAACTTTTTTTTTTGGCCTTAGCTTAATTTGAGAAGGACTGACCAAAGACATGTACAAATACATGTACAGTACATGTATATGTACCTGTTTATGCACTGATTGAGCTGTTTGCTTGTGAACATTGCCATGTGAATTCCACAGACTATAAGTAAATAAACCATTGTTAGCAGATATCACATACATGTACGGTACATACTCAGGATAAGGGAATCTCTAGCTCTCTGGAATGTCTCTGTGCAAATCTCATACTGAATACAGAGTACTATAGCGTTTGGCAAAGACCTCATAAAATCGCTTCTTGATTAACAAAATTTGTAAAGTGAGCTCAACCTGACTTTTTCCCATGGACCTTTGACAAAAATATGAAATATCAGACCCTTTATTAACTTTGAAGGTTTGTATCTACTCAATGTCATAAAATACAGCAATCAGCAAAGCTTTTTATATATATATTGTGTACTCATTTAAAGAAGAATGTACACAATTAACATTCTATTATTACATTATTACATTGTCTTTACCAGATATTACTCCAAATTTAAAGGGACACTGCGTCCTGGAACAGCCCAATTGGGCTACAATTACAAAACGCGCTTTGAACGAAATGATGTTCATCTGAAAGAACATTTAATAGTAGGATATATATAAACATCCACACAACTATCTTTGTCAAAACAACCTGTTCATAGAAACTCCGAAATAATAGTGCGAAACCACCCCCCCTTCCCCCCCCCCCCCCCCCGCTCTGACACCGAAAAAAATGATACTGGTAGAATGTCCACTCTGACACCCAAAAAAATGATACTGGTATAATGTACGCCTGTTCAAAATACGGACAGAGGCAGAAAGATAGGGGGTATTTGTACACCATTCTGTAATCTAGTGTTAATAATCATCAAATTTGAACAGCGCCCCCCATTGAAATATGGTACCAGCCCCCCCCCCCCCTCCAGTTTTTGATTTTACGGAGGCCAAGCGTTTGGAGAAAAAAACCTGTCAATATTTCAGAATTTTTTGCTGATGAAACCCCCCTCCACGCGCCTGCAAAAATTCCTGGATCCGTCCCTGCATGCATGCAGATTCGGCGATTAATTTTGCAAAACAAGACTGCGTCTTGACCTCCAGATTCTGACCATTCAGCGGGCGCCTTCTAAATACTGTCGGTAACCCGTTGCTGCAATACAAAAGCAAGACAGCAAATTGACCAACCAACAGCTTGGGCTGACTGTCTGCTCGAAATGACATCACAATTTCTAAAGTTGACTCCGATTGGCTGGCGAGCGGGATCGCAAAACATGTGCATTCTCAACATATCCGGCATCGTTATGGAGCTAGCAGGCTCAGTTGAACAACGGATGATAGTTGGGAGTCAGGTTGGCATAGCGGTACTTTCCTCGCCTTCCACCGCTGTGACCCGGGTTCGAATCCTGCCTGGGCCAATATGTGGATTGGGTTTTCAGTCCCTGCCTGATTCCGTGGGTTTTCCCCAGAATATTCTTCTGGGCTTTTCCTCCCACCTCTAAAACTGTAAATTCTTCTCATTGTCTTCTCTCCACAGGTTTCTTCAGGCTTGCGAGCTACAGTGCCTAGGGCGCTTTTGAGGAATCCTTGGTTTCATTACCAGAAATGATTAATAATAATAATAATAATAATAATAATACTCAGAATACCCACCCCCTTAACTACTGTACAAATACATTACACTTTATGAACATGAAAAAACATACATGTACACTGCACAAAACAACATCACACTTCACAGCATGCATCACACTTTCACAGAAATTCCTCCAACGCAACAACAACACAACTTGTCCCAAGTTAAGGACACTCACACACACATTCAGTCAACCTTTAGGGGTCACTGCACTTCAGTTCAAGGCATTCTATCATGGACTGCTTGGCTTGTGGTTTATCAGCAGAGGGGATATCCTGGCATGGGGAATGTGTGAGTGTGTGCCACCCACAGTCACCACAAAAACCACAACAAATTACCACAAGGCCCTCCAGGGTACTAAAATAGACAACCAGTGAAGCACTGAGGAGGGAAACACTGTGATTGAATAGGTATGCAGTATACTGTGTGACAGCTAGGCCATAGGAAACTTCAAGACACACAGTTCATGTGAGGTGTCAATTGTGATATAATCAAGGGTGTCAATCCTTCTCAAAAGTGGGGGAGGGGGACATACATGTACGGTACCTTGATCAAACTAAGAGCGTGAAGCACGAAGCCCTTATGGCTTGAGGCCCCTTAAGGACCTAAACAATTTTGGATTCCAGATGCTCTGTGGACTGTGGTGCGATCTGAGGTAATTTCTCACCACTTTAACCAATTTTGGAGCGAAAGATCATCATTTAAACATCGATTTCGAGTCATTGAATCAGCTACTGAGCTATAGGATTTATTCGGGGACGAAAAAAGTGGGGGTGGTGGACAAACAAACAAAAGTGGGGGACATCCCCCCCCCCCCCAACTGTTTGAAGCCCATGGTAATAATTATCAGGATTCAAGACAAGCATGGACTGGATTAGCACAACATCCCCCATCCCAACAAATAGGCCCCCTATAAAATGAAATAGGAAATCTCATCATACATGTAATTAAAGGAGACAATTTTCATGAAACAGTGTTTTTTGGTAATTTTGATAGAAAGGTTCCAGGACAAATTTATCAAACACCGCTACTACCGGTACATGTATGCTTTTGAGACAGTGCTTTTGCCCCCCCCCCCCCAACCCACCTCTCCCCACTCCCAAAAAGAAATAAACAACCTTTTGAGCATGATCTACAAAGATTTACGGAATTAACATTTAAGTCTCTGAAAGACTTAAAGAATAGCTTCACAGACAATAGAATAATTATACTATCTTATAAACCCAAGTAAGAAATTGCTGCTTGAAATCAAAACAGAAACAACAATACACACATGTACTGTACATAGGTACTCCATTTTGTTTTTTGCCTTAAAATTATTGTCCCTTTACAATGAATGCATTTTATTTGACTCCAAGGGGCCATTTGACAAAATTCCTTTATGAAATGTAAAAAAATTCAATTTCTCTAACCATCAATACATGGCTCCTTCATTTCCACCTTAATGAATATGACTTCTCCAAGGGTCTTCAATTTATCATACTGTCAAACACTGTTAATGGACCTGCAAACTGGCCAAAAAGCTGCACAAATTGTTTCCGTCAACTCAGAAGGGGCCCATAATTTACATCAAGGACAAGTCCGTGCTATCATGGCTGCCTACCAAGGGAGAGCCTTTCATATGATAGCTCATTATCATGGCCCGAGACCTGAGCATAATTTGGAACGGCCTCCATGTTGACTCCGCTGAAACCCAGGCCGTTCCACACCTTGAAAAGAGTATTAATCAAACCTCGCGTTCGACTCTCCGTGTGCATGAAGGTCGCACGGCACGGCGCGGGTCAATATTGCCTGGGTTTATCAGCTCCGTTACAAAATTAACGGGGCGAGAGTGGAACAGTCTGTCAAGGTCGGGACGGACGTGTAGGGATAATCGAAAGGACTATGAAAACTTAACGAAGACGGAACAGCGGGGAGATTCTTAATTAGGCCAGTGATGTATTAGGTCTTGTTCCTGCGGATGAGGGGGAAGTTTTCCATCATTTGAAATCGGGGACTAAGGCTTGAGTGTTATAATTTTTCATTAATAATTTGTATTGTATATTATGTTTTTGTTGAATTTTTGTTTTGACACAAGTAGAAACAGTTAAAACCTTTCTTCTTTTTTTACAGAAAGTGGATGGGCTGTGCCTTCCTGAATCCTGCAAAATACTCCAAAAAGTTGTGAACGATGATAAAATATATAAACCCCAATACTTATTGAAATTAAAAGAGGAATAAGAAACTACATACATGTTCTGGTATGTAGAATGGCAAGAAAGACAAGTGAATGAGTGAAGTTACAATTTTTAAGTGTACGCGACACGAATAGAGATCAGATTTTAAGTCCGTTTAAGGTAGTCAAATTTCTTTCAAAATGAAAATGATACATATGATGTACATGGGCCTTTATGCTCAGGTTTAGGGGGATTTTGATGGAAATTTGAATGGTAGATGAACATAATATGTAGTTTCTCTAAATTCAAAAAAATATTTTAAAAAATGGGGGATTTTGATGGAAATGTAATACTGTATGTAGTTTCTCTTAAAAAAAACCCCAAAACAACTCTGACATTATGCCATTTGAGTTTCCGCCTTATTACTTTCCCCTCATCTATTGATTAGGATGGCGATATTTGCGCATGCAACCATTAGAAAGTAGCCAGTGTGCTTGGGCGAGCACGTATCCAGTGACTACGTCTGTTGTTATATCTTGACGTTCAGTCAAGCATAAGATTAAGAGTGGGAAGATAGGAGGTACTCCACAGGTGTGGTGATTCCCTCTGGTAGCGAGCTGGCCTCCCCTGATTGGTCCATTCACCATCTTCCGTTATAATCTACCTGTCACAGTCCTTTTTTCTTTTCTTCTCCCCTAGTGGGATGAAGCGTTGCTAATTAAGAAAGTGTGGGCCCGTCGCTAATGGAAGTGCGGTGTAGAGAAAAGACCTCATTGTCTGTATGTGGGTGCGATCAATAAAGCTGTGTCCTTGATGGATCAGAGCTCCACCGTGTGTAAATTATTACAAACATCACCAGCAGTGCTTGTACATGGGCATGTATATCCCCCAAGTGTATGTATGAAAAAGCGCCCTCTGTTGGTACAAATGTAACAGTGGAAAGCAAATTCTGAACTTGCCATTTTCTCCAAGATTGAAAGTAGTGGTGGGATTTGAATCTGGATTTTTTTTTCCACATTCGGTTTGAATTCCACTATTCTGTTTTGGAAACCAGATATTCAAAACCAACCTTTTAAAAGGGAATGTACATCATTGGCTTTTGCTGTAATTTTCAGAAATGAACTATTTGAGGGGTTAGTATAATAGATCAAAGATTGTTACACTGACATGTTTGAAGTTTTGTGTTCGAAAATGCTGGAAAAACTAAGAAAAATACAAATGTTCAAGTAGTCTGATTCCTTGACTGCACTAAAGATAAAATGTATCAATTTATAGATGCCTGAAAATTGTAAGGTAAGGGAACCAGTCTAGCTGGCCTGCACCTGTCCATGAACATGTAACCAATAGCAAACAAGATTTGGAATGAAAAAAAAAGGGTAAATTTGGAGCAGAAGCTGAAAAATATTTAGGTTTTTCCAACGGTGGTCGGCCGACCACTGTTGGAAATGTATACCATTTTCTTGAAAAGGACTTCACACCAGGTGCCATGATTTTACAGGATGCTTTAGACAGTGTCATTTACCAACATCCTAGTAAGGTATTTCGTAAAAACTTCGTAGTTTAATTTTCAATGTTTGCAAATGTTGTATATTCCCTTTAAGCCTTCAACTTTTTTTGTGACAGGCTAAAGAAAACCAATTTCTGGAACATCTCCCAATTTGCTCCATGGTCTCTGTTGTAACTGCATTCACTGTAAGTTGCTAGTGGTCATCTCCTTATAGCTCCCATCCATTTTCCCCCCAACATTACAGCTCTGGAGTGGTTTTTGTAATTTAAGCCCAGTGGTCATTGAATCCTACAAACCATACCTCATTGGCATTTCATGCGGCATCTAACTCGTCATTTCTTGTTGGCATGAGTGTGAGCTGGATGGGAACTTCCGGTGAAATCAGATAACATTCTATTTCAATTTTGAAATCTCTAATTTCTCCCCCCACTAATTGAAAGAGTATTTGGGTGTATTTTTTTGGCTCTTAACTCTCCTCTCTGGACTGTACCAATGTTTTATCGTTAAAAGGGAATGTACACCATTTGTTTTTGCTTTAATTTTCAGAAATGGATGGATTTGGGGTTAGTATTTTATAGCAGATATTGTTACACTGACTTGTTTGAAGTTTTGTCTTCGTACATGTAGATGCTGGAAAAACCAAGAAAAACAATCGTGTTCTGGTTCCCTGACCCCACTTAAGATGAAACGGAGCAATCTATAGACATCTGGGAAATGTAAGGTCAGGGAACTAGTCTAGCTGGCTTGTATCCATTCATAGACCTGTAAAGGATCGCAAACAGAATGCTGCCTAACTAAATATGGTAAACCGAGGGCAGTATTAGAAAAAAGCCAGTTATTCCAATGCTGGTCAGCTGACCAGCGTTGGAATTGATACCAAAATACATACATGTACCACTTATCTTGAAAATGACAGCACACCAGGTGCCATGATTTTACAGGATGCTTTAGACTGTCATACACAGTAAGGCATTTCGTAATAATTTGGTAGTTTGTTTTTTGATGTTTGCAGATGTTGCACATGTATATTCCCATTAAACCTAGACATCGGTCCGGCAGCTTAATGGAATAAAACGTTGTCATTTTCCCGAGATGCTAAATTTTGCAGCAGTATTAAAGACGAAACGCCTGTTTTGCACATGGCCCACCAACAAACACACGTAAAAAGGAACATTGCACTCCATAACGACAGCCCCACTTGACCTTTGACACTTTTATTAATTTTGGTTTTCCCCCCACCTGCCTTGAGCATTTTAATTGAATTATGCATAAGTCTTGCTGTCGTGGGCTCCACAAAAGGCTGATTCCGAGATAGATATATCAAAGGTGTTCTGGAGCATAAGTAATCAAATTGCTCGCCGCAAACTGTGTTCGTATTCAATGCCCAAGGCCATGCCAAAAACTGAAAAATGCATATTAAGGAAAATGTCTCCGCTCAAAATCAAATTTGAGCAAATGTGCCCGCTGTAATTCGCCACACGGCAAACATTTGGGTGGTACTGTGTATGCGTCATGCAGGCCAGGCTACAATGTACTTGAACAATTTCAATCCTTCTTACGAACAAATTTTCTTCTGCATGAATTGTTCAATTGTAATACGGGCAATGGACCTTTCCCGGTATAGTACATTGCATTTGAAACATTTCTGACAATTAAAGCAACAAACCCGTAATTTGTCTTTTCTAGTGATAACACGGCCCGATTTAGCAAGGCAATAATTCCATGTGCACACAAATGTGAAAGCGTACAAATGTATGTCTGTGGGCAGCTATTCAGGTTTGCCAAACAGTGATGTCATCACTAGACTATGGTTTTGATAATAACTGTTTTAAATGGAATTTGAACAGTGGACTAGCGTTAATAGTAAAGCCCTAGTTATTTTTGTTTGACTGGTATTTTATAATGTAGTATTTGACTAATATTATTGAATCGTGTCACTGTCCGACGGGATTTTCCTATGTTACACAAACATGTACTATCTAATGTTCATGTTTTTTTTTATAAAGCTAATTTAATGAGGGAAGACATCAGACAAACTGCTTATCTGGATTCGTAAGTGACTACGTCATACATGCGCACGCCGGGGTACGCACCCCTGATTATTGGCACCTATGGGCTCTGTGCGCCGAATAAAGAGGGCGCCCTTTTACCTAGCAATGACGTCCAATGGGCGGGACATTTCGCTGGTTGACGCGCACCGTTCCTTGTGTGTGTCGCACGTTCACCAGGGGATTTGTACTATGTACACGCAGTGGCCGCGCTTCACGGCAAATGAATTGCAGTCAGGCAAGATGGCGTCGGTCGGTCACCCCCAACTGTACTCCCTTTGCCGATGAGGGGGGTACTTGTGAAGGGAGCAAATTGGCTAAACACCCCACTTTGCACTACATTGTACACGTTTTTTTCCGGTTCCAATGATTTTCAGGGCTACTCTGTGTGTAGTGGGCGTGGTTCAAGTTGAAATGACGTCACACTTACGAACAAGATAGCTGATGGAAAAAGGTCAACGGTTGTGCTTCAAGAACAAAGTGTTGATAGAAGTTGAGTTCTAAAAATCACACGCAGCCTTACAAGTCACAACTTCAAATGAAAGCTAGTTGACAGAAGTCAGTATAGTTAGTGCAAGTCTCGCCAGTTTATTTCCCTTTATATGCGAACGTCTTGGTCCTAAACACAGACTGCTCTGGTCACGGACTCCTCTGTTTGTATTAACCCACTTATTATCTGTATGATCGATTGACCGAAGTCGAGGCCCAATTTTTTCATTTGAAACTCAATTTGAAATTTTTTTAGGATGTCGTAAAAACTGTAATGAGCTTTGTTTTCTTTCACAGAACTCATTTATTTTTATCGACTAGATAAGCCCATCGTATTTTTCCTATTGGATAATGGTAAAAACTTGCTGGCTCAAATATCATGTACATGTATACACCTACATTGTACTGGCCTACGGTAAATGCATGTACACATGAAGTATTTTGCGTGGTGTGATACAGTTCCACGAAAGTTCAATTTTAAATGTCAAAATATCCGAGTAAACATTCTGAAACAGCCAAGCCAAGAAGGAAATTAAAGCACAACCACCAAAAGGCATTTAACAAATCAATTAACTTGAAATGCCCAGGAGTTCTGTGAAATTTGTGTACATTACTAATGCTGCTAATTGCCTTTTAAGGCACTTAATTATTCAAGCAATTATCTCTTTTGTTGTCTGTGGCTACAATGTATATTGACAACCAAATTACTGAGTATAAGTGAGTGCATAAATGATGACAATCTCATGAATTATGCATGTTCCACACTGTGACAATACAAAATTCTATTGATGATAGGCATACCTGAATAACACTGGAATGCACAAAACTGTGAGTCTATTTGTGGGCTGAGGAGTGTGCAACAAAAAAGTTAAACTACATGCACCAGTATGTAAACTTTTGATTTTATGACTTTTTTGCCACCTACATGTACACGTGCTTATCTTCAGTGCTACCCTTATTTGATGCAAATGATATGTCATTTATATAAAGGCAAAGTACAAAACAAAAAAATCTCATCTGGGCTTTTTGAAAAAATGAAGGAGGCCAGCGATTTTGTACGTATAAACAAAATCCCTAAACTGCATAGTGCATATCGGTACCTAGTCCGAAAATTTGCGACTCTCAATACTGTGCTGTGTATGAGAGTCCCAAAACTTAAGGTATCCATATCGTGCAAAAGTTTGTGCTGCATAATAAAACCAGTGTGAATCAAATTTGCAAGCTTCTTACTCACTACAGTTTCTTCAATAAACCCCGAAACTTCTGCCCTGCAAAGTTGCTGTTGTGAGCATTGCATCACCAAAAATTCAGCGTTTAATTCTAATTTTGCAGGGAGTTATCGAAATCCAAACGCGAAACATCACGTTGATGTGTACTGCAATGCATTGTGCAAAAAGACTCCTCAGCTAAAACATTTTCATCGTGTAGATAAAACAGCGCCCTCTGTTGATCTGAGTGAATGCAGAATGTTTCATTTTTAACAGAGGGCGCTATGTTCATTTGGCCATCGATTAAAAAACAAGTAAGCTGCAAGGCTCTTCCTACACCTACCCAGAATACCTTGGGAATCACACCACCATTTCTAAAGCATGGAGAATGACGTGGATGGTTTTTGAACTGTCAAAAACTTGCCTTAAAATTGGATTTAAGGTCTCAAATTTTGCAGGTGACATGCTTGCAACTTAAGCATTTTGATGTATGTGTTGTGTGGGCATTAATTAGCTGAATGGTGAGTAAAAAAAACGTCAGTAGTAATTTTGCACGTTTTTATGCACTCACGGTCCCAGTCTGGGGTAAAACTGTTGAGCAAAATCGTTGGAAAACTTTTTGCTTGGCCAGTATTAACCAGTTCACGCCGGGAATATTTTGACAAGAACGGAACGAGGCCCTGGATTATTTTTCACTCGACCTCAAGCCAGGCGGGTTGAAGCCATCACCCTCGGGCAGCACACTCATATTTCCGGCCTCGCTCGCTGCAAGCGGGTCACTGACAGATATTTCCGGCCTCGCTCCCTGCATGTTTATCCGTCATCCGTTCTGAATACCGCAAAACCTTTGCATATACGTCATCAGGCGCGAACTGCTAAAAGAAGTACGTTTAAAAACCAGCCAAGCACACATTTATACCCTTATTAAAAACTCTAACCTTCCCAAATCCTCCCAAATCCTCTTTGCAAAATGGAGGATTGTACAGGATCGAGGCTGTATGGCAAAAATGTGTGGCTGACGTTGGAGGATACACTGTGTTAAAGGTAGAGTCCATCATTTGCAGCCATCCGAAAAGTAACTGGCGTAATTATTGTTGAAAAACTAACTTGGTTGAAAGATAGTAAGGAGACTAAACTCCCTGTGAAATTATTCTTTCTGGGAAGCTGTCATTTTGAAGTAATCAACGAAAGAAGGCATTTCCAACGGTGATTCTTAAGAAGCACCGTAGGAAAATTTAAATTAGTAGTTCGTTTTGTTATTCAGCGCAGCGCGCACAAGTATTGGAACGACGCACACGCGCGCGCGGTTGTTATAATTCGTCGGATCAGTGCGCAACGTCGCGTATAGTTGCAATTCAAAACAATTCAAAACATGATTCAGCAACTTTTGGTTTGAAAATGAGATCTTAGAATGCTGTTTTTCTCGGAATGTACAGCTGAAGCTTAGCTGAAACTTCATCAGGTTAGTTGCTCAGTATCCTTCATTAGATTTTGAACTCTTTTGTTGCTTCAAACGAACGAAATGCACAAATTACAAATGATGGACTCTACCTTTAAGGTCTTGGGCCAGACCTTGTGTTATTAAGTGCTCAGCCGTGCGTAGATTTAGGCCTAGATACTAGTCCCATGGGCCTAAATGAGGCTGAAATACTGGACTACGTGTACCTCCGTATGTTCAGTCACACTGCAACATAAGGCCTGTGCCTAGGTGGTCCCGTTGCTAGTGGAACAGAAAATCAAATTAAGATCGGAATTATTTTGTCACTTGAAAATCACCCTAGCTATAGTATGACTGCTTAATAGCAAAAAAACGTTGAATTCCGAACCTTCAGAGGCCTCCTGTAATCATGGTGATTTCGGGCAGAATTCTGACGGTTTTCAAAAAGCATGGCGTCCCTGGTATTTGCATGAATAATCAAAGATACTAGACTGTTTCCTGGCCCCCCTATAAAAAGTTAAAAGGGCAATGTGGTCAGGGAACCAGACTAGAGCTTTAATCATCCACTGAGCGTTCGTCAACTTTGGCAAAGAGTGTCAACTTTGGCAAAGAGCACCACTGCTGTTGCCTGTCATTCAGTAATCTTTGGAGTTCTCTGACAGGCCCGGATGCAGTCCGATGGGACTAGGCCTATACTTGAAATCCTCCGCACTGCTCCAGGATGTCACTGGCTCTGCCTCAACATACTGACAGGGATTGCTGGAGGATTTTGCAGGATTGAGGCAGTGGTCACCCCTCTAGGGACCACAATCAAGAAATTTGCAGGATTGAGGCTGTATGCAATTTTTAAATGGCAGCAGTTGAAGGATTTTGCAGAATTGAGGTTGCATCCTAGCAAAAATGCCTTGGGAGTTAGGGTTAGTTAACAAGGCTTACATGGTGAATTCGTCCATGTATGATGCTTTGAATAATAAACAAAACTGTAGTGTTATACACATGTAGTGACATGGTCGCCGCTTGGGACTTTCAATACTGTGTATGAGAGTCCTAAAACTAATCAGATATTGAAAGCAAGCATAAACTCCCACGTGGAGTATTTAGGAGAAGAACCAACCAAGAACCAAGAACCAAAATAGACTGGCACATAAAACAGCCTTCCAAGTAATGTATGCCATAGATAAAGGGCAGGGTTTTGAATTTTTGAGGGAAATTTGGTGGTTAAATGACGATGACGACGACAAAACGCAACACGAAAATAAAGATGGCGATCACCGCGTGATGTACTGTGAGCACGCAAGTCGCGCTGCACAGCACCAACCGGCCCGTATTAAAACCGCGTAGGAAAATCATAATTTCCACCCCGGCCAAAAAACTGTTCAAAAATTACCAAGGGTGTCATTTACATTGAGAGAAATCTGCTTCAGGTTGACGATGTCATTTTTTAGTTTAATAAAAAAATTCTTGATGATAATTTGATCGAAACAAAACAGGGGCCCTACACTACCATGACTACACGATAGCCTCAACATTTTTTGAAAAAAAGTGGTGGCAGGATACAGAACTCTCCCCTCCCCCCCCCCCCCAAACAAAAATATGTTCATATGAAAAAATGATTTTTTTACACATCCAACAAATGCCATTTTAAATTGTCCCAACAGCAGTCAGCAGTATTTTTTATTCAAAACATAGGCCCTACTTACCGTTGAGCCATTTGGGGTGACGCCGGTGTATGTTGTTCTTTGTACTTGTACTTTGTAGTATGACTGAACTATTTTGCACCTCTTCTTTCCATTGAATGATCCCGGATGCTTTCCGGCTTTGCTTTGGCAGAGCTAGAGCCTAGAGGTCCCGATATTATCAGCACGCAAGGAAGGGTCTACCAAATGGAGAAGTCGTGTCAAATTCGTTGAATAATTTGAAAAAGAACACGAAATGAAAGAAAAAATTCCGTCTGACAGAAACACTTCTAAGTTCTAACACAGTACTCGAACATTTCTTCGAGTAACCTAGTAATGATTCAATTTCGACGGTTCATTACTTTGCAACATGTGGGTGTTGTACTATGCTGCCCTTGCTTGTTGTGCAGAATTTTGCGAATGACGTTTGAACAGTCTGGTGCACAGTCATCATTATCGAATTTTTACAGACGACAGCGGCGGTGGCAAGACCATTTCACACAAGAGTGTTTATCACATGTCACATGGAAACAATGTCATGTGATTTCCAGAGGTGAAAATTGATTGAATCCGGTTGGCCATTTCTGAAATTGCGATTCGTTTTCCGTTCGCCTTTAGCCCGGGAACCAGGCATTTGTAAGCATTCGGTGTTCAAACCGAACCAAGAGACTTCAGAACGTAGCTTCATTACATACATTTTGATATTCCTGTAGAAAAAAAAGTAGACGTATTTTGGGCCAGAGCCTCTGGAGTTACGAAATCATGAAGCTAGAGAGTAAAGCCATGTATGAAACGGTATCATAGTTTTAGAAACGGCCTCTGATGCACTGACTGATGGTGGCGCTCTTTTGAAAATAAGAGAAAATCTTGAAGGGGGCGGGGTAGGGGGAGGGACGTCCTCTCAGCTGCTGGGGGCTGTGAATGTGAATAGAAGTTTTGCCTTCCGGCACAAGACAAACTGTACAAATCGATTTGATGCTCAACTGGTTCTGAATTCTTCGGGTTTTTTTTTTAAGAGGGGGGGGGGGGGGAATGGTTCTATTCTTACTATCAGCTAAAAAAACACTATGAATAAATTGTTCATGAAATCCACTAATTCTAGTAACAGCATTCACAAAATTCACTTGGGTTTATTATTATTAGTACATGCATTACTTAGCCTGTTTGAGATATGGTGGACACATAGGAGGGCGCTATTTGGCAAAATCAGAGCCATATCTAGACCTGTTATATATAGTCAAAATATCAAGAAGAGACAATTTGCCACAAAATGAGAACATTTAATATAGATTTTCCCGTGAGAATGTTATAAATTACTTAGAAAAATAAACATCTGGATACAATTTTAAACTCGGACTATGTATTATGTTTATGTTCACAAACGCTCACAATCAAAAAGATTGCCCAAAACACACTGAAAAAGATCATTGCTACCCCATACCTTAATGTAGGACTTTCACTGATTTTTTTTTTTTTTATATGCATGTGTATATTTTTATTGCATCATTGTTACACTTCATCCATATGGCTGTCATGGTACAATATAAACCAATAAAACAGAAGAGCGGCAAGAATGTTCATGTATACTTGCGATATGGGTAATTCTATAAATGTGGGGTCCACTTATATACTGTCCTCGTTCAGTATCACATGCATAATTCTCTTAAACTCTGAATTCTGAACAAATCTCCTTAAAAGGGAACGTACATTATTGGCTTTTGCTGTAATTTTCAGAAATGAACTATTTGGGGGGTTAGTATAATAACAAATATTGTCAAATATTGTTACACTGACATGTTTGAAGTTTTGTGTTCGAAAATGCTGGAAAACCAAGAAAACCAAAAATGTTCCCCGACTCCACTAAAGATGAAATAGATAAAAAATGCCAGAAAACTGTAAGATAAGGGAACCAGTCTAGCTGGCCTGCACCCGTTCATGAACATGAAACCAATAGCAAACAAAATTTGGACTGAAAAAAAAAACCCAGTAAATTTGGATCAGTAGTTGAAAAACAGTTGGTCGGCCGACCACCATTAGAAATGTATACAAAAGTACCCTTTTTCTTGAAAATGACCTCACACCAGGTGCCCTAATTTTACAGGACGCTTTAGACTGTCATTTACCAACATCCAGGCTAGTAAGTTATTTCGTAACAACTTGGTAGTTTTATTTTTCGATGTTTGCAAATGTTGTATTTTCCCTGTAAGTCCTTTTTATCATAAGAGTAATCATGCGAAGCAAACTACCTATCCAACACATGAGAATAGTTTGAACTCAATAATACTTGGCAGCAAATAGTTCAGAGCTTTTCAGGGCCAGGAAAAATGTCATACTCCGGAACCTGAATTTATAGAATAATACATAAAGTGAAGAGAGTTGAATGCATTAAATCTGTTGCAGTATTGATCTGGCTTCACTACAGATCTTTCTTTAATTCATAAAACATAAATTTGGACAAAAAGGATTATAATTTCCAACATGGTTAGCAACAGTTTTGCCCAAAACGGCAAACTTGAATCTTTCTAAACCTCAAGATTTCACTGATTTCTCATCATTAAATCTACAGGAATGTTTACAAGCATGATGCATATAACGGCAGATCCGATCATAACACTGTCAAAGTTTTTTGTGCTTTAAAAAATTATAAAAATGACCAGTCACATAACTGACTTCAATCATATTAAGTTTTGTTGGTACTTTTTACAATATTTTTAGGATGTAAAAGAGCCCCAAAACTGCCCAACAATTTTCAAACGCAATGGACAAAGAAAACAATTCAAGCTGTTAAAATCATCCATTCATTTTTAAAAAGTACAGTGGAAGGCGCTGTTTAAAGGGGCACTGCGTCCTGAAATCCCCGAAAATTTCATGTTTTGGATTGTTTACTTATCCTATTTCAAACATCTGGTTGAAAGGAAACCGACCTAATGTTATAACGTTCCCGGGAAAAGACGAAAAAAAAACCTGATTGTTTACATCGGACACGATGGAGTATGATACGTGTTTCCTGTCGTTTTCATACAATGTACGATACACGTTGTGTGTGTCTAGTATTACACACGTACAGCACCGTGCTCAGGAACAGCGGTGCCCAATCACCAATGCACAAAATGTGATTTCTTACACATCCATAAAAGACAAACCCTTGCTGTTGGAATCACAACTAGCACGAACAGCCCGACTTTTTGGGGTCGCAAAAGTGGACCCCGAAAGTCATTCTCGCACCAATAACGCAAGAATACTACAAAAGCGCCCAGTTTTTAAAGGATAGTTGTGTGGATGTTTATATCCTACTTTTAAATGTTCTTTCCGATTAACATCATTTCGTTCAAAACGCGTTTTGTAGCCCAATTGGGCGTATTCAAGGACGCAGTGTCCCTTTTAGGTACACTTTTAAAGTTTAACAAATATAACATTGCGGGATAAGAAAAGTGTCATTTTACGGCACCCAAGCTAAGCCTTACCCTTTCATATCATTCTAGCAAACAATCACCGTTAATGTTGTACAAATGGTATCCATATCTCAAATGCTATCAAACTAAACCAAACCAGCAAAAAGAAACGAAAATACCAATCCACATATCCCATTGTAATGACAGTCAACATTCAGATGTGTAGAATAACTGAACATGGCTGACTTATAAAAAAGTTTATTAAGCCAAAAAAAAAATACTCGGTCTCTGGTCAGCGCGCGCGTCGATTTTAATCATGCGCGTCAACCTTTTTTTTTTTTAAATGAACACGGAAGTTACAACAGCGCCCTCTATTGCCGCGCCTCCTCAAATTTTTGTACCAAGGAGCACCAAGGAATGGGGAAATTGCACCAAGGCAAATGATAAAGGGCAACAAGGCAAATTATGGAGGACACCAATGTATAATGAGGACACCTTGTCTGTATAATACAAGCTTGAAAAAAAAAAAAAACCACCAAAAAACCAAAAAAAAACCGCGTCGCCGCATAAATTCCGGAACTTCGGTCTGACCAGAGACCGACTATTTTTTTTTTTTGGCCTTAGACAAACATATGCAAAAGTCCTGCATGTTTAGCACACGCTCTTTGCTATGTTTGTGTGATGATATCCAACTCCCATCATTGACATGGTAACTGCATATATTATTGTCAGCAGTCGTCATCATTGGTCTTACTGCTGCTTCCCTCCAAGCGTCCACACAGGTCGTGCCTTCGATGCTGCATGACGGGCATCTCAGTGCGGACTCTGCGCAGATAACTCAGGTCGATATCGGCCACGGCAACATCCAGGCCGTCATGGCAACAGGCGACAATGCAGCCCCACGGATCCACAATCTGCAAAATAGCACAATGGTTTACCAGGTTGACTTGCAAAGGCGGATCTAAGAAATAAAGGCTGCTATCATTTTGCACATTATTGTACCTAAAGGGAATGTACAACATTTTGTGCTGTTGCTACAATGTTCAGAAATAAATGGATTTGGAGGATTAGTATGTTATAGCAAATACTGTTAAACTGGCTTGTGCCACGTTTTGGGCTTGTAGATGCTGGATAAACCAAGAAAAAACAATCGTGTTATTGTAGTCTGGTTCCCTGACCCCACTTAAGATGAAACGAAGCAATTAATAGACTTTGAGGAATTGTAAGGTCAGAGAATCAGTCTAGCAGGCTTGTACCCGTTCACAGGTTTGTAATCAATTGCAAAGGAAATGCGGAATAACTAACTATGAAAAATTAGGAACACTTTTTGAAAAAAGCCAGTTTTCTCCAACAGTGTTCAGCCGACCAGCGTTGGGAAAATACCATTTTTCTTGAAAATGTCAGCACACAAGGAGCCACGATTTTACAGGATGCTTTAGACTGTCAGTCCCTAACAATCCAGTAAGGTATTTTGTGAAAATTTTATCATTTCATTTTGTGATGTTTGCAAATGTTGTATCTTCCCTTTAAGATGCTGTGAGTCTTTGATGTTACATACCATAGCCCGGCCATATGAAGCCCTCTTCTCATGATGTTTACCCGTTTGTGCGGCTGCAATTACATAACACTGGTTCTCTATGGCTCTGCTGCGTAGTAGCACCTGAAAGAGTTGTTACAAAGAGTGGTTAATTGTCATAAACAATGGGAATGTACCAGTGACGTTATTATCAGGAGGGTGTCAGGGGCACCCCCCCCCCCAACTTGAGGACTGTATCACCCTATCCCTAGTCCCCTACCCCCCCCCCCCCCAGCTCCCAAACTCCTGGAAAAAAACTTTTAACTACAACGAAACCCATTGAGTCCCCCTGAAACTCAGAAGCAAACATTTTTTGTACACAGATCTCCACATCAGGGCTGGCAACCGCTGTCTTGAATAGCCAATGACATCATAGCCAGCAAGGATGGAAGGGGGGTTCAGCAAAAGGGCAACATTTTTGTTTGTTTCTGTCTCAATAAATTACTGAAAACAGAAAACTCACAATTCTCAACTTTTTCCCAGTAACTTATGTATTCAGAGTTTTTTAAGGAGTTTCGTGTCCTATTTCTACCTCTGTAAGCGTTTTAAATGAGCATTATGTGGGCAAAAATGTTCACAGTTCCTACCGACTTCCATTTTGCAAGATTTGTTTCAGGGGTTTGTAACTCAAAATTTAACTTGTGGCAACTTCACTCTCATTTTGTTGGGATGGGTCATGAATTAAAGGAGCAGACATGAATACCTCCCAGTGTGCCATTCCTGTGAGCTGTGTGAATGCTGACGGGTAGGTGAGAATCTCTGCTCCTTGCTGGGTCAGGGCCGTGGACATTTCAGGAAACCGTACATCGTAACACTGACGACGCAAGACTGATTAAGGATTAAACAATCCCTTCAGCAGCTTGGTAATGTAGAGTTTAAGAAAGTATATTGCTGTCACAAAAAAATTGTAGGTGATTTTCCAGATCCAAAGGGCTTGCCTCTGGTACTCTTGAGTCATTGACTGAGTCATTGAAAGACTGACTGACTGGCTGGCTGACTCCCCGACTGACTGGGTCACTGAGTAAATGTCCAAAACAGTGTGGCCTTGAGGTTTTTTGTGGAGCGCTGTGGTCCAATGGTTACGGTGTTCGACTCACTTGCCGCGGTACGTGGGTTCGAACCCGGACAGGGAACATGGTGCTTGTGTTCTTGGGCAAGACACTTTACTACAATTGCCTCTCTCCACCCAGAAGTATAAATGGGTACCTGTGAAGGTAGAGACCAGAATGCGCTGATCTTGAGCTGCTGCAAAAACTGGTCTCATGGCCTGATGAACAGGGGTAATAATTGTGAAGCGCTTTGAGACCTTTGGTATAAAGCGCTATATAAGCACTATATATTATTATTATTATTATTATTATTATTAATTATTATTATTATTATTATAGAGACCTTTTGGTCCAGCTAGATGAGGCATGCCTAGTCTTGTCAAAGAGATTTTGACGCATTCTACTTTTGTGACAATAGTCTTGAGTTTTACATTCTTAATCTACTAGGCCCTTCAAAACACTCCAATATCTACCTTAACAACCCTAACCCTGCCAGATGCAACACAGTGCATCAGGTAGAAAAGAACTGGTGCCTTTTGGTGCATTCACCTACCAACACCGGTGCATGAATGGCCAGCTCTGAAACAATGAGAGCTAAGTCCCATTGAACAATGCCACAGTTGTATCCTGCTGCATGCGGTGATCACAGACTCTGAGGCAGTGTGGCTTTGAGCCTTTTCCCCTGATGCATCTTGCTACATTTGGCAGGCTTGTCACTTAGTCAAGTGTTGCATGCTGCTAGGTTTGGCAGGGTTGTAGCAAACATACCCTTTCAACCAGATGTTTGAAATAGGCTAAGTTTAAAACAATCCAAAACACAACGTTTTCGGGGATTTCAGGATCTAGTGCCCCTTTAAGAATATGGCCTATTCTTAGTACCACATTGACATCAGGTGATCACCACAAGGGTGATGAGCAGCCTGTCTTCCAAGGAATGCCAAGCTAATCCCTTTGAGAAGTAAATGATCACCATCCAGATCCAAATCACCCGTCTTTGCTGACTGAGGTTTGCATCCTCCAACGACTCCATATGCAGGGCTGCCAACTTTGAGTGCGAGCTGAGCTTGAGAATTTGGTGATGGAGCTTGATCAGAACGAATGCGAGCGCACAGTGCGAAACCCTGACTGTGTGGGGTTAGGGCCCCTGAAAGTTTTGGATTCTAGACGCTTTGTGGTGCGATCTGATCTGAGGTAATACTTTGACCAATTTTTTTGAGCAAAAGTGAACATTAAAACATCATTTTTGAGTTTGGAGTCAATTATTTCTTTCCTTTTTTAGCATGAGAAATACTGTGCGGGCGTGACAGCGTTAAAATTACCTGGAATGCTTGAGTCTCATCACGCTCAAAGTGTAAGCGTTGGCAGCCCTGCTTAAGTAGGGTATTGGCATATCTGTCTGACGGACAAATATTTACACTTAAAAAGCAAGGTCTTAATAAACTTAACAAGGATACAACCATTGGCGCTACTTTGCCCAGGGGAGTGTCCACAACTTTGCTCATGTGCTCGCCATGGAGAACATAACTGGACTCTTGTAGGTTCATGCGGCCTTCTATCTGCGCTTGGAACAGATGCGCTTTGCGATACACGGATGCAATTTCCCCCTCTGGATTGAGAAGAACGTGGGCGCAGTAGATTTTATCGCCGACTGGCTGTACTGGTCCCTGTGGGTAAGAAAGATAATGGCCAATTATTATTATAATTGGAAAACAACCAAAAAAAATTTAGGCTTGTCTTGGGAAGGGGATATAGATTGGGAGTAAAGGCGTTTGCACCAAGAATCTTCCTCAACCCCGAGAGAGAGCTCTCCTTGAAATTGTGCCACTGGCACACGAGATCACAACTTTTTGTCCAATATGCTACGCTGCTAATTGTTTACCCTGTAAAATATGCTCAAGTAACCCTATGAACTCCCCAGGCATTTTTGCTAGGATGCAGCCTCAATCCTGCAAAATCCTGCAAATGCCTCATGTAAAAGTTGCATACAGCCTCAATCCTGCAAAAGCCTCCGTTACTTCTTGAATATGGTCCTTGGAGGGATGACCACTGCCTCAATCCTGCAAAATCCTCCAGCAATCACTGCCAGTATGTTGAGGCACAGCCAGTGACAGTCTGGAGCAGTGCGGAAGATTTCAAGTATAATCTAGGCCTAAATTTATGCATGGCTGAGCATACACAACACAAGGTCCGGCTCAAGACCTTGACACATTAAATCCTCCGAAATAAGCCACACATTTTTGCCATATAGCCTCAATACTTCATTTTGCAAAGAGGATTTGGGAGGATTTGGGAAGGTTATAATTAGGCTTAATTAAAGGATCCCAGCTCAACTCCCAATCTTCCATTCCAGTCTTTAAATTCTTAAAACTTTGGAGAGTTTAAATTCAGCGTTCGGTTTGCCCTTTAACTGCCGTAATTTCGTAAGCGTACTCAGTGCAGTCCAAGGGTTTATGCGGGGAAAAATCACAAGCTTACTAGTTTTGGACTTGAACCTATAAAGCCTGTTTCTTACTAGTGAGTTTAGTCTAGTGAACCCACAACCACCTGCTCACAAGCTTAATAGGCATATTGCGTCACGTTACGGTCAGTGCAACAAGGTAACTCCATTCTGCAACAAAGTCGTATCTCGCGCGAATACACTCCGTGCAACAACATCGTATCTCGACGTCCATTAACCATGTGTGTAGTATCTGGCTTATTTTAAGTGAGATATGATCTTTTGACATTCTGAAACTCGGGTTTCACGTACGGACAATTTGGGGAGATACGACATTGTTGCACGGACAATGCAAATGATCCTATATGAACGAGAGTCTTGTTGAAACTGGCAGTGTACGCACCATTTCATGGACCCCACCCAGTGATATCCACACACCGTACTGTCTGCACAGCTCAGCGTAGCCAGTCACCATTTTGCCGTTGAGTGGCTCAGCCATGCTGGCTGACTTCTCTGCCGAAGAGGCGATATAGTCCACACCCTCGGGCAAGAACACCATCTACACAGTCAACAGACAAATGCACGTATTAATATTACACTTTACCACTATACTTACGAGCCTTGATATGACTTTATAGACAAATTTGAAAATAGTATCCAAGCCAGGATTTCAGTTTTAAGTCATTGTTGGACAGAGGACCTTTTTTTTCAAAATTTCTTCTACAAAAGAGAGCGAGGCCTTTTTCTCAGCAGACATTAATGTATTTCAGTGCTGTCCATGATCTTGTGTAGTGTATGGAATATCCGCTTGCAGACAAGCGTCTATGATATCCTCGCAGATTAGGCGAATAATTATGCGAAACAACACCGTGTCTTAATTGACCTCGAGATTCTGACCATTTTGCGGGTGCCTTCTATCGGGTCTTCCGTAACTAACCCGTTATTGTATTGCGAAAGCTTGGCAGCCAAATTGACCAATCAACAGCTAATGTCACATTTCTGATGAAAATGACTTCACAACTTCAAAAGTCGACTCTGTGCGGCTGACGAGCGAGGTTTTAGTAAAATTTGCATGCTTAGATATATCAGACGTTGGATACAGAGACAGGGCTCCGTTGGACAATGGGTGATACTCAGACTAGATCTTGTGAGGAAAATAATTACCTGCTCGGATGGGACTCGAACCCAGGACCTTCTCACTACTTGTGGTTAAGATGTCTGGACCACAACAGCATTGAGTTTTTCAAAGTTTGAACAAGCTGACATGTATGCCAGTGGATTAGGTTTTCAGTTCCCTCCTTGATTTCATGGGTTTCCCCGGAAAAATCATTCCAGAGTTTTCTTTCCACCTCTAAAACTGAACACTTGTTCAACTTCTTCCATTCTTCTAGATCTCAGTGGCTATAGTTATGGCAGCCGTAACGCAATTTTTAAGTGCTATCATTATGGAAGCGTCTGGTTCTCTGACCCGATAGTATTCAACATCAGGATCTTTGGCTGTTGGAATCAGACTATCTTTCAACCGAATGGTTCTCAGACTTTTTTTCCTTTTTAAAAAAAAATCATCTTTCAACCGAATGGTTCTCAGACTTTTTTTCCTTTTTAAAAAAAATCCTCCAAACGCCAAGGACTACGAAGAAGAAAACAATAATACTTAAATTAAAAAATAAAAATGTTGACTTTCAAACCCCGATCCCCGGCAAAGTAGTCCAATGTGTAACCAATTGAGCTGATGTGTCGAAGCATTCTGGTTGGTCGGGTAGTTATAAATGTGATGTACCGGTAGGTTCACAATGGTGATTTTACACTGCCGCAACAATAGCCACTACGTTTCTAGGGATCTTCAGGCTTGCACAGTGCCAGAGTTGTAATTCGCGAGTCAATGAATCGACTCTAGTCCGACTCAAGTCACAATTTTTGGTGACTCAACTCGAGTCCCTAAGGGCAAATGACTCGACTCGAGTCACTGCGAGCAAATGACTCGACTCGACTCGAGTCCCTCATCAGAATTACTCGACTCGACTCGAGGAAGGCTAATAAGACTCGATTTACAAAAATAAAAGCAAAACTTTGCAAAAAAATATTTGCAATGACTTACGCCGGTGCTGGTTTTTGTTTATGTCACATTACAATGTTCACGAATAATAAATATACATACGTGGTTATGATCAGTGTCCCCATTAGTGGAATGGCAATCAGCTGGCACCCCCTTTTTATTTTCATTAAGAGTCAAATGTGGTGTCACCACAAGCCCGAATGTAAAATTGAAAAAGGCAAAAATGACTTTCTCTCTTGTGTTTATTTATTGTATAGTGTTTAAATATTTGTGACTCGAATTAACTCGAGCTAAATACATGACTCAACTACACTACACACTGTGACTCGACTTGACTTGACTCGACCTTCCTGACCTAATGGCTCTACTCGAGTCACTTCTTTAAAATGACTCAACTCGACTTGAGTCACAAAAATCAGTGACTCGTTACAAGTCTGCAGGTGCATTTTTTTGAGGATCCCTTGATTTTGTTTCCAGAAAGACGATTACATTGTATAATCACCTTAGCACCCATCTTGGCAGCTCGCTGAACCAGGTAGGAACCAGCTCGGAAATTGGCATCTTTGTCTTCCGTAGCCGTCATCTGGCACACGGCTGCCAGGTTGACATCCTCCCGAAAGCCCTTCTCAACCTCTTCCATTGTGAATAGCGCCCTCGCCTGTCGGTGCTGGCAGATGATGGAGTTTGGACGAGGACCTTTGACGATGAAGTTTGGACGAACAGATGAACACAAGGTTTTGCAGAGGACGTGGTGTAGAGACTTGAGCAGCATAGCAGTTTACAACGAAGACGATTATTTTGACTGTGCAAATATTTTGGAAGCATCATCATATTATTACTTGGATGAAACTGGAAGAAAAAGGGCAGAGAGAATGTTAATAATGACAACACATGTAGAACATTGAGAAATGAAAGAGAAGATTATTTTAAATAGACCAACAAGGGTATACATGTACCCCGATAGTAGGCTTCAGGATCCTTTTAGCAGTTTAAGGTCTTCAATGTTAAAAGTAATTCCTTAAAGATTTATAAAACCTCAAATAATCTAAACATTAAAAAACGCTCTCCAGAGGGTGTGCCGGAGGGGGGGCAGGGGGATTCCGCACCCCCTGGATCCACAACTGATAATTAGTATGAGATCGTGTACATACACCATACATGAAAGAAAAACCAAATACAAAGGTGTACGGGCTACCTCCATGCTACAACCACAACATATAGCATAGCATCGTGTGTAGCCCCATTAACCCTAATTCCCTAGGCCTTTTTGCTAGGATGTAGCCTCAAACCTGCAAAATCCTCCAATTGGCCTCATGGAAAAATAGCATATAGCCTCAATCCTGCAAATTCCTCCATTACTTCTTGAATATGGTCCGTGGAGAGGTGACCACTGCCTGAATCCTGCAAAATCCTCCGACTATGACTGTCAATAGGCCGAGGCAGAGGCAGTGACATCCTGGAGCAGTACAGAGGATTTCAAGTATAATCAAGGACTAAATTTATGCACGGCTGAGCATAAACAACACAAGGTCCGGCCCAAGACCTTGACACAGTGCGTACTCCGAAATCAGCAACGCACTTTTGCCACGTAACCTCAATCCTGTAAATTCCTCCAATTTGCAAAAAGGATTTTGCAGGATTTGGGATGGTAATGGAAACGCACTGGAGTGGAGTAAACCCGGGCTACATCATGTGTATTATCGTATCGTGTACATACAAGATAACTAGCGTACCCGTACCCAACGCAGTTATCGTCATGATTGTGTATGTGCACGATAATATCTCGTCAGGTGTACGTACAACATAAGGGGCCAAATGGTGCAGCAGGCACATGTACCGTATACGGATATGTGGCTCGTCATCACTGGTTACAGTATATCACCATTTTGTGTTGTTATTTCACCAAACTCACATAAGTAAATAACATTTTGATGACTGGGAGTGTTGTTGGTTGTGGAATGTCGAATATGCACAACAGAACAGTATGCCAGATTGAATGTCGGTCACTTCGGCACCTAGCCAACTCGGCACCTGCCAACTCAGCACCTTGCCAACTCGGCACCTTGTCAACTGGGCACCTAGACGGCACCTAGCCAACTCAGCACCTAGTCAACTCGGCACCCAAATTCTGCCTCCTTCTCCCGACTTCCAACTCGGCACCTGACCAACTCGGCACCTGACCTCCCCAAACCATGGTCTGTCCCCAAATAATCAGTTATTTGTCCCACTTTTCTTTGGAAATGCCCCAGAAATCGTTACTCTCTGGTCTTAAGTAAGTGGGTTTTTGTTGGGGGGGGGGGGGTGGGGTACAAAATAAAAACTTGCTTTTGTCCTGTGCGCACGAGGTCAAAGGAAATCAGCAGGGCTCCTCTCACATGAGTGCCAAAAAATAACGGTTTAGCGCGGGGTACCATCCTCCAAATTGTGGGCCGAATCGTAGTGCTGCATCGCGCCAGGCTTCACCGTGCATGATGGGTGGCAATCACGGGCTACGCCAGCACAAAAGATTTCCACGTTGACCAGCGGAGATTGTGCGTACAAGCCCGGTCTGCCCCACGCGAAAACATTAGATAACGAAGGCAACATTTTTGATTCTCGATATTATTATTTAATTAGCCGGTTTGCGAAATAAAGCAATTGTGAAGGTGCCGAGTTAGCCAAGTGCCGACTCGGCTAGGTGCCGAGTTGGTGTTTGTACAGGTGCTGAGTTGGCAAGGTGCCGAGTTGGTAGGTGCCGAATTGGCAAGGTGCCGAAGTGACCAGATGGGCCCCCTATCATTTGCCTATCCCTAGGCCTACCATTTGCCTATCGCCAGAATACATAGGCCTAGGCTATGGTCATGATGCCGGTTAGCCCCATAAATGTGGCCAATTTACTGGACTACCTCCGTAAATAAAGGCCACACTTCCACCATGTACAAAAACATGTCGAACTTTGTCAAATTTTGATTTTCACATTTAGGCTTAGTTTGTAGATTATTTTTGCTTTAGAAGCATACTCACCCTATAGGCTAATCAGAAAGTGCTGCCTTTTTCAGATGTTTATTTTTCGTGAAATTTTCAGATTCGTTTGCACACGTTTGCGTATCAAAATTTCAACATGAAATTTCACGAAAATTATGCATCACATTGAGTTTTGGCTGGTAACCTGCTTTTTTAAGCCAGCCTTTTTTGTGCTAAGCAAATTGTTGTGCTTAGCAGTGCCGTGAAATTGGCCCCTGATTTTACTAACAAAAAATAACATGACTAAGGCCAAAAAAAAAAAGTCTCCGGTTTCTGGTATGCGCGCGCGTCGCCGTAGCCATGCGCGTCGGCAAAATGAAAAAGTTTTTTTTTCAATGCAAGATGATGTCTCAAAACCGCCAAACTCACTGGTTTGACTGGAATCCTGCTGCTGCACAATTTTAACGTGTTTTTAGATGGGGGTTATGATCGAGAATAAGCTTTATGTGGCCTCTCTGGACTCCCATATATTTGCACAAAGTTTAGTCGGACACCATTTAATATTTGCAGTCATCAGCCGACATTTGAAGCAAAAAAGTCAGGTAAAAAAAAAAAAAAAGCCGCGTCGCCGCACCACTTTTTTGGCAAGCTCCATACCAGAAACCGGAGACTTTTTTTTTTTGGCCTAAGGCAGCAATGTTTTTTTGTGCTTAAGCAAATGTTATGCTTAACATGCTTAAGGCTAAGCAGCTCTATGAAATTGGCCCCTGGCATGGCAGTCTCTACTGTATCGTGTACGTACATGTACATGACGTACCTAACGTACGTACACATTAAGAACACTGAAGAAACAATTCACGATTTTGTATCCAGCTGTCAGCGCAGGGAAGGCCGGCTACTGCTGCCAACAGTCATGACAGTGACATGTCTGCGAAGCATTTACCGCCTTCTTCATTTGCTGCTCCCCTTGTCATATGGATTAAAGGTTTGATTAACCTCGTTTTCCAGGCGTTAAAGCAGTACGATACCATCACTGATCTTTGTATATATTATTTACCATTGGCTTGTAACCCGTAACATCGTCTGGGGATGAGACTGATTTCTACTTAGTAATCAAGCACGAACAACCAAACATTCTCGCGAGATCAAAACGAGGCTGTGTCGTTCACTAGGGACGCCACTTTGAATCCAAGGGCCCGTAATTTACCTTTTCTAAATCGATTTACAATGCCTAAAACATGAAGAAGATTTTTAAAAGCAGTAAGGCGAAGGGAAAAAGTTCCGCTCCAGAGCCAGTCAGTAATGCAGCGTTCGATCCTCCAGGTTATTCGCTGAAGGAGAAGGATTTACCGAAGCTGCACAAGTCGGCCTGGGGCGGCGAGTTGGTGAAAGTGCAGCAACTCAGCAAGAAGGGAGATGTCAATCAACTTGATAAGGGGAACAGGTAAATGAGGGGCATTTGAAAACATATGTTAAGTAGGCCCTGCATAATCGCAACAAGGAAGGAATGTTGCATCCTGACGCCACTTTTTTCATCATCAGTGATCATACATCATGTACAACTACATGTATGTTTAAATATCTCAGTGAGTGAGTGAGTGAAGTTCAGTCATTCTCATTGGCTTGCAAAAATGCATTGCATTCTCAATTTTGCACTTGACTCTCCATTAACTTTGTACACAACCAAAGAAGTAGCATCTGGATACTACATTTTTTTCCTGCAACAATAATTTATTCTAATTTTAAGTTTGACAATCAGTGACAATATAACAATTATTTTAGTTTTACAAATTCTTTATTCTAGACTCGTTTCCAAGATGTGTCAAGTGACACATTTTTGGAAATTTGCCCAATTACAATGCAACTACTGTTGCATTGTAATTGGGCAAATCCTCAGATCATGCAGATGGGTGCGTGCAAGCGTCAGCGTAGAAACAATGCACATGCAAGCGCGGTTGTTATTATTTGTCAGTTCAGTACGTCACATTGCGTAGCTGCAATCAGCCGAATGAGAATGCGTTGTGGACGCTGATTTCGTGCGCAATTCAAAACATGACTCGGTAACTTTTGAATTGAAACCGAGATTCTAGAATATTAGTGTTTTCTCGGAATATACAGCATTCACTGAGCTAGAAGTCCATCAGGTTTAGCTGGTAAGCACCCATCTTATTCTTTAGATTTTGAGCACTTTTGTCACTTCAAATGATTTTAAACCGATTCCCTTTTTTCCCCTTCATTCTAGAACCGCCCTTCATTTGGCGTGTTCTCAAGGCCACAAAGAGATTGCGGCATTCCTAGTGTCAAACAAAGCCAAGCTGAACCTGTGTGACAATGACCAGCGGTCGCCTCTCATGAAGGTAATTGTGGACATCATGCAAGCACATACATGTACGCCTACATGTAGTCTGAAAATGTGGGACTCTCAATATTGTTACTGTGTATGACTATGAGAGTCCCAAAACTTAAGGTAACCAACATCCCTTTAGTTCTGCATCAGTCAACTGTCAAAAGAAACGTATGGTGCCGGTGTATTTCTGCACATCTCTCCATAATCTGCCACCAGACCACTGAAGGGTCAATCTTTTTAAACAGTTAAACATGTACATGTACCAGTCTAGTCTTAGGCTTCAAATTGAAATTACTTGGCTCCACTCACAGGTGCAAAATATCAAAGAAAAGTCTCCTTTAAAAGTGCTGTCCTTTTCAAGAAAAATGGAATTTTTGTATCAATTTCCAATGATGGTCGGCCGACCATCGTTGGAAAAACTGATTTTTTTTTTGTGGTCTTCTTCAAATAATGCCCCCATTTACCAAATTTAGCTAGTCCACATTTTGTTTGCAATTGGTAACACATCCGTGAACGGGTGCAAGTCTGGTTCCCTGACCTGACAATTCATCTGAAGTAGGGTCAGGAAACCAGACTACAAGAACAGCAGTTGCTTTCTCGATTTTCCAGCATCTATGAAAACTTTTTTCATAGTTCATTAAAATACTAATCCCCAATCCATCCATTTCTGAAAATTATAGCTATGTGTATTAAATACCCTTTAAACATCTGTTATTTCCCCCCAAGTGGCCTGCAGTGTGGGCCCCATTGATTTTCATTTTTTTTATATGTCTCCTTTTTCCTACATTTTAAAGGGAATGTACATCATTGGCTTTTGCTGTCATTTTCAGAAATGAACTATTTGAGGGGTTAGTATAATAGATCAAATATTGTTACACTGACAGCATTTGCAGATTTGTGTTCGAAAATGCTGGAAAAACCAAGAAAAATAAAACTGTTCAAGTAGTCTGGTTCCCTGACTCCACTAAATATAAAATGGATCAATTTACAGATGCCGGAAAATTGTAAGGTAAGGGTACCAGTCTAGCTGGCCTGCACCCGTCCATGAACATGTAACCAATAGCAAACAAAATTTGGACTGAATTAATGGTAAATTTGGAGCAGTAGTTGAAAAATAGTTAGGTTTTTCCAATGGTGGTCGGCCGATCACCGCTGGAAATTTTTTACAAAAATACCGTTTTCTTAAAAATGACTTCACACCAGGTGCCATAATTTTACAGGATGCTTTAGACTGTCATTTACCAACATCCTATTAGGGTATTTCGTAAAAACTTGGTAGTTTTATTTTTCGATGTTTGTATATTCCCTTTAACATCACTTCATTATTTCTTTATTATATATTGCTATAGACAATTTCTTTTGATCAAGTTGCAGTGTTATTACATTTTTAATGATGTTGACATGACAAATGTAGCTGAACGGAATAGCTGGTACTCTGAAACGTGGTTATTTTTGTAAACACTACCCACAAAATAATATCAACATAACCAGTAATGAAATAACCAATAATAGGCATCATGTCTATTCTCTTAAAGGCTGCCCAAGGCAACCACGTGGCTTGCGTTGAGACCCTTCTGAGGAGCAGTGCAGACCCTAACCTAGTGGATAAGGATGGCAACACTGCGTTACACGTTGGCGCTCATGGGGGCTTTGTGGATGTCGTCCTGCTCTTGTTGAAGGGCGGCGCTATGGTCAACGCCCCAAACAAGGTCAGACAGTAGTTTTCATGAAGTTGTTGAAAGGTTTGTCAGCTGGTAAGAGTCTCTGGTTTATATCCGCATGTATTTGCTAAAACTTTAAGTAAGATTTGAGGCTTTGCATGGTGGAGATACTAAATAATGAAAGGTTTGCGGAAACACCACGTGCGAATAATTTCTCAACTAAGAGAATGGTTCTGAAAAGAACCAGAGGTATAAACTCGACGTTCCGGTCAGTATGCTGACTGGAACGTCGAGTTTATACCTCTGGTTCTTTTCAGAACCATTCTCTTAGTTGAGAAATTATTCGCACATGGTGTTTCCGCAAACCTTTCATTATTTGCTAAAAGTTTGTTCGATAAGATTTGAAGGTTTGCATGGTGATGACAGCAATGAGATTAAGTCTACAGTTGCACCATGTAAGAAATCCCTTTTGTGCATTTGTGAGGTTTTGAAAAGAACCGTGAAACTAAAGCCCTTTTCACACTAGACAAATCTCGGGGTTGACGCAGGGTTGAAAACATGCATCGTTTCACACTTGAAGAATTTCAACCCTGCGTCAACCCCGAGATTGATTTCGCCCAGGGTCGACCTCAACCCTGCTCAAGACCAGGGTTGAGATTTTCAACCCGGGTTGAAATTCTTGCCAGGGTTCAAAACAGTAGTAACTGAGTATGATAAGCTTGATTTGCATGAAACAAGTGTGAAACAATGCGGGATTGAACGCGGGGTTGAAAAATTAAAAAGTCAACCTGGGGCGGCACTGGGTTCGCCCAGGGTCGAGTTCAACCCAGGTTGATAGGCTCTAGTGTGAAAAGGGTTTATGGGTACGTTCAGACGGAGGGAAGTTTTGGATAGAGCTCTTTTCCAATTAATGAACTCAACAGGGGTTCGGTGGAGCTAGTGATAAAATCTAAATATGCTTACGTTCATACAATGATGGTTAACTCGGACCGGATGCGCCAGAATTGAGCTAGGTCTGTTGCGTCCAAATGACAAATAACGATGGAGCCAGGTCATAAAATGAAGCCCTGCTGAGCTGAAAGTGGAGCTAGCCCCACAAATTTTGGGGGCTCGAATTGGGCTGGATAGCTCCAGAGCTAGCTTCAGAGGTGGAGTTAAGATGCGTCCAAACCACAACTATTTTGGGTCGAGCTAGCTAGCTCTGGAGCTATATCCGGAGCTTGGCTAAGCATAAACAACACAAGGTGTAACTTAAGACCTGACACAATGCATCCTGCAAAATCAATTGGAAATAACATATGGCCTCCATTCTCCGAAAACTTCCAATACTGCCTGGTGGATTTTGGAGGATTGAGCAGGGTTAGGGTTAAGAGCAAAAGCTCCCAAAATATTTGTTTCCAAATTTTTCTTTTCGTAAGTTTTAGATTATTTAATAGTTCACAATGCATGTTTGACTGTCTATCCTGGTTTCTTCAATGCAATATTCACTTTTGATCTATATAACCCTGATTGCTGAGCTGTACGTCTTTTAAACATAAATCGGCTAACAGTGCCACTGTAGTGTCTGTTATTTTTACTTAGTATTTGATTTACTCTGTAGAGGGGGAGTACACCGTTGCACTTGTGCACTGAGGCTAAACAGGATGTCATGGCAGAGGTGCTGTTGGACAACGACGCTGACGTCAACGCAACGGATAACGACAACAGGTAAAACACACATAGTCTGCGAAGGAACTGTATGCACATGAGTCAAGGTATTCCGCAAACTGTTAGTGGAGCAAAATAAATGTTTACCGACAGGATTTAATCATTTTTAGAGAACTGTACCTCCAATTTTTCTTTATAAAATTGTTGCACACAACATGTGCAAGATAGCAAACCTAAAATTCCTATGGCTTGATCACAAGAAAGATTATCATAGAAAAATTCAAAGTGGATTTGTGTCTGCCTCCTCTTTGATGATTAAAGTTGCTTAACACTACCAGTCCACCACCAATCCAGTTTGTCATTTGCCTCTGAATTACTCATTCAATCACCTACATAGGAACTCAGCGATGATAAGGAAGACAAGAAATATATCTCTTCACCTTCTTTGTTTTGGTTTTGCAGGACTGCTCTGATGCTGGCCTGTCAGTCAGACCAAATTGGCCTGGTCAAGTTACTGCTGGAACGCAAGGCAGACACAGAGATCAAGGACAGCAAGGGATGGACGGCCAACGACCAGGCTATCATGGCAGGATTCCATGGGTAAGATTGAAGGGAGCGGTCTCAGAACACGGAATGCTTGGAATATGCCACTTGGTGATCCCAACTGTTCTAATTGGGAACTAACAAAGTCTTGCTGCACGTGCAAGTACAGTAAAATCTGCTTTAAGCCAGTACTGATCATCTGGTAAGTATTTATTGCCAGTATACTTGGCATGAAACTTCTGAGACTCAGAGCAATTGTAAACCCCCCCCCCCCCTTGCCAGCCTGTGGGCTCCGTGATCAAGTACTCCTTCAACGGCCAGAAAAGGAGAGTTAGGGGAGACCTATAGACAAGTTCCCGGTCCATCAACTGCGTATTTCCAAAGTTATTTGGGGCGGGGATTAGTGTGGGAGACCAGAAATTTGAACGTATTCATGTGCCGAAGACGCCTGACGCTCACGCGAAGACGCTGTGGCTAATTATTTGCACATTCAGGAAGTCGTGCGTACTTCGCACCCAAACCAGTACAATACAGTACGCTCATGCTGTGTGTCCTGCTCTCAAAAGTGGTAAAAAGGTGCCCTCTTTTGTTGGCGCACAGAGCCCATTGAATGTTATTCCTCAGTTATGATGGTACCCATTTATATACCTGGATGAAGATTTACCAGATACGGACACAATATATGACCAGCAGTTGAAGTTGAACATCTGACCCTCTGATCGTGAGTGAGGTTTCGCTTAAACGTGAAGATTAAAGCCCCATAGTTTAACATTCATCTCCATCAGTGCCATGCAAAAGATGTGTAAGCCTTTTTATGTTCGGAAAGACTGCTATTTGCATTTTTGAAAAGGTGCTGTGTGTGCTTTTGATAAAGCATCCTTTGTGCAGTTGTGCCCTCGGCATTGTTGTGGTGGAGACACTTGTGATGATCATAAGTCTTTATGTCATCATGGCTAGCTTTGCGAATGAAGATTTATGAAGGTTGTCCACATCGAATGCAGGCACGCTGATGGCTTAGGAGACCTATCCAGAGAGACAAATCCTACTGCAGCGACTGAAAGATTGGTCATTGGGCTTGGTCTGGGTGTTCTTTTGGCGGTCTCTCTTTTCCCCAGCAATTTTCCTTCTGTTAAGTCCCAAGTCATCTCACACAAGTGTGTATTTGCCTGTAATTGGGGACCCCCCTATTGTCCCTCTTTTGTTTGTACCCCAACTTTTTAGGAAGACCTCCCATATGTTTTGTACACGATCTAAATTGGGGACCTTCGGGAATTGGGGACCCTATTGTCCTCTATTATTCAACGTCTCCTATTGAATGCAGAGACAAACTCGCAAGCTACATGTACATTTTTCAAAATGATGTATGACAAAAGCATACCTAGTTATTGGTCAACCTCTGTTCCTTTGCGATGCACTCGTGATCCATCACAAATACCTCAAATATAAATCTGGCATTTAGCACTCTCAATCAATGCTTTTGTCAAATAATTTCTTTAATATACTTCTTTGAGAACACTGACTTAAATGTGATGCGATCAAGCTAAATGAGTCGTTTGTCGACCCTGGTCAATTTTTCTTTTTACAGATTTGAAAAGAGCACAAACTCAGCATAACTGCTGTGAAAACCGCATGCTGGTTCAATTTTTAGTTCAAAAATTATGGAAGTCGGAACACCAAGAGATGTGATGAAGTGATTTGATGAAGTGGCCCTATCTTGGCCTGAATCTCCAAATGAAAGTTCCCGACAAACGACTCATTTAGCTTGATCGCATCACATATGAACAATCTGAAGCCAACATTGGATAACATTTATGTGTTTGCTTTACCTGTGTAGGTGTTCCCATCTGATCGATGAAGCTAACTCCAGTCGGCGTCCCAGGTCCGCGGTGGGCCGGCCAGGGTCCAGCATGTTTGGCTCTACTGGAGGCTCGGAGGGGGTGGGGCTTGGCTTCAGCCTTGGGGGAGGCAGTGCTAGGGATGAATACGGTAAACAGCTGTCATTAGATGGGTAGAGATGAGCAGCTGTTGACTGCTGTGCTGTGGCACATTGCATTCTTTTTTATCACCTGAGGAGAGCACCATAAGGTAGCAGTCCGTTAAATAGACTTCTATGGACCTCAGTGATAATTACGCGCACTTCCAAAATACTTCAAAGGTGTTCGGGACACACATCAAATTAAAACTTATTCCGTCATCTTTCATTTTCTGTTTAATTATTTTGGGGTTAACCAATAGCATTTCAGAGAAAAGTCTATCCGAAAATGATCGCTCTAAAAGAAGTCTTGAAGCCCATCGCCATTTTGAAAAATGATGCCTACGCTGCATTGCAAAAATGGGCAATTTTAGGGCCTAATTTCATCTGAATGTTACAAAAATTAGTTATGCATAGGCTCACACCATACACGCGCCAACCAGAATGCACACAGGGTGTGTCTGGTCCACTGGGCCCACCCACAGTGGTAAAAAGTGCACCCTCTCCTTGGTGCTTGGTTGGTTCTTCTCCTAAATACTCCGCGTGGGAGTTTATGTAGGAGGCCAGAAACACCGGGGCAAGCCCCTTCTCTTAGCGATAAGTGTCACTGTGTTCTTTTACGTGCATTTCAGCGGTCAAATTTTTTTTTTTTTTAAATCGTGTCTTGGGTTGTGGTGAAAGTAGGGTAGCAAATATCCCAACATATGTGATAGTTTATTTGACTTTTTGCAATCGACAGCAAAAATCTCTCTAATTGATCGTTTTGTTTTATTTATCACTAGATGATGATGAAGATGAAATTTCTGCTGGAAAGTAAGTTTGTTAATTATTATTATTATCGTTTTAATGCACAATGTATTCTGACATTAATTAATTTACGCTAAAACTTGATATACACGTACAGTGTTACGCAACAGCTAAACAGAATGGCTGCATTAGATCTCATGCAATAAAGTTATTGGTTTCTTTGTTTCATTTGAAGGGATTCGTTTGAGGAAGATTCTTGGGGTGCCTCCGCTTCTGAAGTGGATGAACCTGTCAAACCGAAACCCAAGGTAAGCACAGAATTTCCATACTTATACAATCATGCAAAATACTTGAATATATTATACAAATAATGAATGTTTATGAGTGCAATGGTAAGAATAATTTCATGAGGTGACAGATGGAATATTCCATTCCATGAGGCACAGCTGAGCGAATGGACCATTCCATCTGTCACTGAATGAAATTTATTCATTCCATTGCATGACCGTAAAACATTCATGATTTGTTTTATACAATGCCGCGCCACCAAAAGTGTACCGTGCAATGGAACTTCCATTTTCAGTTGAATGGAACTTTTATTTTTGTGGTGCGGCCAGGTCGTGGGTTGGGATGAATAATTAAATAACATGTGATCAACGACTCACCAATCAGATGACAGGAATTTATTCAGGGGTTGTGTAAAATTGAAATATTGATTCTCCAGTTTCAACTAGGAACAGTGGTAAATTATGATGCTGTAGCTTCTTTTTACTCTGTTGGTTTCAGTGCATTTGCGTTGCATTCATACATTTTTGTACTTTAACGTGCCTGTGAACCATTAGCAGTAACATCAGCAGTGCTACACACCTGTGAAATAGCAGTCACAGGTCACTCAGAGAGCACTTACAACAAGTCAGTTTCAATTTGTTTAAGAAGAAATGTGTTGGTTTTTTTGTTGTTGCCAATTTTGATTATGGGTTCATGTTGGTGATTGTAGTGTTTATGCAATATGTGGTGCGTGACTGCAAGCAGTAGAGTTAGTAAGGTAAAATCTGTCAGGAGTCAGTATGGTGCATCAGAATGGTATTTATCTCCGGTTTCCTTGGCATGGAATGACCAAATATACCCCCTGGTTGGTATTAGCCGGTACCCATTTATATTCTTGGATGGAGAGAGGCAAGTTGAGGTGAAGTGGCTTGCCCAAGGACACAACGTATGGCCAGCAGCTGGATTTGAACCCCTGACCCTCTGATCATGAGTTACAAACCATAACCACTGGGCCACATTCCTTCACTGCAAGCACTAGTGTGCAGCAATTCAATTCTCAGTTGGACTTAAGTTGCATTTTCACGTACATTCAATGTTTCTTATATCGTTTTTTTCCCCCTCATCTTTCATTCAAGGTTTCCAAGGCAGTGAAGCTAAGCAAGTTTATAGTTGAATCTGACGACGAATCCATAAGGAGCGGGGATAGTAAGTATGGGGAAGAAAAATACATGCTACACTGCTACACCAAGTTTGCAATACCTTATTTGTGACAAAATTTCATTGCGGAGGTATAATGCTGACATGTGTACCAATCATGGTTTTCTTCAAGCTAAGGCAGCATGTCAAAATGCACAGTTCATGTAGAATATCAGTATTTTGGGGCGACAATGTATGGATTTGAATAAGAACCTGTACAACTCAAAGTTTCTATCAGTATGCTCTGTTTGTCATCAGGAGAAGTCCATAGGTATTGTCACCAGGATTTTCTTTCAGGATGGGAGACATTTCAGTGGTGGCTGTTTTGAAATTGAGAAGTTTTCTTTAAGGGTGGAAGAAGTTCAAATGATTGATATTTCCTGTGTAGCACATAGTTTTCCAGAATGATGCACAGATTTTTTTTATCAGCAAGTGGAGTTCTCAGTTTTTCCAGTAAGCGTGGGGAGAGCCCTCTCCTAGATATGACCGGTGAGACCGCCGACTGTCACACGTTGTCGCTGCAAACTTACACTTGTTGCTTGCCTCAACTCTCTAAAACATTGGAATATTCAGAAGATTTGTCAGTGTACATATCCTTTTTGGAGAGGACTAGTGCCAGTTAGACAAATGCATGCCCGAATAAAACAAGAAAATTATGAGTTTTTAGTGATTTTCTAAACAAGTTTTTTTCTTCTTTAGCCTCTCAGCGATCAACAGCCTCCAAGTCCCGCATCCCCCGTGCCGTCTCCAAGGACAGCCTGGCCAGCAACCGCTCCGCCTTGCGAGGCGCCAACCAAGACGTCAGCAGCAGCAAGATCCCGCGCTTGGCAGGCACCAAGGCTCCCAATCCCACCGCTGCCACCGATTCACCATCCAAGGCAAAGGCCGTGAATGCGGGGAAGGGTCGCTCCATGAGTGACCCCGATCCGTGGGATGACACCCCAACACCAACCCCTAGAGACGATGCCCCTCCTGCTGATAGCTTTGCTGCCACGCCTAGAGGAGTACCTCTCACGCCCAGAAGTAGTGGCCTTTCATTTGGAGAGGTATCCCCACTGTATACTTGTGTTTTCTCACTTCACAGTCATAGAGTTTTATGTCGCCTGAAAGAAATTTTGGGAGACACTAAATTCTGTATGACCATAGACGCCTAGACCTGTATGACTATAGACCCGTAGCCCTCATTGTATGTTAACGTTTCGGTTTAGTTTTTGAAGAAAATGTATAACTACTTCTACATGCTTTCATGGATTTTCATGAAACGTGGATGTAGTGACCCTTGGGTGGAAAGACACAATTCCTCATTGGATTACTGAGGTCAAAGGTCATGTATGGGTCATTAAAGGTGATTGATTTTAATGTATTTGGATGGAGTGTACCTTGGGTGGGGGATCATCATAACTCTTCCACAATTGGATGTCAACTTTCATCTAGGGGTCATTTGAGTCATTTGATGTTTTTTAAGAGCACAAAACATAGGGATCGACCGCGGAAAAAGGAGACACATGCGATCCGCGGATTACTTGTTAGCCAGTGGTCCACAAACTATGGGTAGCCATTGTTATTAAGAACAATTGTGTTTTATTCTTGATGTTTGTGTTCATAGAGTGGCAGTGAATGGGACGACGATGACGTACTGGGGGTTCTGGAAGGAACGTCTCCTAAGAAAATGACAAATGTAAGTTTTGGCTAACTTCTAAACTTGAATTGGAAGTCATGATTATAGTAACGTAAATTTGTACTTGATTTTTAATAAAGGGAGTGCCATTGTGAACTTGAATTAAATTTACAGTTGAAACTTCACTGAATCGAGTTTTACTAGCAAGATATCAACAATAATGTTTTTTTTTTCTTGGTTGCTAGGTAACAAAGGAGAGACAGCCAATCTCTGGTGAGTATCATTTAGTAAAAAATTCCTATGTATCTATTTAATCTGTTGAAGCCTGTTTTGAATTAATGGTAATGCGCAGTCTGTGATGAAAACAGAAGATTTTTATCTGTTAAATACATTTATCAAGTGATGATGTTTTTTTCCCGTTTTTTTTCTTTCGACCTGCTTACTTTTATTTATGTATGATTTCCTTCCTTTTTTCTCAGCAAAACCAAATGACGAGGCGGAGAAGAGACCTCTCAGTTCACAAGACAAGCAACAAAGAAAAGGTACGGTCCTGCTGTGCTCATTTTGTTTTGGGTTCGGCCCCGGGTCATTTTTAAGTTACTCAAATTGAAAATTACTGAAATTTTAAAGATTTAGAAAACAGTTTTAATAGAAAACAGTTTTAAGTCATAAAATATTGGTTTAAAAAAATGCAAAACATTTGTGTGATTTCAATTTGTAAATTTGGCTGGGGAATTTGACTTTTAAATATAATGTACTCTTTTGTGGTATACAAATAATTAATGTTTTTGAGTACAATGGTAAGAATGGTAATGAGTTGACAGATGGAATGTTCCATTTCAAGAGGCAAAGCCGAGTGGAATGGAACGTTCCATCTGTCACCGAATGAAATCAGTCTTTCCATTGCACGAATGTGAAGCATTCATTATTTGAATTATAACGTCTGAGTAAATCCTCGTCATCTGATTGGTCAGAGCCTCCAAAAGTGTGACCGTGCAATGGAACTTCCATTCACCGTGGAATAGAACTTCTATGTTTGCAGTGAAGAAGGGTCATGGATTGGGACAAATAATTCAATGACGTGATCAACGACCCGATTCAGGTGTTGTTTAATAAGGGAATAAATGTGTGTTTCAGGAGGTATTATAACACTCTGTTTAAGACCTCGGCTTCGCCTCGGGTAATTATCATCCATCCAGACTCCCACCGGTCTTAAACAGAGTGTTTAATACCGACCGAACACATATTTATTCCCATTCATGAATACCTTTTCAGTCCAAAAAAAAATATTTTCGGTCCAAAAATCAAAACTAGTCAAAAACTAGACGTTGCCAACCATTTTGTTCAACAATTTTACTTCATGTTTTACGAAACACCCCTCTGACTATAATATGGAATGCCCCTCCACAACTCGTTACCTTATAAGGACATTGGCGTGCGCGTCGCGCGTACTGCGCGATGTCGCGCAAAACGCAGCTGGGCTGGTGTAAGGTGAATTTCGGACCATGAAATACTGATTCGCTGGTAGTATTGCGCATGCATTTGTGAGGAATGTGAACGTTCAACCAATGAAACGTTAAAAGGCACCGGATTTCATGGGAGTCCAAATTTCATGTGACACTGGAAAAGTCTTTAAGACCAGCTAGCCATGTCTTTATCATCCGTTTAAGACCGGCCACGTGACGGGCTCTCGACCAATAGGAATGCGTAAACTGTCTTAAGTATTTATGAATATTAAATATAGCAAGCAAACAGTTGTAACACAAATGTAAACATTGAAATGGTCCCTCCTTCAGGATATTTTGTGTTTGTTTATTTTTTTAGATGTTCTAAATAAGCTAGGAATGAGCGACGTTGAAGATGATGACGATGATGATTCTAGTCTCAGCTTCACTGACGAGGAACCTAAAAAACCGTCGCTTGTCAAACAAAGTCTTCAGGTTGGTTGCATTCTATCAAAATTTTCACCCGTCGGAACTTTAAGAATCAACATTTCTTTGAGCCCATATAGTTTATTTCTAACATCAATAGACTGACATATCGAGCTCTGCCCGTGATGTTTCGACCAAGCACAGCACAACAAATGTCCCTCAAAAGAGTTAACTTAATCTTACTTTATCCTACAGAGCTTTCTTTGACAACCCATGGTTGACACGTTTTGCCATCCATGGGATGCGATGCAGAGGCATAGCAAGGTCATTTTTATTGGGGGGAGGGGAAGTTACACAATAAAAAATGTGCACTCGCACATCCATGCTAAAAAGAAGACAAGGTTTCTTCTCTGGACACTTGGTCTCCGAAAAATCAAATTAAAAGGGGGGGGGGGGCAGGTACTTACTATCTTCCTATGGGGGCGTTGTTCAAACCGGATGATCATGCCTACTATCAGATAATAGATGGCACTTTCCAGGGCAGCACAGTTGCTGACGGTTGCGCGAAATTACAAAAAGGGCACTTATAAAAAGCTGCTGGTAAAAAAGGGCGCTTGTTTTAAAAAAAAATGGCCACTTATTTTTAAAAAAAAGAAGGGCACATGGTTAAAAAAACAAAGAGGCACTTGTTTAAAAAAAATGGACACTTGTTCAAAAAAAGGGCACTTTAATGGAAAAGGGCAGTCTTTGCAAAGACTGTTTTGGAGTTTATTTTCTTAAATTTACACAGCATAACCAGAAATGAAGTTAATCCAGCAAACACAATCAACAAGATATCTCTGAAGTGGCATCATGCTCATCATTCGTTTCGCATGCATTCTTAAAATATGGCGCACATACATTCTTGCAACCCTATTGGTCGAAGGGGCATTGAGTGCACGCATACCATAAGTTATCCCGCAAGCGCGAGTGGATCACGGAATAATGTAGTGCGTCTGTGTCCCACAGGCCGAGTGGTATGTGGGACACAGACGCACTACATTTTCCGTGTTCCACGAGCGCGAGCGTGATAACGAATTTATCTTCAAGCAAACTTGACGCACTCAAAAGATTTTCAGCGGTTATCCTATTACACGTGCGTGTATGGCGTGCACATCTTGGAATAGCGCAATACCCGGAGTGCGGTATGGACTGTAGCCGTGCTACTTGGTTATATGTAGCACGGCTTGTTGCCATGGATCGACCAATCAGGATCGAGGATTCAAGTTTACTTGAAGATAAATGTCTATGTAGCACCTCACTATAAATGGTTTCAGATTTGTCTGTAAAGCTGCAAAAAGTTTTTAATACAATCCTGTTTTTTCTCTCTGTGATTGGTGTTTTTAGTCGAATCCTATCATCAAAGCTGAAGATGGCCCCATTGTCTTGAAAACAGCCAAGGCTGCAGCAGATGATGAAGAAAATGAAGGTAAAGTAAGATTTCATTCTGTGATATCAAGATTGGCGCTTTCAATTTCTTTGCCATTTGCCGTGTTTTGAATGTGTGAAGCGGAGGTTAAAAAGCACCTTTTGTAGAACTGTCCTGTTGCAGTAGTGTCAGAGTTACATAAAAGCTTCGCATGTTATTTGCCAGTTGTCATAAACGTAAGGTTCATTGTCAACTGTTTTGTTATGGTTCACAAATTTGAAATTTGAGAAAACAGTTGGAAAAAAGTGAGACTAATGTCTCATGAGAATCTCATTGTAAGTTCTGATGCTTTCAAAATGAGAAAATTCCAAATGTAAATGATTACAAATTTGAATCATGAAGCATATCTTGAAAATGATAGTGTGTGCCTTTCAGGTACGGCACCCCACAAAATAATTTTTTTTAAATTTTGTTGAAAATATTTTGTTTTAATTTTTAACCTAAGTAATACCAAGAATTGACATATCGCGGTAGAATTGCGTTAGAATCGCTTCAATGCAGCTTGTGAAATATTGTCCAATTTTTTTACATGATATTCAAATGGACGCGGAACGTCCAAAATCTGAGACAAACAGACTTACTGTACATAAACTCCATATGGTTTTCTAAGGGGAGTGGCTAACTTGCAAACGGCGTTAGGTCAATTCCCTATGATAAGTACTAAATGAAATAAGTTTAAAGGGTTCATGAGATGGATTGTTTCTTAGGAATGCATTCGATGCAACTTTCTACTCTTTAAGTGTATGAAAACTATTTGACATCCCTTTTTGGTTAATTTTACTGAAAAGCGCACTTCTTTAAACATTTAAAATGTTCGATGTTTTAATTTCTGGACAACTGAGGGCGTTGTTGCTGTGATGTCATTTCAGGAAGACACTGTTCAGTTCAGGGGTTTTCTGCTCAAATTGTGAACCCAAAAAAGTGCTCATTGAAAACATCTGTGAGAAAGGTTTGCTTATTAGCTTACTGTCATGTACTGACACAACAAATTACCAAAGAAAAGAAAACTTACGACAGCAAAATGTCCAAAATTTTGGCAACATTTGGTGCTGAAATAGCTGTAACATTGAGGTTTCTGCCTGAAATGACATCACAGTTTTTCTCATCAATATGAAAATTGGCGTCAGCATAAAAACAAAAAAGGCACTAAAACACCCTTGAAAATGGCAAACGAAATTAGGCCCCCCAAAAAAGTCTCCGGTTTCTGGTATGGAGCTTGCCCAAAAAGTGGTGCGGCGACGCGGCTTTTTTTTTTTTTTACCTGTTTTTTTTGCTTCAAATGTCGGCTGATGACTGCAAATGGTGCCCGACTAAACTTAGTGCAAATATTATGGGAGACCAGAGAGGCCACATAAAGCTTATTCTCGATCATAACCCCATCTAAAAACACGTTAAAATTGTGCAGCAGCAGGATTCCAGTCAAACCAGTGAGTTTGGCGGTTTTGAGACATCATCTTTCATTGAAAAAAAAACTTTTTCATTTTGCCGACGCGCATGGCTACGGCGACGCGCGCGCATACCAGAAACCGGAAACTTTTTTTTTTTGGCCTTAGACACAGAGGTGCATTTTCAAGGATAGCATTAAAAACAACTACATTGCATGGGCCCTTTAAAGATTTGAGTTCAGAAGCATGTCAATTTTAATCCCAATTGTATTTTCCCATGTATATCACTCTTTTGGCTTAGCACATAATAAAAATAATATTTTTGGAAGACCAAATTGAGTGAAGTATGAAGTTCTTTTTCAAAATCATGGATGCGCAGACAATTATTTGATTGAAAAGTGCACCAATTTATTTCCAACTTTTCTTCTTTCTTTCCTTTGCATGCAAACAGAGTCAGACTGGGACTCGGACGTAAGTCTTTCTGACTTCATTTCTCCTTCAATTCTATCTGTGCGTTTTGTAGTCTTAGGGTTGAGACTTGTATGTAACAGATAATAGGATTTATTTACTTTCTGAAATTCTTTGTTCAATTATCCATGAAAACATATGAGGTGAACGTTGAAAAATAACATGTAGTATAAGTAAGAACCCACTTTTTGTTCAGTTTATTTTGTAGGATGTTGAAGAGTGAATTTTTTTTATTGGCCTCAGAACATTAAAACTGTTGCATATTCTAACTTTCAAGGAAATTTAAAGCATTTTGTTTGAGAATTGTTATGTTTAGTAATTTAAATGCTGATTGTAATGTTGGACTGAATTGACTGTGTTTGTAATTTGCAGAATGATCTACTACCGTCCAATGCCTCTAACGGTAAAGGTAAGACTATTGTATGTCACATAAATTTCAACTGTGTCTTGATTGGTGATAAAAACTCGGCAGAAAGCTGTGTTGCCTGCAAAGTATGGTTAAGTTTGAGGTAAATTTGCGTGGACCAAGGGTTAGAAATTAATTAAGGCATGGGGCCTATTGTTGATTTTTTAGAACAAAAGATTAAGGGGGAAACAACAACAATATTTTAACCAGTAAGCGTCGGAGTACGTGATAACATGCACTGGCTGTTTTTATACACAGCCACGGCTTACAGGGGTGCGTTTTGGCGGTCATAACCAAGAATTGGTTCGGTGGTTTCTTGTCGGTGAATTTCTTCGGCAATTTTAATTGGGTTAAAATTACGCGTGATAGTGTAGTACTCAAATCCCCAAAACAATTAGCCAAAGAGAAACCAACGAACCAATTCTTGGTTATGACCGCCAAACGCCGCCCTGGTTAAGACGTCAAGATTGCCTCGACTCGCCTCCGGGTGGCGTCTAAACACGCTAATCCTTCGTGCCTTTCGTACAGGCACTCAAAGACCGTGAAGTCTGTGTTGTAGTGTGCACGGCCTATTGTAACATATTGAAACGTATGAGGTTTGGGCAAGAAATATCGCACAAATACTGTTGAAATGACTCTTGTGAATCAGTATTTGTGGCGTTTGGCTGTATATCAGAAGTTGGCTGAAAAATCTTGCCCTTTGCGAAAAATCGAAATTTTGGGCAAAAATAATCCCGGCGCGAAGTGGTTAACATTAAAAGTGGCTTACTCCACTGTTTGAAGAATCAAAGTACTTAACTCTTTCGCTACGGAATTTAATTTACCTTTTTCGTCCCAACTGGACGTAATTCAAAGCTGAAAATTCAGCCGAGCGTCGATGTGGGCCCCGCCATCTTTGAATGTATCTCCGTAAACAAACTGCTCACAATAACAAAAAGTGCACCCCAGCCAGACGGAGAGCCGCTGGCAGCGGCTCGAACTAGGGTCAGAGGTTATACGATATAAATTATGTAGATATGGCCCACGTCATGGGGACATCATGTTTATTCATAGCGACGCAACCGAGCCGCTGCCAGCGGCTCTCCGTACGACCTGTACAATTTGTATGAGCCGCCGTCAGCGGTTGCCGTAGCGAAAGAGTTAAGCTGTTTTTGTTGATGCATAAGAAATATTAATAATGTTGGAAATGAATTACCAACTTATTATAAAAATGAGTTACGAATTAATATGTCGTACAATTTATACTCCTCAAAAGTGGCTTACTCCACTGTTCGAAGAATCAAAGTACTTGTGTTGTTTTTGTTGTTGTCTGAAAAATATTAATAATGTTGGAAATGAATTACCAACTTATTATAAAAATGAATTACGAATTTATATGTCGTACAATTTATACTCCTCAAGACTGGTTCCCCGTCAGTACACAACTTATCAAAGAATTTTGGCCCTTCCTGTGTAATTGTGTCAGCATTAAGATGTTCTTTACATCATCTCCTCATTAGATCCGCCAGTAATAAAACCCGGAGATTCAGGGATCCAGACCAACTCAGACAGTCTAGCCTCCAAGTCCAAACCGGCGTCCTCACCCCGCGTGGAGAGGAAGTTACCGCCGATACCCTCCAAGGAGGCACCGGGGAAGGGCGGAGATTCAAAGGAGGCAGGGGAGGGCGGGGCCAGGGAGGATGCTAGTAGGCAGGAGGAACACGAAGTTGATGAGGTGATCGAAGATGACGATGATGACTGGGACTCGGATGAAGATGATGAAGAGGAAGAAAGTGAATGGGAGAAGGCCAGGAAGAGTAACAGGAGGGTGAGTTTACTTTTTTGGGGTCAACTTACTTGTTACTTTGCCTGCAACAAAGATGCATTCTTCATGCAATTTTCGAAATTCATTCAGTTGCTACTTTCCTATTAATATAAAAGTTATTCAACCTTGAATGGTAAATCAAATGAAAAAATTCCGCCGATTTGTTTTTGAATTATTTCTTCGCAAAATTTGAATTATTAGCTGCCAGGCAATGATTTGGCTCTCGCAGGGCGGGTGAATTTGTGCACAAAATGAATTGAAGGCCCTTCTCAGATGATTGGAGACACCTCAAATCGGAGTAAAGTAAATTTGTTTGTTAAAACAAAACATACAAATTGAAACTTTGTTAGGAGGAAGAAAACAAATCTGAATTTCAAGAGCATGGGGTATACATATGCTATTTTCAGCAGCATCAAGTGGAACGTGCATTTTGGGTTAGTTTTATAACATATTCCTGATTCATGGGACCCCTCTCAGCCTCTGTACTTTGTGTGTATGGCAACATGTGTATGTTGAGGAATGAAAAATTGCCTTTTTTGGGGGATTGTACTGCCCCCACACAATACACCTTTTGCGTTTAGGCGGAGTTAGCGGGCATTGGTTTTGTATCGCTCGAATAGGCATAAATAAACAACATTAAAACAAAATCAAAAATGCCCTCTGAGATGCATGCAATGCATTTATAAGGTCTATGCAGTGAATTTCCACAGCTGACAAAGACATTTATAACAGATTTATAGAATGACTTGACGTTTTTAAAATTGCAGAACGAGAATCCCTTTAGCCCTTCTATGCAAACGTACCTTGCAAGTGACTGTTTTCAACCCTTAAGAATTCCTAGCCCTCATAAAGCAGGATTGACTGCCTTGGACTGCTCAAACTCGATACAGCTATGCTTTGACTCCGGTTGATTGATAAAACAGCTGTGGCCACAACTTGCCTGCTTTGTCTGTTGACCCAGTTTGACTAGTCACAGTGCTTGCTTGGCATGTGATCTGACTGCTGGTGACTAGCCTTTGTTAAAAGTATTGCAGGGGAAGTGGAAGTGAATTTTGACTGGACAGCAGGAGGGTTAAGATATCAATTGTTTTGAATCCTAAAAGACTAAATTCTGAACATTTCTTTCTCATAGCGTGATGCAACATGTTTCACTATGAAGGGAAAAAAAAAGACACCCCAAAAAACAAATGTAATATTGGTGTATTGTAAAAGTGCAGACACTGTAACTATGGCAACGACCTGCTGTGGTTGTCCTGGTTTTATTTAGTCACATCATACTACAAACGATTTTTGTACTATTGTTGGCCTGAGCACCTCCTCGGTCAGGTATAAAATTGCTTTGCCATAATACAGTACTCACTTGTGTTCAATTTTTAATAGGCTGTGCCAGATATACCGAAATCCAAAAAGCATAATTTTCTGTTCGATTCAGATATTTGAAAAATGTGAGAGGCCTTGTGGAGATGATGAATTTTGAATGAAGTTGAATGAATTGTAAAAGTTGCTTGGTTTTATTATTTGCCAAATGCCACATCTTTGTCGAAACATGAGGAATAATACGTGAGCAATAGTAGCTCTTCTTTGAAACTGGTCAGATTTTGGGTGGCATGGGTGGCTTGTGCGTAAAGCGCTCGCCTCTCACCAAGGTGACCACGGTTCGAATCCTGGCCGCGGATCGCATGTGAGTAGAGTTGTGCGTTGGTTCTCTCCTGTGCCACGAGGGTTTTTCTCCGGGCCCTCCGGTTTTCCTCCCTCCGGAAAAATCAAACACTTTCGATCTCAGGCTGTGCTCCGTGGTCATATATGGGTCGATGTGGCCGGCAGCCATAGGCGCCTTTACGTGCCAGCGGCCCGACCACGTTGTAGCCGCGTCCTTCGCAATTCAGCATACCAGCTGCGAGTAAGGATGATTAGCCTCCCAAATTATTATTATCAGCCATTCTGCGACCTCTTCTTTATATTACTTTCATTAGCTCTGTCCATTGTTGACATTGACAGGCGCAGGTGCATGCAACTGTCGATTAGCAGCCACTTTAAAGGCTGGGGCATATTGAACAAGATGAGCGTATTTGGAATATTTGTTCGATCAAGTCCACGTTTGAATGATTTAATGCTAATTTACTCTTAAATGCACAGGCCTAGTTCATTGTGGGCAATGCATTACGGAGCCTGCCATAATTGGCATAGTAGGCTGAGCTATCCGGCGGTATTTGGACCATGAAATGATTGGACTAAGTGGGATCTGTTTACGTAGGCGACCTTCCTGCTTTATTTACAAACAGACAAGAAGAGGCATCATATTTGGATGTTTGCCCAGGTTGATCAATGGGTTTTAGGGTTGAGAATTGTGGATAAATAAACTCATATAATTTTGATTGTATCAATAAATGTCATAGTTCAAAATTGTCTTCATTTTAGGGCTTTAGGCATTGATGTACCGGGTATCTGTGTTTAAGTTCCATTTGAAGGGGAAAAAACGGATTTTCTTTTTACTTTGAGAATGTCAAAATGTTTCCAAGTATGTAAATAAAAGTATATCTCTTCTGTAATTTTTACAAAGTAATTATTTTGAATAAACTGCTTAAAATCAATTATTGGTTTTTACATGAACCAAGGGTAAAAAAATAAAAGGCAAAAGACTGATTTTCACTTGTAATCGCTTAAGGTGTTGTTCTGCAATTTAAACGGAGAATTTTTTTTAATTATTATTTTTTATTAATGCAATGAATGTTTCATGAAGTTTATTATCTACAGCATGACTTTCAGATCAAAGTACAATGTATTTTACTTCAAAATCAAACCAAAGGGAACCTTGGTACAAGGAACCTTGTATTACCGGTACTTTCACATCAAGAGAGAAAACTTCATGAAAGTGATCTTAATTTAAAGGAAAATGAATGTAAATGAAGATGCCACCCCTCATTGATTTCCTACTTATAAACTTGCAAAATATAGTGATGCTATTCTGCAAAAATATCAGGGCATTGATTGAAAATGTCACATACAAATAGCCTTACCAATATTTTTCCAGTGGGATAAAATGGAGGCAGGAAAACGCTGCCAACAAATTGTGAAATGTTGTTCTAAACAAGGCAAACCAGTGTACGGTATGACAATACCTGTGAGTGACAAATGGCCAGGGTATGGCCGAACCCCATTTTGGATTGTGACATTGATTATTGGTTGAAAAAGGTAGGGTTGCCCCTCCCCCCCCCCCCCCCTACCAATTTTTCTCCAGTCTGCCAACCTACTGGTACATTAGCTTCGAATATTGATCCACTTGACTGGCCAGCAATGATATGCCGGGCCCAGAGAGCAAAAACCCTTTGTCATGCTTTGTCGTCGGCGCTTGTCATTATACCAATGGAGCCTGGATGCTGCGCAATGCAACCCTCAAGGACAAACTTGGCGTAATGAAAATTGCATCTCCTGTGCAGTCAGACTCCTTTTGTTCTTTAGTATTAGAACCACCTGTACACACTGATGTCTGTATTGCTGTTAGTGTTGCATTTTTGCTGCCGTATCTTTTTGTTTAGACCTATCCATTACATCAGTATGATAAATTGTTGGATTCCAAGCAACAGGTTAGTTTTGGTGTTTGTGTTTTGCACGATCAGAGAGGACTTTGAAGAGAGATTATATTTGTACATTAATATCAGGCATGTCAGGCATGGAGTTTTTTCTTGTACATCAGATTATTACCTGCGCCAAGGAGGTTATGTTTTCACCGGCGTTGATCAGTTTGCCTGTTAACAGGATAACTGACAAAAGTTAGGGACGCATTTTTATGAAAATCTTTTTGGGGGTGGTCCTTGGTACTAGTACAAAATCGTTTAGATTTTGGAAGTGATCTGGGTCTGGATGCAGACATTTTTGTCAGGATTTTTCACCCATCATATGGAAAACTTTCACCCTGTGTGACAGCTTCGTGTGTGTATCGCTGACCCGGTGACCCTGTATGCCTTATCACCCACCTAATCTAACCACACAGGTCAATGGACTAGACCATTTTATACAATGGGAGAGTGGAAAGGTAGACCGACACAGGCATATACATGTAAACTACAACATGTTTGAGTTTAAGGATGTGTTTTAGAAACCACATTTGTACATTGGTGCTGTGTGTAATGGAGGGAAATGGTTTAGTCTTGGAAGAGGTGTGCACTCTCTGAGCCCTTTCTAGTTTTTCTTATTTTGATTTCCCATTTGTGTTAAAATTTAGAAGAAAAAAGTTACCTCTCAGTTGGATGTCTGAGTAGTTTCGACAGTAAACAAAAGTAGAAAAAATAGGCTGGTGGGCTACATGTATATCAAATTCCCAGTGTTGTAGGACTCGAGTCCAGGACTCGTTCTCGAGTCGGACTCAAGTCACATTTTTCGTGACTTGGACTCGACTCGGACTCGACCATGATGACTCTGACTCGATCTTGGTGACTGGTGACTCGAGTCACGTATTTTCATCAAAAGAAAATACATAACGTTAAGTATTTGTGCCACGAGCGTAGCATTCTATTTTACTCCATAGGCGAAACACGGCGCCACAGTAAATTGTGTCTAGGGGCCGCGCACGCACGCCTAGCGCCTGCACGACAAGCACCAGGGCCCGGTGTCATGCCAAAAAGTGTCCGGTATCATGGAGGAGGGTTTTTAGGGATGGGAATTAAAAGGAAAACACATTTAGGGTCTAAACAACACGTACACACACAAGCAAACTATATACATTGGGATTTACTTAAAAGACAGAATGGATGATTGAAAAATAATTTGTAAAAAAAGTTATAAGCTATTAGTTTTGTTACATATTCACCATTGGATCCTTACAGAAACTTGTTGAGGGCAATTCCATCTTTATGGACATTTAATTCAGAGCCAACTGACCAATTTAAAAAACCAAAATAAAATACTCGCAGTGAAAGTAAATGTCTGTACAACTTTAGCTGAGGCCTTCATGTATAACATGACATCATTTTTAAAACTTTGTGTTAATTGAATTCATTGATGAGGAAGTTAATACACATTCTGACATAGGTTTTGACTTTTGGTACGCATTGATAAAGCCAGTGAAGTTTCATGAATAACTACATTTTGTGGTAGATATAGCTTCACTCTATACAAGCACCGATGACATTTTACAAAAAAAAGCTCCTTAAATGTTACGGAAACATCATGTTTTTGTTGTTACTGATGTTACATTATAACAGTATGAATGTTCAATCAAATCAAGCATACTGAATCATGGTATTCTAAGTTCCTTGTCTTATTTTATAAATATTAGCATTTCTCTGTGCCTCAAAAACAAAAACTCACTAGAACTTTCACATGCATTTGAAAACAATGTGATTGAGGCCCCGCAGTGCAAGAACAATGACACTGAACTGTAATAACTTAAATACAAGTTATCAAAATGACAAAATAAAATGGGAAGTGAGGGTCATGCAATCCACACTGTGCTTTTTGGAAATAGCCACACAAATACAGCCGCTCAAAATTGATCAGAATTGAAAAAAAAACCCAAAAAACAACAAATGGACAAAGGTTCTGATAGGATTGAAATATTGAGCCTTTATACTATTTTTGATTGTATATTTCAGGTCAATCCAGTCAGTAAGCAGTTTGCAACAGTTTTATTCGTTTTCATTTTCAAAGAATTAAATTGGTCAACTAATCTCAGTTGACGAGAATTAGGAAACAGCATCTTTATACTTGGAACCTCACGTTTTTGTTGCAATCTGAAACCTAAATTAAACCTAATCTAATTCAATCGAATTAAAAACGAGCTTTACTCACAGTTGAAGATGACACCAGTTTGTAGTCACACTTCTTCTGTTGCGTGCCGAGTGCCGGAGGTTGCATGTGACTGGATCGTACTCTAAGTGGTCAGCTTAAATATCAGAATAGGCAGCTGAAAATAGATGAAAAAAGTAAAATCAGTTAAAACCACGTTGCATCCTGAATGAGGGCGAGTGTTTTCGCACTTTGCTGGAAAAGGCCACTGTCAGATTGATCATTGTTCGTGTAATTGAAGCCATTATGCGCAGGTGTTTTCTATCTGGTTGAGTCTGGCATTGTCACTGCAGTTAAATGGCAGCCGAAGTGAAGCGGAAACATTGGCCTTTTGTATTGATTTGCCAGTTGTCATGACACTGTTTTGTAGTTCATTATCAGTTTTTCGTCCTTGGGGAATCCGGTTTTGGTTAAATTGACTTCGCTCTTGTTTTTAAGTATCCATTTGCAATTCAGTGCAGCATTGATACTGCTCTGATATGGTGCATGTTTGTGTGTGTGTTTTCGCAGGCCAGCGCCCACGAGGAGTTGAAACAGGCACAGAAGACGGAGGTCAGCCGGCAACAACAGTGGGAACAGGAGGAGGCAGAACGGGAGAAGAAACGAAAAGTGGAGGCCGAGGAAGAGCTGCGCAGAGAGCAGGAAGAGATTGAGCGAGAACGACAACAGAGGGAAGAAGAGGAAAGAGAGGAAAGGGAACGCGAAGAGGAGGAGCGACAGGAGAGAGAACGTAGGGAGGCAGAGAAGAGAAAAGAAGAAAAGGCAAGGCAAGAGGCAGAGAAACGAGAACGAGAAGAAGCAGAGCAGAGGCGAAGGGATGAGGAGAGGAGAGCTGCCAAAGAGAAGAAACAGCAGGAGGAACAGTTGAAGAAGCTAGAGCAGGAGAAGAGGGAGAAACAGCTGCAGGCTGAGAGACAGCTGGAGGAGAGACGGAAGAAGGAAGATGAGGATCGAAAAGCAGAAGAGGGAAAAAGACAGAAAATAGAAGAAGAGCGACTGAAGAAGATGGAACAGGAGATGCAAGAGAAGCAAAAAGAGGAAGAGAGACTGCGCGAGGAGAAAAGAAAACAGGAAGAGGCAGAACGGAAACACAGGGAGGAAGAGCTGAGACAAGAGATGGAGAAGATGAAAACTGTGGAGGAGAGGAATGAGGCTGAGAGAATGCATCTTGAGAAAGAGAGGAAACGACTTGAACAGGAACGACAGCAGGAAGAGTTGAGGAGAGAGGAAGAAAAGAAAAGACTGGAGATGGAGACCAAGATGGAACTGGAGAGGATTGAAGCAGAGAGAGCAAAGTTTGATGCAGAGAGACGCATGATAAAGAAAGAGCAGGAAGAGGAAAGGAAAAGGACTGAGGATGGGCAGAGATTGGAGAAACAGATTCAGGAGGAAACAAGAAAGAAACAGGATGAAGAAAGGAGGAGAAATGAGGAAGAAAGACGGAGGTTAGAAGAGGAGAAAGAGGAACTGAAAACACTTCGTCTACAGCAAGATGAGGCAAAGCAGAGGCTAGCAGATGACAGGAAGCGAGAGGAAGACAGGCGGAAGTTTGAGGAGGACAGGATCAAGAGGGAGGAAGAACGTCTTGAGATGGAGCGGAAGAGAATCGAGGAGGAAGCCAAGAAGCGGCAAAGGGAATTGCTCCAGGGGATGTCGTCCAAGAGCGAGGGAGAAAAGAAACAGTTAGAAAAGGAATTGCAGCGCATGCAGGAGGAGCAGCAGCATGAGATTCAACGCAGAGTGGAAGAATTTGAAGAAGAGAAGCGGAGGCAGGCAGCTGAGAAGTCAGCCCTTGAAAGGGAACTGGAGCTTCAGTCTCAGCGGTTCAAGGAGGAGAGACAGAAATTTGAATCCCGGCAGAAGGAAGCCGAGCAGCAGAGACAGCTGATGGAATCTCAGCGGGAGGAGGAACTAAAGGAAGTAACTGAAGAGAGAACAAGAGAGATGGAGCAGATGAAGACGGAGAAGCTTCGTCTCCAGAAGGAGAACCAGGACATCGAACGCAAGTGGCAGGAGATCAAGAAATTAAAACAAGAGGCGGAAAACAAGGAGTCAGAGAGGTACCTCCAGAGATACCAGAAGTCCATCGAGAGGAGGTTGCAGGATGAGGAGTCCAACGATGCGGTGACAGCCGACGGTGACCACGACCACAGCTCCGATATCGACGCCGATCTGCATGAGATGGAAGCCGCTGTCTTGCAGAAGCAGCAGCAAGATGTTCAGGGTACAAGTCCTGTACTTTCAGGCAGCCGAAGACGAAACAACAACATGAGTAACGGTCTGGATTCACAGGGAAATACAGCGGAGTTCAATCAAGGATTGATTGGGTAGGAATAGAAAATTCCATTTAATAAATTCTTTATTGCACAAATCATTTCATCATTTCTTTAGCAATCGCTACTGAATCAACCTTTCTGAATAAGATTTTGAAAACTATACATTGCATTGCCTCACAACAGAAATATGCTTGAACGTACATGTACATGTATATGAATGATGAAGAAGTTTCTTTATATTCATTGGATCATAAAAAGTCAAGTGATCGTGTAGTCCAAGAAGTAAAGCAACTTTTAACCCAAAACAAAACTTATTCTATTTGTAATCTGAATGTACATGTACTGTAAAATTTACTGCATTATTTATACTGTTATTGGAGACATAAGGTTAAAACATTCTTTTTGATACTTGAATACACCAGTTGTGAAAACTGAGTGAACACCCCCCCCCCCAAAAAAAAAGAAGAAAAAAAAAAAGAGAGAGAACATTTTAAAAACATTTTTTAACATTTTTGGGTGCAGGATAAACAAATGGATCAGCAAGACTGCTAAGATGTTGTTTGTTTGTTTGTTTCATCTTGACAGGCAAAACCTTCAGAATCCTCTTCACTCCACTGCAGCTTCCAGATCCCTGAGATTAACCCATAACACGCTGACTAACGGCAACCCACACGGTCTATACTCAAAGGTAATAATAGGATTCATTGTTTCTTTATATGGACTCTTTGGTTGTACTGCCTATGTAGAGTAGAGTACATCATTTGCAGCTATCCAAATGTAACTGACAAAATTATTGTTGAAAAGCATACGTGACACATATCGCAATTAGCTGAATGAGAACGTTTTCCGGGCGCTGATTTCGGGCGCAATTCAAAACACGACTCGGCAACTTTTGAATGTTGTTTTCTCGAAATATATGGCATTCACTGATAACGTCATCACGCGAATTCTTAAATATTCTTGCTTCAAACGAAAAAAAATGCACAAATGACGAATGATGGTCTATACATTTTACCTTTAAAGGGAAGATACAACATTTGCAAACATCAAAGAACGAAATGATCAAATTATCACGTAATACCTTACTGAACTGTTAGGGAATGACAGTCTAAAGCATCCTTTAAAATTGTGGCTCCTGGTGTGCTGACATTTTCACGAAAAACTGTATTTTTCCAACGCTGGTCAGCTTTTTTTTTTCAAAAACTGTTCCTACTCTTTCATATTAAGTTATTCTGACTTTTCTTTGCAATTGATTACACACCTGTGAAGGGGTTCAAGCCTGCGCTAGACTTATTCTCGACCTTACAATTCCCCAAAGAGTATTAATTGCTCCGTTTCATCTTAAGTGCGGTCAGGGAACCAGACTACAAGAAAATGACAGGTTTTCTTGTTTTTTTCCAGCATCTACAAGCCCAAAACGTAAATTAGGTCAGTTTAACAATATTTTTTATAACATACTAAACCGCCAAATCCATTTATTTCTGAAAATTGCAGCAAAAGCAAATGTTGTACATTCCCTTTAAATGGAGATAATTAGGGACAGTGACAGGTCACGTGTGAGGGTAAAAGAGACCAGATTTTATCCGGTTCGTTAGCAATATGACGTCATCTCAATTCAACCATGAACATGTACTTCACACAGTGTAGCATAGCTTGAATGGAACCAGAAGTTAACATACATTGTACACCCATGATTACTAGTGCCATTGGCTTAAAGGGATTGTACATCATTGGCTTTTGCTGTAATTTTCAGAAATTAACTATTTGAGGGGTTAGTATAATAGATCAAATATTGTTACACTGACAAATTTGAAGTTTTGTGTTCGAAAATGTTGGAAAAACCAAGAAAAACAAAAAAAGTTCAAGTAGTCTGGTTCCCTGACTCCACTAAAGATGAAATGGATCAATGTATAGATACCGGAAAATTGTAAGGTAAGGGAACCAGTCTAGACATGCTAGATGGCCTGCACCCGTCCATGAACATGTAATCAACAGCAAACAAAATTTGGACTAAAAAAAATCGTAAATTTTGGAGCAGTAGTTGAAAAATAGTTAGGTTTTTCCAACGGTGGTCGGCTGACCACCGTTTGAAATTTGTACAAAAATACAACTTTTCTTGAAAATGACTTCACCTTGGGTGCCATAATTTTACAGGATGCTTTAGACTGTTTTGTTTTGTTTTTCGATGTTTGCAAATGTTGTATATTCCCTTTAGGCCAAAAAAAAAAAGTCTCCGGTTTCTGGTATGCGCACGCATAAAGTTTTTTTTTCAATGAAAGATGATGTCTCAAACCCGCCATACTCACTGGTGTGACTGGAATCCTGCTGCTGCACAATTTTAACGTGTTTTTAGATTGGGGGTATGGTCGAGAATAAGCTTTATGAGGCCTCTCTGGACTCCCATATAATTATTTGCACTAAGTTTAGTCGGGCACCATTTGCAGTCATCAGCCGACATTTGAAGCAAAAAAATCAGGTAAAAAAAACAAAAAGCTGCGTCGCCACACCACTTTTTGGGCAAGCTCCATACCAGAAACCGGAGACTTTTTTTTTTGGCCTTAACTGACCATTTTATGCTACTTCTTGTTCTAATGGTCTTGTGGGTGTGGTTTAAGCTGACAGATGTCGCACTTGCCAACCAGATAGTGAACTATGGCTTTTTATTTCAAATCATTGTTTACTGCTGAAGAAAACTGACTCTGAATTGTAGGTAGTCAGTTTGCCCTTTGTTGTTTATTTTCACGATTCAAACAGTGAGTTAAATCTACAACAAAATGCTTTTTGGGGGCAAATGATGAAAACAATGCAATGCATGATACAGAATTTTAAAATTTAGTAACTGAACCCAATATTAAATTTGAAACTACTGTTTATAAAGCTGAATATGAAAAAAAAAATTAAGAGGGTGTCTGTAAATCCTTGGGCAGCAACCGGCGTGGCTGGCGATTCTCAATGAGCCGGATGGTCTGGACTCCTCCTCAACCGATGAAGATGATGATGATGTGGACGGCAGGGGACCAGCCACTGCCGAGGAGCTGCAAGCGTCCTTCCTCTCGCCGTACCTGACCTCCACGCCCCAAGGCCTGAACACCAATCAGAACGCTGGGGGGACGTCGTCAGCCGACGGTCCCACAGGTGAGTGTCTTGTCTCTGTTGTCTGAGACCAGGACCCGATTTTGGGAAGTGTCGCAACTCGATTTACGACGCATAACACGTTGCAATTTGCAACGCGTAGATGTGTTGAACGCGTTGTAAGTTTCTTGTCAATGGTTAGAAATACGTTGCAAGTAATGATGTGTCTTCTGGTCATTGCCAAATAAGAGTCTTTTCTTAGCCCGTTTTATGCCATAAAATGAGACTATAATACCGAAACAATGTGTGTGACAAAGTGGTAAATGGAATATGCTTCAAATTAAATATGAATAAGTGTGGAATATTGCATTTAAAATTTTGAAATAAGAGTCTTTTCTTAGCCCGTTTTATGCCATAAAATGAGACTATAATACCGAAACAATGTGTGTGACAAAGTGGTAAATGGAATATGCTTCAAATTAAATATGAATAAGTGTGGAATATTGCATTTAAAATTTTGAAATAAGAGTCTTTTCTTAGCCCGTTTTATGCCATAAAATGAGACTATAATACCGAAACAATGTGTGTGACAAAGTGGTAAATGGAATATGCTTCAAATTAAATATGAATAAGCGTGGAATATTGCATTTAAAATTTTGAAGTATTACCGTGAGCTTGTTTCCCTCCAAACCGTATTATACGTCCGCCATTTTGTTGTATGTTTTTACAAACTTTTCGAGAGGAGAACTGACGACCCTTTGCTGAAAACCAGACAACTATTTACTGTACGTTGAATAAGTACATATAACAGTCACCGTATTTTGCTATAAAAACACCTACAATGCGTCAGAGCTGCCATGCATCATAGGGATACCACAGGAGCCAATGTGGCCCGTCAGGCCGGTGTTTATCTCCAGTTTCAGTCTCATGTAATGACTGAGAATATTTCTATTCCCCCTGGAAGGGATGCTAGTCCATCGCAGGTTACTCCCCAGCTAATGTAATGCCGGTACCCATTTGCACTCCTTGCTGGAGAGAGGCAAATTGAGATGAAGTGGCTTGCCCAAGGACACTACGTATGGCCAGCAGCTGGATTTGAACCCCTGATCCTCTGATCATGAGTCACAAACCATAACCACTAGGCCACACCCCCCTTCCCCCCCCCCCCCCATAAAAAACCCACATTTGGTAGGTTGACCAAATTGACTTTGTATCACAATATTGAAGCATTGCGTTGTTTTCTTTCCTTAGATCCTGCGGCCTTCCTGCGATTACAGGGTCAGCTGAGAGAACAGAAGCGCATCGCCGACCGAGAAAAAGGACTGCGCGCCAACGCCGATAATCACTGTAAGGCTCTAGAGGGCGACATTGATGAGATGCACAGGTGAGTTGTAGTGTTTAACGTCTCAATATTGGAATGGCCATGAGATGTTATAAAGTCAGGCTTTGTTCAGAAAACAACTTGCGTCAACAAAGATTGACACCATGTCTCAGGTCTATTGTTGCCATACCAATTCCAAAACAGGGAAATATTTCATGCATTTGCTCTTTCTTTCGCTTAATGGGCATAAATAGAAATAAGCGGGGTTTTTTTCTCTGATTTTATTTTTAGGAGGGTGGATGAAGCGAATCACAGCAAAGTAGCACTGGACCAACAACTGCTGGACCTCGAGGCTCGGGTCCGAACTCTTGAGTAAGTACTCACCGATGTGAGCATTGTGTTGGCCATTCACTCACTACCTTAAACATTGTTGAAGATCGGATGTGTTTGACAGCATTGTGATCTGAACTTCTCTGCTGCCTTTCTTGTTACTAGAGCAAAAGTGATGATGAATTTTGGGTAAATGTTTCACACCTACATTCTTCCCATGGACTCCGTGCTCGCGAACGATTGATGGTGCGTTTTTACCATTTCCGAGAAATGCTGTGAAGGGACACACTGGATGCATACACCCACTCTTGTTTCAACTTTCAACCCTGCGCCAACCCCGAGATTGATTTCAGCCAGGTTGAACTCAACCCTGCTCCAGACCAGGGTTGAGATTCTAAACCCGGATTAAAATTCTTCCCAGGGTTCAAAAAAGTAGTAACTGAGCACGATAAGCTTGATTTGCATGAAACAAATGTGAAACGACGCAGTGTTGAACGCGGGGTTGAAAAATAATAAAACTCAACCCGGGGTGGCACTGGTTCACCCAGGGTTGAGTTCAACCCGGGCTGAGAGGCTCTAGTGTGAAAAGCCTTACAGAAGTTTTTGTCCCAATTTTGCAAGTTTTTTCCCCACATTTTACTTGGTTGTTAACAATATGTATGGTATTTCTGTGTGTTTGATTTCTTTAGACATGAGTTAAGCCAGGAGTTGGAAAAGAGACACAATGCCGAAGTCATACTTGACAAGACTAAAGAACAACTCCAACGGAAAGAAGAACAGTATGCACTGTAAGAGCCTCCTAATTGTAATGTTTGTTTTAACCCTAATCTCTCCAACTCCATCAAAATCCATCCCGCCCCCCCCCCCCCCCCCCCCCCCCCCCATTTTGGTGGATTTGGGGGACTTGGTCCTGCAGGCCTGGTTTGACTAAATGTTGATGGAGTATGATGGACTTGGGCCTGGAGGCTTAAAACAAAGCCTGCATTGGAAGCAGTGTGATTGATGGATTTAGGGGGACTTGGTCCAGTGCTTACAGGCATGCAACTTTTCTTCGGATAAGCTGATTTCATCGTTTTTCACTTCACAAGTTTATGCCATTGAAAATTGAAAAGACACTGTACAGAGTCTTGTAAAGATTGGAGTTTCCTCGTTTTTTGGTTTCTTCCAAGTTGCGTGCCTGTACTCTGTAATATGAAGCTGACTGAGAGCATTAGCACTGATTTCAGTGACTCACATCAAAGAAAAGTCAACCTCTGTGCTGACTTGATATTGTCTGCAAGTTTTTCCTGTGCATTGGAACGTTGTGTAATAATGCTATGAAGGCAAGGGTCACTGCAGTTATTATGTTGGAAAACTCGAGCATTTTGTCTTCTATGGCTGATGTCATTTCTAATTTGTTTTGGGTTTGTTTTCTCCAGTGAAATTGAAGCCAAGCAGAAGGCTGAGTTGGGATCCAGAAATGTCAGCCTGGAGTTGCGCACAGCTCAGAATCTCGCCAGACAGGTAAACAAATAACCGACGTTTGGTCCTAAAATTCAAGGATGACTTGGAAACAGTGTAGTCGGGTCCATAAGTCCATCACACACAAGTCCTCACAAGTCCATCACAAGTCCTTCTGTCTCAAGTCAAGTCACTAGCTATTCAAATGAACTGTGATTTTCACCGTCAATCTGGGCGATGCTTCTGCCTCCCTTGTGCCTCCTTTGGCCGACCAATGGCGTGCATTGAATGATGACTGTGTGCAACCTACGGCCACGGCAACCCTTGAGCCACCATGGCCGTAGGTTGCACAGGGGAAGCACAGGGGAGGCAGGCAAGTGGCTCAGTGGACGCACAGGTCGCTCTTAGCACAACATGAAAACACCCGAAAATTGCAGTTTTGGTGGTTCAAGGGAGGCACGAGGATCGCTGGAGCAGTTACATGGAAACAGGATTTTCTGGGTTTAGGCGACCATTGAGCGTCCTGGCCATTTTTTGGTCTCTCATAAGTGGTACAAAGGTCGCAGCCCTGTGTAAAGGGGCCTTACTTGTGGCTGGACTTGTGATGGACTCAATATTACACTGCTCAGAAATGGGATTTGCTTGTATTCATTCATTCATTCGTTAGGCATAGGCATTTGCCAGTGGTCACCTCCTCAAATTATACACAGTTGGGATCACTGGCTCCGCTCCCACCACAGCCCGTCTTTCCAGTGCTGCTGCTTTGTTATTGTCTGATTTCAAATCGTAATCGCTTTTCTACAAGTTACAATATTATCATTCTTGATAAAAACTCACCATCAGGCATCACTATTAAATCACAAGTCAGTCACAAGTCAATCACAACTCAGTCATACATCAATTGCACTGTCAATCATAAATCAATCACATGTCAATCACAAGTCAGTCACATATCAATCACAGCTCAGTCACATATCAATCACATGTCAATCACAAGATAATCACAAGTCAATCACAAGTACTCATATTAAGTCTCAGAGAATTTTTTTGTCAGGGATGATCTCCTGTTACCTATGTAAGTCAGTTGCAAGTCAATCACAGGCCAATCACAAGTCAATCACAAGTCAATCACAAGTCAATCACATCTCAATCACAAGTCAGTCACAAGCAAATCACAAGTAATCAAATCAAGTCTCAAGTGCATTCTATGATTTGACTTGTAGTTCAATCATGATTGACCTGTGATTGATTGGATTGACAATTCAGACAAAGACCCCATTCCCACTTGATCCACCAATTGGGGGATCTGATCCACCTTTTGCCGAATTGCCGGATCAGATCCCCCAATTGGTGGATCAGATCCGGCAATTGTGTGTAGTGGGAATGCTAACCGTTGTAAGGTGGATCAGGATCAGATCCACCTTTTCTGATCCACCTCTGGACCAGGATACAGATCCCCCAATTGGTGGATCAGATCCGGCAATTGGCGGATCACGATCAGATGGGAACGCAAAAGGTGGATCTGATCCGGCAATTTGACCTGTCAACATCCGCCCGGTGCACGAGAAGCGCGAAAATGTTGCGGTCTTATGAACAAAGAAACACGTTTTCAGGCGTGTAGCTCATGTGAAAATAACAACCGCTGAACTACGCACAATAAACAACCGCTGAACTACGGGCTAGCACCGCGCATGCACAATGCATGCATGCAGCGCACGTGGTATATCCTAAAACTACACTAGGCCTTTTATAATTTTCGTTGCGTATTCGTCCATTTCTAAACCTTTTTCACTCGTGAAGTTTTACTTATTTTTCCATCCATAAATGACTCTGAGTCCGCACTCACCCAAACACTTCGCTTTGGCACAGAATCATGGAAAAGCTTACGAGTATGCCATGAGAATAGTGCCGATAACGCGGTACGTACGGAGGTGACAAATCTGTGGTATTGATTATAGAAAATTGGAAAATGATGTCGTAGTACATTATGTGACCATTTTTAACCAATGAGAAGCTTCAGAACCAGGGAATCCCTTATCGATGCATTGGTTTCTGCCGTGATGTCACACAGTGAGCGGCGCTGTTCGATTTCACCAGTTAATTTATGCACGCACGGATCCTCTACGGATCCGTGATTTGTGTCGGTGAATTCGCGTAATTTTTGTCGGTGAATTCTGATAGCGCTGTTTGAAAACTGACCCGTCCTGGCCTAGCATGCAACACTGGCACTCCCACAGAGCGCGCGTAATTCCGAACTCAGTGACCTTTCGGACTCGACATTTCCATTCAAAAAGGTGGATCAAGCATAAGTGGGAACGCGACTTGCGGTTTCGTTGCGGTAAGATAACGATCACACCAAAATGCCGGATCTTTATCCACCTTTCCCCAATTCATGTGGGAACGCGGTGAAAGACATCTTGGTGGTATTTTGAATCATTGATGTGAATTGTCCTGTATAGTTTGAGGAGGAACGCGACGAGCTACGCTCTCAACTCCTTCACGAGAAACACGCCAGGGCACTGCAGGAGGAACTGGTTCAGGATCAACTCCATGCCCAAGGTGTCTTACATCAGGTAGGCCAAGATGTCAGAAACAGAATGTCCAATAATGTGCTTTGACATTGTAGAATTATTTTTTTTCCAAAAACTCAAAACTCTGCATGTTCCATATTCTTAAAACTATGCCAACAACCGATAGGGTAAGTCGGTATTAAAAGTCATTTGTTTGCTTTTGTTCATTTTTTTGATTTTTTTTTTTTCTTATTGCTTTCTTTATTTATGTTCATAGGAAACCTCAAGATTCTTTGCAGAAAAGGTACGTCAAATTTTTTGGGGGCTTTTCTTGCTTAACCATGGCTTAGTTCCAACCTGTGCTCGAGGAGAGTTTAAGGGGCTTTTTGCAGGGAACTTTGGCTCAATATGGGTCCACGGTGTGCTTGAGAAATATTGAATTCTACTATGTGAGGCCAATGTTCAGAGTATGTTCTTTCGGTTTTTACATTAAATGATAATAGTGAACATTTATATAGCACCAAAGTCCGCCTAAGAGATGCTCAAGGCGCTTCACAAAGATACACAACTTCAAAGCTAAGGCCAATCACAATTAAAAAAAAAAAGTAATCAGATTTGTCTAAAGGCTACTCAATAATTCTTCAGCGAAGGTGAAGACAAAGCTGGAGGAGTAGAGGAGGTTATCGCAAAACCTTTGCTTGTATACATGTCATCCGACGTGAAGTGGTTAAGCTCAATGTTGCATATGACAATGAAGTTTTTACTGATTTCCATCCTTCCAATTGATCAACATAGGCTGAAGCGGTCAGCCGTCTTGAAGCTGCTGACGAGAGCCGCAAGAACGTGCTCAACCAGAGCGACCGACTCAAGACAGAACTCAATGCACTTAGGGTAGGTCAAAGGTCAAATGAGCCATTGGTCAATGCTGTCCGATACACTTTTTCATTAAGGTCAAAAGTCACCAATGAAGATATCAGATGATGTTTACAATTGGTAATTTAACCTTTTTTTCCTCAATTCATGAATTTGAAATGCATTCGTTTCGTCTCTCTGTCCCCCAAATTGCAGCATTGTAGAGCCCTCTGTTTATTAGTATACTCCCTGTATACTCCCCAGGGAGCTGAGATGGTATTTGGAGTGTTTAATTGGCCCAGTGATCAGGGGTAATAATAATACTGTAAGCGCTGTGATTTAGTTTACTAATAAGAGCGTTCTCATTGCCGATTATTATTATTAGTAGTAAAAAAATACTTGAATACATGTATTTGTACTTTTAAGGGGCCAGTTGCAACTACTGGTTATTTTTAGATTTGCAATTTGGTATCAAGCTTGTGATTTACTTATGGAAATTTTAGCCTGTAGTCTGCCAAATATTTATGGGAATTTCCCTGTTGGTAGAAAATTGTCTACCAACAAAAAGTTTGTATCACAAACTGCACAGTTTTCATAATCCATCCAAACATGCAGTTGTAACATTTCGTTGTGAATTGAATTGAATGATTTCAGGTGGAGCTGGAGCGACAGAGGATGCGACATCGGGACGACCAGGGTATGCTGACATCAGAAAATGAGGAACTTACCAACAAGATAGAGGAACTCAAGAACGAAATCGTGAGTAGTGTCTCGAAATCGTTGAGTGGCATATGTATCCAGTAAGGTTCATAGTCCTGCAAACCGCATAAGTGTGTGCTTACATGGCTTAGGATCACCAATCTAGGCTAACGGTGTCAGGCCCGTAAGCTGGGGGGGGGGGGTTCGAAAGAACCCTCCACTCGGTGACAAGTTTGGCTCAAAAAAAAAAAAAACAGAATTGAATTTTTTTTAAATTTTGATGACCCACCCCCATCCCCCTAAAAAATCTTGTCTTCAAGTTGTTAACATGAGCAACTTTGATTCTTACAGTCGGAGGAAAGTGGCCAGGAAATGCCTCAGATTGCACCACAGAGCATCTAGAATCCAAAATTTCCCGAGGCCCTTTAAAGTAGGCCCCGGACCCCACGCCGTAAGGGCTTCGTGCTCGGCGCTGGCACATAAAAAGTTCCACTTTGGGATTTGAAGAACCCTATGGGATCAGGAAACGAGTATGAGTGTTACCTATAGAGCTATATTAAATAACTAGAGCGCTAACTCCTCATTCTTGCGCGCAGAGAAGCTTTGAAGCCGCTCTGGGCGCAGGCATTTTGAATTCATGTGCGTGTTTGTAGAACATAATGAAATTAGATGGATGGAATTTTGAAAGTGTACTCTACATGCAACAGGCAGGTAGAACATATGCTAACAACTTAAGGGCGTCATGACAGTTCAAAAAACGTCACGGCAAAAAGCATATGCAGCGAATACGCACACGCGTTGCGCTGTTTGCGTAGAGCAAAATGACATGCTCATTTGATGATCGTTCGTTTCGGTTTTGGGCGTATCGGCTTTGATAACGCACCTGTATGGAATACAAATGCAGATATGCAATTAGCCGTACAAAAGCCGTACAAAATTTTGTGTGTACAAACAAGGATGCGCCCATCAGGCATTACTTTGTACATCGAGTTAGCGCTCTAGTAATTTAATATAGCTCTATGGTGTTATCGCAGAAACCTTAGCCAATATTTCTCGCTTAGCCCAGTGATGCAACTCATGTGCTAATACAGGATTTTAGGGGGTTTTTTTACACACGAGGTGTCAAATTGGTTGCATGTGTTGGTATGCATGTGTTTGTATACTGCAGGGTTCCCAGCCACTTTGGAAATTAGGGAAAACCTTGAAAATGAGTTTCCATTCTTCCTGTCGGGGAAAACTCAGGGAATTTGGGAAAAATCACAAACAATTAGGAAAATTCGGGGAAATTTGACAGTGACCCAGAAGTGAAAGTTTTTTTGCCAGTTTGGCGCATGTGCGTCTGTGCCATGGGTCTAAGTTGTGTCCATTGACTGACTGGCTATGGTGGCTTTTTAGTGTTTATTCAGTGTGAATATTACACACCTCTCCAGACAGTAACACCACCACCGGTTGACTTCCAAGCAACCTCATTAACGTGAAAATAGCTCCTGTGGAATTTTGAAAATTTCTCAGGGAAATATAAGCGAAAACTTGTGGAATTTTGTTATTTATAAAATGCTTGGAACCCTGTAATGTTGCCTCAAATATATCAATCAAAATGTCAAGGGCCCCATAGCATCCTTGTAAAACCTGTGACGTATGCCAAACATTGGCACCAAATTTATTTAAAGGGAAAATACAACATTTGCAAACATCAAAAAATAAAACTACCAAATCATTTTGAAATACCTTGCTGGACTGTTTGTGAATGACAGTGTAAAGCATCCTGTAAAATCATGGCACCTGGTATACTGTCATTTTCAAGAAAAGTGGTATTTTTGTATCAATTTCCAACGTGATCGGCCGATCAGCGTTGGAAAAAACTGGCTTTTTTTCAAATACTGGCCCCAGTTGACCATCGCACTTGTTTGCAATCGATTACACACCTATGAACGGGTACAAGCCAACTAGACTGGTTCCCTGACCTTACAATTCCCCAATATATGCAAACTGCTCTGTTTCTTCTTAAATGGAGTCAGGGAACCAGACTACAGGACAATGATTGTTTTTCTTGGTTTTTATAGCATTTTCGAACCCAAAACCTCAACAAAGTCAGTGTAACTATATTTGCTATATATTTCCAACCCCCCGTCCATTTCTGAAAATTACAGCAAAAGCAAATGATGTATATTCCCTTTAAGAGTCTATGATATGAAGCTCAGAGCCAAATTCCACAGAGCTTATAAGCACAAACTATTGCTTCAAGGTAATAGACACGATTGGCTGATTTAAGGACTTACAATACAATAAATCTGAAGCAGGTTAATATTGAAAAACAAACCTGTCGAAATTCCAGCGGTAGATGGCACACTTTTTGAGAAAACTGTAAAATTACATCTTTCTTTTTGTTTTTATGTTGAAAGTGCGACAGTTTGGTCCAATAACCTTCACGAGGAAGTAATGGTAATTCCTCTTTTCTCAAAAATGACAGTACAGGGTGTCCCCCCAAAAATGCTCCACTCTCCTTTTTTTTACAAATTCAAGCAAACCTGAACGCATAAATTTTCTTATTATGCATGGTAAGAATGCTATGTGTCTTGGTTGTTATCTACCAATAAAATTGGATCATACTATCAATCCACTAGGGACAGAAATGCTTAATATGAACTCGCGTCCATTTGCCAACTGCACTGGGGACTTTCAGCCATAGGTGAACAATTGTTACGTGTGGTGGGTTTACAAATAGGTATTTTTAGTCAAAGTCCAATAAATGGACAATGCCATGGTTGGTTGGATTTCTCTGGTATGCTTGATAACGACTGATGACTGGTCTTTCATAATAGATACCAAGTAGAATTTTTGAAAAGCACACTTGACAAAAATTGACATTTTAAAATTGGTGATTTGAGTCCCCAGTGCAGTTGGCAAATGGAGGCGAGTTCATATTTAAGCATTTCTGTCCCTAGTGGATTGATAGTATGATCCATTTTTTTGGGTAGATAACAACCAAGACACATAGCATTCTTACCATGCATAATAAGAAAATGTATGCATTCAGGTTTGCTTGAATTTGTAAAAAAAAGGAGAGTGGAGCATTTTTGGGGGGACACCCTGTATACTAGGCGCGATGATTTCACAATTTGCTTGATCCTAATTATTAACTTACAATCCAGTAGGGTATTTCATGATGGTTTGACGGTTTCATTTTTGAATGTTTGCAAAAGGTGTCCATTGCCATTAAAAGTTTGAAATACTTAGCATTTTTGGTATTTTCCCTGCTCTGCTTCAGCGAGTGAGTGAGGAAGCCCTGGCCCACGCAACGATGGCGTTCAACTCTCAGCTGATGGCCGTCAAGACTGAGAACGCCATGCTGCATGGCGCCGTGGAGAAAGAAATGAACAAAGCCGATAAGTTACAGACAAAGGTACAGTTGGTTTCCTTCTGCATTACACAACATATCGTCACCGACACCACGAAGTAACACTCATGTACATACCGGTAAAAACTAGCAATCGGAGAAAACGGCATCTAAAGTTGAACGCCTTCTAAAACAACATTTTGCGTCAAAACGACAGAGTATTTTCAGTTGGGTTTCTCATTGTGGACACTTGATGAAATGAATTTATTAAATCTGCTGTTTTTTCACCCGTTTGTGTGTTAAATAAACAAGAAATAAGAGAAAAAAGATGAGTGTCAGTTTGTGAAACCGAAAAAGCTGCAAAATTGTAAATTTTCGTTTCCACGAAGTAACACTCTCCAATGTATACAACACAAGGAAAGTGCAACTTCAGGTCAGCGCACGCGCGTTCATACAACTTATTACAAGAAGAGTGTTACTTCGTGAAAACGTTTTTGCTCACTTATGAGCAGAGTGCGCGCCATGCATTGCAATGGTAAATGGAACTTGAGTGTTACTTCGTGAAAACGAAAATTGTCACTCTTGCGCAAAAGTTGCCATGGATACTTAGCGTAATTATTAGAGTAAAGCTCTTGAAGCTTTGAAACTTCGTGCAATGGTAGGCCTTGATGAATAATGTTTAAAAATCCAAAAAACTGAAAATCGACAAAAATATGGTTTAACACGGTAGAGTGTTACTTCGTGGTGTCAGTGACGATATGTGACCTGTCAGCACAGAATGAGCTTTAAGTTGGAAATTGTCATTTTGCAGTATAGCAAGGCCAAAATTTGAAGGGTGGTCAATTGTTTGTTTCCAGGTGAATCTTGATCTACATGTATAAGTCCTCTTTTACCTTTCTCCGATGCTTTTGTTCTGTCAAACATCTTTAAAACCTGCTTTCATCCGGTTTAATTAGTAGATTGCTCATTCACTGTAACACGTACAACTGCAGGACACTGAAATGCCATTTTGTCGAGAATCAGCTTTATAACTTTAAGTATAAAGTTGGTGGTCTATATTTCCATTACTGAACTCAGTACCCCTTAAAGGGAAAATACAACATTTGCAATCATCAAAAAATAAAACTACCAAATCATTTTGAAATACCTTGCTGGACTGTTAGGGAATGACAGTGTAAAGCATCCTGTAAAATCATGGCACCTGGTATACTGTCATTTTCTAGAAAGTTATATTTTTGTATCAATTTCCAACGCTGGTCGGCCAACCAGCATTGGAAAAAAAACTGGCTTTTTTTCAAATACTGGCCCCAATTGACCATCGCACTTGTTTGCAATCGATTACACACCTATGAACGGGTACAAGCCAGCTAGACTGGTTCCCTTACCTTACAATTCCCCAATGTATGTAAACTGCTCTGTTTCTTCTTATATGGAGTCAGGGAACCAGATTACAGGAAAATGATTGTTTTTCTTGGTTTTTATAGCATTTTCAAACCCAAAACCTCAAAAAAGTCAGTGTAACTATATTTGCTATATATTTCCAACCCCCCAATTCCATCCATTTCTGAAAATTGCAGCAAAAGCAAATGATGTATATTCCCTTTAATGTTGGATGCCATTGGAAAGCTCTTGTTCTGCAGAATCCAAATAAATAATCTTAATTCTTAAAAAGTCTGACTTTCATATTATAGCTCATTTTGTAGAGCTCCAAAAAAATGATACATTTAGAGAAAAAAATATAAAATACTACCTCCTATTTTGTTTGATAAATATGCTTTCGGAGTGACTCAGTCAGTCAGAGGCTGGCTCTTTGGATCCAGCAGAATCCAGCAGTTTGGTCGGGGTTGTTATCCTCTGTGATGCGATCAAGCTAAATGAGTCGTTTGTCGGGAATTTTTAATTGGAGATACAGGCCAAGATAAAGCCACTTCATCACATCACTTCATCACATCTCTTGGTGTTCCGACTTCCATAAGTTTTGACCTAAAAATGGTATCAGCGTGCGGTTTTCAAAGCAGAAATGCTGAGATTGTGCTCGTTTCAAATCTGTAATAAATTTTTTTTGACCAGGGTCGACAAACGACTCCTTTAGCTCGATCGCATCACATATAAAGAAGAACTAGAAGTATAGAACCACACCCTTGGTAAAGTTGAGTCACTCCATGTGCAGTATTCACAAAGTATCCAAGTTTGTTAACGCTGCTATACAAAACCTTCAATCTTTTGTTTCCAGCTTGAGTCTGTGGACAGAAGGCTGCAGTCGACATCCCAAGAATTGGAGAGTTCACAGCAGGCACGGAGTGAGCTAGAAAGGTGAGTGTTCATTTCTAAAGATTGAAGAGTACAAATAATTCAATGTCAACGATGTCCACCTTATGTAATGTCCATGATAGAGCTTTTGAAGACTTAGTGAATAAACCTAAAAATGTCTTTTTCATATCAATTCCCACGTCAATAAAGGAGGAACGGTCCTCTAATTAAAGCGGACGAGTGTTCGTGCAAACAAAATATACAATCACTAAGATGACGACTATGATTTCCTGAACTTCAACAAATTTATTCGGACAAGACTTCAAGTTCAAGCATTCAAGTCCCTATGCACAATAGACTAAATATGACAGTACATACATTGTGTGTGTCAAAGTTCAACACATGGCTGTATATACGCTACACACTATTTCATAGTACAAAACTACAACGCAACGAATCATGTCTCATCCCGAAAATACACAATTTCTCTCCAAAAAAAAAGATAATAAAACAGAGCAATACTCACTGGGAGCTTTCTATGAAATTACCCTCCCACAGTGATATACCTCAGGAGCATGGTAGGAGCCATGCTCCCTACAAAAATGAGAGAATTTTCAGAGACAATTTTATATCGGTCTTCTCTGCTCGAAGCCCGCAGAAGAAAACTTGTTATAAGTTGCCTCTGCGCGGGAAGCACAAAGGTCACATTATGCAAATCAAAGTGTTTCATGAAAATATGCAAATCACTTGCCAAACTTTTGGACGTACAACAACTGAGGGCGCACTCGGTCTCCCTACAATATCTTGTACAGCCATCATCTGGTAATGGTCAAGGAGATAAGATTACAGGACTAGGAGTTTTTGATCGTTTCTCTAAATCTAAATTTGAGGACTCATCGTTGTGTTTGATTTTGGCCAGGTCGTTCCAGAGGGACAGAGAGGAGTGGAGTCGAGGACGGGACAAACTGGAAGCAGAAGTCATCGCACTCAGGGAGGCTGCACTGGTAGGTGCAAAGGCTCAGCCAAATATGTGAATGTTTGGTTCATTATTGTTACGGAACACGTACATGTGCTTGTCATGATTTCAATTAAAATAAAGAGTGACGACCAATTCTTTGACCAAGAGGTAGTACCATGGTGATAACAATTTTTATTTTTTTATTTTTTGGGGGGACTTCAATTAATGCTTGGGCACTGTTTGTAATACGCATGTACTGGAGTGCCTTTAAAGCCATGTAGGAACTTTTGCAATTATCCAAAAATTACCAAACGAAGTAAGAACAGAAACCTTGCTAAAAGTGAAGACGAGAGTGGTATCAAATACCCTGTGAAATTATCCCACCTAAAATAATATCATGTGGAAGAAAACCAACATTGTAGGTGGTTTAGGTGCTAATGGGCACATTTGTTTTTATGTGCGTTAGCAACGGAATCCAGTTATGAGACGCCAAAAAATGTGCGCACATTTTCTGTTTTCTTAAAACGTATGTACTGTATCCACTCAGCTGAATCAGTGGTGCACCCAAGGGGGGGGGCCCCTGGGGGGGGGAGGCGGGGCTTGAGCCCCTCCCCCTCCCCCCCCCCCCCAAGAGGTTGTCAAATTTTTTTTTTTTAGTCCCACGATTTTGCCTTGGTGATATGAATGTGGCCTGTTTTCGAGTAGTATAATAGGGGTGTAAGTGGTGCCACCAACGTCAAAATAGGCCGCCCCTCAAAAAAACCCCATTTTTTTCTGCGGCCAAAAATGTTGGGACATTTTTTTTGAACCCCCCCCCTCAAAACCAAATCCTGGGTGCGCCACTGAGCTGAATCTTCAACAGGTTGTTATGTAAAAAAAAAAGTGCACAAAAAGTAAATTATTCTACGCACCTTTAAGATTCTCTCTAGGCACGTTCTACTGTTAAATTTACTTATTATTTGGGCCTCTTCTTTTACCTTTTTAAAATGTTTTTTCTTGTTATTTTTTCAGGTAGCAAACAAGAAATACACTTCCATCGAAAGCAAACTCCGCAACCTTGAAAAAGAGGTGAGGCATTTTTTCTGTAATTGATGGAAAATCTTTGAAACAAATTTATATTTCTGTATGCAACAGCATGTTACATGTAAACACCGCTAAAAAGAAAGTCCACACACATTGGAGGGGTCATAATTTTGAATCTGATCGTCTTATGATGACGTAATTTATATAAACCTTTGGGGAATTTTGTTAGCTACATTTTGATACCCCGTTTGCTACCAAAGACTGTACATCATCCAAGATTGACAATGGTTTATAAAAAAATTATGCAGTTTAAAAAGTTGCAAATTTAATGATTAGGCCACAAAAAAAAATTAGTCGGTCTCTGGTCAGCGCGGGCATTCATTTAAATCATGCGCGTCAACCTTTTTTTTTTCTTTAAATTGTCCGCGGTAGCTACAGCAGCACCCTCTATTGCCGCACCTCCTCAAATTTTTGTACCAAGGGATGGGGAAATTGCACCAAGGCAAATGATGGAGGGCGCCAAGGCAAATTATGGAGGACCCCAATGTATATGAGGACACAACAAAAGCAAAATAGTACCCACCTTGTCTGTACAATCCAAGCTTGAAAAAAAAAAAAGCCCCCCCCCCCCAAAAAAAACTGTGTCGCCGCATCAATTCTGGAACTTTGGTCTGACCAGAGACCGAATATTTTTTTTTTTTGGCCTTACACGAGGAGAACATTTCAATTCGCCTGCTCCCATATGCTTGCAAGCACTGTGCGATCAGTATTCCGGGCTGTTCGTTTCGGGCAGTGTAACATTGTCACGCAGCAATTTCCACTCGTGTACTCTTTAAATTTGCAACGTTTCAAACTGCATCATTTTTTCATAAACCGTTGGACGATTTACAGTCTTTGGTAGCAAACTGGGTATCAAAACGTACCTAACAACATTCCCCAAAGGTATATAAATGACGTTATCATTAGACGATCAGATTCAAAATTATGACCCCTCCAATTAGTGGGAACTTTCTTTTTTTTGCGATGTTTATATGCAATACAGCATAATGTTCACACATATGCAAGGGTTGCTCCATTCTTCTACATTTGTCATTCGATAAGTTTTTTTGCTTTGGGGTGCAAATGCTGCTTTGTAATTGTGCTTTATTAACGGCATTCTTTCCAAAAACATGAGGTCATATTTCCTATGAATGCAAACGCAAAGTAAATTTTTTTCACAAAAAAAAGATGACTGCCAAATTTGTCATGGTAGGAATCTGTCAAATTTCAAGAATTCATCTGCAAAATTTTGAAAAACTGTCCACTTTATTTACATTTCGAAAAGATTAATTGCATGTATGATCACTTGGTAAAATGTCCACCTTATTGCCAATTTGACATTACAGTTCCCATTTTGACGGAGAACAGCTATAAAGTAACCTCTCACATGTTTACTGGAGAGGTTTTTAAATGTATGATTCACGAAACTTTAACTTTTTGGAAACAGTCTGAACAGAAAGAGGTGTCATAAATCTGCTTGTTTTTTACTCCCAAAAAAATTGGATCTGGATATTTTTTTTTCTTACAAATAACAAAAAATCTTAATCTTTAAATCAACCACAAAGGGAAACTGACTAGGTACATTATAATATTTTTTGTTCAGAGTTGAACAAATAAATTGACTGGACCGGGGTTTGAACCTGTGACCTCCAGATTGCCGTTCCAGTGCTGTACAATGTACCAACTGAGCTATCCAGCCCTACGTAGGGGGTGCCCCAATTTGTCTATGCCTTTGTACAAACTCGGCTCCAGTCAATTTCTTTGTTCAACTTTGAAACAATTCTTAAAGATATAGTCCATCATTTGTAATTTGTGCATTTTGTTCGCTTGAAGCAACAAAAGTGTTCAAAATCTAATGAAGGATACTGAACAACTAACCTGATGAAGTTTCAGCTCAGCTTCAGCTGTATATTCCGAGAAAAACAGCATTCTAGGATCTCAATTTCAAATCAAAAGTTGCTGAATCATGTTTTGAATTGTTTCGAAATGCAGAGTCTATATACGCGATGTCGGGCACTGATCCAACAAATTATAGCAACTGCGCGTGTGTGTGCGTCGTGCCAATGTTTGCGCGCGCTTCGCCGAATAACAAAACGAACTACTAATTTAAATTTCCTACGGTGCGTCTTAAGATGCACCGTTGGAAAGGCCTTCTTTCGTTGATTACTTCAAAATGACAGCTTGCCAGACATGCCAGAAAGAATAATTTCACAGGGAGTTTAGTCCCCTTACTATCTTTCAACCAAGTATGTTTTTCAACAATAATTACGCCAGTTACTTTTCGGATGGCTGCAAATGATGGACTATAGCTTTAACTCTTTACTTTGGTTCGACTTTGAAGGCGTTTCATTTTGGCGAGCAGTTTCACAAGTTGATCTTCATCCATCTTTACTTCATCCGGGATTCACTTCCTCCATCATCATTTCCTCTCTTTTGTTATTTTCCTCCAAACCCTTGCTCCTCCTCCCTCTCGCTGCCGTCTCTCATTCGCTGGGTTTTGGGTGGCGGGTTACCAGCTTCAGGTAACCGGTACTTCGCTCATGGAGCGCAGTAATCAACTCACGTCCCTACAGCGAGAGCTAGACAGTCGCAACACGCACCAGAGCTCGCACGACACCCTGCTGCAAAAGGAAAAGGTATTAATGTAAATTATACAACACCTGAATAAATCCCCGTCATCTGATTGGTGGATTGTTGATCACATGTCATTGAATTACTCGTACCAGCGCGCACGTGGCGCGCAGCGCGCAGTGCAATGGAAGTTCTATTGCACAGTGAATAGAACTTCCATTGCACGGTGTCACTGCTGCCGGTGGTGGCGCTGTTTTAAATCGATGATTGTTCTCAACCTGTTGTACAGTTTCCAGTATTAATATAAATATGATGAACTTGTAGAACTTTTAAACAGCTTTTGACCTGAATAAATTGGCTATTAAAAGTCAACCAATCAGATGACAAGGATTTATTCAGGTGTTATATAAAACAAATAATGAATGTTTCACTTTCGTGCAATGGAAAGAATAATTTCATTCGGTGACAGATGAAATGTTCCATTCCACTCGGCTTCACCTCGTGGAATGAAACATTTCATCTGTGACCTCATGAAATTATTCTTACCATTGCACCACAAACATTCATTATTTGTATAACGTGGGACTGTACATAAATTCAGGTTGCATATGGCTTTCACATTGGTTGAGATGTCCCCAATACTTGGATGAGGGTTTGCATATCATGTAGTGCTTTGCTCTTTCAATAATGCTTTTGCTAAAAGCAACCATTTTTAAATATACCTTTAACCCTCTTTTTGTTTGATCAGTCACAGACAGTCAAAAATCCAATCCTGTTTCCCTGCCATGCCTTTTACACAGGCTAGGCACCAACAGTTGGATCATATCGTGTAGGTACTGTGACAATCAAATTCCACCAATAGACAAAAGCGGGCAACTGGTAGGCACAGCTGGCTTATCAATCTCCTACAGTCAAAGCAAAGCTGTATCAGGTTTCATAGCAATCACAGCCAGTCAATCCTGCTTCATGAAGGCAGGGAGCACTCAACTGTTAAAAAACAGTCACTTGATTTATTTTGACTGCTGGGCTGGCCTTGTTGAAATTGCCAGCCAGAGAGGGAGGGATTAACAGTTGTTTATTCTGTATGTTCTCTGTTTTGTTTGAAGAATTGGGATGTCATTATCTGTCACCATTTTTAAGTTTGTTTTTGTGTTTATTGTCTATTTTTGTTGTATCAATGAAAACATGTGAAAAACTGTAAAATTTGGTTATGCAGTGAAGTTTGTAACCAACAATTTTCTGATGATTCAATTTCTTTTCTCAGGAGGACAACTATAAGATATCAGCAAGAATGGAATCCTTGATGGAAAGGTATGTGCATTTTCAAAAAGCAGGTATTATATGGAGCTTTTCCTCAGAGTAGTTGATTAGCCCTTGTTTTGTTCCCATGTCTGCCATTAAAAATCGGAAAACACTATTCAGAGTCTGTGAAATTTCCTCCTCTTTTGTGACTTTACAGTTGCACGGCTGATAAAGATTGTCGCAGTGAAAATTTTATTCAGAATCTAACACAATTATACGCTTTAATTTTTGATGACTTGTGTTTCCGTGATGGCAATTCTGTTTCACGGTTGCCTTACAGGCTGAACGATTCCCAGAGCGAGATATCCAAGCTGCGGCGCTCCCTGGAGACCGCTCAACAGGAGAAGACGCAACGAGACAAGGATCTGATGGAGGCCCAGGAGAAGTTCAGCAACACACTCAAGACTCTGCAAGCCGAGAACGACAGGGTGAGTGCCAGACCTCGCCTTTGCCTCTCGCATTTCTGTATTTGAACAGTAGCACTGCCAGGGCTGATTAAACCTTTTAACTGTACCGCCCCAAACCGCCCTGCACATAATAATAATAATAATACTGGAGTCTTATTTAGCGCACTTATCTACCAATAATTAGGTACTCAAGGCGCTGGAAATTATTTCTATTATTAAAGAAAGGTAAATTGAGTTTGTGAGAATTATGAGACCCATTATGTAGCACCTTATAAGGGTTGACAAGGTGCTGTGGCGCATATTGCAGCCACTGCCAGAAACACCGGGGCGAGCCCCTTCTCTTAGCGATAAGTGTTACTGGGTTCTTTAACGTGCATTACACAACACACGGGACCTACGGCTTTATGTCCCATCCGAAGGACGAAGCATTAATGGTAAAGCGCCTTGCTCAGGAGCGCAAGCACCATGTTCCCACGGTCAGGATTCGAACCCATGTACCACGGCACACGAGTCGAACACCGTAACCATTGGACCCCAGCACCCCACATTACTCCTTGTAAAGCCCGGAACCGCCCCAGCATTCTGAATTTATAGAGTCTTCAGAGAATAAAGCGCAATGTACCGAAACGTACATGTAAATCACCAATTGAATTGGCTCAAAATGAAGCATGAGAGAAGTAATGCAGACGTGTGATGTTGTGAAGACACCGAATGCACTGCCAATGTACCCAAAATGAACATTTCTGTTGTACCTGACTAGGGCCCAATTTCACGGCGCTGCTAAGCACACGATTTTCTGCTTACAGAGCCTCTGTCCATTTCATGGACACCATAAGCAGTAAGCGCAGCAAAAGGCATGCTTACCTCAGTGAAAAAATTGCTTAGCGTAGTGACCTTACAATAGAAATCTCCATGCAGGCGCGACTGTTACCACGTCCACGCCGTGAAATAGTGCTTAGGGATAGCACATTTGTCTGCTATGCTAAGCACAACTTTTCTGCTAACTGTTAAGCAGCGCCGTGAAACTGGGTCCTGTCTGTTTGTCTTGGATAAAGATAACAAATTATTTTCAAAATTGGGTAGGCTTGTCGTCCTAAATTTGATGACTCTTTTTTTTGCTGGGGTAAAAACAGTTTTTCACTATCTCTATTTTTATTGCCAATTACAATAAGTGGTCTCTGTGGGCTGCATTGTGTTTTCACCTGACCTTTGTTCTGTCATTGTTTTATCTGAAAGGCATATCTGACAGTTCAGAGTAAGTAAACGAGGAATGAGAGTCAATATTTGTAAAACTTTTTCACTGACAGACACGCAGCGTGTGGGACGAGAGGGTTTCCACGTCATCTGATAACATCGGCAGACTCAAGGAGGAGTTACAACGCTCAGAGCACAACAGGAGCCAGAGAGACCAGGAGATCAGGCAAATACAACAGGTAGGAACCGCAAAGTAATTTGTTCGTAGAAAACTTGGTGTCGGGAGTTGCATAATCTCCTTTTTGTAAGACCAAATAGTTATAATTTTAATTCGTATTACTAGCTCTGTACCAATTTTTTGTTTTTGTTATTTAACTTCTGTTGTTGTAATTGTAATTGTTCTTTGTTCATTTCATACAGCGGGTTCGCCACTCGACAAGCTCATGCTTTTTGGAGACCTCCATCCACCCATACACAATAATTCAAAATGTGTACATGTATGTGTTGGGAAGAATTCAAGATTTTGATTGATTGATTGATTGAAGAAGTTTGAGTTGGACATCAGAAGGGTCTCGTAACTGTCCACACTGTCTTGCAGATTTTCGTAACATTCTTGTCATTTCTTACTTTCCGCCAGGAGCTGACAGATGCTCTCAGGAAGTTGTCTATCGCAGAAGCCAACTTGGATCTGGCCAGGAAGGTAATTATGGATATTATACCCATTTCAGGCAGGTGTCTTATAAAATTCAGACCCCTACGCCTATGAAATCTGGTCTCTTTTACTTTATTGCATTCTTACCCTGGCACGTGACCCGTCAGTTTCCTGCTTATCTTCACTTAGGGCATGCGCAATACAACCAAGGAGTGAATTTTTCAAAACAAGACTGCACTTGACCTTGAGATTCTGACCATTCAGCAGACGCCTTCTATCGGGTCTTTGGTAATCCGTTGTATTTACAAAAACAGGACATAGCCAAATTGGCCAATCATCAGCTTTAACAGTCCACATCTCTGATATCGAAATGACGTCACAGTTTCTAAAGTCGACTCCGATTGGCTGGCGCGCAAGGTCGCATAAAATTTGCATTGCCCACATATATATATCAGATGTTGGTTACAGAGATTGCTCCGTTGGACAACAGGTGATACTCACTCTAGCTTATATGTGACCTGTTCTGTCAAAAGCAGACGATTCTGGGCAGAGGTTGAAATTGAGATAGGGCCAAAAAATGCTGCGGGGGTGATTTTTTTCGATTTTCTAATTTTTGCATATTTGTAATCCTGAACATGTCTAAAATATACTATAAAAGTTTGAAACCCTAATTTGAACTCTAAATATAGTATTTTTGATGATTTGTTAAGGTATATCAATTAAATAAATTTCTGTTTTTTGACGTTCGTGGCCATTTTCTCTGTTTTCTACTTTTCGACACAATGAACTTCAAAATTGCATAACTTTGCCCAGGAATGACCGGGTATTAAATAAAACCACCTATTAAAAGGAAAAAGAACATATTTTAACAATATGCAAAAATCTCATTTTTGACCTTATGCCCAGAAAAGTCTGATTTTGACAGAACATGGGACATATGTGAGTCACTCTATAAATTTGGGCCCACTTGTTGCCCTGTCCCTGTTACATCTGACATTTACAAATTCATAATTCTAGATGCCCTTGTTAATGCAGTCATCTGCTAAGAGTGATTATGAATAGCATACTACCTGCCCAACAAAACAGAAATCATTTAGAGTCATTATCCTTGATACTGGATGGCAAATTACAAAGTTAAGAGGTTACGGCTACAGGAAAATGTTATGAAAATGTTGAACAAAAAGGAATTTGGTGTGTATAATATCAGGTCTTGCACAATGCAGATCACGTAAATACATCAATGGTGCTGTTTTCATTCCAGACCCAGAACGAGCTTGACAAAGAGAAGCAGCAGCAAGCTCACCACATGAAACAGCTGCAGGATCAAGTAAGAGAACAATTCTTTCAAACCCCAACCGGTTCTGTTTTTGTCTTTGTCTGCGTTCTGTCTGTCCAGTTATCGGATACATGTAACTGGTTTGGCTGTGTTCTTAGCATTTTACGTCCTTTATGGTTTTACTTGAGATTTGAAGGTTTGCATGGTGGAAAGATACTAAGACAAGATAAGTTTGCGATAGCACCATGTGAATAAATCTCTTTTGTGAGTATGTGTGGTTCTGAAACGAACCGGAGGGACTCAACGTTTCGAACTGTATGCTCTGCCCGTCGTCAGGAGAATGAGGGATTCCAAACTGACCACATACTCACAAAAGAGATTTATTCACATGGTGCTACCGCAAACTTATCTTGTCTTATGGTTCTACTTGATACTAACTTCTGTTACTTTTCTGTTTTTAAATGGATTTGTTAAAGATTACTTCCTACTTTTTTCCTAATTGAATGTTTTTAGATGCATTGTATATTTGTGGAGGCCTTTCTCATATTGGACAAGCTTTGGCATTTTGTGAATCGACCAGCATAAATAAACTTGTACAAATTTCATATTTCACTAAACCATAAGTTGCAATATAGGATGTTGTTTCTTTAACTGAATTGAAGAAAAATTTGCCATCAGTAAAAATCTCCATACATTTTGGATCAAGTTTGACCTTTTGGTCTTTTAACCCAATGTGTTACCTCCAAGATGAGATCAACGGAGAGAGATCGTCGGTCTCTGGAGGCGCGGATTGAAGACTTGCAATCTGACCTGATGCAGACGCAGCGAAACAACTTGAACACATCCCAACAACTCATGGTCACCCAAACGTCATTACAGAAAAAGGTACATGACAGAGTGTTTGTTCAGTAATTGTCAGTGCTTGAAAAACAACCAGTAACGGGAGGGGGGGGGGGGATCAGTCCACAACCAATGTGCAAATCTGCTTGACAGAAGTTTGTTCAACATTTCTGCGTACGTGTGATTGGCCTCTTTCTCCTCATATGAATGTGGGCTTACATGGAACATGCCCTCCATATTGTGTTGTTTATCTGTGAAGCCTGCTTGTCTTTTTTGTAGACGAATGTTTCCGGAGAATGCAGGAGCACCAGAATATCATTTGAATAAGAAATTTACAGCGACAGACCATACTTTTTCGCTACCACACTTAAATGTCGACGAAAATTGCTGACTGCATTCAAAATCCCTGGATAGGAAAGTTGTTTACATATAATCTGCATAAATTTTAATAGAAAATATGTTCTTTGAAGTCAGATTTGTTTGACCTAAATGATGTGAAATCATGCCTGGTAATGGCTTGCCTCATTCCAGTCTGAGTTGGAGGAGAGACTGCGAGACTTGGAGGGAGAGAATGCCCGGCTGGAAGCTGCCATCAGACAGGAGAAGGACAAAAGTAACAGCCTGGAGAGAGAAGTTCAGGACTCTAACAAGGTGAGATGTCGACTTAAAGATATAGTCCATCATTTGTAATTTGTGCATTTTGTTCGTTTGAAGCAACAAAAGTGCTCAAAATCGAAAGAAGGGTGCTGAACAACTAACCTGATGAAGTTTCAGCTCAGCTTAAGCTGTGTATTTCAAGAAAAACAACATTCTAGGATCTCAATTTCAAATCAAAAGTTGCTGGATCATGTTTTGAATTGGGCCTGAATTCAGCGTCCGAGACACGTTCTAACTAGCCGATTGCAGCTACGCGATGTCGCGCACCGATCTGACGAATTGAACGAATTATAGCAACCACGCGCGCGTCTCACGCGCGTATGCGTCATGTCAATGCATGCGCGCCCTTCGCCGAATAAAAAACAAACCACTAACGGGAAATTTCCAACGGTGCTTCTTAATACGCACCGTTGGAAAGGCCTTCTGTCGTTGATTTCTTCAAAATGACAGCTTGCCAGAAAGAAAAATTTCACAGGCAGTCTAGTTCCCTTACTATCTTTCAACCAAGTGTGTTTTTCAACAATAATTACACCAGTTACTTTTTGGATAGCTGCAAATGATGGACTCTGGCTTTAATGCATAAACAGTAGATAAGCAGTATTGGGTGGCATGGGTGGCACAGAAAGCGCTCGCCTCTCACCACTATGGCCTGGGTTGCAATTTCCTGCTCTGACCATATGTGATGTGATCAGGCTACATGAATCGTTTGTCGGGAATTTTCATTTGGAGATTCAGGCCAAAATAGGACCACGCACAAAATCGGTAACTCACATTATGAAAATGTAACGTGAGTAACCAATTTTGTACATCTTGTTTATCACACATAACACATTTTTCTGGATGTCATCTTTGGTGCTTAGGTAGGTCTAGGTCTACTCTATCTACCATGGGGATAACGGTTATTAAACCTTTTCAGTTAGGTAATTACAGCCCAAGGAAACTCAAAAGTACATCAAAAATGCAACGTGAGTAACCGTGGAATTGCCCAACACATGAAATGGACACAGAAATGTCCTGAGTGGTCCCTCTTACCAGAGAAATTGAGATTATTTGGTTGTATTTACTTGCAGATGCGGGTCAGTTTGGAAGATCTGGTGTCAAACCTGCAGACAACGTCGATGCGTATGGAGGGAAAATTGCAAGTATGTGACTTATGGGTCCTAATGACATTCTAACTACTTTCAACAAAAAAAACTGCACTTTTGAACTTACTAATTTTGTACATAAGGGCCAGTTACATGGAAAAACTCCACAACTTTTAAAACATTAACCCTAACCATCCCAAATCCTCCAAAATCTTCTTTGCAAATTGGAGGAATGTGCAGGATTGAGGTTACATGGCAAAAGTGCGTTGCTGATTTCGGAGGACGCACTGTGTCAAAGTCTTGGGCCGGACCCTGTGTTGTTTATGCTCAGCCTAGCATAAATTTAGTCCTTGATTATACTTGAAATCCTCCGCACTGCTCCAGGATGTCACTGCCTCTGCCTCTGCCTCAGCCTATTGACAGTCATAGCCAAAGGATTTTACAGGATTCAGGCAGTGGTCATCCTTCCATGGACCATATTCAAGAAATAATGGAGAAATTTGCAGAATTGAGGCTATATGCTATTTTTCCATGAGGCCAATTGGAGGATTTTGCAGGATTGAGGCTACATCCTAGCAAAAAAGGCCTAGGGAGTTAGGGTTAAAGAATTTGTTTTGCCCTTGCAGGAGGAGACAGCGAATCGGAGTCTGTTTGCCAAAGAAGCTGAAGACCACAGAGGACTCTGGGAATTGGAGGTCAAATCGAGGTCACGGCTTGGGCTCAGGGTGGGTTTTTAGCTGATGCTAGAGTTCGTTTTAGATCCTTCATTTTTGTCTCGCGTGGACTTTGTTCAGAAAAGAGACTATGCAATCACTATGTCTGTACGTATGAATGTACAGGGTGAGTAAAAATGAAAAGGAAACCCAAATAGCAGGACCATGTTTGAAATAAAGTTCTGCAAGTAGCACTTTTCAAAATCTAGGATATGAAAGCCCAATTAATAGGCTTTCTTTTAGTGCAGGAATCATTCAAATCACTCATGTACTTTTCAAGTTGCGGGATTTTAACACCAACACAGTTTTAAAGTTCTGTCCACGGATCATAAGGCCAAAAAAAATAGTCTCCGGTTTCTGGTATGCGCGCGCGTCGTCCGTAGCCATGCGCGTCGGCAAAATGAAAAAGGTTTTTTTTCAATGAAAGATGATGTCTCAAAGCCGCCAAACTCACTGGTTTGACTGGAATCCTGCTGCTGCACAATTTTAACGTGTTTTTAGATGGGGTTATGATCGAGAATAAGCTTTATGTAGCCTCTCTGGACTCCCATATATTTTCACTAAGTTTAGTCGGGCACCATTTGCAGTCATCAGCTGACATTTGAAGCAAAAAAGTCAGGTAAAAAAAAAAAAAAAGCCGCGTCGCCGCACCTCTTTTTGGGCAAGCTCCATACAAGAAACCGGAGACTTTTTTTTTTTGGCCTAAAAGGTCAGTATTTTTTTAGCAAGACAAAAAATAATTCACGCACATTTCTGAATGAATTGTTTTCGTTTTGCTGAAAGAACACTTACCCTTTTTTGTGATCCGTGGGCAGAACTTTAAAACGATGGTTGTGTTTAAAATCCCTTAACTTGAGTATGTGTACATGTATGTGATATTTTGGTTAAAGTTTCAAGGAATTACTCTCATTTCTAACGTTGAGGTCCAATTGGAACCAAACTTGAATCATAGATTAAACACGTGAGCCTTCATATGATAATGATGTCAAAGGTCACATACCAAGGTCAAAAGTCATCTGAGGTCAAGTTGTAAATTAGGCTGAAAATGTAAAATTGGTCTCATTTGAAAAGGTGAAGTCCAATTCGAACCGAACTTGGGTCATGGATGCAACATGGGAAACTTCATATGCTAATGATGTCAAAGGTCACATACCAAGGTCAAAAGTCATCTGAGGTTAAGTTGTTAAATTGGCTGAAAATGTAAAATTGGTCTCATTTGAAAAGGTGAAGTCCAATTCGAACCGAACTTGGGTCATGGATGCAACATGGGAAACTTCATATGATAATGATGTCAAAGGTCACATGCCAAGGTCAAAAGTCATCTGAGGTAAAGTTGTTAAATTGGCTGAAAATGTAAAATTGGTCACATTTGAAAAGGTGAAGTCCAATTTGAACCGAACTTGGGTCATAGATGCAACGTGGGAACCTCCATATGCTAATGATGTCAAAGGTCACATACCAAGGTCAAAGGTCACTCTTTAAAGGTAATCCCGAAATCAGGCGAGACGCGCGGTTCGAGAACCGCCTTGTCCTCTTGACTTCTTTACAATTTTTCCAAACAATATCCCACACAGATTTTAGTGGTCAATGCGTAAGGCACACCTACGTCCAATAAGTGACAGTCAAGTTCCCTAACAAATGGTCGTCACTTTTTACTAGACGTATCGTTAAATTTCTTGTTTTAATTTTGTTTCAGATTGCACAGTTGGAGAGAGCCAAGACAGAGGTGCAGGCCCAAGTGGATGAGGTCGGTTCTTAGCATACCAAAACAAAAATGTTGTCCCGTTCTAATGTCATCACCAATATGTACCCTACATTCCCAGTGCCCTTTATTAATTTCTTGTATTGCACTTTAAATTCCTTTTTTTTGTAACGGTGGAGGGGCTTTCATATTCAGAGATTTCATACACAAAGAAGGAGATGTTATGGCAACGGAATATTGGGGTTAAGGGGGCAGATATACACAGTGGCAAAGTTGTGGCAAAGCTGAGGAATTTGAGTTGTTCCATAAAAAAACTTATCATATCTAAAATGATTGAACTGAATTTGTCTCCTAGGAAAAGAAGAAAGTTCGCAAGATGGCGGAGATGAAGAGGAGTTACGAGGAGAGGTGGCAGAGTGAAGTACAGAGGTATGACTTGCCTTGACCAAGCCTGTCAAGCCAAGCTTTTTCCCTGAACAAACGGGCCGGCAGCCTTTTACCCTACTTGTCACGGCACATAATTATGTACGGTACGCCACGCCTTGCGCTGCTTTTCCTGTGCGATCCGCGATGCCCCAGACACAAATCCGCACTGTACAGTATGATACAGTAACCATGCCAGTAATGTCATGCGGAAGATGGCCTTGATGCAACGGTATATGCTCATTATGATAATATACAGCCTGTCTAAAAAAAAAATGGTACAATCAGAGAAAAAAATTGGTGAAATATGAAATTTCAAAATAAGTCATTCTTACTTGACATAATATTAAAGAACAAAGACTGGGCTTTCCAATAGTGTTTGTTTGATCTTATTTGCTTTTGTCAATTCAGAGATATAATCAATTTTAGTGCGATACACCAAAATCAATTTTGTGCCACTTTTATGCATGGGCAGAGTTGTTTCGAGTACTGTGCCATGCTGTCTTGAAGCTCACCAAAGATTGCAACTTGGCAAAAGAAACAAACTCGATTTTTGTGTTCTGCAGTAAACTGGAGTTATCTCTGGATTGACAAAAGCAAATGAGATGAAACAAAAAGTATTGGAAAGCATGGTCTTTTTTCTTTAATGTGATGCTCAAAATGACTTGCTTATGTTGAGATTTAATATTGAAAAAAAAAATTGTTTTCGATTGTACCATTTTTTTGAGACAGGCTGTAGTATGCGCTAGGGTAAATAGTCTTCTCTCATTGGATAATGGCTGACAATCAAATGAATATTCGTCACTACTGCACTGTATGCAGTCGAAAGGTCAATAAATTTTGTACACGTGCGTGTGGTTTGTTTTGTTCGGGTCAAAGTGCACGGGCTCTGATTGGCTATCGTGTAAAATATGTGCATCTGAAATTTTTGATCGATATCGATCGAGAATGTAAAGAAACACATGAGGAATTGGCCACGGTTGCGTCAAGGCTGTCTTTCGCCTCGACTGCGGCCGCATAGTGGTTACTCCATGGGGTGTACGCGTAGTACGTACGTAGGTTAACTACTGTTTACGTACCAGCAAAGTGCGCTGTACATGTATACGTACCGGCAAAGTGCACGGCGTTCGTGTGCCGTGACAAGTGGGGCAAAACCGCTGCCGGACTGTTTGTCAGGGAAAAAAGCTTGGCTTGACAGATTTGGTCAAGGCTAAGGTATGCCACAAAGAAAGATCGCACGTGTGTGTCCTCGATTTACACCATAAACAAAAGGCATCTTTGTAAACAACAGCAATCGTGGAACCCTATTGTCCCTAATCCTCATTCCTTCGTTTGTAACTTTTTAGCAACAGCTTTCATTGTTTTTGTACAAGAATTTCAATTGTGGACATTCGGTCAATAAATGGATGCATTGTTTGTGCCCTAACCCTTTTTGTCTTAAGTCCACGATTGCCAATATTCACATACTGGTACTCACACCCTTTCTTCTTTATTGCATAGCGCTGATAGTTGGTTTGAAGATGCAGTGGGAGTCAGATTTGTGGTTTTAGTTGCATTGAATTCAAAAATTTGGGTCTCGGACAAAACTCCCATATGGTTACACTGTTCGTTTGCAGGACCCAACTTCAGGAGCAAGAAATCAACACACTGAAGGCCAAGCTGAGGACAGCCAAGAAGAGACTCAAGGTAAGAAGAACAGATAAGAAAATTGGAAAGAAGTCCCTGCACAGGATGGAATTTATGTCCTGGAGATATTTATTTAATATAAGAGATACACAAATTCGACCATACCAGCACTGTTCAGAATTTTGTAACTATAGGAGAACAGTTCCCTCTTTCAAATAACCCACGTTTTTATACAATTTTAACATGCTTGTATGTTTTTGCAATTTGTATATATTTAATATTGTTGAACAGTTTATACATGCATTTTAACATCGCTCTAGTTTTTTAATAAGCCTGATCCAGTTTTTATGCTATCATTTCAGATATTTAAGTAATTTTGGTGGTTTTTTTTAATACCTTATCAACTTTTTAAAATATTGTATAATCCAGGTTCTCATACTTTTTAGATGAATCTCCTTTTATTTATATGTTTTATATGTATCAATACTTGTAAGCCGGTCTCTTCAGACACATTATAGTGACTGCCGACTTGGTGTTTTTTTAAAAATAAACCAGAATAATAATAAATAATAATTGAAAGTTGCCTTTCACTGCCGTATTTTTAATGAAGTGGATACTCATTTGTCCGAAGGGCTTGCAAGAAAAAATAACAACAACCTCCTGCTTAGTAGTGCAGAGGTCTTACCACTCAACCACCACTCTTGACGCGGTTGGCTGGTTCGAATCTGATGTCAAAAAAAAAATAATGTAAAAGAAAATTAGAAGTTACAGTAAGGCCAAAAAAAAAATAAGTCGGTCTCTGGTCAGCGCGCGCGTCGATTTTAATCATGCGCGTCGATCTTTTTTATTTCCAAAATGTTCCGCGGTAGCTCCAACAGCGCCCTCTATTTCCGCACCTCAATTTTTTTTTACCAAAGAGCACCAAGGAATGGGAAATTGCACCAAGGCAAATGATCGAAAGCACCAAGGCAAATTATGGAGGACACCAATGTACATGAGGACACCAAAAAAGCAAAATAGTACCCCACCTTGTCTGTACAATCCAAGCTTGAAGAAGAAAAAAAAAAAAAGCCGCGTGGCCGCGTCAATTCCGGAACTTTGGTCTGACCAGAGACCGAATATTTATTTTTTTTGGCCTAAACCTGTTTTTTTCCCCCTTGTCTGTATTAAGTCTCACGAAAATTACCAAATTAAGACTAATTTTTATTTTATTAAATATTTTCTATAAAAATGAAGGATTTAGATGCCCCTGAGCTACGTCTCAACACCTTACAGACGGGCTACGAGCGAGAACGTCTGAACATGGAAGCAGCGGTGGCCACGCAACGAAGACAGGTAGGGGTCGGAACGCTTGATCTTCAAATCTTCACTTTTGACCCTCCTTAGTGGGAAGTCAGTATTCAGAGCAATATGTAAAAACCCTGTAAAACTTTGAGGTCAGTTTCAGGTGAAGGGATATGAAGTATTAAAGTAACTGTGTCTCGGAAGCCCTTTTCACACTAGACAAATCTCGGGGTTGATGCAGGGTAACATGCATCTTGCGTCAACCCCCCGTCAACCCCGAGATTGATTTCACCCGGGGTTAAACTCAACCCTGCTCTAGACCAGGGTTGAGATTTTCAACCCGGGTTGAAATTCTTGCCAGGGTTCAAAGCAGTAGTAACTGAGCATGATAAGCTTGATTTGCATGAAACAAGTGTGAAACGATGCGGGGTTGAATGTGGGGTTGAAAAATCGAAAACTCAATCCGGGGTGGCACTGGTTCACCCAGGGTTGAGTTCAACCCGGGCTGAGAGGCTCTAGTGTGAAAAGGGGATATAGAGAGTCACTGCACAAAAAACAGCAGTGTGGAAAGCAGTGAAGCATGACCCAATCTGCCTGCTTGCCCTGAGCTTAACCATTAGCATTTGTACTGCATTGTATTACATTGTGTTCATTCACCGAAGAGTCAATAAACCGGGGTCGTTCAGACACCGTTTTAAATTCCCTTAAAACACCGGTTGAACTCGATTTGGTGTAACTTTCTTGCTAAAACGATGTCTGAACGCTTGTTTATTTAGACCGAGTCGAGTTCAACTCGTCGCTAAAACGGCAACTTAAACCCCCTTGGAGGGAGGGTTTATCTTTACACCAGAACGAGTTATTTCCTAAAACGATGTATGAAGGGTTTTAGCTAAAACGCTTCCCGTTTTAGCCAGCGCTGTGACCCGGAGTTGACGTAACGCCTTCTCAGTGGCGCGCTTTTGTATTAAACAAACAACGTCCTGTGGGACTGCAAGGTGAGCACAAAGCACCCGTGAATCTCTTAATTTTCCTACCGCCAACCATTCATGAAAACAAAATCCTACTTCAAGTCAGATCGACTGTTGTAACTGTTACTGTTATAGCTAAATTGGTGTCTGAACATACCCATAGAGTGCTCAAGCAGTTTCGGGTGCTACAGTGAGTAATATAGGCAGGGTGGTTTTGGGTGCTACAGTGACTAGGGTTAACTAAGGAACCGTGCAGGGATTTGAGGTGTTATCCATACTCCACAGAAGATTACCTCAAAGGAATATAAGGCGTGGGTGCTAACTCTATGGGCAAAAGTAGTTTTGCAAAACTTGAAGGGTTGTGAAGTGCCGAAGACTGGGGCCAATTTCACGGCGCCGCTAAGCACAAAAATTTGCTTAGCACAAAAAAAGACTGGCTTATAAAAGCAAGTTACCAGGCAAAACTCCATGTGATGTATATTGCTCGTGATTAGTATTCAGCTGTTGTTTGCTTAGCATGAAAATCACACGGAGTTTTGGCTGGTAACCTGCTTTTACTAAGCCAGACTCTTTTTGTGCTAAGCAAATTTGTGTGCTTAGCAGCACCGTGAAATTGGCCGCAGGAGGGCTAAGCTACAAGATGTGAGAGATGCTTTCAAAATTAGTTTGTTGTTTTGATTGTTGTAGATTGACGACTTGAACCAGCAGTTGGAACGAGAGGCCTCTTTGAGAGTGGACGTTGAGAAACAGAATAGACAGTTTCAACAAGGTATGGTACCCTGTCCCCATACAAGTACCGTGTAATTACCAATGCTATGTAGTCAGTTGCAATGAGATGTGGTACCTAGACCCCGACCTAGTACCAAGCAGTGCTCATCATTGTGTAGTCAGCCACAGCAATGTATGGTACCCTGACCCTGTTCTAGTACAACGTATTTCCAAGCACTGCATAGTCAGTTGCAGAAAGGTATGGCACCCAGACCCACCCCTAGTACCATGCAATGCTCATCATTGAGTAGTCCGCTAAGCTCCATTGTACTGAGTACCGCAGTAGAGCTCATTGCTATTGATGCAACAACAGTCTGAGACTGTAATCCCCTTCAAAAAAAAATTATTTGGTAGTAAAGTTTACAGGAATTTGTGCATGGAAATGGTTTATTGATATCAATGTAAGTTATGTGCATAGTTTCAACCAGTAACTTTTCCATATTGCTTCCCACTTTTTGTGGTAATAAATGAACATAATAATAATAATGAAAATTCAATAACTAAACGCCGTTGGATTTTTTTCCATTTGATGTCTCATTCAGAAATGAATAACTTTTATATTGCTAGGAAAATAGCTATTGAAAAAAAATCATAACATAACCCGAACATACCGTATCTCTTTATGATTTTGACTTGCAGAGTTGTCGTCAGCAAAGACTCATGAGAAGGTATAATTCTTTATGTTTATTATCTAAGATATCTCCTCAGCTTCACATTGAGACCTTTCAATTGCTCAGCAGTTGAACATTTTAAGGCACCAACATTTCTTAAAAGTACTTGCTGCATACCCTGTGCTTTTCAAAAGTTGGATTTGTTTTCTCTTCACAAATTTAAAATGTTTATGTTTTGTTTTAACCCCCAAACAAGTATTCCAATTTTGGGTGTTTGCAACCCTCTGAAACACGGCCTTCATTTAGTGCACAAATGAACCCTTCTATGCAAGAGCTGAATATTTGTCTGGTAGCCAATTAACATTAAATTGTCTGAAGAAATAATTCAATAACTAAACGCTGTTGGATTTGTTTCCATTTGATGTCTCATTCAGAAATGAATAACTTTTATATTGCTAGGAAAATAGCTATTGAAAAAAAATCTATATTTAGAGGTTAACTTCGAAAATAGCATGGGAATCACGTTTAAATATTCATAAATCAGAGAAAGTCATTTATTTGCTTTCTTCTGTTGCGGCATATCTATCAGGCACGGCATTGTATTTTGTTCTTAAAATACCTATTGTTTATTAATTTCTTCTTTTGCCCAACAGGGTAAAGACAAGCTGGAGAAAACGAGGAGAAAGCTGGAAGAAGAGTTGACCCAGATGAAGGTAATATGCCATAATTGAATTTTTTTTATGCCCAAATCCTGTTTTCTGACTTGCTTTGATTCCATTTCTGGAAATTCTGGAAAGTTTGTACAACACGTTGATGTATAAGCCACGTCAACTACACGTGTGCTAACATCACCTGCGACTTTCCAATGCCAAATTGCATGTTTTTCTAGGTGCATGCGTGGTACGTTCAGTGAATGTATTTCAATTCAAGATCCTAATCGCGATCATGTGATCCAGTGCCGTACGAAAATAAACAGAACCACTCTCGAATCCATAGGGCGCACACGAATGTCCCCTGCTTCGGATTTTGTACGCAGAATGGCTATTTTTATGACAAGCTATCGATACTCTCCAGCAAAAGTAAATCAATCGTACTATTTTTAATCATGAAGATACATTCTAAAAGACTTATGAAGATAAATTGTCACAAAAGCTCATTTGATGATTCAAGTGTACTTAATAAAAAAACTACTTCTTCTCTCCGTCCGTCGTGCATGTCGCCATCTTAAATCTTGCTAATCCACCTCGCGAGCAGGATCCATTTAAAAGTGATCTGGAGCAGCTATCGACACATCGGATCACTGATCGCGATTCCGATCTGCACGACACAAGCGGGCCCTAAAGTCAGACATTTTTTCGGTAGTGCAATCTCAGCTGTGATGGGTCAGAACATCAAAGTTACAAGCCACTGTGGACTTACCAACCAGTTTTCCCAGCCACTCTGGAAATCAGAGAAAACCTTGAAAATTAGTTTTCAGTTTTCCAGTCAGGGAAAACTCGTGGAATTTGGGAAAAGCACCCAAAAAGTCAAAGAAAACTCAGGGCATTTGACAGTGACCAAGAAGGGAAAGGTTTTTGCCAGTTTGGTGGATGTGCGTCGTGCTCCATGTGTGTCCAAGATGTGTCCAGTGACTGACTGGCTGTGGTGGCTTTTTAGTGTTTATGCTGTGTGAATATTACATACCTCTCCGGACAATAACAATCAGCTGTGCTACACCACCTCTAGACTTCCTAGCAGCCTTGTTGAAGAGGTGGTGGAATGCTCGAAGACATTTCTGTCATTTTTTGGGTATATGTAGCCTAAGGTGTGATGAAATAAAAACGACTATTGTGTCTGTCATGAAATGAGTACAAAAGGTACTTTTGAGAGCTGTTTTTCAGGTCCTGTTTCGACCCGAACGTACAATTTGTGTTGTCTTGGGGGCAGCAAGCAAAACATAGTAAATCTTGACGTAATAAACAGGACTCCCGATGCAGCGTAGTATAAACGAGTACCTTTTGTACCTTTTGTACTCGTTTCGTGACAGACACAATAGTCGTTTATATTTCATCACACCTTAGGCTACATATACCTGAAAAATGACGGAAATGTCTTCGAGTATTCCACAACCTCTTTAAAGCGAAACTATTTCTCATAGACTTTTGGAAATTTCTCAGGGAAAACTCAGGGAATTTGAATAAACATTAATTGAGTAACAAAATTGAAAGCTGTGTTAATGTTTTTTCCTTGTGAAGGTATAAAAAAAAGTTAAGACATGCTAGACTGTTTCATGACATGTCACGACGCAATGTCCTGTTGTTTTTCTTGTTTCCCTCTAGTTGCTAGTGCAGCATAACTTCATCGAGAAAGGAGAATTGGAGAAGTACAAGCAGCAGCTGGATGCCAAGGTATGAAAACCATTAAAGCTACAGTCCATCACTCGCATCTATCCAAAAAGTAACTGGCGTAATTATTGTTGAAAAGCATAATTGGTTGAAAGATGGTAAGGGGACTAAACTCCCTGTGAAATTTGTTTTTCTGGCAAGGTGTCATTTCGAAGAAATCAACGAAAGAAGGCCTTTCCAACGGTGCATCTTAAAATGGCGTCAGGTTGGCACATTTTTTTTTTTGATTATTACTCTGGCAGGTTTTCGTGCTGCCTTAACACCTACTCTGAATATGTCTTTCTCATTCCCCCCTGTAGGCAAGGATGGAATTAAATGAGAAACTAGACCAGGTCAACACCTACTTGGAAGAACAGGTAGGACAATAATTAAATTAACAAGACTTGGTAAGCCGAGTGTATTCGGTCCCAAAGTGCAACAAAAAATGATTTAGTTGATTCAGAATGTTTTTTCACCGGAAGTTTTTTCATGAATCTGCTCTACCCAATAAGCTGGATTTAACCCATTCATTGGCGTCATGGAGTAATCCTATACAAGAGCACTGCCCAGTTCTCAAGTGACTGTCTTGGATTCAGTCCATATTAAAGTCAGTGTTCTATTCAGTTGATTCAGAATGGTTTTTCACTGGAAGTCTTTTTGTGCGTCTGGTCTACACAGTGAGCCCGATTTAGCCCATTCATTGGCATTATGGGGTAATCCTATACAATAGCACTGCCTGGCTCTCAAGTGACAGTCGTGGAATCAGAGAGTATTAAAGTCAGTGCTCTATTCAGATGTCTCAGAATGGTTTTTCACTGGAAGTCTTTTCATGCATCTGGTCTATGCGATGAGCGGGATTTAGCCAGGCATGCAAACTTTCCTCACATAACGTCTTGTAAAGATTGGAGTTTCCTTGTTTTAAGTTTCTTCAAAGTTGCATGCCTGCCTAGCCCATTCATTGGCGTTAAAAGGAGTAATCCTATACATGAGCACTGCCCAATTGTCTTTGAGTGATAGTCAGTGAGATAGGTACGAAGAGGAGACTAGGCTGGCCCTCTGAGACCAGCAAAACTTATCTCGTTTATTAGCCAACCTTTATTGCCCATAACATTTCTCAGTGGCACAACCTTGATATTTCCCAGGCAAAACCCACAGTACATTTGGTGATTCTGTTTTTCTCTGATTGTTTTATTCTGTGCACAGTCTCAGGCTCGGGAGAAATTGGAGACGCTGAGAAACTCCAACGAGAATGAGCTGAAGAAAGAACAGGAGAACACCATTAACGATCTCAAGGTATGGATTTTGGAGTCCAGATAAGTGGGTTTTTTTATAGGCCTTTAGTGTTACAGGAAGGAATAATTTGTGCTCATCTTGGTGTAAAACATTGAAAGGGATGGTGAAATATAACTTTTTCACCAATTAACTACCTTTCTCTCCCTCTCCCCATCATTGACTTTGTCCTTTGTGTTCCCCACCTCTTGTGGTCAACCATCCCCTTCCCCCAATCCCCCTCCCTTTTGTTACCCTCCTTTCTGTTCAGCCGCCTGCTTTCTCTGTGTATTTTCTCTGTGTATTTCCACTTGACTGCTTTTGTTACATCAGTAATGTATCCATATACCTGTTTATGTTTATAGTCTTGTCATTTAGCCTTCGAGAAAGACTCTGCTAGGGTCGAAACGTCAGGCCACTAACTATTTTTTTGCATTTTTACAATATGTTTACACGATAAGTTAAACAGATTCGCCATCAAACTAAAGAAATGATAATGAATAAAACTGCTGCAAGCTGCATACCGACTGGATTGACCGGAAATATGCAAATCAAGCAAATTAGATGGCTTAACGATTTCATCCTCAGCATCAAAACGTGAGGCCCTCTAATTGTGTTAAAATAAAAGACTAATGGATGCTGTTTTATTGCCTATTTGAGTTAACAACTGTAAAGCGTCAAAAAAGGCCATGCATTGAATTCAATCAATCAATCAATCTAGTTTATTTCATAACTTCATAATGAAAACATATAAAGTACGTAACTTAATAGATAAACAAAACATAAAAGTAAATGACAAAGATAAGTAACAAAGATAAATGAAAAGCAGAGAAGTTATAAGGAAGTTGTAAGAAGTCCAAGGACTTATGAAACACTCCCTTTTAATCCCCCCCTCCCACCCACCCACCCACCCCCCCCCCGAGAAAATCCCAAGTGTTCCCGTTACACCCAACTACCCCACCCCAATCTAAGATGTTCCATTAACTTAATAAAGACAAGAATGTATGTATAAAACAATGTACAATGTAAACACTGTGAGAGTGGTAAAGTAGTAATAAACAAAATCAATTTCCTTGCAAGTAGTTTCTATACAATGTTTTGAAAACAGTTAAAGACTTCGCTTCAGAAATGAAAGATGGCAATCCGTTCCAGAGTTGGCAGCCTTGATAGCGAATGCTGTGTTGGAGAGCTGTGGTTTTACATTTAACTTGAGTGTATTTATGTTTCGAGGACTGAGTATTATATGTGTGGTTGCTAATTGAAAAGAAATTGTTAAAAATAACAGGAAGGTTGCCTTTGTGGTAATTATACATAAATACCGCAGTTTGCATGTGGTTGATGTTGGATACTTCGAGCACATTATACTTCCTAAAGCAATTCTGCACTATACTTCAACCCTGTTATGTATCTGAGTGCACGTTTTTGGATACGAAGTATCTTGTTCAGTTTTGTCGGGTAAGTATTAGCCCAGGCAATATTGCAATAGGAAATATAAGGCAGAACCAAGGTATTGTAAAGAGTAATCAAATAACTGCGAGGAATACTATCTTTAGCTCTCCTAATAACACCAACATTTTGAGCAATTTTCAGAGCAACGGAATCAATATGATTGTTCCAAGTGAGGTTTTGGTCAAAATGAACTCCAAGAAATTTGGTATGACTGACCTGTTTGATCTGAAAGTCATCAATAAAAATTTTGACTTTGGAGCGAGCATATTTTTTCTGTCTTGGACAAAACAAAATAAAATTGGTCTTATTAATGTTCAGAGAGAGTCTATTTGAAGCAAACCAGGCTGACAAATTACTAAGAACTTTGTTTGTTGTTGAGACGGAATTGAAGGGTTGATGTTCAAAATGCCATTTGTTTTCACCCTAATGCTCCAAGATCTTTCAAGATCCATTATAAGGTTTTTGAAGGAGTTTGTAGGATTAAGGAGGATAGAGCCCAGCTACTTTAAGTGCAAAGAATGGGCCATTTCTTTCTGCACAGTGGTGGATTTTGGAGAATTTAGGAAGGATCTTAGGGCCCGTCTCAATTCATATCTGGGACGAATTCCAGACAAGTTAACTTTGTCTTGAAGAAGCTCCGCATTTGTCCCGGACATGTTCCGAAAAAGTGTTTATCAGCAACTGCCTGACTCATCAATGCTGATGACTTCTTTGCAGGAAAATTGCGGGGAAGTTGTTCAGAATCCTGCAACTTAATATCCGATACAACAACCACAACTTGTCCGGAACTCGGCCCGGATATAAATTGAGATGAACCCTTAGCAAAATCGCCTAAGGAACTAATGAATTTCTATTGCCTGCTAACGTTTGAAATATACCACTGTGTTCTAAATTGTAGAATGAAATCGGTAGACTGCGAAGCAGCTATCATGACATGCTGGCGCAGAAGGAAACAATGGAGGTTGAGGTTGCACGATTCAAGGTAAGATTAGATTATCACAAATCTGATTAACCAATTAGCACCTGTACAACAGTGTATTGCGTTGTATTTTAACATTCCCTGATGAGTTTATAAAACCATAGAGCGATCGGGCCGTCTCAGGCAGTACAGGGAGTAAAAGGCAAAGCAGTTGGGGGTGGTAGAGGGCAGAGGGACTAATTGGTTCCATTTTTAGGGGGAGGGGGATATATGACCTACTGTTTTACGTTTGAGGCTATATGGCCAGAGGATCTTGAATCTAACTGCTGGTTATATGTTGTATTCATGGGCAGGCCACTTTACCACAATTTACCTCACCCCACCAAGGAGTATAATTGGTTACCAGCATTAGCCAGGGAGTAACCTGCTAAGGACTGGCATCCTGTCTCGGGGAATATATTTCCAGCTATTTTATGCCAAGGGAACCTGTGGATATACTCCGGCCTGATGTGCCATATTTGCTCAGAACAGACTTTACTGTGGCGATCAGATTTTTTAAAATAAGTACAGTTTGTCATTTTTATGAAATATGTGAGGCGTTCTGGCAAATTGAGACGAAACTGGGCACAGGTGGAGAAAAATGCAATCAGCCAAATGGGGTTGATTTTTTTTCTGTTTTCAGATTTATCGTTGTTTGTAATCTTTGACATGTCTACTAAACTAATCACAACACCAGAAGCTTGTGTTAACCAAACTGAAATTTACCCTTGTATTTGCTTGAAGGAGTTGTACCAAGATGCGGTGAAGAAACAGGACAAATTGGCTGCTCAACTCGAGAAATCTCAGGACAGACTCGTGGACACACAGGCCAAGTTTTCGTAGGTGTCGCAAAATATAAAGGAAAAATTGTGAATAAGTCCAACAAGTTTGTCATTAAATTTGCGAAGTGTTGTGTCATTCGTAACGGCTCCATGACATAAGGCCCTGTATTTTCCCTCTCAAATTTTTCAAATGGTAGTTGTCATAATCACCCGTAACAGGAAATGTCATTTAGTTTTTTGTTCCCAGTTGCGAACGATTGTTGCTGATTTTTGCTGGGCACTGTTTGGCTGGTCTAGGGGCAAGACGTAGTTTGATACGCGATAACCCGCCGCGAGAGGGTGTTATCACAAAAACAGCTATCACCCATGAACAGCTATCACCCATGAACCGCTAGCAACAAAGTCTAGGGAATCTTGTAAAATCTCCCCAGGAAAATGGGGGAAACTGAAGCACACGCGCTACTCTGCAGGCTATTACGGTCCATTAAAAATCGTTCATATATTAGGCCAAACATGTGGGCGTGCATTACATGAACGCAACAAGATTCCCCAGACGACATTTTTTTGCGGTTCGTGGGTGATAGCGGTTCGTCGTGATAACGCCGTCTCGCGGCGGCGGCTTAATGCGGCACTGGTTTATCGCGACGCCAGTTTATCGCGTTCTACAGCAACGTTTTGACCCAGGACTGCCGTATGGCCAGCCTTTTGTCATGTGACGGATTGACTGAGTGAGTCACTGACCTAATTGCCGAGTGTAACTTATGTCTAGCTCGACGAGGAAAGACTAATTTTGTTCTTTAATTTTTTTAATGTCACCATATTTTGACAATGTTCCCCCCAGGCTGCAGAAGCAACGTAACCGACAGATGCTAGATGGAAGCCTAGATTTGTCTCCTAGTCACCTGCCCAAGAAACAAGCCCCGAGTCCCCACATTGACTCCATCACTGAGAAGGTCAGTGCTTGTATAATCTGAAAAATTTCTTTCAAACAGTATGCAGGAAAAAAAAAACAATTGGTGCTAACAAAATCTCACGTGGATTGTGCAGAGTTTTAGAAAAGTTTATATTTGTGGTCAAAGTTCACCTTCTCTTGTGGTTTTTTAGGCTTAGGCTTGGAAGAAGTGACTCCTTCATATTTTTAACCTTCATGCAGAAAACCAGTGTAACACTCTTTTTATGTAAACTTACTGTGGAAATCAACTTCCTCTGAATTGATAGCGCCTGGGCGCTTTCTTCCTCAATCCTGCAAAATTCTCTGAAACCTTTTGGTGGATTTTGAAGAATGAGAGGGTGTAGGTTTTATCAACAATCTGTTTAACAAAAAGGCCTGAAGTATTTTGCTTGGATAGTCTGCTGTGATCCTGAGTTTAGAGGGAAAAAAACTCACTTGGATTTGTTTGTCTCTCCTGCAGGTATGGAGTGAGTTGGACAAGAGTATCACAAGACATTTACAAGCAGGTAAGAACTCTGGAAAACTGGATTTGGCAAAGTGAGAAGTTACAGATTGTTTGCAAGCTGTGTTAATTCCATCTTATTGTTGCAATCATTTCCATAGTCATCACTTTCAAACTACAGGCACTGATTTGGAGGCATTGTGCAGCTTCTTTACATGAATATCAATCAGGGCCCAATATCTTCACTCTGCTTTGAGAGAAAACCTGGCTAACAGAAGAAAATCTGTGGTAATGGTTTATAGCCTTTTGTGGTTGAGCAAGGCGTTTTGGCACGTGCGCATGCGCATAAGATGTTGCTCAATTAGGTTGTACTTGTGCTTGTGTAAAATTGTGCCCAGATTACATATAATTACATATTTGGCGACAACACTTTTTTGCTATTACTAAGGCAATGTACTGTGTCAGATTAATATTATTTGTTATTTTAACTGGGTAGTCAATTCAGTGGAATCCACTGATCTCCCATGGGGCCCAGTAAAGAGAAGACAATGTGAAGAAGTTACAGTTTTAGAGGTTTGAGGAAAAGCTCAGAAGAATATTCTGGGAAAACCCACGGAATCAGGTAGGGACTGAAAACCCAACCCATAGATTGGCCCAGGCAGGAATCGAACCCGGGTCACAGCGGTGGAAGGCAAGTTAAGTACCGCGACGCCAACCTGACTCCCCATTGAATAACTACTTGTAGCATTTCATAGGAGTCAGATCACTGATATCCAAATCCCAATTTGTTGGGGTCGGAATTATACCGAGGTTGGCACTTTGAATAAAACTGCATTTCTTGGCCTTCCCGCTTCCAGCACCCACAGATCTTGGGTCCTCACTAGCCGAACTGCGAGCCAGTGCGCTGAGTCGCAGCTACGACGGTTACAACTCCCCGCTCCGGCACGAGAACAACCAGTATCTTGCCACGCTCCGTAAGAACTACTTCGTCTAAAAAAACAAAACCAATCAAACTACGTTTTCCTGACTTTTGTATTTAATTGTACACTGTCTGAAATCTCCTTGTGTGTGATTCCTGTTAACCTTGTAATTGTGATAACTATATACTGTTTGTTCTGAAAACTAAAAAGACTCTTGTCAAATTTAGAGAGTTTGGACGTGTGTGTATAATTATATATAACGGACTGAAATTGTTTGCGTGTGTGTGATGTTTGTATTCTTCATTGTATTCTTAACTGCGGTTGTACTGTTCCGATGAATTGTTATTGAATTGGTCGCCAAAGGATATATTTTTTTTCCCCATAAAATTCAGAACCTTTCAGCATAGAGTGCCCCTATAGCTACTTGGACTGTTTTTACTGTCATAAAAACAAGTATTAAACTCATAGGTTGTTTGAATAGTAAGGTTTTGTTCATACTCCTAGAGGAAAATGCAAAGTGAATTTCACAGGAAGAATCATTCTCCTGACGAGGACTAGAGCAGGCTAGTCAGAACGTTGAGAACAAACTTATCTTACTCGGCCTCAGTGAAGATAATTGCGAGAAGGCCCACCGCCCAATGTACATGTACTTAACGAAAGTAAATAAAATATAATTAGCAGGACAAGTTCCTTTTTTGAACTAGCAGGACGGTTCTTATTGGAACTAAATCTACCGAGAGAAAGTAGACACAACCACATGCTGTTACCGCAAACCGAAGCTGTATCGATACTCCACCATGCAAAGCCTAAAATCTTATATAAGAATCATTCTTGCTAAATTGTGACAAACCTTTACAATTTGATTGGAAGGGTCTTTCCGTTACGTTCTTTGGCAGCAAAATTGGCCAAAGTTTGTCCATCTCTTGCAGTGTGGGTACTTTCTGTTAGGTTAAAAATTCCTGTACGGTGTTGTATTCACATTCAGTGTGCATGTTCACACTCGGTATGAACCGACCTTTGAAAGAGGATCGCTTCACTTCACTTGATATGCATTTTTTTTTTAGATAGGAAAATATCTGAAACTGTGCAATATGGTTTCATGGCAATTGGAACTGGCCACATTTACTGCATTAGGCACAGTCACTGTAGAGAAGTATTTTTGGGGTTACGTCCGTCCATTGTTAGAAGATATATCAGTTATAAGGAGAAATTGCACTCCTTTTTTCCTCTCAATTTGATTTCTTGATGAAGTGTTAAAGTCATCTAGAACCCAATTTGGCACCATATACCTGATAATTCGCTCTTTTCACGCTCCGCCATTGGGCATGCAGAGCCTCGATCTGGCAACTTTACACAATAAAAATAGCCGGTTCAGTGATCTGAACCCCGACACGGGAATCACTGAACCGGCTATATTTATTGTGTAAAGTTGCCAGATGGAGGCTGTGCATGCCCATGGCGGAAGTGTGAAAAGGGCGAATTTGCCAGTGGTTTTTTTTGTGAATCCTGTAATCCACATTTTTAAGACCAACTGCCTGTTTTGGAACAATGGTGATAATGCCAAGTAAAAAAATCAGCCAGTTTCTCGTGTCTCTCCCCCCCCCCCTCCCGCTTCCATTTCCCACCCACCTCCCTGCCCCCCCCCCCCTCTTTTAATTCATACACTTGCAATATATTTTGAACAATTATCGTCAATATGTCTTGATATCTGTTTCACACAAACTTGTAGCTATGCAGAACGGGTAATGGCCTCTTTCGGACACAATTTTGAATCAGCGCAAGAGTGATAAAATGGAAGAATCCATCCGTCATGTACATGTAGGAAAAACTGCAAACTTGGGGGGGGGGGGGGGGGGTACCGCCCGCCCTCTTTGTTAAAAAAAAAAGCCATGACGAGAGACTAGTTATTTTTTTTACTTGGCCTAAACAGGAAAGGTTTTGTAATTACTTACATTTCACAGGCCTGGAGGCATTACAGATAAAAAAAAAAAATTGTTGCTAAAATAGTACCCATTCAATATTTACTAATATTTTTAATTTTTTAAGAATTTGAGAGGTTTTCTATAGTAAATGAAATAATATATTGTACGACAAAGCAATTGTTTTTTTTTTCACCTTGTTTCAAGTTTTCAAAGTCCGCCCAATAGATTCATGGTATTCATACAAAAAAAAATGTGACTTGTAATTTTCTTTTCTCCAATTAGCCTCGTTTTAAAATTATTTATCCAAGAGTTGGTGCTCATGCAGAATTCCTTCGTATAAAATTAAACTTGCCTGTTACCTTGAATTCCGTCCAAAAAGCTTTTGATAAGAAACCCTCCATTCCTGCAATTTCAGTATTTCACCTCAACAAAATTCCTCAACGTTCCTCTTTCCTTAAAGATGAGATTTGTGTAGTATTCAGTACCTTGTAAATGTACAACTTTTTATTTATTAAGTGTTCCAGATTTTAAATTAATTTTATTCATGCGCCTATTTGCGACGTTTTTGTAGCAGTATATAAAAGTTAATATTATTAAGAGAGTGCCTCATGTAGAAATGTGGTATGTTTAAGGGAGATTTTGAGGGTAAAAAGCAGTGTTTCATAAAATCCCTCGAATTTTCAGAACTGAAAATCAGCCACTAAAATTTTTAGTGAATCTCCTTAATATTCCGTTGGATATGTTTTATATTGCTGAATTTCTAACTCGGTCTGCCAGTCTGCTTAGTTTGTAGGATTTTTTTGCTTTAGAAGCATACTCACCCTCTTTATAGGCTAGTCGGAAAGTGCTGCCTTTTTTGTGAAATTTCATGTTGAAATTTTGATACGCAAACGTGTAAAAATGAATCTGGAAATTTCACGAAAAATATACATCTGAAAAAGGCAGCACTTTCTGATTAGCCTATAAAGAGGGTGAGTATGCTTCTAAAACAAAAAAAACCTACAAACTAAGCCTAAATGCGAAAATCAAAATTTGGCAAAGTGCGACACGTTTTTGTACATGTGGATGTGTGGCCTATGTTTACGGAGGCAGTCCAGTAAATAGGCCACATTTATGGGGCTACCAGTATATGTGACGTGGTGTGTCAAAACCAGGCAGATTTGGGCAGCGCTAGGAATGGAGAAATAACCGTGGCTGCAAAATGACAATTGGGTGATTTTCAGCAATTTTGAGATTTTGTGAAATTGTGATGCCACACATGTTTAAGATGTTCTGTAAAATTTGTAAACTGAAATTTCATTGCTCAAAGTCTTTTTCAAAACACTTTTAGGGAGGAATGTCATTTCACAAATTTTTGTTCAAAATTAGCGCGACATTTAAGACAGTCCGATTTCAAAAAAGTTAAAAACTTCGCTTTGGAACATCCAATTTCCAAAAACAAAGCTACAACTCAAAATTGACTTCTTGCCCAAAAGTGCCTGTTTTTGACTGACCACGTCGCATATTGTGTAGAATTGCAAGACCGGGTACCAACTGAATATGTGAACAAATTATTCTGGTTTCATAGGGCATATTGTAAACCCCATTCTCATGTTGATCGAACGTGAGAACGAGCTTTCGAATCATGAGAACCAACACACGAACAGTGTTTGCGAACAGGATTTTCACTCCCCACTTATTGGGGAGTAGATGAAGAACGTCAAGAACAAAGATGGCAGACTTAGGCCCCTACCACAACCTGCGTTAATATTTATGTGCATAAAATTGAAAGCACCCATTTAAGTGCAGGAGCAGTAATGATAAAAAACAATGAAATTGTACGTGATTAATGAGTGGGCTTGTCTTAGCCATTTTTTTGTACCCATTCCAGGATTAAATATATTTTCATGGAGGCTGCCATCTTCAATGCATTGCCAGCTGCACTCCACACGCACTTGGCATTTGTAACGGGCAACTATGGGGTACTTGCATTGTTGTCCTTGTATCCGTTTTCTTTAGAATTTCACTTCTGGGGTACTGTTTTTCTAAAGGGCGAGTAGTGGGGTAGCACCGTTGCCTAAATTTCCCATTGTACGAGTACCCCCAAAAGTAGCTGTCATAAGTACAAGAACACTGTTCACGAGTCACTCGAGATAAGGGTTTCAAATACGTCCATATAATGTCTAACTTTAGCCACATGGGAATCAAGTATTTTGGCTATGGGGCCATAGCTTTAGGCTCTGCCAGTGACACAGTGCAGTGGATACCGCAGCCCTAGACCCCCCCCCCCCCCAAAAAGCAGGATTTTCGTCACCAGTGTTAGATGTTTATCAGACACCATGAAATGATTGAACCAAACTTAATGACGTTACAAGCACAATTATTTGAGGGCTACATCCTTATGGTCATATGAAGTTTTCAGTAATGTGTTATATTAGGCAGTCACGTTATAGTTGTAACTTTGTAGTTTTATTTTTTGCTAATTCTTACGACATTACATATTTTTTTGACTGCGGTACAATGTAGAGTAACTTTTGGTTCAACATTTTTAAATACTTCAGTACTTCATAACTAACTCATTTATTTATGCAACACACACGGAAGCCAAGAACAGTTCAGTCTAATGACCAACTCAAGTACAGGGTATATTATTCAAAATGCAAGTTCCTTTTTCATTACGTAGCTGCTTTGGGTTTTATTTGAGTTTTTTTTTTCCCCATTTATAAATTAACAAGTATTATTAAAATGATTAATATATATGGTTTGAATTGAATAACAATTACTTGATGTATATCTATTGCGTGTTGATGTAATAAAAGAAATATTTACTGCAAATAGTGGCATCTTTGTGGAAAACATTTAATTTGACAATAATGTTTGAGCTGTGGTCCCAATAAAATTTTCATTTTGTAAGTGGGCACGTGTGGTCTAGCGGTGGAGCACAGGATTCGTGATCGAGAGGTTGTGGGTTCGAGCCCCACCGTGGCCATGCGTGTTGTGCCCTTGAGTAAGGCGCTTTACCTCAATTACTCCTCTCCACCCAGGTGTTAAATGGGTACCGGCATTATTCGCTGTGGAGGAGGTGTGGCTATCCCCCCCACAGCAGCATATGAGTCTGGCCCAATCGCTAATGAATGAGAGATGGGCACTCCGTTCCTGTGAACACAGGTTCATCCCCCTTTACCTTTAACTTTCTTGTATCTTCCTTTAATAACCCTCTGTGGGAAGTCAATATTCAGAGCAATATGTAGCACCCTTCAAACCCTGCAGGTCAGTTTCAGGTGAAGGGATATGAAGTGTTAAAGTAACTGTGTCGCGCAAGAGTCGCTGCACAAAAACAGCACTGTGGAGAGCAGTAAAGCGTGACCAAATCCGCCTGCTTGCCCTGAGCTTAAAGGGAATATACAACATTTGCAAACATGAAAAATTAAAACTACCAAATTATTGCAAAATAAGTCATTGGACTGTTAGCGAATGACATTCTAAAGCATCCTGTAAAATCATGGCACCTGGTGTGCTGACATTTTCAAGAAAACTTGGTGTTTGTGTATCAATTTCCAACGCTGGTAAACTGGCTTTTTTCAAATACTGCTCCCAATTTATCATATTTAGTTAGTCCGCATTTTCTTTGCAATCGATTACACACATGTGAACGGGTACAAGCCAGTTAGACTGATTCGCTGACCTTGCAATTCCCTTACTTCTATAAATTGCTCCGTTTCATCTTAAGAGGGGTCAGGGAACCAGACTACAAGAACATGATTGTTTTTCTTGGTTTTTTCCAGCATCTACGAACCCAAAACGTCAAACAAGTCAGTGTTACAATATTTGCTATAAAATGTGATGCGATCAAGCTATTATGAGTCGCTTTTCGGCCATTATCAAAATTTTGTTGTTTTTTTTAACATTTTTTTAATAGAGCTATCTTTCAGTTTATATTTGGTGCAAACCCCATGTGAATACGACCTTCCGTTTAGAAGTTATGGGACTTAGAACACAGGCAGATCAGCAAGAAGAAAACAGAGAAATCAACAATTCAGACTTGAAGAGTTTATGGAGTAACAATAAACATGCTTTATTTCAGGTTAGTGAATATTAACTCCTTAGCAAAAATGTCACATTTTAACTACGTTATCATGAGTGTTTCTAGTTCTCTGAAAAAAAAAAGTTGACATGAAAGAGGACATATGTAGCCTTCCGATTTTACAAAAAAGTCAATTTTGAAATTTCCACCCCTGCTGACCTATTTTGGGCTGTATCTTAAAATCATAATTGTCGACAAACAACTCATTTAGCTTGATCGCATCACAAATACTAACCCCCAAATCCATCCATTTCTGAAAATTACAGCAGAAGCAAATGTTGTACATTCCCTTTAACCACACAAAAGAATTGCGCAATGATCTGAAGAGTTATCCCTACTCTCTTTGTCTGTCAGTCCTTGGGATGTCTGTAGTACGTTGTATAAGCAGACTTTTGTGCACACATGTCGGACATTAGTCACGGCTGTGATTGGCCAAAAACCATTGGGCAGGGCTTTAACCCGTTCACGCCAGGATTATTTTGACAAGAACGGAACGAGGCGCAGGATTACTTTTCACTTGACCTCAAGCCAGACGCTTTAACCAGTTCTCGCCGGGATTATTTTAACAAGAACGGAACGCGGCGCAGGATTACTTTTCACTCGACCTCAAGCCAGGCGGGTTGAAGCCATGACCTTCAAGCAGCACACTCGTATTTCCGGCCTTGCTTGCTGTGAGCGGGTCGCTGACATATATTTCCAGCCTTGCTCCCTGCGTGTTTATCTGTCATCTGTTGAGGACATCGCAAAACTTTTGCGTGTATACGCCTCCGGCGCGAATTGGTTGATAGATTGGTCTATTCCGTCTGAGTGCCCTTTACTCCATCCCTTCCTGTCCATTCCCGTCATGGGTGCCCTGGGCTACAGTCGGCTTGGCCTGCCCTCGTCTCTTCAGCACGTAGACACACGCAAACAGTCCGCCGATGTTGATCGTCAATTGCAGCTGCCTTTTCCAGACCGAACTCACTTTCTGAAGAATCTTGAGGTCGAAGAAGAACGTATCGAATGAAAAAAAATTAAAAGCAAATCAAATGACAGTTACGTCTCTGTATGTACACCGTGCAAAAGTACCCCTCAAAGCTGTAAAAGAGAGGGAGGTTGAAGAACAAGTTGGCACCACTGCTGCCATGAGCCCAAGCTCAGATACTTTCCTCAGCGAAGACGATACGGGTTAGTGTCAATTCAGATAAAGATTGGTGGTATGTACAATGAGCAATAGACAAATCTCACAGATTTCCCACTCTGACACTTTTAGGAAGGCCACACAGTGTTGCCTACTGCTCCAACAGAGTCCATACCAAATCATTTTTGTGGATCCAATATTTTGAAAGGGTTGAACAAGATGTAAAAAAAAAAAAAAAAAAAAGGTTTTTTTGATGAGGATATATTTGCTGGATTTGAAGGGCCAGTCTACTGTCCTCTAACTGACTGAGTCACTGACTGAGTCACTGACCGAGTCACTGAGTGTATAATGTCCTAACCTGAAACTTTCAGGTCTAGCTCAACATGGCAAGCCTATTCTTGTTTAACCCATTCATCTCTGTACCGTCCATAGAGCTATATTAAATTACTAGAGCGCTAACTTCGTGTACAAAGTAATGCCTGCTGGGCGCATCCATGTTTGTGCACAAACCTATGAAGACCTAGACATTTTGTACGGCTTTTGTACGGCTATTTGCATATCTGCGTTTGTATTCCATACTGGCGCGTTATCGAAGCCGATACGCCCAAAACCGAAACGCACGATCAGCAAATGAGCGTGTCATCTTGTTCTACGCGAACAGCGCAACGCGTGCGCGTATTCGCTGCAGATGCTTTTTGCCGTCACGTCTTTTTTAACCGTCAATGACGCGCTTCAGTTGTTTGCGTGAGTTCTACTTGCGCGTTGCATGTAGAGTACACTTTCAAAATCCAATCCATCTAATCTCATTATGTTCTACAGACGAGCTCATGAATTCAAAATGTCTGCGCCCAGGACGGCTTCAAAGCGTCTCCGCGCGCAGAATGGCGAGTTAGCGCTCTAGTAATTTAATATAGCTCTATGGTACCGTCTCAAACCGCCTATTACTCCCTGAACCACCCAAAACTGCCCGAGCACTCATTCTTTTACGGATTCCTTTGAGAGACTCGTGGACGGTACACTGCGTGCACGTACTGGTTCGTGTGTGTATAGCACAAAGCACGCACGACTGTTTAATTTGAATGCGCAAAAGTCATAGTGTCGTCATCTGAGCATCAGGCGTCGTCAGCAATGCGTTTGAATGTCTCTCCCAGTGGTCTCCCCAACTCTCTCTTTCTTACCGTTGAGGGGGTACTTGTGCACGGAGCCCATACAATGTAATACAATGTAGTACAGGCGCTATTGGGTTACAAACCGGACGGCATCGTACTATGATCTCACCTTTGCCATGCATTTCTTGTCTTGCGTGAGTAGCACTGCTTTGCCGGTACCCTGCCGACACACCCTGCCCATCTCCACAAGCCCACGGCGGTACAGCTCCCAGTTATTCAGCCGACTCCCCATCCTGTTGAAAGTTATTCAAAATCTCAGATGAACAAAGTATTGAGAGTGCAGCATGCATGCTTCTACATTCCAAATCGTCATCATCTTAAGTGGACTGATTTTTCTGCTTCAGCACAAGGTGAGTGTTATTGAGGACCACTGGTTGACTAGTGGTTTATTCAAGAGAATCAGGCTGGCGCAGTGGTTTCTTTCCTCGCCTTCCACCGCTGTGGCCCGGGTTCGATTCCTGCCCTGACCACATCGTCACCGACACCACGAAGTAACACTCACGTACATACCAGTAAAAAACTAGCAATTGGAGAAAACAGCATCTTCAGTTGAACGCCTTCTAGAACAACATTTTGCATCAAAACTGATGAGTATTTTCAGTTGGGTTTCTCGTTGTGGACACTTGATGTATATATGAAATTTGCTGTTTTTCACCTGTTTGTATATCAAATCAACAAGAAATAGGAGAAAAAAGATGAGTGCTAGTTCGTGAAACCAAAACAGCTGCGAAACTATAAATTTCTGTTTTCACGAAGTAGTACGCTTCAATGTATTACAACACTAGATTAGTGTTACTTCGTGGAAACGGAGGTCAGCATGCGCGCGCTCAAACAAGAAGAGTGTTACTTCGTGAAAACGTTTTTGCTCGCATTTGAGTAGAGTGCACGCCATGCATTACAATGGTAAATGGAACTTGAGTGTTACTTCGTGAAAACAAAAATAACGTGTTAAATATGGTTGAACGCGTGGAGTTTCACTTTGTGGTGTTGGTGACGACATGTGGAATGGATTTTCAGTCCCTACCTGATTCCGTGGATTTCCCCCCAGAGTATTCCTCTGGGGTTTTCCTCCCACCTCTAAAACTGTAATTTCTTCTCACTGTCTTCTCTCTACAGATTTCGTCAGGCTTTCGAGCTACAGTGCCTAGGGCACTTTTGAGGAATCCTTGGTTTCATTACCAGAAAGAAATTTAAAAAAAAAAAAGAGTGTTGGTTAGCCAGTACTTTTTTCTAAATTGTGATTTATATATCAACGGAGATCAATTTGGTAATCGGTAATCTGTGATTAAAAGTGGCTGAGAACTTATTTCAAGTGAGGAGGTCTCTTTGTGATAGGTCATCCAAGCAAAGGATAAAGTCCATCCTAAAGTGCTTAACCCCAAAATTTCTGTTCTGCAGTGAACATGTCAATTATTCTTACCTTTTCCCAAATGGCTGGTAGATTCAAGACCCAGCACCACAGGTTTTGCAAGGGAAAAAATGAGACATTTTATGTTTTAAATAATGAATAATGAAAGGTTTGCGGAAACACCATGTGCGAATAATTTCTCAACTAAGAGAATGGTTCTGAAAAGAACCAGAGGTATAAACTCAACGTTCCGGTCAGTATGCTCTGACCATCTTCAGGAGAGTGCCTAAACTCTAAGAAAGTGAAAACTTAAGTAGCAAAAGGCGAAGTATTTTATGTTTTAATACAGTCAAAGCTCTAATCTGTGTTTCAACTGCAAAAAAGTCTTCACAGTAAATATTACTTTTCCTGGCTTTTTTAAGGTGGGGCTTGTGGTGGGATGCACAATTCATGTCTGTCGTTTATTAAACCACCATCTTTCTTGAAGTGAACTTTGAAACTTATTTTGTGCACAGGGTGAGTCAAAAAGAAAGTGACCTTGATTAATGATTTTCCCTTAAAAAACATTAAAAAATGACAAAAATGAATGCTGTGATATTTGTAATCAAATAGACATACTTGTGAGTAACATGTACTTCATCCTTATGTTATTTTTATTAAATGGAGACAGCCACATATTTTTTCAAATAATTTTTTCTCTCTTTCAGTCACTTTCTTTTGGACTCACCCTGTATACTCCCATTCGCTTATAATAACCTACCGAATCGAAAAAATACCCAACTGATTGAAACGACATTTATTTTGTTTTGGACTTGATTGATCTGATCCATTAAAAAAATCTTTCTGTTCTACGTGGTCAATTATTGTTGAATGCAGAAGGGTCCTTATACAAATCACTAGAGCAAGGTTTGGTTGGAGCAGACATATTGTATTGTGGCCATACGTGTCTTGTTCCTGAGATGCCTAGTATTCAATTCATGACCAAAACACTAATTCTGAATCCATACAGTACTCTCATTAAAGGTGCCAGTCTATTTGTGACCTGTTCTGTCAAAATCAGACTCTTCTGGGCATAAGGTCAAAAATGAGATTTTTGCATATTGTGAAAAAATATGTTCTTTTTGCTTTTAATAGGTGGTTTAATTTTTGAAACCAGTCATTCCTGGGCAGAGTTATGCTATTTTGAAGTTCATTGTGTCGAAAAGTAGAAAACGGAGAAAATGGCCACGAACGTCACAAAACAGTCATTTCTTTAACTGATAAAACTTAACAAATCATCAAAAATACTATATTTAGAGTTCAAATTAGGGTTTAAAACTTTTATAGTATATTTTAGACATGTTCAGGATTACAAATATGCAAAAATTAGAAAATCAAAAGAAATCACCCCACAGCGTTTTTTGGCCCTATCTCAATTTCAACCTCTGCCCACAAGCGTCTGCTTTTGACAGAACAGGTCACATTTTACAATTCAAAGAGTTGTTTGTGGAAATAAAACGAAATCAGCAGATGATAATAAGGTATATCCTCACCATGTCAGATACAAGGAGGTCTATGGAGTCACTACGTAACGGTAGGCTGGTAACATCCCACTGAACTACATCTATTGAAACATCAGGCCTAAAAAGAAAGACAAACCCAAAAACCAATTTCAAGCAAAAGTGGACATGGTTGAAATGTGGAAAATTTATGAAATCTTCAGAACTACAAGCTTTACAATCTCTTTTTTGTGTAATGCGAGTAACCATATTTCCAATGCATGCCATGATCAAATGAGGGAACATGTAACTTTTTGTGGTCATCAGGGAAAAGCCTTGAATGTTGGGTATGTTGATGCAAACAAAAAAATAGTTAGTCCAACTAGTATGAATGTATGACTTGTAATGGACTTGTGATGGACTTGTGAAGGACTAGTGAAGGACTTGTGGTGGAGTTGTGATGGACTTGTGATGGACTTGTGATGGACTTGTGATGGACTTGTGATGGACTTGTGATGGACTTGTGATAGACTTGTGAAGGACTTGTGATGGACTTGTGATGGACTTGTGATGGACTTGTGATGGACTTGTGAAGGACTTGTGATGGACTTGTGATGGACTTGTGATAGACTTGTGGTGGACTTGTGAAGGACTTGTGAAGGACTTGTGATGGACTTGTGATGGACTTGTGATGGACTTGTGATGGACTTGTGATGGTCTTGTGATCGACTTGGGATGGACTTGTGATGGACTTGTGATGGACTTGTGAAGGACTTGTGATGGACTTGTGATGGACTTGTGATAGACTTGTGGTGGACTTGTGAAGGACTTGTGAAGGACTTGTGATGGACTTGGGATGGACTTGTGATGGACTTGTGATGGACTTGTGATGGTCTTGTGATCGACTTGGGATGGACTTGTGATGGACTTGTGATGGACTTGTGAAGGACTTGTGATGGACTTGAGATGGACTTGTGATAGACTTGTGATGGACTTGTGGGGGACTTGTGATGGACTTGTGATGGACTTGTGATGGACTTGTGATGGACTTGTGATTGACTTGTGATGGACTTGTGATTGACTTGAGATGGACTTGTGATGGACTTGTGATGGACTTGTGATGGACTTGTGATGGACTTGTGACGGACTTGTGACGGACTCTACAACAACACTGGTCTATCCCATTACAATACCTTCCATTTGATCGTCTTTTCTCATTCACAGCTGTGACATTGCCTCCTGCATGTTGACAAGCTATGTCGTGATTGTCACCACCCAGGACGAAACATGGCCAGTTCTGCACAGCCTGTCGGGAATTTAGAAGAAACAACATTGAATGAGCTTCTCAAAATGTTTTAAATTGTTCTCAGTCAATAGACCAATTTAATGGTGGTGGTGCGGGGGGGGGGGGGGGGGGGGGGGGGGGTTGACCACATAATTGTTAACAGAGTACTCTGGGTTGTTTCACAGCCACAATTTTTACCCGTTTTCCAACCTCCTGAGATTCAAAAAGCAAAAGAGATTTAAAACAGGAAAATTTATTTTATGAGCACCATATGCTCAGGTATTTTGCAAGATTTTGTTTTTTATGTTTTAAAAAAGAATTCTCAAGCTTTTTTTATTCTCATGAAGTCTCAGAAATCATTGATAATATGGTGCTCATAAAACTAGGTCGGTATAAAGGGCAAAACCAAACATTGAAATTAGTATCTCCTCTCGCAAAGTTCCATCGTGCAAGATAAATCTCAAGCGGAATGTCCTACCTCCACCACTTCCCTATTACAATGCCGGTGGTCAGTGAAAACAATGCCAATAGTCACAGCTACGTCTCCCTTATCCCAGATTTGCCAATTTCTGGCTCAGAATGGCACCTACTTGAGACAGCAAGCCCAAACGTTGGCTGATACATTAAATGCACATGTTGTTGATTTTGTTTTATAATTCCATAGTGAATGAGTTCAAGATCATCTTCCATGGTTCCCGAATACTCTAAAACCTTTGAAGGTGTTAAGATCCATGTAATACCTCTATCGGTATGGAGCCCCCGCCGCACATAGGATCACAGATGACATCTCCCGGTTGTGGCTCACCTAACCTAACAACAGAAACATTTCACACCAAGTTGAAATTATGAAGATACTAGATATAAATGAGAAGAGAACTATGACCTTTTTTCTAATTACATGTATCTGCAATTCAGTTGGCCAATATGGTTAAAAGATTGGGAGTTCCATGCGCTCACTTATTAAAACCCTAACTCCCTAGGCCTTTTTGCTAGGATGTAGCCTCAATCCTGCAAAATCCTCCAATTGGCCTCATGGAAAAATAGCATATAGCCTCAATCCTGCAAATTCCTCCATTACTTCTTGAATATGGTCCGTGGAGAGGTGACCACTGCCTGAATCCTGCAAAATCCTCCGGCTATGTCTGTCAATAGGCTGAGGCAAAGGCAGTGACATCCTGTAGCAGTGCGGAGGATGCAAGTATAATCAAGGACTAAATTTATGCACGGCTGAGCATAAACAACACAAGGTCCGGCCCAAGACCTTGACACAGTGCGTACTCCGAAATCAGCAACGCACTTTGGCCATGTAACCTCAATCCTGCAAATTCCTCCAATTTGCAAAAAGGATTTTGGAGGATTCAGGGCGGTTAGGTAATGAAACACATTTCTGATGCTCAGACTATGCATTGGCGGGGGGGGGGGGGGGGGGGGGGGGGGGGAATCAAATTGCAATTGCAGAATACTAACAAACAGTGCCTTCTAATGCCAGAGGAATATTCATTCCCATCAGCATTGAACAGCGCCCCCAGGTATCAGGTGATGTCCACCCTCAAATCCCACCCCCAAGTGGCAAATATTGCAGTTCCAGAATGTGAACAAACAGCGCCACCTAGTGCCAAATTTTGCTCAGCTGGTATCCATTGAGCAGCGCCCCCAGGTGTCAGATTTTTTACACCCAACCGCCATACCCAACAAACATACATACATGTACACTCAACCAAAACAGAAAGTCCCCCCCCCCCCCTTCATTATGAGCACCTATCGCTCCAATGACGACTAATCAGTACAGAAATTCCTTAGCAATCCAGTCATACTCTCTATTTGGCCCATAACTGTGATAATGTGTTAGAATTTATGACAAACGATACCAAAAACAGTTGCACTTTTGTATACGTGCAAGTTGTGGTTCAAACTCACCTTGCACTCATACAAAAGTGCAACTTTTTTCGGTACCATTTGTCATAAATTGCATAATTTTGTACACATTATCAATGTTTTGGGCCAAACAAAGAGCATGGCTTGATTGCTATAGGAGTTTCTGTCGCAGTTTGAGCAACATATACCCAGTAGTTTTTGAGTTAGACAAAAAAGTATTGAGGGGGGGGGGGACTTTCTTTTTTGGTTGAGTGTATGATCTCATTCTAGTAAATATGCAGTAGGGGTGTGCATCGCAACTGGGTACCCGAGTAGCCGACCACTGGTGTCAAGAACCGGTTTCAGATTATGGGATCGGGCACCCATAACCAACTTTACATATTACTTGGTAACTTCTCAGACAATGAAAAAGAAAGGTTTTGAATGCCATTTGTGCAGACTTTTCAAAATGAAAACAGGGCTACATGGAAAAACAAAACAGATTCACGTTCATGACGCATGCAAAAAATGCAAATTTACACTGTAAAACTTCATAATTATAATGAGGTCACTGTACACACTTGTATATTGTTGTAATGACGCACCCTTGTGGAAGTATTACCTGCGGACCTTCATGAACAATCCGTACAGCAAGTTACACGATTTAAATTTTTGGAGTTGGATTTCTTTAACAGGTACCTGGGTACCCGTGTTTTTTTCAATCAGGTAGCTGAATACCCGTACTACCCATAAATACACACCCCTAATGTGTAGACCTACAATACCTCAACATGCAATGGGCTAGCGTGGAGCGCAACGTTGTTGGACCAAAGTGCACGATGTTCCTTTTATGCATACTCTCCGCCGTCAGGTTGATTCCGATCGTCGCGTCATTGTTGTTGACGTTCACCAGCACCTCCATCTCAAACTCCTTCATCTTGACGGGCCAGCCGTAGCGCTGGATGAGATACTCTCCTAGTTTCCCCGCGGCCTCTCGCGAGGAGAACAGGTGACTGTCGCTGACTCGGTGCCCGGTCACTCTGAACGTGGGCAGATAATTACGAGGTCGTGTATCCGTGACCGGTTGGTGATGGGAAGTTTCCAGATTGCTCCTGGGGGGAGTTTCTTTCGACGGACTGTTTCCGGTCACAAAATCTTCACCAGAGGGTTTTTGTGAACGATTTGTCTCCGTGTCGGCAATGCTAAGATTGTCCAAGAGGCGTTCCGTTGGGGTTGGTGAGGGAACGGTATGTTCCAGCAGGCTGGGGATGAAATCAACTCCCCTGACAAGCGTCCATGCGTCCACAGCGTGCACCCAGTCTGAGTGGCTCAAGTGACGGCAGAGTTCCTGCAGAGCTTCATCCTGTACGAGAAAGAGACGGGGTGGGCGTGAAATTAAATGTCACCGTGCAAAACCTGCAATCAAGTAGGTCTGAAGATAAAACTAGATGGAGATTCCTCGATGCAGAAAAAAAAGTGGAGAAAAATCAGGCTAAATTTATATTCTCTCTAGCTGACACAATTCTCCAATGTTTCCAGATGTCACACAAAAATGAGGTCCTGATAAGTTTTTCACAAGCCAAGTTAATGGTCTTAATTCAAAGTACACATGCAAACTGGGACCTTTAGTAGGCCGAAAGAAAACATGCAAAACAAAACCACGCCAACTTAACTCATCGTTTAGCAGACAATATTCTCAATTTTTTTCACGAGGCAAAGACAAGGTCCTCAGTATTATACCAGCCAAGGAAGTCTTAATTCAATATTTATAGGAGACTCTTCTTTGACATGTGAAGCCAAGTGATTTCACTATGTAGCCTAAGACTAGACTGGTACATGTACATTTTGTACATGTCCAACTTTTTGAAAAGATTGACCATTCAGTAGTCTGGTGGCATGACAATGGAGAGAATGTGAAATAGAGACTAGGTACCAGATTGTTCTTTTGACACACTTGACTGATGCAGTGCTAAAGCGGTGTTGTGCTGGTTGTTTCATTAGCCCTGGTGGACTCCCTTTCCTCCCTACGTTACGGAGGGATTGCAATGAAGACTTCGTCTAACCTGGGCTAGTTGTTTCATGTGCCAGTCTCATGTTGCATGTTTTCATTATCTTAAGTTTCAGGACTTCCATACATGGTATTGAGAGTCCCACATTTTTAGAGTAGTTCACATGTGTACATGTATTAGAATGTTCATGTTTTGCTGCACTGAAACAGAAAAAGTATCGGAAGACCCAATACCATATAAATAAAGTATCCTGATGCCACTCTTTGTCCTAAATTGTGTTAAAAGTCTACTGCACGCAAGTTATTTTCTAAAAGTTGTACTGTATTCACCTTGATTAACCCTAACCGCCCTGAATCCTCCAAAATCCTTTTTGCAAATTGGAGGAATTTGCAGGATTGAGGTTACATGGCCAAAGTGCGTTGCTGATTTCGGAGTACGCACTGTGTCAAGGTCTTGGGCCGAACCTTGTGTTGTTTATGCTCAGCCATGCATGAATTTAGTCCTTGATTATACTTGACATCCTCCGCACTGCTCCAGGATGTCACTACCTCTGCCTCAGCCTATTGACAGTCATAGCCAGAGGATTTTGCAGGATTCAGGCAGTGGTCACCCCTCCATGGACCATATTCAAGAAACAACGGAGGAATTTTCAGGATTGAGGCTATATGCTATTTTTCCATGAGGCAAATTGGAGGATTTTGCAGGATTGAGGCTACATCCTAGCAAAAAGGCCTAGGGAGTTAGGATTAAAAATTGTGAAAATTGATGTCGGGATACTGCACTCAATCCAGTACGTATTTTGGCAATTTTTGTTTATTACAATTTTTGAGTTCATAACTCGTATTACTACTAACTTCCTGCACTACTGACAACTACACAATATTACTCTTTCCTGAGACAGGTTGAGTCCCTTCAACCGTTTAACAACCACGAAGAGATGATCGATGGTCCGGAGATCCAATGCCTGAAACAAAAACATCAAAAATGGACAAACAATAAGTATTTATCAACGATATATGTCCTAAAAAGTATACGCCTTACCATTTTTAAAATAACTACGAAACCATACGGTCGATTTTTGCATATTTAACATCACACCCACGGTGAGTAGCATTTTTTGTACAGGTTGCAGGGTTCGAAATTAGCGGTAGCCCGCTAGCCAAATGCTAGTCAAAACAGCGGCGGGCTAGTCAAACTATTCCTTAAGTAGCCCGGCTGGCGAGTCAAACATTATTGGGATACAGCAATGATGAAAGGACAGGAAGAAATAATTCATGAAAGTTAGAAAGCAAACCTGTATCAATTTTGTGTATAATTTATGAACTGTTTTAGGGTTAAATTATTAGATCTGTTTATTGAAAAACACTGACATGATTGCCTCAGAATAGACGAGAAATCAGTTGGAAACGAAATCTACTAAGGCCCCGACCTATTTTCGCTCCAAGGTCTCCTTGGTGAACCACGTCTGTTTTCACATCGGGTACTTGTGTGAGAACGAAAATGATAACGACGCGAAGATATATACCCATCTACATCTGATTGGATTTTAGATTTATTCAGGCTCGTTTGGGTCACGTTTTAAAACAGTTCTTATCAACGGTCAGTTTAGATTTGTTTGTTAATGACCTTGAATCCTTCAAGTTCATTAAAAAAAAATTACCTTTATCTTTACCCGTCCCAAAGGGGTCCGCTCATAAGTCCGACGCCTCGTAGGTCCGACGCCTCATAAGTCCGACAAAATCGTATCCCCTAACCAAATAAAGGCCCATAAGTCCGACGCCTCGTAGGTCCGACGCCTCATAAGTCCGACGCCTCATAGGTCCGACGCCCCATAGCTCTGACGCCTCGTACATGTAAGTCCGACAAATTAAACGCCTCGTTTTTCCGTTGTCGGACTTATGAGGAGTCAGACTTATGAGGCGTCGGACTTATGAGGCAGAATAAATAAATTGTACCGGTATGCCTCATAAGTCCGACGCCTCATAGGTCCGAAATTTCGGACTTATGAGGCGTCGGACCTATGAGGCGTCAGACTTATGATACGGCCCCGTCCCAAAAGACATTTTAGTCTCAAGTTTAAGTTTTTACCCAATGACCGCCATAAAATTATTTCATAAATTTTCATGCTTTAGGAAGCTAAGTGAGCGGTCTATTTTGGCAAGTAGTCTCTTTCACATCATGTAATTTTTCAGTTTCCATAAAAGTCCAAGGGTGATTTTCTTAAGAAATCAGTGTACCAAAATTAATTTTTAAAAACTCTGACTTTTACACGTTAATTTTCATTTTCGAGGGGCCCTGAAGCGTGCCACCATGGATCAACTTTCACTTGCTCTATACACGTTTTACATGTATGCCAACTTTTGTTTATGAGACACTCTATAAAAAAAACCAAAAAAAACATGCGGGCTAGTGAAAATACCAGTGGGCTAGTTAAGAGTCTGTTTTAGAAGCCCGGCTGGCTAGTGAAAAAAATTGGATCCTGCATTGCCAAGAAATTTGAGGGGTAAAAACGACCTCGACACGACAACAAATGTATGAGCTGAACTTTTGATTTTCTGAGGTCAGGCACGGTACGCTGGTACTCCGAGTCATGCACGTGCGAATTGGTAGGAGCCATCCGGGTCTGGGTACCTGTTCAATCTCGTTTCTACGCAACTGTGGACCGTGGCTATGTACATTTGTATATAGCCATGTTCACGAGTCTACCTCCAGCCTAATAGTAGTACAACCATGGCGCAACAACACCATGATAAAATGTAGGGCTGAGGTTACTCCAGCTAGCCTATATTTTGGGCGATCGTGAAACTACGGACCCAGTTCCTATACTATATGGGAACAACATGGTTCAAAATCCACTTTTCAATTATTTGACCCACTACTAGTTGGCGACATTAAGAACATGCAGGTATGTCATACATAAAGGGCAGGGTTTTGAATTTTTGAGGGAAGTTTGGAAGTAAAATGACGATGAAAACGACAAAACGCAACACGAAAATAAAGATGGCGATCACCGCGTGATGTACCGTGAATTGCAAGGCGCTGAATCGCGCGGCACCAGCTGTAAACCGCGCAGGAAAATCCTAATTTCTACCCCAAGAAACTGTTCAAAAATTACAAAAAAAGGTGTCATCAAGTCTGCTTTAGGTTGAAAAGGTCATATACTGTGTCCAATCACGGTGGCCATGGCTGGAAAAAAGATAACATATCTTGGAAAAAGTTCAAAGGAGGGCCATCAACTTGGTCCCAGCCCTAAGGGAGCTTTCATATGCAGAAAGACTGCAAGCTCTAGACCTGTATTCCCTTGAGAAAAGAAGAGAAAGAGGAGACCTATACTATAGAGAGTTTCAAGATATTGAAAGGCCTTGATAAAGTAGACAGCAGCAGATTCTTCAAAACAGCTGACAGAACCAGGACCAGACTGGGACCGTGAGTGCATAAAAACGTGCAAAATTACAACTGACGTTTTTTTACTCACCATTTGGCTAATTAATGCCCACACAACACAAACATCAAAATGATATAGTTGCAAGCATGTCACCTGCAACATTTGAGACCTTAAATCCAACTTTAAGGCAAGTTTTTGGCAGTTCAAAAACCATCCACGTCATTCTCCATGCTCTAGAAATGTATGTCTGATTCCCAAGGTATTCTGGGTAGGTGCAGGAAGAGCCTTGCAGCTTACTTGTTTTTTAATCGATGGCCAAATGAACATAGCGCCCTCTGTTAAAAAATGAAACATTTTGCATTCACTCAGATCAACAAGAGGGCACTGTTTTATCTACACGATGAAAATGTTATAGCTGAGGAGTCTTTTTGCACAATGCATTGCAGTACACATCAATGTGATGTCTCACGTTTGGATTTCGATACCTCTCTTTAAAATTAGAATTAAAAGCTGAATTTTTGGTGATGCAATGCTCACAACAGCAACTTTGCGAGGCAAAAGTTTCGGGGATTATTGAAGAAAATGTATTGAGTAAGAAGCTTGCAAATTTGATTCACACGGTTTTATTATGCAGCACAAACTTTTGCACGATATGGATACCTTAAGTTTTGGGACTCTGATACACAGTATTGAGAGTCCCAAATTTTCGGACTAAACCAGGACAAGAGGTCACTCTCTTAAACTCTTCAAGCCATCCCCGAAGAAAAACATTGGATGTACATATGTAGGAAGAACTTCTTCACCCATAGAGTGATAAACATCTGGAATTCCCTTCCACAAGCAGTAGTAGATGTAGCTGGAGTTACCCAGCCCTGAGTTTTATCATTGGGTTGTCTATTAGGGCTGGAACGAATTTTTCTCGTAACTTGTAGTATAGGCAAAAGTTTTTGGAAAATGTTCAATTTTGTTCCCGTTACACACTAATTGCAACTGCAACTCACCCCAAACTTGCCTGGAATAACCATTACACAGGTCCTTGAAGTAAAAAATGATCCATGATGAAGATTCAGCCTACAATTGCAGTGAAAACAGGAGGAATAACAGCTAACTTGACAACCTTGCTGGATTGGCCAGGACTGCTATTGGTTTGTGCACAAAAAAAAATTGTGTACAATGAATGGCGGCGGTCGATTACCATCCACATACAGCTCGCTGGTACTACGCGTTTTTGCGGTCGGTGCATGACGTGACGCGGAAGCGTAATACCCGATGACTGTTTCATGCATTAAGAAGAGGTTCACTTGCATCACAGTGCGGTACTGGAAGTACCAAAGCTGTGATGCGAGTGGTAAACCTTATATTAGTGCATGAAACAGTCATCGGGTGTTACGCTTCCGCGTGACGTCATGCGCCAACAGCCAGCGCAGCCGGCAAAAACGAGTAGTTGACAGCGATCGCTCTCTGTGCCTGTTAATCGACCGCCATTCATTGTACACAATTTTTTTTGTGCACAAACCAATTGCGGTCCTGGCCAATCCAGCAAGGTTGTCAAGTTAGCGGTTATTCCTCCTGTTTTCACTGCAATTGTAGGCTGAATCTCCATCGTGGATCGTTTTTTACTTCAAGGACCTGTGTAATGGTTATTCCAGGCAAGTTTGGGATGAGTTGCAGTTGCAATTAGTGTGTAACGGGGACAAAATTGAACATTTTCCAAAAAAATTTGCCTATACTACAAGTTACGAGAAAAATTCGCTCCAGCCAGTAATAGACAACCCAATGATAAAACTCAGGGCTGGGTAACTCCAGCTATAGTAGATGCCAAAACTGTAGCAGCATTCAAGAAAAGACTGGATTGTCACTGGGAGCAATAAAAGATAGGATATGGGGTCACAAAGGCTATGCCTAATTAACTTACCCATTAAACCGTAAGTGTAAGTGTAGGCCTAAGTGCCGATAGAAAAAAAGAACAAACAGTCATATGACACTTGACATGCTTGACAGTGAAACACAAGTTTCGTTCACCCATCACTAGCTCTACTGAGTGGAGCGTTGAATTACGGGTACCCCTCCATACGGAGGGGTACCCGTAATGGAGGGGTACCCGTAATTCAACGCTCCACTCAGTAGAGCTAACCTAGCTGGAGTTACCCAGCCCTGAGTTTTAACATTGGGTTGTCATCTAGGGCTGGAGCGTATTTTTCTCGTAACGTGTAGTATATTCAAAAATTTTTGGAAAATGTTAAATTTTGTCCCCGTTACACACTAATTGCAACTGCAACTCGCCCCAAACTTGCCTGGAATAACCATTACACAGGTCCTTGAAGTAAAAAACGATCCACGATGAAGATTCAGCCTACAATTGCAGTGAAAACAGGAGGAATAGGGCCTAACCGCTAACTTGACAACCTTGCTGGATTGGCCAGGACTGCTATTGGTTTGTGCACAAAAAAAATTGTGTACAATGAATGGCGGCGGTCGATTACCATCCACGTACAGCTCGCTGGTACTACGCGTTTTTGCGGTCGGTGCATGACGTGACGCGGAAGCGTAATACCCAATGACTGTTTCATGCATTAAGATGAGGTTCACTCGCATCACAGTGCGGTACTGGAACGGCAACCGTCGTGTAAATAACACTGCACTATGAATGCACGATAGCCGGCCAACTCGACGGTTGCCGTTCCAGTACCGCACTGTGATGCGAGTGAACCTCTTCTTAATGCATGAAACAGTCATCGGGTATTACGCTTCCGCGTCACGTCATGCACCGACTGCAAAAACGCGTAGTACCAGCGAGCTGTACGTGGATGGTAATCGACCGCCGCCATTCATTGTACACAATTTTTTTTGTGTGCACAAACCAATAGCAGTCCTGGCCAATCCAGCAAGGTTGTCAAGTTAGCTGTTATTCCTCCTGTTTTCACTGCAATTGTAGGCTGAATCTTCATCGTGGATCGTTTTTTTCTTCAAGGACCTGTGTAATGGTTATTCCAGGCAAGTTTGGGGTGAGTTGCAGTTGCAATTAGTGTGTAACGGGGACAAAATTGAACATTTTCCAAAATTTTTGAATATACTACACGTTACGAGAAAAAATACGCTCCAGCCCTAGATGACAACCCAATGATAAAACTCAGGGCTGGGTAGCCCTGGTGGACTCCCTTTCCTCCCTACGTTACGTAGTCGTATTGCAATGAAGACTTCGTCCAACCTGGGCTAAGGGCTGGGTAACTCCAGCTAGAGCTAACCCATCACCTGCCTTTCTTAATTGGTTCCGGTGAATTTCAAAGAACACTCTTCCTCGATCGACAGCGGCATTTATCTCATGCCCAAGCTTCTCGGTACATTCGTCAAGTGCAGTTCGCTCAAATCCGGTGGCAACTGTGGCACCGAAGAGGAATTTCTTGTCCCCCTCCATTCCCCCACTAAAGTTGCAGACCGCTGCAAGTAAGTGCAAACGCAAAGCAAGCATGCACTGCGCACAACGTGACTGAACTTTGACATATCCACATCACTGTTAGCGCCCTCTCGATTTTTTTTTAACGCAGCCATGGGTTTGCACCATAGGGTTCCAGACCAGTAAATAAACTTCCATTGACCCCAATGATAAATGCTCCCACTTCAGAAATTCGGGGAAAATACTCACAACTCTCCAAGGTGTTCGAGTTACACATTAAATTAAAGCTTATTTCATCATCTTTCATTTTCTTTACGGGGGGTCAACTGATGACTTTTAGGAGAAATTTCCATCCGAAGATGATCACCCCTTAAAAAAGTCCTGAAGCCCATCGCCATTTTGAAAAACGATGCCTACACTCCATTGCAAAATAGAGCGCTTTTTAGGACCCCAATTTCATCCAAATTGAACGGAACTACAAGCTCACAGTCCTGTGCACGGCTTCCACGCATATTTTTTACAAACCCTCCAGTTCATGACACAGTATGCTCAAATACTGATTTGGCCGGTGTGGACGATAATTCTGTCCCCCGGTAAAAGTGTCCGGGGGACACAATTACCTAGGTAAAAGTGTCCCCCCTGTCCCGTTAATTCTGTCCCCCTCCAGGTAATTCTGTCCCCTCCAGGTAATTCTGTCCCCCCTAGTTTTGCACGCATAAGTTGTTATATTGATGTTATTATAATGAATTCAGCGCACAGGGTATACATTTTTAGATTTTTCCACCCTTCATCAATGATTATCAAAATGAAATTAACGTTTAGATGTTAATCAACCGATCTATGTTTCTGCAAGAAAGCAGAAAAGGCACGCCCTCCGTAGGTGCGGTACACTCGCGCGCACGCCCACCATGCAAATCGCTCGCTCCCGAAGTCGTCATCAAAACGGGAGTTGTGCTTTGACGTAAGCACCATTCCCGAATTTAGCAAGGCGCCGCGCAAAATCAGTTAATAACTTTACTAATATACAGTCTGGGTGCTAGACTTGTGACGTTGCACGGGGACACATTTACCAGGGGGACACATTTAACGTCGTGCATGGGGACAGATTTACCTAGAGGGGGACAGGTTTACCTAGGTAAAAGTGTCCCCCCGGACAGATTTACCGGGTCAAGACCCGTTAAATCTGTCCGGGGGGACACATTTACCAGGGGGGACAGAATTACCTGCCACACCGGCGTAGGCAATTTCGGACCGATTTACTGGTCTGCAACCATAGAGCTATTAATATACATGTAGCTCTATGGTTTGCACACTCGACACCGTGCGCGCCGCGCCTATAGCTAGCTCTATGGAGGGAGGGATGCAACCCTGTTTAAAATTCCCATAGACACCAGTGCTATAAATGCTCATACTTTAAATTTCTTTTAAAAATACTCAAAACTCTCACATTTATTTAAGCTGCACAGAAAATGATGATCAACATGTAAGCTTTAATTTTCTTTTCATTTTTGTGTTGGGTTGACCATTGACTTTTCGAGATATATTCTCACCCAAAGAAGACGACCCCTATTTTCCTCAAAGCAGAAGCGGTCTTCAAAAACGATCCCTCCACAACATCGCAATATAGCGCTACTTTCGAACTCAATTTCATCCAAAATGATCAGAATTGGAACTTGAATCCCCAAGTCCGGGCCAGAGCTAGTTCATTGCCACATCTCTTCAATTCCCCAATTTTATGGCTCTCAGAACGCTCTTTAAGTCTTAGTTTGAGGGTACATGTATAACTTTTATTCATGAGCTCGGCGGATGGGTTTAGGCCTATTTACCGTGTGCATCCCTAGGCTGCAGCCGGCCGCTTCTTAGGGGCCGGTATAATTTAAAAATTAAACGAAAGAAATGAAGTGTAAATTGTAATTCTATCGAATCTATCACTACACTGAAAACTTTATTTAGTCAATGAAAAAGTCGTCAAATACCGGGAACAGAATTAGTAGTGATTAGTCAGACGACGTTTCGGGGCATGAATAATTATGCATGACAAATCTAATCCATGCAATACCAATCATATTCATTGCTGGACAATTTAAAATCAGTGAAAGACTAATTACATTGACGGACTAATACTCCGAACTTTGACAAAGTATTTTTGTACACTGCACCGACGCCATTTTCTAGCCGTCATTGTATCGCCGCTCAACGTACATGTACATGCGCAGCTGATTTTCGATTATAGGTAAGCATAATCAAAATATTACTTAATATTTGCAGATGAGGAAGGTAGTCTGAAGCACTGTGATTTTACTAGCCAGTATAAAAGCCTATACCTAGACTCGATTGAATAACATTTAATGTGCTCTAAAGAATGGTTATAGGGCTAGGCCTAAACAGACCGCTATGCAAAGTATACACGGTCACACCATAGATGTACATGTATATAGAACTTAAAATAAACTAGATCGGACGCGCGTTCGAACGCGCCATTCACTGTGCACAAAACTTCTGGGTTCTTCATGGACGCGCTGCAAAGTCACGTGAATAGGGCCACGCGCAACGGGCAGCTGGTGAATGCTGGACGGAAAAATATCGCCAACACCCCCACCTGAATTCAGCTATGCGTTGAAGTTCTTAACAACAGGTTGACATTTGTAACTACGCTTTTTGACAATGTGACATTTCATATTCCTTTGAAAAGTTACACATGAGTTTGCCTCTGTGTCTTATTTGGGGCCAAGTTGGCGACTGTGTTGAAGGTAATTGATTTTCAGCCAAGAATACTAATTTGTACCGAAAAGTAGCCACATTACGTTCTTATATCTTTAACAAAGGCAAATGTGCAATAAAAATCAACCGTTACTTGCCTATCAGACAAAACATAAACTTTTAATTTTACCAACATCAAAATGAAATAACAGAAACTCATTCTGTAAATGAGCAACGATAAAAACGGGCACTCGAAATAGTGCGTTGCTTTAATAATAATAATAGCTTTATTTACAGATGGTAGCTATGTCACCTGACAGATGATTTTCAATTGGCCATCAATTAATACTGCTAACATCAATAGGAACATTACATTTGAAATGAATGGATGACTACAAAAACAAGTCTCTGGCCATCTGTTGTGAGTACTGAACAAACTAATACCTATATAACTTTTAGGTAATAAACAATTTATATACAATGAAAACTTACTCGTTAGCTAATAAATAATCTGATGAAATGGCAGTTCCATATCCATATCATCCATTTATCAAGATGTCAAGAATATCATTGCTCATGAAAAAAATACATTTGGTTGTCACCATCCGAATATTTATGTGAAGGTCTATACTATGCAACTACCAGCAGGTGAGTATTGCTTCCCATAAATTTATGAACCAGAATAAGTAATCCAATATATCTTCCTCATATGCATGAACGCAAACAGAGGGCTATTCAATCTTTCAATTTCTGAGGAGCAACAATAAGACGATAACGAAATACTAAGCGAAACTTGTTAAATTTTAGCTATGGTCCACGCACGAGGCCCAGTTATGCATGCGTAGCCAGCTATCTCCTCACTGTACGCACAGTCGGCAGTGCAATCTTCTTTCTGACGAAGACGTACGCTTTTGTCCAGCAGTGCAAACTTCTTCATCTGTTCACTTGTATGATTGTGATTCGTTGAGCAAGGCGCAGTTTTCCCAGCTCCAGCAAAGTGACTTCCAATTGCAGAATAGGAAACTGTGTTTCCATCTGGTCGGCCGTCTCTGGAGTAACAAGTTGCTCCTCTTACACGCCTTTTATCACCTCTCTGACGGATAAGATCTTTTTCGACATGATCGTCGATTTTCCTGCCGGAGTTGTCTGTTTTCCTGTTCAAGCTTGGATTATATAGCCTTCCTGCTACTTCCGAGGGTAGATCCATTTCTGGTGGCACTGTATGCATGCTCTATCGCTGATGTTTGTTTTGCCGGTACGGCCATGCACTGAAGCAATATCTTCGACGGGGGCTTGGGTCGGTTCTTTCCTTGCCGTTGGCAGCTTTTCTCGTGCTGAAGTCCATACACGAGACTGTAGTCTTTCTACGAAATAAAACAAATAAAGCACATGATAGGCCTTTAAATACATGACAGTAATTATCGACAGCCTATCCTGGCCCCAAGGCTCACTGTAATACTTGGTCGCTGCAAAGACGATCGTGCTTTGTCGGATTCCATTTACTGCCATTTGGAATTTTTCTCATTGATGTGTTCAAACTAGGAGAATGGTGCATTTTCTTTCATCACCCACATCCCACAACAAAAAGTGACTCCCAATCCTCGGACTGTTATTGAAAAGCAGGAGAGGAGAGGGTGATGTTAGGCCAGAAATAATTGTTATTCGATGTTCAGGATCAGGAGTACCATCTCAACTTTTAAAACATTACACTGAAAATATTTTAAGTAGGCCCTACGCGGTTATTACACAATTCGGAGGATCCTTTGGATCACACATGGGGGATTTTTCTCCACACCCATTCCTGTGATTTATGCCCATTTGGCATTGCGTAACGTAGCCTATATTGAGTTAATTTTTATAAAAGCTGTCTTGTTCGAAATGTACTCTCAAGAGATAAATTCTGTGTATTAAGTTACTCACACATGATGTTAACTTCTTGAAAGACTGTCCTCCGGGTCCCTTTCTCCGTCTTAGTTGAACTTTGCTGCCGCACAGATTGCCACCATTTTCAAGCAGTGATGGAGTACAAGTGATCGTCATGCCGAAGAAATGCGCGTTTAAATGTTTGACCCTATTCACGTGACCAATGGCAGCGTCCTGTCAAAACGCGCGTATCCGATACGCGCGTCCGATCCACTGATCTAGTTTTTTAAGTTCTATATCTATGGGTCACACCAGTATTCAATGGCTACGCACTGGAGTAAACTCTGTGCTAAATGCGATTGTGTATTTACCGTGTATCGTTCCTATAAGTATGAATTAAAGCCTGGCTCTGCTCAAGGCAAACAATAAAATTAACGTGCACTTTGACTTGTTCTCTTACGGTCGAAAATGACCCCCCATATGCATTTTTGGGTACATTCTTTGAAACTTTCAGGATCACTAGAGGATACCACAAGAAGTTCAAAACCACTTGATGCCATTTTTTTCTGACCTTTTTGTGGGCGTGGCCATGATGTAAAAAATAATTTAACAAAAAATTATTTTCTTTTTCACATTTGGACATTTAACTCAAGTGCTACATCACAAGAAAAAAAAATTCCACAATTGTGCCTCTTTTAGGGGTGGGACAACCTTTTAAATAAGTGGGGGCACACGTTGCTAACAGAAAATCGACCTGTAACTGGCAATCTTGAGCTTTTTTGTTTTGCTTTTGTATTTATTACAATCCCTTATAATTTGGTGTGGAATACAGAGTTTTGAGTTAAGGCCAAAATAAAAGTCTCCGGTTTCTGGTATGCGCGCGCGTCGCCGTAGCCATGCGCGTCGGCAAAATGAAAAAAGTTTTTTTTTCAATGAAAGATGATGTCTCAAAACCGCCAGACTCACTGGTTTGACTGGAATCCTGCTGCTGCACAATTTTAACGTGTTTTTAGATTGGGTTATGGTCGAGAATAAGCTTTATGTGGCCTCTCTGGACTCCCATATATTTGCACTAAGTTTAGTCGGGCACCATTTGCAGTCATCAGCCGACATTTGAAGCAAAAAAATCAGGTTTAAAAAAAAAAAAAAGTCGCGTCGCCACACCACTTTTTGGGCAAGCTCCATACCAGAAACCGGAGACTTTTTTTGGCCTTAGAAGACAAACGAAGGACGCTCACAGGGGCAACGGAATGATAGAAACGCGTTAAAGGGAATGAAACGAACTCCAGTGATGTGCACTGAATGAGACACAATAGCATGAATCTGGCAAAGGGACAGAGACAATGAGCAGACAGGATGGAATAATAATTTATTTATTCAGATTAATTGGTAAAAACCCCTGTCTCCTCCAAAATACAATTATCCAATTAAAAGTAGTATACCAAATTTGATTAAAATCGTCCGACAGAGTAAAAATACATTAACATCAATAATTCCCTTAATTACAATAATTCCCTGAATAATACGAAAAATCTGTGCGACGATTACATGTAGTCGTGTATATTATATTTTGAGTTGCATTATAACAGTGTGTTAATCATCTCAAATTTCTGAAAGATTAACGAAATACAAAGTCAATTGCCAGACTGAGCAGGAAAATATATACTAGAAAAACTGCATAGTTATATTTCTACAGAAATTCTATTGATAGAGAATAGTCGTTGTGTTTTCCAAGCTTTTGATAGCATTTTTTAATACAACCGTTGAATGTCAATGAATCGAAAAATAAAAGTTTTGAATTTATGGGACGGAGAAGCGTTTTGTGCATTTTCACTTTGACGTAGGCCATGATGACATTTCATGCCAGATTGACTTATTCCTTAAACTTGAGCACCCTTCGTATTTCTTAGACCTCATGGGTAGACTTTATGAGTATAGCGGCCGTCTTATAGGGCATCATTTGTTATTTTAATTCAGTAACAATGAGTGCTTAAAAGGTTTATTTCTGGTATGTCACAGCAAGACAAATGTATTGCCTTGATGACTGCTACCTATATAAAAAAGGTCCATATACGCCTTTTTTGAAATATTGTGGGCAAGAGAGAGCGCCTTTTTTTCAGTGGGTGACCTCTCTTGTTTATTCACCCCGCAAATGTATTATATTATGTTATTCAGTTTTTAAAAACTATTTCATTGAAAATAAAACATGACAGAAAATAATTCTGGTATGCGCGCGCGTCGCCGTTGCCATGCGCGTCGGCAAAATGAAAAAGTTTTTTTTCAATGAAAGATGATGTCTCAAAACCGCCAAACTCACTGGTTTGACTGGAATCCTGCTGCTGCACAATTTTAACGTGTTTTTAGATTGGGTTATGGTCGAGAATAAGCTTTATGTGGCCTCTCTGGACTCCCATATATTTGCACTAAGTTTAGTCGGGCACCATTTGCAGTCATCAGCCGACATTTGAAGCAAAAAAATCAGGTAAAAAAAAAAAAAAAAAAACGGCGTCGCCGCACCACTTTTTGGGCAAGCTCCATACCAGAAACCGGAGACTTTTTTGGCCTAAGCAGGGTTGTATATCACTGTTATAGAAGGGAAAAAAGTCCTTGTTTGACTTAACAGGAGGTTTGAGTTATCAACAGTTTGACATTTTGAGATTTCACTGTAGTTTATTTTGTCCTGACAACAATGTTGACCTCGTTTTTTTACACACAAACTGCAATAGCCTTTTTAACTTCAAATTTATTTATCTTCACTTCATTTATAAAAATGATATTATTAAATGTGGTACTTGGTCATTGGAAATATTGTTTGAAAATGACAAAGTTCAATATTAAGAGTAAAACCAAACCTCCTGTTAAGTCAAACAAAGACTAATTATTCCCTTCAGTTGTATAACAGTGATGTACAACCCTGCTTGACTCAAAACTCAGCTTAGCTCAAATTTTGAGCCCATTCTCTCAAAGTTTGACTTATCGAGATTTCACTGTATATCAAAACATAAATGTCTCATAAAATTGATTATTTGTCCATTTGTACATGTATGTGTACAATATGCCAGATATGTTAAAAACGGCTGCCATTTTAATGGCCAATGGGGGGGAGAGTGGGGTGGAGCAGATTGTCACTTGTTGAGGTGTCCAGAGGTGTTTGTGAGAGTTTGAAAGAATGTGCAATAATCCATATGGGCTCGCATAAACTTCCTTTTGGAATACACGTATGCCCCCTTTTTATGAAAAAAAGTGTGACACGCCCCCCAAATGGGAGCCAAAGAATTTATGAGTTGACATGTCAACTTTTTTTCCTTGCCAAATTATAATGGATTGAAACAAAAACAAAAACAAAAACAAAAAACCTCAAGATTGCATTTTACAGGTCGATTTTCTGTTAGCGACATGTGACCCCCACTTTTTAAAATGTTGCCCTACCCCCAAAAGAGGCAAAATGTGGATTTTTTTTCCTTGTGATGTAGCACTTGGGTGAACTGTCCAAATGCGAAAAAGAAAAGTAACATTTTTAAAAATATTTTTTGCGCGCGATGCCCCCCACTTTTTAAAATCATGGCCACGGCCACAAAAGGCTCAGAAAAAAGAATGGCATCAAGTGGTTTGGAACTTCTTGAGGTATCCTCTAGTGATCCTGAGAGTTTCAAAGAGTGTACCCGAAATTGCATATGGGCCACCACAAGCCCACTGACTGAAAACCAATTGAAATGACATAAACAGAGACTGTTTACAGGTCTCGACAAGGCTTGTATGATACATGTGTGGCTTTAACATGAATAATGTTTATTAATTATTCGTAAGGTACCGTGGCACAGTCCAAAACTGCCTTAGTAAAACTTGAAGCCTGAACCGGTTTATTGTAAAATTGTGCAAATGTTGAACAATTTGTCCAGCCTGCGGTCTTCAGGATGATTTCTACCGGTACTCCCTGTCTATAGGCGGCACTGCCTATGCCGCTGATCTTGTGCTATGAGCTGAGAAGGTGTTGGTGTCTTCACCTGCATTCCCAAGCGTGGATTTTATCCACCTGGAGATTGTTCGTCCGCCAACTTCTTTGTGTGGCATTACATATTACTCAAAACAGCTTTATTTTGGTATCCCGTATGGCATGTGTTCTGCGTAGATACTCTTTCAGTAAATTTATTTATTTATTTATTTCCAACAAAGCCTCCATAATAGGAGAAGATAAAAATTACAATAAGTACATATAATTATATACATAACACCGTGTTCACAAACAGGATAACCCCGACACTCAAGGCCGACCCCCAGATAATCCAGACAACGTCAGAAATTAAAAACCTGAGCAGTCCACCAAGAGTGCCAAGATCATCATAATCAAGGGATTGGTTACGATATAAAACTGTCTTGACACTATCACAAACACCATGGTTGATACAGTCTACATTCTTAATGGTAGAAATGTATTTCTGTCTGAATGATGGACTAACAATGCAATTTAGTAGTGAGAAATCATCATGCATGCTAAAACTGTTTTTTACTCTGTCAACTAAAGTGTTCTTGTATGCAAAACTATCATGGGCTTCACAATTATTCTTAAGGTACCGTGGCACAGTCCAAAACTGCCTTAGTAAAGCTGTGTTTGTCCACAAACATAAGTCTAGTCTGGATTTGATTTTATTCTAATGTTATTGGTCATTCAATTAATTCATCTGTCTCACCCCATGAAATTAGGATTAATTAGAGAGCATTTTATTTCATCAAATCTTGATTATTGGCCATGCGTGTACATACCGTGTTCTCAAAGGTAATTTGTATTTATTCATTTCTTCGCTTACTATTATGCAATAATATTTAGTTTTCTTTTATTTGTTTGGTTTCTTAAAGCTAATCGGTTTACGGATTACGGTAACTATGGTTTATGGTTTACGGCAGTTTACAGTCTGCGGTTTGCAATTTGAAGTTACGCTGTTTTCCGGTTAAGCCAGTTGTGATGTTGTTGATAAACAACATCACAATATAACTGTATTAGCAATTCGGCAATTAAATTTGTGTCTTTTGAGTTGTTGGTTTGGGCCACTATAGTGTGATGATAAAAAAGTAATTAAAAAATTTGACTAATAATCTATGTAAAAGTTATGAACTTGAGAAATATCAAAGTAGTTCCATCTTAGAAGGTTATTCATTAGCCTTTCGTTGATATTCGTATTGTGTATATCTCTTAGCAATCACGGATGGCAGATCGAGCTCCATTGATTTCAAACCTCTTTTCTCACGTTTGCTGAATATAAAAGGTGAGTTCTGCTGTCCGAAGAATGCGCTGTCGCTGTAGTAAACAGTGCGTTAAACGGAAGGGGTATGTTGGAGATGTTGACACTTAACATGGTACGTCATGTATGTGTTCCATAAATAATAATTAATCATTCCAAAGATTTAGTTTTTTTATCACAAACTAGCAATCTAAAATTTTTCAAACATCGCTATAGCCAAAATCGTGCCAAGTTGTGCCGACGCCCAAGCTATGTTTCGAGTGCATTTGTGAATAAGGTATATATAGTTATTGATTTAATGAGTAAACTAACAAAAAGTTGAAATTATTGAAACATGATATATTTCTCTCCATTCAACACATAATCCACTGCGACTGCGCACGTTTTTGGACAGCTCAATTCACCACTGAATCAAGGCAAACTTGAGAAAAAAAAATTGGTGTTGGCCTTGTGATGATAAACAAAAATCTACGGAATGACCAATTATTCATGAACAACATGAACGGCTGAATTGACCACTTAAATTCAGCAAACTTTGTTTTGAAATCAATGGTGCTCGCTCATCCGTGACTGAACAGATGCAAATAAGGTATCAGTGAAAAGGTAATGAACTATACTCTAAAGATGGAGCTGGTTCACTTTGACATGTGCGTTCTTTCAGCAAAACGAAAACAATTCACACGCAGGTGATTTGTTTTCGTTTTGCTGAAAGAACACTTACCTTTTTGGACATAACTTTAAACGGTGGTTGTGTTTAAAATTCCGTAACTTGAAAATTACATAAGTGATTTGAATGAATCTTGTACCAAAAGAAAGCTTATGAACTGGGCTTTCATATCCTAGATTTTAAAAGTGCTATATACAGAACTTCACTAAAACAATGGTCCTGACATTTGGGTTTCGGGTTTTTGTTTTACTCACCCTGCATAACCGTGTTCACTATTCTCAATATACAGGGTGGTTCAAGAAAAAGAACACCCATTTTTGACAGCAATTCTCACCTACTTAATGCACTTATTAAAAAAAAAAATCACATAAGTATAGGCCTTGACAGCAACTTTCACCTGTACTTGTTCAGCATATTTCAAAAATGTAATTGAATGGTTTATTAGAATATTGATCTTTAAACATAAGTGACGAAAAAAAAATGATTGCAAAAGCATCTTTTGTCTCTGAGATATGGTAGTTTAAAATTTTCATGTGCCAAACCTGTTTGTCCACGGACGGCTCCGCTTGACTGAGCTCCGGAGCTTGATTCGAAGACAAAAACACCACATGAGTCCAATACACGTGTACAACCGTGATTTTGGGACTTGTATAAATTAGCATAATAACACCTTTTCTTCCGATTTTCTAAAGACATTTTTACCACGCATGGTTGAAGAGCTATACTCTACTACATTATTTTTTAAAAATTCAAATAAGTTAAGTAAGTAGGTTAAAATTCCTGTCAAGAGTGTTTTTTTTTATCTTCTTTTGCACTACATGTACAGTACGCAGTCATCAATGATGAGGATTGCGTACGTACGTGCAAGAACTGAGGAAAAACACGAGGGAACCAAACAGTTTTGTTACTAAAGTCGCCAAGGCCGACTGGACTTTGCCTATCCGCGGTGACCCGTTTGCCTCGTTTAGACATTATATTTTGCCCCATTATTTTGGTCTAGGGTCAGGCGGTTAGTTGCCTATTTTATAGTCGAATAGCGTACAGTGACAGTAGCCTATAGGTAAACAAAAATAGACAAGAACGCACGAATTCTAGACATTCGTGATCTTCCGGCGAATCATGTTGACTTTTGTGAAACAATATATATTTTGAAAAATGGAGCACAAAACTTAGCCCGAGTGACTCTTCTTGCGCTAATAGTCTCCTCTTTCACGACTCTATGTAAAGGGGACAGTACATAGCATGCGTCGTTATAAGAGAAGACTATTAGCGTGCCGACATGGGCAGTCGGGCTAAGTTTTGTGCTCCAGTTTTCAATTTTGTGTACAATTTTGTGTTTCCGATGCCAAATGAATCGAATAGGGCCTCGGTGCGTTTAGATCCGTAGAACGGTACGTGTTCGCGGGATCGATGGTGTGATGGGTGGCCATCAAGTTTGGTGCGCCGTCCTCTGCATGCACCTCAATTGTCTGTTGTGGTGCGGTCTGGACAAGGCTCTGGGGGTCATGTTACCGAGTCTGACGGAGCAGTTCGCTACGAAGATGTGGGTGATTGGATGGATTGTATTCATCCGTAGTGGCTTCATACATCTCATCGGTAAGAATCTTATGATCTCGGGTCGAATCCGAATCAGTTTGAAATATCACCGCTGCTTTGTCCGGGAATGTCGCCTCTTAACGTCAGTATTAGCATCCTCTAATTGCTGATGCCCAGAGGGCTCGTCCTCTTTGCACATGCTGTGCTGATCGACCGACTGACCGACCGACCGGCATTTGGTTATTAGACTATTCCCCCCCCCCTAAACATATGGAGACCGGTAGCTAGCTCCCAGTTAAAGTTATTTTCGTTTGGGACTATTGAACTTCGGACTGATCAACCTTATTCTAAATTCGGACTACGGAACCTTCGAATAAATGAACTTTCGGACTAATGAATCTTCGGATTAATGAACCTATTGCATCAAATGTTCGGATTAACGAACCTTATTTCAATTTCGGACTAACGAACCTCCTCTTATGGAAATTTCGTGCATTCGGACTATCGAACCTTCGGACTAAAGAACCTTCGGACTATCGGACATCCGGACTATCCAGCGGCCCCCCGATTGGATCACCTCTGCGCGCGCGCAGCATGATTGTTTATTTTTGAATCAATGCCAGTTTTGTGCATGGACGGTAGTTGAACTCACAGTTATAAAAAAAAACCTGACTCTTGTCTTACCACAAAAAGTATGCAAATCGTCATTGTCTCCATGAATGCAACTTTCAAGCATTTCAACCGCAACAGTTTTAGTTACTGAGCAGTAATGCTGCTCTCTTTAATGATAGTTGCCACAGACACTTTCAGCAAAAATTGAAGCTCATCACCTCCGTCCAAAATTGCACAATTTCGTGGCCTGATGTCATTTTGGAAAAAAAAACTGGTTGCACGCAAACATTACCGTCGTGATTTTGAATTCAGGAGGTGGGGTTCAGTCCTAGCACGTCATGCATATAATTTGCAAACATTATTTATGAATCACTACTAGCTACCTGTCCCCATATTTGAAGTCCGAAGGACAACGGGGACAGGAAACGAGACTACTTGGTTGTAAGCTCATGAAGAGAGCCGAGCAGTCCTATCGTATAGGCTTTTTCTCGGTTGTCCTTTTTTGCAGGACCCGTTGCTGGGCCACTCGGTGTCAAGTTCGGTTCCCGCAACCTGATTACGGTCGGCGGTTTCACAGTTGGATTGTCCATAATCGCGGCTTCGTTTTCTACCAGTGTCACCCCTTTTGCGATCATATTGATTCTCGGAGGTAAAGTTTGTTACATTCTTCCAGATTATCAATTAGCCAAAGTAATTATTTCATGTCACAAAGGAGTTTTATGACGAAAAGGAATCAATACGATCTCACAAATTGTTTCCCTTTCTTTTTGCAGCTTTTGGCGTAAGTTTTACCGATATTCTCACCAGGTCAATCATCGGCCGTTCCTGTTCCAAGAACTATGCCCTTGCTATTGGCATCGGTTCATCGGGCTATGCATTGGGAACGTTCGCCTTTGCACCTTTCACCCAATTGTTACTGGATACGTACGGCCTGAGGGGTGCCTTGCTTATTCTAGGAGGGCTGAGCATGCATCTGGGGGTGTGTGGCGCCCTCTTGCGATCACCACAAATAGATGGAAGGACAAACTACCAGCCACTGTCAAGCAAAGATGAGGATCCAGGCTCCTCGAATGAAGACGATCCGGCTGATGGGAACTCGCGCCCTGGTGCTGAAAAAGACGCAATCGGGTGTTTCGGATTGGCGGTTTGCTCTCGGTCGTCATTTTGGATCGCCACCTCTCTGTACCTCTGTAACCGCCTCGTGGCCGATCTCTGGCTGATATATTTCGTGGCCCACGCGGAATCTAAAGGTTTCTCCGCAAGGGACGCCGTGACTTTCACCGCTGTGGCAGGCCTAGCGAGCGTGGTCTTCAAGCTCATCACCGGTCTCATCGTCGACCGAGGTTGGTTCAAACTGCGCCCGGCTTTGATACTGCTGACCATAGTCAATACTGTGACATTCGCCGACGCGCCCTGGGTGAGCTCTTATTGGTTGATGATGGTCAACAGCGCCCTCTGTTTCGGAACCAACGGCGGGATTTGCCCGCTAATGGACCTGTTAACACGAGATGTCCTTGGTGTTGAGCTTCTGCTCTCAGCTATCAGCTGGATGGAGATGATGACGGCAATTTCATTTTTCAGTTTGGGATTCTACCCTGGTAAGATTCATTTTGAATGTTCACTAGTCTTGCAGATACGGGCGGGCCAGATTGTACTATGGTGGAGACAATATACAATGTATATGCAAACCAGTGTTGTAGTACTCGTACTAGGTACTCGTACTCGAGTACTACTTGAGTACCCTTTTTTCATTTTTAGAGTACATGTACTCGTACACGTACTCGAATGTCAAAGCATCGTACTGGAAATGACGGTACTTGTACTTGGGGCAGCAAAGTACTCGTACCCGACATGTCGAAATTGTACTCGATCATCAAAGTACTCGGCTCGAATAGCTGTACTGGAAAAAAAAATTGGTATAGGCCTATAGCTTGACTTAAAGGGAATATACAACATTTGCAAACATCGGAAAACAAAACTACCAAATTTTTACGAAATAGCTTACTGGGATGTTGGTAAATGAAAGTCTAAAGCATCCTGTAAAATTATGGCACCTGGTGTGAAGTCATTTTAAAGAAAAGTGGTATTTTGTATAAATTTCCAACGGTGGTCGGCCGACTACCGTTGGAAAAACCTAACTATTTTTCAACTACTGCTCCAAATTTACCATTTTTTTCAGTCCAAATTTTATTTGCTATGTATTACATTTTAATGAACGGGTGCAGGCCAGCTAGACTGGTTTTCTTACCTTACAATTTTCCGGCATCCATAAATTGATTCATTTCATTTTTAGTGGAGTCAGGGAACCAGACTACTTGAAAATTTTAGTTTTTCTTGGTTTTTCCAGCATTTTCGAACACAAAACTTCAAACTTGGCAGTGTAACAATATTTGATCTATTATACTAACCCCACAAATAGTTCATTTCTGAAAATTAAAGCAAAATCCAATAATGTACATTCCCTTTAAGATTCGCTCGTATCCACCGCCATACGCTGATGAGCTTCACATAATCTTGTGAAGGAAGTGGCCTATGACCTATGTATAAAGTATCAGGCTGCAGCTGTTTAAGACCGCAGTTAGCAAATGCGCACATTCCATACCGAATTCGAAACGGAGCCTGAGCAAGTGACGACGAGAATTGAAAATTTACAAAACAGATGGTTTTACATGCAGACGTTCCAACATTATTATGCTTTTTATTGGGGGAGGGGGGGGGGGGGGGGGTGGCTGGTACCATCTGTCGATGGGGGCGCTGTTCAAAACCCACGATTATGCACACTAACGGACAATATAAGGTGCTTTTAACGCCGATACACTGCGCGAAATCACCCGCAACGGCTGATGGCACCAAAAAGGCTACCACTTACTTTTACAAAGGGCACTTGTTTAAAAAGGGTACTTGGTAACAAAAAAGGGCACTTTTTCAAAAATATTGGGGGGCCGTACGCGCTGGTGAAAAAAAGGGCATTTAGATAGAAAAGGGCAGTCTTTACAAAAAAAACTCGACTCGAGTCACATAGGCTAAAGACTCGGACTCGGACTCGACCAACATGACCCGGACATGACGTTAATGACTCTTAACTCGTGAGTCACATGTGTTTTTTTTACCCCCGAAATATACCTCTTCAGCAAAACCTCTTTACAAACATAATTCCGAAGGTAAAGCTATAAAAAACATTAACACACGAAAGTGGTGCTGCAAATAATGATGTTTATTAATGCGCCCCTCCATATTTACCACTTCAACGCATCACCAATATACCTATCGCTCACATTATGCATGTCCATGCCCATGCGACGGCGATTCCCGGGAGGGGGTGGGGGTCTAACGAGGCCATGGTAAAGTCACAAAAAAAGGCAGCCATTGCGTACACCACCCACCAAACTAAACAAAAGCAATACATTTGAACCCTTCCCCTTGCTTTTCATATTAAATTTGGGGAGGAAAGTTTTTTGACCCACTTTTTTGGAAACAAAAAAGTTAGTCGCCCCCCCCCCCCCCCCAAATGTGTTCTGGATCCAGCTTTGTGCCCATACCCACTCGTGCACATCCATTTCGTACAAAACGGTGACTCGTATACTCGGGGGCATGAATCAAAATTGGCTCATGACACGGAGTCGACCGAAGTTGTTCGACTACACCACTGCCCAGGTGTAAACTTAAACATATCCATTGATGCGCATTTTGAAGAGTTCCTCTTTCTTTGTTTCCTTTCCAGGCAAGATATACGAACAGACCGGAAGCTACGACTGGGCCTTCGTCAGTATGGGATTGATCTCAATCTTGTCGCTGGTGGCGCTGTTTGCTGAGTGGCTAGAAGGCCAAGCGGGATCAAGATCGCGGAGAGCACTGAAGGATTCTGGAGTTTAGAAAATCCAGTATAATGTCACGCTGTACTGGGGCACATTTAATAAATTTGTGCTCAACCTACTTTTTTAAGTGCATTTATAAATGGGATCTCGTTTACTAATATTGAATGATGAAAAGAGAGCGGGGTAAGGCTCCATGGGTATGGTATACCATATATGCACATCGGAAACGGCTTTAGATTTTGTTAGCACGGTAGCGTAAAATTTGGACTTCTAATAGGCACGTCACAATTAACAGAACTACAGTGAAAAGTCCCTTCTTAATTTGAGAGTCCAAAATGATCCAAAAGAGATCAGATTTAGTCGAATGTATACAATTATTGTTCTAACTTTCGATAAAGGCCTTACACGATGAAGCCCCTGCCTACATATGGGTCATTCCGTAAATTTGGGGTCCAAAAGTGTGCCGTTATGTCCCTGTTACACCTGACCTGTGTAATTTGCCATGCAAATATCATGGACATTTACTTCACACTATTTCTTAAATTTGTTTGGCAGGGTACTTTGCTTTACATAATCACTCTTGGAGATAGAAGACATTAATGGAATGTTTACTGAATTACAAAATCTTACACATGCATGATGTAACAGCGGAAAAGATTAACACAAAAAATTGAACCCCAACTTTATGGAATGATGAACCTGATCTGATGGACATTTTACATGTCATCTCACCTATACTGCAGTCACAAAATTGTGTCTCCCTACTACTACTGCCTCTTAAACAACATAATGATACAGGGTATTCGGTAGAATAACAGCTATACCCTTTCATATATGGAATTCACTAACCTATATACATGTATTAAATAAATTAACAAAATTAACAGTTTCCGCAGGGTCCTTGAAACTATTGTGTTAAGAATGAATTGTTTTAGATGATTAACACTATTGACAGCTGTGATTAGACTTTTTGCAATGTTTATAAAGTGGGTGTATTTAGCTGATTATTGTATTAGGCTTCTTTTTTAGTGTCTGTGTTTTTTTTTTAAAAGGTTTGTATCTTGTGTAGTTATGTACAGGCTAGGGGCCTTCTTAGTATCTTTTTTTCATAATTTCATTGTAATCCTTTTTGGTTTTCATTATCCTTTATTTGAATTTGTATCCTCACTGTATGTAGCGCCTCAGAGCACTGTATTAATGATCAAGGCGTGTTATACATTTTGCAACACAGGAGTCCAAATTTCAATGGACAGCGGGTTAGATTGAGTCTGAACACCTCTAACTTTTCCGGGAGAAATTCGACACGCGTGACACGTGGTCAAGTGAAACAAATCCGCTAGATGATTAATACTCCAGGTTCTCTGCATCCAGTTTGGGTCAAAGATGAGTTTCTTGGCTTTTAAAGAAAATGAAATTAATAAAGTGTACTAACAGAGTAAATAAAAGCTGTAGGCCATTTTAAAGTGGCATACAAGAGCACGTATAGTGGTCCGTTTGTTTGGAAGGTGATGCTTTGTTCGTTAATCAAGTTGATTGACATACATGTACATACATTGTAATCATTAAATAAATTCCGACGGACGTTTTGGGGAAATATTCAGACCATTCATTTTCTTGGTTTCATTTCCACCAGAACCGCTCTACCCGTGACTGACCTTTCAGGCTAGAGATCGAATATATTTTCGTTGTCTCCAAAATTGGCAACTTTAATGTTACAAATTTTTATGGTTTATTTTACAAATACAAATTGAAAACTTGGTGGCCAAAGAGCCCATAAGAGTCTCAAAGTACAAAATGCATGTAGGCCTACAAGTACATTGTACAATAAAAAAAAAACAATAAAAACAAAATGAAAATTTTCAATCACTTTTTTTTATTATCAAACTCTCGGTGGCTTTAAAAAAAGAGTGAAAAGATTGTGATAAGTCAACACATTATTCATATGAGCACACTCAGTACGGAAATTTTTTTCATTTGTTTAAAAAACCCCAAAATCTACCGAAACTGGTAATAATGAGGCTGTGGCTATTTCAAGCCCTCTTAGGCATCGAGAGATGTATCTTTAATATGGACAATTGATGCGATCAGACAAATGCTAGCAATACTCGCAGATAATCTGCAAAGAGCAAGTTTTGTTAGGTGCCCTGCATCATGGTGTAAACCTTAAGAAAGCTTTGCAGCTACTTGCAAACCAGTGGGATTGTGCGAGGATAATCACAAGACTTTCCCGGCCATATAATTATGCGAGCTTTATAAGTAACGTCCTTTGAGTGTAGGACTTGTGGTGTTTGCCCTGATTTTGCTCAGCTGTAACTGCATGAGTGAAGAACAAAAGGAAAGACCAGCAGCTAGACTAGTCAGTGTTTGGTACTAAGCCTTCACCGACAAGGTGAACATTCTAATCTTATAGGTTGCGTCCGAATTACCTGGCTACATTGTGTACGTCCGGTGTAGCGTGAATATCCGACTCCATGAAATGTGGACTCATTGGTAGTACTGCGCACGCGTGAGTACGATACTATGCTATTTTTAGGATCGTTTCGGGAGAGTGACCTGTCACGTGCGAGGGATCAACCAATAATAGGGAAATAGAGGTCCGATTTTCATAGGAGTCGGATTTTCATGTGACACCGGCAGCACCACACCAACCTCGTTTCCATGGGTACGATCTTGCTGCGCCCAGTGAAGGAACGCGCACGCGCCCATGGAGTCGAGGCTGGTATCACACCCACGTGAGCCTGTGTAGTTGCAGGGAACTATTAAACGATAGCACCATGCTAATTGAAGCCGTAACCAAGTAACTCGATGTCTTGTGGCATTAATGCCGTGGTCTAGTACGGCCAATCACCCAATCTCGTATACAGGAACGCATGATGCAAACCTATGCAACCAGTTAGCCGAGTCTCCGTACTGTAATACAAACTTTAATCAACTCACAGCAACTTCAGTACAATTTGGTCGTAATTATGTGCTAAAACAGAAGTGAAAAAATATAGGTTATTTTTTTTTAGTAATACACATGTACATTATTTACATTTAGTCATTCACACTTTACACATACAGTACATGAATTTATACAAAGTAAAGCGTTCACATGTTTGGTCCATTTACCTGCATGCATGCACATCAAATATTTATTTTATCCGTCACATTCAATTCCAAACGAGCGTTGTGCATCTTTGGTACATTTGATAGAAGTTACGTGATGAATGGAGGTCGCCATTTCAATGACATATGGACTACACGTTTAAAATTAGCAGTATACCTTCTTCAAAGAAAGAAAGATTTTGGTATAGGTTACCTCCGATTTAAGTGTTAGGCGCTTTTATAATAATATATTTTCAGTCATTAGCACAAATAGTTGGTGGAAAAGTAATCGCAATTTTTGAACAAGTCATAGCTTTATTCAAAGGGTCAATGAAGTGAATTTTTCTTTCGAACTTATTTTGTGCAACTTCCTACTCCTCTTAAATGTATGAATCTATTTGACATCCCTTTTTGGTAAATTTTATTGAAAGATGCAATTTTTAAAACATTTTTAAAACATTTTGCTGAGTTGGGGCCGTATCATAGGTCCGACGCCTCAAAAGTCCAACATTTCGGACCGTACGAGGCGTCGGACTTATGAGGCTTAAAATATATTAATTCCGCCTCATATAGGTCCGACGCCTCATAAGTCCGACGCTTCATAAGTCCAACGTCGGAAAAGGCGTTTAATTTGTCGGACTTACGAGGCGTCGGAGCTATGAGGCGTCGGACTTATGAGGCGTCGGACCTATGAGGCGTCGGAGTTATGGGTCTTTATTTGGTTAGGGTATGCGATTTTGTCGGACTTATGAGGCGTCGGACCTATGAGGCGTCGGATTTATGAGCAGACCCCACTGTGATGTCATGTGAAGAAGACATCACTGTTCACTTCAGGGGTTTTCTGTTCAAACTGTGAGCCCAAAAAAATGCTTAGTGAAATATTTGTGAGAAAAGTTTGCTCATTGGCACACTGTCATGTACTGACACAACAACGAATCGCCAAAGAAAAGAAAAGTAACGACAGCGAATTATCCAAATTCTGGGGAGTTTTGGTGCTGAAATATAGCTGTAACATTGAGGTTTCTGCCGGAAATGACATCACACTTTTGCGCATGAATATGGAAAGTGGCATAAAACAAAAAAAGGCACCAAAATACCCTTGAAAATGGCAAAACGAAAATTGAAAATAGGGTTAAATGCGACGTGTATTTCGAAGGATTGCATTAAAAAAATACATTGCATGGGCCCTATAAGCTAGAATAGAAGCTAATAAATTAGCTTACATTTGCCATATATGCTAAAAGGCCGATTACCGTGGATTGATGCCGTATGTGCTTCACGTCCTAATGGAATTGCCGAGTCCAAGTATAGTGTTCGCTGATCCAATTCCGCAGCGACCAACTGAAAGTCAAGCACAGAAAAAAAAGTAGGTCAGAACTCTCAGGAAAGGGTGAAATCAAAAGTGCCCTATGCACTTGTACCAGCTCGCAAGCCTGAAGAAACCTGTAGAGAGAAGACGATGAGAAGAAATTACAGTTTAAGAGGTGATGGGACGAAAAACCACAGACGAATATTCTGGGGAAAACCCACGGAATCAGGTAGGGGCTGAAAACCCATTCCACATGTGGACCAGGGCAGGAATCGAACCCGGGCCACACCGGTGGAAGGCGAGGAAAGTAACCACTGCGCCGGCCTACATGATGCATACATGCATTATAATTTTACAAATCCAATTCTACTATTCATTGAGACCGTATTTGAGTAGAGGGGCCGTGTTGCTTGAAAAACAACTTGTAAACTTCATAACATGTATTTTTAAATCAGCCACAAATGATTCTTTAAGATAGGCAGAGAAATTACTCAAAAAATTCAGTGCCCAGTGTCGTTCTGTTTTCTGTAAATGAATTTGAATTTCTCATTGGCACTTGTTTCAAAGTTCTCTCAATTTCGTGTGAATACTATAATTTGTTCCCCCAAAACACCGTATTTGTTTTCTGTAAATGAAATTTGTTTTGTACAGTATTGAATACTTTAAGTGGTTGCCCGCTAACTTTTCCTTAAATAATGGTCACAACAATTACTTGTTACCAATCGTATATAACAATGTATTAGTCCGATTGGAGTTGTAAAGTCAAGTCATTACAAGTCAATGACAAATCATTCGCCGGTCAGAAGCTAATAAAAAGATCGTTGACAAGGCATTCCTTGTCATTCTTCATACCTTGTTACTTATTGTGGCCATGTGATGGACTTGTGATTTGACTTGTAAGGGACTGATGATTTGCATGTACTTGTTGAATGACTTGTGATTGACTTGTGATAGACGTGATGACTTGTGATTTGAATTGTGATTGACTTGTGACTGTCTTGTGATTTGACTTGTGATTGACTTGTGATTTAACTTGTGATTGACTTGTGATTGACTTGTGATTTGAATTGTGATTGACTTGTGACTGTCTTGTAATTTGACATGTGATTGACTTGTGATTTAATTTGTGATTGACTTGTGATTGACTTGTGATTGTCTTGTAATTTGACTTGTGATGGACTTGTGATGGATTTCTGATTGACTTTTGATTTGAATTGTGATGGACTTGTGGTTGACATTTGATTGACTTGTGATGGACTTATGACTTGACTTTGTTTATCATGTACGTGTAGGCCCCTCAACAAATATCATGTACATGTGCATGTACTCACATTTGGTAGGTTTGGGTCTGTCAATCTGCCAGTAGTTGAACCCCTCCCTTGCCTTGTCATTAAAGCTTGTCCTAAGCGACCGGGCACTGCCTGGCACCTGCCGCTTTCTGTCATAGTTCCCCGGTAAGGTTCCGTTCAGCCCCGACACCACGACCTGGGTGAAGGTCGGGTCCCCGACCCGCTTGAGCGTGCCGTTGCTCGTGTACTCAAAGGTGGCAACCTGCTCGGTCTTCGGTGCCCGTTGCGCAAGGAGACCTGTCAAAAATACCCATAAAATTTGAAGAAAAAAGGCTATATTGAGCAGCCATATTGTGAGCTTTTCGGACTCTGTGTTTGTCACGATAACTACTGGCAGTCTCCATTTTGCAATTTAAGCAAACAACATGGCGCAGCAAGATCTCGTACCCATGGCAACGAGGTTGAGCCGTAATCTAAGAAACAAAGAGAAATACGTACACATTTTAAAAGAACAAGTTTGGTGCCACCAAGCGTTTTGAAGCTTTTAAGGTGGCCCTGTAAGGACACGGCATGTCTTAATATTGACATCTGCTTGGCACATATAAGCCTGTATATTTGATTTATGGTGTACATTCTTTTGCTACACTCTTCTCATTGACACTTACCTCCGTGACTGATAACTTTCCCGGAGGGCATGGCAACCTGAAAAGTAGTGCACTGAAAAGAAAAAGGCATGTAGAAAATTCCATGAAAATATAATGAGAAAAAATGCCGGTGTAGCGTGAATATCCGACTCCATGAAATGTGGACTCATTGGTAGTATTGCACATGCGTGAGTACGATAATATGCTATTTTTAGGATCATTATGGGAGAGTGACCTGTCACGTGCGAGGGATTAACCAATAATTGGGAAAAAGGGGTCCGATTTTCATAGGAGTCGGATTTTCATATGACACCGTCACTGAATGCCATGTCAATTTTCACCAATGCATGCAGTTATTATCCGGTGCGTTAGTGTGACGTCACCTCCGGCACTTTCTGCACGATTTGAACCGGAAGTTAACGCAGGCGAGCGTTTGCAGCCAATGGGCGCTAGTAATCAGTGGTGTGCGCGCGTGTATGACGTTTTTACTAACGAACCGGATATAACTGACATACAGATCCTTGTCATTTGATTGGTGGAACTCACATCTGGTGGATTGGTGGATTGGTGGATTGGTGGAACTCACGTGACATTCGTTATTGCTCCCATGCACACCGGGGCTCAGAAAGTCCCATTCGCCCATGGTGAATGGGAAATACTATAGACCGCTTGCAGACGCGTTCGATAATAGACGCGCGAAGGCGCGTGACGCCATGTTGTGGAACAAGCGTATATCTATACATGCACATTTTGTCCCACAACATGGCGTTTGCACCTTCGCGCGTTTATCGATCGCGTCTGCAAGCGGTCTATTCAACAGTTAGGATCGATGCTTGTTCCATGACGCGGTATTTAATTGTGTGCAAATCGTGCTGGTGTGCGCGTTCAGCGTCGCGCGTAGCGCGTATTGTTCCAAAGCCAGCTTTACAGAGTTGGGTTCAAACATTTCGCGAAAGGGTGGTCTGGAAGAGAGAAACACATTTTCCACCAATTTTGTATTCAAAATAAAAGAACAAGTATGTCAAAATGATATAAGATTTGAGGCTTTGCATGGTGGGGTATCGGTATCGTTTCGGTTTTTGCGGTAACACCATGTGGTAATAACTACTGCTTAGAAGATATTAGTTCTGAGAAGAACTTGTCCTGCTTATTATCAACTTGCTAAGTAGTTTTTGTTCTGTTTAGAACAGTCCTGCTGTAAGTTCTAAAAGAACTTGTCTTTGGTCTCAACGTTTCGACTAGCCTGCTCTAGTCATCGTCAGGAGACTGAAGATAGTTGGAGATGTCAAAATGACAAGGATTTATATGTCAGTTATATAAAACAAAATATTGAGTGGCTTTAAATTGTGAAAGTGGAGGACTATTATCGCTCGGTAAAATCTGGACTTTTCCAGGTTACTCGGCTTCGCATCGTGAAATGGAGGAAGTCCAGGTTTACCTTGCGATAAATGTTCCTCCCATTCCACTAGTCATTCAATAATTGTATACTATTCAACTGTTAAGATGGCGCGGTATTTGTGTGCAAATGTAAGCTGGTGTGCACGTTGAGCGTATTGTTCCCAAGAGCCAGTAGCTGCAGAGTTGGGTTCAAACATTTTGTGAAGGGGGTGGTTTGGAAGAGAGAAATGCATTTCCTATCAATAATTTTTGTAATGAAATAGAAGTTCAGTTTTAACTGTAAATAAAATGACAAGGGTCAGTTATGTAAAACAAATATCGAGTGGCTTAAAATTGTGAAAAGGAAGGAATATTATCGCTCGGTAAAATCTGGACTTTTCCATTTCACTCGGCTTCCCCTCGTTCAATAGAAAAGTCCAGATTTTACCATGCGACAATAATACTCCTTTTCTCTGAGCCACTCAATATTTGTATACCATTGCCCCCTAGCCGTGAGTACATTTTACCTGCTGTATCAATTCCGATGTCAAATAACGTCAATTTTCGATGAGCAAATGATTATGAGAGGTTGAAATATTGAAGTCGTACCCAACATCTATGATGCGCTGTAGGCTCAAGGCCTATTTGATAAATATTGTTTAGCCGATAACCTTGGTACAACACTTCCCGTGCGCACGACACACGCACCTAGACAGAATTATGATTGACCTGCATGCCAACAAAGCTTCGCGAGGTCTGCGTGTCCTTAGAACTACAATGTAGTGTGAAAGAGATCAGTGGTCATCACCGTACCTTGAATTGGGCTGTACTAGCGAATTCCGAAAAAGCTTAGGGACCGCCCAAAGTCCAGCCGATGAAAAAGGAATAGGCCATATTTTTTTTGAGCGAATGAGTTGCGACGAATACGTCATGTTGGGTGGAACAAAATGGACGTGAATCCCAGGTTTACTAACGTAAGTTTACGCGTTGTTATTATTAAAAAAAAAAACAAGCTATATAATTCCTGTTTTAGACCGAAGTCTGATAATTTCCATCATTAGATGATTATGTCTACTGTAACCAGACAATTGCTCGCTCATATCGCTCAAATGTCCAACTTCAACTACCAGATTTCTAGTCTGAGTATCATACATTCACATGTGTAGAGCCACACACTGAACATCTAATATATCCTAGCATGCAACTTGTATGCAACCCCGCGCAAGTTGTGACGTCATTTCGATCAGAAATGTGGACTAAGGTGTTGATAGGTCAATTTGGCTATGCCATGTTTTGGTAATTCAACGGGGCACCAAAGACCCCATATAAAAGGCGCCCGCTGAATGGTCAGAATCTGGAGATCAAGACACAGTCTTGTTTTGCATAATCAATCGCCGAATCTGCTCGCATTATCATAGACCCTTGCTGTGCAAGGGGATAATTCATAGCCTACCAGACTTCTTTGATGAGGCAGGCGAGTTTGTTTTTCTGTGGAGGAGCAATCGGGCCTTGATCTCTTAAACAAACATCATACTGCTGGAGAAGCCTATACAAATCCATCTGTGTGCCAAGCTGTGGGTAAAGCCATACATCGTCCTCGCAAACAGAGATTACCATTCTAGCCGCTTTGTAAAGCTGCACTTTCCGAGCATACCAGAAATGTTTTGATCTCTCCATGGCCGTACATAAATACTCAGGGAATTGATTTCAACTCAGTTCTCATTCTTGACAAGCATCGAATGATCACTAACTTTAGTACAAAAAAAGAACCTGAAGCAATATGAACGCGAGACCAAAGAGTTCGGAGCGTATTAGATTCATTGGCTTTTGCTGATTGTCTCATTATTCGTTAGTGGGAGACTTCCATGAAATACAATATTTCAGCAGAGCAGGCCGGACATACGAAGTTCCACAAAATACCATCAATTATGGAGAAATGCTGATTACGTGGTTGAGTTTAAGTCCTGCCCGTTACAATTCTGTGAGCCCCATAATCCGATAACAAGAATTGTCTGTTCTGAGCAGAAGTGTTTCAGGATCAAAGTCTTCTCATTCTTTTTTGTCTGGCAAACACAACGCGCATTTAATAAAAGATAACTGTATTATCACACAACAAACAGAGAGATACCCCGTGTGTCTACTACTAGTTTGACGCTAACAATATTAACAACACCTACCTTCGCATGCATCTTGGTCCAGTGGTCTGTGTAGCCCTGGGGGAGTTTGACGGGGTCATGTCGGGACCAAAAAGTCATCCTGTTCAGGACGACAGTTAAAATAGGGGAATGAATGTGCAGATATTATGTTCATAGATGTATTTTTGTCACTAAAGTGTCCAAACAAGGATGGGGCGCGCCAGCGAAAAAAAACTTGACTGGTAAAAATATCACAATTATGTGGATTTATATTACACATTGGAGGTAAACCTACACACTAAAGTTGCGCCATTTTTGACAATGGTTGGATGGAAATCACTAGAAAACGACAGAAAATTTTGTACCTATCTTGAATGTTATCACACTTCTATTGTTTTGACTACCGTTTACAAAAAAACAATTTTAAGGTTAAGATTAACTTGGGTTAGTTATTGATGAGATTTTGGCACGATGAATATAAGGTTAATTAAGGGTTCTTGTGATTTTTTTTATTCAAAAATGTTATTAAATGGGTGAAATAGTACATCAGAAAATAACATCTTTGACCATGAAAGAGAAGACCATGAGACATGCTCATCGCAAAAGAGATTTTGCATACCTGACTTGCTCCGAATGGATGATGAGTTTTATACAAGGAAAATATGCATATAGGCATGAAATTGGTCTTTGAAAAAACACTCAGGCTCCTTTTACGCAAAAGGTATGGAAGCACAGAGGGGAAAAGTGAAAAAAGAATCAGTTTTTACACAGTTATTAACGAAAGTTTAACCTGAAAGTTGCTGTCAACAAATCAAAAGTGATACGAGGGCCGTTTATTACAGAGACGCACTGTTCATCTTCTGTTGGATTCATAAGATCGAAAGTATGGAATCCCGAAGTTGAGACATGAGAAAATGGCAAGAATTCTAAATAAACTGAAACTAAAGAGACAAAGATGGGCGAACTTACGAAGATTTCCTTGGTGAGTAGGGTCGAAGTGCGTCAATGTTCGCCATCTTGACGGCGCTAGAAATGCAAGAAGTACACGGGGTGTTGTGGTGGTCCCTTTGTGTGAAGCGTGATCGATCTACACGCGGCGGATCTCTGTTTCGTTGCACAGACCACCATGCGTCGGGTATTGTGTGGGGGTGAAGCGCCGGTGACGCTTGTTGCTAACGTTACGGTAAACGAACTTCCCGTGTGTTACCAGAGGTCGCTACAACTTGCAGGGGTGGGAGGGGAATTAATTAACGATCTGTTTGCGAGACTCGGGGCTTATGCGACCCATTCCTGTTGCGACCTTCACTTCACTAGCTGCACTTCTTTGTCCGAGAAGTGGGCCCGCTATAGCCTTGGAGAGAAAACGTAGAGCAATTTCAGCAGGAATCGAGGGGAAATCTAAAATGAATAGTTAGCACTTTATAATTTGAGTTGGAAGTTGAAACTGTTTCGTTAATTGCCGGGGAGGGAACACAAATTTACAGTTGGCCCTTCTCTAACTCAAGTCTCCCGTCACGATTTTCCCTCAATGTACATGTACCGGTATATCATCAAGCTATGATAATAATACATTTTAATATCCTATTTTTAGGCAAGAAAACTTAGAAAAACGTGTGAAACTATAAAATTGTAAGCCTAGCTTAAAGTAAATTTAATACATTTAATCCTACTACAAAAAAAATGGTGAAGCATAGTTTTCCAACTTTGGTTTTCTTGATAAAACCTCTCGTCATGGCTACAACTTTATCAACCCATTAATTGGTAATATGTAGGCCTATCGTTATACTTAAGGAAAAAGAAAGACCCTAATATTTTCAATACTTCTTTGAAGAACGGTGTTGAACTGGGGCGGCAGGGGTTGCAACTGCCCCCACCCCCCGTTCAGCCACTGACTAATGTTATGAAACTATAAAGTTCCTCATTTGCCTCAAATTGTCTTAGAATGCAGCAGGAGAAAGCATCAGGTTTGGGGGGGGGGGGGAGGTAATTGGAGGTGGGAGGTAATTGGAGGTTGGGTGGCATGCCCGGACGTACCTTCACACAACCGCCCCTCATAGCAACCCCCATTTTCTTGAAAGCTAGAACCGTCCCTAGAAGCGTCTACATTGTACTCTCCCCTTCTGCGGAAAAATATCCCTTCAAATACGTGATGTACATGTATTCATTGGCGTATCCAGCAGAGGGGGGGGGGGGGGGGGGAACTTTGCCCCCCTGGCGGATGTTTTGACCATTTTTTTGCCAGCAATGATTTAAATAAATGTTTATAGAGTTCCTCGGACATAAATCCCACCAAAGAAAACCCGCTCAACAACCATTACCATGCGCCATGAAAATGTCCATTATTATGTTGTACGCATACTATAGTCAGTTTTGAAGAGCGCCCCCATTTGGAAGATGGGTACCAGCCCTCCCCCCCCCCCCGCCGCTTTTTGATTTTACGGAGGCCAAGTGGCCGGAGAAATAAAACATGTCTACATTTCGGCGAGGATGTGCGGTTGCCCTCCCCCTCCCCGACATCAAATGCTGGATACGCTGCAGCATGTATTTTGCTCCCTCGATGTCTCCGCTGATCTTTTGTAGAAATTTAACGGAAGTGTTCACAAAATGACATGCAATCAATACTAGGTTTACAATGCATCTAAACGTGGGCAATGCATGACGAAAACTGTTTACAAGGTTGAAATCTGGTCACCGGCCACCGTCACAAACGACCCCGTGAATAGCATCAACACCTGGAGGAACCGCACAGTGCACCGGTGGTGTCATATAGTGCGTCATCACAAAGGTCCTTCGAAAAACCAACCCAAGGTACAGGGGGCTAATGGCAGATTGTCTTTGTGAAAAAAAGTTAAAACAAACTGAAGCCAATCATTTTAAATCATCTTTTAACATCGTCAAGTTAATTATCGCCATTTATTTGGTAGTTTATTTTCAGGGTTGTATTGCAATCAATTCACCATATCAACAAAATATTGAACAATTTTAACTACACTCAACCCAAAAAGGAATTTTTTTTTTGTCTAACTCAAAAACTACTGAGCACCTGTCGCTCTAATAACGACTAATCAGTACAGAAATTCCTTAGCAATCCAGCCATATCCTTTATTGGGCCCAAAACAGTGATAATGTGTACGAATTTATGCAATTTATGACCAATGATACCAAAAACAGTTGCACTTTTGTATACGTGCAAGTTGTGGTTCACACTCACTTTGCACGTATACAAAAGTGCAACTGTTTCGGGACTATTTGTCATGAATTGCATAATTGTGTACACGTTATCACTGTTTTGGGCCAAACAAAGAGTATGGCTGGATTGCTAAGGAATTGCTGTACTGATCAGTAGTAATTTGAGCAAGATGTGCCCAGTAGTTTTTGAGTTAGACAAAAAAAGTATTAAGGGAAACTTTCTTTTTTGGTTGCATGTATGAGGGAGTTGCTATAGACCTTTATCATGCTGCCACCATTTCAGTCATGTTCCCTGCATCCAATAACAGTACTGAATGATAATGTTTTGTTTGTTTTGTTTGCAAAAAGGAACCAGACTATTTTTCCTTCCAGCCTCGCTTTGGTTACGTTGATTTGAATGGGAAAAAACAAGAATGATGGCCCAGCATGATAATGGTCTATTGAACTTAAGTCGAAGATTTGGGTCACTATTCCTGACACTTTTCAAACATGAGCATTTTAGAAGCAATGAAGAAAAAGTTTTTTTCCACTTCGGCGGGATTTGAACCCACGACTGTTGCATTACGATAGTGGAACAGTAGATCTTGAACACTTAGTAAGGACATTCAATCCTCAGTGAACAAATACATGAAAAGCAATAATTATAAGAAAAACAAAGCAATGAGAAGTGTTGGAAACGAAGGCTTATTTATTTAACGGAAAAAAAGTGACGGAGTAATTAAAGCGTATTTAAAAAAAAACCTACTCACAAGGTCAGTAGTGTTCCACGCCGCAGTTACTTAATTAAGTTGCCTCATCTCACCCCATTATACACTGGATTATCATTTATGATATTAGAGATAAAAGGTGTTTTGCATTTTGTCCGTGAAAGATTGTCCAAATCTATGTGGCGTTAGATCGAAAATCCAGACGTTGTCGAACTAGATATTGAAAAGTGCATGTCCTTGTTTTGTTTCCATAAGGCCTAGGCTGTGTTTCATGATTATTTTTTGACAAATGACTAGGTTTCGATGATTCAAAAAGTGTAAACCGCAAATTAATATCCAATGCCAAATAGCAGATTTTTGTTTTGGTTGGCAACGTAAGTGTCAGAGGAAATCCGGGTGCAGTTATGTGGCGCGTCCGTTGTGGTGCGGCTGGACTTGACCGCACCACGACCGTGCGCGCGTGGGGAAGTAATTTCCCAGTAATGCAGTTTTGGGATGAGTATAGAACCAACCAATGACCTTCGACCTAAAGGTATATAAAGACTGCACTGGCTCGTCCAGCATTCAAACCAATCGGAGGTATTGTTGACTGTGTTGTTTACTGTTGTCTTCTGCACCACTACACTTCGTAGGTAAGTAGTGTTTATTTTCATGAACTTTTATTCTATTAAGTTTGCAAATTTTTGCAACAATATGTTACGTTCGTTGTTTAACTGGTAATCCCGACATAGTTTACTCTTCCTTTTATTTCTTTAAACTCAGTTTTCAATTATTGCATTTTAGTACATATAGGCTTTCCAGGCCAATTTCCTAAAATGTTCATTCACTTCTGAAAATCGGTCATTCATTTTCCTCTGAATTTGAGAATCGCTCTGAACACGCGTTTTATTTTCGCCATCAGAACATTTAAGTCCATTTCAGTTCAATCAATTAGGCCTAAGTGATTGAGCAGCACCTTTCATTTATGTTTATTCAGATTCGTTTACAATACTTCTTTTTCGCTTTTAGAGGGCTATTTCAAACATTGACCATTCTATTTCACTTTTACGTTGATGTTCTGTGATGTAATCTGCTATTTTGAATGAGGAAAACGTGCCTTTGATTGCACATCCACGATTTTTTCCCCAGAACTCTGTGCGAAATATGGTATGCTTGCGTAAATGAATGCACAGGTAGCATAATTGGCCGTCTGTTTCTCAAAACCGAATGCACGGACAATGAAAACGATTGAACTTTCGTTGAATTGATTTGGGATTAAAGACGTGCATTCAAATTCAAAGGAAAACGAATGACCGATTTTCAGAAGTGAATGAACATTTCAGGAAATTGGCCGGGAAAACATATAGGCCGTTTTTGTATATGGCAAAAAGTCACAAGCAAGTAAAACAACCAGCTAATTACGAATTCATTTCTGATTCTCGACAATACAATTACGAGGGCAGATTTTAAGAAACCCCAATTCCTTGTTTGGTTGACCTCATAATAAATCAAACTGTATGAAAAGAAACTCTGGAATATTTTGGAAGTTGCAGTTAGAAAGGGAAGCAGAAATGGCCCGTTATTTTACCGGATTGTTTTAATAGTTTGTTTTCCCTTTTGGCCTCATCTGAATACACGATATTCTTTGAAGAGTGAAGAGTTTGAACTTTTTCTTGATTGTTGGTACATGCTTTAATTTCGACACTTCTCAAATAGCTATTTCTTATTATTTGGAGTCGATTATAAATTGTTGTAAACATTCTTCTGATACAGATCAAATAAAAATGAGAGCAGTCGCAATCATCGCTGTAATCCTCATGGTGGCGCTTGTCACGATGAATGAGGCTAAGCCGTTTGGCCGACGCGGGCATGGACACAAAAAAGGTACATAAAATGTATACGCAAGTTTTTGAATTATCATATTATGTTCTGTTCTTAGACGGCTCAATGCATTACTGTATATAGGGAAAAGCTCTAACAAACGCTGTACCATCTACATCGACTTTATTAAATAATATTGTGAACCCAAGACCCCAAGTGGGGTGGGGGGGGGGGGGGCTGACTACACTTACTGAACATATCTGGGAGTTAAACAGTATGTTTGACAGCATGTTATGTTAATCCGGACACATTTTCTGCTACGAACACATTTGCGCAGTTTAAGTAGAAACGAAAATAACGACGTTGGTGTGTGATTCAAATGGAAGTATGGGAGGGGGGGGGGGTGTTCTATCGTCAACGGTCCCCCACCTTTCCCCCACCTTTCCCCCACCCCTTGGTTTTCATATTCCTCGTTTATATCAAAAATATCTATACCATTATTGGGAAATGGTTACTTGTAAAACATAGTAAGATACTTTAACGGCATTTTGGTTTTATCTCGAGGGGGCACTTTAATGCTCGAGGGGGCACATTAATGGCCGCAAAAGGGGCACTTGGGAAAATCTGGGGGGGGGAAACGCCCCCAGCCCCCCCCCCCCCGGTTCCGCCGCCCCTGGTAGCAGAGTAGTAATCATAAGCGTAAATTTATGTTGTAAGCAAAGCCATCAACTTGCTTTGGGTGGAATCAATCTGAACTCTTGTTTGTCAAAAACCAAACAGGTCACCGTGATCAAGACTCGGAGAGACCCGAGTGCCATTCCCGATGTCCCCGCCCTACACGCCGCAGCCGCGTCTGTGCCTCCGACGGACTCCGCAACCGCACCTACCCCTCCGCGTGCCTTGTAGACAAGATAGCATGCAAGAAAAATATAAACATCACCATCGTCGCTGAGGGCGCCTGCCCCAGACCGCGCTCTGTCAACGGGTTTGGCATGGGAGGCAACAAGGAAAGTGAGAGCAAAGAGGATAGTAACAGCCTTGAGAGCAACGAAGAGGAGGATACTGTCACGACAACTACTTCCGGTAAGTTCAAAGGTCAAATAAAAAACCCTAAAAAATATCTTTTGAGTGAAGTTTGCTGATACCCACCGCACCGCCCCATCAAAAGACGTTGATGATCGTTGGTCCCTTTTACTAAGTATGCTTTTTTTTGTAGGTATTGACCAACCATGCATTCTGCTCGCACGCCGAATGCATTGGGATACACAAATTCCGTACAGTGAGAAATAATATACTACCACCGCCTCGTGATGGGTTTGTCGGGACGAGCAAAAATAATAAGACCAGTTATCAATCCCTAAATTGTATTCCAGACATCGAAAGAGGGGGGTGTGAACCGATTCTAAAGTTTTATCTTAGGACTTCATCTACGTTTTGGTTAACTCTTTCTGCCGAAAAGAAATGGCCTGAAATTAAGAAATTCGTCATGTTCCACCATATATAGACCAATTCCGGTACTTTATTCCCACACAGCTCCAGCCACTTCGCCGTCATCTGAACCATCAACGAGTGTTGACACGATGACTAGCGTATCAACTTCCGACACCAGCGCGCCCAGCGGACCAACCGTCCCACCAACGCCGCCAACGCCACAAACGCCACCAGCCCTTGTCACATCGTCCTCGGGTCCAGCTACCGTCGACCCGACTACCGCGGCATCATCACCGGCCCCCGGAGTCACTGGCCCTGGAACCACGTGCGTTACCTCTTGTCCCGTAGCGTCTTCCCCGGTCTGCGGCACCGATGGGGCCACGTACGGCTCGGCCTGCGTTCTAGAGGCGTATGCCTGCGCCAATAAAATAGATGGCCTAACTGTAGCATATGAGGGGGCATGTGTCCCTTAATATAAGTGCAGAAAACAGTAGCGTGGCGATAAATTTCGAATATTATTTCAAATAATTTTTCACAATAGGTGGCTCTGTTCAGAATAGGTGTCTTTTGGTGGTATTTTTAGTCGTCCCCTTTTGTCCATTTAATTACATTAAATCCACATTTGACAAATCACATCCAACAATGACCGTTGCTACTTGCTACTACGTCACTGCTGTAAAACAACATAATCATTGTCCGGCAAAGATAATATTTCAGGCCAGTTTAATGAATCTTAATTACTTTATGCTTATAGAATTTAGGCCCTTTCCAAGCTATTATTGAGGGGTGGTTCGATCCTTCATTAAAATGATATATAAAAGAGAGAATATCCAGGCCGCCTTAACGATCTGTACTCTGGAATTTATTAATGGAAGGTTCCGACTAAGGCGCGTATTATTAACAAGCACGCATGCGTGTGTCACAAAAGTATGAATATTTATTAAACCTGAACATTATGTAACAGTCAAAACATTCATTGATGTATAAATCTTACTTACGATGCAATCATTTTAAGTTATGTGTAGTTACAGTGCAATTTATTCTGTTTTCTTGAGGGTTATAATTTGTTCATTTTGACAACTTTATAAATTCATTGAGATTAATACAAATATTAATGATCCTTTGAAATATTACAGTTTTTAGTTCGATTATTGAAATTGAAGACGGGTTTATTTCATTTGTACTTAACCAACAATTGATGTAATTAAAAATGAAAGGAAATTAGAGTTGTTGTTTAGTGTATCATTGTTATGAAGGGAGTTTAATATCTTAAGACCCTTGTCTCAAAGTGGGTATTCTTTGGGTACTCTGTCTTGTACGAAAACATATACATGGGCGTCGCCAAGACGGGGCAAGGGTAGGCGCTTGCCCTCCCCCAGAAAAGCCCCCTCCCCCAAACAAAACAAAAAGGAAGGGAAAAAAGAAAGAAAAGAAGAGAGGAAAAGGGGTGTGAAGTCTTAGATGCTATTAGTTTAATACATTTAACAAAATGGGCGTCTGCAGGGGTGTCAATGGGGGTGGGGTGGGCAAAATGACCCCGCCTACCCTCGAAAAAATGATAAATTGCGAATATGCTAGAAAAAGTACAAGGATTTTTGGGTAAAATGTGCTAGTTGCCCCCCCCCCCCACTAGAAACAATTCTGGCGACGCCCACAAACATATATATATAACATTGAAATATAAAATGCGCAATGTCGGCTACAGGTGGGTTTTTTTTCTCCATTTCTTCCTTTTTGGCAGTTAGATGCTAATCCAGCATCATTTAATGGTTTCCTAAAGACAGTCGCCTATAAGAAAATCTGTGTGATTATTCGTTTGAACAAGAAATATAGCTAAAGCAATTGCACGATCCTTGAATACGACAAGTAACATCCTAATGATCCATGATCAGTGATGTTGCTTTCTCTAAGAGTCTACAATTCATGCATATTCAGGGTGAGTAAAAAAAACACGAAACCCAAATGTCGGGACTATTGATTTAGTGAAGTTCTACATACATCACTTTCAAAATGTAGGATATGAAAGCCCAATTCATAAGCTTTCTTTTAGTACAAGAATCATTCGAATCACTCATGTACTTTTTAAGTTACGGAATTTTAAACACAACCGCCGTTTTAAGGGTCTGTCCACGGATCACAAAAAAAGTTCAGTGTTCTTTCAGCTAAACGAAAACAAATCACATTGGGATGTGTGTGAATTGTTTTCGCTTTGATGAAAGAACGCATGCCTTTTTTGTGATCCGTGGACAAAACAGTGGTTGTGTTTAAAACTCCGTAACTTAAAAACATACATGAGTAATTTGAATGATTCTTAAACTAAAGGAAAGCTTGTGAATTGGGCTTTTATATCCTAGATTATAAAAGTGCTACATGCAAAACTTCACTAAAAAATGGTCCCGACATTTTTTTTTTAATCACCCTGTATACAGAGTCGGGCACACGTTAAACTGCTTTTTCATCAACATTAATGAATCTATTCACAGAACCACCACTGGAACAATGACCAAATTAATAATTTCTTGTGACTTTACACAAATATATGCCGGGAATCGGCGCAGGTAAACCTATCAGGCAAATACTACATCATTGTATCAAAATCATTCATTCTTTACCAAACATTTAAAGATGTAATATTGTCAGAATTATTTTCCGACATGCATTTGTACATCTTTCCCAAGCTGGATCATCATATACTATAAATGATATCTTAAGTAGAAAGAGTTGAAATAACATGTCCCATTTCTTTTTTTCAAGTTTGAATGAATGCCATGATATTGATGGCAAGTGCAATGTAAGTTACAAATATATACAACCATACAAATACATACAATGCCACTATATTCTTGTCAAAATACAATTTTATCAAATATCGACAAAAATCAATTATCAACAAATATCGACAGTTATTTGAAATATCGACAGTTATTTAATTGATTTGAAAAATCAATTATCAACAAATATCGACAGTTATTTTATTAATATGTTAATTTTCAGTCTTTCGATAAAAAGAACTGGGGCGAAGACGTATTTCCGATGACGCGTTTATCGTATGGGCGAAGTTGGTGTTGCCATGGCGGCGAGTCGATGATTCAACAATTCGAAGTTAAGTATTAACAGTTTTTTTTCAGACACAGAACACGTTTGCTGTTACAATGTACATTGCTATCGCGTGCAGGCTCAGATAATTAACAACCAACAGATAAACCTCCGAAAATATTGCTGGTCAAAATTGATTGCACGGCTTAAAAGGCCTAATTGAAGTCGATGTGTTGAAAACATCGTGAGTAGAATAAAGCCATAGGGTTGATCACTTTTTTTGTCAGTGCATACAACACACACGGGACATAATTACATCAAAACACTCGAATGTCATGGTAAATATCGAGAGGAAATTGTACACTCGCTAGTTTCTAAATGGATAAATGATGTTCGAGCGGTCGTACGATTGCGGTCGGTACAAAATAATTTAACAGTGAAACACAATGTGTTTACAGATTTTCATGCCTCTCTGAAAATATGACAGGTGTTCCAAGTGTTTTCGGACACATAGGGCAATATTGTGATGTAACAGTGTAGAAATTTGCTATAGGGGCCTATACATTTTAATTACGAAAATTACTTGCAACTCATCGGGACAATTTCAGCTTGTACTGACTGGCTGTCATGTACTTTAATCGTTAACGAGGATATCTTCGCTGCGTTTCCACCACACCTGCCCTTTACTATTCTTTCCCTCTAATAATTCATTAACTCTATACGTTTCCTGACAATACCCAGAATGTAACCATAGTTATTACTCCGTTTCAAACATAACTAGGATTGTCATCATAGTCGTCATGTTGTAAGGTGTACATTCCAGAATTATTATCGTAACGATCGGCGGTCGGTTCGTAACTCCCACTGTAACTTTCCTGCTCGCTGTAATCGCTCGGAGTGCGTCTACCGTACGATCCCTCGTCATCATTGGAGGGGCGGTAAGGGTCACCCCCTCGGTCGTTCTGGTCGTAGTCTGGCTTCCCATAGTCTCTGTACCGGTCGTCGTATTGTTTATCGTAGCTGTCTCGCCTATACCCATCTTCGTAGCTCCCATCGTCACGCGAGTACGGTTCCTGGTCGTACGCGCGATCGTCGTACGCGCGGTCGTCGTACGTGTGTTTGTGGTCCGCATCTGATGGCCAACTTTTGTCATTGTAGTCTCCGTACCGGTCGTCATATCGCCCGTCACGACTATGTTCGTCCTCGTATTTTCCGTCGTATCCTCGATTGTCGTAATTGTAACTTGCCACATCCGACGGCGGCCGGTCGCTGTCATCGTCGTAACGATGGTGATCTGGGTATCGATCCTCACCAGTCTCGGCATCGTGATGCGAGCCTTTCTCCGGGTATCCGGAATCGATGAAAACCCCGTCATCATAGTTGTACCCAGGACGATCGTAATCGGTATCGTATCGATATTTGTCGTGTGTCGTGGCTGGGTGTCGATCTTTGAGAGGGACGTTTTCGTACAGTGTGCGCGATGGAGCTGCTCTTTGTTTCTCCAGTGAGTCTCCGCGAACGGGGGAATTCAAGCGGCTTCCTCTTGGGACCACGTCTGGGTCGTTGTAACCCAAGACATCCTGGTCATGGGACAACTGCTCCTCGTTCACGGTAGCTCCATGCTGGCGAGTCACGGTAGTCTTCGATTCGTAGTTCTTAGATGACAGTCCGGTACTTGGAGGCTTGGCAGTTTGTTTTGCATTGTGGCTGGGATGGTCCACCGGCTTCGGCTTCTTCTCTGCCTTCTTCCTCCAGTAAAAAAGTATCACCATCCCGACGAGGAGAATAAGGAGCAACCCGCCAAACAGCGAGCCGATGATGATAGCTGTGTAATCCTCCGGTTGCTTGGTTGTTGTCGGAGTTGGAATGATAGCGGGTGCAGTCGGTACAGTGACAGGGTCAGTAGGAAGGTCAGCTGCATCTATGACCTGGAGGGTGACAGCTCTAGATCCTTCCATGCCCTCATTATCGATGACCATGCATGTCAGATTGACACCATTATCTACAAGTTCTACCTGTTTCAAGGTGAAGGTGAACTGCTCATCATTGATCTCGTAGCGATCTGTGGTGTTTTGTAGCTCCTCTGGGACAGTCCATGTAGTGGCGTTGACAGTCGACGTTTCCGTTGTAGCTGAACAAGTGAAAACGACCGTGCTTCCCACGATAATGTAGCCTTTCGTGTCCTCGTACGTGATCTCAACCGCGGGCGTGGACACGACGTTTATGCCCAGAACGCAGGTCCGGCTCAGGTAGTCCGGGCCCGTGAGCCCCGGGGTCATATTGCAGACAAACACCTCCCCCTCGTCCCCCAGGGACGGGGTGAACGTGTGCTTCCCGTATCGGTACACCCCTGCGTTCTCGTTCTCCGTACTGACCCCCGTGCCGTTCTTTTCCCAGGTCAGTTGGACCGGGGGCTGACCGATCTCCGACAGGCAGGACAAGACGGTTGGTGTTCCCAGTGTCACCCTCTCACCATCACCATCGCCCAAGCTCCCCATTGGTAATTGTGGACCATCCGAGGTGCAGTTTGGGTATGCCACTCCAGGGACGTAGTTTACCGTGAAACTTGCAGTGTTTGACGCCAACTGGACCGCGTTTACGTTGCATCCGCCAGGTGTTAATCTACGACAGACTATAAAGGTGAATTCCGCTGAATCAACCCGCGTTGGATTGCTCAGCTCGAGCCTGTATTCTATGGTCGTAGTGTCCGAGTTTATGGTCTCCGACACAGAGTACTTGTCCGAGTCCAAACCCAGGCTCGTGAAGGCATCCTCTCGCTTTATGAGTCCGTCTATGATGACGGCAGACTCCCTTCGAATGGCCATCACCTGGGTAACCTGGTTCAGGTTGCTCACTTCGACGTCCATATTGAGGTAGCTCGTCACCCCCTCGGTTCCTTTAGCATCAACCGGCTGTACTACTATCGCCTGGCCGTTAGCATCCCACGCGACGAGCACGGTACACAGTACAACAGTCATCCAATGTGCCATTTTGTGCTTGGCCCTATATGCGTCCTGACATTGCAATCTGCAAACAAGCAACTAATTCAAACACAACCTATTCCTGCCGTCCGTATTAGCGACTTCGACTGGAGGGTATAAACCGTGCGAATGAATACACATGAAGCACTGGCACGGTTTTTAAAGCCCCGTCGCCTATTGTGCAAACACACATGACTCATAACAACACTGCACGTTCAATCCGCTGGGATGGCCAGAATGAACTTCAGGTCCCAGTAAACAAATTCTCGCCATTTCCTACGAGACTTCGCCTTCAGCGTGACCAGGCACGCCAGAAACACCAACACGATTTGTAAAGCCCCAGCCGCTACCATTCAAACAGGATTCATTTATATGAAACTACACGATCGATCAATTTTGGATCGCCGAATGGCCAAAATGCAACTTCGCTACGGCGCAGTGAAAACATATTTAATACAGCCATTAATTAAGCATGAAACTAGGGCTACTACTCATATCAAGAGGTACCACGCCTTCATTGTTCCTCTCTTGATGTTAGGCATTAACTTACGCTGAACTGAAAAGAAAGCAAATTTTTATTTCAGGATCCATATTTTATTAAACCCCGGTTTAATAACTCATGGTTAATGATTAATAAAAGGTTTCGTTGGCCGGCACAGAGTACCGGTATTATACGCGTCATAGTATGACGTCAACTAGTCGGTAAAATAATTCAAACATGTACGTCCACTGAATTGTGCTGGTTGATAATCATGTATTACACATTTTTTTTTATTAAAATGATAAATTGATTAAATTCAAATGTAACAAAATGGAAGCCATGTTGTTGTTTTTTTTTAAATGAAGGGCTACAGAAAAATTATCAAAAAACTTTTATGTTTTCAACATCTGTATCTCACCCGTAGACGGCCAACCGACTAGCTGTTGCATGCAAGTTGGCCATGAGGTTAAGAGCCGTAGCTCGTGTTATACCCCATTTCCCCTAGGACCTTGTCCAGTTGAATTTTGAAGTGGAGAACTGTTGTTGCTGTCACACATATTCTTCAGGAAGGCTGTTCCACGAGTTAATTCACAACTCTCTCACTGAAAGAGTGATGGCGTAGATTTAAACATCTCTTCTTTTCTAGTTTCATTGAGTGTCCCCTCGTTCTTGTGTTTGCGTTGGGTATGAAGAGACTATATTACTCCCCCATCATGTGGTCTACTCCATCGTTCGTTCACGAAGTTGTCATTTTGAGCCATATATGTCCACGTTTTGAACCTCTTCGCAGAGTAGGCCTAATCATTACTTAACGACATTGATTGTACTGAAACAATACAAACAGTGGGTTTTTTAAGAGCTTGCATTATTAAGTCAGAGTGAATTGTTAAGACTGAAATTAATAACCTATAAATATAACCTTTCAGTATCAAAGAAATTCACAATAAACCAGTTTTTTGGATATTTTTTAACACGTATATCATTTTTTGTAAGGTCAAAGGGCAAAAATAAATCTGATAAAATATAAAAGAGTAGTTTCAAAAAAGCTGCCCTTTCTCGGATCTCGTTTGTTATAACTACAACCATTATGCTTTTGAAAATAAACGCTCCAAAATTTAGAATTTTGTGATACATTAGCAACCTGTTAACAGGGGAAAGATCTCCACATATATTTTTTTCACGAAACAAATTTTGGGACATAGCATTTTCAGGGTTTGTTTATTACGGAATAGCGATGTAATAAGTATTTTTTTTCCTTAAAAAAGATCAGAGGGGGGCAAGGGCCGATTCCCTGCCGCGCATATTTTAAACCGTATAGCGTGGAAGTGAAATATATGTAATTTCAACCCCCCAACTTTTGAAAAGCGACCATACTTTTATCACAGCAGTTAATAATAGGCCTATGCTTATGTGTGAAGCCTGCTATGTACAATGTACATGTACATACACGTATATCCATAAACCCAAATAATAGCGGTGTATTGGAAAGTCAATAACAGTGTATGTATGTGAGCCGTACAAAGGTCGCCACTATCACAGAAAGCTACCACAGTCAATCAGACACGGCATGAAATCGTACTTCCAAATAGGGTCAACGGTGACAGCCCGAAATGACCTTATGACACCGACCTCCCCGTGCGTTGCCATGGTTACTCGTCGATTCTCTGGTAAACCAATCACACCATGCTTGAGTGGAACTGCAGTACTATAGCCTACGTACGTGGGTATACACACGGACGATAGATAAATAGGCCTACACGTATCACTAGCACTATCAGTTGTGTTCATAGTTCAAGTGTTCATTCATTGATGTGAGCGCGTGCGGACTTCTATCACAAACCGAAAGTAAACAACACCAATGACAGATTGCGATATGATTTTGTAGGGGGTAGTATGGTGGTCCCGAAGGGACATAAACTATGTGAAATTTATTTCACGACAATCCTCCACATGAACACATCACGATTGTGTTTATGGTATCGCAAATGTTTTCATGGCATCGGGATCTTTTTCTTGACAATGCTGAGTTTTTTTTCTCACGAAGTCGTGAAAAGTCATCATGGCGATGGCGTGAAATAAATTAACTTCTTTGATGTCCCTTCAGAGCAACCTTGGACTTTGGATGCTACAAACGGAAGTCAAAATGGCGAACTCGCGTTGCGTGTTGTACTTCATTCTTGCACTGTTCTTGCCTGCTGTGTCTGCTGTGGTGCGTTTCACGAAGCAACCAGTCAACGTCACGCTAAAGGAGGGGGTTACATTGGCCTCCATCAGCTGCACGGTCACCGAACTGGAGGAAGCCACACAGATCGTGTCGTTCGAGAGAGAGCACCATGTCATCAGCGACGGCTCCTTCGGCGTTCGTGAGGCTATCTTGGAGAATTTGGGTCTGGATCCAGCAAACTATGGGATCGCAACAAGCACCAACTCGGATACGGGGGCTTATGAGTACACCTTGAATATCAATTCCCCCACCAGGAATGACTCCAGTCGGTTCCGATGCGTGGTCTGCCACATGGTCATGGACAGCTCTCGTCACTGTGACGCGAACCACAAATATGCCACCTCGGACGAGGTGAGTTTGACGGTCTACTACCAACCTGCCGACCGCTACCCGATCTGTACCCACTCCGGCCGCGCCCCAACAGCGGCACCAAATGACAGCTCCCTCCTGTTCACCGAGGGCCAGCCAGCAGAGTTCACCTGTACTTCGGAGATCGGTAGCCCACCTGTTCAGTTGGACTGGACCCGGAACGGCGCTGATGAGTCGACGGCGAAGGATCAGATGGAAGTCTCGGACAAGGCCGGCCTCCGGGAATCGAAGCTGACAGTCACCCCGACCAAGGAAGACAACGGAACTGTCTTGATTTGCACGCTGACTAGCGACGCGTACAACGAGACGGAGCGACACTGCAGCCTGCCGCCACTGTATGTGGTCCCAGCGGACGATGACGCGCCGGGTGGACCCATCAGTGGCACCAACATCGTCATCTTCATCGTGCTGGCTGTCATCGTCGTGCTGCTCATTGTTGCTATCGTCGCTGCCCTCTTCATGAGGAGAAAGAAGAGTCAAGAGACACGTGGGCATAAGATCGAGTACCAACCTGCTGAGACCGGAGACACCGGTGACGAGCTCAAGTTTGAGACACATAGGGACCTCCAGTGAAGACTGTCGACCACTTCAACTGAGCAATATGTAATCACTTGTTTTGGCAATTGCACCTGAAGTCACAATTTCTTCCTTTCGAAAAGTCAGAGTGAGATCCATTACTCCTTACACACCCAAGACTCGCAAGTTGCCGCAAACTGAGTGGGAACGCGAGGCCCCTACATTGCTTGAACACTAAATCTGCAAAGACATGAGACCCAAGTGGCCTGAATGTTTAATATTTTCAAACCCTTCCGCGAAATAAGTTGACTTTAAGACTTCAGCTATACTTAATTTGCCTGTTTTTTTTGTAACTTTCCTCTTTTAAAGATTTTGTACATTTTGTACCTTTCTTTTGTACCTCCTTTTGTACCTTCCTGTTTCGCCTTTACTAAAATTTAACTAGGATTACTGTATTATGTAAATTAGTTTTGTTTCTACTCCTAATTGGCGTCAATGGTACGCCCTCATTGGTTAGCAAAAATAATCAAAAATATATGTTTTTGTCAGCCTTATAATTCAAAGCACTTTTCCAAACCGTGAGATATGTGGAATGAAAAGGTTCTAGCTGCACAAGTTAATTTTAGCTTTACGTTCAATAGTGAGTACTGTGGAAAAAGATATGGCTGAATAGAATTCGATTTTTCAAAGTTTCGCAACGCCGTATATTCTTAACTTCGCCAGACTTTTCTTTTATATCAAAAGTAAATATACGAAATTACTAGATTATAGATGACTAGAGTTCAGAATTCGTCTGTTTCACTGATCCATCTAGATACAGTACATAAATATATGTAAGGATCTATACCGATTCAACATTTCATGTGGATCTTTTTGTTGTATTCAAAACGTGTATGTTCGTTTTTTTTTTGGAAAATAGTAATTACTTTAGATCTTATATCAAAAGACAACACGAGGTATACAAGTATTGTTGATATACAGTTTATTCAGTGTTCTACTAATTCAAGGGCGGATCCAGAACACAATTTGTTGTTGGGGGGGGGGGGGCAACAATTTTTGGTCCCCCAAAAAAGTGGGTCAAAAAAATTACGGCGTGGGGTTCGGGGCCCTTAAGCGGGCCCCGATTTTTTTTGGATTCTAGATGCTCTGTGGTGCGATCTGAGGCAATTTCTAACCACTTTAACCAAAGTTTTTTTGAGGAAAAGATGGTGGTGTACTCATTGCCTACCTTTATTGCGATGGCATGGCATGGCCCCCTTTGGCCCCCTCCCCTGGATCCGCCCTTGTACTAATTGTACTGAAATCTTGTAAATGTTCCGGTGCATTAGAAAGTGGTTTCTTTTTAATAAACGTTTTTTTGGGCTCGTTTTTCTTATTCACAAAGAGAGATATACATGTAAGTGTATTTTTAAAGGTGTTCCGCCAGGCTTTTCCCCGCCTATTTTGATCTAGAGGGTGCTCTTTTTGCTTATCAATTCATTCACATTTCATAAGTCAAGTCGTAATGTTGAGGAAAGTCAAAAATAATCATCTCAAAAATACTTCCTTGGCAAGCAGCAAATTTCGGAGTTTGGGTGGGAGCACCTGGGGGCACTGGGAATTTGTGGGAGGGGGGGGGGGAACATGCCCCCCCCCCCCCAGCTACGCCACTGCCCCAAACCATTTTGTCTCGTAGTTGCACTGGGTGTTGTTTGTTCCTTTAATTCCAGTAAAAACAAACATTGATCTCTAATCGGATAGATAGATGGTTTGGTTTATTGCTTTTACACTCGTGACCAATGGCCAAATTACAGTAAATATTACAATTGTCAGGAAAAAAACCACCACATTCAAATTACAAAATTAATCTACATAAAAAATAAACATCTTATCGACAATGAAAATTGAATTAAAAGACTCATTGGGACATAAATTAACCATCAATATATACACACAAACGAACTGCAACTACCTGTTTGATAAATTCACAAAATAAGGAATAGGACTGTTTTTGAAACGAAAGGTCCTGGTACGGAGCTGGGAGACATTATGTGCTCTGCGCAGATTGCGAGAATGACTCTCGTATCTAATAGAGGGGAGAAGGTCCTTACAGTGCGGGTAGACTTGGAGAGCCCTTCTGCAAACTGCTGGCAGTGATCTTCTCTTTTTGCTAGACAAAGATTATCTTCTGCTAGACAAAATACTGTAACACAGCAGGATCAGAAATTGGCAATATGTGACTTACTGTGGTAAAATGAGGAATGTCCCCCCCAAACCATGTTTTGAGTAATCAACGCCTGAAGTTGGGTACACTAAAAAAATTATGTCAAAATCAGTATTGTTTCTTTTCTTATTTTTGAGTAGCCAAGGTATCCAAGATTCACACTATGTATTTTTTTGAGAAAAAATATCCCCAAAAGTTGGAAACTGAAGAACGATTTCCACTGCTGTTGGCGGCGCAATGCGTATTTCTTTTTGTTCAAAGCCGTTTTTCTCGAAATGGGGTTGGCGAAATTCGGCGGGACACCGTTGAAATTCCTGAGGGATATCTTTGTAATAAATTAAGCTAATAAATTTGGTATCATTAGAAAGCCAGTGATTTGCGCCTTAACATGATGTACGTAACTCGAAAGTCAAAGGTGGGGGTTTATCCTCATTATGGTATAGCAGGTCACACATGGTAAAGCCAATGTGTATCTATGATCCGTACGGAGAGTGTGGTTTCCACCCAAGGCCGGGAGGAACCCAGTTAAGGTGAAACTGTCTCGTCCAATCATGCCGCTCTCTACCGACATCGCCAGAGGCGCATGGAAAATTACTGACCGCGTAACTAGTCGCAAAGCCGCGATGACACTATTTTCTATACATCTCATGCAGGATGACTTTTTTTCTGAGTATACACTGCACAGGATGCGACTGGAATCCAAACTAACTGGCGAGACACGTTTCCGTTGTCTACAGAATATGTCAGAAACAGGTGTTTATTATTTCGAAGGAATGGAATACTTTTCATAAGTTGGAAAATGGGATGGTATTTTTTTTAACAGCAACGAACAAAATGTCTATTTTCCTCTTCGCTATTGTTTTTTCTTCAGCATTGGTATCAGGGGCGTAAATCCGGGAAGGGGGGGGGGAAGGGGGGGGGGGGGTATATATCCCCCACTTTTAGACCAGGTGGGGGATGGGCTATTGAATCATCCCCCCACTTTTTCGTGATGAGGAAAACAAAATGCGCATTTTGAGGTATTTTTCGAAAATCCATTCCCAACAACCCAAATGCATTAAATAGCACTGAAATGTGGAGAAACAAAGTAAAAAAGCTTTTAAAATGCGCTGTTTTGATGTAAGCGCGAGTATACATGTAGATATACATCTTTCTCCCGAAGAGCGCCCCCGTGTAATGTGGTGCCCAGCCTCCTCCTCCTCCCCCCTCCCCCCTCACCCCCCCCCCCCCGCTTTTCGAATTTCCATGGCCGGGCAATTTTTGGATTTTGGTCAGCCCCATCCCCCACTCGCTGGCACAGATTTATGCCACTGATTGGTATAGTTAGAACTTCTTCACATCATCCTCTTCGCTGTTCCCAGAGGGCAAGATTAGTGTCCTCTTCTCACCTGTCTCTCTGACTGCTTAACTGACTGACTGACTCCCCGACTCCCCGACAGTCCCTTCTGAATCAGACTTGCCTAAGCCCCACAATGGCCCACAAATTTGAAGGAGATGTATTCCTGTAGATATCCTTAACATACATAATTGGTCGGTGACCAGATTTACCATTGGCTTGCTTATTATCTTGTTTACTAAAGTAAGTGACCCCACCGATGTAAATATTAATTCAAAACTGTGTTCAAATTGTAGAAATGCTTCTACCCTGTTTATTATTGTAGTGAACTCCATCTTTCCTTACATAAAAATCACCTTTGATTCACTTTACAAATAATATACAATATTTGCCAACATCACCCCCCCCCCAACAAAAACCTCCATATATACCAAATTATTATGAAATACTTTACTTGACTGTAAGTGAATAATAGTCTCAAACAGTCTCCTGACGATGACTAGAGCAGGCTAGTCGAAACGTTGAGACCAAAGACAAGTTCTTTTAGAACTTACAGCAGGACGGACTTTTCAAACACAGCCCCCCAAATTTACCAAATTTAATTAGTTTTGTTTGCAATCGGTTATCTGTGAACGGATGTAAGGCAGGTTTCCTTGTTCCCTGACCTGACAATTCTATAAATTCCTCTGTTTCGTCTGAAGAAGGGTCAGGGAACCAGACTACAAGAACAACATTTTTTCTTGGTTTTCCTAGCATCTATGAACACAAAACTTTAAACAGGCCAGTGTAACAATATTTGCAATATATAAAATGCTTACCCCAAATCCATCCTTTTCTGAAAATTACAGCAAAAACAAAGGTTGTATTTAATCCTCAAGTTCTTGCAGACAAAAAAAGTTCGTGGGTGTTTCCTCAATGTTGATTGGTCAGTCGAAAATCAGCTGCTGTTTCTCGACATTTCTTCATTGTGTGTGACTAAGATTATTTCCAAGAAGCCATGAGGTTTTTCAGGGTAGAAAAGGATGAGGAGTTTGGCAAGTCATGAGAAGGGGAGGGGGGTCACAGCGGAGCAAAATATAACCATGACGTCATTGAGTTGATATAAAGGCGGCGCCTCAACTGCTTCGTCAAACTCAGCAAACCTAACTGTAGACGAGTGTGGTTCCATACAACTGCATACAAGTGACATCAATCAAGATACAAGTAACACCAATTGTGAGGTCGAAGGAGGGACAATCTTTGCCGAGCCACAACCTTATGAGGTAAGGACAGATATTATTCCTTTCAAAGTATCATTGAGGTATTTTTTTGGGCCTGTGTGCAACAGCGAAGGAGCTCATATAGCGTACTGTTCCGACGTGATGTCTTTTCTGTGCGCTGCTTGCCGTACTAAGGTGTGCGGAATCTATCGTCAACTGTTGATCAGGATTTCATTTGAATGATTTCACTTAAATAAATTGCTCTATGACTTAAAATTTACTGACTTAACTTTCGTTCCAACGTGGCAATTGATGATTGAATTTGCTGAAATTATGATGATGCACGACGCGCGGTTTTGTTCCGGTCCTGTGCCGAATGTGATCACCTTTGAATCATTGTTTCGGCACCAAATTCGTAAAAATGGGACGCATGGGCCTTTTTATATTCACGAATCGGCCATATTGGATTGAGAGTGAGGTAAAATATTCATTTTTGGAATAAATGTAGAGAAATGAAAGCAAGAACTAATTAATTCCAGTCTGCTTAAATGAACATCTTCAAATGTGTAATTATAAACGTTCCCTAATGTTTAAAGCCAGATTAAAAAAAAAATACAGTAAAAAAAGGCTGCATTATGCCTGCAAAAATAGTCTTGCGCCATCCCATTCAACAGTTAAGAATTCACGATATATATGTTCAGGGAACTCAACAAAAAATAGCCAACTCGTGAATAAGGCCCATAACGTTCGCGGGAAATATATTTTACGTATAGGCTACCGAAAAATTGTTTGTTTTGCATTGGCCTTGCTGGAAAACGTACTCATTCATGAATGAAATATGCAATTGCTGCGTCTGCCCGAGTTTAATCCTTGCATCTGTAATACTACGCATGAATGTGTCTACAAGCATGCTGCTTTTTTTTTTTAATATACATGTATTTGTTTATATCGGTCATTGCTTTTCTGGGATCAACCCAGGGGCCTTTGTGCTTTGTTTCTCGGTTTAACAGTGTTATTGAATACATTTTGGTGGGTGGGATGTTTGAAAAAAAAATACCTCGAAATAGGCATTTTTTTCAGCGCGAACAAGTGGGATGGGGAATGATTCAGTAGCCCACCCCTTGTCAAAAAGTTTGTGGGATATATACCTATCCAAAGATGATCACCCCTAAAAGCAGTGATGAAGCCCATCGCCATTATGAAAATGGACGCCTATACGCTCCATTGCAAAATAGAGCCGTTTTAGGGCCTAATCATCATCCACATTTCACAGAACTACGAGCTCGCAGTCCACTGCACGGCTTCCAGCCTTCTTTTTACAAATCATCAAGTTCACGGCCTTCAAAATGCTCTAATACTGAAGAATTTGAGGGCATGCAAATCGTGATTTGGCCGGCGAGGGCAATTCCGGAACGATTTACTGGTCTTCACCCTGAAATGCCCACTGAAGAGACGAGCAGCCATCAATTTTCAGGCAAATAGGGCAATCCATATAATCCACAGAGACCCATATCCTAATGAAGTGATCCCCTTTCGAAGCCCTATTTCCACCCTTTGCGGAAGTGGATCAAGCGCGCTCAAAAAACACAGACAACCGAGGCTCAACACTGAGTCACCACCGGTTCTGAACAAATTGGCAAAGAAACAGAAAAACTTCATGACCAGTTTTGTTTAATGAGACAGACGGGGAAATTGAAACTATACAAAACGGATATTAGGCCCATGCTCGCAACAAGCGGGACATCGAGCTGTGGATGCTATTATGGACTTATTCATGAGTCGGCCATATTAAAGGGAATGTACAACATTTGCTTTTGCTGCAATTTTCAGAAATAAATGGATTTGGTGGATTAGTATGTCATAGCAAACTTTGTTAAACTGACCTTTTTTTCACGTTTTGGGCTTGTAGATGCTGGAGAAACCAAGAAAACCAAATATGTTCTTGTAGTCTGGTTCCCTGACCCCACTTAAAATGAAACGAGCAATTTATAGACTTTGGGGAATTGTATGGTCAGATAATCAGTCTGGCAGGCTTGTACCCCTTCACATGTGTGAAATCAATTGCAAAGAAAATGCGGAATAACTAAATAATATTTAGTTTATTTAAAAACTCCTAATTCTTCATATTATGAAGAATTAAGGTCCTAAATCTTCATATTATGAAGAATTAGGAGGTTTTTTTTCTCCAACGCTGGTCGGCCGACCAGCGTTGGAAATATACAATTTTTCTTACAAATGTCACGATTTTACAGGATGCTTTAGACTGTCATTCCCTAACAATCAAGTAAGGTATTTCGTGATAATTTGATCATTTCGTTGTTGATGTTTTTGCAAATGTTGTACCTTCCCTTTAAATTGAAAGCGAGGTAAACTCTTCATTTTTGGAACTTAAAACAAGAAATTAAAACAACGAAATAAAGGTTCATTACATATTAATACCGGTCTGCTATGATGAATAATTTAAAAATTTGTGAATATAACAGCCGCGTTTCCGGGGGGGGGGGGGCGGGTTGACCCCCAGCTCTGTACAATTTTTTTTCATAAAAATTCATGAAAACTAATGCGAACCCCCCCCCCCCCTGCTCTGCCCCCCCCAATAGACTGTTAATAATGTCCAACTGTGCACACAAAACGAATAGAGCTACAATCCTGGCCAAATCTCGCTGGGCCCCCAAGCCCCCGGCCCCCGTTCAGTGTTGTCTCTCATTGCGCGGTGTGTGCTCCATCAGCTGAAGAGAACACCATTGACCGGGGGAGCGGGGAGTGGGTGACAGTGGCAGGCTCAGGAAGTGCCCCAACCATTTTGGCCGGGATTGTAGCTTGATGAGGGGATACTTTTCTGTAATATTCACAATTCTGTAATATTGTGTTAAAGGGAAGATACAACATTTGCAAACATCAAACAACGAAATGATCAAATTATCACGAAATACCTTACTGGATTGTTAGGGACTGACAGTCTAAATCATCCTTTAAAATCGTGGCTCCTGGTGTGCTGACAATTTCAAGAAAAACTGTATTTTTCCAACGCTGGTCGGCCGACCAGCGTTGGAGAAAACTTGCTTTTTTCAAAAACTATTCCTAATTTTTTATATTTAGTTATTCTGACTTTTCTTTTCAATTGATAACACAGCTGTGAAGGGGTACAAGCCAGTGCTAGACTGATTCTATGACCTTGCAATTCCCCAATGTGTATTAATTGCTCTGTTTCATCTTAAGTGGGGTCAGGGAACCAGACTACAAGAACATGGTTGGTTTTCTTGGTTTTTCCAGCATCTACAATCCCAAAACGTGAAACAAGTCATTTTAACAATATTTTCTATAACATACTTATCCTCCAAATCCATTTATTTCTGAAAATTGCAGCAAAAGCAAATGTTGTACATTCCCTTTAATAATCGTCGGATTTGAACAGCGCCCCCGTTGAAAGTATGGTAAACCCCCCCTCCCCACACACACTTATTGATTTCGGAGGCAAAGTGTCAGGAGAAAAATAACCTGTCGACTTTTTCAGACTTTTTGGCTGATGAAACCCCCCCCCCCCCTGCAAAAATTCCTGGATCTGCCCCTTTTTAAACATACCCTAATGTTTTAAGCCACATTTAGAAACAAAATTGAAAGTGAGGTTTAATCGGCTGCACTCAATTCATAACAATAGTCTGGCACCATTCCATTCAACAGTTTACAACTGAATGTATGGAATTAAAGAACTGTAGATGTGTGTTCAAGCCACAGAACCCTGGATAATAATGTTCTTGAGACTGATTCTGCAGCTGAAATGTTTAGCTTATTTCTAAAGGTTCCTTTTTGACAAATCCAATAAGAAACGTCACTAATTTGTGCGTAACATCTTCACAAATTTCCTACTTTTCAAAAATATTCTGACAAACAATCCAGATGAACTTATTCAAAGAAATATCTGGTTGTTGTACTGTTGCTTGACATTTCGATCAGCGTTTTCTGGCAGTTCGTGCGCTGCGACATTTTAAGTCTCCTAAAACCAGGTTATTAAGAATAACCTGGTCCGGGAGAATTAGACTACAGTAGTCATTTTTTTAGACTCCTGCACGAGCTTTGACGTGTCACTTGGGGATAAGTCTGTCCGTCTGTCCCCAAAAATTGACGAACAAATTTATGAAATTAGCCCCCCCCCAAGTTTCCCACGAAATAGAACTACCAAATTTTAATTTTCCAAAATAAAAATAAAAACAAATAGGGTTTTCCTGCACATTTTAAAACTTTTGTTTTTCATTCAAATTCATAAACGGTTAACTTCAAGTTCGTCTCGAGAAGACTGGAACGCGCAACTGCTACAATTAATTTCGTCGTTGGTCATTCCAACTGATTCCTGGTCAATTATTTTCAACATTTGTCCATTCGATGTCGTAAAATTTCAATGGAACTCGTCTCACCTGATGACCATCTATATAATGGTGTGAATATGTCTTTGTTCAATCGATTTCAAGAGATTTTCGATCAAATTCATCAGACAAAATAATGCGCACGCTGGTATACCATGCACAAACGTACTTGATATGGTGTATTGCAATACAAAAAAAATGAAGACACAACAAAATAAAGTTATTTTGTTTAAAGTAGAAATGAACAGATGAAAGCGTAAAAATACCGAAGATAGCAATCACGAGACGAATTTGAATGAAATTTATATAACATTGATTGCAAAATTACGAAATAATTGTTTCATCTATCGTACGTTCGGCAATTGCAGACGACGAAATTGAATTGACTTCAGGAAAAAATATAGATAAGGTATGAAATTGTGAGAACAAAGTGGGAAAATGAGCGATGAAATTGAATATGGGGTATGCAAGATCATGAGTTTTCAAGCCGAAATGGAAGTAAACCGTTTATGAATTTGAATGAAAACAGTTTTAAAATGTGCGGGAAAACCTATACTTTAACAAATTTTTTTTATGAAAGGTTTGTGAATGGAGGCAAAAAAAGTGTGCTTTAATGTTAGAGTCACGTGGTATTTATCACAAATCGCTATCAATCTAGTTAACATCTAAACTATGGTGTCGTATAAATGTGCCATCGGCGTTGCATTTTGGGCGTCGCATTTTCAAGCTTTGACGGGGATCATTTTGATAGATTTCACGCAAGATTTTGGCATGCATGGCGGCCAGAGCTTATTGTGCAATCGGAGTTGTTTGTCCCTCGCCGACTGACTCTCTGACTAATTGTCACTTGCGAGCCGGGCAGTGCTATCGTATATGATTGCCCCGTCAATGAATGGTCCATTCCTGCCAATTATGTTCGCAGGTGCATGGACAGATTTTCAGTGAGTACCCATTTTAAATCAATTGAATAGGATTATGTGGGCTCCGAGACTAGCTTTTTATTCCTACCTTGTGTTATTTTCCTTCAGATTCCCAACAGAGTGTTCAGCCGGTCTAGCGCTGAAGCTTCTACCATTGCTCCTCCTTCTATGCTCGGCATTCACTGTGTCGGTGTACCTGGCCACCCAGGAATACAGAGAAAATCGTTTCAGAGAGAAAGGTAAACGTTGACAATCTTCTATCTTTTGCTATTGAAGCACGGCTTTTCTGCGTTTTAAATGTTTTAATTTTGAGGCTGCTAAGTTGTATACACGTGGAAAACATCGAAACATCACCAATCTAGCACGAAGTTTCCGTTGCCATCGGCACCACATTTTATTTTGTAATTTTTTTCAACGTATCTTTAAAATCCGTTCTTGTGTAGTGTGTCAGTCCGGGATATGCCCCGACGCCCCAGCAGCGACAGCGCGTCCCGTGTGCGGCTCGGACGGTCAAACCTACGGCGATGAGTGCGATTTGGTGCTGGCTAGTTGCTCGCCCGGCCCGGCAGGCAGGGTGCCACACAGAGCACATTATGGCGAGTGCACGGGAGAGGAGCAGACGATCAGCCGCATCACTGGCGGGAAACCAGGTGAGGTTGACCTGCTTGTACTTGTCGACTGAAGCGTGCGATTGTATTGGTAGCCCGACAACGAGGTCGAGTGGGATAAGCCGCTGAAACGAAATGGCCAAGACGTTAGTGCGAGTGAGCCCGCTGGTCTAATTATTGTGCCATTAGAGGGCGCCCTATGCACCGTACACTATCGATTACTAGCGTCTTGGGCCAAGACTATGTAGAAAGTCGAGAGGGTTCATTTAGCCTTGATTCGAATATAGGGCAGGAACCAGCCGAAAAACAACAAATGCAGATCGAGCTGGTTCTCATCTCTGAAGGGAGGGAACCGGACTATCAATGAGAGCTATAAAGTCACTGATTCGGTCGCACTTGTCACCTTGTAACATTGCCCGGTGTAGTGTACTATTTAAGGAGCCCCATAAAATAATACTCATGTGCAGACAGCCATGTGAGGGGAGGGACTCATGCAAAGAGCCAAACCAGATTTTTGTAATCAGTCCGAAGCAGCAACGCTATTGGTTCTAAGAAGGGGACTTTACAATTCATTATTCTTCCCTTACCACTATCGATCATAACAAATGATGAGTTTCTAGACGGTATCCCATTAATATCAAATGGGAATTGTATAACCTACAAACAAATGCTTTATTTCCTGAAGTTTCTGCGAATCATCTCAACTTCCACTAAAAACGCTGACCATGATTATCAAGTTTTAATTATAGTACTCCATCTCCTTCTTAAAAGCTTATGATTCGGATGATCCACCGCTGACATGCCTTACCAGCTGCAGGCCACTCCGTGGCCGGGCAGTCTGCGGAACGGACGGTCGGACCTACGCATCGGCGTGTCACCTACAAAGGACCGCGTGCCGTGACTCGCTGGACCTGCTCACCGGGCTCCTGCAGGCGTTACTCCGGGGCAGGGGCAGGATACTGACCGTGGCTCACTCGGGGCCCTGCCGGGATGATGAGGGATCCAGCGAGGAGACGACGTCGGCTGGAAGTCAAGAGACGGAGGCAGACTCCAGCAGTGAAAGGAGTGACTGGCAATCAGATGGTTAGCTCGCGAAAATTGTCCTTTCTTTTATATTTCTGAAGACTCAAACCATGAAAGTTAGTGATTTGTGCTTGTCGCAGCCGGGTCAACATAAAGTCCTCTTTGTACCTGACTCATTCACTCACTCAGTCACTGAAAGTCACTTGTGAATTCAACTTACTCAAAGTCTTACCTTGGTCCAAAAGAAAACGAATACGCTAAACGCAACCCATTGTGTAGACCACATGCATGAAAGTAAGTAAAGTCTGTCACTCACGAGCCAATAATGGCCCATCAGGCCAGCGTTTCAGTGGCATGAAACGACTGAGTTTATTTCTATTCCCTCTGGATGGGATATGCTAGCCCATCGCAGGTTACTCCCCAGCTAATGCCGGTACCCATATATTGACTTCTGGGTGGAGAGAGGCAAGTGTGGATGAAGTGACTTGCCCAAGGACACAACAAATAGCGACCAGCTGATCATGAGTCACAAACCCTTAAACCACTGGGCCTCATTCCCCGTGCATGAAAAGACTTCCAGTGTGTAGCCCTTCTGATTCGAATGAATATAATTTGGTGTGCTCTTTATTATGCTTGCCTTGTCTTGTTTTAATGGTATCTATTTAGAGGTAGCAATATGGACACCAACTCCAACAGCACCAACAACACAACCCGTGACCTTTGCAACGACTAAAAGCGAAGGTGCAGGAACTTCCCCGAGCAGCATGACGGCGGCCTTTATAACAGCGCCCTCTACGGATGTGACATCCATTGAACAAACTCCTGACCAATCAACAGACGCGGACGAAAGTCATCCCAGTACCGAGGCGTCGCCAACCACAACAGACAACGGCGTTCAAGCAACATCCGAACCGGTTGAAACTAGTCCTGCTGCAATGTCTGACCAATCAACACCTGCGTCTGGAACCTCCACCGCGAAGCTTACACCGACCACAACAAAGATCGACGGATTTGATTGGTCCTGCCCTGCTGATGGTCAGTGTCTCTCGATACCGTCCCGTCCAATCTGCGGCTCGGACGGGAAGACGTATTCAAATCTGTGCCTGCTCAGAGACTTTGTTTGTAAGACCGGAGATACAACCCTTACGCCGGTCCGAAGTGGCAACTGCACTGGAAAACCTGAAACTGAAGGTATAATTATTTATATTTGGCCAAAAATATGGGTTTTTTTTGGTTTAAAAAACAAATCGTAATTGCAATTTGATGTTAGGGCAACTTCATCTAACAAGCATTCAAATTGATCTTCGCACGAAGATACTCTTGTCTGTCATCTGGACATGGGAATTTTTGTGGTAACAGCATAATTGAGAATTTGTGTCACACCGTCCAGTGATCTACATCAATCATTTGATTCATCCCAAAATAGTTTTCGCCAAAACTCGCATTTTATGAAATTCGTAAAATTGATTGACGCCGCTAATTTTTCCAATTCAGGTGGGGAAAACCTACATAATAATTATGATGTATCCTCTTTAAAGTCTATCTTTTCCTCCCAAAACAGAGTGTTTCTCGTGCGATGACTTTTACGACCCAGTTTGCGGTACGGACAAGCAGAGTTATCTAAACGTCTGTCATCTGAGGCAGGAAGCCTGCAGGCAGAGAACCACCGAACTTAGAGTGTCGTTTACTGGACTCTGCGAGATACCGGTCAGAGGTAAAGTATTTCAAAATGACATCAATTTAACGGAATAGATACATGCTTTTAAATTTCTGGGGAGATGTACTGTCCCGTATTCATCATCAAATTCCGATTTTTTTTTTCTCCAAAAAATTATGAACTTTCATTGCTATTTGTTTTCTATTTTTGGGGAATGCAACGCTTAAAAAAAACAACTTTAATTTGGGATTGTTTTTGCGTACATAGACCTTCCTGCAAGTAAAATGTTTTTAACCCTGATAGTGAGACAGGAACAGGTTTACCCTGCGGGAAATAAAATGTCGAGTTCCAAATACTTCGAGATTTCAAAAATATTATTCGATCAATTCGATCCGAGTTTTCCATCTAAAGTGAATATACCTTTTGTAATTTCTAGAAAAATGGCAATTGAACAAAATCTTTTTTCGGGGTGAAACTCGAATATAGCACGGACACATCATCTATATATAAATCACTTATTTTCTTTTTAAAAATCATCATGACTCATCAATCGATTCTATCATCGATAACTGATCAACAGGTGATGACATTTTTGGTGAATGTGTATTTTTAATGTTGATTGTTTGTTATGTTTATTGTCTTTTAAGTATGCTGGGGCCCATGGGAGACCAGTGGATTCCACTGAATGGGCCACCCAGTTGAAATAAGAAATAAATAAATAAATAAACAATACCGATTCCATTATCTTGCAGTCTGTTCGGCTTCGCGACCGTGCAACCCCTTCAGCGGTCCGCCAGTATGCGGGACGGACGGGACCACCTACCCGTCGCTGTGCTACCTGAGGCGCACGGCCTGCAAGCGGCGAGACTTCAGCCTAGTGGAGGCCTACCACGGAGAGTGCATGGCAGGCAGATTAACAAGTAAAATATAAAAAAAAACCGAATAAAATGAAGTTATGAATTGGTGGCATGTTGATAGTGCTAAATATACTTTGTGCAAAAACTGAACTCCATTGCGAAAAAAGTATTGTCTGTTCTCATTGACGGAACAAAGGGGACACGCCTATACCCCAATAATCAACGCTCGTGCTCCTCATAATTCAATGAAGAATTTAAAAAGCTTCGTATGGATAAAGTCTGTGACAAAATCTATCGTTCGGGCCCTCCTCCGGAAAGAGAACCTCAAGTACTCCCTTCAAATTTAACGTTAATGCTGTAGGGCCTTTAAGCAACACACCACAAATACATTGCTTATGTATCACGATTACGATGGATAGTTATTTAAAGGGAATGTACAACATTTGCTTTTGCTGGAATTTTCAGAAATAAATGGATTTGGAGGATTAGTATGTTATAGCAGCTATTGTTAAAATGACTTTTTTTCACGTTTGGGCTTGTAAATGCTGGAAAAACCAAGAAAACCAATCATGTTCTTGCAGTCTGGTTCCCTGAACCCCACTTAAGATGAAACGGAGCAATTAATAGACTTTGGGGAATTGTAAGGTCAGGTAATATTAGTCTAGCAGACTTGTACCTCTTCACAGGTGTGTAATCAATCGCAAAGAAAATGCGGAATAACTAATTATGACAAATTCGGAGCAATTTTTGAAAATAATCCAGTTTTCTCCAACGCTGGTCGGCCGACCAGCATTGGAAAAATTCCATTTTTCTTGAAAATGTCAGCACACCAGGAGCCACGATTTTACAGGATGCTTTAGACAGTCATTCCCTAACAATCCAGTAAGGTACTTCGCAATAATTTGATCATTTCGTTTTGTGATGTTTGCAAATGTTGTATCTTCCCTTTAATGACGCAAACATCATCACTAAGCCTAATCCTAACCCTAACCCTAATCCTATAGCCCTATAACCTATCCCTAACCCTAACTCTTTCCCTATATCCTAACACTATCCATGGCGTTGGCGACAAAGTAATACTATCGACAGGGTGCAGGTTTTATTTGCCGGTTGGGTGAGGATTTCTGTTAGTTCTTTTATTTAAATTAATAAAGTGGAAAAGGCTACTTTTGTAAGGCGTGATAACTGAGAATGAAATAGGCCTACTAAATTTCCTTCATTTTGTGATTATTAACTCTGTATAGCGTTAAACATGGTTCTTCCGAATTCAATGCCATGAGTTCAGGACATTTTAGTTCCCAACCAGTAACAGTTCACGTCTCCTCCTTGTTGCTCTCATCAATTTAATTTTCCCAATCTATTCAGATGTTTGTCAGGAGCGTTGCCCGGACATCGAGTCAGCTGTGTGCGGTACGGACGGGCTAACCTACCATAACTACTGCTTCCTGCAGCGGGCGGTGTGCAGGGAACCGGGGCTGTTCCACGCTTACGATGGACGGTGCAATCGGGTGAATCACCTGCCGCAAGGTACGGTAGACCGCCACTATTTTGTTCTAAATTCATGGAACCTCAACTTAGTTTCAAGATTTTGGAGCAAAGGGTGGGGTGGGGGGAGGGGGTGGGGAGGACCCGTTCATTGAAATACAAATGAACTAGCGGAAAGATGCCCCACACAACACACTTTCGGCACATCTGTGACGAGATTTGTAACATTTTTTTCAGTTTATTTGGGCTTGTAATAATTATATCAAGAGCTTTCGTGACATCATTTTATGATATAAAATATAAAAGTCAAATCATCGTGTTTTCTTTACTCAATAACAAGTGCACTTTGTATGCTTGGGAGAATTGTTTTGGGGGTAACAAAAGGACTATTTTATCCTACCTGATCACAGTGCCGATTTTCCTCTTTTTTGACATTTTTTTGGGCTCTTCCCCAGATATCTCGGCCTTGGTACCATGATGAGTCCATTGCAAGAGTCACATCAGTTTGTGGAAACCGTACGGCATACCTCCAGTCATCACAAGCAGGACATTCATATTTATTTTAATATTACCGTATTCCGCACGTGCATGTGAATACCAGATCGAGGTATTACCTAGGCCTCATCTACTTTATATATATTTTTTGTAATTCAGAAAATGAAATACTGGACGCAGACTTTCACTAAAAATTATATAATGAGACAGTTTCAAAATCACAGTCTTTTTTATGATTTAAAAAAAAAATTGTTTTATTTCTTTCTGATAATCAAACCAAGGGTTCCTCAAAAGTGCCCTAAGCACTGTAGCTCCCAAGCCTAGAGAAACATGTAGGGAGGAGACAATGATAAGTTTTAGAGGCGGGAGCTAAAGACCAGAAGCATATTCTTGGGAAAACCCACGGAATCATATGGTGGCCCTGAAGGGACATCGCATATCGCAAACGTGTGCGCATACGTATGCGATGTCGCGAAATTTATCGCGAACGTGTGCGCATACGTATGCGATGTCGCGAAATTTATCGCGAACGTGTGCGCATACGTATGCGATGTCGCGAAATTTATCGTGAACGTGTGCGTATACGTATGCAATGTCGCGAAATTTATCGCAAATGTGTGCGCATACGTATGCGATGTCGCGAAATTTATCGCGAACGTTTGCGCATACGTATGCAATGTCGTGAAACAATTCGCGAATATGTGCGCACACGTATGCGAATTTGTTTTGCAATGTCGTGAATTTTATTGCATACCTTGTCGCATACCTTTCAGTAAAATTCCTAATGAACTGGGGAGTTGTAGCAGCTAGTCTGGAATCTAGATGTACTGTTAGATATAAATAGGGTCTGACTAATAAACCTTCGCGCGCACGCTGTTCCTCGTGCAATCGTTACTACTAGTACTGTCGAGCGCGAACTTGCTACTTACGCAACTTTCAAATTTGCGCGCGCAAGTTTCAAACTTGCGCAAGTACCAAGTTTGCGCTCGACAGTACTAGTAGTAACGATTGCGCGAGGAACAGCGTGCGTGCGAAGGTTTATTAGTCAGACCCTATTTATATCTAACAGTACGTCTAAATTCCAGACTAGCTGCTACAACTCCCCAGTTCATTAGGAATTTTACTGAAAGGTATGCGACAAGGTATGCAATGAAATTCACGACATTGCAAACAAATTCGCATACGTGTGCGCACATATTCGCGAATTGTTTCACGACATTGCATACGTGTGCGCACACGTTCGCGATAAATTTCGCGACATCGCATACGTATGCGCACACGTTCGCGATAAATTTTGCGACATCGCATACGTATGCGCACACGTTTGCGATATGCGATGTCCCTTCAGGGCCACCATAGAATCAAGTATAGGAGCTGAAAACCCAATGCACATGTGGTCCAGGTTTTCCACATCAGGAAAAAGAAAAACCAATAAACACTGAAGTTATTTCCTGCTCATGTCAGACGTAGTGTGTCTAACTGAAATTTAATGTTGTGTATAGGTCATATTGCCTTTATAGAACTTGTATATACTGCATATAACGTGAGAAACAGCTATGGATAGGCAGTACACAAATGCCGAGCTCAAATTTGTATCCTTGTGGAGACATTTCCACAATAGGGAACAAAAGATTGTATAGGTCTCCACAGGGCAATTTCTATAGATGAATAGGTCTCCACAGGGCAATTTCGATGAATAGGTCTCCACAAGGTTTTCACGAAATAGATATATGGGTTTTACTCAAAAACTAGGAATTTCCAAGGTGGGTCGCAAATGGAAGAGTTTTAGAAAAGGGATATTAAGTCCGAATTTCAGCCAAGGAAGTTAAATCTGGTTAAATAAGAGCATTTTGAAACTTCACTTTCAAACTCGAAAACTTGACTACACGAGAACAAAGAAATCTCTCCACGAGGATACAAATTTGAGAAATTTGGTAATGAATGTTTATGAGTGCAATGGTAAGAAACATTTTATGAGACAAATGGAACTCATTTCACAAGGCGAAGCTGAGTGGAATGGAACATTCCTTCTGTCACCGAATGAAATTATTCTTTCCATTGCACGAATGTAAAACATTCATCATTTGTTTCGTACAACACCCGAATAAATCCTTGTCATCTAAGTGGTCAGAGCCACAACTTCTCATTTTTGTTTTCCGGTGCGGTGCCCAGCTGCGAATGATTTTCCCCCCAAACTTCATTGCATGGATGGTTGTTGAGCGCCCTCTACGAGACTTTTCTTATACGAGCGCCCTCTACGATACTTTTCTTATACGTTCGAAACCGTATTTATCATTTTTTTTTTTCACAATTTGCAGCTTTTTGAGGATTTTTTTTTAAAGGGAACTAAAGTCCAAATTTCATTAGGTTCAAATTCATGTCTTTTTTTCTTTTATCATTTTTTCCTCATGTTTTAGGGAAGTAAAGTCCAAAACCTGATAGCCTACAGCCCATATGCTTATGTCGTTTAAATGACATGAGATCGACGACCCACCAATCGGATGACGGGGATTTATTCAGGCGTTGTATACTTTTTCGTGTCAGCTGGGGTGGCTTGGGTGCAGGCAGGCCAGTAAATCGGTCCAAAATTTCCCGTCCCGGCCAAATCACGATTTGCATGCCCTCAAATTCTTCAGAGTTGAGCATATTATATTGTGGGCCATGATCTTGAGGGTTTGTAAAAAATCAGGGTGGAAGCCGCGCACATGTGAGCAGGTATTTCTGTGAAATTTGGATGAAATTGGGGCCCTAAAAGCGGTCTATTTTGCAATGGAGTGTAGGCACTGTTTTTTCAAAATAGGGGTGATCATCTTCGGATGGAATTTCTCCCAAAAGTCATGAGATGGCAGGTTTTCTTTACTTACGTCTTGGCAGCGCTCTCAGTTGGTCAGAAGTGGCCTACATTCCAAGTCTGTCTTAACTAACCCTGGTAAAAACAACAATCAATGTTTTCTACACGAGCGATTGCTTGGTTTGAAGTTTTTGAAATTTCAGGGATTAGGTTTAGCGTTACCTTTTCATTACAAAATATGGCCAAAAACTGACTTCCAGGGAAATCACTCAAGTTCCAAAACAAGTTATACACACTTTTAGAAGTCCTTATTTTAATTAATTCGAACAATGGGAGTGGTTGAAACTGGTTCCCTTCCCACCGTTATTCCAATAGAGGGACGGGAACCAGGGCTAAGCTTCACTTTTTTTGTACGTGTTGGAATGGGAATGTTTTTTTTTTGACATGGAGATCAAGATGCCATCTTCCCTACAAAAACGGAAAACGTAGCTCCATACTAAATTCATGTACATGTTTTTTTTATCAATTTTGCTAGCAAAAGAAGCTGGATTCGTACAAAATGAGTCTAAATGAAAAAAAAAATACAATTAAAAGATTCTTACAAACTTTTCAAATTATCTATTCTATTCAACAAAGTATGTAATAATTTTACGTAACATAATTATGCTAACGTGGAAATGAAAATACGTTAAGGTTGTTTTCCATAAAGATATCGGAAAATATAAAAAAAAAAAAAACAATATAACTTTTTTTGTCCTGTGCAATATTGTATGCCTGTTTTGAAAGCGTATAGGGAATCTATGCTTTAAGAAATAAGTGTGTGTGATTAGTTACAAAAAGCGGTAGATATGTTTGATGCAAATACAAATTGTGATTTACAACAGGGTAAAACATTGTACATGTAATTGATAACTTGAAAGTTGCGTTTAAGGGTACCATTTTTATTGTTTCACTCAAAACAAACAAAATCTACAGATCCCCGGCTCCAGCCTGATCATTTCTAGGTGTGATGTTTGTAGCGTGTAGTTCGTGTCTAGTCATCTTGCTTTTGGTCTAACAGCAGCACAACTGCGTCTGATCTATCCTCTTAGATAACCCAGGAGGTCCTCCAGCAATTCTCGCTCAGAGGGAGCCGGTGGTGCTACTATTTCATTGAAACCAAAATGAAAATAGAATCAGTTAGTTTGTTTAGCAGACGTAGATACAACTAATGTTGTAGTTTGAGGATCAGGCGTTCGCGTGTACAGAGCTACACTCTAGTATGCGTGCATGTAATTTAAAACGACCCCGCACGCCAGCCAATCGGAGCCGCCTTTATAGAAGTTCTTACGTCATTTAAGACGGAAACTCGGCCGAAGATATTGATTGGTCAACACGATAGAAGGTGCCCGCTGAATGGTCAGAATCTGGAGGTCAAGATGCGGTGCTGTTTTGCATAATATGCACGCATATCATAGACACTTGTGTGTAAGCGTCTATTTGATAGTCGTTGGGCAGGAAAGCAAATTTATACAAATTGTTTATAAGTCAATTATATCTTTCGCATTATTTCGAAAACCCGAAAGATATTGGAAACAATCGCATTTTCAACTCCAAATTGGAAGAGATTGTTTGGTTTCACGCAGCCAAATTTATTTATTTTTTTAAATAAATATTTTTGCTCCAGTTACATTCCTAATCGTTGAATACGGTGTGGGATCTACAGACGTTTGCTTCCACGATATACTTACCACACAGATTGGCATTACAAGTGTACTCCTTGGGGCATTTGCTACACGGCTCGCCTTCCACATACGGATTCTTGAAAAGCAAGCTTCCACTGAAAACACAAAACGAAAAAAAACACCATTCCATGGTCAATAAAAGGACATTTTTTTGGCATACGCAAACGTATTTCCAGCCGTGTCCTTGCAATGTACGGTACTCGTTGTGTGTATGTCTGTCGCATAATACACACAGCACCAATACACAAATGTAGTTTCTCGCACATCCGCAGAATACGATGTACTGTACGACAGGATTCACAACTAGAACTCAACAGCTCGATTTTCGAGAGTCAACACTTTGACCCCCGAAATTCGTTCTCGCATGGTTCTCACAGGAATAACACACAAAAACGCCCAGTTTTTAAAGGATGGTTGTGTGAATGTTTATATCATACTCTTAAATGCAATTAACATCATTTCGTTTAAATCTTGTTTTGTGTAGCCCATTTGGGTGCATTCTAATAGACTGATCGTAACACATGGTCAGATTCTTCCTCCCATTATTCTTACAGTGATTTTGCGCGTTTGAAATTATTCACATGAAAATGTCTGCACTACGAAATACCGAGCTGTTTTCATTGTTTATGCAATCTTTCTAGTAACAAATCAAACACATTCTCACGTGCATAGAATTTTGAAAGGACATATACAGTGTGTATAAAAAACACACGATACATTTAGAGAAAAAAATATTTAAAATACTAGCTCCTATTTTGTTTAATAATTACTTATATACGCTTAAGAAATGATTATGTCACAACACAATGCTGATTTCTCTACATCTTTGGACGCCTACATCCAGAGATATAGACATTTAATTCGCATGCAGAGCCTGGATCTGGTAACTTTACACAATAAATATAGCCGGTTTAGTGATTCCCGTGTCGGGGGTTCATTGATTCCCGTGTATACACGGGAATCACTGAACCGGCTATTTTTATTCTGTAAAGTTGCCAGATCGAGGCTCTGCATGCTTATGGCGGAGCATGCAAAGAGCGAATTAAAAGGGATGATATGTCAATGTGGGCCCAAAAGGAGATTAACATGCCAGCAATGTCTCCGTTGGCCAACTAACTTATTGTTCTTTGCTAATCAATATTAATCATTGGAGCGCAAGTTTAGGTTGTTCCAAGCAATATTGATTAGCAAAGAACAAAAGGTAAGTTGGCCAACAGAGAAATTGCTGGCATGTTAAAATTAATCTCCTTTCGAACGAGATAGGGAAACAGCATTGTGTTGAGAACAATTAATTCTTTAAGCGTGTATAAGTTATTATTGAACCAAATAGGAGCCAGTATTTTTATTTGTTTTCTCTAAAATGTATCTTTTTAAAAAAAAAATCATTCCGTGTCAATTTAACGGGCCATGGCACCATTTGTCACAGATTTTGTTCAAACTTGGTGGAAAGGTTCTGTTAGTTGTTCTATAGATGATATCGAAAGCAACAATTCATATTGCTTTCCGTTGAGGTGTTACGGTAGCACAAAGTTCAATGAACTTTGCCAAAAAAGGGGAAACTGACTTGCCCACAGAATAAATCGCTGATTTTAAGGACCGATATCTTGAGATTGAAATTGATTTGGAAGCTGAATTTGGATGCATGGGTACAACTACTGTAGTAGAGCAGGAATATAGGGAAATAATACCCATCATGCATCACACCTTAATTTTACGGGGGGTCAAAAATGATCCGTCATGATGCGTCACATGCATTTTTTCAAATTTGAAGGCCCCTAATCTTGAAACATTGCATTAACTTTTTTTATTTCAATTTTAATGTAATCTCTGACTACTAATATTGACAATTATGTGAAAGAAAGAGCAATTGTAGACGTCTTCATTGATCTGGGTGACCCCCAATGTGGCCCCAGCCAGAAATCCGCCTTAAAATGTGCCCAAAACAAGGGGAGAAATCACCATGTGGCTCAGGTGATATAGTTTTCTAGACTTTTTATTAAGAAAGAGTTTATCTTCAAGATTAATATTATCAAAAAAAAAATCATGTGTATCTGACATTTTCATGAAAAATCAAAGCTGCAAAAAGTGTATTAAACGCACATTGTGCATGTGCAGGCAATTTTGACTGACCCCAATTCATCTCAGAAGCATAAATAGAACTTTTTTTGGCCAGTATGCCTCTCTACCTAATGTTGGTCCAAAAACTACATGAACATCCACACATTATGTTCAAATTGTAATGGGGGGGGGGGCTTTAATACACCTCTTGTGTTGTGTACTCATATCTCATATGGTGTCTCTTACAATTTTCCCTTTTTTTCATCAAAGTTTGAAACTGTGATTTGACATCGCTTTTGTGTGATAAACATAACAGTGATGACAATATTAAACAATTTTCAGTCCAAAGTCAAACAAATTGTTAATATTTAACAATTTTGTTCAACAATTTTACTTCCATGTTTTTCAAAACACCCCTCTAGCTATGTTATCGTATGTCCCTCTCATGAGTCGTAAACAGCTCCTTTTCGGCAATCGGCAATTTCTAGGGCTGAAACAGTCTAAGTCTGCTGGTCCAGACAGACTTTCTCCTCGCCTCCTCAAAAAGTGTGCTGATCAATTGTCATACATTTTTACTTACATTTTAAATCTTTGTTTCACCACCCAATCAATTCCGAACATTTGGAAACGGTCATGTATTATTCCAGTTCCTAAAAAGTCAGTGGTCACGTGCAATAATGACCTTAGACCAATTGCGTTAACCTCCGTGGCAATGAAGATATGTGAGCGTTTTGTTTTGAATTATTTGAAACCATTGATTGCTGATTTTGTCGATCCATTGCAATTTGCTTATACCAAGGGGCGTTGTACTGAGGATTCAATTTTGTTTTGTTTAGATAAACTTTATTCTCATTTAGAACGCACTAGGTTTGGAAACTCTGCTCGTATTATGTTTTTCGATTTTTCTTCGGCTTTCAATACCATGCAGCCCCACATTCTTGCACAGAAACTACTTGACATGTCAGTTGTGCCCCATACTGCTGTGAGATTCATTTTAAATTATCTGACTTGCCGTTCACAATTTGTGCGTCTTAATAATTCCACCCATTCTGATGTTATAGTTTCTAGTACTGGAGCTCCGCAAGGCACTGTTTTAGCACCGTTTCTGTTTACTGTGTACACAGCCGATATCCGCTCTACTGATGTGAGTTGTCCACTGGTAAAATATGCAGATGACACTGCCCTTATTGGTCTGATTCAAAAGAACAAAGAGTCCATTTACATGGAGCAAATTAGTCGGTTTGTCGAATACTGTAAACGTAACTTCCTCGCACTGAATCTCATAAAGACGAAAGAAATGTTGGTTGACTTCCGCAAAGCTTATAAGCTGGTGCCGGATCCAGTTATAATTGATGGACATGAAATAGAACGTGTTGCCGAGTATAAATATCTTGGAGTTGTTTTTGATGATAGGTTAGACTGGAGCAACCATGTGAGTCATGTAGGTAAAAGATTGAACTCAAGAATGTACTGTTTGAGGAAACTGAACACATTTGATGTCAGGAAGGAAATCAAGACAATATTCTATAACTCGGTTATTTGTAGTGTATGGACCTATTGTTTGTTATGTTGGGCTGGAAATACCGATAAGAAAGTGAACAAATTAATTGACGATACCATCAAACGAGCTAGTAGGATACTCGGTGAGTGTTTGCCATCAGTGGACACGGTCTACGACCAACAGCTGCGTGACAAGCTACAACTGGTGTGGGGAGATGCTGGTCATCCGCTCCACAACCGATTTAAGGATAACATCATTCCACGCAGCGGAAGACTGAGACCAGTGGTTGCACACACAAACCGATATTCTTCATTTTTCACAGGCAGGGCCATTAAATGTCATAATGATGATTTTACAAGATGATTTTTATCCAAAGGATTAATTTATTCTGGTATCTGAGAAGCAACGGGTTTTCACAGTTTTTGACATAATTTTTATACTTAGTCCTTTATTCTGGTTCTATTTTGGGAATGGGTTTTGCATTAATTTCACATGTGCTTTTTTACGCTCTAAAGTTTTTAGTGCTTTATACTGTGTGCAATTGTAATGTTTTGATGTGATTGTGTATTTATTTCCTGAATATTGTAGCGTATGTTGAATTTTTTATATTTTTAATGAGAGACGACAACATGTAATTTCCTGTTTTGGATTTTAATAAAGTTTATCTATCTATCTATCTACGAAGATTGACATGCGCGTCGTGCTGCTCACTGCACGATGTGGTGCAGAGCGCAGGTGTGCCGATGTAGTGTGAATTTCGGACTATGACATACTGACTCACTGGTAGTATTGCATATTCCTATGTGAGGATTGTGACCGTTCAACCAATAAAACGGTTAAAGGCACCGGATTTCACAGAAGTCCAAATTCATGTGACACTCCAAAAGTTTTTAAGACCAGCCAGCTGGTCTTTATCAACCGTTTAAGACCGGCCGCGTGACGGGCTCTTGACCAATAGGAATGGGTAAACTGTCTCAGGTATTTTCTACAGAGTTTGTTATAGCAAAGAGCCATTTATTCATCAAGGGAAGATTTTTTGACACCTATTTTGTATGTGGCGTTATCTTTTAATTTAATGTAACAATCTGGTTGTACAGAACGCAAGCACGTAGGTTGTCTAAACTGAATAATTGCCAAACCGCATTTTTTTTAAACCAGTAGTTGTACTGTCTGGGGATTAATTGATCCACTTTTCAAATTAAAATACTTGGGATTTTAAGGGCAAAACTTGAAGGCTTCAACAGCTGACAAATAACGTATTTGTAACACAAGGGAGTGTAAAAAGGCTCCCTCCCTCCCACTACAATTTGCACATAATGTGTGGATGTTTATGTAGTTTTTGGACCAACATTAGGTAGAGAGACATACTGAGATACACATAAGCCCCCCAAAAAAGAGTTCCATTTATGCTTCTGAGATGAATTGGGGTCAGTCAAAATTGTCTGCACATGCACAATGTGTGTCTAACACACATTGTCGCCCAATTTGGGGGCGTTTTTGCAGCTTTGATTTTTCATGAAAATGTCAGATACACATGAATTTTTTTCGATAATATACATCTTGAAGATAAACTCTTTCTTAATAAAAAGCCTAGAAAATTATATCACCTGAGCCACATGGTGATTTCTCCCCTTGTTTTGGGCACATTTTAAGGCGGATTTCTGGCTGGGGCCATATTGGGGGTCACCCAGATCAGGGAAGACATCTACAATTGCTCTTTCTTTCACATAAATGTCAATATTAGTAGTCAGAGATTACACTAAAATGGAAATAAAAAAGTTAATGCAAAGTTCCAAGATTAGGGGCCTTCAAAATTTGAAAAAAAATGCATGTGACGCATCATGACGGATCATTTTTGACCCCCGTAAAATTAAGGTGTGAGGCATGATGGGTATTATTTTCCTATATTCCTGCTCTACTACAGTAGTTGTACCCATGCATCCAAATTCAGCTTCCAAATCTATTTCAATCTCAAGATATCGGTCCTTAAAGTCAGCGATTTATTCTATGGGTCAGTCAGTTTCCCCTTTTTTGGCAAAGTTCATTGAACTTTGTGCTACCGTAACACCTCAATGGAAAGCAATATGAATTTTTGCTTTCGATATCATCTATAGAACAACTAACAGAACCTTTCCACCAAGTTTGAACAAAATCTGTGACATATGGTGCCATGGCCCGTTGAACTGACACGGAATGACCCCATACACACTGTGTACTGACAGGAAATATACACCCATTAACATCCTCGAAACATCCAGGAAACAATCCACCTAATCAGGGACTAACAAATGCTGATATATGTCCGTAGGGTGCGATTCGCGGGAAGTACCATTGCAACCCCAATTTGTATTTTCTTAAGCATCTAATTGCAGACATTATCGAATCTTGAATACCTAACTAAATTGACTGACACCCTCAAGACCACCCAGTGTACTCACCCTGGCCCGTAGAAGCATGTCACGTACAATTCCTTGGATTCATCGTCTGAACATTTCTTCTTAGCGCATCCAATTGCTTCAGTAGTTGCCATTATAACCTGTAGAACATGAAACCAGTTTCCATGGTTTACCATTTGGGCCAAGTTCGGGCAAGGACCATTAGTCGACTAGTGTTTGATTTGTGACGTGCCTTACGCCTGCGCACTAATAGCAACGTGCGAACGTCTCTAGTCAAACGCTGGTCAAAATGTCTCGCAAAACTTCTGGATCCTGGCTCCCTGCTAGCGTTATGAATCCGCGCGGCTATTGGTTATCAGCGATGCAACCAGCCCCAGTAGGTTGGTTCCAAATAGTCGACTAGCGTAGTCAACCACCGTCGACTAGACAGAGTTCGGGCAAACTTTAGTCGAACTATGGTTAACCAATGGTCAACAATAGTTCTTGGCGAACTTGCCCGTGGATTACGCCGAGGCAAACATAGAAAATCGAGCGTTTGTGATAATTATGACTGCCGAATCTAATGGAAAAAGTGCATGGATATGTCTCACCTGGGTAAAGTCTGAACACTCTTTGAAGGATACCCCGTCGCTGCATGTTTTAGTTTTGAAGGAGTACTCTTGCCCATGTTGAACCCAGACCCAAGCAGGGACTCCGTGGGATGCTTCGAATCGTTCGATACTACCAGCCCAATTGTTTTGGCCAAGCCGTCCCCATCGGCCGGGGTCGTCGTTGATGAAGCGGTCGTTCTTAATCTGGCACTTTTCCACCCAGTCGTTTGCTCTTTCTGCCAAACCATCGTCCCATCGCTGTGAAGATAAAGTTCAAGATAGGTAAATCTTATTACTTGCAATTGTTTGTCCTCTCACTGTTTTGGCCGCATGACAGATGCATTAAATGCAAGTCTGTTATCAATCAACCGATCAATTTGGCCCCACCCCAAGAAATTTTGACCAATAACAACTAACCGCAACCTCGTCCCCAGGGTGTCGAGCAGTACGCCCACCACTACCTGCTCTCTCACCCTGGCATTGGATCATTTGCATTCACGTCATATGAATTCCTTTGGGGAACTAACCCACCAGGCCGGTTTTTACGTGCAACCTCTACGAGAAAACACGGCGAAAAATCATTAAAAACGGACCCTTTTCTCACATCTGTCGCCACCACTTCATTATTCGACAGAGTATACCTTACATCTTACTACAGTATGACCCTAACAAGCTACTCTTTCAGAAAATGAAAGAAAAACTGGATAAAACTCTGAGTTTCCCTCGCGAATTGATGTTAAACACTGCATTTTTAGTCAAAATCTCCCTGTTTTGTGTGTAAACCACGCGTTTAGCCAAGAACTGGTCCATTAACATCATCACAATGTTAAACAGCGCCACCTTCGGAGCTTAGATCTCTTGAGTAATTTTTCTTCGTCTCGTCAGCTTTCCAACAGTATAACCCTCATTGTGATTGGTTGAGGTTTAGGCTCGCGTGTGTTCATTTACAAAAGAATTGTTCATCTAAACTCCAATAACATTTGCCGTTGCTCATGGCTATAATTGATCCATTTTATCTTTAGTGGAGTCAGGGAACCACACTACATAATTTGCATTTTCTCAGCCACGCAATGTACTGTTTTTATGACTTTTTCAGTATACAAGAGAAAAAACTCTCAGCTTTTATCTCATATCCAAAACTTAAAAATTCATAGATCACGTTTTTGAAAAAAAAAGGACAAATGTTTCAGGGTTGCATTTGTTTGGGTCACCTGTATATAGTAAGCAATCATAGACACCGATATTTTGCCATGGGGAGACGAATATATCTTTAATTTCAAAAATGTATGTTTTGGTTTACATCTTGACCAGTTTTCTTTTTCTATGTATAGCCATCCATGCAACATTTTCTGGAAAGAAATGTAATCTACACCGTATAGATTACCTTTTTTTCCAGAAAATGTTCCAATTCTAGTCTAACCCCATCCTGTTATTCAACCACATCATATTAGGTTACACATCCTCATCTGTAGTTAGTCAGGTTTCGAGGAAGAGGCCAACATCGAAAGCGAAACGACAAACCATTTCCGAAAATATTTACGAGTGAATACCTAGGATCAATGCAGGCTTATAATTGACACGGTTCACATACATCTATATATTCCCTTTAGTGTCGTCACGTTACAAGTCGTTTGGTCTAGCTTATTCACCAGCGAGTGTTGCTGGCCGAGTATACATATCTGTGATAATTCACTTGATCACGCACTGACGACTAAGACGAGTCTGCAACGGACAGCTCCAGTTGAGATAGTCTTCGGTAGGTGTAGTCTTGGCCTCTAGATTTGGAGTTTATTACGGAACCCAGCCAGTCACTGACAAGCCCGGTGAAGAAGCCCGGTTAATTCGCATTTTCTCAGCCACGCAATGTACTGTTTTTATGACTTTTTCAGTATACAAGAGAAAAAACTCTCAGCTTTTATCTCATATCCAAAACTTAAAAATTCATAGATCACGAGAAAAAAAAAGGGACAAATGTTTCAGGGTTGCATTTGTTTGGGTCACCTGTGTATAGTAAGCAATCATAGACACCGATATTTTGCCATGGGGAGACGAATATATCTTTAATTTCAAAATGTATGTTTTGGTTTACATCTTGACCGGTTTTCTTTTTCTATGTATAGCCATCCATGCAACATTTTCTGGAAAGAAATGTAATCTACACCGTATAGATTACCTTTCTTTCCAGAAAATGTTCCAATTCTAGTCTAACCCCATCCTGTTATTCAACCACATCATATTATGCTACACATCCTTATCTGTAGTTAGTCAGGTTTCGAGGAAGAGGGCGGGAGCCAGGTGGGTCAACCTAGCTGGAAAGTTGATCAATTTTCATGTATGCAGCAATGTTCCGCATGCATACCAATGTAAGGAAATGGACGTCTGCCGGGCACACTGTGGTGGGTATGGTCAGGAGGGCCATGAGAAAGGGGCCACAAAATTGAGCTAGATCAGCTGGTGAGTTAACCCTATGAAACCTACTGGAAAATGTTGGGCCTAGTCTCAGGTATCATGAATGGCCACTGCAAGACATTTTCATTGGTGAAAGGTGCCCGCCAGACATGAAAAACCTGAATAGGAGGGGGCGTGGCCATAACCCCCTCCCATTCCTTTTCGCCGATAGAGTAGCAACGCATCGATATAGAAAAATGTAAAACCAGTTTCTATAAGTCCCCTGACTCTTGTAGAATACAAAAAGGTAACTTACGAGTAATTTAAGATCTGACTAATTAACTTAAGAGCGGTGCGAATAGCTTGGAGGGGCGGGGCTACCAACCCTCCAAGCATATTTTCGCTTATATCATCGCAACGCATTCTGTTAATTCTGTCAAATTTTCCTGGCATGTTTGCCGATGCCTTGTGGCTATTTTGTATCCATTTCTAACAAAATAAAGCACACTGTTCCATCAAATGTCATTGCCAAATGAAGTAGGTTATGTTCAATATGTACAGTACATAGGGTACAGATAATGAAAACTTACAAAACGGGTTTTTTCCCTGTCCATTTCCCTTGTTTTTGTATGCTTTGACAGACACTTTGACACTGGTTAATATATTCATACATGGAAGTACATGATATTGTCACTCTTCTGTGGGCGTGGCCTAAATATTTAAATCAGGGTGTGAATAATTGCATTCTGGATGAAACGAGGAAAATGTATGATTTTGCAGGCAAAACACAGAGTCAGCATTGTTAAATAATGATTATTGTGCATTGTTACTTTCATTTTTAATCATTTTATATAAGTCAACAAAATAAACTGGTCTTATGTTTTGAAATAGGCACGTATTTTCTGTGGTAAATAACTGTGATACTATACTCTGGGGCCTGTGTATGCCTACATGTACAGCGTTTATAATGTATATGAAAACGTTGATGAAGGGCAAAACCCCAAATTTGATTTACATCACTCCGATGCAAATTCCATCGTTTCAATAGTTTTGGTGCAGTGCCAGTAGGGGCCACGGAACCGGGGGGGGGGGGGGGGGGGAGACACTCGGATTTTTCCAGGTCATCAAAAGTGCCCCTCTCGTGGTTATAAATGTACCCCATCGATATGAACAACAAAACTGCCCCTCCAACGCACACGTATAAGCATAATCGCACTGTAGCAAATAAAGCAGTCACTGAGCTGGCCATCAAAAGCAACAATGCCCATCTCACGATACAAAAAAATTGGTCTCTCTACATACCTTTAGTCAAATTCATGGGGGGACCCACAGAGGTTACTGGCAGGGGCGGAGGACGTATAATGTGCCGTGTGCCGAAGGACCAAGGGCGGATCCAAGAGGATGAGGGGCAATGGGCCCATGCCTCCCCCACAATAACGAACCCAATTGTATTTGAAGTGATAATAGAATACAGTAACGAACCCAATTGTATTTTTAGTGATGTCACAAAAAGGCAGCCACTACGTACACCATCTTTTCCTAAAAACAAATTGGTTACAGTGTTCAGAAATTGCCTCAGATCTCACCACAGAGCATCTAGAATCCATTTTATTCCGGGGCCCTAAGCGGGCCCTGAACCCAACGTGCCGAAATTTTGTGGACCCACTTATTGGGGGACCACATTTTTCTGCAAAAAAAAAAGAGTTTCAGATCGGCCATTGCGGAGGCCGAAGAGCTTTCACTTTCACACCGACTGAAGGTGCCCCATTTTCTGAGCAGTTGCCCCTTTTTGGTGTTGCCCCCCCCCCCCCTTTGAAAAGCATTCCGCCGTCCCTGCCTGCTGGTACCGTACATCAGATTCCAACTAGACAAACTTGTTTGTTTCTGCATTCAATAGGGAACGTTGAACATTATTGGGTTCAACAAATACAAAACAAATGGGATGTCTTCCTAAAAGTAAAAGTAATAACAGAAGAGGGACAATTTCGACGATTGCACGTAAATACACACTTTGGGCGGGACGTCACCACGTTATGGGGAAGTTTCTTTTAAAATTTTTATGCACATTTTAGGAATGAGATATGTCGACTTCCTGCTGTCCTTCCAGTTTTCTGTCCCTACAAATACATCCTAGCAACAAGTGTTTGTCCCCATCACTACAGAACAAGAAAGGTGCATTTGAACGCACCCGGGAGCAAAGGGAGAAAGTAGGGGCAATAGTACCCAACAAGTCAGTAGAAATTCGACCTGACGAGGAAAACGCTACATGTATTTAGTTAAATATTTCGGAACCGAAGCGAACAGAAAGGAAGAAGGGACGTATTAAAGTGGCAGGTGTATTACATTCGTGGAGTACACAGCGTTTAAAAATACAATATTATTAAAACTCAAAATGGCATTTACAAGAATAATGTATGGGGACAGCACACAAAAGAGGGATTATTGGAGTTGAGGAGAGATCCACAGGTGAACATAATACGGAGAAGAAATGACCGGCAACGAACAAAAGAGATTTGTTTGGGCGAGGATAAACGGAATGGTGTGGGGGTTGAGAGAGATATCAGGCTGGGGGACAAAGAGAGTGGCAAGAAGTGGGATCATAGGAGACTTAAAAATTGGGTATTTTTTTCCTCCTGTGCCCCCTCCTTCCCAACCCCCTCCCCTCCATTCTCACCCAAGCATAATACCCTATGTATCTCCCCCTCCTTACTCTTTATCTCTCTCATATGTTTCTCCATCCATCCCTACATGCCCGTGTGTCCCCCATGGCACGTGTTTCTTTATATACATGTACATACCGGTACAAGTACCACTGTCATTTGTCAGCAAAATTACAAATTGACCTCGTTTGAGTCAGAGTGCTCTTAATCACACCCTGATTTACATATTTAGGCCACGCCCACAAAAGGGTAAAATAACAAGTGTTATAACGTAAGAATGTTTTACCTTGTGCCCAAATGTATTTTAAAGCATAACTGAACAGGGGAAAATGTGCAAAAAAAACCTGTTCTTGTAAGTTTTAAAGTGTTTACTATCCGTACCCTTTTCTATAAGCTCCGACTCCAGCACGTGTAATCTAATGTACATGTACTGCTAACCTGGTCAATAGCCTATTTGTTTTGGGAAATAGACATTTGATGAGAACATTGTGTTTTTTTTTTTTTAGAAATGGGTACAAAATAGCCAAAATGCATCGGCAAACATGCCAGGAAAACTGGACAGGATTAATAGAATGCGTTGCGATGATATAAACGAAAATATGCTTGGAAAGGGGGGTGGCCCCGCCCCTCCATGCTATTGGCATCGCTCTTAAGTTAATTAGTCTGATCTTAAATTACTCGTAAGTTAGCTTTTTATTTTCTTCAAGCATTAAAGCACTTATAAAAACGGGTTTTACAATTTTCCATATCGTGGCGTTGCAACTGTATCAGCGAAAAGGAATGGGAGGGGGTTATGGCCACGCCCCCTCCTATTCAGGTTTTTCATGTCTGGCGGGAACCTTCCACCACTGAAAATGTCTGGCAGTGGCCATTCATGATACCTGAGACTAGGCCCAACATTTTCCAGTAGGTTTCATAGGGTTAACTCACCAGCTGATCTAGCTCAATTTTGTGGCCCCTTTCTCATGGCCCTCCTGACCATACCCACCACAGTGTGCCCGGCAGACGTCCATTTCCTTACATTGGTATGCATGTGGATCATAATCCCGGGACATACCGTTATTTCGTTTTACCGTTTTGCATTTCCTCAAAACAAAAACAGTAAACAAACCATTGACCGTTTTGTCGTTGTACAGTTTTGTAAAACGGTCAAACGGTATCAAGATAAATACAGTTTCTCTGTTTTATAAGTTTAATAAAATTCATTACAGCATAACGATCAATGATTTTTGTTTTACAGTTTTACACAAATACTTTTGAAAAACAGCAAAACGGTCAGTATTGAATACAGACTGTTTTTTTTATTTCAGTGTCATAGTGAACAGTCCGTGGTGCATTTTTTGGTGCTGGGCAAGGGGGATGGCGGGGGACCATGCTTTACATGAAAAAGTGTTACCTCGGCATAATGCGTGGTGTGATGATTCCTGGCGTGACCCTGACCCCCTTCTCACGCGATTCAGTTGGTGGGGCTTAAGAGTTGCAAGCAAAAATGGCGCTGGAAAACTTCAAGGGAGGACATTACTTTTTACAATGGATACAGGATGGTAATACGTTTGAAGAAGTTGCAGATATTTGAAGGAAATTGGAGTTCGGCGCGGCTCTTCAATAGCCAGTTCGAAAACTATGTCGTGAGAACGAAATGTGAGGAGGGTAATTTGGGTCCCAGGCAATGACTCGATCCCATGAGGACGCATTAACATTCCTAGGTGCGTTGCTTAATTGCCGAACCTAAATCAAAAAATGGTCGACAGGACTATTGACCGTTTTTCTCTGTCATGTTCTTTTAAAACAACACTCTGAAACGAAGCAACTAACCGTTTATCGCTTTCAACAATTAAGAAAAACAACAAAAAGGTCATTGTTTTTGTGACCTAATACCGTTTGACCGTTTTACAAAACTGTAAAACGAAAAAAGGGTCAACGGTGCGTTTACTGTTTTTGTTTTTGAGGAAATTCCAAAACGGTAAAACGAAATAACGGTATGTCCCGGGATTGATCATTGCTGCATACATGAAAATTGGTTAACTTTCCAGCTAGGCTGACCCCCCCCCCCCGGCTCCCGTCTAAACATCGAAAGCGAAACGACAAACCATTTCCGGGAATATTTCCGAGTGAATACCTACGATCAATGCAGGCTTATAATTGACACCGTTCGCATACATCTATATATTCCCTTTAGTGTCGTCACGTTACAAGTCGTTTGGTCTAGCTTATTTACCAGCGAGTGTTGCTGGCCGAGTATATATATCTGTGATAATTCACTTGATCACGCACTGACGACAAAGACGAGTCTGCAACGGACAGCTCCAGTTGAGATAGTCTTCGGTAGGTGTAGTCTTGGCCTCTAGATTTGGAGTTTATTACGGAACCCAGCCAGTCACTGACAAGCCCGGTGAAGCTGCCATGGCGTGCGGCAGAGGACGCTGTCAACAGTTGTGTTGTCTTAAGAACTTTGGCAGCGCTACCCAGGAGATTTCAGGCATATACTCCGCGTGCATGCATTACCTTGTATTGGGGAATAAAATACAGCATCCAGCCTCGGGCAAAGACTACGATATAGGTCTCGATCAGTTAAGTTTACATGTAAAATTAAAAACTCAATGGTTCTTGATGAACACTGTTTTTTTTCTCTGTGTGGTTGAAATAATTATATAGTTAACCACTATTTTGTATACGATTCTGAGCGAACTTTACAGTTGCGATAACTTGGCTCATGTGGACATCTGAATGTCTGCAAGCGTGTACACTTCACGCTTGCATGCGGTTTCCATTGTGTCAGTTCAAGTCAGCAGTGCTGCAACTCCAAGATGCACGGCAACTTACAGCGCCCCTACGATTCAACAATGATATTAACAAGATGCAAGGTCAAACGTTCACAATGCGAAGGTACATGGTTCATATTGCGAAGAAGCAAGGTGCAACGTTGACATCAAGCATGATCAATGGTGTACATTGACAAGATCGAACGTGATCATTAACAAGTTGGAACATTCACATTAAGAAGGAACAACTTCCACAATGCGATATTAAGCTACGTGCAACGTGCATATTGCGAACTTACAACGTCAATATTAAGAAGTTACAAGGTTCATATTAAAAAGGTCAATATTAAAATGTCGTTCCAGGGCCACCGTAGTTTATAGTACACGTGCTAGGCAGCGCTAGTGTATATACACCACACACACAGCCCGGGATCTCTCTTTCGCTCGTACCCCCCGCCCTGCAAACAGGACGCTGGGATACTCTGATGAGCTTCACAGAATCTTGTGAAGGAAGTGGCCTATGACCTATGTATAAAGCATCTGGCTGCAGCTGTTCAAGACCGCAGTTAGACAATGTGTGCAAATGCTATCCGAAAACTTCCCATATAATTGCGCACATTCCATACCGGATGTGATTCTGTTTCATTGCGGACCATGTGGACAACATTTTGAGCGTCGCATAATGCAATCCGACCGTTCGTGATTCGAAACGGAGCCTGAGCGAGTGACGGGAATTGTAAATTTACAACACAGATACGTTTTACAGAATTTCTTACATTATTACGCTTTTCAACGAGAAAAACATCTCTAAACTGGAAAAAGAGTAATGAATCAGTCTTAACGGCCGTTTCAAACCTTGCAGAGTCATGACCTTGATGACGCGCAGGTCACTGGTCACGCATAATCCAACCAATCAGAGCGTGAATTCATCAGAGTATCCCAGCATCCTGTTTGCAGGGCGGGGGGTACGAGCGAATTATCTCTCTGTGTCCAAGGTCATCTGGCTGTGCGCTTTGGCCGGTTTACATGGGGTCCTTTTGACCGCAAAGGATTTGATATAAAAAAGGTGCAAGATTTTTGAACACGTATGCAAATGAGGAATAGTCTGGTGCCTGCCTGTGCGTTTCATTAACGTTTGTTTTTGTATGCGGTGTCTGGGGTAAAAACAATCAATTCCCGCGCCGTGAGTTACGAAAACACGATTGTTTTCGAAGTTGAAATGTTACAATCGTATTCCGCCAATATGCAGTATCACATTTCATATTAATATGAGCAAATTGGAAAGGAAACAAGTATTTTTGAGAAGGCGTGGAACGGTAATATATAAAATACAATGATCGTGAAAACACGTACTGCACGTTGTAAATAACAACGCAAAGTACACAATATGAATCCATTACTAGCCAATTGCGGTATCGAATCAGGATACAGATAGACAGTTTCCTATCCAGGGCTTACTATTCAAAACGAGGTTGGAAATAAAGTAAGCACTGGGGACGAGGTTGAATTAACCGTGATTAATGTCGCGTTCACACGTGTATGACGTGCGCGGCTGTATAGTCTGCAGTGTGGCATTGGTTTGGAAAGAAGTCCAAAGAAGCCCTCGATAGAAAAGAAGTCCCGCCTTTCTTTGTACTGGTACGGATCCAGGGGGTGGGGGTAAAACCCCCCAGCTCCCTTGGTACTGCACACCATAATGGATAGGTACCTTTTTAATATTTGTGAGGCTTGAAAAGATTGACAGATATTGCAAACGCCAGTGTTACAACTTTCAAAAATGCACGTAGCCAGGCCTATTTTTTCCCCAGTTTCAACGAAAAGTAATGAACATATCACAACGATTTTCAGCACATACTTGGATCATTATGAGGGAAATAAACCCTGAAAGTTGCATGAAGATACGGTCTTCCAAACAGGAGAAATTCCTTTTCAAAGATTTCGCCCATGTAGGCCTATGTGTGCATGTAGTTTCATTCAAAATAAAGTGTTATTTAACCTTTAGAAATCGCCCTTCGCAACTACACGGCTGCTAGAGCGATGGTACACCTATATACTCACCACTTCCAACATGTTGGCAGCTGGGGGATTTTCTGCAAAGGATCGTATCAAATTATGAGTCGAAACCATCACTTTTTTCTCATCTTCGGTAAAGTGTTCCGCGTTAATAACTGAGATGACTAAACAAAAGATGGTTAAACCCAAGCATGCCATTGTGAAGGCGCGATGAGGTTAAACTTGATGGGGGAAAAAGAAACAATTTTAGTTCTGCATAAATACATGTACCACTGGCGCCTCCGTGAGGTCAGACTGACATGGCTCCCGTAAAGCCAACTGCAGTACGACCCTTGTATAACAGGGCAGTTATCGAGGCCACTGGCAGCGCAATGAACCGTGTTGGAATAAAACCCCGACACGCTCACTGACTCTGGAGAATACCAAAAGTTACTGGATATTTGCCGTTCTTTTCAACGCGGTCATCCCGTTTCTCCTTGCATTTTAATGGATTTTTTCCCTTGTACTACTGAATTGGACTTATTCAAATGCAAAACTACAGTAAGCTTCACTTGACCACAGGGTTTTGTGGACTGTATACTAAGCCAAATGTAGCTTATAATGCGAAGATGTATTCGGAAATAGAGTGTTCATGAGTAAAATGGTGTAGGTTTAAAGGGGCCATCCAATGCATTTTTCAATGTAATCATTGGAAAATGCACCTTTGTGTTCCATATAACCTGATTTTTCAATTTTCGTTTTGCCATTTTCAATGGTATTTTGGAGCCTTTTTTGGTTTGTCATGTCAGGCAGTAACCTCAATGTTACAGCTATTTCAGCTATTTCAGTTGCCAGCATTTTGGATATTTTGCTGTCGTGAATTTTTTTTTCTCTGGTGATTCGTTGTTGTGTCAGGACATGGCAGTCAGCCATTGAGCAAACTTTTCTGACAAATGTTTCCAATGAGCAAATTTTTGGGTTCACAATTTGAACAGAAAATCCATAAATTGAACAGTGTCTTCCTGAAATGACATCACAGCAACAGCGCCCTCAGTTGTCCGGAAAAACATGGGAATTTTCTTAATAATTGAATGAAGTGCTCTTTTCAGTAAATCTAACCAAAAAAGGATGTCGATTAGTTTTCATACATAAGAGGAGTAGGAAGTTGCATAAAATGTGTTCCTCAGAGAAAATTCATTTCATGCAGCCTTTAAATATCTCGATAGATGGGCTTGACCAACTCCTCTCACGATGTGTTCCGGGGAAGGAGAACTAGGGTCACCCCCTTTTGTCCTCCCTATAACCCAGCAGCTTATCCAGCATTTGATGTGGGGGGGGGGGGGCAACCGCACATCCGCGCAGAAATGTAGACATTTTTTTTTCTCCGGACACTTGAACTCCGTAAAATCAAAAAAGGTGGGAGCCGGGGGTGGCGGGGGCGGGGGCGCTGGTATTTATCTTCCAAATGGGGGGGGGGGGGGGGGGGGGGGGGGCGCTCTTCAAAACTGAGCCTTCATTTGCGTGTACATAGTACAAATCCCCTGGTGCACGTGCGTCTCACACAAGGAACGGTACACGTCAACCAGCGAAATGTCCCGCCCATGGGACGTCGTTGCTAGGTAACAGGGCGCCCTCTTTCGGTGGCGCACGGAGCCCATAACCGCTCAGAAATTAAAGAAGACAAAAAAGCTGGTGCACATTTCACAACAATGACAATTACCCTATTCCAGATGAATACTTTCTTTATTTGGGGATTTAACTTCTCTGGCTCTGCACCCTCCCCAAAGGACAAAAATGATCAATCCTTTCATTTCCAATTAGATCGAATAAACCTTTTTTTTTTCTTCAAATAGTTAGACGATTAAATGCACAAGTCCAGTATATAGTTTGATGCTAAATCATATGTGATTGCATACGAAGAAGCGTCTTACCGACTGTTTGAATTTGAATCCGTTTGATAATTTGAGTCTAGTCAGTGTTGTACACATGTATGTATTAGCTTATTTTAAATATGGCGGACACAATAGTCTGCCATATCTGAAATAGGTTAATGGCAGGGCCTGGAGAATGGACTCGTTTTGGGCGTCTCGACTCTCGAGTAATATGTATTTTAGTTGTCATTACCCCTGTACATAAAGCCTGAACATGTCCCTTCAAGGCCGATACATCGTTTTCAAAATGGTTGAAAGTCAGAAAATAATCTCTCTTAGGCGTCCATTTACATTTTTCCATTTAGATTAATTAAATATTCGGGGAAAACGCCCCTTCAAGACTGACTCATCGTTTTCTACATGTGAAGGGTCAGAAAATGATCTCTGTTTGGCTTCCATTTATTTAGCCTGTAACAGTATATCCTGCTTCAGTTGAAAACAAAAGTGTTATGTTTACCACACTTCCTGATACGGGCCAGCACAGTGTCAATTCAAAGGAAATGAGGATTGCATGTCTAAAAATCTTTGTTTTCCCCCGCATATTTCCTTCCAAATGTAATGAAATATACTTGTTTATCGCCCTTATCAGTACAGGTTAATGGCCTCGCCAAACGGATTTTCTGTGTATATATCCGCCGCTAGTAGTGTATTTAAACCCAACGCATGTGACACCCATTACTAGACGAGAGACTGCGGTCACCATACTCGGTCAGGCCGGGCCTGCTGAGCTAGGACACATTGCATTGTTTTTCTCTCACCGCAAGTTGTATGTCAGAACGTACTAGGCCTATATATATAGAGTCTCCTTGGTCAGAAAATCAGGACTTGATCAGTTTCCATCGCAGACTGGCAGCATATTAACCTGACACCACTGGTTCTAAATCTATATCTGTGGGTCCGCAGTATACCAGGTAAGGACACATTTTCAAGTAGAAGTTGTCTTTGACGGTTTCATGAATTTTCAAGCCTCTGATGATGAATGCTTTTATAGTTTAGTTCGGCATTCGGTTCGAAGTTCCATCAGTGTCCCATAATTGATATATAACCACACCTGGTCCATAGTGCGCCGTAAATCAGATTTGGTTGAATTTTCGTAAAATTACAAATCCATTTTGGTTTTAACCAGACAGCACTTAAGATATCGTTAGATGCCCATCATCATCAACACGGTAACTTAATTAATACCCCGCCCCTCGATCTATCCACCTCGTACGTGACTACTACGGGGTTGCGGGTGATTGCTCTCAATTATAAATTGCCTATACGCCGGCCAAATCACGATTTCCATGCCCTCAAATTATCCGGTATAAGAGCATTTTGTTTTGTTGGCCATGGATTTGACGGTATGTACCAAACGAAGGGTGGAAGCCGTAAAGAGGACTGCGAGCTCTAATAAAGTTAGGACCTCAATTTTTTTTATTTTGCAATGGAGCGTAGGTATCCGTTTTCTTCCTTCAAAATGGCAATGGGCTTCAGGACTACTTATAGGGGTTATTCTCTTTAGATGGAATTTTTTTCTCCCAAAACTCATTGGTTAACCCCCCGAAAACGAACAGAAAATCAAATATGATGACATTAGGTTTAATTTGATGTGTGTGTGTGTCCAACACGTATGTTCACGGCCATTGTGCTTTCGGTCCATAGTACAATGCGAGGCTTCGGTCGGTATCGATACCCATATCGTCACCGTTTTCACGAAGGGGCGAATTTCATGAAAATCGTTTGTTTTTCGAATTTGTTTTTTGTTTTGTGGTGAAAATGAATAATCTATGAATATCTACAACCTGGTGAGGCCATACTTTCGAATTATTAATTAAAACCTTAATTAACCTAATCAACGAATAGGCGAATTTGTCACAAGTGCCGTTTTGCGTTTTCACGAAGGGGCGAATTTCCGCACTCTATGGTATTATAGGTTTTCACGGCCACTTTTAACAAGTTTTCATTCAATTTAACGCCTGGCTCATTAGATTCAAATTGAAATTGAACGATCACGCATATCGGCATTCGTCAATCAAAAAGAATCATTCAATTTCACTATCCGAGCATTCTATCGCCTTTTAGCTTCACTCGTCCCTATCAAAGATGTATTCACATTAAAAGTACCGCGTTGTTCATTCAATTTCGTCTAACCCAGCAGTAAAGGGTTGATCGGGCATTCGTTTTCATTAATGGGCAAACATATTTCACATTTTGTCAAACATATTTTAAGAGCATTTCGTGTAAATACTTCATTTAAGTGTCCACGCTCAAAAAATCGATAACTTGGCATTGTCGGTACAATCATTGTCACATGGGCAAATCTCATGTGTTTGCAAGCCGCAATGAATAATAATCGTATCCATTGTCCTCTGATTGAAGTGCACCATTATTCAAATGATGTCCAGTCCTCCCCTCCCAGCTAGGCCTCGCCCCTTCCCTTGCCACCAAATTCAGATTTTGATTTCTGCATGTATTTGCCTAAATTAAATTGTAAATACTAGATATTAATTTGCAAGTGAACCTTTTACAATCTACACCAACAGCCGTCTCACAGCTAGCCCCTTCCTCTGCTACCCCCTCTCCCAAAGCTCAAAAGAGAACCACGCCCTCCCCCAACAAGTCAACAAGTACAATTTTGTTCAGATTACATACATGCGTATGGCCTTGGGGAAAGTCTGAATATGTAAGGTGTTTTTTTTTACAACACGGGGCAGCTTGGAATATCCGAAAAGCGAGGAGGAGAAGGGGTGTGCATGTCGCGGGGTGGGTGGGTGGGGGGGGGGTGGGAAGGGTGATCTGGACACACGCATGTACGCTGTACACATTTGTTTATATTGCAAGTTACTTTGCAATTACAGTAAAAGATGTAAACAAAATGACGTTTATTTTATTATTTTCAAAACGGAAAAGATCTGGCGATTTAGAGAGCAACTAACTCTTATTTGTTTATATTGAAATACATGAACTTTAAAACAACGATCACTCCAGTGACAGCTCCGAGAGAACACAGCATCAATTTGACTGCATGAATTTTGGACTTGACTTGGCTATATACATGTAGTTAGGGTCTGAAGTATTTTTTTAGTGGAAGTGTCCTCCAAATTTGTAGTTGCCTGATCAACATGAAATTTTGTGACTTAACAGTGGTCACCGTGGCACCAAACTCACTTCTGTAGTGTGTTCATTATCACCATGGCAACTGTTGTAAAAACATCGGTGCTCATAAACTAAAGTCAAAAATACTTCCATTTTCAAAACCTATCACGAAAGTACTATCTTAAGACTGAAATTCATGGCTATATTATTAACAACAATACATGCTCAGTATGTAACGTGGCCGCCATTGGTGCGAGAAGCGCATGTAATTTTTACCTTTCAATCTGTACCATTTTCTTTGTTATGATGTACGTTTCTGATAGTTATTACATGAATCAATTGCAGAGCATTAAATAACATCACCACAATTGTGTATATTTACTTTAGTTTGGAAAACTAAAGTTGGAAAAATATATAAAAAACACCTCTAGTGGTAACAGCAATAGAACCAAGAATGTCATATTATAGAGTAATGGTCAGCACAATTTTCCTGCCAAATCAGTTGTAGGAAAATTGGTCAAAGTATATGCAAATCAACATGGGGATCACAGTGTGCTGTACCCCTCCCTTTCAGAAAAAAACCGAAATACAGGCCAGAAAGGGTTAAAATCTGTAAGCACTTGTGGTTCGGTGAGGAAGTTGATATTTTTTAAAATTAACACAAAACAAAACATTCCCTGCTTGTATACAAAACCCCCTGTAATTTATAAGCACCAATACATTTAAATTGCTTGCCATGCAACAATGGATGCACCACAGAAGTGTGGCCATGTTAACTACTGACGACAGTTTGAAAGAGACTCAAAATGTCATGCTGATTACGAAATTACGATTTTGGAGGGTATAGCAGCACCCACAACTGTACTATATTCGACTTTATATGTGCTCGATCTGACCATATTTACACGTAGAATTGAGCTTGGCGATATTCGAGGACGGAATCAAAGTATTGATATAGGGAATTCGTGTGATGCAAGTGTTAAAATAACTGGGAAAGCCTATACAATGACGCGTTATCATCGAAGGAGCGAATTTCAGGCGCGCGCAATAAAACGTTTTTACGAAGGGGCGAATTTCAAGGCGCACGCGCAGTGGGGCAGAATCTGCGCGTACTGTACAAAATATCATTTTCATGCTACTTCGCTACGCTCATACGCATGAAAAACAGTTTAGTTTAATACGCCAACACAGCAATTCAAGGCAAAGTACGAAATTGTTTGATAATTCTTGATAATACTATTTTATTCAGACAGCATGGGATGTCAGGTTTACATGCACAATGATGCATAACAAGTACTTGTTAACAAAAATAGATTTAAGTAAAACAGTAACCAAGAAGTTGCTTCATACCACTTTTTACATATCAATCCATAGCCACATTGGCTGCACGGGGCAACTGCCCGACCTTGGCCATCTCGGCCCTTCAGGTTTTCTGCCTGGGAACATCATACTGATATTAAAAGAAACGGAAACACCAACTTTTTTTTTTCATACATATTACATGACCACTGCCATAATTATTCTCACTCTTGCCCAAGTCCATTATACATATTAAGACTTCTTATACATTCCTACGTGCCACTTGGCATAACATTTTTTTTTTTTTTTACTCAGTTATAGACAGCTTTTGACACTTGAAGACGTGTAGTTAAGTCTCTCTTAATATATCGATTCTTTGCCGTAGTGGTCTTCCACCGGCCATGTTGCATTATAACCTCCTCTGGAATTTTGTTGTTAGCTAAGTGAGTGGCCCCTCCTGACCGCAAACTATGAAGGCCAAAACGTTTCACATCTTCAACTCCGATTGCTTTAAGTGCATCAAAAACAACTCTCTTGATCTTGTGTAACTAAGGGGTTTGTTCTGGGTACGCTTGTAAGAATTGGAGGCAGAACAGAATGTAAGAGGAGTAAAAATTAACTGATCGTCACCTATACTGATCCCTTGTTGTTTCATAAATCTTGTCAGAATAACATATGGGGAATAGAAACTCTGTGAGGTGGGAAGAAATGCTACATTGCCCTCTCTAAAAATGTCGGTTTTAGACTTTGGAATAAAAATTTTAATACCTTGTGCGTCCGGTAGAGGAGTAATGTGATTGGCTTTGATTTCAGCAATCTCATTGTGCCTAAACAAAAGGGCAAACTTCAATGACACATAGCAGGCTGTTCTGAGTTGCATGAGTGAGCAATCATCTCCGGCAAATTTATCCACAATTTGGTTGAGTTGAACTAGGGACAACGGATCTTTCTGAACCGGAGGGTGATGTAGACGTTTCCTAAAACTGATCAGGAGTTGCTGAACAATAGGCTTGTGACGGAACAGGTATCAATTAGTTGGCCAATCTGCAATTCTTTTTGAAGTACCAACATTTTACAGTCAAATTTGTTGGCAACTTAATTGTGATATGACATCCAGTGTTTTATCCACACTTTGATCTGATAATCATTTTGATTTAAATGGTTCTCATTTAATTGGGCAAAAATGAATATTTCATTTCATATTATGGGACCAAGTGCCAGCGTCAAGTTTCGTAAAATTTGACGCATCGGTTCTAGGCTCATTTAAGGGCTAAAAAGCAGAAATCCAAAAGTATGCCTTTGGAGTAGATCAAGATGCCCTAAATTGTCATTTTGGCCCATAAAACTGGACCTTTTCATTCAAGGTCCTTTTTCTTCTTCTATGTCTTTGGGGGTGTTGCTGCGACATCTAGCGTCAAGTTTTGTTAAAATTTGACACATCGGTTCTTATTTATTAGGGCAAAAAAGCAAAAGTTCAATATTATGCTTTTGGAATGGGGCAAAGTGCCCCAAACTGTCATTTTTGTCTTTTTATTCTCATATGTGGTTTGGGGTGTGGTTGCGAAATCTAGCGTCAGGTTTCGTGAAATTTGACAAAAGCAACAATTCAATATTATACAAATAATGAATGTTTGTGAGTGCAATGGAAAGAATAATTTCATGAGGTGACAGATGAAATGTTCCATTTCACGAGGCAAAGCCGAGTGGAATGGGACATTTCATCTGTCACCGACCTTTGTCGCGTGACAAATTCGCGTGACAAATTCCTTACATGTTTTTGATGTATATCTGTCCTGGCACTAGTCTTCCCGGGTCAACCCTCTCCTCGTTCTGCATGGAATTTTCCTCTCGTATCTTCCTCAAATTGTATCGTACCGTCATTGATACCCAGGCTTTGGGAAGTTTTGCGAAATGCCCTCAACATGCCAAGCAAGAATCATCCGTTTTGATGATTGTTCATAAACTATTTTTTTTGTGTAGTGAAAATAGTAGTGTTATTTAAGCATGCAAATTTAGCCGCTCCTTCGATCCTCTTGCAAAGGCCCGAAAAGGTGTCCTCATTGGGTCACACCGGGGATTGTTTTCACGGTGATTTGACCTTTAACCCTAAAGGGGCCGGGTTATTTTGACCATCTCTCAGCCGGGGGGGGGGGCGGATTCCGCCCCCTGTAAGATCTCGTCCATCGAGTGACGCAAAATTTTGAAACTCGGTACATGCATAGAGCAACTCTTCATGAAGATGCCCAAGAAATTTCATGACTATAGGTCAAAGGGTTTTGGAATTATGGCTAATTAATCATTCATATGTATGCATGGTAATTTTGGTCTGTGTAGACGACGTATAATTTTTTTTATGGGACAATTCAGTTTTTAAGGCGCGTAGCGCCGGAAATTTTTTTTCTTCCTATTTTTATGTTTTTGGTGTCAAAAGATGCGCAAGGCTTGAGGCTAAAAAGTCATAACAGCTTGGGTCGCGAAATTTTTTTTAAAGGCTATCGCGGAAAAAGTCGAGGGGGGGGGGGGGCGGATTCCGCCCCCCCCCGGCCCCTTTAGGGCCCTCCGACGCAGAAAGCCCATTTACTAACACGCTTACAGTAACGGGTCCATCAGGGAACCCAGATATTTAGCGCCTTGGTTTGAGGCTACACAACGCTGTATCTATATGTACACAATCTCGACATGTCTGTAGACTATAAATAAGGAGGTCATTCACAGGAAACAGATGTTGTATACACAATACATAGTCTGTGGTCAAGTCGTGCACTGGCTACCTGCAAGTGATCTTGTTTTGTGCACGTGTATATGGGCAGCCCAGGTTGTCAGGCTCAGATATGCCTGACCCGGGGTCACACACTAAAGGTGACTGCATATATCCGTAGTGTGTGTCTCTGGCTAGGATTAGATGGAAGATCACCAGAATTGGTTTGAATTTTTTTTTTATTAAGGTAATTAACAAAATTGGGTCCCCAAAATGGCAAGTTTCTGCGTCGGAGGGTTACTTCGTGGTGTGGAATCGCCGTGAAAAGAATTTCACTGTGAAACAACTTCACCACAATTTCACAGCGTATGGTTTCCTAACTCGTTCTCAGGAGGACTCCATCTCCGTATCCGCGTAGCCGGCAACAGGGTAGTTAGTACGGACTTGGAATTTATTTAGCAATCCCCATTCATTTTGCATGGCAGGGGACTTCCAATTCGTAATCGTGTATCTGGCAACAGGGTACAAAAAAACTTCAGCAATCCCATGCAACCGCGTAGCCAGTGATTTTAGGGGTGTATTTCCGAGTGGCAGGTCAGTTCAGATTTAAGGTCCAAAAAGTTTCGAAAATTATTGTTAGCGTTTATAGGCCTAAGCAGAAAACATATTTGCGGTTACTCAAGCTGCTTAAGAATTTTCTCAAAAGCAAAGCCATGCATAAAGTGTGACCCATGTGAGATAGATACTCTTGAAAAATATTTCAAATCATGGTTTAGGGAATACAGAATGCGTATGACAAACAACTCCATAGGGGCATATTTTAACTCACTGACATTCAGAGAAAAAAAGTAGAAACTCTTTAAAAAGTATTTAAACAACTTAGTGAACACTTTGGTGTTTCTAAGATATTCACAGTTACCTATTTGAGTGTTTAATCATCCATACTGTTTACTGTATTCATTTTTTACACTTTTGATGACAACTACAGGTTTTCCCGGCCAAGTTTGCAGATTTGGCGGCTAAATTGGTGACCAAGCACCCATTTTTGCACGAATCTGAATGCACGTTGAGATCAACATTCAATTACCTTAAAACACCAATCAATTTCATATTAAAAGCATGTGATTTCACATTTAAATCATGCAATTTCAACAATAGGGCATTCAAATTAAAGTTGCACAAACGAGCATCCAAATTCGCCGGAGCTTCCAGCTGTGTAAGTTTGTTCATTCGAATTCGCCATTAAGCAAGCATTATGTGTAAAGTAAGCGAAGTAATTAGAAATAGGTTCATGTCGTTCCGTTGTTTGTTAGAATAAGATGGGCGTCGCGAGGGGGGGGGGGGGGGCAGGGGTGCTTTCTCCCCCCCCCCCACCCCCCCCCCAAAAAAAGGGGGGGGGAAAAGAAAATAAAGGACAAGAAAAAGAGGCGCGATGTCATATTGCTGTAATTTTAATGGGTTGGGGAAATGTCCATGCCCCCTCTGAAACTAATAAATCGAGAATGTGCTGGGAATTAATACAGGCATTTTTGGGGGAAATATGTTTGCCCCCTCTAGAAAAAAATCCTTGGGACGCCCATGTTTGGAAAATATAAAAACCTCCAACAAGACTCTGCGACTACTCCGATCACCATGCAAACTGTTAGATTGAAGCACTAGAAATATAGGTTTTCCCGGTCAAGTTAGCAGATTTGGCGGCCAAATTGGTGACCAATCACTCATTTTCGCACGAATTTGAATGCACGTGGAGATCAACATTCAATTAGCAAAAAAACACCAATCAATTTAACATTTGAAGCATGCGATTTCACATTTTAATCATGCAAGTTTTAACAACTTGGCATTCAATTTCAAATTCAACATTAAGCAGGCATTTGTGAAAAGTAAGCAAATGAATTCGGAATGGGTTTATGTCATTCCGTTGTTTGTTAGAATTAGATGGAATGCCTTTGTTCCAAGTATGGCTATAAAAACCTGACTCCAAAAAGATTCTGCCAATATTCTGATCACCATGCACACTGTTAGCTTGAAGCACTAGAAATATCAACATGGCAGCTCATGGGCGTTACATGAGAATTTCAAATGTAGATGCTTGGCGCAGCAAGAGATCGATGGCTAACAGACATGCAGGCAAGGGCGGATCCAGGCATGGCCCCCCCCCCAAACGAAACCAATTTTTTTTTATGTGACATCGCAATAAAGGCAGGCAATGAGTACACCACCATCTTTTCCTCCAAAAAAACATTGGTTAAAGTGGTCAGAAATTGCCTCAGATCGCACCACAGAGCATCTAGAATCAAAAAAAAATTCCCACGCCGTAATTGTTTGGACCCATTTTTTTTTTTTTTTTGGGGGGGCCAATTTTTTTGTGGCCCCCCAAAAAAATTGTGTTCTGGATCCGCCCTTGCCTGCAGGAGACAGTATCCTCATCATTCCAAAATAAAGAGAGACAAAAAGGGACTCTAAGATAATTAAACATCTAAACAGTTAAAAAGATATAAACAAATATATATAACCAAGATCACAATTGAAAACAGAAGACCAAAAACCCAAAGATAAAGAAGTAACATTTATGTGAACACGATAAAAAGAAGGGTAAACATCACCTAAGTTTACTGTTGCCTATAGGTTTGTTGTTTCATATATTAATACATGTTTAGTTATGCCCCCTTTTTGTTTAATTTGTTTACATTTTTACTTCTTTAGAATAAGGAGACAGATAGTAGACACTTTGAAAAAAATGAAACGGAAAAGCAGAAATGATAAAAAGGTGGAAAACAGAATGCACAGAAATATAATGAAAAAGAAATCAAGAATCTCATGCAAATAACCCTTGACCAAACTCAGCAGCGTATCCAGCTTTTGATGTCCGGGGGGGGGGGGGGGGGGAGGCAACTGGACATCCGCGCCGAAATGTAGACATGTTTTTTCTCCGGACACTTGCCCTCCGTAAAATCAAATAGCGGGGGGGGGGGGGGGGGGGGGGGGGGGGGGGGGGGGGGGGGGGGGGGTTGTAGCCATCTTTCAAGTGGGGGCGCTCTTCAAAACTGACCATTACTATGTATGCTATATTATTATATGGACATTTTCACGGCGCATTGTAATGGTTGTTGAGCGGGATTTCTTTGGTGGGATTGATGTCAGAAGAATTCTATAAACACTTTCGATCATTGCTGCAAAAAAAAAAGTGAAACAAATTCGCCAGGGGGGGGGGGGGGGCAAAGTGCCCCCCACTGGATACGCCACTGACCAAACTGACTGCTAAATTGAATGATCACTTAAACCGAATGACATAACTTCAATTTAGGATGAGTTAAACATGAAAATGTCAGGTCTTTAAACGCATTTGAACGCCTGAATTCTAATAGGAACCACGGGAATGCCAGCAGGGCGCTACTCAGCTTCAAATTGGCCACTATGAAGATGAATTCGAATGCTATTTTTTGCGAAATTGGATAGGAAAACCTATCAACATGCCGGCTAATGGGCGTTACATGAGAATTCAAATGTAGACCCTGGTCGTTTGATCAAAACTTTCGATGGCAATGCCCAATACTTTCTTGAACTTTCAGACAAGCTTGCCATAAACCTATCTACTGTCTACAAATTTGCCACTATCAAGATGAATTCGAATGCTATTTTTGCGAAATTGGCCGGGAAAACCTATATTAAAACCTTAATATAGATTTTTATGATGCGGACCACTTTCCCCAGGAGTTGGGCAAGTGGCCCACTTTTGGCTGAATTTTTAATTAATTAATATTAATGTTTAATGAATGTGATTGACTTCAATATTATTGTTTGCAATGAAGAAGCAAGTGTTTTGGTCTTCTAATAAACATCGTACTATCCCTTTCCTACATCATTTTTATAGTGTTAGAATTGAAAATGTGCTTAAGTGGCCCAGTAGCCCCACATTCCCCCAAGTAGCTAGTTTATAATTCGCTCCATGTAATTTTGTTTTTAAAGGAAGTAGGTGAGAACAGAAATGACAGAGTTTGGCAGCATGAACACGACTACAGGTACACCGTCTACAACTGGAAGTGGTGGATATGACTTGGATGATGTTCAAACTATCTCTGGAATAGTTGCAGGATTGGGCGGCTTCGTGCTGGCTCTGTTGTCATTAGCTTTTGCAATATGTAAGTGGGTATTCTTTTATACGGTTAAAGAGACATTACGATCTGAAATCCCGGAAAATGTCATGTTTGGATTGTTTACTTATCCCATTTCAAAGGTCTGGTTGAAAGGAAACTAAATAGTAATGTCTTACCGTTTCCCGAGAAAAGACGAGAAACCCCGGTTGTTTACATCAGACGCGGCGGAAAAAAATTTTGTGGCATGAGCATACGTATTTTCAGGCCGTAATTAACTTTACACGTTGTGTTTGTCCCATAATGCACAGAGCACCAATACACAAATGTTGCTTTTTACACGCACGCAGTACAAACCGGGGCTTTGTGCTATACAGCCATACAACAATATGGAACATTTTATTTTCCTTATTAATATTTATGACATTTTAAACATTTACACCGGGCACAATGTCACTTTGACTATTACAGAGAGTGTAGAAATTCACCGACGAAAATTGTGCCCTTAACGAAATTGTTTTCATGAAATATGAAATCCTTCATATATATATATATATATATATATATATATATATATATATATATATATATATATATATATATATATATATATATATATATATATATATATATATATATATATATATATATATATATATATATATATATATATCCAATGAAATCGTCTTCTATCACAATTCACAGTGCTCGATACATCTCTGTAGAGCTATAAACATGCAATAAATTCAGAATATTCTCTTTCTGAACAGACTGTTTCGTACCATAAGGCACTCATCAGCAGAATGACGAAAAATAGAATACAAGTAGCATCTTACCTTATTTCGAATCAAGCGCGCGCACGCGTTACGCGCGTTACGTCATTGAAGTTAGTACGCGTTTACGTCACTGAAGTAAGAACACATCTGTCTCGATGCCTGCACTTGGAGACGATTTCGCTTCTCTTATTCAGTGTACCTAGATCTGGCCTACATATGATTATGTACTTCTCTGCTATACACAAATTGCATCTCTTGTTTACGTTAGAGTATGGCAGTGCTTTCAGAACTATGTCCCATTTGATTTCATAGTCTTTCCCTTCGTCCTTTAAGTCCCATATATGTTTACTTAGCTCTGTTTGCGCCCTCTTGCTCTCGGATCTGAATGACTGCTTGTGGTTCGCCAGTCTCGCCTTGAAGGTTGTGGACGTCAGCCCGACGTATGCCTCCTTCCTGCCTTCGCTCGTGACGGTGGCCTGGTACACTATGTTCTTGCTGAGGCACTCCCCGTTCAGCGGGCATTCGGCATTGCGGGGACAACTGCATGTTCTACCACCGACGTCGTCCTCCTGTTTTACCTTCCGTTTGTTGATTGACTGGATCGTTGCCTTCATGTTCGGCATGCAGCTGTACGATAACTTTACTGTGTTCCGGTTGAGCACTTTGTGAAGCTTATGTTCCTTGGGGAAGCATTTGTCTATTATCTGAAGGAATTTCTTTCCAATGTTGGTACGTACGTTCTTGTTGTATGGCGGGTTGTACCATGTCACCTCCCTTTTTCTAGTCCTTTTCCTGGTGTTATTGCCCGGTGTGTACGTCAGTCGATACTTGTGCCCGCTTTTTTGCAGAGCCTCCTGGTAGGCCGGGGCAGCTTTCTCGAATGCCTCCTTGCTCGACGAGATGTTGGAGAGTCGCTTGTTGATTCCCTCTGGTATCTGTTTGATGACGGCGGGTGGATGGTTTGACTGGACATGTACATAGAGAGGTACATTACCTGGTTTCATGTATGGCTTGTACCCTCCCGTTCGCAGGTCTAATGTGATGTCAAGGAAGTTTACTGTTGCCCTGTTGGCTTCGATCGTTACCTTTAAGTCATTTTCCCGGAATACTTGGCATATTTCCTTCTTGATGTTTTCTATTTTCTTGGGGGTCTCCTTGAATACTGCCAGGCCGTCGTCCCTGTATAGTCCCACTCTATTTCCGTACTTTGGTTTCAAGATCGACAGCAGATATGCTACGACCAGCTCGCATGACTCCGCGCCGTCGAAACTGCCCATCGTGACATCGAATTTGCTGTCTGCATTACGCTTTTTCCACGGTACCTGGTCGTTGAATACCACTGTCTGTTTTGCGTGGATGATGATATCTTTCTCCTTGCTGCTAATGTTCTCGTAGTTTTCCGCGAACCCTAGGGCCTTCAGGAGAAGCTTTTCCGTTATCGAGGGGTAGAACTCCACAATGTCGAAATTTATGAAGCTCGATTCTTGCTTGTTTGGGATTTTCTTATATATATATAAAAAATGCGTTTGATATTAAGAATAAAACGATTTCGGATCTCCGCCACATTTTATTAGCTTGTATTAGCCGAACAAAAATTGCATTTTGGCCAAAACAAAATCTATTTTGCAAAGACATGGCTCTAGCGAATGACTGGACAGATATGATAAAGCAATAGAGCTTAATAATAATATATAACAAGACCTAAATCGTATTCGGTAGCGATAACAATCATAACCACAAGAATATATTCACCTAATGCCTAACTATTCTTCACTGAATCAATTCAGATAATTGATATCGGAATAAATGTTTGTTATCAAATCTCAAATTGACCTGGCTTATTTTGGGACGATGATTCATACATCGGTATACGGTTATTAAATACAATCTATTCTCTATCTTACACTTGCATCCAGACCAATCACCAGAGAACGGATCGACAGAAATGATGACAGGTCCTGGACGTCCTGACGCAGGTAAGGCTTCTTTGTGTTCAACGAGAACATTATGTCAAGATTTGAAATTACGAGGGAAATAAAACTGGTAATTATTCCTGTAATATTTCTTCACAATCGTAAAGTAACCCTCAGCACCATCAATGGGATTATTCTTACACCTGGCTAAACCGGCCGTGTGTCCGTTCATCTGTGCATCCTCAAGTACTGCGATACCCGGGAAACATTAGACATAGCATCATGGGCGTTATTCCCTCCGCATTCTGACGCCCCCCCCCCCCCCCCCCCCCCACACACACACACATGAATTCATCCTCATTCACTCAAAAGTGCCTTTTACTAATTCGTAATTCATGTTGGTGTGCTTCTCTTTGGATTTTTTTGTAATCGTAATTTTAAAATGCCTAATTCTAGGCATCACTTGACTTTTGAGCAGCACAGTTATAGGGCATATTGGTCAGACGTCAAAAATAGAACAAGGGCTTTAAATTGTTAAGCTCCTTCGCAATGCAGAGGGCATTGCCATACAATGAGGGCTGACCCGGCAGTGGCGTATCCAATGGCGTATCTTACGTTCAGGGTGACCGTTTTAGCCGATTTTCGGCTAGATCTGACAGATTTTTTTGGGGGGAAAAAAACCGAATCTAGCAGAAAATTTAGCAGAATCCAAATTTAAGCAGATTTCTAGCAGAATTCTGTAAAATCGGTGATCTTAGCAGAAAAATATAGCAGACTTGTTTTAAACGAGCTTCAATAAACTTGAAACAAACCCTCGAACAGCGGGGATAGGCAGGCCAGTCTAATCGTTGTTCTTTTTAGTATTTATTCATCTAAACTATTCGACATAGTAGAACGACATCTTTCTAACACTCACTGCTATGCCGACGACACCCAATTACACTTGTCATTTAAACCTTGTAGTTCAGACAACCAAGAGCAAGCGGCGACTGCCATGGAAAACTGTGTAAGGAAAAACGAATATGGATGCAACAAGATAAACTTATGATAAACGATGCCAAAACTGAATTTATCATTATTGGTAGTCAACAGCAATTATCTAAACTGACTATATCTGGTATCAATGTGGGAGACTGTACTATATTACCTTCATTACAAGTTCGTATCTTAGGTTGCTGGTTCGACTCAAAATTGAGTATGCATAAGCAGATTACTACCACATGTTCCACAGCCTCCACTACTTTTTATCACATTCACAATATCATAAGAATGAGGAAATACTTGCCAAGAGAATGCATTGATAACTTTAGTGCATGCCTTCATAAGGCCACACAAAAAATGGTGTGTTTACCGTAACCCGACCGACCTGGACTTTTTTTCGGCCAAATTGCCGACCTCAAACTTGTTATTGCCATTTTGAAGGTTGATATTGATCATTTTAAATGAACAAATTTCAAACATTTCAAGTACTTTTAATTATTTGCCACGAACATAAACCATTTCCCACACTTGAAACTGACCATGATTTGACACAAACATACCTGTGATTAAACGTGCGAAAATCGCGACGATCTCAAAACTTGAATTCTCAAACTACGAAGTAGCCTACGATTATTTTTGCACAAACGCATCGGGGTGAACTGGTTCGCCTGGCCGACGGACGATAAGGTTCTCTCCACGTACAAACGTGCGTACTGCGTATCGGCCCGATACACTAGAATTGCAGCTCGACAAACCGACAAAAATGCCGATCACATTTTTCAGCTCCTGATACGCACACTATTATTATTATACAATAAATGCACAATGTAAACGTTACATACGCCATTATTTCATCTTGACATGCAAAATCTTGACAAAAATCCTGTTTTTCTCGGATGCATGTGTGATCAAAATGCACACGATGACGGGTTCTGTCGACCACCAGCACCCAGCTGGCAGCGCATACAGCATCTGGTTCCCTTTAAGTGCTAACGGAGTTTATGCTATGATGAAGGACCGGAACCAGTGACGACTGCCTCTCCATCGTACCATGATCATGATGTAGATGTATTGTTGATGTACCCTAAACGTGGCGCGGCCCACAACGTGGCGCACTTTGATTTTTCGCCTGTAGCGCCTACCTAGAGCAAAAGTTTTAACTGAAATTTCACAGAAAGTGAAATTGCATCAAGTTCTAAACACTCCTGTTCATAAATCGCGAGTATACTTACCCCTTACAAAGTTAGAAGAAAAATGTATTTTGGCGTGATTTTCCGATTTTATTTTCAAGTGCAAAGTGAACCCTTTGAAAATGCCCCGAAAAATAAGAAAATAATTTTTTGACAAACATCTATCTGGGTATGTAAGTAGAGATAATAATTATTTATCAGAATTTATCAAGTTTACAGAAATTCTTAAATGTTAATTTGGAATATTCCGAGATTTATTCAAGTGCGCCACGTTAGGGAACACTCCTCCAATTTGTACCCAATTTCCGGACGCCACCTTTTTTGAATTTCGGATTAAATTTTACGAAACCGAAATTGTTCACAGAGGTTAAATAGCAAGCATTAATAAGGTAAAAGTACTAGTATTTTACTGCATGAATTTGAGGTTTGTCAACGAACAGGTTTGGCAACACTACACGAGGAAAGTCGGGTAAGCTTCGAAGTGCGCCACGTTAGGGAACACAACTATACAGGGTGTTTCACAAAAAAAAAGAAACCGAGCTTGTTTTGTTGATTTCTCGGGTATGACTAATTATTTAGGAAAATGGTAACCACCATCTGTTACATAACAATGTCTTCTTTGTTATGATACCAAGATCCCCATTTTACCCCCACGGATGACTGAGCACAAAGTGATGTAACTGACATGCCAGAAATGGCGTTGTACCAGATTGTGAGGCCCATTTCAATTTCACCCGTGTACATGTCTTCTTAAGCCCGGTTCATACTCGGCGCGAAAGCGAACGCGAACGCGAATTTGCGACGTCATGTCAAGTATTCGCGCTGCGAATTCGTACAAGTTGAACACATTTCAACTCGGGCGAATTTCGCAGCGAATGTTTCATGACGTCAAATTCGCTTCGCATTCGCTTTCGCATGAAGTATGATCCGGGCTTCAAAAGGCCGTGCATTGCTCAGACCAATTAGACCCTTGCAAGATGCAACTAACAACGGAGCAGCGAGGTTTCATCGTGACAGAGTGGTTGAGAAGTGGGAGCCTTCAGCAAGTTGCTGATCGATTTGCAGAACATTTTCCAGACCGTGCTGTTCCTGCGAAGTCCATAATTTGGAAGAACATCAGGAAGCACCAGAGAGAAGGTGCAAGTTTAAACCTCAACAAAGATCATTCTGGTTGACCAAGGACGGCTCGATCATATGAGAACATCAGGGCCGTCCGTGAGTTACTGGAAAGAAACCCCCATGTATCTGCCAGGCGGAATGGTTTAGCAATTTCATCTTCATCCTTCAACAGGATTGTGCGGCTGGACATCAACTGGTACCCGTACAAAATGCAAAGGCGTCACCAACTTCTTGCTGCGGATCTACCCAGACGAGTACGATTTTGCCGGTGGCTCCTTGACCAACAGCCAAGATTCTTGGAGAACCTTCTGATCGGGATGAAGCTGCGTTTTTTTATGAATGGCAGAGTCAATAATCAAAATGTCCGTGAATATGCACCGCGGCATAACCCGCCTCCCTTCCCCTTTGGCGTAAATGTGAGTAGGGAGAAGATCTCTCTTTGGATAGGCCTATGTGGAGATGGGACACTCATCGGACCTTGTTTCTTCGATGGCACTCTCAATGGGGAACAGAACCTTGAAATGATCGACAACGAAATCGTACCACAGTTGCAGCAACACTTCGAGCAACAACAAGGTGGACCTCACCCCTTGTGACTTCTTCCTGTGGGGGCACCTTAAGGACAAGGTTTACACGTCGCCACCCAGAGACATCAATGAGCTACGGGCCAGGATTGTGGCTGCTGTTGAGAACTTGAGAGGACAGAGAGGCGTTATCAGGAATGCGTTCGCAGCAATGAGAACCAGGGCAGAGATTTGCGTTGAAAGAAATGGTGGGCATGTTGAAGGACAGTGGGGTTAACGGGGACAGTGATCAACCTTGATATGTGTTAGCAGTTGAATAAATGACTTTGATAATGTACGTCCTGGATTTTTTTATTTCCAACATGCTGAAAACTGTCAATTGGTCTTATGGTGCATGTGGTACAAGTCCATTTTTGCCATGTCAGTTACATCACTTGGTGCTCAGTCACCCGTGACGGTAAAATGGAGTTCTTGGTATCATAACAAAGAAGACATTGTTATGTAACAGATAATGGTTACCATTTTCCTAAATAATTAGTCATACCCAAGAAATTAACAAAACAAGCTCGGTTTCCTTTTTTTTGAAACACTCTGTAGTGCAATCGGCCGAATTTGGATCGTAAAAATACCAAACAAACATCGCTGGAGAAAGAGAATTTCTGCGAATTAATTCACAGAACGTGATCTTTATTTTCTGTGTATGTGTTTTCCATTAAATTGATGAGATTGCAAAGCTCGAACTTGTGGCAAAACCTCGTAGCGTGTTTCTGCAGTAGTGCAAGATTTTCGGCCACGTGGGATGGGCCGTGCACAGTGCAGTAATACTGCGCCGTGAGCACGGCGCGATTGTATGGCCGGCCAAACTGAATGTTGGAGCCGGGCGCCAGCGACCGTGATGTATGTTAGCATATAGTGGAATCACCCACCTCAAATATATTTTTAACTTGGTGAGGCAAGTTTAAATCACTTTTGATAGCCAGTCTTGATAATTTTCGTGGCGCAAATGAAAATAATCCAGGCACAAAATAAACATGATTCCTTGTTCTAGTATTAATAATGATGCTCCATTAATCAGCACCCCCAAAAAATTGGCGAAATATCTTTTCCGACCTTCTGACGCTATTTTGAAAGGCATGTAATCGGAAGCAAAAGTGATTTTTTTCTACACCTTAATTTCTTAATTTGAAAATGTACTTTTCTAGTTTAGGAAGCAGTTTAACACAGGCTGTGAAATGTTGATTTTTTTTTAAAGTTAACAATTTAGATTTTTTTTTTTTTAATTACAAAATTATTAGGGGCCTACATGATCTCCTCTGAATTTTAAGGACGAATCTTAAGTTAAAGACCCCCAGATTTGCTCTAAATGCACCAGAGAGCTTCTAAAGTTCAACAATTTTCGGGGCCCTTAAGCGGGCCCCAAACCCAACGCCATGGCTTCACGGGTTGTTGAATTACAGCAAAACTTCCCCCACAGGTTTGAAAAAATCCTGGGGAGAACCCTGGGAATTAATTTGGAATGAAATGTATCGATTGAATATCTTGAATGCTTGAATAATGTTTTTATTAAAAAAAAATTGCGAAAGAACACGCATGGGCATGCAGAACTGAAATGAAAAAAATTACAAAATAAAATTATTTCCCTACCTACCTACCTGGATTTTTTTTCAGGCCGTTACCGTAAACACATTATTTGTGTCCTAACCAGTCGCCTTGATTATTGCAACGGCTTATATTATGGCTTACCAAATTCACAATTAGCTAAGCTTCAACGAGTTCAGAATGTTGCAGCAAGGCTTGTTTGTGGCAAACCATCTTGGAACCATGTTACTCCTTTACTTTATCAGTTTCATTGGTTGCCTATACAATCTCGCATACACTTTAAAATCCTTCTGTTGACCTTCAAGGCTCTTCATGATCTTGCTCCCAGATACATTATAGATATGTTGAAAGTTAAGGTCCATTCCAACTACATGTATTCCCTTCAGTCCAATGGGCGGTTGCTTTTAGATTATCCATTTTGGAGAATGCAAAAGACTATGGGGGATCGTGCATTTGCACAAGCCGCTCCCAGCGTATGGAACCAGCTACCGCCTGAAATTCAGTCTGTTCAGTCTCTAACAGTTTTTAAGACTAAGCTTAAGACTTTTGTTTTTACAAAGGCATTCGTTAAGGGTTTTACTATTATCTATTTTAAATGTAGGACTTGTTTTTGTAATTTTAAGTTTCATTGTTTTGACAGTGTTTTCTAAATATCTAGTGTTTTTTACATTTAAGACTAATGTTTAATTCGAATTCGTACTTTTAATATTTTAGCTACCGTTCAAATTTTGTAATGCGCATTTGAACATTTTATGGTATATGCGCATAATAAATGCAATTTTTTTAATTATTATTTTAAGGACATTTTATGATTGTAGTTTTTTTAAAGGAAATTTTATAACATCTGCATGTGACTATAATATGTGTTACTCTGGGCGATTAAGCAGATTTTTGTTAAATCTAGCAGATTTTTGAAGTGCATCCTGAGCAGAATTGTGCCATTTCCATACGGTCACCCTGCTTTATATGACACTTTTACTGTTTGGATATCTTCTCCCCCTTCCCCCCGAGGTGATATCAAGTCTGTATTTCGGCCACAAACACAGTTCTGTTTGATATCAGCTATCTTTAAGTTGTTTTCTATTTTCTAAACCCAGCGCCCGGTAATTGATAGTGTGCATAGTGTGTATTAATCATAGACACACTAGACAAGATGTTTGAAGGGGACAATACAAAGTAACTGCTTATAACCATTCTTAATCCGACAGAAACTTGGGACCTGCCATTGTGCCAGGAACAGCTTAACAATACCTACAAGAACCGGGTTATCTTGTCTACACACCCCACTGCATCCCATAGAAATCATCAGGTGCCGGTTGGTGAGATGTATACCGAGGTACGTCTGTTTATAGATAAACAGACGATGAAGGAAACGTTGGGGGAAGTAGTATATGATAAAGTTCGAACCGAACCGTTAGACTCCTTGGATGACTTTCTAAATGCGGAAAAGATTAAGGAGTTGTTAGTCACTCTTACAGGTGGAGCTGGACATGGCAAAACAACCATTCTTAAGCAAATCGTAGCTACTTGGGCAAAATATCCCAATTTCAGGCTATTGTTCTTTATAAATTTAAAACGCATGAAAACCCCGTGCATCATTGATGCAATTTTAGACCAATGTTTTTCGCAAGAGAAACGGCCAGATCGCGATGATTTAATCAGGATAATTACTTACAATCAAAAGGAAAGTGTGTTCTTATTGGACGGTTTAGATGAACTTGGACGCGGGTTGCTTGATCAGGATGAGAATAAAGAATTCTGTATCTATAATGTATTGCATAAGAAGGCTTTACTAGACAGTCGCGTTGTGGTGGCAACACGGCTACATATGGTGAAGTGTCTTCGGGATGACAATCAGAACTATGCTGTGGTTCATACATCGGGTTTCACAACTAAAGGCATCAATGAGTATATCACGAAGCATTTTAGGAATTCAGAGACTGAAGCCAAAGATTTAATTAAACGCTTAGAAAGTAAGACGATTTTGAAGACAATGGCGTGTATTCCAATTCTTTGTCAGATCATGTGCGAAGTTTTCCGTTACTTCGGCAGTGTTTTGATAGATGACCGTGTGACGGGGCTGTACGAAAGATTCACAAAGGTTCTTGCAAAGCGCCGCGATAGATCAGATTGGAAGGAGAAGTTGGCATCCGACCTCAACAATCTTGGAAGTGCCGCATTTGATGCATTAATAGACAACCGAAGCGAGTTATGGGATTTGGAGTTTGACTGTGAATCTGTCTTGAAGACTGAACCCGGGGAGAGTGGTTTCATACAATTGGACAGTGTGACGAATAGCGACTTTGAGGAGAGGAAAATAGTCACGTTCCTCCACAAGTCCTTTCAGGAGTATAGTGCGGCATACTACTTTGCCCACTTGTATGACGAGAACAAAGAGAAGTTTAGTGAGAGGTTGAAGCAGATCAATTCAGACAATGTCTTTGCAATGGAATATGTGCTTCGGTTTGCATGCGGCTTATTGAAAGAGTCTCCGGCTACTGAGGAAATCCTGGAGCACGTTCAGAAACAGCAAACCATACAGGTGCACGATGTGAACAGCTGCTGGCACCTGGAGGGAGGAAATTGCAGAGAAAGTAGATCATTGGAGGTGCAGACATTAGTACGGGTGTTGCTGTTTGAGACTGGTTCCACAAAAATGGTTGATAAGCTAGACCGACCAACCTATGTGCAGTGTAGGAGGCCACAGGAGGATTGGATCTCATTGCAACATTACTTGAAGTGTGTTCGTGAGCTGCAGTGTCCGGTGTTCAGTATGCTACGGTGTGTCGCATTCTACGGCACCTACCTGCACGGGCGGGTCAAGAGTCTAGCGCTTCTCGTTCACCCATCCCTGTACTCATTTACAGCACATGTTAACGACATGGTGGATGACGACGTCGATGACCTGATCAGCATCTTCCCTCCTGAACGCACACGTGATTTGACAGTCCTTGATCTGTCTGGCAATTATTTAAATGCACCTGCACTTGTTAGATTCAGTGTACATCTCGGAAGTTTACCCAAACTAGATCCCGATAAAATTCGCTACGTTTCTACTGGGGATTATGTAGATGTCAACGAGATGGTTAGCGTTGGATTCGCGCTTGGCAGTCTTGGCATACTTTTTGAGAGTCCAATCCGCGTCGTGATTGGTGCGGAGACTAGTCAGGGCGCACAAGTTGGACAATAATTACAAAATATCGCTATAATACTATCTATTGGGAAAAAGAGATGTCCAAAATAGCCCCACCTGAAAGAATGATGAACGAAAATTAACGAATTTTAATCTAGATGGATTGAAGCCTGATCTGTAAAGGGAGCATTCTGCATAAATGTAATTACAATGTACATGGGTTAACATGCAGTATAGTAATCACCATAATCAACACAATGCGACGTCCTCCAAGCAAGCAGGAACGGTAGACATGAAAAACACAATCACAGGTTGTGTGTAAGTTTAAATCTTTGCCCTGCGTGAAAAAAATAGCGATGAAGTTAACCTAATTATGATGGTTGTTTTCCCTGTTTTTAATTAGGCAACAGCCAATGGAAAAAAAAAATCATATTTCTGAAACATTTCCGTTTCTGTAAATTGTAATCGTGTAAAGAAAACTGTGTATATTACCGTAATGTAGAATGAAATAAGGCATGGTTACATTAATATGAATATACGATGATTGTATGTTAATTAAAACAGGGGGCAGATATGTTGGATATTTGCAAGCATTTAATGTGTGTGTTTAATAGTTGACCAAATGTACAGAGTGAGTTAAACAAAAAAGGAAACCCAAAAAGCAGGACCATTTTTGTAATGAAGTTCTACAAGTAGCACTTTCACAATCTGTGATATGAAAGCCCAATCAATAAGATTTTTTTTAGAAGGGGGCCTACATGAATCATTCAAATCACTTATGCACTTTTCAAGTACAAACAAGGTAAGTGTTCTTTTCAGCCAAACGAAAACTATGCACTGACATCCCTATGTGAATTGTTTTCGTTTTGATGAAAAAAACGCTTTCCTTTTTTGTGATCCATGGACAGAACTTTAAAATGGAGGTGGTGTTTAAAATCCCGTAACTTGAAAAGATTTGAATGATTCTTGTTCTAAAAAAAAAGCTTATTCATTGGGCTTTCATATCCTAGATTTTAAAAGTGCTAAATGCAGATCTTCATTTAAAAAAATGGTCCTGCCATTTTTGTTTCCTTTTATTTTTTACTCACCCTGTATTCAAAACAAGACAGATCATCAGCGCGTGTACTTGCATGTACGTATTAGCACTATGCTTAAAGGGAATATACAACATTTGCAAACATCGAAAAATAAAACTACCAAGTTTTTGCGAAATACCTTAATAGGATGTTGGTAAATGACAGTCTAAAGCATCCTGTAAAATTATGGCACCTGGTATACTGTCATTTTCAAGAAAAGTGGTATTTTTGTATCAATTTCCAACGCTGATCGGCCGATCAGCGTTGGAAACAACTGGCTTTTTTTCAAATACTGGCCCCAATTGACCATTGCACTTGTTTGCAATCGATTACAAACCTATGAACGGGTACGAGCCAGCTAGACTGGTTCCCTGACCTTACAATTCCCCAATGTATGTAAACTGCTCTGTTTCTTCTGATATGGAGTCAGGGAACCAGACTACAGGAAAATGATCGTTTTTCTTGGTTTTTATAGCATTTTCGAACCCAAAACCTCCAAAAAGTCAGTGTTACTATATTTGCTTTATATTTCCAACCCCCCCAATTCCATCCATTTCTGAAAATTACAGCAAAAGCAAATGATGTATATTCCCTTTAAAGCGCAACAGTAGATAATAATAATAATACCCGAGTCTTATAAAGTGCACGTATCTTCCAACAATTAGGTTCTCAGTGCGCTGGAAATCATGTCTGTTATAAAAGAAATGTAAATAAAGTTTATGAGAAATATGAGATCCATTATGTAACACCTTATAAGGGTTTACAAGGTGCTGCGGTGCACATTGCAGCCACTGCCAGAAACACCGGGGCGAGCCCCTTCTTTGAACAAATTAGTGTTATTGTTACTGGGTTCTTTAACGTGCATTACACAACACACGGGACCTACGGTTTTACGTCCCATCCAAAGGATGAAGCAATAATGGTAAAGTGCCTTGCTCAAGAGCGCAGGCACCATGTTCCCACGGTCAGGATTCGATCCCATGTGGGCGGCACTTGAGTCGAACACTGTAACAATTGGACCACAGCACCCCTAAGAATGGACTGTGAGTCCATTCAGATAATGCGAGAAAACTTCAGTTTTTGGAAGGAGGTTTCTTAGTAACATGGGGATGTTGGTAATTTTTTTTCCTTTTGCTGAAAGAACACTTACCTTTTTTGTGATCCGTGGACAGAACCTTAAAACGGTGGTGTTTAAAATTGCGTAACTTGAAAAGTACATGAGTGATTTAAATGATTCTTGTACTAAAAGAAAGCTTATTAATTGGGCTTTTATATCCAAGATTTTGAAAGTGCTACATTTAGAACTACATTAACAAGATGGTCTTGCCAATTGGGTTTCCTTTTTTGACTCAGTTTGTACTGTGTGGCATATTATTTGCAATTTTTTGTCATTTGACAAATTTTGACTGTTGTTTACACCAAGTGTGCATGCAAGATAATCACATTTTTAAACCAGAGAGGTAACAAAGTTCTCTAAATAAAGAGAGAGATCATATTTGATAAGATCATTGAGGTTATTTTTTTATGCAAGTTGTCGGTGTGGCCAACTGCATTTCCATGGTTTGGCATTAATTTTTCTACTCAATAAAGTTTCACAAATTTCTGAATTGGATGCAAGAAAACACTATCATTACTCAATAAATGTCAAATCGCATTCGGTACATGTTTAATCGATTTGTATTTTTTTATACAGAAATCTTGTAAGGGAATTTATTTTTATGGACTTACATGTTTTTGTAACCTTTTTGTCAATTTGCAGCTGGATTATTTCGGACAAAAATAAACTGGTATCAGCGATATTGTATGTCTTGGCTTGCAGTGTTCTTCTTTGTTGAACACAAAAAACCCGTGTTTTAGCTGTTTCGGCAAGTCAGTTGAAACAGCTCTTGTTTCCGTTAAGATTTTATATTCCCCTTTTTTGATGGCTTGATAATCCTTTGCTTTTGTCCGGATTGTTATCGAAATTGGGAACAGCTAACAAATAAATCGTTTTTTTTTTTCACGTGCCAACTGTTACGTCAGAAGACAGTGAAATCGGAACATACCCAACCTCGTCCCCAGTGCTTACTTTATTTCCAACCGCGTTTCCAATAGTAAACCCTGGATAGGTAACTTTCTTCCTGTATCCTGATTGGATACCGCAATTGGCTAGTAATGGATTTTTATCGTGTACTTGGTGCTATTATTCACAACGTGCAGTACGTGTTTTCGCGATCATTCGTCCACGCCTTCTCGAAAATACTAATTTCCTTTTCAATTTGCTCATATTAGTATGAAATATGATACTGCATGTTGTCTCGATAAGATCGTAACAGTTTGATTTCAAAAATCGTGTTTTCGTAACTTACGCCGTGCTCGCGCTGCTACGAATTGACTCTGTTTTCACCCCAGACACCGCATACAAAACACAAACGCTAATGTGTAACGCATATCCAGGCACCAGACTGTTCCTCATTTGCATACGTGTTCAAAAATCTTGCACATGCAAAATAATGACCCAATACCAGGGTGAGAGAGCAGGTAGTGATGGGCGCGTACTGTTCGACACCCTGGGGACGAGGTTGGAGCATACCATTTAAGGACCTGCATACACCGGATGACTGCATAATCAGAGGAACCGTTGGCACGCAGAGTGTATCAAAAAAAAGGAATCCAAGATGTAAATGTAAATTAAAAATAATTCTAAAAGAAATAATCAAAAAAGTTAAGGATCAAGTGAAACACCAATGTGTCCTCTTTACAAAGATAGTTTGATTGTGTGTCTGTGGTCACGGATGACTGAACATTCGTTGTTATTCCATCAAGGGTCAAAACCTGCACCGGGCCAAGTTTGTGCAAAAGGGTAACTGGTATTCTGGGCATGTGGAACGGCTTAATTTAAAGAAAGAAGACATCATTTTCTTTAAGACAATTTATTCAATTTTTGACAGTGATTTAACCACTCCCATTATTAAAGTTAACACCTCATGGCCCAATGCCTTCAGCATTAGCCATGACCTGTTTCCACAAAAAGCTCTGCACGAAGTCTAGTCCATTATAATCTTTGCATAACAAACAAGCCAGCAATCTTAGCCAGGTAAAACTCGGCCCAGTACAGGTTTTGACCCTTGACAGAATTACAATGAATAGTCTGTCCAGGGGCGGCGGAACCGGGGGGGGGGGGGGGGGGGGCCGCAGCCATTTTTTTCCCCAGGCCAACAAAAGTGCCCCTCTCGCGGTCATAATGTGTCCCCTCAGACAAAACTGCCCCTCAGACGTACACATGAAGGCATTATGATCGCGCTTAAAAATTATCTCCTCTCTTGCAATGCAAAAGTACCCCTCAAACACACAAATACCCCTCGCCCATTAACAAAACTGTGAAACGGCTTTCGGGACGTTCCCCGAAAGAACAAACATCCCTCTCGCAATAATAAAATTGTGCCCCTCTCGAGATGGGAAATTTGCCATCGAAAACAATAGTGCTCCTCTCGCGATAACTTACCAAGATAGAAAACTGCCCCTCGAAAGCACAAATAGTGGCCCGCACGCAACATTAAAACTGTGCCCCTCTCAAGATGGAAAACTGGCCTGTAAAAAAAAAATTATAGTGCTCCTCATGCGAATTAAATGGTCACTGAACTGGCTATCAAAAGCAACAGTGCCCCCCCCCCCCTTAGTGCACAAACCAACGGGAATGAAGGTGCGCGTAACGCACGGTTTGCCCCATGCACTACTGCGCGTAGAGCGTCCATGCATGGGGAAATGTGTGCCCACTCTATCCGGTTCGTTAGTGTGACGTCACCTCCAGCACTTTTTGCACGATTGGAACCGGAAGTTAACGCAGCTCGAGCGTTTGCAGCCAATGGGCGCTAGTAATCAGTGGTGTGCGCGCGTGTATGACGTTTTTACTAACGAACCGGATGGCACGTATGCACGCGCTGCCGATCCAGTCTTTTTATTCTATATCTATGGATATTATACAAATGGACGCGGAACGCGCAAAATCTGAAACAAACAAAACTTAAAGGACACAATTCCATTGGGTTGTCTAAGGGGTGTGGCTAACTTGTAAACGGCGATAGGTCAATTGTTTTAAAACCCGGTGGGTAGTTAGATTATGTGAATTGTATGCATGACGTCATCAATTATTTTCTTAATGAATCTTTCATTAATTGTTTTATGCATGTTCCGATTCTGATTTATCTTTACGCTGTGTTGAATAAATTATAAATGACAGAAATGAAATTATATTATTAGGCGTTCCTTTAAAAATCCACTATCATTTTAATAACTTCGCAGAAAAGCCAGTTCAACAATTCCAGTTTAAGTGGTTCTGATCTAAGACTTCGATGAGTGAGGAACGCTGACCACCGCACCAAGCTCAAGCAGTGTCCATTTGTCTTCGTTCTTGCAGCTTTGCAGTCTTCTTAATGAACACTCTGCAGCGGCTGATCCCGTGGCCGTTAGGGATGTAGCAAAACTCTGAGATGAAAATGGGTGGAAAAGGGGGAATAATGGGCGTAAAAAGGGATAGAAATAGAAAACAATTATCACAGGAAGAATCCCAATATCTTTTAATGTTGGATTTAACCCTTCAGTTGTGTAAATTGTCAACATTGGTGAGTTACACATCTGGTTCTCGGTAAATTAAGTCACTTCTGTATAGACCTTTTTTATTGCAAACGTCTTTCAAGAAGTAAACAAAAAACATATTAAGTGGGTGTTATGTTTGAACTGGTCTTACTTTCCAAACTGTTCGGCCTCCTCCACGGTCTCCGGCAGGCATTTGCCTCTGGTCTCGGGCAGAAGGAATGCCAAGAGACCGGCCAGGATAGATGGGACACCAAACAGGAGCAGCGGTAACGGCTCCCAGACGTCATGCAGCAAGAGAACGAAAGGGGCGATGATGCTACCGATGCTTGACGCCACGCAGCACATGCCCATTCCCACCGTCCTAGAAATATAACAAGACAAACGCAAGCAGCATAACGGTCAAACATTTCGAAGACCTCACACAAAATGGAACCATAATTGTAGTCCACATGTTATCCAGTCCCCAGTCAAGTCACAAGCTATTCAAAGTGAGCTCAAATCTCAGCTGAAACTCCACCATGTGTGAACTGTATTCTTGCACTTTTTAATTTCCTCACAGTGAAATTTCGGTTTACTCCATTGAGGATTTACTGTATTCGACCGAAACTAGGGACCAGACAATTTTAGAGTGACAATAATCGAATAGATCAACTTTCTAATGGAATGGTTTTTCAAAAGGTATTTCAATATTTGATTGATTTACATTCTAATTCGTCAGGTCCGGAAGCTCCGCTTTTCGAAAATAAGAGAGTGTATAAGGTTCAGCAGCCAAAAAGAAAGGAACAGTCATTTGCATTGACATGTTATCAGTAGATTGCAGCTTTTTTTTAATATATATTTTGAATTAATTTCCTGTCAGTTAATCAACACTGGGCTGTTTTGGTTATGACTGTTTTTGCCTAGTGGTACCCCAATTTTTGTGTGTGTAAAGTTAGAACAAGATTATTATTTTTTTACCTGAGCGCAGTTGGGAAGAGTTCTGCAGAGTAGATGAAGATAATGACATAGGAGGCAGAAATACATAACCTGCCGATCATTGCGACAACTATCTGCCAGGTCCCAGGCTCTGCAAGGAGAAACAAAAATATTTGTAGTCAATTCCCCACAATGCAATTATAAACCAGTCACAAGTCATCCAGTTCAAAGTCAAGTCATAAGCAAAAGTTTAAGAACGAGTTTTAAAACTAAACGCACGGTGACGAGCCGCTTGACACACTCAAACACAACTAGTATGTATGACGGGACGACATTTTGACGTGTGTAAAATCACCCGGATTTTACAAACGTCAAAATGTTATCGTTTTTGCTGGACAGCATTATTTGCCTTGCAGGTAAATTTACTTCATTAAACGAGCTGCTACAACGTTTTGCAATAGTCCCTAAGACTATAATTTGGTCATTTTAAACAGTGCCTTGACTCCACCGAAAAACCACTATAACTCTTTGAGAGAATCACTTAGCCCCATAGGAGAGTCACCTAAGCCCCATAGGAGAGTCACCCTAGCCCCATAGGAGAGTCACCTAAGCCCCATAGGAGAGTCACCTAAGCCCCATAGGAGAGTCACCCTAGCCCCATAGGAGAGTCACCCTAGCCCCATAGGAGAGTCACCTAAGCACCATAGGAGAGTCACCCTAGCCCAATAGGAGAGTCACCTAAGCCCCATAGGAGAGTAACATTAAACTCGCAACAGTGACTCCTTTTGGGGGGTATTAAATGAAATTTATAGGCTTTTCTTTTCTTTTATTTCATTCCCTGTTATTTGTTAACTGACTTAATTGAATTGCAATGATCTGGTGGTTGAAGCTAACTTTGACCACAACTCTAGTGGAAAATGTCATGAATGTACATGTCATTATAAAGTCTATACTAAAACAAGACCTAGCAAACCTTGTCCAAGATCGATTTGGTCTAAGATGTCCAGGTAGTCATCTGAGTCAAATTTTTGGGCCGACGTGAGGCTTATGCCAGTCTAATTTACAAGTGACAGTCAGTCGGTCAGTCCTTAGTCAGTCAGTGAGATAGGTACATAGAGGACTGTAGGCTGGTGATCTCTGTGACCAGCAAAATCAAATGTTTGGGCCAAGGTGAGATTTATGCAAGTCTAATTCATTAGTGAGAGTCAGTCAGTCAGTGACATAGGTACAAGCAGGGCAGTAGGTGGCCCGCTGGGACAAAAAAAATCAAATTATCGAGCCAAGGTAAGCCTTATACAAGTCTAACTCACAAGTGACAGTGGGGGAGTCAGTTAGTCAGTCAGTCCATGATTTAGGTACACAGAGGACCTTAGGCTGGCCAACTGGGACCATCAATGTCCGATAATTGGGCCAAGCTGAGACTTATGCAAGTCTAACTCACAAGTGACAGTGAAGGAGTAAATCATTCAGTCAGCAGTCAGTCCATGAGTTAGGTACACAGAGGACCTTAGGCTGGCCAACTGGGACCATCAATGTCCGATAATTGGGCCAAGCTGAGACTTATGCAAGTCTAACTCACAAGTGACAGTGAAGGAGTAAATCATTCAGTCAGCAGTCAGTCCATGAGTTAGGTACACAGAGGACCTTAGGCTGGCCAACTGGGACCATCAATGTCCGATAATTGGGCCAAGCTGAGACTTATGCAAGTCTAACTCACAAGTGACAGTGAAGGAGTAAATCATTCAGTCAGCAGTCAGTCCATGAGTTAGGTACACAGAGGACCTTAGGCTGGCCAAATGGGACCATCAATGTCCGATTATTGGGCCAAGCTGAGACTTATGCAAGTCTAACTCACAAGTGACAGTGAAGGAGTAAGTCATTCAGTCAGCAGTCAGTCCATGATTTAGGTACACAGAGGACCTTAGGCTGGCCAACTGGGACCATCAATGTCCGATAATTGGGCCAAGCTGAGACTTATGCAAGTCTAACTCACAAGTGACAGTGAAGGAGTAAGTCATTCAGTCAGCAGTCAGTCAGGCACAAAGAGGATTATAGGCCGGCCCCTCTGGTACCAGCAAATCCCTGCAATAAGACTTCTCATGAAACCAATTATCACTGATTAATAAAATAATTGATTTCCACCCTAACCCATGAATATTGTCACAACACATGCCACCCCTCCAGCGACCATGGTAGATCCCAGATTTGGCCTCCTTCCCAGCTTCTCAATATATACCACGGCTACGATGTAGGCTGGTATCTCAACTGCCGCCGATATGAGGAAGGCAATGTAGTCATCAGATACCAGATTTGGGATGCTCAGAGACAGGCCATAGTACACTAGGCTGTTGACACACCTGCAGAAGAAAACATCCAAATGTGAATAAGTGTCAATTTCTTCACTTGGAATCAAAGTACGATAACAAAAAACCCCCAGATAAAACAACTCAGCAGTACCTCAAATAATTATTAACAGATATTCTTTGATCAAAAATAATTAATTCTCCACTCTCCAGACATGACAGTGTTTTCCTCTAAGACAAATGAAACGTCCCACTTGAGAAAAGTAAATTCTGAAATTTGTCCCTGGTGTTAGGCTTATTAAAGATGTGGTCAGATTACAGTTTTGGAAAACAGTAACAGTGGTGAAAATGGAATGGTGGACATTATAACACCCCATTCACAGATTCTGTATCCTGATTGGCCGAGAGCGAGTCATATATGCCATTCGCTATTTTTGCTATCTTGCTGTGCACTGCAATAAGCTCCGTGCACAAGTACTTCTTGAACGGCCAGAAAAGGAGAGTTGGGGGAGACCTAGACTGGTTCCTGGTACATCCACTGCGCATTTGGAATGATCCAACGTTACCGGGGCGGGGATTAGCTTTGGCACATCCGGGAAGTCGTGTGTACTTCGCGCGGGAACCAGTACAGCACAGCAGTACGCACACGCTTCCCGCTGGAAATTCCGTGTAGCGGTAGCGTGTTGAATGTTTACTGTGCGCCAGGTTTGCTTCAAGATACATTTCGTTATCCCACTCGCACGGCCTGGAACACGGAAAATGTTGCGTCCCACATACCACTTGGCTTTGACCCTCGTTATTAAGCTATTCTGCCTCTTTGTATTTGGGACAGACAACCTCGTTCCCAGGGTGTCGTGCAGTACGCGCCCACCACTAGCTGCTCTCTCACCCTGGTATTGGATCATTTGCATGCGCACGATTTTTGAACACGTATGCAAATGAGGAATAGTCTGGTGCCTGCCTGTGTGTTACAATTGCATTTGTTTTTGTATGCGGTGTCTGAGTAAAAAAACAAAAAATCAATTCGTCGTGGCGCAAGCACGGCATGAGTTACGAAAATACGATTTTATTTTGATTAAACTGTTGCGATCTTAACGAGACAACATGCAATATCAGATTTCATATTAATATGAACAAATTGGAAAGGAAATGAATAGTTCAAAGAAGGCGTGGACGAATGATTGCGAAAACACATGTATACTACACGTTGTGAATAACAACACCAAGTACACGATATAAATCTAAATCTAGCTAATTGCGGTATGTTTAAAAAAAAAATTATGTTAAAGAAAATCACATTGTTCATTCAGATACACGTCCTTATCTTTAATTATCTATTCTGTTGATATAGATGGCTCTCAAGCGCTAGCGATACAGAGCTGGATTCAAATATTTCGTGCAGGGGTAGGTTGGAAGAGTGCAAATACATTTTCAACTAATTTCCTATTCAAATGAATCACAATGTTATTGCGATTAGATTAAATTAAACAGTTATGGCTTAAATCAAGCAGAACCTGTGAGAAAAAGGTTATAAAACAATGCATGTATTGACTGCTTTATCTCGTGGTGTAGTAAAACAAGCCCCCCTCGGTGATCTAGTGTGGGCTAGTTTTACTACACAACTCGAAGCAGTCAATATGTCGTAGTAGTGTGACGTCACGCACGGTCATCTCCCATCATAGTGATCGTTCCAAACAATGTCTAGTCCGCCATTTTTACCATAGGATTTGCACGGGATGGATTTGGGTAAACATTTTCAAGTTGAAATGTCTCAGAAATTGAGAATCAAGTAGACTAAAAAATGGTACAGTGCTTTTGTAGTTGACTGTGATCATCGCTCAAAACGTGAGAATACCGTTATTTTTCTTTTCCTACGGATGGAAAATTGATGAAAAAGTGGGCACCTTGCCCATCGCTACGTAAGACCTAGCCTTTAGTCAAGTTCCACGCGCTTACCCGGACACCTGACGCACAGCGGATATGCTGACACGTAAAAAGTCTAGTAGGAGCGGCCGCTCGTGCTAGTCTTTTTTACGTGCCAGCATCCGGGGTGCGTGTCCGGATGGTCCGGGTATAGGCGCGTGGGACTTGACTAAAGGCTACGTAAGTCCATGTGTTTGGACATAACCCCGGGAAACGCGAGACCTCGGCGGCGTATGACGTAACCACTTCTACGGCGTATACTTGTGTATTATGTGACTGCACTTGACAAACTGTGACTTAGAGAAATAATTTTCTCACCAGTTGAACATGAGATTGAACGTTTTCAAAGCGATGTTTGGGGACTTGAAGAGATCCAACACGGTTGGTTTTCGTTCCGTTGCCAGTTTCTCCTGTAAGGCAATACATTTTGGATGTCACGTTTATTTGGTCGTTGCAGACATAAGTACATTTCTAAATGCGTTTGGATTTAAAGTATGAAGAGCAACTGTACCGATGTGCGTCTGCCTTTAACGTGATCCATGCACCAGAAAGTAGTTCCTGATGAATCATGTTTTCAACAACAAGGCCTAATGCCTACATCTGTTTGTATTATAATTCCCTTGCTATTTCAAACACTACATCCTCAAGAAAGATAAAAAAAAACCCACCTTCATTTCCTTGATTTCATCCTCCTCAAACAACACATCCGGGAGCTCTTTGTTGTTTACCCTGCCAGCCTTTCTAATGATCTTCTCGGCTTTCTCGTGACGCCCTCTGTTGATCAGCCAGCGCGCAGATTCCGGGAAAAGGCTGCCCAAGCGAACATGATTACATATTATTTTACAAACAAACCATACTCGGCAAATACAGTCTGTGTAAGCATTATTGTTTCGGGATATCGGATAAAAAGCGTTCATAACGACTTCTTTCAAAAGGACAAAATGGTAAGACTTATGATCCAAGATGGTTACCTATTATCTCGGCCCGACGGCTATTGACAAACGGATTTCAAATATTGCAATATGTGATCACTATGTTAACAAGATGTGAAATGATCATAAAATTACAGAGTGCAACAAAAAAAAAGGAATATATGGACGAGCGCCAGAATCAGGTACGCATTTTTTTTTAAGTGGGCTCAACACTACTTCATATTTTCTGGCCGCTTAAAAAAAAAGCAAACCAATTTTTTAGTCTCCTCTTCAGATACTCACGGCATACAGAAGCAGAAGAGGGTAATAAAAGATACGATAGAGTGTTCTAGTGTACGCCAATCATTGCTGATGTAAGGGACCCCAGCGAGGATCATGAGACCGGCCCGGAAGAAGATCTGCCACACAACTCCGACGATGGCTCGCTTGGATGGACCGACAAACTCCATACCTGCAAAGTAAATATTCATGTTCTCATTTTGTACAGGAAAAAACTCTACCAATGTTGCCATTTTAACACAATAAAATTTTAATTGCAATCTTATAGCATCTTTTATAAAAGAAATCGCAATTCCACCCGTGTTTACCTAAGACGTAAGCAGGCAGGAATGTTCCGTAGCTGAACGCTCCATCTAAGGCACGGAATATCGTGTATGCAGCGATGTTAGGTGAGAACGCCAAGCCAATTATTGCAGCAAACCACAGAGTCAAAGCGATCCACATCATATAGGTGCGTCCGAACCTTCAAAGGAAAATTATGAACGAGACAAAACTAACTATTTTTCAACTTCTGATCCAAATTTACCATTTTTTCAGTCCAAATTTAGTTTGCTATTGGTTACATGTTCATGAACGGATGCAGGCAGGCTAGACAGGTTCCCTTACCTTACAATTTTCTGGCATCTATAAATATTGATCTATTTCATCTTTAGTGGAGTCAGGGAACCAGACTGCTTGAACATTTTTGTTTTTCTTGGTTTTTCCGGCATTTTCGAAAAGAAAACTTCAAACATGTTAGTGTAACAATATTTGATCTATTATACTAACCCCTCAAATAGTTCATTTCTGAAAATTACAACAAAAGCCAAAGATGTACATTCCCTTTAATATCTGCATTTCATTTCTTAGAAAATGTCAAGCTTTAAAGGCAAAAAGGATCATTTGCTTTTCATGCCTTAATTCGTTTCTAATAAAAACACTACTCACAGTCTAAAGAAGAATGGTCAAAACGTAACCTGTGGAAGTTTCAGCTCAGTGGATGTTATACGTTTCGAGAAAACAGGGAAAAGCCACGCACAACCTTTTGATTACGAAGCATGATTTTGACAATAGCACCCTTTATTCCGCAAATCACTCAATGGACTGATCGTTGGAAATCACCAACATTTCTTGATTTCTTCTAAATGACAACACACCAGACGCAATAATTTCACGGGGTGCTTAGTGCCAGTACGATCCTTAATCCAAGTACGCCTTTTGAGAATAATTCGTCAGGTTACTTTTGAGATAAATGCAAATGATCCTATATGCTGCCTTTAATTTGCTATTTCAAGAAGCAGAACACCGGCAATCCCATTCTCAAAGTTTCATGTAAATATTGCTGATCATTATTTTATATTTCCTTTACTGTGTGCAAGGGCAGATCCGGGGGTGGGGCGGGCCAATGAGGGCCATGCCCCCCCCCTAAAAAACCCGAACCCAATTGGTTTATTTGTAAGTGACGTCACAATAAAGGCAGGCCCTGCGTGCACCACCATCTCTTCCTCAAAATATATTGGTCAAAGTGGTCAGAATTTGCCTCAGATCGCACCACAGAGCAACTAGAATCCAACATTTTTAGGGGCCCTTAAGCTGGCCCTGAACCCCACGCCGTAATTTTTTGACCCACTTTTTGAAGGCCTTTTTTTTTAGCCCCTCCCCCGCAAAAAAGGTGTGTTCTGGATCCGCCCTTGACTGTGTGCCCAAATGCTTTTGAGAGACCTAAGAGATTCTATTAAGCCCCGCCCCCATGTTGTTTTGATTAATCACAGACGGGAGGTACGTTCCGACTCACCAATCAGCGAGCGACCCAAACACAACAGAGCCGAGTATAATTCCCACGAAGTAAACGGACTGGGTCATGATGAAAAGGTTCTTTTTATCACACACCAAGGCGAACTGTCATGGGAAAACAAAGCATGGCAAAGTCAGTTAAAGTCGACGAAATCTTGGCAATCAGTTCCAAAGGTGCATAACAACTTCAATTTTTTTTTTTTTTTTTTTTTTTACTGTTTTAGAGTTTGTCCGCGAAAAAAGAAAGGTTTTCCTGAAAAGTTCCCGAAAAGTCGTCGTTTTTCGGTTTTTGTTTTTTACCCAATTGTTGTCTTCAATGAAAGCCATATATTTGCACACGTTTTTCTAGATCCTACCCCAACTTTGGGCACTTTCAAGCAAGTGATCATCCTCAACGTTGGCACAAAATGATAATACACCAATTTCGGGGACCATGGCCCTTATTAAACCGGTTTCAATATAAACCAAACGTTTATTTATTCTTCATCACACCATCAAATTTTAGTTATGGATGATTATACGTAACGATCGCCTGTTTATTTCGATGACATTTATTTAATTACCTGACAATGTCTTTTAACAGTAAAATTTTAATATTTGGGTTTAGTGAAAAAAAAACCTACAAACAGTGGTGATATAACTAGCTAATTTCCCGTCCCGCATACGTTTCTCTAGTCCATGTAATTGACCCTGGCGAAGCCGACCATGGTCTGTTATACGTGAACAGATTCGGTGATGCAACTAGACTGCGTATGACCTCGAGAAACTGACCAATCAGCAGGCGCCTTCTATGCGCGCGTGATTCGAGCTCCCCGTGTGCGTAAACATCACGCCCACGATGAGTAGCATTTTTGTAGAGGATGTTGTATAGACCGCTTGCAGACGCGTTCGATAAACGACGCGCGAAGGTGCGCGACGCCATGTTGTGGGACAGGCGTATATCTATCCACGCACATTTTGTCCCAGAACATGGCGTCGCTCACCTTAGCGCGTCAATTATCGATCGCGTCTGCAAGCGGTCTATTACAAAAACGTGGCATTGAAATTGACAATCACAATCTTAGTCCTGATTTTGGAGTGAAATGACGTGAAAAACGACGCATTCTTAGATATATCAGATGGTAAAGAGTGGACTTGGCTCCGTGGATAACGGGTGATACTCATGTGACATGAGACTAAAGTATCCCATACATAATAAGGGAATCCGGCGACCAGAATTAGAAGCTTTTACTGCAGCGGTGGTGTCACGCTCACACGCATGCTAGACGCGTTCTTAAAGACGAGGCGCGCGCGAATTTTGGTATTTCTATTGGTCGAAGGTGCCTGCCCGCGATTTTTTTTTTGTATATCTGGGGTACTTTGTGCGCTTTCCTATGGGGCATGGTTGTTATAACCAGGCTCGAGTGGAGGCTACTATTTTTCAACTTTGTACGGATTTCGGACTTTATTTCCCTTTTTAAAAAATTCTTCAGAGCCTCGGATCAGAAAGGAAAAAGAAAATTGCTGCTATACAAGTAGTATCCGACTGAAAAATAACATTTCTAAGATAAAATCTTAAATTGTTGAAAAAGGGCAAAATCTGAAGAGTCAGAGCAAGGAATCGAATTCGGGACCTCTGATCATTAGCCAGCGTGCCTAAACATTAGGCAACTGCGGTGCTCGACCAAATCGTGCAATTCATAAATTATATACTTTCACATGTGGAGCGAGTATATGCGCGCGCGAAGGTAAAAGGTTACAGGATTGTATTGCGCCGCTACGCGGCGTTCTACAATCCTATAACCTTGATTCAAGTCGCCTGAAAAATGGGTACCCTCACTACCCTGTGTAAATAAAATATTCGCAGCCCGCCCGAAACGCGTCTCGCGCGAGTCTTGTGCCACCACAGACAATGGCTGCCGCCGGATTTGTCTATACCTGCACAATTTCTACCCTGTTTACATCAATTTGTAGGCCTACTCGGTTCAAAGTCGAAAGTCTGCATACTCATGCTAGAGGCCATGATGAAGCGGACTAGTTCCGTGCATTTTGCGATCATGTATAACGTAGGCCTACAAGACTGTAAAATGTATATGTGAATCGATGTTGGAGCAAGACCTTTGATCAACCTGGTTCCCACGGTGTCAAGCAGGACGCTCCCACCATTACCTGGTCTCATACCCTGGTATTAATTGGGCATTTTGCATTTTCAAAAAACTCGCATGGTGCTTGTTTTTGTATACGATGTATGGAGTAAATCAGAATCAATTCGTGGCGCGGCGTGAGATCCGAATTTTTTTATTGCAATCTGCATCCAATTATGCATTTATCGCATAAAATGTTGTTATCAGCAAAATGGAAAGGGAGGGGTTGTTTCGTTTTTGAGGTGGAGTGGGTGTGATAATTCACATTGTACGTTAAAATTCGTAATACACGTTGGCAATGACACCAGCAAGTGCACAATACACTACTAGCATTTGCCATATCGGAAAGGGTATACAGGAAGTATTAAAGTTCCCAACCAGGGGTTGAAAATAAAGTAACCCCAGGGGACGAGGGTGCCCTTTGTTTGATTAAATTTACCTCCATTTTGACGGTGTTTTCAAACTGACTGGTATCGAATTCCCAGCCATCCACGCACCCCTCCTTGGTTAAATTTCTGGGGTCCAGGCCTGGGTAAAACACCTCTCCCGTCACGTTATAAAATCTCTCGCACTGCTCAAAAGCACCGTCCTCTCCCCTTGGAATCGACGCGTTCTTCTTCGCGAGTTGACACTCCATTGCAGTCAAGTTCCAAGCGGCGCAATCCTGGTCTTTCCATTCGGGCAGAGCGCACCAGTGGTCCGCGCCCACGTCCCCGACGAGGACCAGGCCGAATTTGTCGAAAGCCCACACTACGCTGAGCAGACAGATCGCGAAAAAGGTCCTCTTCTGGTATGAGCCAAATTCCCCAAGAAGAACTAGAATCTTATCAAAATGCATCCTGACAGGAAAGCTAGCCTCTTCAAAAATTGGTACAAAGCTTTATGAGAGAATTAAATCCCACGCGATCCCAAGTCGTATGTGTTGGTCAGCCAACTGCGTGTATATCGCCTGGCGGCACACAACTACGATGGGTCGAATTCGCCAATTCGTTGTGCAAGTTTCTTTTATCACCATAGTATTGCGTTAAAACGCTGTACATCGCCGCATAGACTAGTAAACAATCAGCGTGGAATGGGAGGAATATTATCGCATGGTAAAATCTGGACTTTTCCATGGAAAAGTTCAGATTGTACCGAGCGATAACAGTCCTCCCATTTCACAATTTAAAGCCACTCAATATTTGCTATATATAACTGATATATAGCTCCTTGTCATTTGATATATTCATTACAAACAGTTTGTACACGGCGAGTCGCAACATGATCTATGAACAGCAGTATTAAACTTTATCAAGTCAGTTATTGATTACGTGAAGTGCGTGTGGAATGGTTTTTGTCGCAGCAATTGCGTTTATCCCTTGCATGTGTGTATACGCCGTGTGTGTCAGTACAAGCCTACCATCGCCTGATCGCGCGGGCGCGCGCGCGTTGAGTTGTTACTTTGTAACAACACAGTGGGGGAGCGAAGCAAAATAATGTTCGCCGTATTTTATTGCAGCCAAAGGACTGTTGAGCAGACAAATTTGTTTGGTCCTTGGTACCAAGGGCGGATCCAGGGGGGGGGCCAAAGGGGGCCATGGCCCCCCCCAAAACGAAACCAATTTTTTTTTTTTTTAATGTGACATCGCATAAAGGCAGGCAATGAGTACACCACCATCTTTTCCTAAAAAAAAATTGGTTAAAGTGGTCAGAAATTGCCTCAGATCGCACCACAGAGCATCTAGAATCCAAAAATTTTTCGGGGCCCTTAAGCGGGCCCCGAACCCCAAGCCGTAATTTTTTAGGCCCACTTTTTGGGGGGACCAAAAATTTTTTTGGCCCCCCCCAAAATTGTGTTCTGGATCCGCCCTTGCTTGGTACGGGGTATTAGTTTCACCAACTGCATTGAATGACCGATCAAAATGAAGCTTACAAAATCCTCTTTACAGTGCCAAGTGTGCATTTATTACTTGAAGTAACGGCGCGTCATGAATACAGAAACTTTCAGTGCAGTACGCACACTGCGGTAGCCCGCCGGTCACACTATCAATTACGTGCAAATCTCCGTTGCTCATTCTGCTGTTAGTCTAAATGTGCGTGTTGTCACAAGTAGGGAAATGTACCAGGTACGGATGTTTAGTTGTTCATTTTGTAAAACTTTTCCTCCAGAATGTTTAAGTAATATATCTTCTAGTTTGAACTCGGTGTGCATTAATCTGAAAGTCTTCGAAACAGCCGTGAGGCCGTCTTTTTCTTTGCTTTTTGTAGAATCGCTATGGAGTAGAGCGCGTCGTGTTCATGCCACTACAAGTACACGCGCGTGGTCGTCTATGGAAGATGCGACTGAACTGTTTGTAATGTTAAACTTTTATTTCAATACAAAATTGGTAAAACTAGTATTTCTCTCTTCCAAGCCGCCACTTCACGAACATGTTTGAACCCAACTCTGTTGCGATGGCTCTTTGGAACAATACGCGCTACGCGCAACGCTGAACGCGCGCACACCAGCATGCATTTGCCATAGATCATTTGCCAACAAATCCCGCGCCATGGTTATAGTACTTTGGTTGCTACGGGTATAGTACTTTTGGCCATGCACTGAAAGATAGCAAAAATAGAAAGTACCCTGTGACTCGCTCTCGGCCAATCAAGACACAGAATCCGTGGGTGAGGTGTTATAATATTTCTCATTCCCCATGGGCGGATAGTATATTCTTTTTTAGCTGCGGCGTGAATGGCAGTAATAACGTATGACACGTGACGTGAGTTCCACCAATCAAATGACAAGGATCTGTATGTCGGTCATATAATACCATTTACTATACCTAATACATATTCATGATCGAGAGCGAACTCTCACTGGTCAACTCACCATCACGTTGCCAGATGTTATTTTTGCCGTTTACCAAGCGCGCGCGCGAGGATTCACGCACAGGGTAAATACGCGTGGGTAATGCGACAGTCTACTACGCATGCGCTTTACTAAGCAATCGTGGAACTGTCGCACGGGTGTAGTACACACGCACGAACATCGTCCAAAAGAGCTACACACGAAGAGATGGTTACACGGCGCTTTCCCGAGCTCAATGATGCCGAATATTTATGGACAATAAAGATGCCTCCTGTACAAAAGAGTGTTGTACACAAACTACTGTATTTACAGCTGCACTGTATTGTAAACGAACAGAAAGCGATTCTTTTGGTGAACTGGACAGGTTTTTCAAACAAAATTGTGTGAGGTGCATACTGCAACAAAAAAAAATTGGCGCTGAATATGTATGAGGTATAGTAAAACAATTAGAATTTGTTTATTTCGGCTGGACAGCTGATATTAGCTCCCCTCGGTATTGGAAGTTGACAAACTAGTTCCTTTGGCCTAGTTTGTCAACTTCCAATACCTCGGGGAGCGAATATCGACTGTTCACCCTCAAACCATGTTATATTAATTGTATACCATTCCACGATGAATGAACTTCCATCGCACGGTTTTATTACTGCCGGTGGTGGCGCTGCAACAAATTGACGGACCATACGCGAGAATCTCCGTTTGTTCTCGATCCCCTAAGCTAACAGAGACGAAATATCGGTGACGCTGACGCTGCAAACACAAAGAAGCCAACAAGATATGCTGCCAAACGATTGGACGAATTTGGATACGGTAGTTCTGAACTTGTCGAGAACAGTTTTTTAAATACAAAAATTAAGTTTTGAACTTAGTTGTGGAACAGTTTTAAACCGAGATAAATTGAATATAGGCTAGTTTTGAACTTGTCGAACAGTTTTTAGCTTGAATAAAATGGACATTGGAAGTGAATCACCAGTTATTGCCATCTGAAAAAGTAAAACATTGATGTAAGTACCAGTTTACAGGTCAACCAATCAGATAGCAAGAATTTATTCAGGTGTTATTATAAAACAACTAATGAATGTTTCACAATCGTGCAATGGAAATAATAATTTCATTCGGTGACAGATGGAATGTTCCATTACACTCGGCTACGCCTCGTGGAACGGAACATTTCATCTGTCACCTCATGAAATTATTCTTACCATTGCACTCACACACATTCATTATTTGTATAATATCGCCGTACCATTGCGTTATATCACCGTACTATTGCCTTACATTGCCATACAATAGTCCTATAAATATCAGGGGTTGACCACGGAAGCGTGTATTAGTGTCCACATTATTTTTTTTTCATTAGCATTTTCTTGTCATTTAAACCTTGTAGATCAATATTCCGATGGGTGCCACTTCCGCACCCTTGAGGTTTTTTTTAAACAATTAATATGCAAACTAGCCAACGCCATTATGTAAAACACAAGTTTTCTGCAGGATCTTGTCAAAACGCATCAGTCAAGGTGACCAAACCATGTTGGGGGTCAACGAATTAAATAGAGCTATTTTTGCAATGGTAATGCGTGTAATTTTATGCAAGTTAGCCTCCGCCATTATCTGAAACATCTATTTTTATATGGGCAGGACTTTGTCCAGTGGTTATCAATCAAGTAGTGCTAACCCATGATGGTGGGGTCAACGAATGCATTGAAGCCATTCATACGATGATAATGCGTCAACTTTAGATATTGTATCGTCATTTCGATCAGCTGAATTAATTAAGACACACTTACTTGATCGCATAGAGACATTTTTGTGTATAATGCGCTATATAAGAACTATTTATTGGCTGTTTATGTCATAAAGTCGCTCTTCTTTCCGCGATATGTCAATATGATGTAATAAATTAATTCATTATCTGAATAATTTCTTTATTTCACGATGGGTGCAACACAACACACTTTCAGTGCGTTCGATTACTTCCTCCGCGCTTACTCGTGCAAGCGCGACAGCGTTCGATTTACCTCTCACGTGAGTTTTCGCGCTTACTCGAGCCGTGTCCGAAAACGGGCTTCCACGGAGCTTAGAGCTAACAAACCCTATGCACGGAGCTATACGGCTACTTGTCAGTGCGTCCTCGCGTTTTTTCACTGGGCGTGGACGTGCTCTAGACAGTTAATTGATTCGGATGCGGCCTTGGAAAAATGATGCAACCTGACGCCACTTCCGCAATTGTGTACAAAATCTATGGAGAGTCAAGAAATTTAATTTTTTTTCTTAACTAAAATGGAAATATTTCTCAGTCCCAGATTCATGTCTTATCATCATTTTTGCAATACATGACCTTAATTGAGATGATATATAAAGAAAAAAAAAGTGGCGTCAGGTTGCAATATCCGCCCCCCCCCCCCCAGAAAAGCAAAAAAACACGAAGAGAAAAGAGGCGAGAAGTCAAATTGGTGTAAATTTAATGGGGGGGGGGGCATAATGTCCCTACCCCCTTTAAAACTGATAAATCGATAATATCTTGAGAAACAGGATTTTGTTGTGGAAAAATATGTTTTGCTCCCTTATAGAAAAAAGTCCTTGCGACGCCCATTTCCAGCTCTTGCACGAAACTTTACCTGAAACCGTTCGTTTATTTAGCTCCACTGCGCATGTCTGTCATTACGCGAGGAGTCAGGCGCGAGTAAGCTGGGGAAAGTAATCGAACGCACTCTTTGTGAGCTCCGTTCTTGTTTTGTTTTTGTGGACGCGAATTCGAAGTACCTACGTTTTCCTACATTAGCAAACATCAAAAAACGAAATGATCAAATTATCACGAAATACCTTACTTGATTGTAAGGGAATGACAGTCTAAAGGATCCTGTAAAATCGTGCCTCCTGGTGTGCTGACATTTTCTAGAAAATTTATATTTTCCCAAAGCTGGTCGGCCGACCAGCGTTGGAGAAAACTGGCTTTTTTTCAAAACCGCTCCGAACTTGTCATAACAGCTGTTCTGCATTTTCTTTGCAACTGGTTACACACCTGTGAAGGGGTACACGCCTGCCAGATTGATTCTCTGACCTTACAATTCCCAAAAGTCTACACATTTCTCTGTTTCATCTTAAGTGGGGTCAGGGAACCAGACTACAGGAGCATAATTGGTTTTCTTGGTTTTTTCCAACATCTAAGAGCTCAAAACGTGAAAAACAAATCAGTTTAACAATATTTGCTATAACATACTAATTCTCCAAATCCATTTATTTCTGAAAATTGCAGCAAAAACAAATGTTGTATATTCCCTTTAAGTGTGTGTTGACAACAACGCGTTAAAGCTATAGTCCATCATTTGCAGCTATCCGAAAAGTAACTGGCGTGATCATTGTTGAAAAACATACTTGGTTGAAAGATAGTAAGGGGACTAAACTCCTTATTAAATTATTCTTTCTGGCAAGCTGTCATTTTGATAATCAACGAAATGAGGCCTTTCCAACGGTGCTTCTTAAGACGCACCGTAGGAAATTTAAACTATTAGTTCGTTTTGTGATTCGGCGAAGCACGTGCAAGCATTGACACGACGCACACGCGCGCGCCGTTGCTATAATTCGTCGGATCAGTGCGCGACATCGCGTAGCTGCAATCGGCTCAGTGAGAACGTGTCTAGCGACGCTGAATTAAGGCCCAATTCAAAACATGCTTCAGCAACTTTTGATTAGAATGCTGTTTTTCTCGGAATATACAGCTGCAGCTGACCTGAAAGTTCATCAGGTTAGTTGTTCAGTACCCTTTTTAGATTCACGTGTAGTTCTGAAGATAGCACACTGTTAAAATGCAACAATGGTGTATCAGTGACACAAGGCACCAAATTCAGCGGGATTTTGAAAATTGACCCTTTAGAAACAAATTGCACATAGTCATGTATAGAAATAGGCCTTTGAAAATGTACCTGTAATATGACGTCACAGGGCATGTGATGACATTATCATGAAGTCAGTTCAATTTTCGTCCAGGTACATACCAAGTTACAACCAAATTGGACATTTAATTATGTAAATATCGCATATGTCATGTAAGACATCAAATGACATCTGATGACGTCATTATAACGTCTTTTTATTTTCATGTATAACACATCCGAGTTAAGGTACATACCAAGTTGCAACCAAATCGGACGTATAATTCTGTATATATAGGCCTTTAGTTTACTTTTGAAGTGACGTCAAATGTCATGTGATGACGTCACCCTGACGTCACTTCAATTTTTATCTATAGCACATCCCGTCCAGACACACACACACCAAGTTTCAACCTAATCGGACGTCTTAGTGTGACGTCACGTGACACGTGATGACGTCATGAAGACGTCAATGTTCGGCACTCATCTGCAGGTGCTGGTATATGTGTGTGCCAAGTATAAAGGCAATCGGATTGATGTAAGTGCCCAATGGCCAAAGTGCCATGTCCGATGAAAACGTGTACAAACGCTATGAACAGGAGTCTGAAAAGGGAAAAACAAATCTTAAAGACATAGTCTAACATTTGTAATGTGTGCATTTTGTTCGTTTGAAGCAACAAAAATGTTCAAAATCTAACGAAGGATACTGAACAACTAACCTGATGAAGTTTCAGCTCAGCTTCAGCTGTATATTCCGAGAAAAACAGCATTCTAGGATCTCAATTTCAAATCAAAAGTTGCTAAATCATGTTTTAAATTGTTTTGAATTGCAGCTTTACGCAATGTCGCGCACTGATCCGACGAATTATAGCAACCGCGCGCGCCTGTGCGTCGTGCTAATGCTTGCGAGCGCTGCGCCGAATAACAAAACCTACTACTAATTTAAATTTTACTACGGTGCTTCTTAAGACGCACCGTTGAAAATGCCTTCTTTCGTTGATTTCTTCAAAATGAGAGCTTGCCAGAAAGAATAATTTTACAGGGAGTTTAGTCTCCATACTAACTTTCAACCAGTATATTTTTCAACAATAATTACTCCAGTTACTTTTTTGGATAGCTGCAAATGATAGACTCGAGCTTTAACAAAAACAATGGTAAGTTATTTGCCTACTAAACGGATTATCATCGTGCTAACCAAGAAACTTGCTAGTCGAGTGAACGGCGCTCCGAATATTATGAGCAAAGCTAAGAAGAATCGCATCAGCACTACACTGATAATAAGCATCATGTTTGTCTTGTGCAGTTGGCACTAACACAAATCGGTCAATTTCACCAATTGAATTTGGACAGAAGGAGAAATTTCACTCTATTAAGTACGTGTATCCGTCTCACTTGTAGCTCGCAACGTATTCGTCAACCCGATCATTTATTGCTACAATGTCCGTCGTTTACTATCACAATTGAAGGACCTCGTGCTCGTAGGTCTCCAAAGAAACCGGTGGCATCTCCTACAACCTGCTGTAGGTCTACGGCCCGCACAATGTCTATAGCACTTTCCCAATTATTCTTCATGTATATTTTTTGATACCAGGTAACTTGATTCATACCGAGCCTTCATGAGTCTGTGCATTGGTGTATTGCAGAGGTTTAGCCACCAATTTCATGATAAATCGGACGTACAACATATATTAATAATTTCCGACGAATGGGTTCCGATTTTTAATTACGTTGACCGCTTATAAGACACACTTACGGACAGACATAACTGTGCAATGTTAACGACCATGTCACAAAATGTCTGACTGAACCTAACCCCGTCCTGGATAGCACTACTTTAACCGTAGGGCCTTAGTGGACGCGTCGTCATATATACTTTTAAGCTAGAATATACTTTTCAGCGTATTTCCTTCATTTTCCATTCACCTCCTTTAGATATGGTATGCATCTTTTGGTAGTTATGATACATCCTTTTCTACATTTGGCATTAAAACTCAACGTGGGGCCGGGGGCGATAAACCTGTTGTGATTTCTGTGATTTTTTTCATCAATTTAAAGTGCATTTTCGTTATGAAAATCAGCTCAAATGAGGAGTCAATATTATGAGGTATATGCATTTGTTAATATAACACAAGAATTATCAGATAGTCTCCAACAACAAAGAAAAGATGCCGAAGCGTGCACATTTAAAGCGGCTTTTTCGTGCAAGATATGGCAGCCATTAAGCTCTAAGCATGCATCGTAGATCAAGTTAACGTGACTATCAAATAATAGATTTGGTCAAATAAAACATATTGCATATTTTCATATCTTTTCAATAAAATAACCCAATGTTATGATTACACCGACAATTATATCTATAAAAGCCCGCAAATTTCATGCTGATCGGTGAAGCCGTTACCTCCAGAGCTTTTACCCTAAAAGAAATAATTTACGCTACATTTGCTCGCCTTAATGAAAAACACGATGGCTTGATGTGACGTTAATGAGAAAAAGGCACTGTTGTAACCACACGACAAGCCACTGTCGAAAAATGGCTTCTATTAAAACAGCTTGTCATATACTCTCTTCCCGCAGGGTTTATGAGTTTTCTAATAATAGTGAACGTTGGAACATGGCTTAAAGGAGCACGTTCGACGTGATGGCGCATTTCCAACCAAATCAAAACAGTTGGGAAGATCATGAAAAACTAGAATGTAAACGCTACAGTTCTGTACCATACCAATTTGCAGCTTTCGTTAAACTATCAAACATATCGTCGCAGAGCTGACAAACCGACGAATAAGCAAAAACCTTGTTTGGAGTAATTCGCGTTTGAAGTTGGACACTTCTCCGGGCGCCGTATTTTACCCTTAATGTTTCGATAAAAATACTGTTAGTATATATTCTGAATAAAATATGAAACTAAGTATCCACCAGGTCACTTATTTAATCAGAGAAGTTGTGCGATATGATTTTATTTGATCGTAAACGCATTCGTCAGTTTGTCAAATTACATTAATCTGCAATATCCGGTTGTTCTTCACACTGTTTGTATGCTATTCGTCAGTTTGTCGGATCGCGCGTGCACGCACGCGCAATCCGACAAACTGACGAATAACATTCGTTGGTACTTTGAACGCACACCTTACATAAGTTGGTTACCAGCGAAATGTTTGTATGCTATTCGTCAGTTCGTCGGATCGCGCGTGCACGCACGCGCAATCCAACAAACTGACGAATAACATTCGTTGGTACTTGGAACGCACACCTTACATAAGCTGGTTACCAGCGAAATTTCGTATTCGTCACTATGTCAAATTATGGATTTGTTTTTGTGAGTGATTCGCCACAAGGGGGGCTCTGAATCTCAAAATCCAGACAAATATTAATAATTTTGGCATAAATACTTGAAAGAGCAACCTTCATAAAGCCTAAAAACAACAAAAAATCGAAATCGCCAAAATGGTCGATTCGCCGGTTTGTCAGCTCTGCGACGATATGGAGAAATGTCTTGGTACACAATTTTGGTCCGCCAAAATCGAGCTGTGTGAATGCTTGTCTTGATTCAAGTCACTCGTGTTTTCCCCGGAAAACGTTGCTTCAAATTCGCGTGCCTCATTATTGTGGGACCTGATTTCGATATGTATTACGTGCGGCGCTCGTTGGAGTTGTGCTCCATAATTTGAGCACTATAATCCCTGCTGGAAATACGTATATGCAAGGCAAACAGATTTTATCCAGACATAATGTTTTCACATTTTCTCCGTGAGTGTCAGGCATTACGTGGATTTCTTGTAACCCAGACACTCAATATGTTTAAATTCAGCGATCTCCGTACGAACGTATACCTTAAAAGGGTTGATTATTTTTTCCATGGACGAAGCAGGAGCGGATGTATCTCCAAGGTAACTAAAAACCGCATTGTCAGCACAACAATCAAGTCAGACGATCACAGCTTCTAATGTAATGTTAAGCTCTCTGTTTGATGTTGAGCTTCAATTAAACGACCGGCTTATTGTCTTATTTGAAGGCCGGTCTGCCTGGGTTGCTCATAATCGCAGAATGATATTGACTTGTGATTGAGGCTTGTCCAATCTCAAAGATCGCGTATAATAGACGAGCCATGTATTTGACTTTGACAATCATTTCCGAAGATATCTCATTAATGATTCATGTATCTACTGTCCTCGCTGCAAATGAGCAAAGCCTACTGTTTGTAGCTAATTCGAGCTGAGCCATCACAGGTTTGGTTTGTTGTGGTGAAATGCATAGATCGGTAAATACTTATTAACATTTCTAAATTCGTGACTTTATTAATTGTATAGCCTTAACGGGCATAATAAAACAGTCTTATACTACAAACAGAATTTGTTTAGTTCACCAAAAGCGTACAACTACTGCAGCGATACGATATACGATCTTTGTGAGATCTTGACTTCGATCAATCTTCAGGAAATTATGGCAAGTTTTAGAAATAACACAAATGCCGACTGGTTACTGGATCCCCTGAGCCCTCATCTGGCTGCAGTCTACACACTCATCGCCTGCCTGGCTGTGCTTGGTAACGGCATGGTCATCACTGTTATTCTGCTCAGACGACAAGTGTTCTGCTCCTTCACCAATCGTCTCATCTTACACCAGTCTATCATTGACTGCCTTGCTGGAGTCATGTTTTTCTTACACCTGGTCGTTATAAATGCTAAACATATTTCAGTATCCATCGAGGATACCTTAAAGGATCAACTAGTCTGTCGCTTTTTGTATTCGGGTTTCGCGCTTTGGTGGGTCAATGTGACATCCACGTACAATCTTGTCATGATATCGCTGGAGCGGTTTATGGCGACTTGCCACCCGGTGAAGCATCGCAATACCTGGTCCGCAGCCAAGCTGAAGTTTGCAGTGGGCATCGCATGGGCTACCGGCTTCATCTACAGCGCCCACTTTGTGTTTATAGCTGAACCCCATCAGGGGCATTGCCGACCGACAGAACTGGTAACCAGTTTGAAGATTTTCGAAGCTTCAGCGGTGATTACTATCGAATACTTGGTGCCCATGACCATTCTGATCTATACATACAGCCAGATAATCATCACGCTCACCAAGAAATCTGCTAATCCAATGAACGGTCCTCGGAATGTCATGAATAAAGCTAAGAAGAACGTCCTCGTTACAACGCTGCTGATAGGTGTTTTGTTTACAGTGTTCTGGACACCATCGGAAATCTTGTATATTTGCCAACTATTTTCCGGGGATTGGGACATTTTGTTTTACTCCCTGATTACCAGCTTGTTGGCCTGCAACATGTTGGTCAACCCGATCATTTACTGCTTCAAGTACGATCATTTTCGGTCGGAGTTGAGAAACCTGGTCATCGGGAGGTGTCGTAGAAACCGAGTGGAGGACGGGGATGCCATTCCAGCGCCAGCCGCTGCCCGGAGAATGAACACAAATGAAGCAGTCATATCACTGTAATGGAAGCATTTTTTAAATTTTATGTTGAGATTTCACCATGTGTATATATCTATATTTTTTATATTTTTTTATTGTCACATGATGGTGTGATGGCAGTTTTGTTTGGAAATTTTGGTTTTATATCAATGTCATGATTTTGCCTCACCTGATCTGCTTTCTCAATAGTTCCTAATTAACTCTAATTCCCACACACCTACTTTTTTTGTTACTTTTTAATGGCAGTTGATGCCATAGTTCATTCATTATATGTTCTGAACAGTTTTCTTGTGTAAATTTGTTTTTGTCGTGTATTCGGGGGGTTTTTTTGGTCAGTTTTATCTGGTACTTATTAATATTTTAATGTTAATATATATATTTTAATGGCATTACTATCTGGTACTTTTTGTAATATTTTAATGTTCCTATTTTTTTTAATCGGATTACTACTTTGTTCCAAACACTGTAAATCATGTTCAATTCAGCCCTTAGCTGCGAGTCATGATTGATTTAGAAACCATTTAATGAATGAATGAATGTAGTAGTCTGTAAAATTGTTAATATTGACGTCAGTCCCATTCTAAGAGTTGCCATCAATTGTGTCAATCATCTGGATCACAAAAGCTCATGAAACCTTTAATTTAGTGCCTTTTACGTAAAGAAATATAGTCTTATGTGTTTGCTGTACATGTTTGCCCTGGATAGGTTTTGTTTTTTTAAATTATTCTTCAATTTTTAGGGGAAATTCTTTTGTTGTCGGAGATGATTAAGGTGTAGAGCCCTACATAATCAGTTTATTGAATAATTTAAAGTTAACAGTTGGTTTTTTTTCTCTCTCTTGGGAGCATTTTATTTGACTGACCAACAGCTGTTTCCAGACACTTTTGGCCCCCTTGTTTACACGTTCGTAATGAACTACACGCATTTTATCTGCCAATAATTGTATTCGCTTCGTAGCCTGGTTTTTGTCTGGTGGTGAAGAGAGCTACGGCAATACTTTTGTATTATGATTACCCTGTACTATACCGGCACATTGTGTACACAAGATCGATGGAAAAAAAGTTCCAATGAATAGGCTTATTTAAGGGAATAAATATGTGCTTGACCGGTTTCAAACAAATCCGTTTAAGACCGGCGTGGGGAACAGACCCCGATAATGGCCCGAGCTGAAGGCGAGGGATATTATTGGCGATCAGGCCCCACGCCGATCTTAAACGGACTTGGTGACAAGCTTGGCTATAAGCGCATGCATGCGTATTAAATGCAAAATCAATTTTCTTGCTACGTAGGGAGCGAGTGCATCTCTATGGTAACTGAAAAGCAAAACTTCTACATTATTTATCTCCGCCACAAATATTGTAATAATAATAATAATAATAATTTGGGAGGCTAATCATCCTTACTCGCAGCTCGGATGCTGAATTGCGAAGGACGCGGCTACAACGTGGTCGGGCCGCTGGCACGTAAAGGCGCCTCTGGCTGCCGGCCACATTGACCCATATAAGACCACGGAGCACAGCCTGAGATCGAAAGTGTTTGATTTTTCCGGAGGGAGGAAAACCGGAGGGCCCGGAGAAAAACCCTCGTGGCACAGGAGAGAACCAACGCACAACTCTACTCACATGCGATCCGCGGCCAGGATTCGAACCGTGGTCACCTTGGTGAGAGGCGAGCGCTTTACGCACAAGCCACCCGTGCCACCACATTGTCTGACTGATCAGCGTTTTTAGATGTGTCTCATGGATAATTTAGTTGCGCTTTGTTGATGCTTCATTTAAAATGAATGTGCATGGTAATACAGGGCCAGCCTTATTTGTACGCAATCGCAGAATGACATTTAACGTGCGTTTCACACATATTCAACAAGTTAAAAACGCTGAAGTGACTGACTTTGATGAATATAGAAATGTATCTTTCGCCAACGATTGAGCTCCACGGGTGAAAAGAGTCAATTTCATTTGTGGAAACATATTTGAAGCTCACAATTGTTGGCTAAAACATTAACCAGACATCGAGCATCCTTTGATAATTTGTAGGAATGATGGCACAATTTGGAAACAGCACGAAAGACGACTGGGCACTGACACCAAACCCTCTACTGGATACCGTGTGCGCAATCATCCCCTGCCTGGCCGTGCTCGGTAACGGCATGGTCATCACCGTTATGCTGCTCAGACGAAGATGTTCAGCTCCTTCACAAATCGTCTCATCTTACACCTTAGTTTGTTAATCCAATGAACGGTGCTCGGAATGTTATGAACAAAGCTACGAAGAACGTCCTCGTTACTATACTGATAGGCATAATGTCTGTGGTGTGCCGGACACCAACAGAGGTGTTTTACCTTTGCGAACTATTTTCCAAAGATTGGAGCCTTCTTTTGTACTATCAGTTTACAAGCTTGTTGGTCTGCGACATGTTCGTCAACCCGGACATTTGACTGCATCAAGTACGAGCAGTTTCGCTCAGAGTTGAGAAAACTATAGTACTCAAGAGGTGCCGTCGAAACCGCTTAGAGGACGGGCAAGCCATCTCTGTTTGAACACAGAGGTAGTGAGACCCTGTTTTTACATCGGAAAAGATCCGTTTCAGACCAGCGTTCTTTGAGTCACTCCATCCGCATCCGACGCATCTACGTGGACGTCAACTCAAATCAATTGTTATTCAGACGGGCGAATCTTACGTACCGATTTTTCTACTTCATGAACTTCAGGAGCCATTTCAATGACTGCAACAGCCGATCTTTCAGGGTGCATTCACTCCCAATTGTTTCATTCGAACCTAATAATTGTCATACAGGGTGAGTAAAAAAGAAAATGACCTTGATAAAAGATTTTTCTTAAAAAGCAATCAAATTTGATGTATACTAATAAACTTGTCATAAAAGAGCATGTTGCTCCACTCATCTGAAAACTGAATTTGATCCATGCTATCAGAAGTTATGCATGTAAAGAAACTATTTGTAAAGCTGTACATGGAATGCAATTGAAAGCTATTGACTTGAGTGAGAATTACAGATTATACGCAGCCACTCAAAAAACATTTTTGAGATATTAATCATTTGAGTCAAGACTGAAGCATTATTTTTACTGTCAGATTTTGTGTTTTGAATGTGAGGAACAAGTCAGCTCTTTTTTTGCCTGAAAACTTGATGAGGATTTTGTTGTCAGTTTCCTTTGCAAGTTTTCGTTTATTCACGGAGGTGCAAAAACGTTCGTGTTTCATTGTATTTAATGGATATTCGTCAGTTCGTAGAACGGTGCTTAATCAGTGGTGGACAGCTGAAATGTGTAATCTCTTTATCACAATAGTGACAGGTTTGGAAATAGAGTATGCAAATTATGTGAAATGTTCACAGTTACTAGTCGATAACATGTAATTTATCCCTAATTATTCTTATGCAAATGGAGAGAGCCACTTATTATTTTTTTTTCTATTTCGATCACTTTTTTTGCCACCCTGTATTCTGGAAAATCTGGTTCGGCGCGATTTTTGCTCCTTTTTTTGTTTAAACTGCACCAGTCATTAAAAAACATTAGCTACTGTATGTGCATCACGTATACGATGAGAGTTTGTTCAATATAATTTCCATCCCTATTATAAAATTTCCATGACAAAAATATGACAATGATCACATAGTGAAAGGTTTTTTAATTTCTCAACTAAGAGAATGGTTCTGAAAAGAACCAGAGGTAAACTCGACGTTTCAGTCAGTATGCTCTGACCGTCTTCAGGAGAGTGCCTAAACTTTAAGAAAGTAACACTTAAGTAGCAGAAGCGAAATCGATGAAGTGTGAGGTTGCATCCTGTGTGGATGCCAAGTAGCTGGGAGCCTAGAGCAAGCTTGGTGCCCACTGAAGTGGAACAGTGGGGTTGGAGTCTCAGTAGAGGGAGGACCTAGGGTATAGGAGACCCATACAGTCTAAGGTGAAGGTTGAGGACCTAGGGAATAGGAGACCCATCAGTCTGGAGGAGTGGGGGCCAGATCATCCACACACAGGATGCAACTTCACACTTCATCGGTTCCGCTTCTTCTACTTAAGTGTTATTTTCTTAGAGCTTAGGCACTCTCAAGAAGACGGTCAGAGCACGCTGACCGGAACGTCGAGTTTCTCTTAGTTGAGAAATTATTCGCACATGGTGTTTCTGCAAACCTTTCATTATTTAGTATCTCCACCATGCAAAGCCTCAAATCTTACTTATGACAACGATCGTTTATCTGCACCTGCATCTAGCTTCTTAAGACTTATTTGATCGCATAATGTGTCATGGAAGATGTTCAGCAGTAAGACATTTGTTTCTTCACGTCACTTGCATGTTCTATTTTCATCATTACTGCAAGTCGAGTTCAGTCGGCGAGGAGTCAATTGCCAATGATGGATATAAATTGGTGTTTAATACTCTTCCCGCAGAAATGATATAAATGCACTCTTACGATCTTAGACACACTCTTTGCCGGCCTGGCTTCAGAGTCCGGCATGCTGCTTAATTATTTCCTGCGCTTTAAAGTACAAATGCACTTAATCTTATCACCGCTCTAAGCATGGCTATCTCTGGGAAATTGCTTTTCGTAGTCAATCAAACTGCCTTCATTACTGGTCTGTATAGGAGCCATGCAGGCCCGGATTATCCAATAGGCACGGTAGGCACTGTACCTAGGGCCTACGAAACATTCGGGGCCTATGAAAAAAATGAGTGCCTACGAAACATAGTACAGCTTACCAAACAACATGACATTTGTGCTGGTGCCTAGTGTGGAATAGGGCCTACGGAACATTGGTGCCTAGGGCCTACGGAACACTCAATCCAGCCCAGATAGGAGAGAGCGCCATGAAAATTAACGACATGGGCTTTTCAAAATTAATATTGATGGACCAATTATGCTATTTAACAGTTGGTTAATGATTATGGGTAGATATAAAGGAAGAGACAACAGATATTGATGACAACATGCAGGCCACCCAGATGCACGACGATAACTGCTTCAGAAGGTTCAACATAATGATAAGGATCAGAATAAAAACAAATGTCGTATCGGAAATTGACAAACATCCTATTTAGGTTTCTGTTCCAGAAAGTGTGCGATCATGTCTTCAAGTGGGCAGCAGGAAGTGTTGTTTGGCATCGACTTAGGGAACGGCACAAACGATGCTTGGTTTCCAGAGCCACGGCCACTAAGACGTCTGCTGGATGCAGTCAATACAATCCTCGCCTGCCTGGCTGTGCTTGGTAACGGCATGGTCATCACCGTTATGCTGCTCAGACGACGAGTGTTCAGCTCCTTCACAAATCGTCTCATCCTGCACCAGTCCATCATTGACTCGATTGCTGGAATCCTGTTCTTCTTCCTCCATGTCGTTATCAATACTCAACGCATTTCAGTATCCATGGAGAGAAGCATCAATGACCAACTTGTTTGTCGCCTCATGTATTCAGATTTCGCGCTTTGGTGCGTCTGTGTTACATCCACGTACAACCATGTCATCATATCGGTTGAGCGGTTTATGGCGATTTGTTACCCGGTGAAACATCGCAACACATGGACCAAATCAAAGCTGAAGATTGTCGTCACCACTGCCTGGATTGTAGGCTGCATTGATGGCGTGCCCGTTTTATTTTTCACTGAACCTCACCAGGGGCATTGTCAGATGGTGAATCTCAAATCTGGATGGGATTACTTTGTATACACAGTACCCTTTGCAATCCAGTACCTGGTACCTATCACTGTCATTACATTTTCGTACACACGGATTCTCATCATGCTAACCAAGAAATGTGTTAATCCAGTGAATGGTGCTCCGAATGTAATAAGCAAAGCTAAGAATAATCTCATCAGCACTACGCTGATAATAAGCATCATGTTCGTCTTGTGTTGGACGCCCGCGCAGATCTATTACTTTCAAAACTTGATATTATTTGACAAGAGAACGAAATTGTTGTTATATGAGATATTTTCCCCACTTGTAGGTTGCAACATGTTGGTCAACCCGATCGTTTATTGCTTGCAGTACCAACATTTTCGATCACAGTTGAAAAAACTCGTTCTCTCACGCCTCCAGAGAAATTGAACGCATATTCTAAAACCCGCTGTACAACATTTGCTTTTGCTGTAATTTTCAGAAATGTATGGATTGGGGGGGGGGGGGGGTATTGTTTATAAATTACACAGGTACGCTGACGTGTTTGACGTTTTGGGTTCGTAGATGCTGGGAAAAGTTGCTCACAAAATGGCTATGCGCACAAGTTGCGTTCTTTCAGCACGAATACACCAAAATATTCGGTTGATCCTGCCTGATTTTTCTCCCCATCGGTTCCCCATGATTGCTACTATTTTTGGTTTGAAGTGTTTGTTTTTGGTTAGCATCGACAGACTGTTAGACCGTTAAACTTTGACCGTTTATGCATGCTGATTACATATACCGTAAAATAAGCCTGGTAATTAAAATTGTTTGAACTTACTTGTTGCTGTGTATGACAATAAACTTTGTGTTGTGTATGACTTGAGTGTGTGCCGAGCAAGAAGTACTTCACCTGCGTCTCTAATAGGGTGTCAAATGCGGATAGTTGCCTTTTCTTTACAGGTCTGTATTGCCGTGCACAGCTGAAAAGTATGCAAGATAAGGCTTTGAATAAGTATACACATCATAGCGTAATTGCTTAGTTAATAAAAACCGCATAAAGTGAAGTCTTGTTCCTTTTTTTCACTGTTAATTGTCATGTTTTTATAAAACACCAGAATAGTTGTACAACAAATCAGAGGCATGAGAATATAAATTGACAATCAGATATGACGAATCTGTCACTCGGGACCCAAAGTCCGGTTACTCGAATCTATTTACTGTCATGTTAAGGTGACTCTCAGCGTGGAAAAAAACCCTCCAAACTGTGTGTACCATACCAGGTCAAAGACTAAAGTTTTAAGCTTGCACCGAAAATGCACATCGTTGGTGTTAAATAGTTTTCCCGCAGAATGGCAGCGAAATATTTGTTAATATCGCTGCTTTCCCTATTGTTGTCGACGAACGCACTATTGGCGTCGTCGACGGAGTTTCCTTTCCAGAATTTCTCCCTTCCGTGGGAGGAGCGACTTGCCGACCTGATCTCCCGACTAGAGCTGGATGACATCGTCCTCCAGTTGGCCCGCGGTGGAGCGGGTCCCAACGGCCCGACGCCTCCGATCCCTCGGCTGGGCATCGGCCCTTACAACTGGAACACGGAGTGCCTGCGCGGGGATGTGCAAGCGGGAAATGCAACCTCCTTCCCGCAGGCCATAGGGATCGCGGCGTCTTTCAGGTGTGAAGTTGAAGTGCTCATTTTCTTTAGGGACACGCGATTTGATTTACCAGTAAAGCATATATAAGCTCATTTTGGCCTTCTCCAAAATGATGGGAGGGGGTGGTGATGTGAGAAGGTACTTTGAGAGAAACAACACTTCAAATATAAAAAGGAACTTAATTTAGTTCAATCATACTATCTACTTTAAGATATCTATCAAATAATATTTTTTTCGAAAGTGAATGCTCTAAATAGAGGCATTAATGATGTTTAAACTCCTTTGCAGTGTTGATCTGGCAAACAGCTTAGCTTCAGCAACGAGCGAAGAAGTTCGAGCCAAGTACAATAACTTCACACAGCATGGGATCCATCGGGACCACTGCGGACTGAGTTGCTTCAGTCCAGTCGTTAACATCATGAGACATCCGCTATGGGGAAGGAATCAGGTACACCTTTGGTTTGGGTCTACCCGATGTTCCCCAGAACCTATGTTCCCCAACACCGATGTTCTCCGAAATCCTTGGTGTTAGGGTTACTGGTTAGTGTTGGTGTTAGGGTAAGGGTAAGGATTTCGGGGAACATCGGTATTGGGGAACATAGGTATGCACCCCTTTGGGTTCATTCATACTGGATTTTTTTTCCTTGTGGAGTCATTTCATACAATCTGGTACGCGATGACCTGTGTTACAACTGATAATGTAGTAACCAACGGATAACGTATCACCAACCGATAATGTATCACAAATTGACCGATATTGTATCACTAACCGATAATGTACCAAAAATTGACTGATAGTGTAGTAAAATTTGTATCCGATAATGTATCACGTGTCGACGGATAATGTATCTGCAAAATAACTGTATCCGATAATGTATCACCACGGAACGGATACTGTATCAACCGATAATGTATCAAAAATCAACCGATAATGTATCAGTATGGGGGAAAAGGTGTACACAAATGTTTGTTTTATGTCCGATTATCCCGCCCCACTTTTTGACCAGGGAGGGGGGTCTGGGCTAGTTGATCACCACTGTCCCCATTATTTTGTATATAGAGAAAAAGGGCAGATTTTGAGGTATTTTTCAAACTTTCCAACCGCCGAAATGTATTAAATAGTACTGAGAAAGGGAGAAAAAAATATAAATAGCTTGAAATGCGCTGGGACGTCTGTATCATGAACAGCGCCCCCAGTGTTATGTGGTCTCCAGCAAGCCCCCCCCCCCGTTTGTATTTCACGGCCAGGACTCTTTTTTTTGGCTATCCCCCATCCCCAAGTCCCCAGCACAGATTTACGCTACTGTTGCAGGGGCGGATCCAGGAATTTTCGCGGGGGGGGGGGGGTTCATCAGCAAAACAATCTGAAAATGTACACAGGATTTTCTTTCCGGACACTTGGCCTCCGAAAACTGGGGGAAGGGGGGTATCATATTTCAATAGGGGACGCTGTTCAAATTTGACAATTATTAACACTGGATTACAGAATGGTGTAAAAATACCCCCTAACTAAGCTGCCTCCGTCCGCATTTTGAACAGGCGGACATTATACCAGTAATTTTTTTTTTTGGGGGGGGGGATGTCACAGCAGAGGGGGGGGGGGGGGGTGTTGCATTATTTTTTTTAGGAATTTGTATGCAACTTGTTTTGGGACACAGCTGGGACCCCCCCCCCCGGATCCGCGCCTGTGTTGGCATCAAGGAAACGGCAGGCTCGTGACGTTTGGACTCCAAACTGTATGGGTTCAAGAAACTGAAGTCAGTGGGTAGACAAATAACAAATGACGTCACATGCAAACGGTGCCCCCCCCCCTAAAAAAGCCGAGGCATTATTTTGTACGGTACAGTAATATTGTGTACATGATTGTAGGATTTTATCAGCGCTCCCCGTTGAAAATATGGCACGACCCCCCCCCTCATCGACCCCCCTCCTCCTCATCCCCCTCCCCCCTCATCCCCCCACTAAATGAGCAGTAATGCTGTGATTGTGCCCTTTTCAAATCTGTAAGAAAAAAATCGACTGGGGACGACAAGGGACCCATGAAGCTTGATCGCATCTACACTATCATCGACGATTGCCGCCTAAATCCGGTAAACTTGTTACATTGTATCTTTTGTGACAGCTCAAGTTACACGATCATTTCAGATGGTAGTTTTGCTATACACATGCCTCGCCACTGTGTTCCCGGTTCATCCACAGCGCGTATTTTGAATGATGCAAAGTTATTGGGAGAGGGAATAGTCTGGGAGACCATCGCAAGTTAAATTGAACGTATGCGCGCGCCGACGTTGCCTGACGCTCATGCGAAGACACTGCTGCTAATAGCCACATTCTGGCACATTCTGGAAGTGGTGTGGAACTTTGCGGGCGAACCAGTACAGTACAGTACGCACATGCTGTGTCCCGTCCATTGATCTCCATACGGGGATCAATGGTCCCGTACGTACGTCCATGGGGCTCTCAAAAGTGGTAAAACGCGCCCTCTTGTGTCGCAGCACGGAGCCCATATGGAGGTCAAATGTCCGGAAAAAAGATTTTGTCCACATTTCGGCGCGGATGTGCGAGTGCGGTAACCCCCCCCTCCCCCGACATCAAAAGCTGGATACGCCACTAGCCTAGGCCCACTTGGAAGTAGAGCGTCCCCAAACCACAGCAACTTCCTACCTCCCAAATTAAAAAAAAATATTCTTAATGATAAACTTCCTCGAGTGGGGACTCATCATAGTAAAGGCACTTATTAGACTTTAATTAATTTGCAATATTTCCACCTTTTCCCAATACTGATACATTATCGGTTGATTTTTGATACATTATCGGTTGATACAGTATCCGTTCCGTGGTGATACATTATCGGATACACTTATTTTGTAGTTACATTATCCGTCGACACATGATACATTATCGGATACAAATTTTACTACACTATCAGTCAATTTTTGGTACATTATCGGTTAGTGATACAATATCGGTCAATTTGTGATACATTATCGGTTGGTGATACGTTATCGGTTGGTTACTACATTATCAGTTGTAACAACCTGTGAAGACATGATTGTGCACAATAGGGAACAAAAGATTGTATACATCTCCACATGTCTCCACATGATTATCACGAAATAGATATAAAGATTTTACTCAAAAACTAGGAATTTCCCAAGGTGTGTTGATTCGTCGCAAATTGAAGTATTTTATGTATAAAAGGACATTAAGTCCGAATTCAGCCCAGGAATTAATTCTGGTTAAAATACGATCATTTTGAAACTTCACTTTCAAACTCCAAAACTTTAGTACACATCGAGAGCGCGCTCCTTACAGATTGGGTCTAATTGTTACCGTAAACAGACTAGCCCATGTGGATCATGAGATATGGGATACAAAAATGGCCAGAAAACGACATCGGATGAATTAATTTACTGTTTATTATCCGGAACAGTTTGTTCGGAGGCCCCATGTCCCTATTTCTAAACGATGTAAACAATTGGAACCACTACCATGACAGACATTTTGTCCCAACATGATTGATCCTCAATGGACTCGATTAGTCCTAAGTAAGAAGCGGCAACTAAAAAAAAACACGAAAGTTTTTCAATCTTTGTCAAAATATTGTGCTTTTTCACCCAGGAGACATACGGTGAGGATCCCTACTTGACCGGCGAGATGGCCAAGGCGTTCGTCAACGGTTTGCAGGGGCTGCAAGGACCAGCAGCCCGGTACCTTCGGACGGCGGCCGGATGCAAACACTTCGCGGTCTACAGCGGACCAGAGGACTACCCCAGCTCCAGATACACCTTCAATGCCGGGGTACGTGCACTGGTGGATCCTGACCCAAATTTTTCGGGGCGAGGGAGGAAGCAAAATAAGAGGGAAGAAAGAAAGTCTTGGAAGAAAAGGAACTCTTGCCTGCCCTCGTTCTCTAGGTTAATTATTCAAAAAGGAAATGTGCGTAGCCAGTGGGCAAGGAGTTTTCTGTTTGAAAATGTAGTATATGTCCGAGAAGGGTAATATCCTTTAAATGCCGTTTCTTTAAGATAGAAGCTAACCCTTAAGATATGAGCTAAAAATGAAACTATTTTGGAAACTGCTTCAATATGTTTTTTTTCCCTACTTTTTTTGTGCACTTTAAAAAGTCCCTGGTCTGAAACCGGTTTTTTTTTTGCCAAACCCTTTTTCCGGCTCAAAAGTGACACTTTCTATTTGTCGTTTTCCCCCAAAACAACCTTGGCTGAAAAGGTCATCATTTTGACCCAGAAAAGTGTCATTTTTGATCCGGAAAAGGGTCAGGCTAAATAAAACGTTGGGTCTGGGTATCCGAGGAAGGTATAGAGTGTGACGAAATCATGAATTCCTTGAAAACGCCAAGGCACTGATGTTGTTTGTAACACGAAAAGAGGACGATGTGGAGGAAGGACGAAGAAGAAAACCAAAGATAAATATATTAAAAAGAATGGTTCCAAAAAAAATATGTATCATAACGGGGAAAAAAGTAACTTCACATTACGTATGGTAGGGTCTGAACCAAGCTAACAGGAGTACAGGTCCAGGGTTTAACGGAATAAGCGCCTCGCCACTAACGTCGACCTTGTCCTTTGCAGGCAACAGAGAGGGATCTGTATATGACATATCTACCAGCGTTTCGTGAATGCGTCAAAGCAGGGGCCTACAGTGTTATGTGCAGCTACAACAGGTGCGTATGTTAATTATCAGTGCACATCTTCATTAACGCATGGTTAAACAAAGAAATCTTTATAAACGGAATTCGACTCGACCGGAGACCTATATCAACTGTGCTATCGTGTTCTATGGGGCTCAAAGTCATAATGCTTGCAACATTAGCAATGCTGCATCAGCCGAAAGGATGTGGTCTAATATTAGTCTACAACATTGGCGAATCATTGGAAATGAAAGACGATCGATGTTTTGAGCGTTACATTTCTCTCCCCTTTTAGTATCGATAGCATTCCTGCCTGTGTAGACCAGCGATTTCTAACCGACATCCTGCGCACCGAGTTTGGCTTCAAAGGATATGTGGTCAGCGAACGGAACGCCCTGGAGTACGTCTTCCTCAAACACAACTACACTCAGACCCCTCTCCAGACAGCGGTGGCTGGCGTGAAAGCCGGATGCAACCTGGAGCAGGCTGACTGGGCCCAGAACGTCTACACCAACCTCACCAAGGCAGTCCAGGCGGGCCTCGTGACGGAGGACGAGCTGCGGCAGCTGGTCAGGCCGCTCTTCTACACCAGGCTGAGACTAGGGGAGTTCGACCCGCCCGAGATGAATCCGTGGGGCAGGCTGCAGGCCTCCGAGGAGGTGGAATCCCTTCAGCATCAGAATTTTGCCGTTCTGGCCGCCGTACAGTCCTTCGTCTTGTTGAAGAATGCGAACAACACGCTGCCGATTGGTCGTGTTAACAAAATCGCAGTAAGTCGGCGTTTCTGTTGTTTGGTTTTGTCGATTGAAACACTTCATGGTTTTGGTCCAATCAGTTGGGATGGAACCACGTTTGAGGACATGTTTTGGGGGACGTTTTGGCAACCCACCGAATAATTTTTTGGGGGTGGGGGCCAGGTGGCAAATAGGCCTTACCCAATGGCCAAATATCATCTCGAATGTTTTCTAAAAGTTAGAAGAATTATATTGTCATTACCTGTCTTTCTTTTATATCCATTATCTTAGATAATTGGTCCGTTTGCCAATTCTCCCCAAGACCTTTTTGGCAGCTACGCACCGCAAACCGATCCCAAATTTATCTCAACGCCCTGGGATGGGTTGAGACGTCTCGGGAGGTCTCAACGGCTGGCAGCCGGCTGTAACAACCCAATCTGTGACCAGTACAACCAAACGGCCGTCATGGATGCAGTGACAGGAGTTGATCTTGTGATTGCGTGTCTTGGGACGGGTACTGAGCCTTTTTTGAGATATGGCGAGCACGCACAAAATTACCCCAAGCCCCAAATAGAACCCCTTATTGTGTCTACCATAACCCCTAAAAGCTTGTACAATTCCGGGGAAAGACGTGACGGTCAAGTTTTTATTGCCTAAATCATTCAACCAGGTCGATGGTTTTAACTCAAGCCTTTCATGGCTGTACCTTCCAAATACAATACAGTGTATTTCTTTCCCTTCCCGGGTCTCACAGCTTCTTGCAATTATTTTTGCTGAATTATGAGATGCTAAACATCTTGCTTTTGTCTGTCATTCTATCCTGTGCGATGGTTATTCTAGTCTTTCTATGTATCTAATACATAACAACAGGATGCCCTAAGAGATACCTGGACACCTTTTGGTCTTAGAGTACAGGTGTTTTCGAAACCTCGACTGGGTTCCGGCGTAGGCGTCAACTCTGCCTTAATATGATTATTTGGAAGGCCCATTTTGTCCTATGATACCCAAAGGGAAATAGTCCAAAGGTTTGCCTTACACTGAAGCATTAAGTATTGGAAATACTTCAATTGTTCTGTATTAGCACCACATAATTAAATATGAAGGAGAACATGACCTGTGTTTGGGCGCATTCCGCCTAAAGTTAGGGGACAATAACTCCTATATACCAAAGCAAAGGCTGAAACCTTGGTTTGGTGAGCAGACTTTCTCTGCCCGCTTGCCGAAAGAATCCATCCCTTCGGATTCTCATGAGAGTCAATGTTCTTCACTTGAGAGTCAATTTAAGTGAACACTAGGGGAAGGAACACAAAGGAACAAGATTAATGAAGTAAATAAAAGATACCCTTTTGGGACAAGAGTTTACAGAGCTCGTATCAGGAGCTTGCGACACCATAACGGTTTCTTTATCAACTGGTGTTGTTGAGGCCCTCACATGACCCGTCACGTGACCAAGGTTTAATGAAGCTGTACCATTTTGTGTCTAGGGACTCAGGTGGAGAATGAGGGACTCGACAGGAGAAACATGTCCCTACCTGGCCACCAGCTGGAGCTCCTGCAGAACGCTGTCAAATATGGTATGTCGCATTCCTGTCAACACAAATAGTTTGTGATCTTGTTTTCCTTAATACGTCTGAGGACCTGGGACAATGGGTTACCTTCAATAACCCCGAGGACCTGAGGCAGAGTCCTCGGGAGGTTTTCGTGCAAAAACCATATGGAACATGTCCAGAAAAAAAAATAATTCCAAACAATAGCAACATAATAAGGAGACACTAAGGGTCTTCGTATACATGTAGGTTTTGGGTTGGGGTGGGATTGAAGTCAGGGTGGATAGTGCTACAAACGAAATAAACTAATCACAAGTGTAACTTATTTATTCCTTTATTGTCACTATACTTGCCTTTTTAACCTGGGTCCAATTACATCGTGGTGCTGAGCGGAATTGTTTCAAGACAACAATCCCAATCATGAGAACCAAGATGGGAATACGAGTTGAACCAGTTCAACTGATGACTCCATCAGAATTACTAGTTGATAACTGTTTATTAACTTGCTTCAGCTGGTTTCTGTTGATACCAATTGATTTACCAGTTGATACTACGTAGTATAGAATCCAACACATAGAGACCAGTTATTTCCAATTGAAACCAGTCGACATTTTAAATAGAATCTTCTTGGTTTCAACTAGAATCGTCACCTACAAAAACTTTTGGGGTTCTAGTGTGACAAAGCCCACTTGTGGGTTCTTTTTGACAGCAACATACTCGAAATGATATTTAGGCTGGTCAACTGTTGGGTTTTTTGCTAAGCGGATTCCCCCCCCCCCCCCCCGCACCACCCTGGAAAATTTCTGTTCTTATCAGTTCCATGAATTTGGCTACTAAATCTTTACACTGCAGCTGTAGGCAAACCCTTGATTCTTCTTCTGTTCAACGGCGGTCCGCTCGATATCGGCTGGGCTGACAACAGCACAGGCGTCCACGCGATCATGGAGTGTTTCTACCCTGCCCAAGCTACGGGTACGGCTGTGCATAACGTCTTGATCAACAGTCAATTCCCCACAGACGCCAGTCCGTCCGGGAAGCTGCCATTCACGTGGCCAAGGTCACTGGACCAGGTAATCACAACTCGATTCGCTTATCGGTTGCTTTGTAAGACATTATTAGACTAAAAATGATAGAATACTATGAAAGAATACTGATTGAACTTCAACTTAACTTGTGTTTTTTTTTGTAAAGAGTCATCAACCAGAACCATTTCGAGAGGTTCTAGGGTTCTAGAGATCCATTTTCCTGTAACATTTTGAAATCCAACATGTAATTTGACAGGAAAACATATGACAAAAAAGCCAGACCGCATTTCCTAAAGTCGCAAAGGACTTAAATGAAAACTGCAGATACTGAATATTTGTCTCTGGCCCATTTACAAAATGTTTTGAAATATTTTTTTTGTTCGGGGGGCAATCATTACAAATGACCTAACAAGTTTGGAATGTGAGAACACATCAATGGATTCGGGTAACACAATAATTGTTGTTTCTCTTTATTAGGTCCCTGCCATGACCAACTACAACATGACCAATCGCACCTACCGCTATTTTACTGGAGACCCGCTCTACCCCTTTGGCTACGGCCTCTCGTACACTCAATTCAATTACATCAACATCACTGTGGGAAACACGACAATCCATCCTTGCGATAACCTGATGGTATACGTCACACTGGTAAACACTGGGACTTCCTATGCATATGAGGTACGGTTTTTCGGTGACGCACTTATACGCTATCCTATTAAGGTACTTGTAGCCATTTGCTGTGGCATGGCGGGTGGATACAACAAATGGGGGTGCATACCAATGTTCTCCAATACCTGTGCTCCCCAACCCTAACCCTAACCATCTAACCCTAACCATCTAACCATAACCCTAAGGATTTTGGGGAACTGTAAAACATACATGTTTTGGGGAACATAGGTATTGGGGAACATCGGATACAACCCAATTGAAGGTTAGTATTCGGAGTCGGTAGATATTTGGGTAAATACAATTTTTGGGTAAATATTTGGTGTTACCACACCAAATAGCGCCCCTATCAAGTCTACTTTAAAGGATGTTACAATAAGACGGAGATCAAAAGATCAATGACACAGATACACTTCTTGTGATGAAAATTTTCATTATACCAATGGAAGGGTCAAACATGTTCAACTTCTCAGTTCGAGTGACCTCGTGAATGACCTGGCCACAGTCTAACAAGAGAGGTCGCTGTTTTCGTAACAAAGTCCACCATAATGGCTATTGGTAAACAGCGATACGACCAACATCGAGACGTTGATCTCCCGTAGTTGGTGCAAAGTATCAACCACACCTTGGCAAGGAAAGATCTTTAGTCAATTCAACAATGGTCAACTACCGTCCGTGGGTTCGAGTGATGTTTGTCAAACTATTGTGATGCCTATTTCGCGAACAAACTCACTCGAAGTGCAAGTTTAATGTTGTATTTGAAATGTGCAAAGAATATTGAATCATGAGAACATAGTAAAAAAAATAATACTCTCTGTTTTTCGTTGTTTTTTTCTGTAGACTGTTCAAGTCTATATCAAATGGCACAATGCATCTGTGACCACGCCCAACATCCAGCTGGCAGCTTTCAACCGGTTCAGGACAACCCCGTACAACAAAGTGACCGACTACCTGACCATACCGGCCCGCGTGAGGGCAGTATTCACCAACGCGTTGGTACTTGAGCCCGGGGTCTTTACGGTGTACGGCGGCGGCCAGCAACCAGACCAAAAGAGACAAGTTGGGTCCAACGTGGTCAACACGACGTTTACCGTGGCAGGACCCGTGACGCCTCTTTCAACATGTCCATAACAACTCACTCCATCAATGTTCATTTTAAAAATTAATACCCTTTTGATTGATTGAAATTCATCAAGTTATTTAGAAGGGCATCGATAATTTAAAGTAACGGAATAAAATGTGAAATTGAAGCAATAACATCCCAAGTACAGTGACATCCCCAGAACAGTGACATCCAAAGTAGAATGACATCCCAACTAGAATGACATCCCAAGTATAGTAACATCCCAAGTACAATGACATCCCAAGTACAGTGACATCCCAAGTACAGTGACATCCCAAGTAGAATGACATCCCAAGTACAGTAACATCCCAAGTACAATGACATCCCAAGTAGAGTGACATCCCCAGTCTCAGTGGCGCACCCAGAATTTTTTTTTGGCGGGGGGGGGGGGGGGGGGGGGCTTCGCAATTGTTTTTTAAAAAAATTGTGGTTTTTTTAGGGGGCGGACTATTTTGACGTTGGTGGCGCCACTTACACCCCTATTGCACCACTTACACCCCTGCTATACTCGAAAATGGGCCACATACAAATCAACAAGGTCAAATCGTGAAACAAATTTTAAAAATGACAACCACCTGGGGGAGTGGGGCTGGAGGGAGGCTCACCCCCCCCCCCCCCCCGAGGGTCCCCACCCCTTGGGTGCGCCACTGCGGGGCCAGTCTAACATCCCTAAGTCTGACATTTCCGCGAACTCAGCTCAGCAGGTGGAAATGTCAATATGCATTTATTGAAAACTGCAGTATTCATGTATGACGTTTTCAAAGTACATTATCTTCTTTCCCGTCTACCTCATTTTTAACAAAATGGTAATTAAATTAATGAAACCGTACATCCTTTTATGTATCTGTTTGAGTTTGGCATTCCTAACTTAGCATTTATTGATCTTGTACTATTGTAGCCACAGACGTCGGGTTGCATGGTTTAGGTTATTGCTCTTAGGTTGCTGTATTTTGCTCTTGTGTTGCTTTATTTCCTACCAAGTAAAATAATAAAAAGAAACAAGGTCTTCTATTGTAACCACTATAGCTTCGATTTTACGAATCAAAGATCCTTTATTAGAACTGTAAAAACGTGCGGCTCACACGTTCCGATTCTATTCACTGAGACACCATAGTTAAACCAAAACCCACATTAGCACTATAGCATTTGGGTACCATGAATCACAGATTTTTAGTGGGCTACTTACCCCTGTAACGTTAACAAAATAAATATAATTTTTCGGTAAAACAAATGTGAATCAGACTAACATAAACCACTAGATAATTTGATTTACTATAACAGCAGATTCTGGAACAATCAAATAAACACGAATGTGGCATGGAATTGAACTGCATTCGGTGTTTGACTCAACATTAATGAATTTTGATTGCTTTGAAGACAGTCAATTCAGGGCAAACACTGCGCAGTGTTAATCACAGTATTAGGCAAAGTAAATTCAGGCAAAGTAAATTCAGGCAAAGTAAAAGCTTGACTTGGGACGTTAAATATTTGGTAACAAAGTAAGTCATTACATATAGCAATAAATTTACAAACATGTTAAGAATCACTCATTGTTGCTGTTATATCTCGGTGTCTTGTTTTTGATGCCATTTCGGTTAACAATCAGTCGACGCAATCGACACCATTTTCGGATGGTCTACAGATAAGAGTTGGGAAGAAATACAAATCTATACAGGGTGAGTATAAAAAGGCAACTCAAATGGCAGCACAATTTTTTTAAATGAAATTCTGCATGTGGAATTATAAAAACTATCAAAATAAGATGTGAAAGCCCAATCCATAAGCTTTCTTTTAGTATAAGAATCATTCAAGTCACTCATGTAGTTTTCACGTTACGGAATTTTAAACACAGCCACCGTTTTAAAGCTCTATCCACGGATCACAAAAAAAGGTAAGTGTTCTTTCAGCATAACGAAAACAATTCACATTAGGATGTGTGAAATTGTTTTCGTTTTGCTGAAAGAACGCGCACCTTTTTATGTGTGATCCGTGAACAGAACTTTAGAACGGTGTCTACATAACGTAAGAATCTAGGCCCTATCGAAGTAGCCGAAGCAGGAAGCCTCCCGTTCGACCTGATCGTGCTGAGGAGCCCGCTAGCTTTTTCAAAATGCAACCAGTTTAAAATACAGATTTATGGAAAAATAATTTAATGGCCCCGAAAATTTGTTGGATTTTAGATGCTCTGTGGTGCGATCTGAGGCAATTGCTGACCACTTCGACCAGTTTGTTTTGTATGGGGGGGGGGGGAGGGGGCATGGCCCCCGGTAGCTCCCTCCCTGGTTCAGCCCTTGTCCCTCTTGAGAAATCAAGTATCATTCAGTGTAATTTACGCTTATAGCGGTTAAAATCTCAGATATAGCATCGGAATCTTAGCCGGTTTTGTTCTTGTTGAGTAAAAGCAAACACAAAATCGCAGAGCAAGCATTTGCCCTATTTGAAAAGATCGTTTTGTTTTCGAGTTTCCGGGAATGTAATAAAAAAATAAGACCGGGTCAAAAGATAGTTAAAGAAAAGAAAGTTCCGTTAGCCATAACAAGACAAGGGAAATAACATTCGCAATTGAATCACGATTTTTGTTTGGCACAGAACAGAACTGACTCGCTCGCAAAATTCGATAGAGAGAACACAGCACACGCGGCGATCCCGATTATACCTTTGTTGTTCCCAGATTCCGGTAATCGAATTATGATTTTTGTTTATTGGTAGGATAAAAGAGTTGAACTTTTTGCAAAATTTGATAGTCCTGAATAATTCAGCACCGCGCTGTATGAAGAGAGAGTTGTTCGGAGATATATAATTCGTTATTTGATTTATAGAACACTGATTATTGTTGAGAAATTTCTGTAGGCCTAACTGCTTTGAGGTTTAAAAAAGGCCTGTTTGGGAGTGTTCCAAAACTATTGAACAAAAAAAGACTGAAATTTTTAATTCTGTTTGCAAATGCCGATTGCCTTCCGGAGTACTTTTGTTCTTCGAAGGTTGCCTGGATTGCGAGGTTGTGGTAAAATTAAATAACAAGTGTATGTCCTGCTTAAAATAAAAGGTGATTCGTTTCCTTTTAAATTCTTAATTTTCTCCTTGCGAAAGGCAGCGTATGAGTTGAAAGCAACTGATGTAATATTTACAAAAATGAACAAAGCCAAATCAAAGAATTTGACTGCGCATGCACTTGGAATTCAGTTATGAGTTGGAGACAATCAGCCGATCGAACCTGTCAGGGCCGTTTGCTTTTACCAAACAAGTGACATAATATTTTATAGAGAACAACCAAACGACCTTTGGACCGACTAATTTTCCCCTCAAGTTGAAGTGGATTAATTCAAGTCCTCCGTTAGTTGCCGAGGAACATCATTTGAGGCTTTGCTATAGCCCTTCACGACCTATAAGTAGCGAACCGACTAGTGGCGTAAGTTCAGTGTAAGTGCCAGACACCGAGTACCAGATTGTTACTCTCCACTTCGTCAAGAAACAGTGTTGGTATAGCACGCCATTGGCAAAACATACATCAGTTGAAATTTTGTTTCAGGCTCCAGGTCAAAACTGTGGACTCAAGGTTCTTAGCCGAAAAAAACCTTGTTCATCACGAACTGCAGATACAGCTTTTCCCTATAGATAATATACCCTTAGTACTTGGTACAGAAATTACAGATAGGCAAACGTTGCAAGTTGTTCACAGTGACACGGCAGAAGATGGATGCTGCGACTATCACACTAATTCTGAAGATCATCATCGGAGTCGTGGGGATCTTCGGTAACACCGTCGTCTGCGTTGTCATCGCTAAAGTGCCGGCGATGAGAACCCTGACCAACGCCTTCATCTTCAACCAGGCTGTCATCGATTTCCTGGGGTCCTTATTTATGATTCTGCAAAACAACCTCCAAATACCGCCGGCAGTGAGCTCCAATTCAGCTGTGGCATTCCTCCAATGCTTTGTATGGAGATCCGCGATCATTTTGTGGATCTTTTTTGTCGCCTCTACACTCAACCTGGTAGTGCTGACGACAGAGCGCTACGTTGCCATTGTGTACCCGTTCAAGTACCTGACGTATTTCGACAGAAAGCGAGCAACAGCCATGCTTGTTACAGTGTGGGTACTTGCTTTTGTTTATAAGAGTAACAATGTTTTTCTCTATGAGATCCAGGACCGAACTTGTATATTTGCAAATTTGTCGAGAGCTGCCAGCGTAGCAATTGGAACTATTACGTTCCTCATTGAGTATCTGATCCCGTTGATCTATATGACTTTCTGCTACGTCCACATCATCCTTCAGCTGAAGAGCGCCTCGTCTACCGTCCACCCCGAGCCATCAACCAGTCAGCAAGGGCAGAACAGCATGAGTGGCTCCCTGCTTCGCGCCCGACGTAACACGCTGAAGACCCTCTTCATCGTCTTCGTGACGTACACCATCTGCTGGACGCCCAATCAGATCGCCTTCTTCATGTTCAATTTTGGGCTGCCGTTGAATTTCCAGGGGGCCTTCTACTACATCTCTGTGATCTTGGTACAGCTGAACACCTGCGTCAATCCCATCATCTACGCCTTGAAGTACAAACAGTTTCAGAACGGGTTGAGAGTTCTGCTCAAACCGTGTTTTCCCAACCTTGCAAGGAGACACGACCAGGAATCGGTGCCAACCATTTCGCCCAGAGTACAGCCAACAGCATCCCATGCCCAACCAAATGTTGAGCAGGAGCCAGAGGAGAGCCCTTAACAATACACAGGCAAGATAACGATGACTTGAGAACTGAAGATGCTGAAGATCCTGTCCTGGATTCAAGTATAAGAGAGACGGTAATTCTGCACTTGTACCAAAGTAACACATTCCATCACTGAGTCAAGGCTAGTAACTCTTTGTGAAAGTTTGTAATTTCGATTTTACATTGCACCAGTCTGTTTCTGTAGGACACACATTACACATGTAATTAGAGACGTAACTGTACAAGAAAGTGATAACTGGAAGTACATTTTACTTTCGTCAATGCATAATTTTAAATGTATTCAAACACCAATGAAACTATTCGAAAGTTTCAGAAAGCTGTTTTGTATTCAAACACCAATGAGAATATTCGAAAGTTTCAGAAAGCTGTTTTGTGTACACAGTTTTGTCAAAACGTATCAGTGTGTTTATTCAAAAAGTCAAAAATTGTAGTGTTGACATACAGTGTGGTACAATAAAGGCATATTGCGGTGGGCGTGGCTAGCCACCCTTCCACATTTGAAAAAAAAAACCACTAAACATTCTTTCCAGAAATTATGTCATTCAAATTCTCAGTTCAACAACTCTCAGATCATTATTAATTTAAGTCTGAGCCACAGCCTCTTAAAAGTCCTAAATCCGGCAGTGTGTAAGTCATGCTAAAGTGATTTGACGGCTGCTTAAGATCCTGTCCTGGCTTCAAGTATCCTGCTCTGGATATATGAGAAGGCATACGTGATCATTGCTCACCCGTGTAATTTGTAACATAGCTTGTGATTGTCTTGCGATTGACTTGTGATTGACTCTTATACAACTGTGCCAGAAATCCTTAATCGTATATGATAGAATATTGATGAATGTTGTTTTCTTCTTCCGAGTACTCCTTTCGATTGCAAAGTGCTGAAGACACGCTCTGTTAACCCTAAAAGGGCCGGGGCCCCTCGACTTTTTCCGCGATAGCCTTGAACAAAAAAAACGTACGAAGGAGCCCGCTAGCTTTTTCAGAATGCAACCAGTTTGAAATCCAGATTGATGGAACGTACGGAACGAAGAAATGTAGTGGAGGACAGTGATTACCAGGGCTTTAGTATTTATTTTTATTCGGCGAAGCGCGTGCAAGCGTGGGCGCACTACGCACACGCGCGCACGGTTTTTACCGTGGTGCAAAAGTTGCGTTAAGCCCATATAGTCCAGGCAAAATACTTCATTTTTTGAGTGAACCTCAAACAAATTGCAACAGATTTTTTTTTCACCACGGTGCATTTCTATAAGGTCCCTAAAATGACATACTAAAAGTCCAAAAAAATCCAAGTGGTGGAAATATGCCTAATTTGCATAAATCAAAAATGGCCGAACATTTTTTGACTTTCACATTGATTTGGTCATATTTCTTATATTCGTTAGCTTTTTCAGGTACTTAAAACGACAATTGTAGTCCGTTTACATTGATTTCATAATTATTCTAGTCCTACGTAACTTTCAAGATCCCCATCTTTCCCAAATTTGCCATATGCCGTATAATAATTTGCATAAATGCAATATATTAATTTGCATAAATTAAAGTTAAAATTATGGCTGTCATGTGTGGACATGTCACAATTGAATTTTCCTGATAATCCAAGTTCAGTTATTTACTAAATATCACACCACAATGCATTTCTATAAGGCCCCTAAAAAAGGTCCAAAAATCCAAGTGGTGGAAATATGCCTAATTTGCATAAATTCAAAATGGCCACTTAAACCATGATTGAGTGGTCGGGCACAACCCGACCACTGATTGGAGTTGTTGCGATTAATCCTCTTTCTTTCTTTCTTTCTTTCTTTCTTTTTTTCCGGACAATAAGTTTTCCACGGATTTTCTCATAAACAGTATATGGTATGAACTTGTAACTTTCACCATATATCGACCCTCGTCCCAAGTGGTGCATATTTTTCTGACTTCATGATGACGTCATTGGGTGTCAAATTACAAGCGATTTTAGAGAAAAAAATGGGCCAAATACTTTCACCTATAACTCTTAAACAAAGTGATCAATTACGTTTCAACTTTGCAATCAGATAGACCATTAGTTGATAAACATTTTTTGTCGTGTACGTGAACTCGCTTGACCTTTACTTCCGGGTCTACCGGAAGGTCAAAATTACGTGAATTCAAAATGAAGACTTAAGCCTAAAATTAAAACAAAGCAAAATTTCTTCCGAACGGTTTACGGGATGATCATAAAACCTAGTGTGAATTTGTACTATGTTACGAAGATGTTATAAATTTGGTTACGTCATCATGACGTAATGTAAGGGCAAAGTGATGGAAGGGCAAATTTTGACAAAATAGTTTGAGCTATACTTTTGAACTCAGTAGAGTATCGTGTTCGTTTTTTTCTTGAGGTTGTAGACTATGCCTTGAGTAACATTTCTTGTTCCCGGACACGAAACCGCTTGACCTTTACTTCCGGTGTTACCGGAAGTGCAATAAAAACAGAATATAACTAGGAAGCGGAAGTATTTTACTACATTTTACTACGTTTTACTATATTTGTTGGAACAAATAAGAAAGCGGCTGCTTACAATAACAGTACTGCTACCACATAATTTCATCATATTTGTTCACCAGGGACTGCAAAATCACAGCTCTTATAAGAATAAACCCAGGGGAGGATCCAGGAATTTGTACAAAATCACACAAAGCATTCAAAACTAATATTCTTTTTTCTGATTTCTTTCGGCGTAACTCGCATATCAACACTGATTCTTTAATTCGTACCTTTATGCAGAAATTTAATAGTTCGACAGTGTAGCCACAAACTTTTTTTTCGTTATCTCAGTGCAGAAATTTAGGAAACCCATGCGTGCAAAAGACATAAGCCCTTTTATTTTTGATATTGAGATAATCAAATGTTGCATATATTAAGCTCCAAACACGTCATAGAGGCTCCCTCAAGTCTACCGATTCCGATTCTGACCATGAATTCAATTCTAATATTCTCGTCCATTTTCTGATATTTTTCGCCATAACCGATTGAAATCGCACCTCGCCAGTTTTCCTCTCATATCTGAATGCTGAAAATTAATATTTCTACAGCGTGTAGCCACAAACTTTTCTGTCGTAAACTCAGCGCAGAATTTTATTATGCCCATGCAAAAGAAAAAAACCCATAAAAGCCATTTTATGATGAACTTAGCATATGTTGCATAAACTCCAACGACGTTAGAGGCTCCGTCAAGTCTACCGTTGTCGTAAATTCAGCGCAGAATTTTATTATACCCATGCAAAAGACCAAGAAAAAAAACAAAATAAAAGCAATTTTATCTTAAAATTAGCATAATTATGCTTCATAATCTTTAACGACGTGAGACGCTCTGTCAATTCTACCAATGTCGTAACTTTAGTGCAGAATTTTATTATGCCCATGCAAAAGACAAAAAAACAAAACACCAAACCAGCCATTTTATTTTAAGATTAGCATAATTCTGTTGCATAAACTCCAACCACGTTAGAGGCTTCGTTAACTCTACCAATAGTCCCAACTGGTTGTATGCTTGAGTAGCCATCCATGTAGCACCAGATGTGCGCTTCCTGATAGGCCTACAAGTCTTAACAAGGTAGCAACAAGTTCAACTGCAGGTTCTGTGATTTTCTTTGTGAAAAACACAGGGTAATGGATGCAGGGTAAAGGGAGGGGTAATGTGCAGTTCAATTATGATTAAGTCACTGTAAACACAAGAAAATATGTCAGCCCGACCACTCTGCGTTTGTAACTCAACAAACGCGAACCTCTAGTTTTCATATTGATTTTGCCATAACTCTCGTCCTACATTGCTTTTTGGGGTACTTTAAACAACAATTTGTCCTTTTACATTGATTTCATCATTATGCTAGTCCTGGGTACCTTTCTAGGTCCCTATGTTTCCCAAATTTGCCAAATGCCGTATAATAATCTTCCCATACAAACGGACAAACCGCCAGCACCACCATCACTACTTGAGGTCATCAGATGTGGGTGTAAGAAGCGTTCTTTCGTTTTGGACGGTTAGTCATGACGGTTCATGACAGCTCGTCATGACGGTCGTCCTGGCAAATCACATTCCTAGCTAAAACGAAGGGGCGTGATCAATGGATCTTTGCCAATCAACTGGCTCCTCTGTACGGTAAACTTTGTTGTTCGGGAATAAAGACTTTAGATTATTGTTCAAATAATTATGGAACACACACACACACCTACCTGCCAGGGACTGCCACGTCGAATGCCATGGGCGTCGCCAGGATTTTTTCTAGAGGGGGGTAATGCACATTTCGCCCCCCCCCCCAAAAAAAACCCCCAAATACCTGTACTTTTGCCAGCATATTTTCAATTTATCTTTTTTCGAGGGTGGGCATGGGGGCATTTACCCACCACTTTTTTGATGATAAAAAGTAGTAATTGTATAGTAAAGTCTGTCAGGAGCAAGTGTGGCCCATTGGGCCATGGACAGCGCCGGCATTTATCTCCGGTTTCAGAGAATATTTCTATTCCCCCTGGATGGGATGCTAGTCCATCGCAGGTTACTCCACAGCTAATACCGGCACCCATTTATACTCCTGGTTGGAGAGAGGCAAGCGTGGATGAAGTCTGCCCTAGGACACAACATAATGGCCAGCACCTGAATTCGAACTCCTGACCCTCTGATCATGAGTCACAAACCCTAACCACACTACGGCACAAAAACGGAGTTTGATCACTGCTTGCTCAATTGGAAGTTGGTTGCTGCCTCGACAAATAATATGGAAGACATAATCTAACTTTTGAAGCGCACTTCTGGTGCTGCACATGGCTACCCGAAAATAAAAACGTCAAACTTCAATTTGGAGATTGACGGATCCTCTAAAGTCCTTGGAGTTAATGTACACAAAATTATGGCTGTTTTGTCTTTGCACAGACGTAATAAAATTATATTTTGAATTATCGAAAGAACGGTTTATGGCTAGACGGTACGAATCATAATTTTCTGCATAAGCAATAAAATATGCTCAATATTTTCTAAAAGAAAAAAAAAAGGATTTTGTGGCTTTTTGGTTTTTGCAGGGCATAATAAAAGTTTGCTCTGTTATTTTTTGGTCTCATTTTAATAGTTTATAAAATTAGGCAGCTGCTGAACGGCAGAGAGGATTTGCAACCGCCCCCTCTAAATCTGATACTGTAGAAGGAGGCTTGTTGGAAATGAGAGGCTGCAATTATTGTCCATTTGTCTTTTGTTCTTCCTCGTTTCTACTCATGAATATTAATTTGTGAAGACAATTTATTTTAAAGCCAGCCATCCAGTCAAAGTAATAGAAGCAGAAAAAAAGCTGCCTAATATGGGAGACGTGATCCACTTTTTTTGGTTCACATTATGACTACACAAAAACATAAGCAGTGTCGGTAGACTTCAATTTGGAATTTGACAGAGCCCCTGAGTCCCTGGAGTTTATGTAACATATGCTTATCATCTAAAAATACATGTTTTTTATTACGTTCTGTTGAAACTAAACTGGTGAGGTACCATTGCAATCAGTTATGGCGAAAAAAAGAGAAGTGTATGAAATAAAATAATTCTTGTTATTTCGCCCTGGGGTTGTGATGCGTGTGCCCTTGGGCAAAGCACTTAATTTGCCACTCATTTGGCCCACCCAGGATTTTTTTTGTAGTGGGGGCAAAGCAAATTAATTGTCCCCCAAAATCCTTGTACTCTCTCTAGCATATTTTCAATTGATCATTTTGTTTTTGGGTGGGCGGGGGACATTTGCCCACCCAACCCCCAGTGACACCCCTGCAGACGCCCATTTTGTTAATGTGTATTAAATTAATAGCAAATATGACTTAAACTAGGCAGGAGGCACATGTCGTGCAATGTTTAGAATTCTGAAAGAAAAGAATTGAGAAAAAAACCTCTTCCATGCAGGCACAGATGAAGTCGCACAGAAAAATGAAGGATTATGGGGTATATTGCAAAAGTGGCATTTTAGTGTTTGAATCCACATGTACATAGTATATATAAACACATGCACTGGGTTCAAAACTACATGTAGTGATGAAAGTTTGCCAATTTATTCTCGCAATAAACAAATGAACCCTGTAATCCATCATGTTTTTGTACGAGTTCATCGGCGCCCTAAGATAGTCCCTGCATGAAAGAGATTTCTTCCTGCTCCTTTTCTTAAGAACTTTAAACCTCGCGTGGTAAATAAAATAATGTAGGGCCTATGGCCTTGTACCCCTTTTGAAACTCCCGCACTAATCCCATTCAAAGTGAGCAACTGCATGGGCTGGCTTTCAATTTCCATTGTTGTTGCATTCGATTTCAATTTGCATTGTTGTTGCATTGTTGTTGCATTCTAAAGTCTTTATTACGAATGACAAAGGTTACCGTACAGAGGAGCCAGTTGATTGACAAAATTGTATTGATCACGCCCCTTCGTTTCAGCGAGGAATGTGATTGGACAGGACGACCGTTATGACGAGCTGTCATGACGAACCGTCATGACTAACCGTCCAAAAACGAAAGGACGCTAGAAAGACTTGTGCGAATAGAAACTGCACGTGCCGAAAGTATTGTGTCTCTTGTTCAGCTGCTTGCACTGAAAACCGTGGCACTAGTTGTGCCAACTCGCCACCACCAGACCTTGATCCTAGGCTGCTGAAGATTATAGTCTGCCACATAAGTGTTCATTCTAAGATACAATGATGTACGTGTAGATGATAACAATCAGACTAACATTGCATGCAAGCCAATATGGATGATAGGCCGCCAATATGAATCTTTGTGATATTTCTGTATTCATAACTGAACTTGGATTATCAGGAAAAGTACAATTGTTTTCTCCCTTCACAGTAATCATATAATGATAAGAAGTAAAGCTACGTTTTCATTTCATTTACTATTCCGTATTTTGTATTTTGAGTTGCATATTCGAAAGTGATATTGTTAAGTGATTTAGCGAGAACCACTTAAATAATTGCGACTTTAACTATGATTGTGTTTTTATTTAATTGACTTGCTACTTGTTCCTTTTTAGTTGTTAAGAATTAGTATTTAACTTTGTCATTCTGCTCTTGGATGAAGATTACTCAATATGTATCTTGCGCCTCTTAAATTAGACTCAATAAAAGTGCAAAACCTGATGAATAGTTACCCACGCAACCCATTTTCCATGGCCTAAGTCCCAACATGGGTCCTAATTGTGCTGTAACTTCAACTTTACTTTACTTTATTTGAATTCATGCAAATTAATATAAGGCATTTATGCAAATTATTATACGGCATTTGGCAAAGTTGGGAAACATAGGGATCTCGAAAGGTACCCAGGACTAGAATATAATGATGAAATCAACGTAAAAGGAAAAAAAAATGTTTAAAGTACCCCAAAAGTAATGTAGGACGAGAGTTATGGCCAAATCAGTATGAAAATCATATAATTAGTGGCCATTTTGAATTTATGCAAATTAGGCATATTTCCACCACTTGGATTTTTTTTTTTACTTTTGTTTTCGGGACCATATAAAGATGCTCTGTGGTGTGATACACAACTGAACTAGAAGTTATTAGGGAAACTCAATTGTGGCATGTCCACACATGACAGTCATAAATTTAATTTTAATTTATATGCAAATTAATATACGGCATTTATGCAAATTATTATACGGCATTTGGCAAAGTTGGGAAACATAGGGATCTAGAAGGGTACCCAGGACTAGAATAATGATGAAATCAATGTAAAAGGACAAATTGTTGTTTAAAGTACCCAAAAAAGCAATGTAGGACGAGAGTTATGGCCAAATCAATATGAAAATCATATAATTAGTGGCTATTTTGAATTTATGCAAATCAAGCATATTTCCTCCACTTGGATTTTTTTGTACTTTTTTTTCGGGACCATATAGAGATGCTCTGTGGTGTGATATTTATGTATACATACATGTAACTGAACTAGAAGTTATTAGGGAAAATTCAATTGTGATGTCAACACATGACAGCCATAATTTTAACTTTAATTTATGCAAATTAATATACGGCATTTATGCAAATTATTATACCGCATTTGGCAAATTTGGGAAACATAGGGATCTTGAAATTTACCTAGGACTAGAGTAATGATGAAATCAATGTAAATTAAAGGACTAAAATTATTGTTTAAAGTTCCTCAAGAAGCTAAAAGTATGAGAAATATGACCAAATCATTGTGAAAGTCCTAAAATATGCGGCAATTTTGGATTTATGCAAATTAGGCATATTTCCACAACTTGGATTTTTTTGGACTTGTAGTATGTCATTTTAGGGACCTTAAAGAAATGCACTGTGGTAAAAAAAAATTCTGTTGCAATTTGTTTGAGGTCAAACCTTATATTGCCTGGACTATAGAGATGTGGCGGAAATGCGGGACCTGTCTCTATTCGTCTCAGAAACAGTCCACGATAGCGCTGCCACCAGGCGGAAAATTTATAGGCCCTAAACCTCCGGAGTTCCGCCTCACCGGTTTAGTACTTCTTGATCTAAGACTAAGGTTCGCCGTCAAAATATATGACCAAGGTGAAAAGATAATAAGCAGGACAAGGTCTTATTTTCCTGAATATACTTATTTATACTATAAGAAATAGTACTCTCTCTCTCCACTAGTCAACAATGTTATATTAAAATGGCTGAGTGCATTCAATAAAATATAGTAAACTTTGTACTGGGGGGAATAATAGTTGACTCAAATTATTCCAGTAAACAGTGCTGAACTTAAAGGGCTAGGCAACCTCAATACCTACAAATAATATCACTAGTTAAAAAATAAGTACCACTAGGCAATTCCGTCTGCCAGTGGAAAAATAAGTATCACTAGGCAATTACGTCTGCCAGTAGATAATAAATAACTTGGCAACTCCGTCTGCCAGTAGAAATTAAATAACTTGGCAACTCCGTCTGCCAGTAGAAATTAAATAACTTGGCAACTCCGTCTGCCAGTAGAAATTAAATAACTAGGCAACTCGGTCTGCCAGTAGAAAAATAAGTATCACTAGGCAATTACGTCTGCCAGTAGATAATAAAAATAACTAAAACTCCATCAAAGGCCTCTGACAGGTCAGCCAGTAGTTTCTTGAATATCTTAGCAGCACTGGAAATAATTCACAGACTGCAATTATCTATCTTGCTCCTCCACTCCACTCCAATTATTAATAACTTACGAACTGTCCCAGCTCCTCAGCTCCTCCTTGGCTACTCAAGCAGCTCCTCAGTTTCTCAAGCTCCTCCTCAATTTCGCAAGCTCCTCCTCAGTTTCGCAAACTTCTCCTAAGCTCCTCCTTGGCTTCTCCTCCGTTTCAGACTCCACCCTATAAACTTCTCAATACTATCACACTTCCCTAGGCTCCTCCTCAGCTCCTCCTCAGCTCCTCCTCAGCGATCAGCAGTACAAGATTCAACCCACAAGCAAAACTAACCAACCAACCCTAAATCAACCAAAATCTGTCCTTTTTATACCATTGAATTGCGCGCCATACGCGCGGCGCTCCATACGCGCGGCGCTCCATACGCGAAGTAAATAAGCCACGCCCACAAGTTGGAAACTGGCAAAAATTACTATGCACAACAAAGTTTTCAATCACCTGAGAAATCAATAATTTATGCTGCAAATTCATCAATCAAAATATACAATAATCTCCCCTTTCTACATTTTAAGTTAAACCTAAGACTGGGATCGGAAATGACTGAAGTACATCAAGAAAACCCAAGAATAAAGTTATTACCGAACGTAAACAAACCTAGTCCCATTCAGTAAAATACAGTGACCTCATCTCATAAATATTCATAAATGTCCTAGCAGACGAAAAGTGCAAGAAATTCTGTAAATAATTCCTTATTCATAAATAATCTTCCAAAAACATACTTAGAGGACTGAACTAGATAAAAATTATATAAAGGCAACTTTCTAGTGTGTTATTCCTAAGTTTTAAAGACTAAATTAAGAAATAATCGTTTAAAACTACAGGCCAATCCGAAACAGTTTGAGAGGTCTAGAAGGCGGCCATCTTGAATTTAAGCAAACCCTATTTTTAGCGTACAAACACATGTGCGCTGCAGTAATGCATGGGAACAGCTGACATCGTGGTAAAATAGCGATAAATTATGCCTCTTAAAACAATCATAACTTGGAGGAAATATATTCTACATGGATGGAGGTTAATTTAGGGATAATCTAGACATAAGGTGAGTCTAAAGAAAATGACTGGGGGCATTTTCGTCACAGAGATATTCTATATAGTTATGGTTAAGCCCGGTTCATACTCGGCGCGAAAGCGAAAGCGTACGCGAATTTGCGAATTTGTGACGTCGTGGCAAGTTTTCTCGCTGCGAATGCGTAAAAGTTGAACATATTTCAACTCGGACGAATTTCGCAGCGAACGTGCCATGGCGTCAAATTCGCTTCGCACTCGCATTCGCGTGAAGTATGGACCGGGCTTTACGCGCACCTTTTTTCCCCGTAGGTTTGTATGGAAAGATATATTTTTATGTCCGTAAAGTAATATTTCTAACCTGTAGTAGTTATTTCTCCAACAAAATTCAAAATGGGTTATCAATCTGCATGTTCATTTCGAAGTTTGGTCCATTTTATTTCTCGTATTTATTTCCCGTTTTAAAATGCTGTGCTTAAAAAACCCTGCATCCAGTTGTTTAAGTGTGCTATTTTCTTCATCAACAAACAGAATAATTATCATTTTGAACGTCATATTTCCGTAGTTGCTGCGCTGTCCTCCTAATTTAAATTCACGGCAGCTTTTAAGGGACAACGCCCAGAACATGTTTTTCTCCATTGCCCCTCCTCAGGGTATGACATATGCCGTAATTAGATGCAGTTTTGTACTGTTGGATAAAGGGGGGGGGGGCGGGGATGCACGCCCCTCCCCAGCCCTTCACTAAAATTTAAAAATATTGAGCAAATAAATTTGTGTTAGTTTGCTCTGCGTGACTCTGAAATGTAACCCAAGGTATCATTGAAAGCGCACAGCTTCAGCTTTAAGATGATACCATGCTTCTTGCTTGTACACAAATAGTTTGGCCATAATAACCCTCTCAAGTGGGGTAACCTTTTTTTGATACACCCTGTATATATATTCTATACATACGATCTTTATAAAACACTTGAATAAATCCCTGTCATCTGATTGGTGGATCGTAATCACATGTAATTGAATTATTCGTCCCAACGCACAACACGCAGCGCACAGTGCAATGGAAGTTTTATTGCACTGTAGAACTTCCATTGCACGGTTTCAGTGCTGCCGGTGTCAGACGCTGCGTCAGTTGGTACAGGACTGGTTTTAGAATAAAATCCTTCAGAACCATGAATGAGAAATACAGGGTGAAATATATTATATCGATCATCAGGACTTGATCAAACAAAATTTAGTGAAGAAAGTTCACTTTTGGGGGAAAAACATAAAAATGTAAAATTCCTTCACGATTCGAACCTGCAACCTGCAGCATTCAGACATCCGATTTATCACGCTTTTACGAATCCACGCTGACCGCCGTGGAATATTAACTATAAGAAGCTTTATATTCTGAATCATGTGACATATGTATTCGTTCAGGTGACACGTTTGATGCATACGTTTCACGGTCAATGATTTTACCGGATGCACGTTACTACTGTCACGGGGCCCCATCTAATGGAGAAACCGCTGTGCATGTTATTGTGCACAGCAACTGCCCTTTGACGAATTATCTGAACAATAGCTAGCATTTCATCCACCATCGAAGGGGCCTTCGTGACAAAAATGATAGCGTGCCCGATAAGTCTACATAGGCAAATGTATTGAACAACGTTAAGTTTTTGCAATGGGATGCTTGAAATACCGTTTGTAAAATGAAATAAATAAAATAAATGTGTGAACAAGCCCTCTACGTCAAGTTGTCTTTATCGTCCAAATGTAAATGGCACTTGTAATTGTAAAAAAATTCGAACTTTTATCTCCCTGTTTTTTGCCTGGCCACCCTCCCCCCTCTACCACAACAGCCTTGACGACCTTGTGTTAACAGTAGAATATACATGTACTTCACAAGCCTGGTGGTTGGATCCCAACAATACAAATCCAATGAGAGTTGGCCTGGGTCTGATCTTTGCCTCAGAAATTCTGGGTGTAAAGTTCAACCAGGGTTAAAGGGGCACTCACGATGCTTTTAGCTGTGTCTCAAAAGAGAACTTGTGGAGTATGGATTTTTTTTTTGGACGCAAAAAAGTACGGAGTAATTATAAAATTATTTAAAAATGTACTGACGATGTCAGTACTGTGGCACACCGCAGGGTTAAAACACAATGGTCCTTGAGTATGGAGTGTCGAATGGAAACTAATCGCAATCGTTGAAAACTGGTGTGCAAACAAATAAATGTTTTCATCGGCTGATGGTATCCCGTTCATACCTGTACTTACGTGTATTCGACTTTGGTGCCCTCATGCCCAATTGCGAACACCCAAATTTTCTCATAACTTTTAGCGCTACAACCTATTCCGCCTGAGACAACATGTGGATTGGGTTTTCAGTCCCTACCTGATTCCGTGGGTTTTCCCCAGAATATTTTTCTGGGCTTTTCCTCCCACCTCTCTGTTATTTCTTCTCATTGTCTTCTCTCTACAGGTTTCTTCAGGCTTGCGAGCTACGGTGCCTAGGGCACTTTTGAGGAATCCTTGGTTTCATTACCAGAACAAAAAAATAATAACGTTACTACACTACCGCCTTTGATTTTTGACTCGACTATCCAAATTTCCCGAAGAATATTCGTGTCGGTCGAGATCGTAATTTGGTGCAGACTTCTCAAGCCAAATGACCTTACTGAGGTCAACTCAAGCTCCACTCTAAAGGATATTTTGAGAGTTTTAAGGAGATCAAAGCGTCATTTGAACATCAGCCGACCTTTGAAGAAAACAAAAAGAAGGGGAAACAACCGCGTCGCCGCACCACTTTTGGGGCAGGCTCCATTTACAGAAGCTGGAGACTTTTTTTATTTTGGCCTTGATGTGAGAACAGTATTTTAAAAATGTTGAGTGTTTTAGCCTTAAGTGGCAGAAGAACGATGCGCCACAACATGTTTATTTACATATGATTGAACTGTACTTGAATAATAAATTTCACGATCAGTAAACAAATATTAATGAATTACATGGATATACATTTTTTTTAAATAATTCATGTAAACTTGGCGTCACATATGGTCTTCGTCATAGATGATTGCAGGCCAGTAAGTAGCAGTATCCATTAGCAGAATAAGTTCAGCCGTTGCTCGTTTCTTCTACATTGTGTAGTCCAGCTCTCTTCGTATAGGCACTTTGAGTTTCAGTTTCAAACTGTTGTTTGAATTGAAGCCTCCTGAAGGTGGGGGAAGCTGTTTCTGATTCTCAAGTTGAGTTCGACATTCTGTGAGTTTGGGTCGCTTACCGTGGAGACAAGGTATGTAGATTGCTGACCAGACTCGAAATAGTGCCGTGTATGGTGATGTTGGGGTTCTCCGATGTTCCCCAATACCGGTGTTCCCCGAAATCCTTAGGATTGGGGTTAGGGTTAGGGTTAGGGCTAGAGCTAGGGTCGGGGAACATCGGTATTTGGGTATAGGAGCATATTGAGCAGTCTCTTGACGATGACTAGAGCAGGCTAGTCGAAACGTTGAGACCGAAGACAAGTTCTTTTAGAACAAAGCAGGACTGTTCTTATCAAAACTTAAACTACTTAGCAGAGTTGATAATAATCAGGACAAGTTCTTATCAGAACTAATATCTACTGAGCGACAGTAGTTATTACCACATGGTGTAACCGCAAACGATACTGACACTCCACCACGCAAAAACTAATATCTTATTTTAAGCCTTTATATTCTTTCCTAAGCTTGAGTTTAACGCCGAATTCAGCACTGTAAAAACTATGTTGAGAGTTTGAACACTTTAATAAACTCTTCCAATGGCTTCCAATTGGAGAGAAGAAAGAAAAGAAAAAAAGCCGTTAAGGCCAAAAAAATTAATAACTCGGTCTCTGGTCAGCGCGCGCGTCGATTTTAATCATGGGCGTCAATCTTTTTTTTTTTCAAAATGTTCCGCGGTAGCTCCAACAGCGCCCTCTATTGCCGCACCTCCTCATTTTTTTTTTACCAAAGAGCACCAAGGAATGGGAAATTGCACCAAGGCAAATGATCGAGAGCACCAGGGCAAATTATGGAGGACACCAATGTACATGAGGACACCAAAAAAGCAAAATAGTACCCCACCTTGTCTGTACAATCCAACGTTGAAGAAAAAAAAAAAGCCGCGTCGCCGCGTCAATTCCGGAACTTTGGTCTGACCAGAGACCGAATACTTTTTTTTTTTGGCCTAACAATCAGGAAATATTTCATTTCGGCAGCCCAAGTTGAAGTGTGCTTTCATTGGGCCCACATTTTGTTCGATGGGACTTATGATGTGCACGATATATAGCGTGCCCGATCTAAGTGTTCTTTCACAGATACAATGAAGTAGACTTAAACAGCAAGCTTCGCATGGGACATTTTGTAGCATGGGTGCTTGGATAAGAAACAACTTCACACATGACAACCTACAGCCACATGGATGGAATTCACGTCATAGCACAGCAACCCGCACAGAAACGACTTCTTTTTTTTTTAGACAGTGCAGTCTTCGTTTTGCTCCAATACGACCATTTTGAGCGAAAAGCGCGGCCTTTGTCTGAAAGTAAATTGGCATGCAGTAAAATACACTTATTAGGCCTAAATATATTTGAATAAGAAAAACCAAACTTCTCTAGCTGGCAGTTCATATACTCGTCTTGTCGAGTATTGTCAATGTGAAAAGTTCAAAGCACTTCAGCCATGCCTCGAATTTCGCAGGAACCTCGGTTTCCAATTCCAAGTAGGAATTTGTCCCTTCGCTTCTAACTAACATTCGCGTGAAGTATAAATCGACTTTTACTCACACTAAGCGAATGACGGTAATATCAATAGATTTACATTGGTTCAGGCCACTTCAGTCGAAATTGGGTTTATACAACTCTTTTTAATAAGAGAATCTTTTAAATCCTGAATTAATGTTGACTCGTTATGAAGAGGGTCGACAAAACAAGAGTCTCACTCGTTCAGATACGAGACCGGTACAGCGTAGGCAAAAGAGAAATTAACAACTAAAACCATTTTAATTCCACTGAATTTAGCCAAACTGTAGATCACATTATTGCTCAGACCTTTTTTTTTAGCCAAACAGTGAGATTTCAGACGTTTCCGGGTTCTCTGTATACGCGTGACACTTCTGACCTAGTGCCTCTGGCGCATGGTACGCAGCTGGGGTGGGAAATAGATCATCGACAGGCGTATTGTTTTGCGTAGGCCACTGAGGTTTTTCACACCTACAATGTCATGACACCATCATTATTGTGTGTCAATTACCGAGAAAACCGTTATAACCTGACTGCAAAAAAAAAAAAAAAAGCGCATAGAAATGTTATGCTTGTTTCACATATCACCGTGCCTACAATACCAGCCGTTCCGTTACTTTACCATTCCTTTACCTGAGGACAGTCCGTCCATTTGAACTACTGTAGTTCCTGGGCGAGATAGGGCGATGGCCGAGAAAACCAATTCTATTTCCTATTGTTGGCCTGCTGTATTATTAAGTGAAGCGGTCTTTCTGGATAAATCAACTCTGCTAGCGGAGCCATTCAAACTTCATAATGCAACACATGAAGCGTATAAGTTCCTATAGTATTGAGGCTCGCAATAGAAATCAGTATCAAAGGACGTAGCATACAAATCAAGAATCAAATATTCAATTCGTTCCTCGTCTTTATGAATGTGATATCACAAAACTAGACTATTTTGACAAGGTTATTGGAAACTGAGCGAAGAATGTAATCTAGAGGTCCAATGACGAATTCACAAGATATTTTTTTTGGTTTTATAATAGGAAGTTAACTATACATTTTTTACAAAGCGAAATGTAAATTATCTTGCAACCTGTCATGCAAATAAGTTGCTCCCACAAAATATCACCAATTTGCAATGCTAATATCGTTCATTATTGAATTACTTATCCACACTATTTCTTTTATCGACGTTACGGGATAAATAAGTACATTCAACCGAGGAGAAAAACAACCCGACCTTCAAAGCCATTAATACCAAATGATTTAATTTTGTTCACTGGGCCTGGGCGAGTAGTAGATTTTCCTACTCGAGTACTCGAAAAGAAAAGAAATACTCACGAGTAGTCGAGTACTCGCGAGTAGTCAACCTAATTCCCATAAAAGCAGGGGGAAATGACATATGTAAGCATATTCATTACTCAGGATATATAGATAAATAAAGACAACGCAAGCCTATAGCTGGTCACAGAGCACACTTGAGTCAGAATTGCTCAACACTTTGTAAAATAAATTGTATTGTTATATCGTGTGCTTGGATACTTTAATTTCATTGGTCTAGGACGGCCATATGCTGTAAAATTAAAATGCATGTCAAACAATAAGTGTGATATCGCATTGCGCGCGTTGCGCGCGCGTGTCCAACCTGCCAGTGCGCTAGTTATGTGCAATGCGAACTGCAACTTATCAAACGGACATTAAAGCTTTCAGTTATCTAAGATTACATCGCAGTGATGTATTTATTTCTCACGAAGTAAGTTATAACCATTTATCTTTTTGAGTTATTGGCACGATATAACAGCACAATTGTTGACTGCTGTGATGTGGGATATGCCGTGTTTAACTCCCTTGGGGCACATAGCACCCAAGGCGAAAAAAAGGTCATATCCGTATCCCACATCACAGGAGTCAACAATTGTTAACTGTAGTAGAAGTAGTGTAATGAAGACAAAGTACACAAAACAAGCGGCGCCAGACTATTGTACACGTGGTGTATATGACTAGGCAAGCCTCGTATAAAGCTGGTCCCAGTCCAGTGTAAGTCAAATTAAAAAAGAATACTGCACTATTGAAATGATACGTTTCATTTGCTTTTGGTGCCTCCTTGAAAAAAATGATGACCATCAGGTCCCCCACCCCCAGTTTGACCCTAGTTACGCCTCTGCGTTTGACAGGTTTAGGCTCGGGAATGAGATCCCTCAAACATCTTACGATTATTCAAATAGGCCTAAAATAATAGTGAACAAGTGGTTCCTTGACCACTTTATAACAATATTCATTGAAATTTGTGATTGCAAAAAATGCCCAATACCATTTTTTAAAAACTTTTTTGGTTGAAATACAAAGAAATATACCCATCCGAACTGTAATTTGCTATACTTTGACCCGTTTTGAGACAGATTTCCATCGAAGGGCTATCAGAAAAGTATTGATCGATGTGGTTATATTATCTTACAGAGAGGTTTTTTTTTTTTAGCTTTACTTATAATTGCATTCCTGTAGACGTGGATAACTGTGCAGTGTGCGCCACTAGCTTAAAGTTAACAGCTTAAAAGATTTAGCAATTGAGTGGGCTGTCTACAATGTGCTTAATGTACTTATTTATAACGTGTCTACTTATCAATATACAGGTGTTTAATGTACATTTACAATTGTCAAAAAGCTGACCCTGTTAAGATCCACCTGATAGCAATTCTATGGCGGAAATACCACAGTGCACTTTGTGAGAAACAGTGCGTATATCTCTTATAGATTCAGAATAATACTTGACATAAAAAGAAGGGGGGAAAGTGCGAATTGTTTTTAATATAGGTGTATTTTCAGTGAATGATAATGCACAAGGTATTCGCGCCATTCGTGGGTAAGAACGTCCCAGCCGATGGGGTCAGATAAATCAGACGACTAGTTACTGGCAGATTCACTTGCCCAGAAAGGACAGGACCGTCTCGACATACCAAAGAGCTATATATGAGGAGATTGCACGTATTGAGTACAAGAAGGTAAGAAGTACTCAATGTGACCAGTACTTTTAATTGGTTCTATTTTCGCCCAAAACAAAACACGGATACATAAAATTGTTTTTTTTTTTCGGTAAAATATGAAAATATAAAGTCCACTCTCTTAGACGTCTGATGTAGTTCAATAAAAAAAACACCTTTTGTTTGCCGACACCAAAATGGTTCTGAATGAAAACTTTTCAAATCATCACTGTACATGTATGATGTCAAAGCTGGACTGTACCTTTTCATACTTGTTTGTAGATTTGAATGTTCATCAATTTATACGCTTCCGTCTGATTCATGACCCCAAAAAGTAGTTTCCAGATTTTGTTTTTCATATTCTAATTACAGACTTGCTGACAAAGAAGGTCAAGTAGGCAGTCGGACTATTTCGTCAGTGGCAATGCCAACGCAATGCGAGACCCATTAATACCCATCATTGCGACATTTGACGAAGGATGAGCTCAAACTACTCAAAACTGCAAAAAGTACATGTGTCAAGTCAAGAAGCAAAACGGCGACAAGTTTCCAGGAGCTATACATTGCATGAACTTGTGCTTTCTCTGCAACTTTTATTCGACACCATGAAGTTGGCCTACAAATGTCTTGAAGAGTTCTTGCCGTTCAAGAATACACAGGGCGGACTGAAGAGGGATGATGATATTTAATGCTGAAACGCCGGATAATGAAGCCAGAAGTAGTTCACGCTTAGGCCCCCTTTACACAGGGCTGCGACCTTTGTACTACCTATGAGCGACCAAAAAATGGCCAGGACGCTCAATGGTCGCCTAAACCCAGAAAATCCTGCTTCTATGTAACTGCTCCAGCTATCATTGTGCCTCCCTTGAACCACCAAAACTGCAATATGCGGGTATTTTTATGTCGAGCTACGAACGACCTGTGCGTCCATTGAGCCACTCGCCTGCCTCCCCTGTGCTTCCTCTGTGCAACCTACGGCGACCCACGCCGAATGGAGGCACAGCGGTCGCCACAGTCATCGTTCAAAGCACGCTCTTTGTCTGCCAAAGAAGGCACAAGGGAGGCAGAAGAATATCGCCAGAGGGCCAGGGGCCTGCTTTAAGGCCCCGGAAAATGTTGGATTCTGGATGCACTACTGTGATGAAATATACTGAAGTATACTGAAACTTATAAAACCTGAAAGGATATTTTTGGTTCAAGTTAAAACAAATGGTTCCACTGGAAGCGGATGAATTTCTTTTCATAAAAATATTCACACAGTTCTGACTCACCAAACGATGTAGCTCTCGGTATATTTGCAGTGTTATTTGTTTGTTACAGGGAATGACAAATATAAAAGACTAAAAGACAAAATGCATCTTTATGTTTATGATCAGTAGATCAGGAGAAAGGTATAAATGCCCCTATTGAAAGATCGAATGAAAAAAATCCTGGCAAGTATAAACAACTTTGCCACCATTGTCATGTCCGAGGTTATTGCTTTCCGGTCAAAGTTTCCATTATGGGATTTTATGGCGGAAATATCATAGACATGTCATGATTTTAGATACCTTGAGAGAAATATCGATTCTGCACTGTCTGAAGATTTAGAAAATACCTCCTCTTGATATTTTACAGTGTTTGTGCTATACTTTCGAAGCGCCGCGCTTGGCCGCGGCAATAAAACTAGAAACGAACAAAACGAAGGAGATAGTTGTAGAACAAGCATCATGTTTAGCGTAGCGGCGCAATTTCATCGTCGTAAAACACTACTGGCTGGAACACATTTTTGCCCGGGAGTAGGGGGTGCTGAAGCATATTTCTACGGAAGCGTATGTAGGACATGACCGAAAATATTTTTTAAGCCCACTACTTCGCCCGGGCGGATTACTATTTCGCCCGGGCAGATTACTATTTCGCCCGGGCGGATTACTATTTCGCCCGGGCAGATTACTATTTCGCCCGGGCGGATTACTATTTCGCCCGGGCAGATTAGCATTTCGCCCGGGCGGACTACTATTCCGCCATGGCAGATTACTATTCCGCCCGGGCGGATTACTATTCCGCCCGGGCGGATTACTATTCCGCCCGGGCGGATTACTATTCCGCCCGGGCCGATTACTTTTCCGCCCGGGCGGATTACTATTCCGCCCGGGCGAATTACTAATCCGCCCGGGCGAAATAGTAATCCGCCCGGGCAAAATAGTAACTGACGCCCGGACGAATTAGTAATCCGCCCGGGCGAAATAGTAATCCGACCGGGCGAAAAAGTAATTCGCCCGGACGAATAAGTAATCCGCCCGGGCGAAATAGTAATCCGCCTGGGCGAAAAAGAGGGCCGGATAATTTTTGTTTGGTCATGTCCTAAATATACGGAAGTGTATGTAGGACATATTTTAGGGAAAAAAAATGTCCGGCCCTCTATTTCGCCCGGGCGGATTATTAATTCCCCCGTGCGAATTATTATTTCGCCCGGGCGGATAACTTTTTCGCCCGGGCGGATTACTATTTCGCCTGGGCGGATTACTATTTCGCCCGGGCGGATTACTATTTCGCCCGGGCGGATTACTAATGCGCCCGGGCGAATTACTATTTCGCCCGGACGGATTAATAATTCGCCCGGGCGGAATTAGTAGTCCGCCTGGGCGGAATAGTAATCCGCCCGGGCGAAAAAGTAATCCGCCCGGGCGAAATAGTAATCCGCCCGGGCGAAATAGAGTGCGTCAATTGTTTTATTTGTCCGTGTCCTAAATACGCTTCCGTATAAATACACTTCCGTATAAATACACTTCCGTATATTTCAGCACCCCAATCCAAAAAGTTGGGTGTGCTGCAGCGCCCACAGCACCCTCCCCCCCCCACCCCCCCCCCCTCCGTTCCCGCGGGCTTGCCTGGCCGGTATTAAGGTCGCACAAGGGAGGCCCAAAGGTGGCAGCCCTGTAAAAAGGGGGTCTTACGAAAGCAAGACAAACTTGTCCCGCTTTATCGTCATACTATATACGAGACTTTTCTTAAGCATTGCATGCCCATTGCAAAGTGCAACTGACACGTCCGAACTGCATGAAAATCCAGTACATGTATAACAAAATATCCATCATTGTAGATTATTGGATGTTATGTGCACTAACTGTGTGAACATATTTTGTAAAAGGTCTTAATGAAAAAAATAAATGGTATAATCAAGTTTCAAATTTGCAATGTAAGTCTATCATTCTATCGGTTCTTCTTTATTGCCCCTCCAGTTTCCCGGTCCATTCTTTAGGCCAAAAAAAAAAGTCTCCGGTTTCTGGTATGGAGCTTGCCCAAAAAGTGGTGCGGCGACGCAGCTTTTTTTTTTTACCTGTCTTTTTTGCTTCAAATGTCGGCTGATGACTGCAAATGGTGCCCGACTAAACTTTAATAGTGCAAGTATATGGGAGTCCGGAGAGGCCACATAAAGCTTATTCTCGATCATAACCCCATCTAACAACACGTTAAATTGTGCAGCAGCAGGATTCCAGTCGAACCAGTGAGTTTGGCGGTTTTGAGGCATCATCTTTTGTTGAAAAAAAAACTTTTTCATTTTGCCGACGCGCATGGATACGGCGACGCGCGCACATACCAGACACCGGAGACTATTTTTTTTTGGCCTTTTATAGTGCCAATGGAGTGATTGTGGCGTTGCACCTTCCAAAAGAATGCGGACAGGTATCGCCTGTCCGCATTCGTGCAAAATAATGGAGCGCTTGTACACAAAAGGGTCGGACGTCATGGGTGGAGATCAATTCCCTCAAAAGTATTGCATGCACAGAATTTGTACCGCAACCAATTCCCACAGCTGCATAGGTTTGCATAGTGTCGATCGAAGATCTACATCACGAGGTAAGTTTCGTTACGCGTTTTATTTGCCTTGCGTTCAAACTTAAGAGGGTATGTCAATTATCCCATAATTGATCACAAGGGGTGAGCGGTATAGCTTTGGATTTTGGGTGAAACGTGCATGGGTACGCAACTACATCATGCTTTGACTAAGAGTGGTTGTACGTTTTAGTTGGGCAGATAGGGGAAATATTTGGGGGATAGTTCACTTTGATGATAAAGCATGGTATTTGGCACACCGTCAGTGTAATGTGAAAAATATTTGGCTGTAGATTTGTAGGCCGATACAGGTAGAATAACATCCAATAATCTACGCAGCTAAGGGCGTTACTGCTTCGTGTTGGGACGCCAATTTTCATCGAGATCATGAGGGAGTATCAGGGCCGGATCCAGCTTTGGCTCGCTGGGGTGGGGATTGTAAGCTTTCAAAGGAAATCTGTTCCCTTATGAATGGTTTGAATAGTCCAGCATTTTTTAGGTTCTATTGTCAGTCGAAATATTAAAGTACTGCACTCCGACGCACATAGACGAAGGAATACATTAAACCGTGCACGCTTCAGCTGATACAGGTAGAATAACAAATAGTGCAGAACACAATGGTTCGGGGATATAAAATAATTCTGTTTTGAATGCAGGCATGGCTTATCGGCTTTATAACACCTCACCCACAGATTCTGCATCTTCATTGGCCGAGAGCGAGTCACATGGCATTCGCTATTTTTGCTGTCGTGCTGGCCAAACTACCCGTAGCAACCAAAGTACTATACCCGTAACAACCATAACAACCAAAGTACTACACGCATAGCATCAACGCAGATTGTGAAAATATTGTCCAATTTACCGGTACATGATATACAAAATTTGAGAAACACTAAGGTTTACGTACTCAATTTCATAGGTTTGTTTATTAAAGGGGCGTGGTATGATGCATACGGGTGTGCCGTGCGCGTTGCGCTTATCGTTCCCAAGCACTAGCGCTACAGAGATGGATCCAAACATTTCGTGAAGGGGCAGTTCGAAAAAATATATATACTAATATGTTATTTAAATAGAAGTACATTTTCATTGTATTTAGATTAAATCAATCAGTACTGCTTAAAATCAGAATCCGCGAAGGAGGTGTTATAAAACAAAACTTGACTGCTTTATCTCGTGGTGTAGTAAAACTAGCCTCCCACCATGATCCATTGAACATTTTATTTTCCCTCGTTTTCACCTCGGGAAAATGGATCGCCTCGGGAGGCTAGTTATATTTCACCACTCGAAGCAGTCAATTTTAATTTTGTTTAATAACCTCTCTGCGAGGCGGTTCTATACTTTCCGCGGGGAGTCGGGGAACGTATTCAAAAAATAACGTGTCGTCGCCCATGCGCCGGAACTTCTGGAGGTGTCTAAAACAATTATGTCTGTGCCTTTCTACAAATTCAGGTTTTTGTCCCTGAAGAACATTCAAGATTGTTTTTGAATTTTTTTATTTTAACGAATCGAAGTTTTTTCTTGGGCGTCTGCAATGGAGTACCGAAGTGAATACCTCAAGCGCACGGAATGTGTGTGAACAGCCCATGGAGCTATATTAAAGCTATAGTCCATCATTTGCAGCCATCCGAAAAAGTAACTGGCGCATTATTGTTGAAAAACATACTTAGTTGAAAGATAGTAAGTGACCTAAACTCCCTGTGAAATTAATCTTTCTGGCAGGCTATCATTTTGAAGTAATCAACGAAAGAAGGCCTTTCCAACGGTGCCTCTTAAGACGCACCGTAGGAAAATTTAAATTAGTAGTTAGCTGTTTCGGTGACACACCGAAACAGCTCTTGTTTTCGTTAAGATTTTTTAGCTGTTTCGGTGACTCACCGAAACAGCTATTGTTTTCGTTAAGATTTTTTTTTTTTTTTTTTTTCTCCTTTTTCAGACTTTTTCTCCATAGGTTTAACACACGTTTCTTCCACCAGTCCACTTTGCAACTTTTTCAAATCCGATTGATTTCAGACTTGATACATACTTAGACCACCACCCACAAATGGTCCTAGAAGAAATTCGTGACCGTGACGTCATCAGGTGTCGGGTTACGTAACATTAAAGATGCATTTTTCCCCATATGTTTTGTACACGTTTTAAAACACTCCACTTTGGCCTCTTCGTAAATCCGATCGACCTCAGACTTGATACATACTTAGACCACCACCCACAGATGGTCCTAGAAGAAATTTGTGATCGTGACGTCATTAGGTGTTGGGTTACGTCACATTAAAGATGCATTTTTCCCCATAGGGTTTGTACACGTTATAAAACACTCCACTTTGGCACTTTTGTAAATCCGATCGACCTCAGACTTGATACATACTTAGACTACCACCCACAGATGGTCCTAGAAGAAATTTGTGATCGTGACGTCATCAGGTGTTGGGTTACGTCACATTAAAGATGCATTTTTCCCCATAGGGTTTGTACACGTTTTAAAACATACTACTTTGGCACTTTTGTAAATCCGATCCACTTTAGACTTGGTACACACTTAGACTATCACCCACAGATGGTCCTAGAAGAAATTCGTGATCGTGGCATCATCAAGTGTAAGGTTACTTCACATTAAAGATGCATTTTTCCCCGTAGGTTTTGTACTACACGTTTTTCTTCAAATCATACTTTGGCACTATATGTCTGATTGACTTTTCACTTGGCAGATGACATTCGAAGTGACTTCATCAAGTGTTCATCATGTGCACAGAGAATTTTAAATGTCCGAAACAGCTTGTGTTTGTCCACAAACACATTTCTAGTTTTTTTCTTTTTTTTTCTTCTCCTTTTTCAGACTTTTTCTCCATAGGTTTAACACACGTTTCTTCCACCTGTCCACTTTGCCACTTTTTCAAATCCGATTGATTTCAGACTTGATACATACTTAGACCACCACCCACAGATGGTCCTAAAAGAAATTCGTGACTGTGACGTCATCAGGTGTCGGGTTACGTCACATTAAAGATGCATTTTTCCCCATTTGTTTTGTACACGTTTTAAAGCACTCCACTTTGGCCTCTTCGTAAATCCGATCGACCTCAGACTTGATACATACTTAGACTACCACCCACAGATGGTCCTAGAAGAAATTTGTGATCGTGACGTCATCTGGTGTTGGGTTACGCCACATTAAAGGGGCATTTTTCCCCATAGGGTTTGTACACGTTATAAAACACTCCACTTTGGCACTTTTGTAAATCCGATCGACGTCAGACTTGGTACACACTTAGACTACCACCCACAGATGGTCCTAGAAGAAATTTGTGATTGTGACGCCATCAGGTGTTGGGTTACGTCAAATTAAAGATGCATTTTTTCCCCATAGGATTTGTACACGTTTTAAAACATTCTACTTAGGCACTTTTGTAAATCCGATCGACGTTAGACTTAGTACACACTTAGACTACCACCCACAGATGGTTCTAGAAGAAATTCGTGATCGTGACATCATCAGGTGGTAAGGTTACTTCACATTAAAGATGCATTTTTCCCCGTAGGTTTTGTACACTTTTTCTTCAAATCATACCTTGGCACTTTATGTCTGATTGAATATTCACTTGGCAGATGACATTCGAAGTGACTTCATCAAGTGTTCATCACGTGCACAGAGTATTTCAAATATCCGAAACAGCTTGTGTTTGTCCACAAACACATTTCTAGTTCGTTTTGTTATTCGGCGCAGCGCGCGCAAGCATTGGCACGACGCACAGGCGCGCGCGGTTGCTATAATTCGTCGGATCAGTGCGCGACATCGCATATAGCTGCAATTCAAAACAATTCAAAACATGATTTAGCAACTTTTTATTTGAAATTGAGATCCTAAAATGTTGTTTTTCTCGGAATATACAGCTGAAGCTGAGCTGAAACTTCATCAGGTTAGTTGTTCAGTATCCTTCATTAGATTTTGAACACTTTTTTTGCTTCAAACGAACAAAATGCACAAATTTAATGATGGACTATATCTTTAAACAGAGCGCTAACTCGTCATCCTGCGCGCGGAGCCCCTTTGAAGCCGTCCTGGGCACAGACATTTTGAATTCATGTGCGTGTTTGTAGAACATAATGAAATTAGATGGATTGGATTTTGAAAGTGTACCATAGATATAGAATAAAAAGACTAGATCGGCAGCGCGTCCACACGCGCCCATTCACTGTGCGATAAATCTCCACCATTTTTGTTGTCTCTTGGGACGCGCAACAAAATTACGTAAAGTAATGGAGCTAACTGTATCTTTCCTCCAGCACGTGACCAAGCTCAACGCGTGCGAAGCTAGAAATGCGCACCGAGTAGTAGTGTGTAGGGTCTTTAGCGGACAAGACAAAAGAAGTTTATGCATAAGGTAACAGACAATGGACTCATTTGCATATCAATGAAACTAATTACCATATGGATGGATGATGTTAGCATAATAAAAGAGCGCATGGGTGTGTGTAAGGTTTACTGGACAAAGGATGGGTCTAAAAAATGTTTTGGACAAAGGGGGCAGCCCACCCGGCTAGATGGAATAGCGGACAGAGGAAAGACCTGAACCGGAATAGTGGACAAAGGGAGACTTGAGCCGGATTATGAATGTCAAACGTTTGAAATGACCCAGACTATCATTTGTATTCATTCAAAGCAGTGTGCAAACAGTGAATAATAAAAACAAAATGCAGGCCACACCAACAGAGCGCCAATTAAGCCGACTAGCTGGAAATCTTGTGAAAAAGTGTTTTTACTCTGGTAAGAATGGGGAGTGCGAGCGACCTTGGGAGAAGTTAATGATGGATCTCGGTCTATCAAGAGCCGCTATGTATAGACATTTAGAGGAAAACAAATTTTGTGAATGGGGTCAATGTTTTAACGCGCTTATAGAGTTACTCATTTACTCATTTCGTTACTCATTTACTCATTTGATTAAATGATGAGTAATGATGAGTAACGAAATGAGTAAATGAGTAACGAAATGAGTAAATGAGTAACGAAATGAGTAAATGAGTAACGAAATGAGTAAATGAGTAACGAAATGAGTAAATGAGTAACGAAATGAGTAAATGAGTAACGAAATGAGTAACGAAATGAGTAACCAAATGAGTAGCAAATGAGTGAATGAGTAACGAACTGAGTAAATGTGTAACGAAATGAGTAGCAAATGAGTGAATGAGTAACCAAATAAGTAGCAAATGAGTGAATGAGTAGCAAATGAGTAACCAAATAAGTGACGAAATGAGTAACCAAATGAGTAGCAAATGAGTGAATGAGTAACGCAATGAGTAAATGAGTAACGAACTGAGTAAATGAGTAACGAAATGAGTAAATGAGTAACGAAATGAGTAACCAAATAAGTAGATATATATTAAATGATTTCATCCGTTCCTTACCATTCGGAGATTAACCTAAAAAGCTTCAACATGAATACTATTTCTGCAGTCAAACCCTATGCTTGTCACCAGTGTGACAAACGCTTTGGACGGAGATATAACCTCTTGAGACATACCGAAAATGCACATGCTGAAGATGAATCCGACATAGACGAAGTTGAGGTGGATAATTCTGAACCTGAATTTAAAAGCAGTAGATTTGAAGATCCGGAAATGGAAAACTATGAAACTGAATCTACGTATGATGAAGACGAAGATCTTGAGGAAAATGATTCCGAATCCGTCACGGAGGTGAAAGATGACGAATCATCTGATGAAGATGAGTCTAGTTCTGATTTGGAAGACAATACAGCCTATTTAGACTGGTTGGGAGAGGCAAAAGAAGCGATTGATGAGATGTGGAGTGAAAAACATGAAAAGTACATCAACGAGGGTATGAATGAAGATCAGGCCACGGAAAAGGCCAACTGGAAGACCTTGTGGGCAGTCAAGCGAATCTTTTTCAACAAATACAAAGATTTTTTGTCAAGTTACATACATCTGAAAGATAATGATACTCATCAAGAAATTGTGGACGAGATCGAAGACAGAGTCAATCATTCCGGTATTCTACTGCCCACAGCTGTCAGCCGGGTCATATCTAAACACCAGGCCAAATTTGACGGCCTGTTCCTTCAATTAGATGAAGATGACGTTAACGAGGAAGACAGTGACGATTAAAGACTAGTCAACGTTACATTAAGATCACTGATGATTTAATTGCAAAGAATACATTTAAAGACAAATTAAAAAAAACACACGAGTGTTTTATTGAGAAATGACGTCAATAAAGCAATGATGTTATCATGTATACACTTACTTCAGTTGTATTTTTCTTTGTTGGTGTTGTCTTACAGTTAAACAATCGGGAAAGCCCTACTGTCAAGCAGTCATATAATTAGTGTTTGGACACGCCCTGTCAATAATCCCCGAAATGTTTACGGTCTTTAATGCTTCATGTATGGCTTTATCACGCACCGTGTCCAACTTTGGGACTTTGTTGGGGTAAAAAAGTTAGTTGCCTTATGACACTCTAAATCTTCAATATAAAATAGAAGTACATACTATTGCTTAAACACAAAAAGACCTAGTTATATATATATATATCCTTGATTTTGTAAACAAGTCCGGCACGGTGGTAGGGTTCGGTGCATTCCTGTACAGACAACGGTAAAGGGGTATTAAGGCTTGAAATCATGTTAAGTCAGTCAACTTCATTGACTTCTTTCACGTACAGATTTTTGAAGCTCCCGCACATGCCGTGCGCTGCCAATTAAGTCCCATTGTCCAATAAAGGGAGTCAGCGTTCACTACTGTTGCGTAACTCCTAGCAATCGATATTTAGAACGCTCAATAATCCATCCCCCACTGTACATGCAGGTAGGTTCAGTCGGTGAAAGATAATTGATATAATGAACACGTCTTGAAAGAATTACGTCTTTATGGATTAGGGAAACAGCGCTATCTGATCATTACTCATCATTACTCATCATTTAATCAAATGAGTAAATGAGTAACGAAATGAGTAAATGAGTAACTCTATAAGCGCGTTAAAACATTGACCCCATTCACAAAATTTGTTTTCCTCTAAATGTCTATACATAGCGGCTCTTGATAGACCGAGATCCATCATTAACTTCTCCCAAGGTCGCTCGCACTCCCCATTCTTACCAGAGTAAAAACACTTTTTCACAAGATTTCCAGCTAGTCGGCTTAATTGGCGCTCTGTTGGTGTGGCCTGCATTTTGTTTTTATTATTCACTGTTTGCACACTGCTTTGAATGAATACAAATGATAGTCTGGGTCATTTCAAACGTTTGACATTCATAATCCGGCTCAAGTCTCCCTTTGTCCACTATTCCGGTTCAGGTCTTTCCTCTGTCCGCTATTCCATCTAGCCGGGTGGGCTACCCCCTTTGTCCAAAACATTTTTTAGACCCATCCTTTGTCCAGTAAACCTTACACACGCCCATGCGCTCTTTTATTATGCTAACATCATCCATCCATATGGTAATTAGTTTCATTGATATGCAAATGAGTCCATTGTCTGTTACCTTATGCATAAAATTCTTTTGTCTTGTCCGCTAAAGACCCTACACACTACTCCGAGTATTTACGCGATGTATTTACTAAGGTCCAAAATAGTACTTTTAAGGACATACAATATATCTTTTCATACAAACCTACGGAAATAAAGGTGCGCGTAACGCAACAATTGCCCCACGGGCGCTGCCTTTGGCAGAACGCGCGTCTGTACGCACTGCCGATCTAGTCTTTTTCATTCTATATCTATATGGTCACGTCACGTACGAAAATGTTTTGTTATTCAAAACTCGCGATGCCTGTACGGTATGGATTATGGCAGCCTCGTTTTTCGCAAAAAAAAACCCTGTATCTTTGGTTGTAAAGAGACGAAAGGGGTACGTACATTTTATACAAATCTTCGCGAACCAACACGCGCGCGTACTCCATTCGTTCGCACTACACTTTCTGGTTGTAAATGACGTCACACTTCGGTACTCAATTCCATGAGAACAAGCTTTTAGTTTAGATGAATTATTCTCCCGCCCCGGGTGTACTAGTCCCCGGTTCCAACTTTATTGAGCTTTATAGGACACAGAACTCAGTCCACCCTGCGAGAAGTACTGTTGGGCCGCAATTCATTCGAAATTGTCATGTAGTAATTATTCCACAACTAATCGTGGGCGGAATCGTTTACCCGACGTCTCTCTATTGTGGAGACCTTTTGTATTGCTGGAAAAATAGTAATTAACAAAACAAATATATTTTTCGGAGTGCAACTAAAACAAGTGCGAATGCACCATTAGCTCTGGCATCTTGCATGAAAGTCCTGCATGAAATCTATCAAAACGATTCCTGCCAGAGCTTACAAATGCGACGCCCAAAAATGCGACGCCGATGGCACATATGGAACACCATACTTTGGATGTATACCTAATATAAAGATACAGCGATTTGTGATAAATACCACGTGACTACATTACTGCACATATTTTGCCTCTATTTACAAAGTTTTCATAAACATCTTTTCTAATTCTTACGAACAAATTTTAAGTATTTAATATATTATTTATTTATTTTTTAAATAAAAATTTGGCAGTTAATTTTTTAGGAAACTTACGATGTTTATTTCTGTAAATATTCGGAGACAGACATATGCAAAATAAACGTACATGATCACCAATTTAAACAAAATGGCTGTTCCTAAAACCGTCAGCAAGAGTACATTAATTTTCACGACCAAGGCATGGCATTTGGTCAACTTTGTCAATTATTTTTGGTCAATTTTCGGGGACAGGCAGACAGACAGACAGACCGACCGACCGACCAACCACCAAGTAACATGTAGAGGCTCCTGCCAGAGCTTAAAACAAGCTGGGGAGTACGTCTTTTAACATCCTGTCCACCGTAATGTATTACTTTCTTTCGACGAGAGAGGAATGAAGAAATTTGTTGATGATTTTTTTTAACGTTGGGCCGAGAGTACAAATAATTGAAATATCTTTACGTGCGAAAGACTTGCAAGTGGAATGGACGGTACCTTAATTGAATGGTCGGGCACAACCCGACCACTCTTTGGAGTTGTTACGATTAATCTTTTTTTTTTCTGGACTATACGTCTCCGCGGCTTTTCTGCTAAACGGTTCATGATATGAACTTGTAACTTTCAATATATATCGACCCTCATCCCTAGTGGTGCATATTACTCTGACGTCATGATGACGTCATCAGGTGTCAAATTACAAGCGATTTTAGCTGAAAAAGTGATCAATTACTTTCACCTATAATTCTTGAACAAAATAATCAATGATGTTTGTATTTCGTAATCGGATAGACCATGAATTGATAAACATTTTTTTTTGTCGTGTACGTGAACTCGCTTGACTTTACTTCCGGGTCTACCTGAAGGAAAAGAAATGAAGACTTTAGCCTGAAATCAAAACAAAGCAGATTCGAATTTCTTCCAAACGGCTTACGGTATGACCCAGAAACCTAATGTGAACTTGTACCATGCTACGAAAATGTTATAAATTTTGTTACGTCATCATGACGTCATCAGGGATCAAATTACAAGCGATTTCAGGGCAAATTTTGACAAAATAGTTTGCGCTAAATCTTTTGAACTAAATAGAGTATCGTGTTGGTTTTTTCGTGAGGTTGTAGACCATGCCGTGAGAAACATTTCTTGTTCCCGGACACAAAACCGCTTGACCTTCACTTCCGGTATTACCGGAAGTGCAATGAAAACCGAATGTAATTCAAAAGCGGAAGCATTTTACAACACACATATAAATTATGATAGTGTTTATTGAGGAATGCCAGACAAAAAAAATGTGTGATGACGTCATCTTTCGAAAGGGCGCCCCGTAGCGGCACATAACACAGTGTTTGCTCTTTCTAATTTGAAAACCATCCGTTCAAATTTTACCAAATCGCTCCTTGATATTCTTTGATTAACGAAAAATAACTTGGCAAGGTTTCAAATTCATGACGTCATCAGACCGGAAGTTACCCCTGTGAGAATTTGAAAACGACCATATTCTGACATTCGATTCATGTCGTATATCTTCGTAGCCCAAGTTACGATATCCATTACAATGTTCACTTTTTGCTGCCAAATACTGTGACGTCATCAAACCGGAAGTTAGTGGTTATGAATAAATACACGCATATTTTCCATACTTTCATACGTCACTAAACTTCACAATGAACATTTATCCACTCCGAACTAAATCATTATTCACTTCCCGTTTTTGAATAATCACGTCATCAAGCCAGAAATAACTTGTGTACATAGAATGTTTACTGAATTTTACCACAAAATAATTGATTGTACCTGACAGGATTTAATTTCGTGATCCTTTGTTCTTACATAAAAATATTCATAACTTAACACGGCAGTGTTTATTGAAAAAAAATGTCTGCCCGACCACTCTGCGTTTGTAACAAACGCGAACCTCTAGTTTTAATCGTATTTATAGTGGAGATTGTACTGTAGCCATACATACGCTTCAGGTTTTGTATTATGAAGTCTGAGTGACGCCACGAGCAAAGTAGATTTATCCTTTAGACCATTCCACTTTACACATGAGGTTGAGGGCAACAATGGTATGAGGTCGCGCTGTGTACACGTAGACTGTACAGATGGTAGTTTATATTCAGGAATTGTAGAGGAGCTGATTTCTAGTTAATATATCCGACAGTCATGGCGGGAAGTGACGAGGCCTCTTACGACAGGATGGATATTTTCCCTACCGCGAGGAATTCACCGAGACGTGCTGCTCTCTTCCATGACGTCGCCGTACTCCTCCTCGGGATCGTGGCCGTCATCGCCTTGGTTCTCGGCCATCGCCCTTTCTCGCCCAGGAACTACGGCAGTTCAACTGGACGGCCTGTCCTCAGGTATAGCACAGCTCCTAAACCTACACGAATAGTACATTTTGCTTAACAAAAAGCGATTGACATTATCCGTGCCGTTATCTGTACATTTTCAACCCAGTTTATACCGATTTTGCAAAGTCTCAAAAACCTGAGCAGAATAACGATTTGTGCTGTTTGCCCCATCCCCGTCTCATTTCAAAGAGATAGTTTGGCTTGGAAAACCCCAGATGGTTTTCTTGTGTGGAAAGATACAATTTTCAGGCCCCTCAGCAATTTGAAGGACGTACATAGTTTCTTGTCTGTTGGCTGACTAAATATAACCTTTTTTTCAGATTCCTGTGCAGGAGATAATAAGGACAAAATATGGGTGTTCGCAATTGGGCACGACAACAAAAGAAACTTGGAGTACATGTAGGTGACAATTACAATAAACTATTATGCATAATAAAGGACCGATGTAAGGATAGACAATTCCACATTGAGCATATTCCTTCCCTCCATAACTATCTGTTTTTTTAATCAGTTGGAAAAAAGAAGACGGTTTATAGATTATTTATCCTATATTAAAAGATCATACCTGTTTGTCTAATGCATCTGTCTGTTTGATTTGTCTGTGTGTCACGTTTTTTTGTAAAAGGCCTAAAAACTCCAGTCCTTATTAGTCCTTACCTGATTATATTCACCGATTTCACTGTCCTCTGAAGTTACAGTTGGCACAGAAAAAAAATATGTTTTTGTTTTTTTTGTTTTTTTTTGGCAAATATGTTTCTGTGTGACTTTGAATAGTTAAATAATACAACATTATCTCTTGACAATGAAAATACTCCAAAAACGTTTCTTTTTGACTTTGAATAGTTAAATATTTAAAACATTATCTCTTTGAAAACACTCATGAACCCCTTCTTAGACATACGTCAATTGAGGGCGCACTGACCAGCTAGCGAGCGGCATCCCGCTGGTATGATATAATAGTAGTAAAATTTGTTTTCTTTTTGCACTGATAGAGACGATCTGTCAGGAACAATCAGAGGATTCCACGTTGATATCGTTGAAGCTGGTAAGATGGTGTGGGGGGGGGGGGGGGATGGTGGGGGGAGAGCCCTGATTGGTGGCGGGGATGGAGGCGTGTCCCATGCCCCTTTGTATAGTCATAACGCCACTGTACTTTCGGTTCAGACGTCCTAAGTCTAAGCTGCATCGATATAATCCCAGTTACGAACATTTGTAAGACAAGACTGTATGGAGCGCCTTCAATAATGTCGTAAGGCCTAAATCATTTAACCCACAAAAGAACGTTCGTTTTATTATCGTTATACTCATGGCCGTCGTCTTGATTTTTTTTGGGGGGGGGGGGGCAAAGCACATCCCCCCCCCCAAAAAAAAACCTTGTACTTTCGCTAGCATGTTCTGAATTTAATATTTTTTTCGAGGGTGGGCGTGGGGACATTTTCCCACCCCACCCCTATTGACACCCCTCGTTTTTTGGTTTTTTTTGGGGGGAGGGGGGTGCAAGCGTTCCTCTTGTCCCCCCCCCCCCTCCCTCGCGACGCCCATTGTGATACTGTGACGAAAGGAACGCCAAGTAAAACAAAAATAAACAGCAATGCTTCGTTTATGTCTGGTCTTTTTATTTTAGTCTGCAGCGTGGCAAACAAGAATTGCCGAATGATGTGGGACGTCTATGAGAACTGCTACGACTCCAAGGCGGGGGAGAGACCACGCCCAGGGATGGGGCTCGTCAGCCGATGGTATGATGGCTGCACCGGTAAGCCAAATCTGGTGTTTCTTCATATCATAATAAGATCACTTGCAGTGCAAGGCAAAATTTGCTATGAATTGCGCACCCCAGACATTTCGATTTGTTACAACAGTGACCTACGTTACCGAATTGTTACCAAAAACTTACTTTGATTATAGATCGTACTGGTACTAAACACCCCGTGAAATTATTCCGTCTGTCTTGCTGTCATTTAGACGAAATCAAGAAATGTAGGTGATTTCCAACGATCAGTCTAGTGACATATTTTTTGAACATCAAAAGAGTTATATAGGCCTAGACGCAATCATGTTTCGTGATCAAAAGGTTATGCATGTTTTTTTCACTGTTTTCCCCGAAAAGTGCAATATCCACCGAGCTGAAACTTCAACAGGTTATGTTTTGAACATTCTTCTTTGGATTGTGAGTGGTGTTATTATTGGAAACGAACAACATGAATGAAAAGCAGATGATCCTGTATGCCTTTACACAATGGGATCACTCTTGCAATCAACGGCGGATCTAGAACACAATATTTTTCGGGGGCCATAAAAATTAGTACCGCTCGCTAACTATATGCAAGATTCCACGCAACGATCGACAAATAAGAAACGACTTTTAAGTTCAGCTTAGGCTATCAGCATAATCAGCACCACCCCCAAAACCTCACATGGACGATTGGACCAAGGTGTTCGTCCGAATCTAATTGATTTGCATAAAATAGTGGCCGCATGAGGTCGCTGTTCGCGCTGTATTTTTAATGCACTGCAAAGCGAGGATATGCCGCTGATCGTCTACCGCGTACGTACGGACGAATAAGGACGAACGCCTTGACCAAGGCTAGCTTCAACGCCGAAGATAAAACCCCACCTAAAATCCATCACTTCGATTCGTTAGCAAGCCGTTTGAAAAAAAAAAAAAACCTTGGCCCCACTTCATTTGTGGCATATCCATTTGTTGGTGGGTCAAATGCCAGGGGTACAGTTTATCGCCCAAGCAAAAAAATCCAAAATCTTGGCAATGAGTAACAACTGTGAAGTTGTGGTGCTTTCACTTTAACCCTAAAGGGGCCGGGCCCCTCAACATTTTCCGCGATAGCCTCTAAAAAAAAAATTTCGCGACCCAAGCTGTTATGACTTTTTAGCCTCGAGCTTTGCGCATCTTTTGATACCAAGAACATAAAAATCGAACCACAGGTTGCCGCGTAGCGAAACATTTTCCGGCGCGTGAAAACTGAATTTTCGCATATATACGTCGTGTACACAGAGCAGAATTGCCATTCGTACATATGAATAATTAATTAGCCATAATTCCAACACCCTTTGACCTGTAGTCATGAAATTTCTTGGGTATGTTTAGAAAGAGTTGCTCTATATGCATGTGCTGAGTTTCAAAAATTTCCGTCACTCGATGGCCGAGATCTTAGGGGGGCGGAATCCCCCCCCCCCCCCCCGGCTGAGATATGGTCAAAATAACCCGGCCCCTTTAGGGTTAAAAAAAAAAGAAGACATGAGCGAATGTTAATATCTCCACTTACAGGTTGGTATGCCACCTATGAGCGGAGCGCCTCCGTGTCTTTCACCACGCCCTTCCGTAAGCCCATCGAGAGTGTCTTCCACGTGAAGCGGGGCAACCCCAGGGGCTTCGTTAGCACCAATCTGACGAACAAGATCATCGGGTTCTTTGACGGCGATGCGTCCAACGAATTCTGCCTCCTACGAGCGAAAATCACGGTAAACGCCAGAGGTTTTAGCCTTGTTATGTTACAGCATGCTCTTCCAAACTGTGCCTCTCTGCATTGTATAGACTCAACAGTTTCAATTGTACAGGGTGTCCCCAAAAAAGGTACCTCTGGAGGGTGTACAGAATTCTCCCGTAATTTATGACAAAATAAATCAAATTTAATTATAAAATTGATGAGCCCAACATTTTTCTGTTTTGTGTGAAGTTTTTGTTGGATTCGTTTCAGTGGTTTTGAAACAAAGGCCGTTAATGTAAAGCTAGTCCATTTTGCTCCATTCCATGTTTGACAATACAGGGTGTCCCCCCCCCCAAAAAAAAAAAAAAATGCCTCTCAGGTAGTAGCAGAATTTGAAAAAAAGAATTAAATGTTACATCTACTTTTCTTACAAAATTGTGAAGCAAATCTATTGTACTATTTCTGTAAAATTTCCATCGAATTCAGTTCACCGGTTTTCCAAATAAAGGCAGTTGTGTAACACAGTAGTGTTTTGCACCATTCACAGTTGAACATTTATCTTAAATATGCTTCTTGATTAAATTACTAAACAAAACAGGAGGAATAATATTGTTGACATATCTCACTGTTGACTGTGGCTATGTGTTATGTGCATATTCTATTTTCTTTAATTATAACAAATGAATGTCTCAGACACCTGTTATAACAGTTCAAAGTGATTCAGGACATTCAGGCAGGGGCGGGCCTGAGAAAACAGAAACACATAGTGTACGCTCTCAGTGTATGTGTTGTCAAACTTGGAATGGAGCAAAATGGACTGGCGTTACATTGTTGAATTTTGTTTCAAAACCACTGATCCGAATCCAACAAAACTTTCACGCAAGAAAGAACAATGTTTAGGCTCATCAATTATTTAGTTGAATTTGATTCCTCCCCCCTATAAATTACGAGAATTCTATACACCCTCCAGAGGGACTTGGGGGGGGGGGGGCAGGCCTGTACCTGACGAAGTATGCACTACATAAAGATGGTATCAGACATTCTACTTGATAAAGGCGCACACTCACCATGTATAATGCGCACAATGCGCAAAATCCAACTAGGTCACCGACCGGCCACAAATCTGTTGTATGAAATTATTCATGACATTAAAACAATGTTAGCGCTTATCAAAGTGACTATACTGATCTTGGCGTGTCTAAACCTTTACCTGGGTATATGCGAGAGAAAACAATGAACTTCTAATAACGACAACTTATCTCGATCTCATATCTGAATTTGTGGCCGCTATAGTCTGGCCCCATCTTTCGATCACCGATTATTTCATTTCTTTTCTAATTTGTCCGTCCAGGGATCGGACCTGCCGGATGCCAACATTCGTCACTATTCAACTAGGAGTGCCGCCATTGCAGCTGTCAATGCTGAAGATGTATGTTAAAAGTTTTGTTAAAGAGATCTTGACTTTTGAGTTGGAGCGGCGACCCTACATTTCTCCTTCGAACCTCACTTGTCCAACCCACCTCTTTCCCTCGCCCCCCCCCTAAAAGGACGAAGCATGCCAAACAAATCGAGAAAATTCGGCCCATGTCCTTGCACGACCTCAAGCCGTAAATGTTGGACACCATTGAAATCGACATGACGATTTTTAATGTTGTACATGTATACGGTTCAGTTTAGTAGAGATTCTATGATTTATTTTTGAAGGACATGTATAGACAATCCATGATTAAAGGTAATATACAACATTTCCTTTTGCTGTAATTTTTTAGAAATGTATGGATTCGGGGGTAAGTATTTTATAGCAAATATTGTTACACTGACCTGTTTAAAGTTTTGTGTTCATAGATGCTCCTGCCCCCCCCCCCCCAAAAAGGCTGTTCTTGTAGTCAGGTTCCCTGACCCTACCTCAGACGAAACTGAGCAATTTACATACGTCGGGGAATTGTCAGGTTGAGGAACCAGACCATCGTTGGAAATTGATATAAACATTCTACGCTTCTTTAAAATGACAGCACACCAGGTGCCATGATTTAACAGGATACTTAAGACTATTTGTTCACTTACAGTCAAGACAGTAAAAGTATCTAACCCTTTAGCACTTGTATTAAATTGTATTACACTGTATTTACTCCTCCATGAATCCATAAACCATAGAGTGCTGGGGCAGTTTGGGGCAGTATAAGGAATAACAGGCAGGGTGGTTTGGGGCGGTACAAGGGCTAAGGAGTTAATAGTAATTTGGTGGTTTTGATTTCTAATGTAGATGTTGTAGGCCCTATATTACTTTTAGCTCTACCTTAAAAAACAAACAAATCGTTATATCTTTTACGTTTGACCCCAACCTTAAAGTAAAACAAGTTCATTGGTTTGCTTATGTTCTGTAAAAACAAAAACAAAAAACCTGCAATATACTCAGTAATACAGAGTGAGTAAAAAGAAAGAGACCTGGATTAATGATTCCCCAGGCGCGGATCCAAGGGGGGGGGGGTCGAACCCCCCATCCCCCAGTTATGACAATTTTTTTCATAGAAATACATTACAAGTAATGTGAAAACCCCTCCTGCTCTGATACACCCCAAAACACACTGGTAATAATATCCGCCTGTGCACAAAATTCGGACAGAGCCAGCTGTGTGCCAGCGCCCCAATAGAAAGCATGGTATGAGCCCCCCCCCCCCCTTAATTTACGGAGGCCAGGTGTCCGGAGAACAAAAAACCTGTCTATATTTCAGTATTGATTTGCTGATGAATCCCACCCCCCCCCGCAAAAAATCCTGGATACGCCCCTGTTCCCCCATAAAAAAGCAATCAAATGTTGATACAGCAATAAAGCATGAATTAACCAGCATGTTCTTCCACACGTAAAAAAAAAAGAAATTACTGAAATTAATCCTTGCTGTCAGAAGTTATGCATGCTTTGCTAAAATTACCCATTGTGTCAGCTGTCCATGGAATGCTAATTGCTTTGAAACTAGACTTGACTCAAGTCGGAATTGCTTTCAGTCGGTATCTTAAAAAAAAATCACAAAACTCACTTGGTTTTACGTCTTTCCAGATGCACGACAAGGTACACTTTAGCACGCATTCCACTTCAGTGCCGTATAACAATGCGCACACACTGTATGTACATTGTACAACACGCGTATTATACGTACATGTGTGTGCATGTATTGCAGAGCATGTGTGCATACAATGTGGTGCAAAAGTTAGCTGCTGCATCACATAAAAATAACATGTACATGTACATGTACGTTTTTAACATGTAGGTCTGGATTTGACGCATGAGGGCGCATTATGATACGGCGTGTACAGTGTACGTATGCGCTTTGGCACATTTAGATACAGACCGAGCGCAACCCAGACTTGGCCAAGTCTACTTTGAAATCAGAGATTACGCACAGACATTCAAATGCAAATGAGAGTTTAATAATTTGAATCAAGACTGAAACGCTATTTCTCTGTCAGATTTTGTGTTTTGTATGATATAAGAAACAAATCAAGTGGTTTTTCCGAAATCGTGATGATGATTTTCTTTCTGTTTTCCTTCTCAAGTTTTCGTTCATTCACGGTGGTAGGAAAACCCCATAGTATTTAATTACAAGGTATTCACCAATGCGTATCGGGTAATGACCTGTGTTAGCAGCTGAATGTTGTGGTATTGCTACTTAAATAAAGATAACTTGTGATTACAGTATACGCAAATTACGTGAAATGTTCACAGTTACTAGTCAAGAATTGTACTTCAGTAACTTTCTTTTTGACTCACCCCATACAGCATAAACTAAACCCTCTGTACAACATTGAGTTATCGGGAAGTGAATACTGGCATTGATGGCTTTATTGTGCCCGCTCCTTTTTATCCATCGAAGGTTGATGCCGTATTCAGCAACACCCATTTCTCCAATCTTGGGTCAGACCTGGATGTTGCGGCCGGTGACCCCATCACGACCTGCATGCAAGATGGCGCAGGCGTGATGGTCCGTAAGGACAGCCGCCTTCCTGATTGGTGGAACCCGGCCTTTGAACAACTGAAACAGTCGTCGGAGTACAGGAGAATCTGTGATGAGGTCACAACCAATCACGGTAAGTTCATTCAATCATCACTGGAATGTTGATACATGTAGATGAAGGTGTGATAGCGCACACCAGTCCTTTCCGATTTTACCGGTTTTATCACCGGATCAACCCATCACAGGTACGGTGATTTTTTTCACCGTTGCGTTTATTTAGACCGCAACGTTACCCGCAAACATGCCTGATTCCGTTCTATAATCGGTCACATGATGATCAGTCACATGATGACCAGTCACATGATGACATGTGACATTTGAATCATGTGACTTTCTTCGTGAATCTGATTTGTTAACATAAATATCGCGTCCGGTGAAATCGGAGTGCTGCCCGCACACCTTCCCAGTGACATCGGATCCGGTGAAATCCGATGCGAAAAAAAAATCAAACATGTTTGATTTCATCCGATCGCCCGGTGTACGGTCAGATCGGTCGGAATTTTCAGCGCACACCTATGTACGACGATGGCCCGATGATCCGGTGAACCGGTCAAATCGGAAAGTTGTGAGTCGGGCTCAAGGCAAAATCCCATGCCTCTGAAAGTGAATGACGTTTTCCACGAAAAAGTAACACTTTTGCATACTAAAGAACTAACGGGACATTTTTTCTTCATTGCATTTCACGTAAATAAAGTTAGCCAGATGAAATACTGAAATAATTGTATGGACTTGCTTAGCAGATTAAAACATACAGCAATATTTCAAGTGGTAAGCAAAAATCAGCAGAGAGAGGGTAATGAGGCATCCCATGGCATTTTGTCAGGCAAATCTTTCTATTCGAAACAGTATTTTCTGTTGGACCAATCAGAATTTCAGAAACAAAGAATCTGCTAGAGTCGATCATGTCAGACTCTCTCGCTGTTACGATTTTCATATTTCATGTCAGTGTAGCCAGTAAGAAGCTTACACCTTTTTATTTCTTTATATCAAGGATGACTGTAAGTGCACTCCTGACATATGAGGTATAAAGCAAATTAGTACAGGGTGCGTAAAAAAATAAACGAAACCCAAATGTCGGGACCATTGTTTTAGTGAAGATCTGCATGTAGCACTTTCAAAATCTAGGATATGAAAGCCCAATTCCTAAGCTTTCTTTTTAAGAATCTTTCCAATCACTTATGTACTTTTCAAGTTACGGAGTTTTAAACACAACCACCGTTTTAAAGTTCTGTCCAAGGATCACAAAAAAGGTGTGTATTCCTTCGGCCAAACGAAAACAATTCACACACATCCTTAATATGTGATTTGTTTTCGTTTGCTGAAAGAACACTGAACTTTTTTGTGATCCGTGGACAGAACCTTAAAACGGCGGTTGTGTTTAAAACTCCGTAACTTGAAAAGTACCTGAGTGATTTGAATGATTCTTGTACTAAAAGAAAGGTTATGAATTGGGCTTTCCCATCCTTGATTTTGAAAGTGCTACATGCGGAACTTCACTAAAAAAATAGTCCTGACAATTGGGTTTCGGTTTTTTTTACTCACCCTATATAATGTATGGTGCCAATTTACAACCCTGTGATTTAGAGGTGAGTGAATAATCAGTACCGGACAGAATGTGGTCATATGAAACTGTTTCTTCTTTTTCTTTTCATGCAGGAAACTCGGATGTAGGGGTAGACTGTGTCAACTGATTCTACAGGTGACGTTGACTCCATAACTGGAATCATGGATTCACATTGAACCAGCTGGTTGATTGTTACGTAGTATTGTTTCAAATCCAAGGGAAAGCGCGCTCTCTGTAATTAGCAATTTAAGTTTTCGTTAAATAAAGCGAATTTCAAGTGGTTGTATTTCAAGTGGTTGTATTAATTGTATTATTCTACAGGTGACGTTGACTCCATAACTGGAATCATGGATTCACTTTGAACCAGCTGGTTGATTGTTACGTAGTATTGTTTCAAATCCAAGGGAAAGCGCGCTCTCTGTAATTAGCAATTTAAGTTTTCGTTAAATAAAGGGAATTTCAAGTGGTTGTATTTATTAAGTATTCGAACACTTAGTTAGGTACCAAGTGTAGTTACAGGGACTGAAGTTTAATTTGTTTATATGGGAAAACGACCCTACACACTGCCTATATAGTCTTTAAACTTTGTTTTGCTTTTAATCTAATATACCTGTTGGGTTATAATCTCTTCCAATTGAATGGCTTGGTTATTTTAAATATAAAATATCTATATTCTGAATCAAGTTAGGTTTTGCCCTTCATCGACGTATACACACTGTATGCTCTATAACTGATCCCGCGAGCGCGAGTGGAACATGGAATATTATCTTCAAGTAAACTTGAATCCTCCATCCTGATTGGTCGATCCATGGCAACAAGCCGTGCTACATATAACCATGTACCATGTACCATGTACATGGTTATATGTAGCACGGCTTGTTGCCATGGATCGACCAATCAGAATCGAGGATTCAAGTTTACTTGAAGGTAAAGTGTGTTACCTCCCGAGTGACAGTTGGGAAAAAAATCACTCGGGTGGGACTCAAACCCACGACCTCCTGCATTCTTGTGCAGATGTCTTACCACTCGACCACCGAGCTAACGGGATCGGTTGGCTGGTTTGAATCTTATGTACGTAGCAGCGGTTACCGCATGAACTATTCATCAGATGGATTTTTTTTTGCGTCGGGGTGATGTAAATCAAATTAGGTTTTGCCCTACACCGACGTATAAACACTGTATACTCAGTGTGTTACCTCCCGAGTGAAAGTTGTGGGGGGGGGGGGAATCACTCGGGTGGGACTCGAACCCACGACCTCCTGCATTCTAGTGCAGATGTCTTACCACTCGACCACCGAGCTAACGGGATCGCCTTCTGCTTTCTTTGTTGTAATGCTGTGCTTTACTTTGTGTTGCTTTGGTAAATTACAGGTACTCATTTTTATCAGTACTCCAGAATTATACAAGGGTTCATTATCTTGTGAAGTATGTTGTGTCATGTTGAGCTTCATTCTGTGCTCTTTTGTTTCGTGTCAACCTCGCCCAGGCTTCCGCGATGACACCTAACCGATTAGTGGAAATAAAACAGGATCACAGTGGTCTTGTTTTGTAGATTTTACAAAAGAAACGCGAAGGAACATATTCATGAACCGTATTTCTTCATAATTTTATATATCGCAAATCGAAAGCCTATATCCACACTTGGCCCTTTTAGACTTGGCCAACCGATGGAAATTCTTGTGGTAGTAAACTCCAGAAATTTGATTTCAGGGTAGATGTCTAGGGGCCCAAGAAGGAACATGCTAAATTATTGTACCATATTCTCATGTCTTAAAATCTCGTGCCAAAGAGATAGCCTCTGGATTATCTCATAAAAATGAGATACTATCGTGTGCAAACGAGATAACTTATTCGCATGTCACTTCTTGGGATCCGAACATTCTGAAGAAGAAAAAACAGTGAAAGTTGGTAAACTTTGTGCGAACAACCCCAGTCCCAGTTGCAGATTGTTCAAAACAAGTGACCTTAAGAAAGTTCGACGATATTATTTTTCCCCTGGAAAAAGGCCCCTTTGTACTATTGTGTAGTATGTATGAAGGTACGTTTCTATTCATCCTATTCATATGCAAATTTAAGTGGCCTCGGATTCCTCCACTACATTTCACCAACAGGCTCTCTTCATAGCGTCGCCGCACCGTGCACAAACAACACAGAAGTTTTTGGCTTCCCAAAGTTTATCAACAACAGGTAAGTTTTATCGAGATGTTTGTCTTACAGACGAAAAGAAATTAGTACGATTGATTGGAACAAGGTTTTTGGGTGAAACTTTGGGGTGATGACAAATTGGCATGTGGAAAGAACGCTATATTTTGATGAGTTGGATATATACGCGGATGGCCTACTTTGACAGGGCGTTTTAATTTGTAGCTTCTAGATCCGTCTTTGTGCAATACAATTTCAAACTTGCAATGAATTCTTAATACAACACTTGTGCAAGATGCTATGAGGTCTATTTTTTTTTTGCGAGTTCTGCTTAAGGCCCCATTTGCTTTTTTTTATGTAACTTGGATCAAGTTAGCGGTCTGATCTCGCGGGAGCTTGTAACTATGTACTTGTTAGGTCACAGAAAGGGCACCTCTACATGTAACCGTAATTAGTTGTGACTTTGTACGCTAGTGAATCTGTGCTACGGTAGTTAATTGTAACCCAGGGATTCAGAGGGTGACCTATATAACAATTAACGATTACACATTATTAGTATTATGACCATTTTCGCTAGGCAGATGTGATTTTAAGTTATACCTAACCCATGCATATATAGGCCTGACCATTATCGTAATCTAAAGAGTAGATTCAAGACTCGATAGCCAAAATTCCAGTTTGAAGTTGCGTTAAGTTTTATGATTGACAAAATGGTTGACTTTGCGAAAGTGTCAGACTTCTGACCACCGTACTACATGTAACATCGCATCCCTGTTTGTATATAGTTACATGGAACCTGGGCCGAATCTCATGCCTCCGCTAACTGATCATCACCATTCTGTGCTAACGGCGCAAGTAGAAATAAAAACAATCTGCGCTGACCCTGTAAGCACAGAATCCTTAGTTACGGGATGTACGCATGGGCTTAAGCCAAAATGCCTCTCTTACCTGTAAAATACGCTTACCGTATAAAGCACGGGATTTTTCTGCCACAATAAGTAGGGATTTTCTTCGCTAACGGTAAGCAGAGTTATAAAATTGGGCCATTCATTTCATATTTTCCATAGGCAATGGGCAATGATCTACACTGGGATAAAGGAAGACGATCCGAATAGAAATAGATGACAGTGTAAGCTAGGATAGTGTCGTGTTTGTGTTAAATTGTGTGGGTCTATACCGATTTACAAATGCGCGCAGTTTAAAACAATTCCTCTTTGTCACCGATCAACCTCCCAAGTTAAACCAGAATTTAGAGGACAAATATTGAAAACATTGTCTATGGAATCCACTCCTCGTCGACCTGATATCAAGAATAAAAAAAGCACAATAAACTCTGGTAAAAAATGTGACCAATGTACCTTTTAGTTATCATTTCAATAAGTTTGTATTTTTACACCGAAGTTGGGTGTTAGAGCTTCCACATCTCCTGTAAGCACTGTGATTACACCCATACGTCTCTGTGTTAGGCCGTACTATTTTGGTTGGATTTGAATCAGGTAGACTAAACTAGATTATTGACCAAAATTTGGCCCCAGAAACTCGTTCTCTTTTAACCATATCCTTAAGTTGGATGGCGTTCACCGTCTCTATAGAGTTGTCAATATTTTGTTCACTGTTACATGCGCAATAGCGATACGTGTGTTTTTCCATCAGTCGCCTGCATTTCACGCAAGACTGACTACCCCAAATGTCAACGTGTATTGCTCTCTAATTCAAATGGCCTCTATACTAGGTTTACTTTTGTAAGGGACAGTCTCAAGGACGGGACAGAAAAGTTCGATATTTGCATTTCGTCGTTGTACCCTCAGACAGGGGCCAGTAGGCCCAGGCCTATTGTGTTCCCTGGCCTATACAACCATTGTGACATATAGAATTTGCTTGGTTTGAATGTCAATCATGGCTTAGCCCAACCCCCGAGCGGCCCTGTGATGAACCGACGTGGAATCAGCTTAAATTTGCCTTCATGGGCAATTTTACATAATACGAAACATGACATAATAGAGAAATCTCAGCAGGCCGCGTTGGATGACTTTCTCATTGTTTGAATCATGGGCCTTATTCACGAAGTAGCCATTTCGATCGTGTTCCCTGAATTTTGTATGATACACGTACACGCGATTTTGTCGCGCAATAATGTCGCGCGCACATTAATCAATGAGTTTTTAAAATTAAATTTGTTCACAAACGCGCGCACGTGTGACATTGAGTTTGGTGGGATGGTGCCAGACTATTTATGCATTCCAAGCGTCACTTTTTTTAAAATTAAAATGTGGCTTAATACATTAGGGTATGTTCAATCCCAAATCATAAACTGTTCAACAGAGCACACTGTGTTAATGTGTAATTGGCTTTATTTCATTACTTTCATTTCTATTCGCAAGTTCCAAAAATGAAGATTTTACCTCGCTATCATTTCAATATGGCCGAATCGTGAATTTATTTGGATATTTTCTGTGGATAAATTTACAATTACACGTTTTAGGCAACCTGTGCATCACATTTTGCAGTGCTAAAGTATATAGTCCTTTTCCTGTGTTTCCACAATGCTGATACAATAAGGTAAAAGTGTTAAATCAGAAAACTTACACAACCAACTATTCTGTGCCCGATAAGTACTTCAAATGAGTGAAAATAAGTGGGCTATTTCGTATGCAAAATAAACAGGCAGCACTTTTTAAAGTCCTATTCTAGTGTTGTTTTGGTAATTTCATTCCAAAGTTGGACACAGCAGCCATGACACAAAGTGACGAGGCGGATCTAACCAGCCAGAAGGCCGGTAAAGGGGTGATCCGAGACAACATGTCCACCGGTCGTGAGATGCTCTGCCTGACCGTGGCGGTACTGATCGTTGCGGTCCTGGCTATCCTGGCCGTCATACTGGCTGCCATATCGCTGGGCCGGCCCAACACACCTGTGAACACCACCGTGCAGATACCAAACGGCGGCGGGGCAGTATCAGGTAAAGAAACACGCATGAGGGTCCAGGCAAGTACATAGGCCCACAATTTCCTACGCCGGCCAAATCACGATTTGCATGCCCTCGAATTCTTCGGTATTAGCTCGTTTTGTGGGCCATAAACTTATATCTGTAAAAAAAAAAGAAGGGTGGAGGCCGCGCACAGGACTGTCCGCTTGTATTTCTGCGAAATTTGGATGAAATTGGGCCATAAAAAGGCTCTGTTTTGCAATGGAGCGTAGGCATCGTTTTTTTAAATGGCGATGGGTTTCACGACTATTTTTAGGAAATTTCTCTCCAAAAGTCATTGGATTAACCCTCAAAAATTGAACAGAAAATGAAAGGTGATGAAATAAGCTTTAATTTGATGCACGTCTTGAACACCTTGGAGAGTTGTGAGTATTTGTTATTAATTTTGGGAAGTGCGCGTAATTACCACTGAGGTCTATGCCAGTATATTTACTGATCTGGAACCCAGAGTGCATGGGTGCTGTAAATAATTGAGCCCCAACTATTCCATCGTCCCAACTACAGTTTGGACTGTCCCAACTACAGCCGGGACAGTTGGGGCTATCGCTGTAGTTGGGGCGTAACAGGGTTGAAGTCCAAAAGTGCAGTGCAGCCAAGCGTACATTTTGTCCCCGGCTTCTACAATGCAACGCTGCACCATTGATAATATTTCCACACTCGTGTAATATTTATCCCTATTGTATGGTGGCCCTGAAGGGACATCGCATATCGCAAACGTGTGCGCACACGTGTGCGATGTCGCAAAATTTATCGCGAATGTGTGCGCACACGTATGCAATGTCGTGAAACAATTCGCGAATATGTGCGCACACGAATGCGATGTCGCGAAATTTTTCGCGAATATGTGCGCACACGTATGCGATGTCGTGAAATTTATCGCGAATATGTGCGCACACGTATGCGATGTCGTGAAATTTATCGCAAATATGTGCGCACACGTATGCGATGTCGTGAAATTTATCGCGAATATGTGCGCACACGTATGCAATGTCGTGAAACAATTCGCGAATATGTGCGCACACGTATGCGATGTCGCGAAATTTATCGCGAATATGTGCGCACACGTATGCGATGTTGTGAAATTTATCGTGAATATATGCGCACACGTATGCGATGTCGTGAAACAATTCGCGAATATGTGCGCACACGTATGCGATTTTGTTTGCAATGTCGTGAATTTTATTGCATACCTTTGTTGCATACCTTTGGGGTGATGTCATTTTTGCGGGCAATTTGTTAGTGACCTAGGGAGTACGCAAGTGGCCCTGGTCCCATTTTGTATACCCAAGATACTTCAAGGCAGGAGCTTGGGTACCAGGCAGTTACATTTCAGCGTGGCCAAGGTCATACCAAACTAAACTTAGCCGCGTTATGGGCCCAAAACCTAGCCGCGTTCTTAGCCGCGTTCTTAGCCGCGTTCTCAACCGCGGTATCAAAATCTCAAACACATAGAGTAAAAGGTGGTTGCCTCTCTGTTTGTAGTGAAAGGATTTCTTGGACTTTCCCAACGAAATGTTAAAGTTATACAATAAATGTACTATTTTTTATGCTTTCATCTAACCGAACCTTCTATTGGGCACATCATATTTTGGAGGGGGCCAATTCGGTCCACTAATTAGCTGTTAATTAAGGCCCTAATGAGGAGTCTCCATTTTCCACTCTAAAAGTGCACAAAAGGGAATGCTGCTGACCTATAACACCCCTTTAAAACAAAATGTACCCCACATAGTTTTATAAATTTGAATTTTTATTGCATAATCCATTTCATCCATCTACTGGGAAGATCAAATTTTGGAGGGGGCCAATTCGGTCCACTAATTAGCTGTTATTTAAGGCCCTATCGAGGAGTCTCCATTTTCCACTCTAAAAGTGCACAAAACTGAATGCTGATGACCTATAACACCCCTTTAAAACAAAATGTACCCCACATAGTTTTATAAATTTGAATTTTTATTGCATAATCCATTTCATCCATCTACTGGGAAGATCAAATTTTGGAGGGGGCCAATTCGGTCCACTAATTAGCTGTTAATTAAGGCCCTAATCAGGAGTCTCCATTTTCCACTCTAAAAGTGCACAAAAGGGAGTGCTGCTGACCTATAACACCCCTTTAAAACAAAATGTACCCAACATAGTTTTATAAATTTGAATTTTTATTGCATAATCCATTTCATCCATCTACTGGGAAGATCAAGTAATTTTATCTAGGTGGTATTATTAGCAGTTCGTAGCAGTTCATTTATCATTAATAGAACGTGCAGTTCATGTACAAATTGATCGCAACACCTGCAAATCACGGCAATTTAAATTTGCGTGCGCATATTTATTGGCTGAAATATGACACCACGTGAGTTTCAAACTTGCGCGCGCAAATTTCAAAGTTGCGCAAGTAGCAAGTTTGCGCTCGACAGGTTTATTAGTCAGACCCTATTTATATCTAACAGTACGTCTAGATTCCAGACTAGCTGCTACAACTCCCCAGTTCATTAGGAATTTTACTGAAAGGTATGCGACAAGGTATGCAATAAAATTCACGACATTGCAAACAAATTCGCATACGTGTGCGCACATATTCGCGATAAATTTCACGACATCGCATACGTGTGCGCATATATTCGCGATAAATTTCGCGACATCGCATACGTGTACGCACATATTCGCGATAAATTTCGCGACATCGCATACGTGTGCGCACATATTCGCGATAAATTTTGCGACATCGCATACGTGTGCGCACATATTCGCGATAAATTTTGCAACATCGCATACGTGTGCGCACATATTCGCGAATTGTTTTACGACATTGCATACGTGTGCGCACATATTCGCGATAAATTTCGCGACATCGCATACGTGTGCGCACATATTCGCGAATTGTTTCACGACATTGCATACGTGTGCGCACACATTCGCGATAAATTTCGCGACATCGCATACGTATGCGCACACGTTTGCGATATGCGATGTCCCTTCAGGGCCACCATACTATTGCCATATCAACCAAAGGCTTAAGGCTTTCACAATCTATAGACCGTTACAAACCTGTTTACGAAATTGTATGCAAGCTGCGCGCTCACTTGAAGCCAACTTTCACGAGAGAGAGAAAAAAGGATTGCTCATTGTACTGTATATAACACTGCGTGTTTTTTTTTCACGGAATGCCTGTGGGTTAAAACGTTGATACATGTACTATACAATGTACAATTTGTTCGGGAGAAAAAAAAATATTATGATAATATAGGTTTTCCGGCTATTTTAACACTTGTATCACACGAATTCCCTATATCGATACTTTCGATATAATTTCGTCCCCGAACATCGCCAAGCTCACTTCTCAATTTGAATTTCAAAAAGCCACCACTAGATTTCATTTAAGGTTCAGTATATTTCAAACTGTTAGCATTCCGATTCGTCCAAAATCTTTCAAATTCGTCTCGTGAAGCCATCTGCGTTGAATTGAAAAAGCAAATGAAATCTAGTGGTAGCTTTCTGAAATTCAAATTGAGAAGTGAGCTTGGTGATGATTGGGGACGAAATTAAAGTATCGATATAGGGAATTCGTGTGATACAAGTGTTAAAATAGCCGGAAAAACCTATAACATTGTTTTAATACGAAGCAAAGAAGCACACATTTCAACCAAATGATAATAGTTTTCTCAAGCTACAGACCATGTCAAACTTGTCTAAGAAATTGCATGCATGCATCGTTCTCGTACTATGGCCAACTATTAACCAGAGAAAGAAAGTATTGTATTAAACGCTGCACGTTTCATCACCAGAATGTAACTGGGTTAATAAAGTTGTCCCTGCATAATTTTATAGGGAGAAACATGAAAGAGCGTGGGTGGCTGTTTGGCCTGTTGGCAACCAACAGGCATGGCGTCAAAGGTGTAAAGTGCCGTCTGTACACACCGATGCTTTACACAGTGTGAAACTCATAAAGCAGAGTGTACACGACCTCTACCCGACCTCTACCCTACACTGTCGTTCATTCCTTTTGTTCAGGTGCCTACCTAGGTGTAGCTCCCGTTCCAGAAGACCAAGACCCCAACAAAATCTGGGTGTTTGCCATCGGCCATGACGGCACCAACTTGGAATACATGTGAGTGTGACCATATCGTTGCGCGTTGAGACTCCCAGCCTAGGGGTGCATGGCAGTAAATCGGTCCGAAATTGCCTACGCCGGCCAGATTACGATCTGCATGCCCTCAACTTGTATCTTCACTATTTGAGCATATTGTTGGCTATGAACCTGAGGGTTTGTAAAACAAAAAAATTAAAGTGGAAGCCGTGCACAGGACTGTGAGTTTGTAGTTCTGTGCAATTTGGATGAAATTGGGGCCCTCAAAGCGCTCTATTTTGCCATGAAGTGTAGGTATCGTTTTTCAAAATGGCGATTGGCTTCAGGACTATTTTAAGGAGTGATCATCTTCGGATTGAACTTTCTCCTTAAAGTCATCAGTTAACCCCCGAAAATTGAAGAGAGAATGAAAGATGATGAAATAAGTTTTAATTTAATGTGTGTTTCGAATACCTTGGAGAGTTGTGAGTATTTTTCCTGAATTTCTGAAGTGGGGGGGGGGGGGGGGGGCATTTATCATTGAGGTCTCTGGCAATTTATTTACTGGTCTGCAACCCTATGTTCCCGTTGGTTATACATTGTCCATATCATGACCCAATTAATTGTACAAGGTGTTTATTCAAAATGCGCATGAACAAAGAACCGGTCGTGCAACATAATTATACTGAAAAAAAGAGCGTCTCTATCCGCTCCGTTCACAAGTACCCCCTCACCGGCAAAGAAAGTACAATTGGGGGTGACCGACCGATGCCATCTTGCCTGACTGCAATTTTGCACTAGCACTGCGTACATACTGCAGTGGTATACAACTGAATCCCCTGGTGTATGTGCGTCACACACAAGGAACGGTGCGCGTCAACCAGCGAAGTGTCCCGCCCATGGGACGTCGTTGCTAGGTAAAAGGGCACCCTCTTTCGTTGGCGCACGGAGCCCATATCCATTGTTTAAAGTGATTTCTAGTCCGAGAGTACAGTGATATTTAACCTTTTCCCCTTTTTAAAAGTTGACCTTGGACGTCAGCAAGATTTTTTTTTAAATCCATGGATAACTTTATTTTGATAATTTTGTTTGCGAAGAGTGAGGAGGTGTTATTTCACTCGAGCATGTCTCCCGTTGACTTTTTCTTCATTCTTTCCTATAGTGATGACCTCACGGGAACAGTACGGGGGTTCCACGTTGACATTATTGAGGCTGGTGAGTAAAGAAATACGAACATCCAAATTTCACCTCTTTCGCAGGCATTTCAATTTTACGTTTAAAGGGCATTATATGCAATATATATTTTTTAATGCAATCCCTGATGATGGACCTTTGTGTCCCATTTTAGCTTTATTTTAAATTTTCATTTTGCGATTTTCAAGGGTATTTTGGTGCCTTTTTATACTAATGCAAATGTCTATATAGGACTCGATATTCATTAGTAAAATTGTGATGTCATTTTAGGCAGAAACCTCAATGTTATAGTTGCCAGAATTGTGAATATTTCTTGTAAGGTTTCTGTGTTTGGTAATTCCTTATTGGGTCAGTACATGACAGTAAGTTAAAGAGCAAACATTTCTCAAAAATGTTTTCAAAGAGAAAATGTGTTCACAAGTTAAAAAGAAAACCCCATTCTCGAGAGTGTGTTCTTGAAATGACATCAAAGCCAAAATGCCCTCAAATGTTAGTAAATGCCTACAATCTTTTATAAAATGTTTAAAGATTTGCACTTTAAAAAAAAATAGAGTCACCTTAAAGGGATGCCAAATAGTTTTCCTACAATTAAGAGGAATAGAAAGTTGTACAAAATATGTTCCCAAGTAAAATTTATGTCATGATCCCTATAATTTTATTTTTTTGAGTGAAAGAAATCACATTTTCAACCAAGGATTAAAACTCGGTGAAATATGATATAGGAGTCAGTGGTAGTTTAGAAATCACACCTTCGTCTCTGTCTTTGCGTATATTAAAGGGAAGATACAACATTAGCAAACATCAAAAAACGAAATGATCAAATTATCACGAAATATCTTACTTGATTGTTAGGAAATGCAGTCTAAAGCATCCCGTAAAGTTGTGGCTCCTGGTGCGATGACATTTTCAAGAAAAACTGTATTTTTCCAACGCTGGTCGGCCGACCAGCATTGGAGAAAACTGGCTTTTTTTCAAAAAGTGCTCCTAGTTTTTCATATTTAGTTCGTCTGCATTTTCTTGTAATTGATTACACACCTGTGAAGACTACAAGCCTGCTAGACTGATTCTCTGATTGTACAATTCCTCAAAGTCTATAAATTGCTCCGTTTCATCTTAAGTGGGGTCTGGGAACCAGACTACAAGAATATGATTGGTTTCTTGTTTTTTCCCCAGCATTTACGAACCCAAAACGTGAAACAAGTCAGTGTAACAATATTTGCTATAACATACTAATCCTCCAAATCCATTAATTTCTGAAAATTGCAGCAAAAGCAAATTCCCTTTAAACATCTCTGGATTCGTTTCTATTTTCAAATTTAATTTGCATGAGAAAATCGGTTTAATTCGCTTGAGGAGATACTTGTGTTTACGGAGGATTGGAAGGAAGACACGGGGAAAGATAAGGGCAACTCGATTGAAAATGGACCTGATTTACGAGGAAGCTATTTTTGTCGTGTTTCCTGTATGCATTTTGAAAATTGTGAACTGTTGAATGGGATGTGCCAGACTATTTAAACATTTTAGCCTCACTTTCATTTCTTTTGAAAATGTGGCTTAAAACATTGGGGTACGTTTAATCACAAATGTTAAAACTATTCATCAGAGCAGACTGTTTGTAACATACTTTATGTCATTGCTTTCATTTCTCGTCGCAAGTTCCCCCAAAATGAAGATGTTCAATTCAGAATGGCCGACTTGTGAATAAGACCCATGGGGAGCGTATGTTGGAAAGAGTTTAAAAAAAAACAGGAGGGTGGAAAGGAATGGGGATTCTTTGGGAGAAAAAGATACAGATTTAGATTTTTTTTCTCAATCGATTTTGCAGTGTGCAACTTCGGGAACAAGAACTGCAGGCTGATGTGGGACGTGTACGAGAACTGTTACACCCAAATGCCCAACCAGCGACCACGCGTAGGGGTGGGGCTTGTCAGCCGTTGGTACGACGCCTGCACCGGTAAGGCATAATGGTTATCCTTTGCAACGTATACACCTTTAAAACTATTTTGACGATTAGATCATGCGGTGTAGGAAAGAATCCTACATGACAATCCTGGCACAGAGTCATGGCAATCACGGTGGTTCCAACTTCAGTTGTAGTACAGCAGATTGGCGATAAGATTGTTCGTTTGATGATAAAGGCATGAAATTTGGTACACAGTCAGAGTATGTCATGGGAAAGATATTTGGCTATAGGGCCATCGCAGATTTGTCCTTTGAAAAACATATCATAGGACAACAAGACATTTTCAAAATTGTCAAAATGGCGGCCATTGCATGTTATTCAGTGATATCTTTTAAAGGACAAATCTGCGATGGCCCTATAGCCAAATATCTTTTCCATGACATACTCTGACTAGGTGCCAAATTTCATGCTTTCATCATCAAATGAACATATTCCATCATATTGTGCACCAATCTGACTGACTATTGGAAACATTGTGCAATCTATTGAACAAAAGAACCACTCCCCAACGCTTGACATAATACTTCTGCCTGTACTGGCACCACAATGAGTGTAGAGCGACTCTCTGCAAGAACCGGTCTAAAGCAATGCTAGGACTTTAAAAATGTATTGCGAGTTTGCAATTGAATTTCAAGGTTGGCCACGGGCAACACGACTTCCTGAAACTTATCTTGTTAAAAACCGTCACAGTGATGCCAAGATGGAAATCAAGCCTGAAACGATACTCTAAATGATGTATTCGGTTTTTAATTGCAATTTTTCGTTACTTATATCAAAATCAAAGTAATCGTTTTTGGATACCCCCTCCTCCCACAGGTTGGTTTGCTACCTACGAGCGGATAGCCTCCGTATCCTTTTCCAAGCCGTTCCGCCAGCCTCTGTCCGCAGTGTTCTTTGTGAAGCGAGGCAACCCGCAAGCCTTCAGCAGCACTGATCTCACCGGCAAGAAAATCGCCTTCATTGACGGCCACGCCTCCAACATCTTCTGCGTGCGGAGGGCCGGCATCACGGTAGGGATATGACCCAACTCAACACGACGAGTCAAAAGTTGCGAGAGCAAAATTTTGAGTAAAAAAGCGTCTTCGCAAATCTGCAGAATGGCAATCAACAAGGACAGTCAATATTTTCCCTAACATTATCATACTACATCAAAGACATTATCAAAACAAAGCGTGGAGTGATATTGATCTTCGGCGTAATAACAACTATTCAGTGCATGAAAAAAGTATCCTTATTGGAGACTTACAATGGGATCCGGTGTCAATTATTGTCTGATGTCATGATAAATCCTTCTTCCTTCTCAATTTTTGATAACATTCTTTTGAATGTTTGAACTCTCTCCTAAGCGGGTTTTTTCCCCAAAATTTCGATTCAATTCTCGCAACCACTAAATTAATTCCAATGAAAGTTTCAAAGAAAAGCAAAATTCTAATGGCTAATATTGTTTGGGGAAAATAAATCACAGAGAAATATAGAAAGAAAAAAAAAAAGACCTTTTTGGATATAGAGGTGTCCCATTCCAGCTTGTATTATAATCTGGTAGTCCATATTGTCTCTCTTCTCAATGTTATCTCATTGTATAGTGTTATTTTTTTCATAAACAGGGAGTTGATAGAACAGCTATGATCGTTCACTATTCAACCAGGGAGGAAATAATAGCAGGCGTTAATGGCGGAGAGGTTAGTTGATGCCCCTCGAAACAAAATACATGTTACTTAAACGTAAAGAGGCAGCGGATATTGTTCACGTGAACTATCTGGGAGCATTAGTCTGAGGAACAGGAAATAACGTGTGCAGAGCAACGATTGAACGTCTGATATTTCCTAAGATGCAAATTTTATGTGACCCCGCGCGCCAGCCAATCGGAGTCGATCAGAAATGTGGACTAAGCTGTCGACTGGTCACTTAAATGCCATGTGTTTGTATAATACAACAACGTATTACCGAAGGCCCGATATAGAAGGCACCCGCTGAATGGTCGGAAACTCGAGGACACAGTCTTGTTTTGCATAATTAATCGCTGAATCTGCTCTCGTGTCATACACTGTCAAAAGTGACTCCACGTCATGCACGTGAATCAAAAAAGTTGATGCACATGAAGTGTCAATGTTGGGTAAAACACACACCTGCGGTTAAGCCGACTGTCACCCCATGTGCTTCAAGTACACCAAGTGATAACTGGCAACTTTGTAATACCTCATGCACTTGAGCTTCACTTTTGTGCTGCTGCATGATAACCTCAAGTGCGTCAGTTTCCTGTCAAGAGCCTCAGGTGTTCATGATTCTGGGAGAAAAATGTGCTAGTGCACAGGTACATGAGGTGAAGTCAGTTTTTACAGTGTAGACCCTCGATGTACAAGGGGATATTCCATACACTATCTGAGCATTGGCAGAGTGAGAAATGTAAAACAGGGCCAATTAACGAATTTCAAATTGCCACTGAAACCGAGGGCCTCAGTGCTGGCTTTTATTGAGAGGTTAAAAAAGGTTCTCAATTCATACAATGGCTTAGCTCTGATAGCCTCGGTTTCAGTGCTAATTTGAAAATTGTCTATAGGATATAGTTGATGATGTATTAACAGTTCACTACAACGTTTCGTCTAAGGCAGTTCTAAAAGGACGGGACTAAATTACATGATCTTTAAATGATGTTAATACCATCTTGAAATATTTGTAAATTTTACATTTGTAAATGTACATCTTGGCTGATCATGACGTCACATTTGGGATGATTTTAGCATAAATTGCCTTTGGTTTCCTTGAAAACTTCATTTAAAATTCATCAACATCGCACCAGTCATGGCAGGGCTATGAGTCCGTATGCACGAGTTCGCCATTTTTGTCGTGTAACCTGGAGGTATTTAATAATTTGTGAACTGCTGAAGGGATGGTGCCAGACTATTTATTCCATTTATAGCTTCACTTTTTTTTTAAATGTGGCTTAAAACATTAGAGTTTGGTTATTCACCAATTTTAAATGAGTCCTCATAGCACATGGTATTAACTTGTAACGTCATAGCTTTCATTTCTCTACATGAGTTCTATAACTGAAGATTTTACCTCACTCTCAATCCAATATGGCCGACTCGTGAAGAAGGCCCATGTGGGACGGCATTAAAACCGATCAGATTTCAACGAGTATAGGTATCCGAATGCTGCCTATCCGAAGCGAGAGAGGGCTTGTTTAACCTATTTCATTATTTACTGTCCAGGTCGATGCTGTGTTTGCCAACGACCAGATCTTCAATCTGCGGACTGACCTGGACGTAGCCGCTGGGAATCCCATCACGACCTGCATGCAAGCCGGGGCAGGCATGATGGTCCGTAAGGACAGCCGCCTTCCCAATTGGTGGGACCCGGCCTTCGACCAGCTGAAGCAGACGTCACAGTACAGGCAAATCTGTGATGAGATCACAACTAATCACGGTAAGTTCATTCAATCATCACGGGAGTGACGATTGATCACGGTTTAACAATTTTTGATTGTTTAACGGTATAAAGCATTTATCTCACACAGTTGATGTCGAAGAGTGACATTTCAACCCGTTTGCCCTAACTCAGGGGCACTGCGTCCTGAAATCCCCGAAAATACATGTTTTGGATTGCTTACTTATCCTATTTCAAACGTCTAGTTGAAAGGACACCAAAATAATGTCTTACCGTGTCCGAGAAAAGACGAAAAACCCCGAGTGTTTACATCAGGCACGACAGAGTATGATACGTGTTTCCTGTCGTTTTCAAACCATGTACGATACACGTTGTGTGTGTCTGGTATTACACACGTACGTACACCCAACCGTGCTCACGAACAGCGGTGGTCAATCACCAATGCACAAAATAAGTTTTGAAAACGTCCGCAAAAGGCGAACCCTTACGGCTGAAATCACAACTATAGCACGAATAGCCCGACTTTTTAGGGTCGCAAAAGTGGACTCCGAAAGTCGTTCTCGCACGAATTATAACATTACACAAGAATATTACAGAAGCGCCCAGATTTGTTAAGGGATGGCTGTGTGGATGTTTATAATCTACCTTTTAAATGTTCTTTCCAATTAACATCATTTCGTTAAAAATGCGTTTTGTAAATTGGGCGTATTCCAGGACGCAGTGTCCCTTTAACATCTGTGGTTCTTCTCGTTTTGAGTTGTTATTCACATGGTGCATTCGCCAATGCAAAACCTCAAATCGCATTCCAACGTATATCATTACAGTTAGCGTAATGCTCGTGGACGATCGGTTTTTTTTCGTCAGTGGATATTTGTTCATGATTTTATTTTACTCCCCACATCTAGATCAATCGGATCACGAAGTGGAGTGCGTGAATTGATTCCTTCACCGTTACCAAGGATGAGGTAGAAGCCGATTCTCACTCCATCTCATCTCACTTGACGTTTGTAAGGAATTCAGTAAAAACACACAGTTACCCGGAATGTCTGTAGAGATCAAGCACAACTTGACAAACTGAAGCATCGTAAAGCTTTTGGCCCTAACCGGAACTGCACATGTGACTTTTCAATTTATCATGATCACCCATATGTTTAATATACCATATTTCCTGGTGATAAGGCCATTATGACTGCGAGTTAACAGAATTATATACAAGCCACAATTGCATTCTTATTAAATTTAAAAAGGGGCTTAAATTGGTCAATTTATATACATTGACTTTAAATGTAATGTTAAACGTTAAATCTTTTGAATATACATTGGTGATTGTTTCAATGTTTTCTAGCATGGTGTAGGAAAGTGCGAATAGGTTGTTCGTAGCGAAAAAGCAATTAACGCTTTGGAACGTTTTTTTCTTTACCTTTTTGAGTGTCAGCTATGTATATGTTTTCTACGCTCGATCTGTTCAATTCAATATATATAGGTTCAATTCAATATAGGTTTCCCGGCTACTTTAAAACATATTTCGTTCGAATTCAGCGATTCTTTTATTGAAATTCGTCCGGCAACATCGATTTAGTGCACTTCCCATGTTTAATTTCGTCTTTTGTCAGACAATTTCAAATTTAGTCCAAACAAATTTAAACAATCAGCACACGGTTTCGACTAGGAGAATTCGATTTCGTCTCGTCTACGCCGAATCGATGCTATTGAGAAACTATATTCGTCTAATGCTACACAATTTATACATAATTTTTTTCAATTTTGTCAAAATCAATAGCAATATCTTTTGATTGATAACAGACGAATTTGATCTCTGAATGCTGCCATTCCAAAACAGCTTTAGGCGAATTTGATCTGTAATGACAAATATCCTCGACACGATGACTAAAGAGGTTGACCAAACTTTGAAACTGAATGGTAAATGACTAAATTGGTTTTGGTAAAAGCGTGTGATTTTTTTCTTGGACGAAATTGAATGTCACAGTTGGTGAATTTGAATGAAAAATGTTTTAAAATAGCCGGGAAAACCTATATTAAGGCAAAATGTACATAATACCTCAATTGAAATTATCCGTGTTAAATTCTTTCCACTCAAGGCCCAAATATACTGAATAGTATCTGTCTTTGTTCATTGAAGATGAAACAACTGATTCGGATTTCAATTATTTTTGAAATAGATTGTCGATTTGACTATTACCCATCGTTATCCCATCTTAAATCGCATTTGATTCACTTGCTAATTAGAATGTTAAGTCGACATAGTTTTCTACTCTCTTTGTTTTGCAAGAAATAGAGATAGGTATTTAGCATTCTGATTCTGATATCCTTTGGTATTTGTTTGGAGCAATTTTTCTATGATATATTATTGAAAATTAAAGGCGCATTGTATGTTTACTATCTTAAAAGAGTTTCAACTACTTATTGTTCCTAACTTGTCATATTAAACAAGAGTTCGTGAGGAAAGGCGATCAACTTTTGAAATTGTCAATTTGTAGTTATCCTTTAAGAGTATTTGTGAATAGCAAAACTACCTACCCAACCAAAGGCAGATAAACCAAATTTTTGGGAGTGAGCAACAGGCCTAAAATGATGTTAAAATGAAAGCTTGCAAGGGAGATGTTTTAATTCATAATTATGCAGTGGTCAGGTATCAGGGCAAGGAAAATGACACACTTTAAGACCTTTAGATCTTCAGTCTGACGCTCTCCCAACTGAGCTATTCCGGCTGATAAAATATACATTCGCCATCGATCATAAGGACGATATCAAAATGTTTCACATCGTTAAGGTTTTGCAACAACAAAAAAAAGACAAGAAGAACCAAGTTGGATTTGCCGGAACCCGGGATTGAACCAGGGACCTTCAGATCTTCAGTCTGACGCTCTCCCAACTGAGCTATTCCGGCTGATGAAATATACACTCGCCAGTTGATCATAAGGACAAAACCAGGATGTTTTACATCGTCGAGTTTTGGCCAAACAAAATAAAACCACGAGGAACCAAGTTGGAATTGCCGGAACCCGGGATTGAACCAGGGACCTTCAGATCTTCAGTCTGACGCTCTCCCAACTGAGCTATTCCGGCTGATGAAATATACACTCGCCAGTTGATCATAAGGACAAAACCAGGATGTTTTACATCGTCAAGTTTTGGCCGAACAAAATAAAACCACGAGGAACCAAGTTGGAATTGCAGGAACCCGGGATTAAACCAGGGACCTTCAGACCTTCAGTCTGACGCTCTCCCAACTGAGCTATTCCGGCTGATGAAATATACACTCGCCAGTTGATCATAAGGACAAAACCAGGATGTTTTACATCGTCAAGTTTTGGCCAAACAAAATAAAACCATGAGGAACCAAGTTGGAATTGCCGGAACCCAGGATTAAACCAGGGACCTTCAGATCTTCAGTCTGACGCTCTTCCAACTGAGCTATTCCGGCTGATGAAATATACACTCGCCAGTTGATCATAAGGACAAAACCAGGATGTTTTACATCGTCAAGTTTTGGCCAAACAAAATAAAACCACGAGGAACCAAGTTGGAATTTCCGGAACCCGGGATTAAACCAGGGACCTTCAGATCTTCAGTCTGACGCTCTCCCAACTGAGCTATTCCGGCTGATGAAATATACACTCGCCAGTTGATCATAAGGACAAAACCAGGATGTTTTACATCGTCAAGTTTTGGCCAAACAAAATAAAACCACGAGGAACCAAGTTGGAATTGCCGGAACCCGGGATTGAACCAGGGACCTTCAGATCTTCAGTCTGACGCTCTCCCAACTGAGCTATTCCGGCTGATGAAATATACACTCGCCAGTCGATCATAAGGACAAAACCAGGATGTTTTACATCGTCAAGTTTTGGCCAAACAAAATAAAACCACGAAGAACCAAGTTGGCATTGCCGGAACCCGGGATTGAACCAGGGACCTTCAGATCTTCAGTCTGACGCTCTCCCAACTGAGCTATTCCGGCTGATGAAATGTCCACTCGCCAGTCGATCATAAGGACAAAACCAGGATGTTTTACATCGTCAAGTTTTGGCCAAACAAAATAAAACCACGAGGAACCAAGTTGGAATTGCCGGAACCCGGGATTGAACCAGGGACCTTCAGATCTTCAGTCTGACGCTCTCCCAACTGAGCTATTCCGGCTGATGAAATATACACTCGCCAGTCGATCATAAGGACGATACCAAGATGTTTGACATCGTCAAGGTTTGGCCAAAAAAAAAAAAACGCAGAACCGAGTTGGAATAGCCAGAACCCGGGATTGAACCAAGGACCTTCAGATCTTCAGTCTGACGCTCTCCCAACTGAGCTATTCCGACTGATGAAATATACACTCGCCAGTCGATCATAAGGACGATACCAGGATGTTGTACGTCGTTAAGGTTTGGCCAAAACAAAAACGATGTACTTTAATAACTAAACGTTGTAACTGTTTTCGTTCGATGTCTCACTCAAAATTGAATCACTGTCATATTCCAAGGAAAATAGCAATTGAAAAACAAATCTATTTGCTGAGGTCAAACTTGAAAATAACACAGAAAACGGATCTTGAATAGCATATCGCGGACCTCCGCGTGAGGCCTCATCATGACATCAACTTTCCTCGGAGACAATCTGGATACTCGATAAGTCATTCTTTAATTTTGAAAACATAAATGTGCAAACATTCTTCAGTGATTTCATTTTGACATTGGGAACCTAGTTAATACAGGAAACTTTTCTTTTTTTTAGCTAGCACTATCAATCGGACTCCGTGCCAGACTGTAGTCCAGCAGCGTATCCAGCTTTTGATGTCAGGGGGGCAACCGCACATCCACGCCGAAATCTAGATATGTCTTTTTTTCCGGACACTTGCCCTCCGTAAATTAAAAAGGGAGGGGGGGGGGGGCTGGTACGCATCTTCCAAATGGGGGCGCTCTTCAAAACTGACCATTATTATGCATACTACATATTATATGGACATTTTTCACAGCGCATTGTAATGGTTGTTGATCGGGTTTTCTTTGGTGGGATGGATGTCAGAAGAACTCTATAAACATTTATTAAAATCATTGCTGACAAAGAAATTGTCAAAAAATCCGCCGGGGGGGGGGGGGGCAAAGAGCCCCTGTCCCCCCCTATCAGCTCTCATTTGTATTGAGAGCATTTTGGGATGGTTATAAACCTATCGGTCAGTCAGCTTAGCGCCGTCAAAGGAGAGGCTCTAGCTGAACCCCTGCGATTGTGCTACCAGCTAGCTCTCACTTGTTTAGCGGGCATTGATTAATTTTCATGACGATTCACCACGGAAGTTTGGAACAGTTTAAAACTTCCGTAGCCCCTCCACAAATACCCAAGGAAGATGACGGATAACCACGGAGGTACTAAGGATGAATACGGCACTCCCACGGTTTATCGCGAATTAATAAATACCTTGGAGAGTTGATGGTCTCTGATTGGTCGAAACTCGATCACATCAACGGTGATAATGGACCGGCTTCAAAGAACAAGCGAAAAAAATGGCCCCTGAACCAGCATTGATCCTGCCCCATGGAAGGCAATGATTGGCCAAATTTACAACAGTCATACGGTAGCTTGTAACAATACAGCACTGCACATGCGCTCAACCACCTTCGCGTGACACTGACGCGCGCGTACGCAACACAGTTGCTATTGGTGTGCGCACGCGTAAGGAAGTTTTAAAACGACTGGACATCGTACATGTACGAATTGAATTGCAGCTATACGCGACGTCGCGCACTGATCCGACGAATTATAACAACCGCGCGCGCGTGTGCGTCGTTCCAATACTTGTGCACGCTGCGCTGAATAACAAAACGAACTACTAATTTAAATATTCCTACGGTGCTTCTTAAGAATCACCGTTGGAAATGCCTTCTTTCGTTGATTACTAAGGGAATAACAGTGTGAGGAGCCGGTCTTCACTGCGTGATAATGACCGGGTTTGGGGGTGACCGCTGTTAATGGACCGAGACGCAGTCGAGGTCCATTAACAGCGGTCACCCCCACACCCCTTCATTATCATGCAGTAAAGACCGGATCCTCACACTGTTATTCCCATTAATAAATACCTTTATAACGAAATAAACAGTTAAAATGCTCCAATTTTGTGACTTTCTTTCGGCGATATTTCCAGACTTTTTTGTGTTCATGTTCATGGGACATATTTTAGCTTATCAGCTATAACGACGTAAACTCAACAGAAACTGCTGCCGTAGCGAAACAAATTACAACAATGCTTTCATATTTCGAAGTGGCTATCGTTACGGCACTCGTTGTTTAGCGCCCTCTACGATATTTTTTTGATACGCACGCGGGTATATAATTATTTGTTTCTCCACGTTTTATCGAGCAGTGCGCCAGCTCAGCCGATAGAGGGTAGGATTTTGCACCTCGAGGTTGCGGGTTCGAATCTCAGTTTTGCACTCGAATTTTTTTCCTTTTCTAACCTGAGGCTTTGGAGGATTTTTTTTAAAAGGGAAATAAAGTCCGAATTTCATAAAGTTCAAATTCACTTTTTTCCTTCTAATTTTATATTTTCTTGTCTTTTTTTTTTTATAAAAGTTGCCAGGTTGCAGTCTACCGTAACGATAGAAAATGGGAAATGCGTTACGGCTGCCGTAACAATAGCCACTGCGTTCATATTTTTACCTGATGGAGGAAGCTGAAATCTCGTTTACACATTGCTGTGTCCGGAATTACAAAGATGCTTGGTTTAGGAAAGGTAAATATGTCGGTGGGTGAAGTGTTCAAAGAAAATTAATCGTAGATCTACGCTTTCGTCGTAAAATTCCTCAGTATATTCTGCACTGCTGTACGATGTCGTTTCAAAACTTCCTTACGCGCGCGCACGCACGCATCCCTAGCAACTGTGTTGCGTACGCGCGCGTCAGTCTCACGCGATGGGGGTTGAGCGCATGTGCAGTGCTCAATTGTTAAAAGCTACCGCAGGACTGTTACTATATTTTGGCCAATCATTGGCTTGCATGGGCTGAACGGGGCTGGATCAATGCTGATTCAGGGGCCATTTATTCGCATGATCTTTGAAGCCGGTCCATTATCACCGTTAATGACCGGCCACGTGATCGAGTCTCGACCAATCAGAAACCATCAACTCTCCAAGGTATTTATTAATTCAAAATGACAGCTTGCCAGAAAGAATAATTTCACAGGGAGTTTAGTCCCCTTACTATCTTTCAACCAAGTTTGTTTTTCAACAATAATTACGCCAGTTACTTTTCGGATGGCTGCAAATGATGGACTATAGCTTTAAACACTTCGCCCAACGACATATTTACCTTTCCTTTATCTTTGTAATTCTGGACACGAGGAGTGTGTGAACGAAATTTCAGCTTCCTCCATCAGGTAAAAATATGAAAACATTGTTGTAAATATTTTGTTTCGCTACGGCAGCAGAAGTCCAAACCGGACGTCGTACGCGTACGCAATGAAGACGTTGTCCAGCAATGTCCAGCACAGCCTGGGCCCGGCTGTTGGTGTATATAACAACGCTTATCGAAGAGACAGGGTACCACGCATAAGTTAAAATATGGCCCATGAACATGAACACAAAAAAGTCTGGAAATATCGCCGAAAGAAAGTCACAAAATTGGAGCATTTTAACTGTTTATTTCTTTAAAAACGTGCGTCTCGGTCCATTAACAGCGGTCACCCCCAAACCCGGTCATTATCACGCAGTGAAGACCGGCTCCTCACACTGTTATTCCCTTATTATAAACCCTTGATGTCCACAGCTAGCTCCAAACCGTGAATGCGTGACTGGGGCTTGATTCACAAGGGAGCCACTTTTGATCGTGTTCCCTGAATGTTTTTATAAATTGTAAACTGTTGAATGAGATGACCAGTGTCAGACTATTGTATAAAAGGTATGCATTTCAAGCCTCACTTAAATGTGGCTTAAATCATTTCGGTTTATTTAATCCCAATTCATAAATACCTAAGACAGTTTACGCATTCCTATTGGTCGAGAGCCCGTCACGCGGCCGGTCTTAAACGGATGATAAAGACATGGCTAGCTGGTCTTAAACACTTTTCCAGTGTCACAATAAAATGTGGACTCCTAAAAAACCAGTGCCTCTTATCGTTTCATTGGTTGAACGTTCACAATCATCACGTAGGCATGCGCAACACTACCAGGGAGTCAGAATTTTATAGTTCTAAATTCAAAACGCAACGCGCCAGGTGCGTTCTGCGCGACATCGCGCAGAACATGATACGCGCGCGTCAATATCCATAAAAGGGTTGTTTACATCTTTAATACTCGCCAGCTGAACACTCCATTATTTTGCAAGAGGGATGTTTCAAAAAGCATAAAGTGAATTTGTTGAACAAAATCGGGATGTTTTGAACGAATTATATGATTTTGTTTTACCCTCCGGCTTGGGTAATTATCAGCACCCAGACTCTAAGTGGTCTTAAACAGAGTGATAAAAAACCTCCGGAGCACAAAACCAGGATGTTTTACATCGTCAAGTTTTGGCCAAACAAAATAAAACCATGAGGAACCAAGTTGGAATTGCCGGAACCCAGGATTAAACCAGGGACCTTCAGATCTTCAGTCTGACGCTCTTCCAACTGAGCTATTCCGGCTGATGAAATATACACTCGCCAGTTGATCATAAGGACAAAACCAGGATGTTTTACATCGTCAAGTTTTGGCCAAACAAAATAAAACCACGAGGAACCAAGTTGGAATTTCCGGAACCCGGGATTAAACCAGGGACCTTCAGATCTTCAGTCTGACGCTCTCCCAACTGAGCTATTCCGGCTGATGAAATATACACTCGCCAGTTGATCATAAGGACAAAACCAGGATGTTTTACATCGTCAAGTTTTGGCCAAACAAAATAAAACCACGAGGAACCAAGTTGGAATTGCCGGAACCCGGGATTGAACCAGGGACCTTCAGATCTTCAGTCTGACGCTCTCCCAACTGAGCTATTCCGGCTGATGAAATATACACTCGCCAGTCGATCATAAGGACAAAACCAGGATGTTTTACATCGTCAAGTTTTGGCCAAACAAAATAAAACCACGAAGAACCAAGTTGGCATTGCCGGAACCCGGGATTGAACCAGGGACCTTCAGATCTTCAGTCTGACGCTCTCCCAACTGAGCTATTCCGGCTGATGAAATGTCCACTCGCCAGTCGATCATAAGGACAAAACCAGGATGTTTTACATCGTCAAGTTTTGGCCAAACAAAATAAAACCACGAGGAACCAAGTTGGAATTGCCGGAACCCGGGATTGAACCAGGGACCTTCAGATCTTCAGTCTGACGCTCTCCCAACTGAGCTATTCCGGCTGATGAAATATACACTCGCCAGTCGATCATAAGGACGATACCAAGATGTTTGACATCGTCAAGGTTTGGCCAAAAAAAAAAAACACGCAGAACCGAGTTGGAATAGCCAGAACCCGGGATTGAACCAAGGACCTTCAGATCTTCAGTCTGACGCTCTCCCAACTGAGCTATTCCGACTGATGAAATATACACTCGCCAGTCGATCATAAGGACGATACCAGGATGTTGTACGTCGTTAAGGTTTGGCCAAAACAAAAACGATGTACTTTAATAACTAAACGTTGTAACTGTTTTCGTTCGATGTCTCACTCAAAATTGAATCACTGTCATATTCCAAGGAAAATAGCAATTGAAAAACAAATCTATTTGCTGAGGTCAAACTTGAAAATAACACAGAAAACGGATCTTGAATAGCATATCGCGGACCTCCGCGTGAGGCCTCATCATGACATCAACTTTCCTCGGAGACAATCTGGATACTCGATAAGTCATTCTTTAATTTTGAAAACATAAATGTGCAAACATTCTTCAGTGATTTCATTTTGACATTGGGAACCTAGTTAATACAGGAAACTTTTCTTTTTTTTAGCTAGCACTATCAATCGGACTCCGTGCCAGACTGTAGTCCAGCAGCGTATCCAGCTTTTGATGTCAGGGGGGCAACCGCACATCCACGCCGAAATCTAGATATGTCTTTTTTTCCGGACACTTGCCCTCCGTAAATTAAAAAGGGAGGGGGGGGGGGGGCTGGTACGCATCTTCCAAATGGGGGCGCTCTTCAAAACTGACCATTATTATGCATACTACATATTATATGGACATTTTTCACAGCGCATTGTAATGGTTGTTGATCGGGTTTTCTTTGGTGGGATGGATGTCAGAAGAACTCTATAAACATTTATTAAAATCATTGCTGACAAAGAAATTGTCAAAAAATCCGCCGGGGGGGGGGGGGGCAAAGAGCCCCTGTCCCCCCCTATCAGCTCTCATTTGTATTGAAAGCATTTTGGGATGGTTATAAACCTATCGGTCAGTCAGCTTAGCGCCGTCAAAGGAGAGGCTCTAGCTGAACCCCTGCGATTGTGCTACCAGCTAGCTCTCACTTGTTTAGCGGGCATTGATTAATTTTCATGACGATTCACCACGGAAGTTTGGAACAGTTTAAAACTTCCGTAGCCCCTCCACAAATACCCAAGGAAGATGACGGATAACCACGGAGGTACTAAGGATGAATACGGCACTCCCACGGTTTATCGCGAATTAATAAATACCTTGGAGAGTTGATGGTCTCTGATTGGTCGAAACTCGATCACATCAACGGTGATAATGGACCGGCTTCAAAGAACAAGCGAAAAAAATGGCCCCTGAACCAGCATTGATCCTGCCCCATGGAAGGCAATGATTGGCCAAATTTACAACAGTCATACGGTAGCTTGTAACAATACAGCACTGCACATGCGCTCAACCACCTTCGCGTGACACTGACGCGCGCGTACGCAACACAGTTGCTATTGGTGTGCGCACGCGTAAGGAAGTTTTAAAACGACTGGACATCGTACATGTACGAATTGAATTGCAGCTATACGCGACGTCGCGCACTGATCCGACGAATTATAACAACCGCGCGCGCGTGTGCGTCGTTCCAATACTTGTGCACGCTGCGCTGAATAACAAAACGAACTACTAATTTAAATATTCCTACGGTGCTTCTTAAGAATCACCGTTGGAAATGCCTTCTTTCGTTGATTACTAAGGGAATAACAGTGTGAGGAGCCGGTCTTCACTGCGTGATAATGACCGGGTTTGGGGGTGACCGCTGTTAATGGACCGAGACGCAGTCGAGGTCCATTAACAGCGGTCACCCCCACACCCCTTCATTATCATGCAGTAAAGACCGGATCCTCACACTGTTATTCCCATTAATAAATACCTTTATAACGAAATAAACAGTTAAAATGCTCCAATTTTGTGACTTTCTTTCGGCGATATTTCCAGACTTTTTTGTGTTCATGTTCATGGGACATATTTTAGCTTATCAGCTATAACGACGTAAACTCAACAGAAACTGCTGCCGTAGCGAAACAAATTACAACAATGCTTTCATATTTCGAAGTGGCTATCGTTACGGCACTCGTTGTTTAGCGCCCTCTACGATATTTTTTTGATACGCACGCGGGTATATAATTATTTGTTTCTCCACGTTTTATCGAGCAGTGCGCCAGCTCAGCCGATAGAGGGTAGGATTTTGCACCTCGAGGTTGCGGGTTCGAATCTCAGTTTTGCACTCGAATTTTTTTCCTTTTCTAACCTGAGGCTTTGGAGGATTTTTTTTAAAAGGGAAATAAAGTCCGAATTTCATAAAGTTCAAATTCACTTTTTTCCTTCTAATTTTATATTTTCTTGTCTTTTTTTTTTATAAAAGTTGCCAGGTTGCAGTCTACCGTAACGATAGAAAATGGGAAATGCGTTACGGCTGCCGTAACAATAGCCACTGCGTTCATATTTTTACCTGATGGAGGAAGCTGAAATCTCGTTTACACATTGCTGTGTTCGGAATTACAAAGATGCTTGGTTTAGGAAAGGTAAATATGTCGGTGGGTGAAGTGTTCAAAGAAAATTAATCGTAGATCTACGCTTTCGTCGTAAAATTCCTCAGTATATTCTGCACTGCTGTACGATGTCGTTTCAAAACTTCCTTACGCGCGCGCACGCACGCATCCCTAGCAACTGTGTTGCGTACGCGCGCGTCAGTCTCACGCGATGGGGGTTGAGCGCATGTGCAGTGCTCAATTGTTAAAAGCTACCGCAGGACTGTTACTATATTTTGGCCAATCATTGGCTTGCATGGGCTGAACGGGGCTGGATCAATGCTGATTCAGGGGCCATTTATTCGCATGATCTTTGAAGCCGGTCCATTATCACCGTTAATGACCGGCCACGTGATCGAGTCTCGACCAATCAGAAACCATCAACTCTCCAAGGTATTTATTAATTCAAAATGACAGCTTGCCAGAAAGAATAATTTCACAGGGAGTTTAGTCCCCTTACTATCTTTCAACCAAGTTTGTTTTTCAACAATAATTACGCCAGTTACTTTTCGGATGGCTGCAAATGATGGACTATAGCTTTAAACACTTCGCCCAACGACATATTTACCTTTCCTTTATCTTTGTAATTCTGGACACGAGGAGTGTGTGAACGAAATTTCAGCTTCCTCCATCAGGTAAAAATATGAAAACATTGTTGTAAATATTTTGTTTCGCTACGGCAGCAGAAGTCCAAACCGGACGTCGTACGCGTACGCAATGAAGACGTTGTCCAGCAATGTCCAGCACAGCCTGGGCCCGGCTGTTGGTGTATATAACAACGCTTATCGAAGAGACAGGGTACCACGCATAAGTTAAAATATGGCCCATGAACATGAACACAAAAAAGTCTGGAAATATCGCCGAAAGAAAGTCACAAAATTGGAGCATTTTAACTGTTTATTTCTTTAAAAACGTGCGTCTCGGTCCATTAACAGCGGTCACCCCCAAACCCGGTCATTATCACGCAGTGAAGACCGGCTCCTCACACTGTTATTCCCTTATTATAAACCCTTGATGTCCACAGCTAGCTCCAAACCGTGAATGCGTGACTGGGGCTTGATTCACAAGGGAGCCACTTTTGATCGTGTTCCCTGAATGTTTTTATAAATTGTAAACTGTTGAATGAGATGACCAGTGTCAGACTATTGTATAAAAGGTATGCATTTCAAGCCTCACTTAAATGTGGCTTAAATCATTTCGGTTTATTTAATCCCAATTCATAAATACCTAAGACAGTTTACGCATTCCTATTGGTCGAGAGCCCGTCACGCGGCCGGTCTTAAACGGATGATAAAGACATGGCTAGCTGGTCTTAAACACTTTTCCAGTGTCACAATAAAATGTGGACTCCTAAAAAACCAGTGCCTCTTATCGTTTCATTGGTTGAACGTTCACAATCATCACGTAGGCATGCGCAACACTACCAGGGAGTCAGAATTTTATAGTTCTAAATTCAAAACGCAACGCGCCAGGTGCGTTCTGCGCGACATCGCGCAGAACATGATACGCGCGCGTCAATATCCATAAAAGGGTTGTTTACATCTTTAATACTCGCCAGCTGAACACTCCATTATTTTGCAAGAGGGATGTTTCAAAAAGCATAAAGTGAATTTGTTGAACAAAATCGGGATGTTTTGAACGAATTATATGATTTTGTTTTACCCTCCGGCTTGGGTAATTATCAGCACCCAGACTCTAAGTGGTCTTAAACAGAGTGATAAAAAACCTCCGGAGCACACATTTATTCCCTTAATGTTACATTATTCATCCGAGAGCAGACTGGCATTAATTTGTAATATTGTTAATATGGCCGACTCGTGAATAAAGCCTACATCGACTGGGGAATCAACTCTCTCTTTTCAAGTTTCAAATATTACATATTTCAATGTTTACACTGTTGCAGAAAAGTCGTTTATCATGTGGTGAAAGTTACACACAAGGCTTTACGGCCTATCCGCTCCACGTGAGTCACACACAAGGAACGGTGCGCGTCAACCAGCTAAATATGCCGCCCGCGAATATTTTATTTACACAAAAGTACAGGGTACCCATTTTTCAGGCGACTTGAATCAAGGTTATAGGATTGTAAAGCGCCGCGTAGCCTGTAGTCTATGTAATAGACGCTCGTTGAAGACGGAGCACACGGCTCGCTCCGTAGAACGGGTGATACTCAGACTACGTAGCCTGCGGCGCCCTACAATCCTGTAACCTTTTGCCTTTTACCCACGCGCGCGCGTATACGCTCTCCACATGTGTGAAAGTATATAATTTATGAATTGGAGAGTTCAGTCGAGCACCTTCGTTCGTTGCCTAGTGGTTAGGCATACTGGCAATTGATCAGAGGTCCCGAGGTCGATTCCTTGCTCTGCTCCTTCAGATTTTGCTCTCTTTTTTTAACAATTTAAAGTTTTATCTTAAAAACGTTATTTTTTAGTCGGATACTACTTGTATAGAAGCAATTTTCTTTTTGTTTTCTGATCCGAGGCTCTGGAGGATTTTTTTTTAAAAGGGAAATAAAGTCCGAAATCCGTACCATGTTGTAAAATAGTAGCCTCAACTCAAGCCTGGTTATAAAAACCATGCCCCATAGGAAAGCGCACAAAGTACCCCAGATAGTTGTGTGAATAAAAATATTGCGTCCCGCCCATGGGACATCGTTGGTAGGCGCACGGAGCCCATAGACGAGGTTGCAAAACGAATGGTAAACATTCTTGTTTTGAAGCATATAGTCCAAGTCACTAGGCAGTAACTTTTACATTCTCCCACACTCAGAACTTTGAATTAATTGAGAAACAAATCAATCATTGGTTGGTTCTCGTCACTCAGTTTATTCAACGTCATTGGTCATTGGAACCAGTTTTGTCGCAATATACAAGCAAAGATTGTAACATATGCTCGTCGCCATCACTAATGAACAATAATGCATCTTAAATGTAACAAGGTATGATAAGTTAGGTTTTATTTTCAATGATTTCCATGATTTCAATATTAGTTTTCCCGGCTAATTTCCTACAATGTTCATTCACTTCTGAAAATCGGTCATTCGTGTTCGTCTTAATTTGAGAATCACTCTGAACACGAGTTTCATTTTTGCTCTCAGTTCATTCAATATTAAGTGATTGAGCAGCACCTTTCGTTTATGCTCATTCAGATTCGTTCGCAAGACTTCTTGTTCGCCCCGTGTGACATCGGCTTTAGAGGGCGATTTCAAACATTCACCATTCATTGGCAACAGATACAATTAGGGATTTCTTTTTCATTAACCGTCAATAAAATTAGCAGTACCTGAAATCAATTCAGAAAAGGTAGGCCTATGCTTGCGTACATGAATGCAAGGGTAACCGGGTAATTGGCCGTCTGTTTCTCAAAACTGAATGCACGGACAATGCAAACGATTGAACTTTCGTTGAATTGAAATAGGATTAAGACGTGCATTCAAATTCCGACGAAAAGGAATGACTGAAAAGTGAATGACCATTCCAGGAAATTGGCCGGGAAAACCTATATTCAAACAAGTTGCACAGCAGTGATTTAGTTTATTCCTTTGAAGAGTGAGTTAAAACACCTGTTTCGTGTTGAGTTTTTGTCACGATTTAACATTACAACTGACTGCTATGTGATGTGAGATAGAGCACTATCGGCTTGGCTTGCAATCCTAAAATTACGCCGTCATATCAAAATGGAATATTGAAGCATTGAGATTCGCTGGAGTTTCCAGCTATACGTTCTGCCATTCGAATGGAGACTGAAAGGTAAAACAATGTGCAAAAATTCTCAAATGTGCAATTCTTTTGGTGCATATATATATATTTGTTAAAAAAAATCACCCTCGAAAAAAGTTATTTGTAAAATTGTTACTACATCGCAATTAATTTCAACTGAAAAATAAAAAATAAAACGCTAGACGTGAAAAAGAAATAACGTGTCCAAAATTTACCCCTCACACCCGAAAATTAAAAATACATGTGGAGTATTAAGTGGAACTTGGTGTACTGACACAAACATGAACATTTATGAAATAATGTTGTGGCAGGATGAAAACTGAAACTCCGTTAATGAACGAAAACTTGCAAAGGAAAACAGACAAACATCGCAGTCAATATTTCAGGAAAAAAAAGTCAATGGCAGTCTGGTAGAACTAATTTCTTTTTTTCCTACCACTTTGTTGACAGTGGTACAACATGCCAAGATGCTGGACACAGTAAGAGATCGATGAATGATACAAATACAGAAGACAAGCACCCCTGATTACTGACAACAAAGGACTCTAACTAGATGTTAAAAAAGAAGAAAATCGTTACCATTCACATCCTTGTCAAACCATATAACAAAACCACATGAGTGCTCTTATTTCGTATTTTGTGACGCAAAATGTAGACATTTTGTTAATGAAGTGAAGCTATGATAGGCCCCCCAAAAAATAGTCGGTCTCTGGTCAGACCGAAGTTCCGGAATTGATGCGGCGACGCGGTTTTTTTTTGGGGGGGGGGGTGGCTTTTTTTTTTCAAGCTTGTATTGTACAGACAAGGTGGGTACTATTTTGCTTTTTTGTGTCCTCATTATACATTGGTGTCCTCCATCATTTGCCTTGGTGCCCTTTATCATTTGCCTTGGTGCAATTTCCCCATTACTTGGTGCTCCTTGGTACAACAATTTGAGGAGGCGCGGGAATAGAGGGCGCTGTTGTAGCTTCCGTGTTAATTTGAAGAAAAAAAAGTTGACGCGCATGATTAAAATCGAAGCGCGCGCTGACCAGAGACCGAGTATTTTTTTTGGCCATAAGGGTAAAATGAAAAAAAGTGTTGAACAGATGTAAGAAAACCACAATCACAATTTGAAACAAAAGATAGAAGAGCACAGATAAAAATACAGAGTGTATCAAAAACAAAATCCAAAATCAGGGGTTAATATGTAAAAGTTATGAACTTGATACACTGTCAAAGTGGCTCCACCTTGGATGGTTCGTTAGCTTGTCATTGATACCTCATTTGCATCTCTTCAGTCACGGATGACCAAGCACCTAAAACAAGTCTCTAAGTTTGCTGAGGTGGTGAGTTTAGGCTGTCGGATGAATGCGCTGTCGCTGTGGACAGTTTGTTAAAAAGGATATGAAGCACAGAATCTTTGGAATGATTAATTATTCATGGACAACATGATGTACCATGTTAAGTAACATCTCCAACATACCCCTTTAACACCATTTTTTTCAGCGGCAGTACAGCGCATTCTGTGGACAGCTTAACTCACCAGCATTCAGCAAACCGTCACCGACACCACGAAGTAACACCATCTACATATCAGTAAAAACTAGCAATCGGAGAAAACGGCAACTAAAGTTTAACGCCTTCTAAAACAACACTTTGCGTCAAAACGACAGAGTATTTTCAGTTGGGTTTCTCGTTGTGGACACTTGATGAATTGAATTAATTAAATCTGCTGTTTTTCACCCGTTTTTGTATTAAATTAAACAAGAAATAAGAGAAAAAAGATGAGTGTTAGTTCGTGAAACCGAAAAGGCTGCAAAACTGTAAATTTTCGTTTTCACGAAGTATAACACTCTTCAATGTATTCAACACGAGGAAAGTGCAACTTCAGGTCAGCGCGCGCGCTCATACAACTTGTTACAAGAAGAGTGTTACTTCGTGAAAACGTTTTTGCTCACTTATGAGCAGAGTGCGCGCCATGCATTTCAATGGTAAATGGAACTTGAGTGTTACTACGTGAAAACGAAAATTGTCAATTTTGCGCAAAAGTTGCCATGGATACTTAGCGTAATTGTTAAAGTAAAGCTCTTGAAGCTTTGAAACTTCGTGCAATGGTAGGCCTTGATGAATAATGTTTAAAAATCAAAAAAACTGAAAATCGAAAAAAATATGGTTTATGAGTGTTACTTCGTGGTGTCGGTGACGAAACTTGTAAAAGAGGGTTTTTGCCTTCGTTTGGCAATCAACGGTGCCCAGTCATCCGTGGCTAAAGAGATGCAAATAAGGTACCAAGTGAAAGCTAATGAGCCATCCTTTAAGATGGAGCCACTTTGACAATGTGCAATTTCCTAACTTTTGCACATGCCTCAACAATGAAAAAAACCCCGCCTAATTTGATTAAATGTGTACATGTACAAACAATCACGCGAAATTGAATGGCTGATAATGAAAATGACCAGAAAAATTCGGATATTGGCCGGAAAAAACCCTATAGGCCTATTAAGTCATTGAGTCGAAAAGACATGATTTCTTTCAAGTGATTTCTTTTACAAAGGCGTAAATTTACATATTACAGTATTATTAGGTTGCCGTACAATAGCTGTCTGACCTGAGAGGGTTTTTTTTGGGGGGGGGGGGGTGCACCCACAATAAAATCTGAAAAATTTGCTTTTATCCCGTGCGCACGAGGTCGAAGGAAATCAGCAGGGCCTGTCTCCGAAGCGTGAACGAGAATCACGGGCTATTCAGCCCATTGCGATTCGGTACCGCGGCCTGCAACTTGGTCCTAAAATTTGCTTGCTGGTACCCCGAAGCACTCAGTTGATATAGGTTTCCCGGCCGATTTCGCAAAAATAGCATTTCGAATTCATCTTGATTGTGACCAATTCGAAGTGAAGTAGCGCCCTGCTGTCATTCCCGTGCTTCGCATTAGATTTCAGGCGTTCAAATTCGTTTTAAGATCCGACATTTTCATGTTTAACACATCCTAAATTGAAGTTATGTCATTCGGTTTAAGTGATCATTCAATTTAGCAGTCGGTTTGGTTTAGGGTTATTTGCATGAGATTCTTGGTTTCGTTTTCATTTCCGCGCATTCTATTTAGCACTTTTTGCATTACAAATAAATTTCTGCTTCATGTCGTGGTCCGATTTCATGTTTCTGGCCCCTCCTCTTGGCAGCTTTTGCCGTCTGCCAGATCTCAGATACGTTGCTAAAACTGACCTGGCAGTAGATCTGTTTATTCCAAGATTGTCTGCAAGTTCAAGATTGTCTTGGGCATTGCCATCGAAAGCTTAGATCAAACTACCACCGTCTACATTTGAAATTGTGTAACACCCATGAGCTAGCCAGGGGCGTCAATCGCTTCTCAAAAGTGGGGGGGGGGGGGGGGGGGTGTACTTTGATCAGAACTAAAGCGAGTCTCAAAATGGGGGGGGGGACATACCTTGATCAGAACTAAAGCGAGCGCGGGCCCGTTTAAGGGCCCCGAACATTTTGGATTGTAGATGCTCTGTGGTGCGATCTGGGGCAATTTCTATTTTAGCCAATATTTTCTTAGCAAAAGATACATTGTATGTAAACAGTGTGGCCCTGTAAATTAGACACACGAGTTCAAAAATCCTGGGCTGGGGAACATTTGATATTGTGTCCCCCATCCTTTTGGAACAAATGCACTCCATCTTATTCTAACAAACAACGGAATGACATGGACCTATTTTGAATTACTTTGCTTATATTTCACATTATATTATGCTTGCTTATCGAATGAGCAAACCTATACACAGTTTGAAGCTCCGGCAAATTTGGAATTTAAAATGTGAAATCACATGCTTCTAATTGTGAAAATGATTGATGTTTTAGGTAATTGAATGTTGATCTCAACATGCATTCAAATTCGTGCGAAAATGGATGATTGGTCGCCAATTTGGCCGCCAAATCTGCTAACTTGGCCGGGAAAACCTATATTCATTCGCGCGTGTGGAAAGGAGCCATGCCCATTTTCTTCGACCTCGTGCGCATGGGATGAAAACAAATTTGTCAGTTATTATTTTGGCCCCCTCCCCCCATAAAAACTTAGGCCAGACAGTAATGACTATGGCGATTAAATGGGATTTCTAAAAAAAAAAAAAAAAGGGCGAACCTGGACAAATTGAGAGAAAATGACCCGAATGTAAAGCCCTGTACATTTCGATGATTTTTTTTGTTTTTTGCGTCAGGTCCATTTATGCGCATGCTGGCATAATTATGATTTGTCAGTGAAAAAGTTGTAAATGCCAGCTGTATCAAATCAATGGATACAGATCAGTGAACGTTCATTTGCCCATTTCACGTATTTTCATGCTGCTTGTTTTCAAAGAATATTCATAAGCCGTAAAAAAATACCAGTACACACCTTGATCATACCCTGCATTCGCATCAAAGTAATATTGACCATTCAAATTACTGTCAATATCACCAAGGAAACAGGACTGAGGGAACCACCAGGCTCCTTTGAGCGAGGGGGAACACTTTCTGAATGGTTGTCCTTTAGCCTTACTAAGGGAGTCACCATTAGTATTAATACCCTCGTATTGCCAATACTGCAGATTGTACGTATCAGGAGATAGGCGGAAATCTTCGTACTTTTCCCATGCCGTCTCACCCTCCCAGTTCCCTAAATCAATTCGTAGCTGCCATAATCCTGGTGAAGGATCAGAAATCACAGCCACCAAGTTATCGTTGCCCAACCAGAACTCACCGGATAGATTGCCAAAGCCAGACTGGTACTCGGCCAGGGTACGGTCGAAGTCCACACTGCCATCCTGTCGCATCTGAAACACGATCCATCCCCCGCCGTCAGTTTCCATGTCACAGTAGACGCGCAGACTGTCGTTGCCAAATGCCTTTGGGTAGATAGTGTAGATACAGCTTGAACGATAACCGGCATCTAAGAGCATTTTGCAAGTTTTGTAGCGACTCGCGGAGCTATCAATCAGTGAGTAGAGAGGTGTGTCCTCATCTGCATCAAAGTACACACTCCCACGATGAGCTGTATTGAAGTCTTCGGGATGCTCTCGTCTTGTGGCAAAGTTCAGCTCGCACATTTTATTGCAGCCGACAAAGTTAAACGACTTGCAACGTTCGTCCATGCTGCATTCCCTTGCACAGATGACACGAGATCGCACAGTTTTGTTGGCATATGCAAATCCTCGCAGTGCACGATTCTCAGCGGCGTACATGATTTGTTGGCGTGAATGACATGGGTGTCCAGTGACAAAAATGACCGCTCCCAAAAATATCATCAACTCAGAAACGTGTTTTCCGGCTTCCTGTTCTGCCATTGTTTTACAATCTGATGAAACAAATGTTTTTGTTTGACGTTTGCTTGTGAACTTTGGGCGTGGGCTCGAAAAAGAGCGTCAAGTCATTGGTCTGAAATGATGAAGATGTTCTTGCACAAAATCATGGCAACTGATTTACAAGAACTTTCCTCAGGTCTAAAGATGCTCGTCAATTTTTTTGGGGGACAAATCAAATTTCAGTTTGTGAAAACAAACTTAGTCAAATAGTCCCGTCATCAACTTTAAATCTTTTACCTACGTTGCATCAAACCATCTGGACTAATGAAACTGGCGACGCAGCACTCCGGGCTGCAGGCAGCATGAACATTCCACGGAGATGAAAGACCCTGATTGGTCGCCGATGTACTGGATTGCAGCCAATGGCATCGCACCACGTCCCAAATGTAGCCCCTCGTTCTCACCATGCAAATGCGCCATAATATTGCTCGTCCATTACTCATTACATTGACATGAAGACTGAAGTGAATAGACGCATTTAGCAATTTAGGTTGGCAGCCATTTTGAAAGTGAAGATGGGGCCATTTCGAAATTCAAGATGGCGTACCTGAGGGGCCCATGGTGTCAAGCCAAAAAGTGTCCAGTATCATGGAGGAGGATTGTTTAGGGATGGGAATTAAAAGGAAACACATTTTGGGTCTAAACAACATGTACACATACAAGGTAAACTATATGTACACTGGAATTCACTTAAGAGACAAGATTGTAAAATAATTTAATTTTGTTTTATTAGTTCGGTGAACAACTAAGAACAAGTGACTCGTTACTCGTACTAAACAACATGTACACATTACAAGGTAAACTATATACATTGGAATTCACTTAAGAGACAAGATTGTAAAATAATTTAATTTTTTTTTATTAGTTCGGTGAACAACTAAGAACAAGTGACTCGTTACTTGTACTCGGACTCGAGGCTTGTGATTCGAGACTCGGACTCGGGGCTTGTGACTCGTGACTCGGACTCGGAGTCAGGTTTAATAACCTGGGACTCGGACTCGACGTTGGCGACTCGACTACAACACTGGTTACACAAAAACGAGTGAGGCGATGTTTTTGCCCTGAAGAATCAAAACGCAATTTGCCAGACATTTCAATTCATTTCTTATCGACTTTCATTAACAGAAAAAAAACAAAACGACTGAAGTCCGTCAGAAAATAGTGACGTCACGTTCAGATGTATGACTCATAACATTTATTTCAATGGATTTCCTCAAGCTGACGAAATCTAGCATACACCATGAGGAATATTTCAACAAAGATATGTTACTGCACATTTTGCTCACATTATCGTTGCCCTCTTTTTTAGCACAATAAAACCGCCGCTGTTGTCGACGAGAAGTCAGCCCATGCCGTCAACAGATTTCTGGTCGTCACATTGACGGAACAAACATGTTATTGTTCTTACTGAACATGCGCCCAAGATCATTAGTGTGTCATTGTTTGGTTAGCTCTCAGTTCCACCTGAGACTGGTTCTCAGTCCCTCCATCGTCGATTCTGACTTCGAATGAAGGGACCGGCCCTTTTTGAATAGACCAGTTCACCAATCAATGTAGATTCATGCACACACTCACGTGAGCAAGCAGTGGGGTGGAAGTAAAACTGCCCTGGATAAAAACGCATAGGGGTTTTAGTCCTTTTGGGGGCACCTCATGAAACAGAAAACCTGCAGAACCAATAAAAGTATCAAGCTTTAGGACGAATTTGTGTTCGATTGGACAAAGTACGTAATTAAAAGAGAAATGTTTCTTTTTTTTGTGGGCAACAGTCTGGTTCCTAGCATGATTGTATACCGAGTAACGAGACGTCTGGCTACAAGTCCATGTCTGGTTTCTGGCTATGTATGCTGCTGTATTTAGAGTGCATGCAACGGAGTATATAGATGACCGCCATGGAACCACGCTGACCCCATGGTATTATAAGCTTTACGAGAGAGGGCAGTATATTTAACTTGATATGTAAACAATATTATTGGTCAATTCGGGCGATTCAAAATAAAGTTTTTCTGATTGCATTCCGGGAGATGGTCGACAAATTCACAGCGCGGGACATTTGAAATTGTTAGGTTTTTCCGAACAGTAGTTTCGTAAGCGTGTGATTCGAGTATTATAATTATATAAACCTCCGGTTGCAAAGGGTGGTGACGTCCAAAAGTCACGTGTCGTCATGAGTCCCACACCCCATCCGCTCTGACGGAAAAAATTAATTGTCGCTGGTGACAACCTCCAACCCCGAGATTTATGATCTGAGAACGACACACTACTCATTGGGCTTCCGGCTCGTACCAAGCCTGGAATTTATAATATAGGACATGTATAGTAAACCCCCGGTTGCAAAGGGTGGTAACATAAACAGTCACGTGTAGTCGTCAGTCCCCCACCCCACATCCCTGACAAAACAATATATATGTCATTGGTGACTACCTGGGGTTCGAACTCCAACCCCGAGATTTATGATCTGACAACGACATTCTACCGACTGGGCTACCGGCTCACATTTACCGAGCCGGGAAGTTATAATATATAAACCTCCTGTTGCAAAGGGGTGACGTCAAAATTCGTCAAAATTCGTGTGTCGTCGTCATACAGTGCCCAATCTCATCCGCTCTGACGAAAAACAAATTATTGTCGTTGGTGACTACCTGGGATTCGAACTTCTAACCCCGAGGCAGGTCACAGGTCACGCAAAATCCAACCAATCAGAGAGTGAATTCAATAGAGTATCCCAGCGTCCTGTTTGCAGGGCGGGGTACGAGCGAATTTCAGGAGACACTGTTCAAACCTCATCCCCAGGGTGTCGAGCAGTACGCACCCACCTCTATTGGATCATTTGCATGTGCAAGATTTTTGAACACGTATGCAAATGAGGAATAATCCGGTGCCTGTCAGTTCGTTATATTTGCGTTTGTTTTTGTATGCGGTGTCTGGGATAAAAACAGAATCAATTCGTCGCAGCGCGAGCATGGCGTGAGTTACGAAAACACGATTTTATTTCAATTAAACTGTTACGATCGTAAACGAGACATGCAGGGTCACATTTCATATCAATATGAACAAATTGGAAAGGAGATGAATATTTTCGAGAAGGCATGGACGAATGATCGCGAAAACACGTACCGTCTGCACGTTGTAAATAACAACATCAAGTACACGATATAAATCCATTTCTAGCCATATGTGGTATCGAATCAGGATACAGGAAGAAAGTTTGCTATCCTAGGGCTTGTTGGAAACGAGTTTGGAAATAAAGTCAGTGGGGACGAGTTGACATTGTTCATAATAGGCGGGTTTTTTTTTAAATAGTGAACCCAAAAATATGCTCACAGTTTGTTCATTGGGCTTACTGCCATGAACTGATACAACAACGAATCACTAATGAAAAGAAAGTTTACGACAGCGAAGTATCCAACATTTTGGTAACTTTTCGTGCATAAACTAATTGCAACATCATTGAGGATTCTGCCTTATATTATGACAGCACACTTTTGCTCATGAATATGGAAATTCGCATTAGCATGAAAAACAAAAAGGCACCAAAATATCGTTAAAAATGGCAAAACGAAAATTAAAAAGGGTTAAAGAGACACAAAGGTGCTTTTTCAAGGATTGCATTTTAAAAAGAAAAATTACATTTCATGGGCCCTGTTAATAACGATGGCGATCCTGACTGGGCCCAAATTCACGGCGCTACTGAGCACAACAATTTGCTTGGCACAAACAAATCTGACTTGCATGCTAAGAAAACAACAGCTGAATACTAACCACGAGCAACATACATCACGTGGTGTTTTGGCTGGTCACCCGCTTTTGAAAGCCAGATTTTTTGGCGCTTAGCAAATTTTTATACGGCAGCGCCGTGAAATTGGGCCCAGTTCTGCTAAGCTATCAAAATGAAAGTAATTTGGTCTCTATTATTAGACGTCAAATTAATCGAGTTAGCTGTGTTTTTTTTGTGCAGAAAAGGCAACAATCCATATTCTGCAGATTTATAGCACGCATAGTAAAACAACTCCTTACCAAAAAGATTGATTACAGGACAAACAAATTCAGTCTTGGACCAAGACTAAGTTTTGACATGTTCACTGAACTGCCAATTGAGGGCGCCCTTTGAAGTGCACTTTCATGCCAATTTGACATCCATACATGAAAAGTTCTAACTTCTTGTCGATTAAAATTTAAATGTTGTTGTTGATTATATTCGATCCAGCTCTCAGGGGCTTATGAATGAATTATTTGTACGTCATCCAGACAGTGAAGCTCCGGATTTACCTCTGTCCAATTTGACTAGATCAGAAGAGATAGAACCGGCCAACATGATGGAGGAAACGGACATGACGGACGAGTTGCCGGTGATGGCGGCAGCCGCTGCAATTCGGCAGAATAACAGGAAAACCAAGATTAGAAACTTGGTGGCTTTCTGGTAAGTAATAAGTCATTACAACATTCACAAAAGAACGTATTGTCTACCGTTGTGTTCTTCGTTCTGAAAAGAATGTTGCAAACACTTCAGCGGTTGTGTACAAAGTTTATGGAGAGCCAAGAATTTTTTAAATTAAACTTTTCTTTAAAGTATTTCCTAACAAAACTGGAAATGTTTCTCAGTCCAAGATTCATGTCTTAAAATCAGTTTGGTAATCCTTACCCCTAGGACCCCCGTTCCTGTATAAGGTTAAAACAAAAGACTCACCAAAACAGCTGACCAAATGCACACTCAAAACATGCAAAAGTGACATTCTGATATTTCTTGACACATTTGAACAGTTGGCAATGATACACATGTACCTTCTTGAATATCAGCAGGTTTAATTTTGTAGAAAGAGGGCAGGGCTTTGATTTATGAGGGCTTAAAGACGACAAACAGAAAATATATTAAAAAAGCAAGATGGCGAACTGCAAAAAAAAAACGGTAGGAAAGTCACATTTTCTTTTAAAAGTGCTTTCAAAATTACAACTAACATGAGTTTAGCTGAAGAAAAAGGACTGCTTTAGCCTGCAAAAGTCACTTTGGTACTGGACAGTCATGTGCAAAAGTCAGCTTTGAACAGAACTCGTAAAAATTCTTTCCTTTGTTCTTTTGAAAAACACAACTTGATGTTGGGAAAATGTTGGGTGTGATATTTTCGATATATGCGAACCAGCTCATTCAGTTCTGATCTACATCATGATGTAGTCTGAGTAACTTGGACCCAACTTATCGCCTTTTTAACATTTGGACATGGTCTGGCGATACTATCGCCAGACCATGTCCAAATGTTAAAAAGGCGATAAGTTGGATCCAAGTTACTCGGACTACATCATGATGTAGACCCATGCACGCGGCACTGTTTACACACCACGTTCACGGGCCTACTGATCATGCTGATTCTGTTACAGTGATAGGTGTCTATCATGTCTATTTTTACTTACATTTTTTTATTTCATCAGTGTTTTGTTTCTGTTATGCGCCTATCAACATCAATCGTTTCCCCAACCCCATCTTGGATAATTTTTTTGGCAGTTGATTGATGCTGTACTGAAGTGAAGGTACATGTTTGTGTGACTGGTTGTTCCAGGCGCCAGTCTATTTTCTTGTATTGCATGTTTTCAGTACCTTAAGTTTTGGGACTCTCATACACAGTATTACTTCTTCTTTTCTTCTCTAATTTGAATAGGTTACTTGGACTGTGCAATAACTACGCATATGTGATCATGCTGAGTGCTGCCTATGACATCTTAGAAAAGAAAGAAACAGAGACAGAAAGTGTAAGGAATATTCACATTTTGTTTGAAAGATGTGGGTTCCAAATGTTACCACATCTCTGTTGGTGTTGGTGTCGGTCTGCATCTTCAGTTCATATTTGTTTACTTTTTTTTTTAGATTTGTAGAACTACATGTATCTGTTGTACAAATCTATCTCACAAACAAAAAGTTTGTCCAATGTACTGTTTTTTATTTGACAGACTGCATCACCAACATGTACATGAAGTGTTTTTCTGCATAAAGTAGGCCTATTTTAGTGAAATAATACTTCAAAGCAGCTTGTTGTTGGTTTCCTATGTTTTCCTATCTACATTGTTAAGTAAAAGGCAGTGGATTTTCAGCCGGCGACAGTTTTCTTTTAGTAAACGCTATTTTCTCTGATTGACGGATAGGCCCTATATACTGGTACATTGTATTTGCCATATTGGCTGCACCAGCTTTCTTTAAGTAAACACTAGTTTACCGAAGGCATCAAAGACAACCTTCAGACAACAAATATTTTTAAAAAGGAAGCTGGCACGGCCAGTCGATGTACAGTCAAACGTGCCACTCTGCCCACCTTGATGAAGAGGCCACCTACTCGGTTTGGTTGGACCCGACAACAATTGCACATGAATTACTCAACCTTTCCATTGTTGCCATCTGTTCATAGTGGCCACTTTATCCAGGTTTGACTGGTTTTATATGTGAGCTAATCATAGAAGGCCTTCGTGAAAATTACATTGACTAAATGATAACCTGCACCGGCCAAATATCCACTGCTTAAATATAAAAGAGCAACAGAGATTCCTGTGAAGCCTGCCTCGACTCATCACGAAATCTAGTGGACGGGTACTCCGAAGCACACGATATTATTTTTTTTCACTCGTGTGGAAAGGAGCCCTGCTGATTTCCATTGCCCTCATGCGTACGGGGCAAAAGCAATTTTTAATTTTTTTATTCTATGCCCCAAGAAATACACCTAGGCCGGAAAGTCATGCCTATGTATTGCCAATTTCAGGGGGGTTTTCCAACAAAAAAAAGCAACAAATCCTGGACAAATTGAGACAAAATTGGTTTGGACCCCTGTACATTTTCAATGAGGGACCGGTTGACATTATTATAAAGTGGTCGATTGGTCACATCGAGGCTGTGATTGGTCGAACCATAAATGGGCTGAGCCTAGTGAATCGGTCTATCATTCATATTCAAAATGTTGAATCTGTGGCGATATTTTTTTCCTCTTTTGTTGTCAGGATGTGGAACCTCCAGATACCATGTATAACCTGACCAACAGCACGTCCGCTGGCCGATTCGATTGCAACCCAATCTCAACAGGGGTAAGCCTTGGCCTTAAGATTCCAGATTTTTCTTTTTTTCAGTTTGGTTCTGATATTTTTTAAGAACATTATTATATAATCCGGAAACTCTCCTGGCACAGGATCCTGAAGAGAATCAACGAACAACTGTACTCACGTATTACCCAAACCAGGAATCGAACCTGGGCCACAGCAGTGAGAGGCAAGTGCTTTACGCACTGTGCCATCCTACCATCTTTAATCTCTTTATATCTGTAATCTATAACTTATTTCCTATGCAGGCTGTTCTGTTAGCTGATATTCTCCCCACCTTGATCATTAAGTTGACAGCACCGTGGTTCGCCGACTACATTCCATATGGGTGAGTCAACTTTAAGCCCAATGAAAATATACAATATTTTGTCAAGTCAAAACTGAGAAATTGGCGGTGGTTTTTTATTGAAATTGTCAAGTCTGATTGAGAAAATCATGTTTCTATTAGCAAGGCCAAAATTAAAACTGAATAGAGCTACCTATAATCAGTTGAAGTCAGCGGCGTAGCCAGGATTCTCACCGGGGGGGGGGGGGGGGGGGGGGGGGAAGTGGCGAGGGCTGGATGTTACAGTGGAGGGCCACCAGTTTCTGTCAAACCCGTTAACCATGTCCATTTTAAGGGCAAACAAATTTCCAGTGGGTGGGAGGGGGGGGGGGGGCTGCTGGATGATCGTCAGTGTTTTATTTGGGGGGAGTGTGTGCTATGCCCCCCACGCCCTCGTTGGCTATGCCCCCCTTGGCAACATTTCATTGGTCACCCTTGCCACTCTAAACAATGGTTGTATTTAATTTCATTACACTATACATTTTGTCCCTTGTATTTTCTTTCCAGTGTGCGAATCGCCATTTGCGTACTTGCTGCTGCATCCAGTTTTCTCATTGTCTCGTTTGTTCACGTTGTGGCCCTGAGTCTGATGGGTAAGAAATAAACCACTTTGAGACAAATATCAAATGTTTTAGGGCTTTTCTTGTTTATAGATGGAGCGGTCATCTGGGAATAATTTTTACATTGGCTTACCTAGCACCCAGACCTATGTTCATGAAACTCGATGGTTCTTGAGTCTGGAGTGCTGAATGGTAATACATACCAATCGATGAAACTGTTGTGAAAATGAATAGATGTTTTCATTGGATGACGGTATCCTGCCCACACCTGTATAACTTCGTTAACGGTTGTTAATGGTCTGGTGAACACATAGTTTCAGTACTCCTATATTCCCAGCTTGACTACATGCAGTCTATTTGCTTTTGTGGTTCACACAAAGTATCAGATCAGTAAGTTGTTGTGTGTACATTTGAGTGGAGTGCCGTTGCCTCGTGGTCTGGAGCGTTGAATTTGTGGTCTTCGGGTAATTCTGCAGGTTGTGGGTTCGAGTCCAGCCTGGGGCTAATGGTGCATGTGCCTTGGTCACACATTGCTTCCCCCCCCCCCTCCAGGAGTAAATGGGTACCTGTGAGGGCATAGATAGATATTGTGGTTGATTTTAGCTGCTTTGCGCCGAACTGGCATGCAGTATTGAGTTGTATAATCCCCAGGGAGCTGAGATGGATTTGGAATGTTTCATTGGCCCAATGAGCAGGGTAATAATGATGAAGGGCATTGATAGGTATAAAGCACTATATAAGCACCACATATTATTACATTATTATTATTACTTGTGGTGTATTTTCTTGCAGTTTTACATTTGGCATTGATTATCCATGGCAGAGGGCATGGACGAGTTCCGGACTGATATCACATTGCGATGTTCAATTTTGGGACAGAAAACACATGGGTGTACATCCCAAAAAGGTCGATTTGGGTGTGGATCTCATGTCTGATAGCATTACCACTAGCGTTCATCATAATAATAATAGTGGGTATTTATAAAGTCCACGTATCCACCCGGGGCCAATTTCACGGCACCGCTAAGCACAAAAATTTGCTTAGCACAAAAAAAATCTGGCTTATAAAAGCAGGTTACCAGCCAAACTCCACGTGATGTATATTGCTAGTGATTGGTATTCAGCTGTTGTTTGCTTAGCATGAAAATGACATGGACTTTTTGGCTGATAACCTGCTTCTATAAGCCAGACTTTTTTTGTGCTAAGCAAAATTTGTGTGCTTAGCAGGGCCGTGAAATTGGGCCCAGGACTGGTGCTCAAGGCACTACATGCACATCATTATTACTCGTGCTCATGAAACATTCCAAATACCATCTCAGCTCCCTGGGGAATATACATCTCCATGCTGCCTGCTAGGCGCAAGGAAGCTAATTCAATCACTGCAACCATCTCTGCCCTCACAGGCACCCATTTACTCCTGGGTGAAGAGGAGCAATGAGTGACAAAGTGCCTTGCCCAAGGGCACACGCACCATGACCCCAGGCTGGACTTCGAACCCACAACCTGCAGCTTTACCCGCAGACCACGAATCCAGTGCCCTTAACCATGAGGCCACAACCCTTCGCGATAATCTACACTTAGCACTAACTCTCAATGGATCTTGTTATTTTTGTTTCTAGGAGTTGTCTTTGCCAGTGTGTCTGCAGGCCTAGGTGAATTCACATACGTTAGTCTGATGTCATTTTATGACAAGTAAGAAAATATTGAATTTATTATCTTACATAAATTAGTTCATTTTACAATGTTTTATGTTGGTATAATTTCTGCATAGTCTTATAAACATTTGTTGTTACACAGTGTTGTAGTACTCGTACTCGGTACTCGTACTCGAGTACTACTCGATTACTTTTTTTGGAGTACTCATACTCGTACTTGAATGTCAAAGTACCCAAACTCGAAATGACGGTACTCGTACTCGGGCAGCAAATTACTTTTACCCGAATAGCAGTACTCGAACAAAAACTGTATAGCTTGACTTACCACAACCTTAATTTATTATCGAACTTTCAATTGGAAATGGTTGATTGGCTTGCAGCGAAATCAAAGTTTCCACATTTAACAGCTAGCCGTGAGTGGGTCTGTATATCGGTCTGACTGGGCCTGGGCCCGCACAATGAACCACTTGCGGTATGGCCGTATTAGGAAATAGAAGTACTCGTACTTGGAAGTACAAGGACTTGTACTCCGAGACCTGTACTTGTTCTCAGAAGTACAAGTAGTCATACTCGGTAACCAAAGTACTTGGCAGTACTCGGTACTCAGAAAAGAGTACTCGACTACAACACTGGAGTGAACCCCATAAAAACACTGAAGACCTAGAGCAACTCATGTGACCCGCGTGTTGGTTTGGGTGTTTGCTAACCCATAATGCGCTGAGCCATGAAGGATGCTTACAAATATTCTAGTTAGTAAGAATTTCTGTTTTTGTAAATTATTACCTTTTTTTGGTCAGGAATGTTGTTTCGACGTGGTCATCCGGTACTGGTGCCGCTGGTTTGATTGGTGCGTTGTCTTATGCAGGTCTGACCGAGATACTGACTCCAAGGGATTCGCTGCTTGTCATGTTGATCGTACCAGTTGCCATGGTAATCAGGTAATAAATAAAATGATCAAATCAAACATTTTTGGGAAATGTACTTTTTGTTTTGAGTATGGGCTCTATGCTTGATCAAGAGAGGGCGCTTTTTTATCACTCTTGAGACCCCCGTGGACCAAACACACCACATGTGCGCATACTAGTTTGCGCACGTAAAGCGCAAAGTACATGCAGCTCATTGTATTCTGGATGCACAAAGCCACGGCATCTTGGCTTGAGTGTCGGGCATTGTCGGCAATGCATTCGAATCAGTCTCCTAGTGGTCTCCTTAAACTCTCCCTTTCTGACCGTTGAGGGGGTACTTGTGCAAGGAGCCCATTGGAGACGCTTGTGGTTGGTTAAACTTCGCCAAATACGTCATTTTTTGGGGGGGGAAACTTCAACTGGTCCCAAAACCTACATGGGTTGTGAGTTCAAGTCCAGCCCGGGGTCATGGTGCGTGTGCCCTTGGGCAAGGCACTTTGTCACTCATTGCTTCTCTCCGCCCAGGAGTAAATGGGTACCTGTGAGGGCAGAGATGGTTATTGTGATTGAATTAGCTTCTTTCCACAGGGAGCTGAGATGGTATTTGGAAAGTTTAATTGGCCCAATGATCAAGGGTGATATAAGAACCTGTTATTTTTTTTTTTTTTTTATTATTATTATTACATTGCAGCATTTTGACAAATTGACACATTAATATAACATTGTGGACATTTTTCATCATCACAAGACTGTCCACATGTTTAGACTGTTTGAATGGAAAAAATGCCTCTCGGATATTAGTTTTGCAGATGGAATATTTGAATATTCGGTATATTCAGCACAGCCCCTGAATTTGCATGTAGTTGTTAGTAGTGGATTTTTAAATGTTGTATACTGGTTTGCATAGTTACTGGGGTATTTTAGTCCGAGCCCCAACGTTGCAACCCCATCGGGATGACCAACCAGTGGATGAAGCAAGGAGACGATTGATAGAATGTGAACCCACAGAAGGCGTGGACGATCTAGACCAAGACATCAAGATGGCAGCAAAGGAGCATCTCATGCTAAAGGAGAGGATCTACCACATCAAAGTAAGTCAATCTGGAGCGTTTAATTTGTGGTCTGCGGGCAATTCTGCCGGTTGTGCATTGGGGTTGTGGTGTGGTGTTGCCTGGGGTTGTGGTGTGTGTGCCCTTGGGCAAGGCATTTAGTCACTCGTTGCTTCTCCCCACTCTGGAGCAAAATGGGTACCTGTGTGGGCAGAGATGGTTATTGTGGTTGATTTTAGCTGCTGTGCACCGAAATGGCAGCGTCAAGCTGTATTCTTCCCAAGGAGCTGAGATAGTCTTTGGACAGTTTCATTGGCCCAATGAGGGAAATAATGAAGAAGCTTAAGAGCCTTGAGCACCAACTGTGTGTGCATAATGGTCCATCCATGTGAATATCCAAAAACACAAGAGCATCTTCTCAGAAGAGGAACACACCTTACCCCAAGTGCACTAGAGAAATGTGCCGTCAGTTGACAGTAATTGTTGATACATTCACTGCTCCAGGGCAAACATGTAGTTACACAAACAGCTTGTATTTCTACTTGCGAGAATGAAAATTTATCTTGCTTTATTTTTATCAAAGCTAGGTACACACATTCCCTAATTATTGCCGCGTACACGCGATCTATCCCAAATACAAATTCTTGATGGCATCAGGAGAAATTAGCGCCTATTCGCTGTTAGTAAGAATAACTTAAGAATGAAACACAAATAATCAAGCACTAGGTACGAATTGGAAGCCGAATCAGACTGAACCAAGCTCAATGATTGCGATTTAGTGCAGAATAAAACTGAATTGTAGCGATTTTGTCAAGAATAACGTACGAATAACTCAAGAATCATCCAGAAAGACCTAGAATTATGCCAATTTAGTGTATTCGTAAGTTATTCTTATGATACTCGTACATTTCTTGATACATTCGTAATGTATCGGCATGGTTCTGGACTGTTATCACCAAAAAATGACTCTACGAAACTTGTAATAATGCTGTAAGAATGTCCAGAAAGCTGTAAGAATATCCAGAATTAGTTATGAATACAGCAAGAATAAACCAAAATTTGAAATAGGTTCCCAAATCACCCCGACAATTTTGAACATGTCCAAAATATGTTGAGGCGTTTCTCGATCTTTAACGATCTTTCACCGAACTAACAGAATCATTCCGAGGCAGCCAAGAACCGTTCCCCGATTTACTCAAGAATTGCTATTCGCGGACATTCGGCTTAAAAATCGGGAATGTGTGAACCTAGCATTAGTTACCACTCTCTCATTCGTGCTTTCTTCCTTTCCTTGTTGATGTTACGTATCAGGTAGGTTTGTCACTTCATGGTTGTACTTGAGTTTTTTCTTTAAAGTCAACTTTCAAATCCCAGTGTGGGGTTTCAGTGTTTACTTCCTAAAAAAAAATCTTCATCAACTTCTTCCTAAATTACTGTGATCCAGTGATGTAGTGCCTTGATGCTGGGCCTTGGCCTTAAGGCTGCCTTAAGGCTGGATTTTAGGGCCTTGGCCTTGGCCTCGAGGCTTGAGGGCAAAAGCCTTGGCCTTGAGGGTTCAGGGCCTTGCAATCTTGAGTCAAGGCTCTTCAAGGCCCATACATTTTTGCATTTTCCAGATAAATCTGTTCGAAATTTTGCTGTTACCATTTTAATCGTATTACCATGGAGGAGGGAAGCACCCTATAGATTGTGTGTTGGGCACACTTCCACTTTTGTAGCATCACATTTTGTTACCATTGTAGTAGATTTGCTGCAAATATATTCCGTACATTTGTGGGGCTAATGAGATGATCACTTTAATTGCATATAACTATGGAATAGATCTGATTGGTTGTATATGTCTCCCTGATAAGTGCTAAAGATTTGCATGTATCTGTTTTAGATAATGCTGATATTTCTGACCATGTTGGGCCAGCAAATAAAAATTTCCCAAATCAGTTTCTTGGATCCCCCATTTGTTACACTTGGGAGAATTGTGTGTCAATATAGAAGTAAATCATTATTTTGTTTAGTTAAACCATATTGAAGACCTGAACTTATACTTTAATAGATACAGTGCAGTCATAAAACGGTGTAGGCCTATGCGAGCATGTTGATTGCAATTAAAGAAATGTTGTTCTTCGTAACGAGCAATTCGTGATGATAAGGGCGGATCCAGGGGGGCCAAAAGGGGCCATGCCCCCCCCCCCCCAAAAAAAAAACGAAACCATTTTTTTTTATGTGACGTCGTAATAAAGGCAAGCAATGAGTACACCACCATCTTTTTCTCAAAAAACATCGGTTAAAATGGTCAGAAATTGCCTCAGATCGCACAACAGAGCATCTCGAATCCACAATTTTTTCGGGGCCCTTAAGCGGGCCCCGAAGCCCAAGCCGTAATTTTTTGACCCACTTTTTTTTTGGGGGGGGGACCAAAATTTCTTTGCCCCCCCCCCCCCCAAAAATTGTGTTCTGGATCCGCCCTTGCGTGATGATGTGTGTCACTCATGTGACTATAACTAGTTCTATATCAGTGGTCATTTCATAAACAGGGCCTTGGCCTTGGCCTTGAGGGTTAAGCCTTGGCCTTGGCCTCGAGGCTTGAGGGTCAAAGCCTTGGCCTTGGCCTTGGCCTTTAGGGTCAAAGCCTTGGCCTTGGCCTTGGCCTTGAGGGTCAAAGCCTTTGCTCCAACACTGCTGTGATCCTTATTATCTTACCCCATCCCATAGCATCTCCTGAAGTACATGATTCCTCTAATGCTGGTGTATTTTGCTGAATATTTCATCAATCAAGGCCTGGTAAGTCCAAAGGCATTTTTTCAAAATTCATGCACATACATTATCCATAAGTACTCATCGGTTTCTTTGTTAAAGTGGCACTAGGTCCTGAAATCCCCGAAAATTTCATGTTTTTGGATTGTTTACTTATTAGCCTATTTCAAACATTCGGTTGAAAGGAAACCAACCTAATGTCTTACTGTTCCTTAGGAAAGATGAAAAAAACCCGCTTGTTTACATCGGACATGACGGAGTACGAATACGTTTTCGTGTCGTTCTCAGTGTACGATATACACGTTGTGTGTCTCGGGAACAGCGCGCGGTGACCAATCACCAGTGCAAAAAAAGTGGTTTCTCCAATGTCCGCAAAAGGCGAACACTTTACGAATGAAGTCACAACTAGCATCCAAACAGTTCGAATTTACAGGAATACAGGAATAACACAAAAACGCCCAGTTTTGAAAGGATAGTTGTGTGGATGTTTATATCCTACTTTTAAATGTTATTTTCGATTAACATCATCTCGTTCAAAGCGCGTTTTGTAGCCCAATTGGGCTGTTCCAGGACCCAGTGTCCCTTTAAACTTTTAAATTTTATTTTAAAAGGCACATAGGAACATGAGAAAACCTTTACTCAAAGTGAAGATCAGGCTTGTCCAAATTGTGTTTCTGCCAGAAATGGTTTCCATCAAAACAGAACATCATTGAAGGTGGTTGAAAAAGTCTGTCCGCCGGCTCACTTTTTTTGTGTTTCAGCAAGAGAATCCAGTTCCAGAATGTGTGAAATCCAGAATATGTGTTAGCAAGGGAATCCAGTTCTGAGCCCCCCAAAATTCAAGCTTTTCTCTGTTTTCTCAAAAAAAAAGATCTCTAGCAATTTTGTTGCTTCAAATGAAAAAAATGCATAAAGAGCGCAGATGATCCTATGTATCTTTAAGATGGCCTTTAAAGGGAAGATACAACATTTGCAAACATCAAAAAACAAAATGATCAAATTATCACGAAATACCTCACTGAATTGTTAGGGATTGACCTTCTAAAGCATCCTGTAAAATCGTGGCTCCTGGTGTGCTGACATTTTCAAGAAAAACTGTATTTTTCCAACGCTGGTCGGCCGACCAGCATTGGAAAACACTGGCTTTTTCAAAAACTGTTCCTATTTTTTCATATTCAGTTATTCCGCATTTTCTTTGCAATAGATTATACACCTGTGAAGGGGTACAAACCTGCTTGAGTGATTCTTTGACCTTACAATTCCCCAAAGTCTTTACGTTTCTCCTTTTTGGCGAGCTGCGAAGCAGATGCGAGCCTATGTAATACCAATTTCCGTCCGTCTGTCAGGGCGCCCGTCCGTCCGTCGTGCCGTCCGTCCGGCCGTCCGCGTTTAGATAAAAATGTTGAAGTTTTTGGTTTTAGTTAACTTGGGGAAAAAAATTAAATGCAGTTGTCAGGTATCATCTCTAGGCCTATAACTTCAGTTAGGTTCATATCATTGCAGTAAATTTTATGATTTTATTGAGGAACTTTAATTCAAGGAAATGTTAAAGTTTTTAATTGTTACATGTACATGTATACTGGTATAACATGTACATGTGTGTATACCGGTATTACATGTACATGTACACTATGCATTTTGGGGATGTGCATGAGCTTCTGGTTTGATCTTTTAGTTTATGGGGTTGGAGTAGGGATGGGGTAGGGGATGGTGGAGTGGGGTCGGGGTGGGGTATAGGGTTGGAGTTAGGGTTTGTGTGAGTAGGATGAGTAGGGGAGCTATAGGATGGGTGGGGCGGGGCGGGTTGGGGTGGGGTGGGGAGAGGCGTTGGAATACTGGGTTTGGGTGGGGTGGGGATTTGTAGGGGTGGGGTGGCAAAAGGTAGGGAGAGACAGGTAGGGGAGACAGGCTGGAGAGGATGGGCATGGATGTAGGGGTTGGGTTAGGAGGGGGTTGGGCAGGGGGCGGGATATAGGATCGGAGTAGGGGTTGGGTTGGGGATGTGTAGGGATGGGTTGTTGTAGGGGTTGGATAAGGGGAGGGGGCAGTATATAGGGATCAGAGTAGGGGTTGCATGGGGTCAGGTGGGGATGTATGGGTGGGGGAATGGGGTGGGCGGGATATTGGAATTCGAGTAAGGGTTAGGGTGGGGATATGTAGGGGTGGGTAAGGACAGATAGGGGAAGATGGGGAAGGTGGGTGTAGGGGGTTGGGGTAGGGAAGGGTACGGGTCAGGGGAGGGGGAAGGAGATAGGGATTGGAGTTTGGGTGGGGTTTGTATGTGTAGGTGATAGGGTGGGGATGATTAGGGGAGGATGGAATGGGTGTGGGTAGGGGGTTGGGTGGGGGAGGGGGGGGGGGCGGGTTGGGGATGGGGTAAGGTTTTGGGATGGGGTAAGGTTTGGGGGAGGTGGTGATGGTGCTGTGTCTACATGTACATGTATACCCATTCTTGTTCTGCATTTGTGGCGACTACACAAGAGTTTTCCCATGGTAATACAAGTATGGGGAGCAGAAGACACTGTTGGGGCTGCAAAAATCCACAACTGGGTCCTAATTACCCTAACAATGGAAACTCCCCCATAATACAGTGACGGCTAACCTATATACACATGTATTTATTAGGTAATCTGTTGACTTTTTATGTTGACATTTAAAAAGTGACCCCTACACCTAGGCACATCAACAAGAATCCTGATCCCCTTCCATCATGCCCATCCCCAACCCTACCTTCAGCCTCCCTTCCTGCCTTGGACAGCGAGCCATGGCGGCTTCGCCGTTCTAGTTATCTTAAGTGGGGTCGGGGAACCAGACTACAAGAAAATGATTGGTTTTCTTGGTTTTTTCAGCATAAACAAGCCCAAAACGTGAAACAAGTCAGTTGAACAATATTTGCTATAACATACTAATCCTCCAAATCCATTTATTTCTGAAAATTGCAGCAAAAGCAAATGTTGTACATTCCCTTTAACATTTTGTTATTCTTGTGTTTCCGATGAAGCTCGAGCTGATTTACTTCCAAGGAGTTTGGTTGGATCATCAGGGACAGTACAGATGGTACGAAGTATTGATTATTATAGATTACATATAAAGTTTTGGTCAATTGGTTGTTACTGAGCATTGTAACTTGATTATTGGCTATAAAGGATGGCATCTAGGGTCAGAGCATGCCAAAAGAATAGGAATCATTTTGTAGACAAATTTTATTTTCACTAAGATTAAAAGTTGGAGGAGTAAACAGGAGTTACATACAAATGTTTTGCAGCAATTTTCTGTATTAAAAAAATTGTAAAAATTGTAAAAGAAAATTCTGAGAATGAATAAAACTGCTGCAAACTGCTTTCTGACTGGATTGACCTGAAATGTGCAAATCAAGCAAAATTAGACGGCCTAACATTTTGATCCCAACAGGATACTGCTCAGGATTTAAAAAAAACGTTAGGCAATCAAATTTTTTTCAAAGAAAATTTGGAATAAAGTAAGTGTTCCCATGAATGAATAATTCTTACAATAAAAAGTCTGTTCATAATTTTTTGGTTGGCTGTCAGGTTTCAAGTTCTGTACCAACTAGGTGTCTTCATCTCCAGGTCATCTGTGAATTTTGTCAAGTTCAAACGACTTTGGATCTTTTCTCTTCTACAGGTAGGCTTTGAGTGATATGATGAGAAAGACTACTATTCAAAGTCAAATCATCTTGGAAATACTAAATATTTCTTTGGCTATGTTTTGTTGATTTTTTTTACAAATCTATGGCTCACCGGGCCAATGAAAACATTCCAAAGGCCATCTCCACTCCCTGGGGAGTATACAGCTCAATGCTGCCATATCGGTGCAATTTGCTAAATCAAATACCTGACCATGTCTACCCTCACAGATACCCAGTTTACTCCTGGGTGGGGAAGAGCAATGAGTGACAAAGTGCCTTGCCAAAGGGCACGCGCACCACAACCCCAGGCTGGACTTGAACCCACAACCTGCAGAATTACCCACATGATCATGAGTTCAATGCACCAGATCATCACGAGCCCACAGTACTCTATTCCATTGGTGACTTCAATACCTGAAAGTCTCACCGTATGCTTGCATTCACATTCCTTCCAGTGGGGTGTCCTAGTGTTGATGTTCACTGTTGCCTACTACGCCTATATGCCAAGTATTGCCATCGTCTTTGCCATCATCCTGTTTGAAGGGCTTCTAGGAGGAGCGGCTTACGTCAACACCTTCTATCAAATCAGAGAAAATGTGAGTCACTTTGAGGGTTAGAGATGTGTTACTCAGATTTCTTTAGGCCAGTTTGTCAATTGCATTGAGGTGACAGTGTTGTCCGAGGCAAATCAACTTTCAAACTTGTCTGTATTTGTACAGTTTTTGTAATTTGCTAATTGCACTCCATTGCAAACCAAGGGTTGTAGTAATTTGCATAAGGTGACAGTTTTATATGATGATAATTAGGATTGATACTTAATATCAAGAAATACAAAACTAGCATGGATATTTCTCTGTGGAATTTTGGAATAAATGGGGAAAGTTGGAGTTGTTATTATTATTTATTTCTGGTAATGAAACCAAGGATTCCTCAAAAGTGCCCTAGGCACTTTAGCTCGAAAGCCTGAAGAAACCTGTAAGAGAGGAGACAATGAGAAGATTTCACAGTATTAGAAGTGGGAGAAAAACCCCAGAAGAATGTTCTTGGGAAACCCACGGAATCAGCTAGGGACTGAAAACCCAATCCACATAGGGGCTGGGCAGGAATCGAACCCGGGCCCTAGAGGTGGAAGCTGAGGAACAAAACCACGGCACCAACCTGACTCCACCGAAGGACAGGGTAACTCAGATGAGGTTAATTAGGTCAGTAAGCATTTGATCAGTACTGTTATGTCAAAGTAATCACACTGCAAAAAATCATTGCACAAAAATAAGATGGTTTGGAAGTTGTTTTACTTTGAATAAAAAATTGTTTAAGACTTTCCACTATCAAATCACCTGCCTTTCAAAGTTTTGCCCATGAAAAAGTCAAGGGACAAAAAAGTTATGCCGAACGATGTTTACACAAGTGCAACACTCATGAACATGAACTTTTTTTGTCGATTACTTTGCCATAATGCCATTGTTTGGTTAAACATTCACCTTCAAGTTTTGATATTAGCTTGATTTGGCTACAGTGCTAGGTTTAAAGGGAATATTCATCATTTGCTTTTCCTGTGATTTTCAGAAATGGATGGAATTGGGGAGTTGGAAATATATAGCAAATATAGTTACACTGACTTTTTAGAGGTTTTGGGTACGAAAATGCTATAAAAACCAAGAAAAACAATCATTTTCCTGTAGTTTGGTTCCCTGACTCCATATAAGAAGAAACAGAGCAGTTTACATACATTGTGGAATTGTAAGGTCAGGGAACCAGTCTAGCTGGCTTGTACCCGTTCATAGGTGTGTAATCGATTGCAAACAAGTGCGATGGTCAATTGGGGCCAGTATTTGAAAAAAGCCAGTTTTTTCCAATGCTGGTCGGCCGACCAGCGTTGGAAATTGATACAAAAATACCACTTTTCCTGAAAATGACAGTATACCAGCTGCCATGATTTTACAGGATGCTTTACACTGTCATTCACTAACAGTCCAGCAAGGTATTTCAAAATGATTTGGTAGTTTTATTTTTTGATGTTTGCAAATGTTGTATTTTCCCTTCAACTCATCTAATCTGTTGATTTTCTTTTCTTGAACAGGAGAGCCCCAAGTACAAAGAGTTTGCCATGGGAACAACCACAGTTGCTGAATCCATGGGCACATCACTGGCTGGGGCGGTAGCCTTGCCTGTCCATAACGCACTCTGCCGGCTGTAAATGCAATGGCGGTGGTCTTATCTGAAGTCTCATTGAATCCAGTGTCTTCCTTATGGGTTTGCAGTCATATCGTATTGTGATGTGTAGTATAGACCCGTGACTTCATGACGTCCACCATGTGCATTTTCTAATGGATGCTTATGGCTGTCGTCCACCTGGCTCCCATAGGGAAGCGCATATGTATAAACAACCAGGTCATCAAGTCTATGGGCTCCGTGCACAAGTACCCCGTTCTCACTGTCAAGAAAGGGTGAGTTGGGGGAGACCATCAGAAGAGACATTCGAGCGCATCGCCGACGCTCTCGCAAAGATGCTATGGCTTTGTGCACATTTAGAATATAAAATCAGTCGTGCATACTTTGGGCGAGACGCGCGCGTACATGTACGCAGTACGCACAGGCGGTGTCACCGGTCTGTTTCATCCACGGGGCTCTGTAAAGAGTTCAAAATCGTCCTCTCTTGTGGCCCACAGAGCCCCATAGACTAATTCGGCGAAGAAAAGTCATTCTTGAGGTTGAACGAGGCTTGTGCTCAGGTCGTCACCGTTTTCACAAACAGCCACATACTATATATATTATGTTGATTGTGAAGAAAAGTGTTTTCGAGATAATCGCAAAAGAAGTTTCTCATATTTTAAAACTGCAAGAAATACTACTTTGCAACAACTTTGTGCAGCAAGGAAACCATCACACGATTCTACGAGAGCTGAATTTTTACATGAACCCGGTAATAAGACTTAATACAGCAGTTAATTGGTTGAAATTAATTAGTAAAGATATACATGTATGGCTCTTCGTGAAAACGCAAATTCGGGTTTCCGACATATTGGCCCTTTCTGTTCAACGTGTATTTCCATAGGCGCACGTGAGTACGCGCGCGCAGCTGAAAATGTAACAAAGATATGTGGCTCTTCGTGAAAATGGAAATCTCATTTGACCTACTTTGACGTATTTCCGTGCAATGGGTTTTGTACGCGTTCAAAGGGCCAAATGTATGTGGCTCTTCGTGAAAACGCAAAATGCATTTATCGAGATTTCTGCCCCTTGCAACATTAATGTAACTTAGAAATTAATGATGTTTTGCTTACAGAATCATGTCAAAATGGTTAAGTACATTGTTTAAATGGTTAAGTACATTGTTTAAAAATGATAATTTTTGACATATGTGGCTCTTTGTGAAAAGGGTGACGAGGTGTGCACCCACACTTCAGGCTCCTTAGACCAATAGGATAACAAAACCTCTATTCTCTTTACTGTGCAATTCTTTTTTTCTGTAATGTTAGACAGTGTGATCTCCGCAGTTTAATTTAAAGAGGTTGTGGAATGCTCGAAGACATTTCCGTTATTTTTCGGGTATATGTAGCCTAAGGTGTGATGAAATAAAAACGACTATTGTTTCTGTCATGAAATGAGTACAAAATGTACTTTTGAGAGCTGTTTTTCAGGTCCTGTTTCGACCCGAACGTGCAACTGTGTAAAAGTCGTCATTGCGGGCAGCAAACAAAACACAGTAAATCGTGACGTAATAAACAGGACTCGTGTATGCTACTCTGCATCGGGAGTCCTGTTTATTACGTCACGGTTTACTGTGTTTTGTTTGCTGCCCGCAACGACGACTTTTACACAGTTGCATGTTCGGGTCGAAACTGGACCTGAAAAACAGCTCTCAAAAGTACATTTTGTACTCATTTCATGACAGAAACAATAGTCGTTTTTATTTCATCACACCTTAGGCTACATATACCGAAAAATGACGGAAATGTCTTTGAGCATTCCACAACCTCTTTAATAGGCATTAATAATGCGTGTAGTTGAATGACCTGGACCTGCACTTGTTATTCATTTTTGCCTCCTTATATAAATAATAGATTGTTAAAGGGTGGACGCTTTGGCACGTTCCATGTAATCAAGGTGATTTTAACGATGAACGTCCTAAGGAACAATACTTTGTCTTACTTCCACTATTTTAGCAGGAATATTTCGGTTTGTGCTTGTCATCGACACCTCTGGCTAATTCAGTCGAACAGTGTCGATGTTACGTCCCAGCTATAGCTCAGGAATACCTATCTATAGTTGGGACAATCCTAATTTCAGGCATGCAACTTTTCCTTGAATCCGCTGATTTCCTCGTTTTTTACTTCTCATGAATGCCGTTACAAGTTAAAATAACACTGTACAAAGTCTTGTGTGGCTTGGAGTTTCCTCGTTTTTTTTCTAAATTTCCAATTGCATGCCTGTAACTAGAGTTGGAGATGCCATGATAGTTGGCGTCCCATCGACCCAGTATACTACAGGGGTGTGAAATCTCAGCTTTAAAGCTGATTTCAGCTTTTTTGTTTTGGATTTCAGCATTTTTTGTTTTGGATTTCAGCTCTTTATTCAGGGTTATATTTTATCCACATTTTCTGTTGAATTTCATGTGAAACGTCGTTTGATTAATTTCTTAATAATTTGTGTCACTGTACTACTAATGTACACTTCTATTTGAATGTTTGCCATTTTACTATTATCTGTTTAGCTCAATCAGGTTTTTTTTATGGCAAATGCACCAATTCGATGGTTTTGACTAGGGGAAAAATTGTCTGCACAATACGTCCAAATGGGTTTTTAAGTTCAAGTTCCTACTTAATTTTCAAAAATACAAAAAAATATATACAATTTTCCAAGAATATTTTTGGATCATAATATAATTTGATGTAATAAAGGTTACATCTAAATACTACTTAGTCATCAAACTTGTCTCCTTAATGTCACATCGGTCGTGACGTCAATATTTCAAAATTTAGGAATAATATGCCAAGTTAAAAAAGTGTGAATGTATATCTGTTTACAAACACAACTCCGTGTATTTAATATGCGTGACCTCGGAATAAGGCCAAAAAAAAAAAAGTCTCCGGTTTCTGGTATGCGCGCGCGTCGCCGTAGCCATGCGCGTCGGCAAAATGAAAAAGCTTTTTTTTCAATACAAGATGATGTCTCAAAACCGCCAAACTCACTGGTTTGACTGGAATCCTGCTGCTGCACAATTTTAACGTGTTTTAGATGGGGTTATGATCGAGAATAAGCTTTATGTGGCCTCTCTGGACTCCCATATATTTGCACTAAGTTTAGTCGGGCACCATTTGCAGTCATCAGCCGACATTTGAAGCCCCAAAAAAAAAAAAACAGGTAAAAAAAATAAAAGCCGCGTCGCCGCACCACTTTTGGGGCAAGCTCCATACCAGAAACCGGAGACTTTTTTTTTGGCCTCAGGTGCATCCATCATGGTTCACAGGGGCGGATCTAGCTCTCAAGAAAAGGGGGGGGGGCGATACGAAGGTGGGGGAGGCACGTTCCTTATATCGCGCAAGGCATGATGGGACCCAACATGGCGCACCAAGATCGTACACGCACTAATGGAAACAAGGTTGGGGGAGGCGGTCCGGGGACTTACCCGACTTTAAAGTCAGTTTACCCAGGAACCAGAATGCGACTTTTACACTTAGACTGTGAGCTGGATAGGGTTTAATCAAAATTTTGGGAACAAATCCCCTGATTGTCTTAAAGCGTAGTATCATCGACCCTGATCACAGAATGGCCAGTTTTAAGTTTCGCTAGATCAGACAAAGGCCCATTGGCGCCATGCCAAATGTGGCCAATTTTGCATTTAATCAAAATTTTGAGAACAAGAACAAAACCAGTATCATTTGATAGCTTGTAACTTGTAGATTATGGAAATATAACTGAAGAGTGATTTTAGATCAGACTAATTAACTTAAGAGCGGCCTGAAAAGCGCGGAGGGTGGGCGTGGCCGTCACCCCCTCTTTTCATTTTCCCTGATACCGTGGCAACGCAACGGTAAAGGAGAAAATGGAAGCAGTTTCTATTGATGCCTTGGCATTTGTAGAACATGAAAATATTACTAGTAAGGGGGCTTTTAGGTCTGGCTAATTACCTTAAGACCGGTGGGAAAAGCAAGAAAGGGGCGGGGCATCAACCCCCCTCCGTGTACATTTTGGCCCCTATCGTCGCAAAGCATTTCTTAAATCTTAAAAAGTTTCTTTGACAGTTGTTCAGATGCCTTGTGTTTATTTTGATACCGGGTTTATGAAATGTGGCATACCTTCAACACAAAATGTTCAAATGTTAACTTTTTCCATTGAAAAGTACATGCAAATGAAAGCGTGCACCAGAGTGCCGACTAACAGATCGAATAGAAGCTGTGCAACTGTACTTCAAATTAAAAATGGGGACATGAAACAATTTCTATTGATGCCTTGGCACATGTGGAACATGAAAATATAATTTAAGAGTGACTTTTGGTCAGACTAATTAACTTAAGAGTGGTGCGAAGAGCGCGGAGGGGCGGGGCCGCAACCCCCTTCCATGTACATTTTGGCTCCTATCGTCGCAAAGCATTTCTTAAATCCTGCAAAGTTTCTTTGACTGTTGTTCCGATGTCTTGCGGTTATTTTGACACCATGTTTATGGCAATAGGGCATACCTTCGTCACAAAATGTCCAAATCTCAAAACAGGTATGGGCTTAAATGCTAATTTTCCATTACATAGAGCATGTAAGCCTATAACGTACATCGGAGGGCGCATGAGAGTGCCGAATAATCATAACAAAATATTTTAATAGGTTGAATTGAAACTTTACAGATGTACGACATATACTGGGGAGTCTGTCGTTACAGATATCAACGTTTGCTTAAAATAATGGGTAATTATGCGAAAGCACAGGTAGCAGTAGCTGGCGAGTTAAAAAACAAATTATATTGTACATACTTATTAAGGGATTTTTCTTGGTGTTTAAATTCAGATTTGAAAAAAGTAAAAAAATCTGTCACAAACGTCTATAAACGAATCCTCGCACGTGATCAATGTACACTCACACTGGACCCCTTGAACGGAGAAACTATTGTGCGCGCTATAATAATTTGTACTAAAAAAAACCAGGTTCCCCACGAGGGATTATCTGAACAATAGCAAGCACAATGCTTTCGCCATTGAAGGGGGCCTTTGTGATAACATTGAAAAAAAAATGCCCGGATTGGTGTATAACCATGTGTGGCCTGCACTAATGAACCAGGAGACCTAGATCTGTCCTTGGATGGGTCGTGATCTATATAAGACCCCACGACCTACCATGGAAAGACGGTGTGGGTCCTGGACCCCAGGACAAGGTCCAGGACCTTTACTGTGTGGATGAAGGAAAAGTTACCTGACTATGCGTATACAGGAGGGAGAATTCTTCAAGGCAACTGAATATGAAACCTTTGTTTTGTTTCACGACTTTTTCTTCAGGCTAATGCAGGTTCTGTTCCGACTGGGTATATGTTCATCTCCCGTTCATCGGTTAACATCGTCAGGTTCAAACGGCTCTGGATCTTTTCCATTTTGCAGGCATGCGTTCAATTATGTAGACGAGATCTTTTTCAAACTAACTGTATTTGATTTCTTGTTCCATAGCCTTTGAAAAGGCTGGGGTGAACATACCACAGTCTCTCTCCGTTTTGTATACACAATAAATGTCCCATAAGTCCGAGAGCCCAGTGAGGTTTAAATTAGAATATCGCGCACAAAATGCTTGATGATGGCAGCGAGTAGGCGGGGCGGGGGGGGGGGGGTGTCCACAGTGACCTTCAAAACCGTCCTTTTTTAATGTCACACCCCGTGCGTTTGGGAGGGGGCACCGCCTAAAGACCCCCCAAAATTGACTTTTAATCGCGCACAAGAACGGTTCCAATGCAAAAAGATAGTATTCGATTAACTTATCAATTTGACTCAAAATTCTAATTAACGGTCAATAATTAGCGCTAATTAGGCCATTCTTAAGCATGAAATGTACGGGATTTCTCATTCTTAAGTTATTGGTCAAAGTTAATCGAAGTTAATCATTCACCATTTCGAAGTGCTTTCCAATTTAAATAACCGGCCGTATCTTTGAGGCGATCGACCACATTTTATTTGCCCATGTCTTCCGCATACACTGTTACAAAATTTCCGAGCTTAAGCTAAACGTTTCATACTGTGTAAGATTTGTAATCGTCTTTTATCATTGTAGAATTTCCTAAGCAGATGTTAATGTTTGTAATTGAGGCTGTTACATATCATTCTAACAATTTCATTTTTTTGTTGTAAAAAACACGTACGCTACAAGTCATGATGTACTATTTTACAGCACAAAAATCGATTTTGACCTTTTATATGTATACTATTTTGTTGTTTATTTATATTTATTAATCCATTTTTTTTTTATTATTGAATAAACCAATCCAAATATCGTCTAGTTCCCCTATGAGAGACTTAACGTACATGTACTGTTTATAAATACAGGAATCACATTTTCTTTTATGTGCATATTTTCGCGTGTTTTTATTCCATAGTTTTTTGCGTAACTCGTCTTCCCAATTTGATATCCTGAGAGTACAATTTTTCTTTTCGGTAAAAAATATTCCTAACGTATCTGCATTATTTTGCTTGGTCATGATATGTTTACCTTGCAATTAATCTCTTCGCTTTTTTCAAGTTTAAGTTCCAACTTATATTTTTTTTACATTTCCAGAAATACAAATAATTTTAAAATTCTATGAAGATAATGTTCGGATCGTTACATAATAGATGCTGCATCTAAATACGACTTAGTCATCAAACTTGCCCCCTTATGGTGTCACGTCTGTCATGACGTCAATATTTATATATTTATTTATTTATTAATTTTGGCAAAAACAAACAAACAAACAAACATACAATGGTATAAAAAACGAACGTATTTCATGTAAATACAAAGCCAAGGATAACCCGAAAAGCTGTTTATCAGACGGCTTAATTACATCGGGGTCCTTAAAAACACACATACAAGTACAAGTACAAAAAAAAAAGTTCAAAAAAAAAGAAAGAAATTGCACTGGATCTAACAACAGAAAAATAATTTAAAGAAAAAATCACAGAAATCACAAAAATCTCAGCTGCTTAAAAAACAAAATTAATAAGAAGAGAGATGTTCTTTCACTGCCCTTTTAAAATGAGGAAGATTGATTGAACATTTGATGCTGTTGGGAAGTAAATCCCATTGATGAATTCCGGTATAAAAAAATGAAGTGCACTCTTGCCCTTTAATTCTTGGAACAACAAAATTGGCGGAACTGCCCCTGGTAGAATAATTGTGCATATCTGAGCCCTTCCTAAATTTATGACAGAGATAGTCTGGTGCCATTTCATAAAAAATTTTAAAAACATGATTCAGCTTGAGTTGTGTGACGCGGTCATTAACGTTTATCATGCCCAGCTTTGTCAGTTCTGCTTGAACATTTATGAATAATGTACCAAGTTAACACAAGTTTGAAAGCCTTTCTTTTTACAAACACGGCTGTATTTATGTGTGACCTCAGAATAGGATGCATATAGAACCCTTCTGTACGTTCTGGTTCAAAGCTAGGAAAAGTAATTGAAATGTCCAAGTACGTACACCATTGTCCTGCACCATAAAGATGGTGGCCGAGGCATTATAACCTCATTGTAGAACGTGACTCGTACGTTGTTATGTGATGAATTGCCCCATTTCAGTAGAAATACCAAACGTGTAAAATCGTCACGGTTAACTGGTATCGACCTCGATCCAACAAACAAGTTAGCTGAAAAACACTGTATTGAAAATGTCCTTTGTGAAGTACACTCATAAAATACCCGGCCCCAAGGGTATTAGCAACACTGCACAATATATTTTGGTTAAGGCACTTTGTTTGTTGCCGTTCATGGCCTGAAACGGCGCCGTGTAAGCAAGGCCATTTGACAGTTCAATAATCCGAACAATGACTCTGGATTATTTACCGAAATGTGGCAATGCCTAGAGCACTCCCGCTCCGATCGTCCAGCTTTTCGAATTTCCCACACTCGCCAGTCCCAATTCATCTAACGGGCGCTGCACCACATACTGATGCAAAGTGGTGCAGCATATATCGCTTGGGGAGCTTCAGTGAATCCTTGGTATAATTGTTACGGCCACCTAGACCATGGTCCATTTAACTTCAGCTGGAACCGTCCCAATTAACTGGAGTGTTCCAGTTAGAACACATCGGTTTGGGCCAAGTTCGGGCAATGACCATTAGCCGACTAGTGGTTGATTTGTGACGTACCTTACGCCTGCGCAGTGATAGCAACGTGCGAACGTCTCTAGTCAAACGCTGGTCAAAATGTCATCGCAAAACTTCTGGATCCTGGCTCTCTGCTAGCGTTATGAATGCGCGCGGCTATTGGTTACCAGCGAAGCAACCAGGTTGGTTCCAAATAGTCGACTAGCGTAGTCAACCACCGTCGACTTGCCAGAGTTCGGGCAAACGTTAGTCGAACTATGGTTAACCATTGGTCAACTATAGTCCTTGCGCGAACTTGGCCGAGGACAGTCCAAACTTAGGTAGGGCCAGTCCTATAACACTTATAAAGTTTGGGACCGTTGATGTAGTGCGGGCATCACACAATCAATGGTGTGCCCCTCCGACGAAGACTCTTTGTTGGATCAGTATGAGCTCCAGAGGTTACGCTTCGCGTACTATAGTTTAACCAACCTTTTGTGAAGGTACTGCTAATATTAGTGGTACAAGTTGAAGCACGTACTACAGACTTGCCCACATAGTACTACAGAGTCAGCATGGATACGGTAACTCAACCGCTGAAACCCGCCGATCAGAAAAACAACAAGAGAGCGAAGATGAGAAATCTGGTGGCTTTTTGGTAAGAAACTCTGGTGGGGGGGGGGGGGGGGGGGGCACAATTAACCTACAATGAACAGGGGAAATTGTTGCCCTGGAATTCAAAGGCACGACAGCTTTAGGAACGAATGCTGTACGTGCATGCATGCTGTGGGCCTATACAGCCCAAAGAACAGTAGCCTTTCATGATATTATTGTGTCTTTCTAAAAACTACCCAATTTGAAACCGGTAGTGTCCAGTGTTGCCACGGAAACATGATTCCTATTTTCATTGCGAAGACCTATTTGACAGAATTAATGAAACTTCGTGCACATATTCAGATAATAAGCCCATACATGAATATTTTCACTAAAATGTGATTTCCGCGATGGGACCCTGAGAGGTTTCGCATGCAAACGGATACGTTTAGTGGGACGGATACGTCATCAGTTATGACGTCATACGCCACTCACTATCCGCTAAACGTGCAGACGACACGCATATCTCGCTCGCTACACGTCAGTAAAAAACGGATACGGATAGCTAAACGTAAGTGTAAGCGTATCCGTTTGCTTGTGAAACCTCCCTAAACGATTTACACGCATCTACAGGAACAAGTAATCATTGCAGGAGAAGATAATCTATATCAGAAGATATATTAAATTACGCCTTTATAACTACAGGTTGCTTGGTCTATGTAATAATTGCAGCTTCTATGTCATGCTTAGTGCTGCTTACGATATCCTTAAAGGTGGACTTCCTGAAACGGTAAGTAGGATTCATGTGACATTTTAAAGATGACAACGAAAAGCGAGCATGTGACTGACGCTAGTAACAGCTAGGGAACCTGACAGCCATGAATCTAGTGAATCTGACAGCTAGTGAATCTGACAGGGATGATGGGAATGACAATGACGATGGTGACGGCGGTGAAGTTGGATGACGATGATTACTACCACAATTGCGTTAATGGTGACATTGGTGGCCGTGATGGTCATATAGATATTAAAGGCATAATAGATCATTTGCTTTTATACGTGCACCGAATTATCAAAAGCTTATTGGATTAAAGATTGTACTGGTGAATGACCCCGTGAAATTATTCCGTCTGGCTTGCTGTCATTCAGAAGAAATCAAGAAATGCAGGTGATTTCCGACGATCAGTTTTTCGTTTTTGAATAAGGAGTGCTAGCGAAATCTTGTTTCGCGATCAAACGGTTGTACATGGTTTTTCACTGTCTTCTCGAAAATGGTAACAGCCACTGAGCTGAAACTTCAACAGGTTATGTTTTGAACGTTCTTTTTTTGTATTTTGAGTGGTGTTATTATTGGAAACGAACAAAATGAATGAAAGGCAAATGGTCCTATGTACGCCCTTAAGGATGACAATAACTTAGGTGGCGATGAGAACCGTGACGATAACGGTAGTAATAACCACGACGACTATGACAGATACACCATCGGCAGTTAACATTCCAAAAAAAAAACACAATAGGAAGCACTCTTACCAATATTTTCACAGGATGTAGACCCACAAGAGATGTTCAACTTAACTAACAGCACAGAGGTATCACGGTTTGACTGCAATTCTCTCTCAACTGGGGTAAGGCTTCCTGCGAACTAAAATTGTCGAAATAAATAAACAATTTCGAAATAATAAACTAACTTTCAAAGGTAACAATTAATGTCTATATTCAAATGTACGACAGTGCAGCAAATTGCACTTGGCTGGGTGTCACATCTGGAACATGTCACTTCACCAGCTCAATATTATTCACTGCAATAGGTAAACAAGATGTTCTTATGCCAGACGATAACGGGTCCTTATTTACTGCAGGTTGTGCTACTGGCTGATATTCTACCGCAGTTGATCGTTGATTTGGCTGGGCCTTGGTTTGCCGATTACATTCCGTACGAGTAAGTAAAAGTTACAAAAATAAAGTCTGCCCCATAAGCCAACATAAGTTTCACTCTTGCAAGTTTTCTAATGAGCACTAGGCTTGTGTTCTGTGTGTGAACAATCCAGTATTGGCAGTAGTCTGAGTACCATCCGTTGTAGCCCTCTCCGTAACCAAAGTCTGATACTATCAGCATGCAAGATTCCACGCGCCAGCCAATCGGAGTCGACTTTAGGAATTGTGACGTCATTTCGATCAGAAATGTGCGCTAAGCTGTTGATTGGTCAATTTAGCTGCAACGTGCGTGCTAGGATATATCAGACGTTCTTTGGCTCTCTGCACAGGTGGACGCGTAATCCTCAGATTACATTGAAGAATGTATGTGTTTTCGGAACATGACAAAGTGATCGCTCGATATATTAATGGGTATAAAGGGGAATAACAAAATATAAAGCAATACAGAAACCACGACCCTGTATAAGTGCTACGCAAAGCGTGCACATTGACGACCCTCTTGCAAAGTTCTATTAAGCTTTAGGAAAAGGTGAGAGGTTTTTTTTAGCAATGTGCTTAAAATCGTTTTATTTTTCAAACCTTGTTTCCACCAATACTTGGATACCAATTCGTAATTTCACTAGTAAAAACCTTAACTTCTGTATTTTTCGTTTGTAAAGTTTTAAATGTTTCTGTATAGTACTTAAAACGACAACGTCATTGTGCCGTAAACGCTCCAGGTTTTAAGTTGACAAGTACATTTGCCTACAAGTATTTGAGGATACAGTTTATTTGTCCTCGCATTTTTAAAAAAATTAATACGAGGTTCTCAATCATGCTCTGACTGACGTGAGTTTGCTTTGGCAGTACATGAATATGCAGGTACATGTTGCATTCATCTTCATTATTTTGTTTCAGTTTTCGAGTTGCCGTCTGTGTTCTAACGGCGACATCCAGTTTTCTTCTTGTTGCCTTTATCGGGGTTCGTGTAGTTAGCGTTGCGCTAACGGGTAAGACGAAAACTCTTATGATGGTGTCACAATAATCGTTAATTGGTAACTTTTTTTCAAAGGACGGCCGAAGATTTTGAGTTTGTTGTGGTTAAAAAGAAGAAGTAAATTAGTCTTTAAGCATCATGACTTTTAGAGGTTGCTTACCGATGATCAGAGAATACGGGGTTCGAATCCAGCTGATGGACTCGTGTTGTGTCCTTGGGCAAGCCACTTTACCCCCACTTGCCTCTCTCCCCTCAGGAGTATAAATGGGTACCGGTATGATCTGGGGAGTAATCTGTGATGGACTAGCATCTCATCCAGGGGGACTAGAAATGGGCCACATTGGCCCATGACAGACTCTACTTGCCGATGAGAGACAAAACTCATCTTTCAGGGGACAGAGGGTGACAGCGGGGTCCGGAGTGTTTGTGCTTCCATCCCAATAGGACTGGGTCTAAATATGATTTGGTGGTGACATTAATTATGCTACACCTATCTCAATCTGTCCGGTCACTTTTTGTGTGATAGTGGTTGAATGGATTTCTTCAAGGACATGGTGACAACATGCTTAAGTTTGGTCGCACGGGGTGGTAACACGGGGTGATTATCAGGCAATGTAAATCACACCAATGCAATGTAGTTGTAATCAGTACAGATATAATCTGCAGTATTATGATTATGGCATGTTGCCGATGCCCGCGTAACGCCTTTTTTTTTTTTTTTTTTTTTTTTTTACAAAACAGTTTATAAACGTGAATGTGTTTTCTGTTCTCATGCAGGAGTTGCCTTGGCTGGTCTGTCCACTGGTCTGGGTGAATTCACCTATCTTAGTCTTTCATCTTTTTATGACAAGTAAGTGTCACTTCAAAAATAGGGGGGTTTTCTTAGTAACAATCAATTCCGTATTTTCTATTCAGCCTTTTCAAACCAAATTGTCACTCACACAGAGGTGAGGCACCACTTTCATCCCCGAAAAAACAGTCAATGTTTTGTAGACATTTTGTCTACAAAATGTTCGGAATGGTATAATTAACCAAGAAACGTACACAAAATGTCGAAAACTGAACGTTGCCTGCGTTTTAAACAAAAAGTAGATCACATTTGCCAATTTTAAGAGTTGCGTTTCACAGTTCTGAATTTGTATGATTGCACAAGACAGGGAAGTTCTTAACAGTTTCTTACTCCATCAGGAATGCTGTATCGACCTGGTCATCGGGGACGGGAGCTTCAGGCCTCGTCAGTAGCCTGACGTACGCCGGGTTGACGGAGGTTCTAGCCCCGAAGAACGCGCTGCTCGTTATGCTGGTTGTGCCCGCTCTGATGATCATCAGGTGAAGGTTGAAATCCCACTCCTAAAATGAAAAATCGGAGAAGAATGAGTTGTTTTGAAACTTTTGTCATGACTTATATTACTGTTGTAGGCCTAACTACCAACTTGTAACACTATAGAAAGATGAAACATCACAAGTCAATTGTTTGCTTTGTATCAGAAGCACCTTGTATTTTTGCTATTTTGAAGTCAACGTAACCGATATGTTTTCATGCATGACAAACATGGCAGTGCTTTCCATTTGATCGACCGTTTTAATTTTGAAAATCTATTCAATCTGCAACAGACTTGAAATGAGTCTGCCGAATTACGTGTCATATCACATGTCGCAATTGATATCAAAAATGTTTTGGACGGTTCCATTCGCAGTTACTGGGGTATCTTAGTCAAGGTTCCCGTGAAGAGACCCATTCTACATGATGCCAAACATGAGGAAAAGCAACGGTTGCTAGAGAATGGAAATACAGAGGGCGCTAAAGAAGAGATGAAGACTACCACTAGACAACATCTCACGCTCAAAGAGAGACTCCACCACTTTAAGGTAAAAGATAAAGACATTTCATTAGTCTTAGGAAGGGTTTGTTTTCTCTTCATATTTTTTGTATACATGTATTTCAAATGGGTTCAAAATGTGAAAGGCTATGTGAACTTGAATACTGGTCATTTTCACCTTTCCAATTTGCCAGTGCTTCATGTTGGTCCGATTTTAAGAGTTGCATTTGTCATGATCATCTTACTCTTTGCTGATGATGTCCGCATTTTATACTTGTGATCATTCCCACAATAAACATACAAGCAATAGTGTACTTTGTATACATCTTTTGCAAATCATTCTGACAAAATGTGATGGTATTATTTCGTTGGGATTTCATAGTTTCATAGCTACGAATTAGCAATCAATAAAAGTATTTAAGTTTGCAGTTAATGTTAACTTCGCATGGCCCTGCTTTACCCTACAGTATCTGTTGAAGTACATACTCCCGCTGATGTTCGTGTATATCGCTCAGTATTTTACCAATCAGGGCTTGGTAAGTTTTTCATTATGACTGACTCTTAACCTGATTAACTGAAATGTATTTCAAGCGTTCTTTATCTTTTTGTAGATGTCTATCTTTGTTGGTTTCTAAAGGGTACATATTGACATAATAGGGGGCCTACATTTACAAAACGAGGATCTCAGCTCCAATTTCATACATTTTCATTATTTAATTTTTATTTTATTTTAATTGAATTGAGCAGATAACTATAGGATGTTTAGGTTGTTAAACTTGAAACTTATGTACACAATGCAAAGAAAATGTTATAAAAAAAAGCGCGAGTGCACAATAAGCTCTGGCCCGGTTCCGGCATGTCTCACTTCAAATGTAAATGAGATGCGCATGCGCATCGATCGAAACAAAAGGTCGTGTTCCGAAAACTTTTGCCAAAAGTGCATTTACTGTGGACGGCATTGCACTATTTGGGCAATTTTTGGTTAATTGATAGTTATGTTTTATCGGAAACTTAGGGGCTCATAAATTTTTGGTCAATTTTCACGAAATGACAAACCACGAAATGACAAACCACGAAATGACATTTAGAGGCTCCTGCCTGAGTATGTTATGGGCCATATTCACGAGTCGGCCATATTAAATTGAAAGTTAGGTAAAATCTTTATTTTTGGAACTTGCGAAGAGAAATGAAAGCAAGTATATTTATAATACATTCCAGTCTGCTTCAATGAATGATATAAAATTTGTAATGAAACATTCCCTAATGTTTAAAGCCAAATTAAAAAAAAAATTACTGTAAAATAAGGCTGCATTGTGCCTGCATAAATAGTCTGGCGCCATCCCATTTAACAGTTAACAGTTAATGAAATACATTCAGGGAACTCGACAAAATGGCCAACTCGTGAATAAGGCCCATATTTACGTTTTTAAAGCCTTTGATTGAAAGGGGTCTTATCTCTGCGTGAATTTGAGACTTTTCTTTTAATATTCTTTTGTTTCCACTATACAGCTGGAGCTGATATACTTCAGGGGAACATTTTTGACACATGACAGTCAATACAGATGGTAGGACTTCTTGATTTGTACAGTTGGACGTAATTCATATAACGTATGTTGTGACACAACATTTAGGAATTTAAATGTCTGATCAGTCGGCAGTTGCGCAACGTCAGCGGTGTAGCTACGGGGGGGGGGGGGGGGGGGGGGCGTAGGGGCGCCCCTCCCCTGTCTCCCCCCAGTGAAAATGTGGCATCTGGAGACAAGCACAGCCGTTACAAAAACCGCCTGTATCTCGAAACACACATTTTCCACTCTGCGGGAGTTAAAGTCACTTCGTGGTGACGGTGACGAATAATTATGTGGTACACATGGTTATAGACCCTTTGTGACTGATTTTTTTTTTTACAACCGCCAGGAAGGTTATGTTTTCACCGGTGTTTGTTGGTTGGTTCTTTGGTTGGTTGGTTGGTTGGTTGCTGTTAACAAGATAACTCAAAAAGTTATGAACAGATTTATAAGAATTTTTCAGGGGTGGTCCAATCGATTAGATTTTGGAAGTGATCCGGATCTGGGTCTGAATCCAGGAATTTTTAAAAAGATTTTTTTCACCATTTATGCCAGTATTTCTTTTGGGTGATTATGGCGGGGACTTGTTGAGCCTTGGCGGAGGTTTGTGATCTCGGAGTGCTTTCTAGTTTACTATGTTTTATAAATTGTAAACTGTTGAATGGAATAGTGCCAGACTATTTTATGATTGAAGTGCGTTCTAAGCCTCGCTTTGTTTAAATGTGGCTTAAGCTTAAACCGTTGTGGTATGTTTAATCACTAATTTTAAATAATTTATCAAAGCAGACTGGTATTACTTTGTAACGAACTTTATTTCATTGCTTCCATTTCCACTCGCAAGTTGAAGAGTTCGCCTCGCTTTCAATTCAATATGGAAGATCACGAATACAGTCTGTATATTGGGCCCAATTTCACGGCGCTGCTAAGCACAAAAATTTGCTTAGCACAAATAAAGTCTGGCTTATTAGAGCAGGTTATCAGCCAAAACTCCATGTGATTTTCATGTTCAGCCAACAACAGCTGAATACTAATCACGAGCAATATACATCACATGGAGTTTTGGCTGGTAACCTGCTTTTATAAGCCAGACTTTTTTTGTGCTAAGCAAATTTGTGTTCTTAGCAGCGCCGTGAAATTGGCCCTGTCCTCGGATGTAACGTTATATGCAAATGGTCTAAATCAGCGGGGCCCCTACAGGACCTACTGTCTGTGAAAAAAAGGACAGTTTATGGGAAATGTAAAACCATACAGTTGTAAATTAAATATTTCGGACGTCTTCTCATCTGTAACAGGCTACAGGTTCTGTTCCGATTAGGTGCGTTCATCTCGCGTTCGTCGGTTAACATCGTCAGAGTCGAACGGCTCTGGATCTTTTCCATTTTAGAGGTATGTTTAATTATTCCGATGAGATCCCTTTTCAAGTAAACTCTATATGATTTCTTGTTCCTGAACCCTTTATTCCTTGGGTTGGCCCAGGGGTGAACAAACCAAAGCCAAAGTCTCTCTCCGTTTGTGTATAATTTCCATTATGTCCTATGTCCATTATGTCTGAGGAACATATTCTGTGCAACTTACTCCTCCTCTAATATGTATGAAAACTATGTGACATCCTTTTTGTTAATTTTATTGAAAAGAGCACTTCTTTAAACATTTTTAAAATGTCCATGCTTTTCTGGACGACTGAGGGCGCTGTTGCTGTTTTATATGTCATTTCCGGAAGACACTTTTCGCTTTAGGGGTTTGTGTTCTGATTGAGAACCAACACAATTGTTTATTGAAAATAATTGTGGAAAAAAGTGTGCTTATTGGATTACTGCCATGTACTGACACAACAACCAATCACAAAAGAACAGAACATTTACAACACCAAAATACCCAAAATTATGGCAACTTGTGATATGCTGAAAAAACTAAAACAATGAGGTTCCTGCCTGAAATGACATCACACTTTTTGCTCATTAATATTTACATTCGTATTAGCATAAAAAGGCACCATAGTACCCTTGAAAATGGCAACACAAAAATTGAAAATAAGGTTAAATGGGACACAAAGGTGCATTTTATAAGGATTGCACTATTTAAGACGCTGTCGGTCTCGATGTTAACAGCAAAATCTTTCCTTTTTTCCCGACTTTGATGCAGTGGTGTGTCTTGGTCTTAGTGTTCACAGAAGTCTACTTCACTTACATGCCGAGTATAGCCATCGTCTTCGTCATCGTCTTGCTGGAGGGGTTGGTGGCAGGATCGGCCTACGTCAACACCTTCTATCAAATCAGAGTCAAAGTGAGTCAGGAGTAATCTTTCATAAAGGAGCAACGTTATGTCGTACGCAAAAAAGGCTAGTATGAATTATTTTGACGTATAGGGTAGCGAGCGTTTCACTGTACAATGTATCTTCACCGGGAAAATGCGTAAAACGAAAGAAAGCCAGACAACGTAATCGTTATTCAACAAACATGATGGCACCTACATAGGACATAATGATGGCACCTACAGGCGCTCCTAACAAGGAGCGCCTGTTTAGGGTTTTTTTTTATCCGTCGCCTAACCTGAGTAAACGTTATACCCCTTCATTATGTCACCGAAGCTCCAAAAGTTCAACAAAAAATTGTTCATAGTTCTTGAGCTTATACTAACAATAATGTTAATGTTACGAAATAAATCGACGTGGTTTTTTTTTTGGGGGGGGGTGCTTGGGTGAGCCCTGTACTAAGAATTAATAAAATATCTTTCTTTCAAATATAATTCATGTTGCAGGGGCGTAGCAAGGCCATTTTTAATTGGGGTATTCTTGAAAAGGGCACTCGCCCGTCCGTGCTGAAATGTAAACACTTTTTTTTCTCCGGTCACTTGGCCTCCGTAAAATCAAATAGTGTGTGTGTGTGTGTGGGGGGGGGGGGGGGGGGGGGGCTGGTACCATAATCGATAGGGGCGCTGTTCAAAACCGACGATTATGCACACTAACGGACAAAAAAAGGCACGACTTTTTTGGAAAGAGTATTTGTTCAGGAAAAAAAAAACACCTGTATGTTAACAAAATCGGAGCAGTCTTTACAAAATGTTGGGGGAAAAATGCCCCCTCACCCCCTCCCCCCTCACCCCGCTGGCTACGCCTATGTGTCGGGTAGGTAAATCGAAATAATGATGGTCTGTGTAATGATTTCTCTACCAGTAGCGCATCTGGGGTTCGATTTACCAAAAGGAGGCTGGGACTTATAGGGGGTCTAATTTTCTGGTGGGCATTAAATGAAAGAAATTTGGCAACATTATCCAAGGACTGAGGGTCGGGGAAAAAATTCAAAGTGTAATGAGAAGGCCTTCGAAGGGTTTGTAAAAGAAATAGGAATTACTCCAGGTAATCCTAATTACTGTAATTTATTGCCACATGACCTTTCCTGGTTGATTCAAAGGTTTCATAATTCTATTTCTCCACCTATTATGTCTTTTATAGGAGAGTCCCAAATACAAGGAGTTTGCAATGGGAACGACAATACTTGCTTTGACGATCGGGACATCCTTGGCTGGAGTATTAGCCGTGCCTGTCCATAATGCATTGTGCCAGCAGTAAATCCCACAAAATACTGGACTGGTTACCATGAGAAATAGAAACCCATTCACAATTTCAAAATTCGCTCCAATATTAAATAACTGGCCGCATCTTTGAGGCGACCACATTAATTTGCCCCCAGTCTTCCCAAAACACTCTGACCAATATAAACTGTGGGTCAACAATATTTCCGAGCTAACCTTTTTATATTGTGAAAGGCTGTATCGTCTTTTGTCATTTCCTAAGCAGTTTTTATTATTTGTAATTGAAGATTTGTATCATTCTAACAATTTCATTTTTGGTACAAAACACACTATACAAGTCATGATGTACTATTTTACAGCACATAAAATTGCTTTTAACTTTGTGCATGCATAACGTTTTGTTAGTTTACTTATGTTATTTATCGAGCTTTTAAAATGATTGGTAACAGTAGTAATCTAAATGTTATCTGGTTTCCTATATAAGAGACGTAATGTTTTATGTACTGTTTTAAAAATACAAACGTCACTTTTTATGTTCCTTTTTGTTGCGTGGTTTTTAATCAATATTTTCGCGTAATTAGTCTTCCTAGTTTGATGCCTCGGAGAGTGAGAATTTTTCTTTACGGTAATAAAGTATTCCTAACGTTTCTGCATAATTTTGCTTGGTCATGATATGCTTACCTTGCAATAAATCTCGTCGCTCTTTGAAATATTAAGTACACAATGTATATATTATCACACAGATGTACTTCTTCTGAACTTTGGTGGTTCAAAGTTTACGGAATGAATGAATGACCTCTTATCGAATTAGAATGATATGTAATATATATATATTTTCTAAACACAAGATTCGGGCACTAAGTAACATGACATGTCCATTATCACGACCTCCATCTGTAAGCTAATATTTGACGTATGGCTCTGTGCTAAGGTGTACTGTATGTCATACCAAAGTGCAAACCTGTTGCTGAGTGTTGTGAAATACAAGTTGGTTCAACTTTGGCAGGAATCTCTTTCATTGAAACAGCAGTCGGTGAAATAAGTTTCCTTCCTGCCTTCCATAGGCTACATTAGTCGTTGAATATGCTGCACTGACGTCTGATATAATGTTTTAAGATATGCTGATATAGGCCTACTGGGCACCATTTGGCTGGGATGTGATTAGAACCTGTCGTTCCGAGACCGATAATACGATTACACAGTCATGGCGCAAAGCATCGGTTGGCAATGGCTGTGCGGATTGAACTCTTCGGATCTGGATAGATCAGGAGGCTTCAATCTAGTCAATGGACACGATAACACCTGTTTCGTGGACGCATTGGACACCATTCCACACTTGGTGTTTCTCCTCCTCTCCGTTGTCGGCCTATTCCTGGGATGCTGCATATTCTTCCGGAAGAGTAATTCGGAGTACCTCATCCGTTTTCCAGGTCACTCCATAAGATGGCCCGTGACCATCATTCTTCTTATCCTTCTCCTAGCCTCATTAGCGGAAGGCATCCTGACGGATGAGACTTACATCCAGAGTCTGGGCGCCAGTCGGCCACATCTGTATGTCCCACCCATCTGCGCACTTGTCGCTATCTCCTTCTCTCTTGTCTACTACCAGTACATGGAGATATGGAAAGTCAGTGGCATGGCCTTCCTCCTGGTCCTCTACTACGCAGCAGCAGCTCTAGGAGAAATCGGAAGGCTCATCAACTTACTGGAGCTAGACCAACGGTCGGTTACAATTACTCGGTTCGACCTGACCATACTGAAGCTGATTTGTTTTGTGGTGCTTCTTACGCTGGAACTCAATGTCATCCGGTTGAAGGTGAGTTAATGACCCATGATAAAAAATGTTATGAATTTCTAAAAGTAATTAAAATGTTATGGAGTGTTGGCAGCACTGATGTTGTCAAATGTTTCATAACTTGCCCTGTTGCCCCTCCCCTGAACATTTCGTCTCAGAATTTCCTTTGGGGTATATAGGGCCTGATCTGCTGACCGTCATGAGTCCCCAAAAACCCGTTGGCATATTCTAGATCTCGTCAGTTGTACTCTCCGACATCCGTTGCCTCGGAAACACCTTATAAAGCAAGCATTCCAAGCCCTCAAAAGCTCCAATGACACCGAAGTTCGCAGGCCTGAAAAAAAAAGACTGCGTAAGGCCAAAAAAAAAGTCTCCGGTTTCTGGTATGGAGCTTGCCCCAAAAGTGGTGCGGCGACGCGTCTTTTTGTTGTTTTTTTACCTGCTTTTTTTTTGGGGGGGGCTTCAAATGTCGGCTGATGACTGCAAATGGTGCCCGACTAAACTTAGTGCAAATATATGGGAGTCCAGAGAGGCCACATAAATCATATTCTCGATCATAACCCCTTCTAAAAACACGTTAAAATTGTGCAGCAGCAGAATTTCAGTCAAACCAGTGAGTTTGGCGGTTTTGAAACATCATCTTGTATTGAAAAAAAAACTTTTTCATTTTGCCGACGCGCATGGCTACGGCGACGCGCGCGCATACCAGAAACCGGAGACTTTTTTTTTTGGCCTAAGAAATGTTCAGTTTATTAGAGGTGGGAGGAAAACCAGAGGAGAATAATTTGGAGAAAAAAACACAAAAATCGTGTAGGTACTGGCACCCCAATCAACATGAATCTGTAACTGAGCGAGAATCTAACACGGGCCATGGAGAGCTGGAAATGCGAGGAAAGAACCACAATGCGCCAACATGACCAATCGACATTGACAGGCTTTTGTGGTTTCTCGATAATTGACAGGTGTTTTGTCGGTGTCGTCACCGTGACTACGACACACTACCGGAGGACCTCAACTCCCCCGGGCTGCTGTACCGCAATGACTACGTCAACTTCTTCTCCGAGCTCGTCTTCTGGTGGGTGAATTGGATCTTCTTTCTAGGCTACAGGCAGACACTCACCACAGAAGACCTGGGCAGGTTGCCTAAGAAACTCAGCGCTGAGCGGCTCCAGCAGCAATTCAAGGAGGAGTTCCAAAAAGAGAAGGTACAAATTGTTTGTTCCCTGATATTGCTTTTGTTTTATTTCAACCTTTTAAAAGCATTTTAGAAGTATATCCATCCAAAAAAAAGCATAATCAGGCTTTACCAAAATAATTCCCGAAAAAGGGATATAAGGATATCTTGTGCCTAACTATTGTAGCTACATGTATACATGAACGGCTTAACTAGATTTCAACTTCTAGAGGGCACTGCGGGTATGGGGGTGCGGCAATTTGGGATTTTAAATGGGGGCACCCTGTGGGCACGGATCTCCGCTGGGGGGGGGGGGTCCCGTGCCCCGCCTACATGCACGCCTACATGGTTCCAATTCTTTAGTACATAGTATTCCTCACGTCAAAATTCAGACCCAAATTTAATTCGGCATTTTCCCACAAGTTTTCATGTTACAAATTGCAAAAGTGGAATAAAATACGTAAGATTCAACCTTTAGCGTACAATTAAGGTTTTAGATTTATAGGCTACACTATATGATTTGACGACATTCACTACAAATCCTGCATTATTGTCAAAATAGGAGTCATTTTGCGACAGGGGCTCTTGTGTTTATGTTTGCGCCGTAGAAAAAAAAATCATAATCAACAGTTTTCTAAATACAACGTCCTTCTAATAAATTTAAGTAATACTTTTCTTCCTCCTCTGTTTTTTTAACGTCAGCTAAAAGCTGCGGCCAAGGGTCGTCAGCCCTCGCTGAGTAAAGTCATCTTCCGTATCTACGGGCTGAGAATGGCCTGGGCTGGGATAATGAAACTGGCCGGTGATTTTGCCGGTCTTGTAGGCCCGCTCTGCGTGGCTGGCATAGTGCTCTACGTCGAAGATATTTACAACGAACATGAGTCGAAAGAAGAGGTGAGAGGGTAGAAAATTATCGTACTTAAATCTTGTCGGAGATTTCATTAGGAAAACAATCACTCCGGAACAACGAGGAATTTGAAGAATTTGTCGGAATGGATTACGCAATGGAAGATAAATGATAAGGTGCCAGTTGCAGACACATACATTTGTGTAAAACTTAAACAGTACCCTGTATAAGTGGTGCTGAGCTTTTAAACACCTCTACCCACTTTTTTCACTTGTTTATTTGAGACACGTTTAGAATTTTGCACAGTACGAAAGCCTGATAGGCCTAGTGTCATTAATATTAACTTATAAAAAAGTAAATACATAATTCAAAGTTCAATTCAATGTTCGGGTTTTTTTTACATATGATAATTTGTCAATTTCGCCTGTCATTTGACTTCAACCCGATAAGTCATATTTATTAACTTTTGCAATTTGTACTTGGTGTCACTAATGGGCTTTCGTACGTAACTAAATATTTCACAGACAAACATGAATCAACTGTCGTATGATTCAAACATGTTTAAAATATGGGTATAAAAAAGTGTTTAGAAATGTGTTTTAATTAACTCTAAACACTGTTTTTTTTACAGAGTACGAAATGTGATCATTCTCAGTGGATCTGACCAGGCGCGTATAGTCAGGGTTAAAGTTGCCCGCCGGGTTGCAAAATAGACTCTTCGTCCCGTTTAAAGGGAATGTACAACATTTGCTCTTTCTGCAATTTCCAGTAGTAAATGGATTTGGGGATTAGAATGTTATAGCAAATATTGTTAAACTGACTTGTTTCACATTTTGGGCTTGAAGATGCTGGAGAAACCAAGAAAAACATCATATTCTTGGAGTCTGGTTCCCTGACCCCACTTAAGATGAAACGAAGCATTTTGTCACTTTTGGGGAATCGTAAGGTCAGAGAAACAGTCCGGCAAGCTCGTACCCCTTCACAGGTGTGTAATCAATTGCAAAGAAAATGCGGAAAAAAATATTATGAAAATTTAAGAGCAGTTTTTGAAAAAAGCCAGTTTTCTCCAACGCTGGTCGGCCGACCAGCGTTGGAAAAATACCATTTTTCTTGCAATGTCAGCACACCAGGAGCCACGATTTTACAGGATGCTTTAGAATGTCCTTCCCTAACATCCAGTAAGATATTTCGTGATAATTTGATCATTTCGTTTTTTGATGTTTGCAAATGTTGTATCTTCCCTTTAACCCATTTTTGCTGACCCTATTTTGCTTCTATTCTGCTTTTAGCATCCTGTTGCAGTCTGCCACTCTGCATCTCCCACCCCCACCCCCCCCCCTCCCCCTCTCTACGACACTGGGTCTGAAGAGCAATCAAATTAGTTGGCCAATTTGTAACCGCGTTACAACCGAGTACATCGATTTTGGGCAAATAACATTTCCTTATAGTTTTTACTCAACCTTTTATTTAGAGCGATATATAGAAATGTTCACTTACTATTACTTTTTACTTTACTTTACTTTATTTAATCTAAAGGTATCAGAAAAAACAATGTGTACTTAGAAACTAATTCATTATAGAAACTAAAGATAAAAATAGCATGGGAATGACACTGCCTAGAGCTGCAGGGGACCCACACAACGCACAGCTTGTCGAGTGCGAGTCCCCTGAACATAAGGGAGCGTCTCATAAGTCGGGAACGTTCGCGGTCCAATGGAACGTTCCGTAGGAACGCCAGGCGTTCCAATGGGAACGTGCCGCGTTCCCAATGGAACGCGGGTGCGTTCCGCGCAATGAATGGAACGCACCGATCTGCGGTCCAGCTAGAACGGGGAGGGAACACCGTGTTCCCGGCGGAACGCTCCGCGGATGGGTATTCGCGCTTGGGTATACGTACGTGAGTACGTCCGTGCAGCAGGACCCGGAGTCAGAGTTTATGCTCAAACGCAGATTTTTGTCTGACAAAAATTATATCGTCAAAAGTAAGCTCCGCTTTTATCCTTTTTTTATTTCGTAAAAGCATAGCATAGTACCATGCCAAAACATTCAGGCCCCTCAAGTACATTTTATCAGCTGGGCTGTTTTCGAGATGAAGACTATAGTTCTTGTTTGGAAATGATTTGTTTTTAATTCAAAATCCCTCACTCCTTCTACGCTATTTTTGTTGGGTAATTTCAGTAAACCTATCACGTAGTGTCCAAGACAATTTTTGTCCTTGAATGCATTCTACAAACATGCGCCCTGTATCAATTGTAAACGAGAAAATACAATCACCGTAGCCATGTAAAAGTTCAGGGCGAAATTTCACCGAAGAACTTCACATCTGCCGTAACAATAGCCACTGCGTTTCGTAATCGATTATAATATTTAACAGAAATTCACTTAACATATTTCGAAATCCCCTCACCCCTTCTCTATCTACGACTTTTTAGGAGATTCCCTTAATCTCTCACGCATTATCAAAGTATTATTTTAAGAAATATTGTTCTTGCGCAAGCATACTTTGACGTGAATACACACTCACCACAGCGTAGCGATTGCATGTGATGGTAGGTTCGGGGCTACCGACATTTCACCACAGAAACGATATTTACATCATTAGATTTACCAAGATTCCATCCGCATTAACGCTCACTCGTACCTTGTGTCGAACTTTTTACCCAAACCATCACAGAAATTTCACATTTACGTCCAAATATTACATATAAATCCTCAAAAACAGGCAAAACCTACCATTCAGTGACGCACGGTTTGCCGGAGATCGCGACGCCATTTTTCCTGACGCAAAATGGGCAAATATTCGAAACTGGGCCATGGTATACGCGATTTGCTGGGAACGTTCCGCTGGAGCGCGCAATAGAACGCGTGTGCCCGACCGTTCCGCTGGACCGTTCTCGCAAAGGGATTTAGCCGTTCCAACGGAACGGTCCCGTGTTCCCAATGGAACGCCGGAGCGTTCCAGTTCGGGAACACGCCGTTCCAATGAGAACGTTCCGAGCGTTCCAACTTATGAGACGCTCCCTAAATAACAAAGAAGATACAGGGACACAAGAACGATTATACACAAATACATTAAGCTAACAAAAAATAAAGGTCTCACATTTTGTGCATCATTTCTTAAAACAAAATTCAGGTTCGCCCCCACTTCATCGACTTGACTGAGTTTACAGCCAATGGATTTGTCCTAATTGGCGCGACGTTCCTGGCTTCGTCATTCCAGTTCATCATGGTCCACAAGTCGCTCTTCTATTCCATACTTTACGGCATGTGCGTTCGCTCTAGCATACAGGTAGGATGGAGGTATACTTCTTTTGATTCTAACTTACTGTTTCTTTCTTTTAAAATCAAGTCTTGTCGGACGTTGTACTTTTATATAAATTATTGTACTGCCTTTCTATTTCATATTGATAATGCCCAATATTTAATCTATACTTAAAGATTAACAAGTGGATCTGTGTCTTTACAAACTAAGATAATCTTTCAAAAAACACCCATTATATTCCTTATATACAACTTATTCATTCCCAATTAAAATTTGAGGAAATGTTTGACTGGAAACTACCTCATACTGAACTCCCTACTTGCAACTGAAAATATGAAAATGAATAACTTATATATGTTAATATCTGTATATATGTTTACCATTATGTGTTTTTACGAGTGTGGTGTTTGTGCCTCATAGACAATGGTGTACGAGAAATCACTGAGTCTGTCAACGTACGCTACGACTGGGGGAGACATGACAGCGGGTCAGATCACCAATCATATGTCGACGGATCCCATGAACTTGCTGTACATGTTCCAGTATTTCCATTTCTCCTGGACTGTTCCTTTCTTGGTAAGAAAAAAACCCTAATATTTGGAGGAACATTTCAACAGGGTGACCGTTATGTCATGGCCAAATTCTGCTCAATTCACTTCCAAAATCTGTCAGATTAAATCTGACAGATTTTTGATCAAAAATCTGCCAAATTCCCCCAAATAACTCTAAATACACTATAACCACTTAAAATCACATGCAGGTGTTGCAGTTTTGCCTTAGTTAAGGTTCAAATTACATCCTAAACAATCTATAGTCACATAAAAATGTTATGAAATTGCGTAAATTTCATAACATTTTCGTCACGACGAAGTCCGGTTCCCAGTGAACCTCAGCACCTAGACTAGCCAACCTGTCCCATTATGCAAGGGTTTGTTTGAAAAGCTTTTTCACACAAATATACCATTTCTTTTTCAAGTTTGCTATGTTTTTTTGTCAAATAACCACTTTTGCATAATTCTGTCAGAAATCTGCCAAAAAAATCCATTCTGTCAAATTTTCTGTTAAACTCATTTTTTAACCAAAAATCTGTCAAAGTTAGCCGAAATCGGCTAAAACTGTCACCCTGTATTTCAATTAAAAGGCTTTTAATGAAAGTATGGATATCGTCCACCGCTGTGACCAGGGTTCGATTCCTGCCCCGGACACATGTTGATTCGGTATATTTAGACCCTGCCTGCTTCCCAAGAATATGATTCTGGGGTACTCCTCCCACCTAAAAAAAAAAAAATGTAATTTCTTCTCATTGTCTTCTCTCGACAGGCTTTTTCAGGCTTGCGATCTACAGTGCTTAGGGCGCCTTTGAGGATTCCTTGGTTTCATTGTCAGAAATCATTGACAATGATAATAATAATAATGACAGTTGGGATCATGCCAATGTTATCCATTTTTACGGAACAAATCAACTTGAATCAAATCGTTTCAGTCATTTCAGTAAGACTTCCTCTTCAGGAAAGCTTATGTGACTGTGAAGGTGCGACCGACCGACGAATACCACCTTACCGACGGACCGACATTGTGACCTACGGATCGAAATACGGATGGTAATGAATGGATGGAATTTCTTAGGGTATCACCAACAAAATCTTTTCGTCTTTGTAGGTTTTGTAAGTAATTGTTGTGTGGTTTACTAACGCTAGTTGTTTTTTCGTTGCACTGATACCAGGTTGCCCTCGTGCTGTATTTCCTGTACGAGGCTCTAGGCGTGGCCGCGTTGCTAGGAGCTGTGGTCTACGTCATCGTGATTCCATTGCAGTTAGGCATTGCCAACTATATGGCTATACATCAGAAGAAAGCATTGGTAACTATAGCAATGTTCTTTTAACAGGTCTCACTGTAGGGTCATTCTATAAATTTGGAGTCCAATTTTTATTTTTTGGTGTCCCAGTTATACATCTGACATCAGATTTTGTAAATTCAAAACACATTCTGTAATGTCTTCTACCTCTAAGAGTGATTATGTAATGCAAAGTACCTGCTCAACAAATAAAAGATAGTTTGAAATCAATTTCAATGCTATTTCCATGTAAAATGACACACTACAGGTCGCCGGGTGTAACAGGGACACCAAAATGTCACAGTTTGGGACCCAAACTTATAACATAACCCTGTAACAAGTTTTCTCTGGCTACTTGGCATTCACAGGTTTATGGCTTTTGACTATATATATATAGTGTGTTTTGAACACATTTAAGACATTGAATAAAATGGAGAACAGTTGGTAAAATATCGGAATGGCAATCTAGATGTCGCAGGTTCAAAGCCCGCTCCAGTCATATTTGAACTTCAAAATAAGTGTCTAAGGAAACATTTTCTTGAGGCACAGGAATTAATGCGATGTAAAGCAGTGGCGTCACCAGACTTTTCAGTCTGGGGGGGCACAGGGGGGGCACCAGCATTTGATGGGGGGGGGGGCACTTAGGTGGATACGGATCGCCGTCCTGGGGGAGGGGTCTAAGGGGAGGGGGTGCCCCCCTCCCCTTTGGAAAATTTTCGCATACGGAGGATGGGCTAGATGCAAAATGGTGCCACATTTGATGCTAAATTCGATCTGAAGATATCTCCAGAAATTGCTATTTTCGAGGTAATGATTTTAACAACGCGCAGAATTTTTTTTTACCAACCCAAATCTCAGATGGGGGGGGCACTCGGGGGGCACTAGGTTTTCCAGGGGGGGCACGTGCCCCCCCTGGCCCCCCCCTTGGCGACGCCACTGATGTAAAGTCGTATTTTTCTAATATTAAATTCCTATATTAGAACTGCATTTTGTTCTACAACAGATTGCTTTACTTCAATAAAAAACAATAACAAATCCATCATATCCCTTATAGTACAGCTAGAACGATACACGTTGTTGCCAATTTCAGTTCTTTGCAGACGAACGACTGAAGCATTCAAACGAGATACTCCAGGGCATCAAACTCCTGAAATCCTACGGATGGGAGCATCTCTATCTGAAGGTGGTGGAGAACATACGCAATAATGAGCTTCTGTCGCTACTCAAGATGAACGTTTGTTATGGACTTATTGGTATGTCGTGTACTCGCGGCTGTATGTGTACCCGCTGCGTTCCTTGTCGTTTTACAGAATTTTGTTTTTTAAGATAACGTTTTTGTCGGATGGAAAGTAGCAAAAATAGTCGCATCTGACAATGTGATGATTTATTTTCTTCCTCAATTCTGTTCCAAATCTTCCTATTTTTGTTCTTTCATAATTTCAGGGTTTATAGTTTCTGCGTCTCCCCTAATTGTAACGGTTTTGGTAAGTCTGTTAACAAAGTAAAAATATTATTGATTCAATTTCTGAAGTGTAAATTCTTTTGCATTTCTATTTTTTTGTAGCTGATCTCACCTTGATGTGTGAGCTATTATTAATTAGACTAACGTAAAGGTTTACAATGTACTCACTCTAATTGGTTTTTAGATGTAATTAACCCTCGGTTGCGCCATTTGTACATGTGTCAGAACGTTACTGAACTCAGTACGTTGGGTATTTATCCCAACCACTAAGACAACAATAGTCTTGAGGCTGTTTGGGGGTGTAGTGGATCTCAAAGGATTGGAAATAAAATGCCATTTAATGTTCATTGCCAATTCTAGTGATAGAATGATTGATGATATCTGCCCTGCCAGGGAGTTGTTGACATAAACAGATGGTTCTAGTTACTGGGGCTGGTGCTTTCGCTAGGTAATTTCTGGGTCAATGGTTCAACCTATTATAAAGGGCTTGCGCGTGTTTTTACCTTTATTTGAACATGGGGTTTGAATGAGAAACTTGTGAAATATGATTTTTTGACACTGAAATTTCGGGTAATAAAAACATTTTATGCAATACCCGAACTGACTATGAAGTGAAGGTTGAAACGACTTTTCCTCGTCACCGTTTCATCAAAAGGTGTTCAAGTAAAGTCTGTCGTAAAGATGGAATTTTCATTCTTTAGTCTTTCACTTGCCTCACGATGCCCCACACTCGAAATTCCCTTCGCAGACGTTCGGCACGTACACCGCCTTCAGCGGTGAGCCGCTGACCGCGGATAAAGCCTTCTCTTCCCTGGCGCTCTTCAACATACTCTCCGGCCCCCTTTTCATGCTGCCGCTAATAACGACTGCCATAGTCAACGGCTATATCAGCACAATGCGGCTCCAGAAATTCTTCCTTGCTCAGGAGGTGGAGAAGAGTTGCATGGGAGAAGATTGGAGGGAGAGAGTGGACGATGGACGGGGCCCTTATGATTACGTAAGTCGTCATTCCTGTCTTGTAAATAATACGTGGGTAAAACCACATGAGTCTCTGGCACCATCAGGTGCAAACCATTGCTGGACAACCTGGAGAGATGAACCGACTGCGCACTTGATATGGCCGATGTAGGGTCCTTATGGACAAATGGGGATACCTACCCAAAAGATCGGGATGACTGCACTGAGAATGCCTCGGTGACAGCGATATATTGGTCCAAACTGTTGTAACCTGCTGGTGTTGTGGAAATCGCATGCCTTGCGATACGTAGTGAACATCTATACGCTCACACCAGGAAACGAGGTTGTACCCCTGCTTGCATTTCATCACTCCATTGTGCTTCTTGCTGGCCAAATAACATCCACGCTTTTTAGTTGTGATGATCATACTTTAATCCTAGATAGAGAGAAGCAATGGATTATAGCTCGGACCTTGTCACTTGTCTTTACACTTTCCCTATTATCTTGGCAAAGAATGCCACTCTACCACCCGGCCATATGATTGTTAACATGTCCTCAACGGTTCGGCGATATATAGGTTTCCTCTTTCCCGATTCTGCAGGCTGATTGGAGAATACACATGTTCTTTACATTATTCCTCGCAGGTGCATATTAATTATCTCGCTAACTTAATTGCAACTTTGCTGCAGGGCAAGCCGGAAATGTGGAGTTATTAGCTTCCGAAAAGCAATGAATGATGAGTTTTTGTTCCGTTTCTCCATTATAAATTTTTTTCATCTAATGACTATGATATAAATTAAACACTTACCTCGGTACGCACAGCAAGCCCGTGTTGCACAATCCATACGCGTAGCCAGCGGGGCGGGGGTAGGGGGGGGGGGTATTTCCTCCAATATTTTTTTTACCAGCGCTTAACCCCCCCCCCCCAATATTTTTGTAAAGAGTGCCCTTGTTTAACAAGTGCCATTTTTTTTCTGAACAAGTGCCCTTTCTTTAAAACAAACCCGTGCCCTTTTTTTTGTCCCAACGGCCGTTCCGGTGCCTTTCTTTTCCCTTTCTTTAAAACAAAGTCGTGTCCTTTTTTGTTCCATCGGCCGTTCTTTTTTAAATTTTGCGCATGTATCGCCCTGAAAAGCATCATATATAGTCCATTAGTGTGCACAATCGTCGAGTTTGAAGAGCGCCCCCATCGACAAATGTTACCAGCCCCCCCCCCCCCCCCCTTATTTGATTTTACGGAGGCCAAGTGTCCGGAGAAAAAAACGTGTCTACATTTCAGCACGGATGTACAAGTGCCCTTTTAAAGAAATTTTCCCCCCCCCATAAAAAAAAATGACCGTGCTACGCAACTGCAATCTGTTTTGGAATTATGCAATCGGCATTAAACTGACCTTTATGCATCGTCTCAGGTATTGATTCCTCCTGAAGTTAAGTATTTAAAACTTTAATTAACTGCCTTAACAGCAACACGAAACCACTGTAGATGCGACTGAAGATGGCGTCATGACAAGTGACGTCGACGAAGCGACGCACATGCTGCCCAAGATCAAGGAGTCGAAGATTAAACGACCCGACGGGTACCAGGCAACCAATCACACCAAGACTACTAAGAGAAGTCGCTTGCCCAAATCAGTAGCAATCAAGGTATGTCATCATATTAACTGTCGTGAAGGTTAATATTTAGTTTCAACACATCTCAAAGTTGCTGGTCTATCCCTGCAGGTATCTTCACGCAGAGTCAGTTTAAAAAGTGGCTGATGGCTATACTCCATACATACTCTCCAATAGGAATCAGTTAATAAAAAAATTGTACCTATGTCTATACTCTTACAGTGACGGACAGGCTTTAACATGTGTTGGCGTGTTGTTGTAGATAGATGTAGCTAGAAGTCTAAATTCTTTTATGTTTTAATCTTGCCCTCACTTGGTGGAATATACGTGCGTAATATATTTCCCCTGCATTCTTGGTTTTCCTTGAGCGTATTTTGTGAGGTTTCAGTAGGTGTAAATTGAGGACACACACGTTCAACGTCATCGGTGACCTCGATTAGAAAAGATTTACGAAACCAATGAGAGCTGTTGCAAAAAAAGCTGGAGTACAAACAAAGGAAAAGGGTGGAGGAACAAAAGAAAATACTCGATTTACACCATAAAAAAACTCGTGCACTAAAGTTTTCGAGTTTGAAAGTACAGTTTCAAAATGCTCTTATTTTAACCAGAATTAATTTCATTGGCTGAAATTAGGACTTAATATCCCTTTTCTGAAAATCTACCATTTGCGACAAATCAGCATACCTCGGCAATTCCTAGTTTTTGAGTAAAATCCATATACATGTATATATTTCGTGAAAACCTTGTGGAGACGTATTCATCCATAGAAATTGCCTTGTGGAGACGTATACAATCTTTTGCTCCCTATTGTGTGCATGTCTCCAGAGGGCACGGTGAATCAGATCGCACGAACAAAGGAATGTCTCCACAAGGATACAAATTTCAGTATGTACGGTGTGTATGTGAGTGTGTGTGTGGGTTGGCATTACATTCACTGTGTGGACTTCGGCGAACAAAAGAAACCAGGTAGAGGCGACGTTTTGTGGACGTGGGCAAGTCCACACAGTGTTTCCCCTTTTCTGGCAAACAGGTTTAGGGGCATTTTGGGGTCAGGTTCATCCGTGGCAAAATGAAGAGAAACACTAAAGGAAATCATAGAAAACCTGGATTGAAAGTGTTTTCACAGTGAGAGTAAAATTATTTTTTCCGAGGTTTTTGTAAACTACACGAAACCAAGGGAATGTCCACACTTGGTATGTAACGTAAACATGTACGTCTTCATTTTTTCAAACTGTGGACGAAAAATACCAGAGAACAATAGAGAACAATATCGTCCATGATTCCCAGCATACGTCCGCGATTGGGGTTGTGTACAAAACCTATGGGAGTCTTCCTAGTACAAACATTAAAAGTGGGACAATAGGACGTCCACGATCGACGGTGAACACGCGTTAGTGTGTCTAGTCTGAGTGTGTAGGTGTGTAGTGATGAATATTACATTTATTGGTCGCTACCATTTCACCCCTTTCACTGTCTTAGATTACTAACGGCAACTTCACTTGGGAAAAGGGCAGCAGCGTACCCATCATCTCAAACATCAATGTTGACATTCCTGCAGGTATCCTTGATAAGTACTAAACTCGAGTCTTGAGACTTGAGTCTTCATGACATAAGATGTTTTGATAAAGTCAGAGTGATGCTCTAAATGAACAATTGCGTTTGAGACATTCCAACTACATTCTTTCATAATACCAATAGGACTATAAAGAAAGAGTGGCAAACTGTTGAAGCTTACCGTCAGTAAGCTTAACCGTCAGGAAACATAGGCTACACTCGAGGTTTTCTCCAGAAAAGTAAGCTCCATCTTAAGGTTTTGCATACCGTCCAAAAGAAAGGGAACTAAATTAATAAAAACATTATTTGCTCGGTAATTTATTTCAGGTAAACTGACGATGGTTATAGGATCAGTGGGTAGCGGCAAGTCATCATTAGTGTCGGCCATTCAAGGCGAGATGACAACCTTATCAGGAAACGTTCAGTTCAACGAGTGAGTCGTTCATATTTCAGTTTTTTTTATAAACGATTATACATGCAGATAGCTAGTACAGCTGGAAGTAGCGAAGGTCAGTTGAATGCCACTAAAATGAAAGAAGTTATAAATTAATTGCCTTTTTCTTTAATGTTGTGTTTTCTGTGGTTTTTACTTTTGTTTTGCCTATGTTTTTTTTTTTTATATCTCTTTCAATGTACATGCGTGTTGATTTTTATTTTAGTGTGGGGTTGAATAGAAATCAATGTTGCACTGAATTGAATAAAAAGAGCAATAACATTTTGAAGTCATCCAGGAACGAATATTACCTGAATGATTGGTATAAATGAATCGGAACTTTGATATATATTATCGGAACTTTGATGATCAAATAACTATTAAAGGCAAAATCGGAATCATTATTAAACAAACAGGAGTGGTACAGGCCTACTTCAAGTGCGGATACTGTTATGCCCATTGTTCATTCTAGAGGCATTCACATCCCAAAGTATTGTACTTCATTCGCAATTTGTTAGGAGAAAAGGTAAGTATTGTAACTGTTTGCTTTAAAACATTGTGGTTCCTTTTCGTTGCAGAAGCACACTGTCTGTTGCATACGGAGCCCAGAAAGCGTGGTTAATCAACGACACTCTAAAGGGAAATATCCTGTTCGGCGAGGAGTTCGACAACAAAAAGTAATTCATAAGCCCTGCTTTTTGTACATACGTGATGAACAACACCAGTTACGAAACTTGACACTTATACATTTACAACATATCCACTGGTGCCTGAAGTAAACTGTGACACACGATAAACTGTGGTCAGAGCGTGGATTTTTTCGGCGCTTACGAGCTATATCTGGTCTCAATTTCAATGGGAAAAAGCTAAATCGAAGTTGAGCACGTATTTCCCAAGCACCGTATTAACCAGAATATCACGCCTACAGAGCTGTGTCATTCGTGCGCGATGTATCAAGGCATCTTAGTTATTGGTTACACTATCAACCTTGTCAATGGAAGAAAAATCCCAAATGCGGGCCAAAAAACCTCAACTTGTTATTGTAAAATCACATTTCGTCACTTCAGCCACTCGTAAAGGGCTGTTACAAAGAATACCATACAAAAGCCTGAAAACTGCTTGACAATTCTTCACAGGTACAAGAAAACCATCGACGTATGCGCCCTCAAGCCAGATATTGAGATCCTCCCCGGAGGAGACCAGACTGAGATTGGAGAGAAGGGAATCAATATGAGCGGAGGACAGAAACAACGAGTCAGCATCGCTAGGACAGTCTACTCAGGCAGGGACATCGTCATACTGGTTGGTTTACCCCTGCTTTTATTTTACGCTCAGGATTTTTGGGGAGGGGGCGGTTGGCCGGGGGGGGATAATTGATTGTGAAATAATTCCAGTAAATGTACCCTTAAGGAATTTTTTTTGGTTATCAGTATACCTTAGAGAGACAAGGTACATTAGGGAGACATTTCAATGTCTCCTTAATGTGACAATTCCTGTTTAGAGGCAAAACTTTAGTGTCGCAAATAGGCTAGATCGATTGCTCGTGGTTCAAAACATGAATGTACCCAAATTCGTGGGTGTAGGACAAGGAAAAGGTTTTTTTTTTGGGTCATGACAGTTGAAACTTTTGTGCACAACCCTATGGGAATGTCTCCCTATATTTTCGGTAAATTTCTTCATCACGTTTTGGTATCTGACAAGATAGAAACGTTTTAAAGAAAGACAATTTTGATATTGTATTGCTCTTTTTAATTGTCATATCGGGAAAAAAAGGATGGAAATGTTATTTTTTTTTTCAAAATCAGCTTTGACACTTACATTTATTATATAAAAGTATAATTCTTATTGCATACAGTTTTTGCCGTGTGACCCATACTTTCTCCACAGATATATAAAAGTTACAACTGCCTTGCGTTTGGGAATAATTAAATTCTACAAAATCACTCATGAAATATACGTTACCAATTTGTTAAAACAAGTTCTCTTTCCATCGTGATTAATTTCCCGGCAGGACGACCCACTTTCGGCCCTGGACGTCCACGTGGGATCGCACGTCTTCCGCAAAGCTATCGTCGGTAACCTACTGAAAAAGAAACGAACCGTCGTCTTGGTAACGCATCAACTGCAGTACTTGCATCATGCCCACAAGGTAAGAAAGAAAACATTAGAAATAGACAATCATCGGTGTTTCAATGTTCGCAAATAAATCACTTATTTTCAGACAAACTGTGCTCACCATTTTGTTAGGAATGTCACAAATAATTATACGTAGGCCTATCTAATTACAAATAAGCTTACTTGGATTAAAAAACGTACTGGTATACTAAACACACAGTGATGTTATCTCGTCTGGCTTGCTGTCATTTAGAAGAAATCAAAAAATGTAGCCTGGGTGATGTCCAACGACTATTTGGAAATACATGTAAAGAGTTCGAGGATAGACGAAATCGTGTTTCGTGACCCCAAAGTTCGTGCATGTTTGTTTTTTATAGCTTTCTCGAAAAGTGTAATATCCACTAAGCTGAAACTTCAGCAGGTTAAGTTTTGAATATTCTTCTTTGGATCTTGAGTGTTGTTATTGGAAATAAACATAATCTATGAAACGCAAATGAACCTACATGTCTTTAAAATGAGCAATTATTAACAGCAGCTCTTCTCGACTGCATCGAGAACAGTTGCCCTTTCCGGTCCCTTAACCCTTGATCGTCTGGGCACCACGGGCAACCTTCTTACCGCTTCTTGTCACCTCTCCCTCCCTATTTATGCTGCCCTCTGTGGGCCACTGAAGCTAAACACACATTAATGCAAGTGGGCCTAAAGTCTGTCAGGAGCTAATATGCACGTCCCACCAGGGCGGCGTTTATCTCCAGTTTCCTTGGCACGAAACGACTCAGAATATTTTCTATCCCCCCCCCCCCCTGGATGGGATGCCAGTCCATCACAGGTTACTCCCCGGCAAATACCCATTGTACTCCTGGGTGGAGAGAGGCAAGTCGCGGTAACTTGCCCAAAGGACAAAAAATACGGTCAACAGCTGGATTCGAACCCCTGACCCTCTGATCATGAGTCACAAACTCTAAAGTAGGCCACTCTGAACCTCAATCACCAGATCATTGTCATGAAAGATGGTAAGATTGCCTACCAAGGAACTCTGCAAGACATCATCGATGAGGCACCGGAGCTGTACAGTGAGTACCAACAGGCCGTCAAGACGGCGACGGAGTCAGAGACGGAGGCAGATGAGATCATCATGACGATGTCTGACGAGGAGAAGAGAGAAGTCTTCAAGAGGAGACTCAAACGAGAACTGTCAAAAGACTCACGTAAGGGAAAAAACGTATCAAAGAGATCCGGACTTACCGTGAAGAGAAATAAACAGAAGAAAAAGATAAACTTGAAGAATTTTAGAGTAGTGGTAATTGGTGTATATCTACAGGGTAGAAATTGCGCACACTATTCAGAACATATTAGGAGCGTCCCGCTCTTATTTCAAAAAGTGAAATTATTCAATTGATAACTTGTCGTCGGCCGATTTTTTTCGTGCGGTATCTCATTGGAAAGCTGATAACTAATGTAATGCTGGAAAATTATCCATTCAATTTGATAATCTATTTTTCAAGATGCCACACCCAAAAAAGCACGTATACACCAACTTGAAGTGGAAAACAGTGATACTGGTATTATAAAATTATTTAAAAAGCACGTGATTGTTGAGAAATATGAGTCTCTATACTCTTTGTTCTTTTGGGGTTGTTCTGCGCAGAAAGCTCGCATACAGCCACCAAGCTAATTGAAGAGGAAGAAGTGGAACGAGGTTCGGTGTCTTACAAGGTGTATGCCTACTATTGCCGAGCTATGACGTGGACCATGTCGATTTCCTTCCTTCTGGGATATGTAGCCAACGCAGGCTTCACTGTGGGAACCAACTTCTGGCTGGCAGAGTGGTCGACAGCAGGAATGACAGATGACATGAATGGCAATGTAAATATTATGATTTGATTGAAGGGGACAACGTACGGATAATTGCATACGGCATTGACGTAGATTATATTAATTTGTTTTTTTTTAACCAGGTATAGCTTACGTGGATCTTTACGCTTGTAAATTAGAGTGATTAAGTACCCTCTGTTATCAATTGCATCCTGGCCTATTCTCAAATACGCAAACAGTGGATTGACTAATGAGGGGCATTGTCGATGGGGTACGCACCCCCCCCCTCCCTGCTTGAGGCCGGTGTCCCCTCCACTAGACACCCCCTTTCCAATTATGAATTTGGGGAAGGCATACAAACAAAAAAGAGGACCCCTTTCAGAAAATGATGGATGTGCAATATGGGTAGGCATGCAGGCCTTAGGGCTACAGTGTTTAAGTACACTTTTGTTTACCCTGGCCGGTTTGGAATGTTATATTGTTTTTGTTTTCTGTCCCTCTATCTCCTCTCCCCTGTCAAACTGTCCACCCTCCCTTCCCTCCCCCCTCGACCCATTCCTTCTCGCATCATTCAGTCTTGTCTGGTCATACTTTTTCAATTTCCAATTTTGTTTACTTTTTGATATATCTTTGCTTTGTCATTGTACTTTTGTTCATTTGTTGGCCGAATAAATAATAATAAATAATAATAATAATATGAGCCATCAATCAGTTTTTAGTAATGATCAGACCAATGATATGTGAGTTCTAACATTTTTGCACGTAAATGGTCTTTTTGAGTTGACATAAATCTCTATTACTTTGCATCTCAGTCCACAGACGATATGTTAGGGTACTACATTGCTGGCTATGCTGGTCTGTCCGTTGGCGGGGTTGTGTCCGTTTTGATCGCTTCTTTGTTCATCGTGTTCGGCGCCTACATCGCCTCGCGTGATCTGCACATGAGCATGCTTCAAAATATTACAAGATGCCCCATGAGGTAAATGATAATTTTCCTGATTAAAGGGACAGAGGATCATTCGCATTTATCCCTAAAGTAACCTATCGAACTTTGCATATCAAAAAGCCTACTTGGATTAACGAAATTATACCGTCTGACTTGTTGTCTTTTAGAAGAAATTGAGAAATGTAGGTGATTTCCAACGATCAGTGAACCGACTGGTTTTTTTTGGAAATAAAGAGTGCTATAGGCAAAATCGTGTTACGTGATCAAAAGGTTGTGCATTTTTTCAATGTTTTTTTAACGGCAAGTGTAATATCCGCTGAGCTGAAAGTTCAACAGGATAGGTTCGGAACATTCTTCTTTGGATTTTGCGTGTTGGTTTTATTGGAACCGAACATAATGCATGATCCTATATGCCCGTAAGATTTCTTGTTAAAGGGAATATACAACATTTGCAAACATCGAAAAATAAAACTACCAAGTTTTAACAAAATACTTTACTAGGATGTTGGTAAATGACAGTATAAAGCGTACTGTAAAATTATGGCACCTGGTGTGAAGTCATTTTGAAAAAAATAGTAATTTTGTATACATTTCCAACGGTGGTCGGCTGACTACCGTTGGAAAAACTTCACTATTTTATAACTACTGATCCAAATTTACCATTTTTTCTCTAAATTTTGTTTGCTATTGGTTACATGTTCATGAACGGGTGCGGGCAGGCTAGACTGGTTCCCTCACCTTACAATTTTCCGGCATCTATAAATATTGATCTATTTCATCTTTAGTGGAGACAGGGAACCAGACTGCTTGAACATTTTTGTTTTTCTTGGTTTTCCAGCATTTTCGAACACAAAACTTCAAACATGTTTGTGTAACAATATTTGATCTATTATACTAACCCCTCAAATCTTCATTTCTGAAAATAACAGCAAAAGCCAATGATGTACATTCCCTTTAAGGGATGGAGTATAGTGAACAATTCCGCAAAAAAGGTTCCACCGCACGTAAGCTCGACGCTTGCTGAAACTTGTTAGGAGTAGTTTATATAAATATATATTTTTCTAAATTAAAAACAAGGACCGACAATCTGTTTTTGATTCTGTGTACACGTGCTGAATGCGATCAGAATATCTTTCCCCTAAATATTAGGGTAAAACGTTGAAATGAATAATTTAACAGCGTATTTTTTTATGCTAATTATTGTCCGGTCCTGTTCGTATTTCAATATCTGTTTAATGTCTAATAAAGGGGAAAAGGCTATACATTTAATTATTTTTTACATGTTGCTTTCCCTTGACTTCGTTGCTGCAGGTTTTTTGACACGACTCCTCTGGGCCGCGTCTTGAATCGACTTGCCGCTGACACCACTCTTTTGGATATGGTAAGAGGGGAGAAAAGTTGACGTATAAGGTCCACATTATATTTTTAAACAGAGAATATCTTTGCATCTCGGTCACTCCATACCCCAAACCACTTCTAAAAATAGGGATCATTGCGTCAATTGAACTGGCAACCGAAATGGCTCAATAGCTCATCAATTGTCTCGGCTCGTGAACACGACCAAACCACGTGTTCCCAAAAATAACCGACAACGATTAAGCAGGAAATACCCGTAATACCTGAACTAGATCAAATTAATTTCGTTTGTTCCAACTTTGTCTTTCCAACCTCATCATATAGAAACTTTACCAGAGTATGGATGCCACGGTTTTCTTTTCTGTTGGTTACGTCAGCGGCCTGGTTGTGAATTCCATCATCCTTCCGATTTTCCTCATCTTCGTTGTGCCTATGATGGTCAGTTATTACTTTCTGGCAAAGTTCTATGTCACAACGTCCAGGTAAGCGGTGTCACTTTTCGGTATCTAAACGTTCGTTACAGGGCATTCGCAATCCATGCTACAATGTACGCAGGGATTTGTTTCTCCGGGGTGGGGGTGGGGGGGGGGGGGGGGTGGGGGAGGGGGCTGGTACCATCTTCCTATGGGGCCGCTGTTCAAACCGGACGATCTACACTATCGGACAATATAGGTGGTGCTTTCATGGAGGCACAATTGCCGACAGCTACGCGAAATTACAGAAAGGGCACTCGTAAAAGGCCACTGATAAAAAAACCCAAGGCACTTGCTGATTTCTAAGTAAAAAAAGGGCAGTCTTCACAAAATATTGGAGGGGGCCGGGGATACCACCCTTAACCCCCCCCCCCCCCCACACACACACACACACACCCTGGGCAACGCCACTGTATAGTCTATTGCCATGTTCGTTAGGGTTTCTTGGTTGTTTCGGCTCGTTTGATTATGCTATTTGTTGAAATTCCCAGGCAAAATGCAAAATGTATTGTTTCAAGTCGTACGTCAAAACGAGCACAGCATGCCCCGCGGTACCTGTTACATTTCAATTTTTAATTTAAAAAAATCAAGGAGGTTAATGATGTTTGGATTTTTCCCCGCCCCAATTAAACATGAAATTATTATTGCTGGAACGCCCAAGGAATCAATGTGATGGACTTACCATTTTAAGGGTTTCCTCGGCAGATCTCTTCAGAGGCTCGACAGTGTCACCAAGTCGCCTGTATTCGCACACTTCTCGGAGACTCTCGGTGGATTGTCTACCATTCGAGCGTACAGGTATAAAACGTGATGGTCATCTGAAATCGATTATCGGTAATCGATCGATTGTAAAACAGTTGTGATGGACAAAGAGGACGTGACTTTCATTTTCTGCAACTTCATATCTTTTTTTCTGATTTCCAAAAGTTTTAGTATTTGAAGGTAAACTCATGATCTAAAAAGAGAAAGGAAAAATGTAGTATTCAGACGCCACTTATTTAGTTGTGATCATAGTCTATGGAGAGTCGAGTGCATTTTAAAGTATTTTCTGCCAACATTGGAAATGTATCTCAGTCCCAGATTCCCTTTTTTTCAACATCGTTGACCTTCATTGAGATAATATATGATGAAATTAGTGGCGTCAAGATAGAAATAAATATCGAAATTGAAACCATAAAGATATAGAAATTGAATTCTAAACAGTTTATAAAACCCCTCTTAAAATGAGTAAATTCGGGAAAAAAAACAAAAGAAGTAGTGTTTATATTCATATGGACATAATTTAACCCAGAACTGAATTTTCACAAAATTTGTTTGTCCAGAATTGCTGATATATAGGTTTTCCGGCGAAATTTCTTGAAGTGTTCATTCACTTCTGTAAATCGGTCATTCGTTTTCGTCTGAATTTGAATGCACGCCCGTTATCCCATTTCAATTCAATGATAATTCAATGGTTTTCGTTGTCCGTGCATTCGGTTTTGAGAAACAGACGGCCAATTACGTTACCTGCGCATTCATTTACGCAAGCATACCTTTTTTAAATTGATTTCAGGTACAGCTAATTTGATTTACGGTTAATGAAAAGGAAACCCTTAATTGTATCTGGTGCCGATGGCATTAATCTAATAGTGTAATAGAATGGTGAATATTTGAAATCGCCCACGAATCTGAATGGACATAAACGAAATGTGCTGTTCAATCACTGAATTGATTGAACTGAAATGGAATCGAATGCTCTGGTAGTGAAAATGAAACGCATGTTCAGAGCGATTCTCAAATTCAGACGAAACTGAATGACTTATTTTCAGATGTGAATGAAAATTTTAGGAAATTGGCCGGGAAAAGCTATATTAAACGGACGTGGACCTACAATCCTGGCCAAATCTCGCTGGGCCCGCAACCCCCCAGCCCCCGGTCAATGTTGTCTCTCATAGCGTGGTGTGTGCTCCATCCGCTGAAGAGAACAACATTGAGCGGGGGAGTTGGTGACCGTTGGAGGCTAAGGTATTTCCAAGTGTCCCAACCATTTTGGCCGGGATTGTAGTTACCTGGACACGACTTTAATGCAAGGACTATAATCAGTCAGCCTTTATCCCCAACGGACGACTGAATTTTGAACATTAAACATTTATTTCCTAACTTGCCAATTTTTTCATTTTTTTTTATTGATACACAAGCGTGTTATTTATAAGTGTATACAGTCGGTATTGTTTAGTTTTAAAAAAACTAAGATTTTTATACCAAATCTTGCCGAATGAAAGAAAAGTCCCACTGTTGGGTTATTGTCCTATTCATAACACGTTGATTATTATCTGTAGGCTCCTATTTGATGTGAAAATAATGAAGTGGGTTCCAACCTGGTCCAACCAACCTGGCCTAAATTTTGCGCTTTTCGGATAGAAGTGCAAAATCCCCACGTCAAAATCCCCTATTGGCGTATCCCCAAGGATAGGTCATTGTAATTTGTTATGGTTACAATCTTTACATGCAAACTTACCGTCCGGGCCTGCTGACTGTGCTGTATTTTACGTATATTTTTAATTTATCCACGTATACTTTATGCTTTGTATTTAACAGAGACCAGAGCCGTTTTTACGGCAGTCTCCTTCAGAAAGTAAACGTTAACAACACGGCTTTTCTGTACCTCCAAACAACGCACAGATGGGCTGGTATGCGAATGGTAAGTTCACATTTATAATCTTCAAATTTGATGGACTTCACTTGCCACAAACGGTACGGAGATACTGCATTATTGTTCACAGCACGTTGTATGCATATCGGGGATAGACACAGGTGCAGTTGTTTATGAGGGTATTTATATGCAAATTTAACGCGCAGGAAAGCCCCTTGATTGGGCGAAAGTAAGCAGACGGGAAATTGCGTCAACCAATCGAGTGCTAGAAAACGAATATGTTGATACGGGTTTCACATTTGCCAATTCAGGGTTTGTTTTTTTTCCCATGATGTGCGTGACATGGATGCATGATGGTTCTGGGTGGATCACTTGATGTGAGCTCCAAATGTAAAAAAAAAATGGTGTTGTTTTTTGAAAGTTCAAACTTTAATATTGTATGCGCTACTTAAATAAATAAAACTGAGTTGCATAAATGAATAATAATCTCTGAAGGGAAAACATTGACGCTCTACTCTTTGGGGAAATTCGATTTGAGAAAGGGTCTGATTTTTTTTTGTACCAGGAACTGATTGGGGTGATTGGCATCCTGGTAGCTGGAGTAGGGACCATTATCAGTTCAATCAATGGCACCATTGATCCCAGTCAAGTTGGGTTGGCAGTGTCCTACACACTGGTGGTGAGTTTCGAAACATTAAAGATGAATTTCCGTGCTATATTGAGTTTCACCCCGAAAAATAAATTTTGTTTTTCAATTGCTTTTCTATTTTCCCACAGCAATAAAGACGTTTGTCACTTTTAAAAGGGACATTTAATGAAGAAAATCCACCGATGTATTGTTGTTGTTTTTTGGTTAAAAAATTCAAATATAATTATTAATACAAAATTAAAATTATTTGCGGCTCTTGTAGGGTGGATGGATTTGTGTGCAAAATAAAAGCACTTTTTTTGAGGTTGCAGATGCCAAAAATCGGTGGAAAAATAGGGGTTTTTTGGTTAAAATAAACATACAAGTTGAAAATTCTGTATAAAATACATAAATATTCATTTTTGGCGGGAAGCGTAGGGATGGATCTTTAAGGAAACCTGATTTCTTTCTCTTAGAGATTTGTGCATTTTTTGTATGAATGTGTTTGTTGAGTTGTTTGTTTGTTGGGCTGTGGGGGTAAACAAACAAATTGTAACAAATGTTACATTTTTTGTTTGAACTACATCCTTAAATAGCTCTCTGGATGTTGAGGACTATTTCCAACAAGCTTTTTTTCAGGCAACATCATTGGTACTTGGCCAATACCAACCCAGTTTTAAAGTAGCTTTCTTTAATTGATCTCGAAGAAAATGTGATAAATTAAAATCCTAAGCTTCAAAGCCTGGCTATATATGTCACTGATAATCTGTCCCTCCCCCAAACACCAAGTAAAGAATGCAGTAAAGAACTATATTCCTATCAACTAGACAATGTTTGGAATTCAATTTCACAGGTTGCTAATTTCATGAATTTTGCCGTCCGCTTCGGTGCTGAGACTGAGATGCAGATGAATGCAATCGAGCGCATCAAAGAGTACTCCAGCATTTCCAATGAAAACTACAAAGGTACACTTTGGGCCTCGTTTATTGCAGTTATTCCTCTCGTTTTAGGTTGAAGAATTTTATGTAGCTCGAGATACCCAAAAGGCACTTTCCCTTTAGGGCATATACTTGTGCATAATGAAAAGTGATCCTGCTCTCTCGATGACTGTGACAGAAGTGAGCACAGCCGGCCCAACACGGGCCACCACTTCACACCAAGCAACATAAGACAAAACAAACTTTTTCATTGGTTCAAAGTTGGCCTCTACATTTGCATATTCAAATCTCTCACTGGCATACCTTCTGATTACCAAATACGGTCATGGAGTGCAGCTGTGCAAGGCTGGAGAAAATGAGTGAGGTGATCCAGCTAATTAGCTCAAATACTTGGCAGCATGCCAGATTGCTGGCCTGTATTCATGTATATAAAACTAGGGCTACGTGCAAAATGAATTCATGTACATGTACATGTACATACAAACATGTACCTGCTGAGTATAAAGCATTTTATCATACACTGTTGATAAAATGAAATATACCAAAGAAAAATTTTCCCCCAGTTCTTTTCAGAGCGTCACAAACTCACAAAAGAAGTTTGTCACATGCTGCTACTGCATATACTGTAAATCGTTATCTTTTTGCTATCCTCACCATGAAACCTTCACATCTTATCTGACATGCACCGCATGGCTTTAACCCTTTCATCAAGAGAAAATTTCACTTAATGCTAGAGCAAAAATGTCCTTTTCCCCAATTTCCTCACAACACATTGTTGTTCTTAACCAAAGTTGTATTTTACGAAGGGATGTTCAATATCGTTTTGAGGACCAAGAGAAGAATTCTTGAAAATTAATAGACACTGGTTCCAAATGTCTGTTTGTGATAAACACTAAATTATACGGGGTTCTTTTGGGAAGGAGCAGTTGAATGATAGCTGGGGAGTCTTAGCTCTGTCCACTAGCTATTTGGAAGGAGGCCTTTATGGAGGGGGCACTCCTTGAGTTTTGACCCAAAAAAGTTCATTGCCCTATCTCTAAGCTGGTATGGGGTGTCCTGCAACATTTTGCCCCCCCCCCCCAAGTTACACCACTTCATTCACTGATTGTTTGCCTTTTTGAATTTTAATCCTCACAGGTACAGAGCCCCCAGAGAGTTGGCCCCAGCGAGGAGAAATCAAAATGAAAGGAATCTTTGTCCGCTACGCTAAGGAACTTGACCCTGTCATCAAGAATGTCACAGCCACTTTCAAATCTGGAGAAAAGGTACTCTTTAATAAGTCTCACGTTTTTGTCTTTAAAAACAACGTTTTCTATATCACACTTGTGTTATCAATTTGTTGGTGTATTGTAAATTTTTTGATTGCCGGATCGAGAAAATGTACAAGTAGTACTGAAATCCACATCAGACAACCCTATGAAAAAAAGATAATTTCATGGGGATATTCTGAGTGCATAATTTCTAGGGGAGACTCTTCCTTCCATTTCAAATTCAAAAATCTAATTTTTACCTTTTTTCTGCTTTGAATTCCAGGTCGGTATTTGTGGCCGGACAGGAAGTGGGAAGTCATCGCTTACCTTGGCACTCTTCAGAATCATTGACACTTACAAAGGTATCATTCAAACACACCAGTTTAATTATGCAGCGAGGGTAGAAAATCACCATAAACCATCCCGAGCAATATTGTTGGTACTCCAGTCCAGGACTCGGACTCGAGTCGGACTCGAGTTACATTTTTCGTGACTCTGACTCGACTCGAGTCACATTGGAAAATGACTCGGACTCCGACTCGGACTCGACCATGATGACTTTGACTCGAGCTTGGTGACTCGTGACTCGAGTCATGTATTTTCATCAAAAGAAAAAACCTAACGTATAGGGATGGGAAAGGATCATTGAGGAATAATGTTTGGATGATAAAACATGGAGGGAAGGGATGGAGGAGGATTTTTTTAGGGATGGGAATTAAAAGGAAAACACATTTTGGGTCTGAACAACATGTACACACACAAGGTAAACTATATACACTGGGACTTACTTAAAAGACAGAATGGATGATTGAAAAATAATTTTAAAAAAATTGATTAGTTTGGTCAACAACTAAGAACAAGTGACTCGCGACTCGGACTCGAGGCTTGTGACTCGAGACTCGGACTCGAGGCTTGTGACTCGAGACTCGGACTCGAGGCTTGTGACTCGAGACTCGGACTCGGACTCGAGGCTTATGACTCGGGACTCGGACTCGACGTTTGTGACTCGACTACAACACTGGGGTATCATACTAATTAAGGAGTAGAGCACTGGGTATTCCTTCTCAAAGTAAATGACATACAGAGAGGTATCCATTGCTCTTGATGAAGCACATTCCAAACAGCTGCCACTGAAAATCCTTCGTCCAGAACACTGGGAACAACGAAATATTTTGGTGTCTCCTATTTCTCTCATATTTGTTATAAAATGAAAAGATTCATATTCAGTCAATACAAGTACCTCAACATTTGGGGGATTTGGTTAGCATAGTGGTACTTTCCTCACCTCCCACCGCCGTGACTGGGGTTTGAATCCCGTCTGGGCCAACATGTGGATTAGGTTTTCAGTCCCTGCCTGATTCTGTGTTTTTTCCCCCCTAGAATATCACTCTGGGGTTTTCCTCCCACCACTAAAACTGCAATCCCTTCCACATCTTCTATCACTCATCCATCCTGTTCTGGCGCTTGCGCTGTTGGATGTTGTCAAAATAAATAAAAATTCAAAACTGAAATGTCAAGGCAAATTAGCTGCTACGCCTTGGCATTTCGTACCAGTGCTGTAGATTATTGTTAATTACTTGTGACAAAACTTGTGATAAATTTGTGACGGGCTCAACTACCTCAACCCTTTGTGATATGGACCATTTTGTTTTGATTTTTTTTTATCTCGGATTTTATGTCTCAGGTTCCATCCTTATTGACGACATTGATATCAACACTGTCCCCTTAACTATCTTGAGGCAGCGCCTGGCCATTATCCCCCAGGATCCTGTCCTGTTTAATGGCACAATCAGGTAATCTACAGCTGACTTTAGGGTTGTCTTCTTGAATTTCTGTAAAAATGCTTTATGCTTCATGCTTAAACCACACGGAGAGATAAGAAACAATCTGAGTCATCAGTCAGTACTAACCTTGTAAACTTACATAGGCCTAGCTACATCAATTTCTAAAAGTATGAGCGAAGTTCAGATACCATACTTGCATCTTGATATTTGATTTGACAAAACCATAATTGTAGTATCAGACAAAATAATGTATTTCCAAGGATTAATTATACCGTATTTCCAGTTACAAAGCCAAATTTAAAACTCTCTGTCAAAAAGCTATAGCCTAGTATGTTTCCTTCTCTTTACAAGATATTGACCACACTGTCTAGAGTGCCCTAATAACAAGCCATCCAATGTCAATGTCTAGTCCAAATTTCCTTTCTTCTATGTACGATTTTTAGTAACACAGCTTTGCCTTTAGCCGACATATTTTGTAAACACTGTATGCAGCATGGACCCCTGCAAGCTCATGTTAGGTGGTACGACGTCTGCACTTTAAAGCAGGAGGCCGTGGCTTCGAGTCCCTCTCAAGTTAGCTTCTGAATTCTTTCTTGCAAGTCCTCAGAAAATGACTAAAAGTACGTCGTCAAAGGGCAGTTAAGGCCAAAACAAAACAAAAAGGCTCCGGTAGGCCTATGCGCGCGCGTCGCCGTAGCCATGCGCGTCGGCAAAAAAAAAAAAAAAAAAAAAATGTAAAATGATGTCTCACTAACTGCAAAACTCACTGGTTTAACTGGAATCCTGCTGCTGCACAAGAATAAGCTTTAAGTGGCCTCTCTGGGCTCCCATATATTTTGCACTAAATTTAGTCGGGCACCATTTGCAGTCATCAGCCGACATTTGAAGAAGAAAAAAAGTCAACAACAAAAAAAAGCCGCGTCGCCGCACCACTTTTGGGGCAAGCTCCATACCAAAAACCGAAGACTTCTTCTTTTTGGCCTAAGGGCAAAACCATTTACATAAAAATTTACATCTGATGACACAAATTCCATCTTATTAAAAAATATAACAGGTAATTGTGTTGTTTTTTTGTAACAGATACAATCTGGATCCAGAGAACTATCGAACTGACGATGAACTGTGGGACAGTCTTGAGATCTCTCAGCTCAAGGAGACGGTCAGTCAGATGCCAAAAGGTCTAGGTTAGTAAATCATGTTAACCCATCAAAAATAGCATTTTTGGAGGTCAAAATTTTCATTTGACTTTCTCTTCCAGCTTAAATGGATGCTGAGTAGGGGAAAAGTGTTTGAAACAGTGGTGTAACTGTGATTTTATTGCAGAGGTGTACTTTTGATAGGAAGGTCATTTTTTGCCTTCCGCAACTTCTGCGCCAGGGGGAAAAAGGAGGGAGGGAGCACAAAGCCTCCTTAACTCTCAAATGACAATAATAATGGGGGAGGCACGTACAGTACCAGCTAGGGGGCCACACCACAAGACAAAAACACAATTGTAGTTAATTTTTACTCGTATGGCTTTTGCCGATGGGGGGGGGGGGCACACTTAGCGACGAGCCTGGGTACCGCCATTAGCTAGGGAGTAGCCTGCGATGGACTGGCATCCCATCCAGGGGGATTAAAAATATTCTTATTCGTTTAATGCCAAGAAAATCGGAGATAAATAAAAATGCCAGCATAATTGTTTTCAAGACAGCTCTATCTTTTGACAATGGTAATAACATCTGGCCATTAATGAAACCAAATGCACACCATAATATTCCTTTTTTAGATTCTGAGGTATCAGAGGGTGGCGAGAATTTCAGCGTTGGCCAGAGGCAGCTCTTCTGTCTGGCTCGTGCCTTCCTGAGACGGTCTAAGATTCTCATCATGGATGAGGCTACGGCCTCCATCGATATGGACACGGTGAGTCAACATCAGCATCACTTGAATACTGGGGGGGGGGGGGGGGGGCTTCTGGTCCACACACCATGGCCTATGGTCTGGAGAATTGAGTTTGTGACCGGCAGGTAGTTCTGCCAATTGTGGGTTCAAGTCTAGTCCGAAAATTTGGGACTCTCAATACTGTGTATGAGAGTCCCAAAACTTAAGGTATCCATATTGTGCAAAAGTTTGTGCTGCATAATAAAACCAGTGTGAATCAAATGTGCAAGCTTCTTACTCACTACAGTTTCTTCAATAATCCCCAAAACTTCTGCCCTGCAAAGTTGCTGTTGTGAGCTTTGCATCACCAAAAATTCAGCGTTTAATTCTAATTTTGCAGGGAGTTATCGAAATCCAAACGCGAAACATCAGGTTGATGTGTACTGCAATGCATTGTGCAAAAATACTCCTCAGCTAAAACATTTTCATTGTGTATATAAAACAGCGCCCTCTTGTTGATCTGAGTGAATGCAGAATGTTTCATTTTTTAACAGAGGGCGCTATGTTCATTTGGCCATTGATTAAAAAACAAGTAAGCTGCAAGGCTCTTCCTACACCTACCCAGAATACCTTGGGAATCACACCACAATTTCTTAAGCATGGAGAATGACGTGGATGGTTTTTGAACTGTCAAAAACTTGCCTTAAAATTGGATTTAAGGTCTCAAATTTTGCAGGTGACATGCTTGCAACTTAAGCATTTTGATGTATGTGTTCTGTGGGCATTAATTAGCTGAATGGTGAGTAAAAAAATGTCAGTAGTAATTTTGCACGTTTTTATGCACTCACGGTCCTAGACCCGTGAACGTGGCTTGCTTGTAAACTACGCCACGTTCTTATGTCATTTCGAACCTGGCGAACGTGTCCCTCTGACTCCCTCCGTTACACACACTGGACGTTATTTTGCCCATGTAATAAGTACTCACATATGAAGCTATCTTGAAATCTGTTTGCACGTCAAAACTTGCATTTGACGAAATTTGAGGAAAATTCTGGCCCCAGTTCATGAAGTCCTGCTGCTACTGCGAGCTGCCATTTTCTCCCAACTGACGCATGCGCATTGCGTTATATTGTGCCGTCTGTTTCGTATGATCAGACGGCTGTTTACTGTCGCAGCTAAAAGAGACATCGTTTTAGACAAGTTTCAAGTCCTTTCTTCTCTCACCGCACCGCACACGGGCGCACTACTCGCCGCGACGCGAAAATTATTTGGCAAGACTGAAATCGAGAGAAAATCTTATTGCTGATTTCCTGAACAAATAACAAGGACCTGCTTTACAAATACAAGGAATTCCTAAGCAAAACCTGCAAAGCAAATTTACATCTTACTTTGCAACATTTACACCCTACTTTGCAACATTAGTTCTTGTGCTTAATTTGGTTTTCAATAAAAAAATATATATATAACACAAGAAATGGGTGGATCTGGCTTCCTGAAAATTTAATTCATCATAAAAGAATATTCTAATTGTTTTTCACTTTAATATCCAAATTGTATTAATAACTGAGTTAAAAAGATGCATTCATTACACTTTTCACCTCTTGTGCCATGACATTTGATAGCGAGTTGCCATTCATGCTCTAGTGTACGCCTGCTCCTTAAATCAGAAAGACCTGCTCCTTGAAAAATAAGTAAAACGGCCAGCATGGAAAAGATCCTTTCTGATCTTGTTGGTGAACTCGGTTATCAATTGAGTTCACCACAAAAACAATCTATAGGTCTTCTTATGGACAACAAGAATGTGATAGCTGTCCTCCCCACAGGATCGGGCAAGAGCACCATATTTGCATCCATACCATATATACATGATAAGGTTAGTTTATTATTCTTTATTTTGCTTTTGTTTGACAAGTTGAGGTTCCACCTGGAGCTTCCACTTGTTTGTTCTTGCCAATTTAATTTCTCCATTTTTGGGGGGTAAATTTTTCAGTTTTCTTATCTGAACCCTATTTCGTTGGATTGCATCCTAATGACTCTTTCCCCCTTTTTGGGTGTTTTTTTTTAAAATTATTATTACCTATATCTCTATTCCCTGGTGCTAATTGGTTGTTTGTAAGTTTGCTTGTTTGTTGTTTTTCTACTCCAAGCTGTTTCCTTTTTTGTGTGTAATCTATGTTTACTTTTCAATAATAGGCCTATTTTCATTGTTTGCAAGTTTACAGTTTGATTACCTTTTTCTTTCTTATGAAATTGTATTACATTTTTCTTATTAAATTTTATTACTTTTGTAGTTACATTTTTGCTTGCTTTTATAGTTAAATTGATTTTTTTTAAATATAAAATTCATATTTGCACTGTCATTGTTCTCGTTTCATTTGTTGGCCTAGTGAAGGTTAATAAAATTATTATAATTGTTGTAATCAAATTCATAAAAAGGAACTGCAATGGATAGACAACCCATTATCATATCTTTAAGAGAATAAAGATTAAATGTGAAATTGCTCCCCAACCCATCCCACATTGCCCTAATCCTACCCAATTACACCAAAATTAATATGTTTGATATTAAGTTCTCTGTCTATATATACCATCAGTTTGCTTGGTGACTAATTGGTATATAATGAGGTTACATGTTTTTAATACACAGCTACACCCTGAAAACAGCCCCCACATTGCCCTGATAGTGTCTCCACTGAGGGCACTGATGATGGACCAAGTCAAAAGATGGGGTGAGAGTGGGTTCATAACAGCAGGCTGCATCTTACCTCCTTCAGAGATGAAAGCAGAGAACAGAAAGGGTGAGTTGTAAATAAATGACCTTCAATGTTCACTTGCTGAAGAGGGCACTTTATTAAGGATGTTAAATTGAATACAGGTTATTCCACACCTGGGGGTCTGAAAAGCCAAGTGAAATTGACTGTCTTAAATTGTGATTATTCAGTTACAAATATTACTTGTACATTTACCGAATATTTGTTTTCTTTTGGACAGTTTTTATCAGCATACACTGTACATGTAACATGTTGTGTTGTCAGTGTACATTTTGTTGAGACTAACATAACTAGTTATTAAAACAATTTTACATCACCCGACGCAAAAATTCCATCTTATATTAGTTATTGCTGCGCCTGCTGTTATCATGTGAATAAAATGAACAGATATGTTATGTAGTTAAAAAAAAAAAAGACAATGTTTGCCAATGCTTGGTTAATGTCAGAACATGTATTTAATCCCTTTAATCCCATCAATTAAGCAACATTTTCTTTTCAGCTATCATGGAAGGCAGGACGAGTCTAATATTCACCTCACCAGAGGCATTGCTGGCAGAAGACCAACCTTGGAGACAGATGATGCGACAAACCCGTTTCAGGAAACATGTGTGCTTAATTGCATTTGATGAGGCGCACTGTATCGCACAATGGTAAATGGAACTTCTTTAGGACTTCAACATTAATCTTTTCTCATAACTGTAATTGGATGGTAAACTACCGGTAACCACTCTTGCTTTGTTTGTGTCTATTTCTTACTATCTATCTGGCAAGAATACTGTATGACAAGAATCTGAATGCAGACTGGGGTTTTCAGAAAGGGAGCCACATACATTGCAGTATGGGTCTGAGTAGAAACAAAGAAATCTGAAGACATGTGCATAAACTCACCATTTTAACTTTTATTTTTTTTTTAGGAACAACTATATATTACTCAACAAAAGGATTTTTAAACCAGCAGACATATTTTCTGAACTTAAAATGCCCATTCACTTTCACACTCAACAGTCATTGGGTTCTGCTAAGATAGATGGATGTTTGAAATTAAGGTTTTACATGTACGCATACATGTACATTATTACAAAAAAAATCCACCACGAATAATTTCAAAAAATAATTGAAAATACAAATTACAAAAATTAAGAATGAAAGAGAGACAGAATGAACAAAACAAGTAACAATCGGTGGTCCAGTTCTACCGACTCTTTCTGCTTCATTATTGTTTCTGTGTTATACCATGTACATTTGTATTAAACATTCGGGGTTTTCAGGTGGGGAAGGGAGGGGGGCTTGAGAAATACTGACAAATGAGACATTTGTGCTCTTTCATAAACCTCTGGAATCACCTTACGATATTTAAATTCAAAGCAATTAAACTGAATTCAAAAAGACTCAAATCCCAAAATGCAAGTAAGAAAAAGGCAGTAGGACAATAGTTCCCAACAATGTGTTTATTTTTCCAGGGGACATGATTTTCGTGAGGCATATAGTCAGGTTGGACAAATACGCAGCATGCTTGGCGATGGCGTGCCGACACTGGTAGCAACTGCTACACTGACAGGGGCACTAAGGACGAGCATTTTCGACACACTACATCTGGAGCCTGCTGAAATAGAAGTAGTAGCGAGAAGTCCAGACAGGTCAGACCTAGCTTTACAAATGTACATGTTGGCAGACCACATTTGGAATTGCCTCAAATTGTATACATGTTCATGAATGAAATGTACAGGTAAAATGTGAATCACAAAGGTGGTTGAACATTTGTTGCATGACTATTTATCATCTATCATTTATTACTGTCTGCATTTTTTCCCAAGTATTTGAGCCATATCACATAATTTATATCTAAAGTATATACAAGTCATGTTTGTCAAGTCATGCTTTCCAAAACACTTGTGGCAAAGGACTATCTTGATCAGTAAAAAATTTCCATTGCCATTGACCAATACTGTCACATGGAAGAAAAAAGATAATTTAAACAATAAAAGTCATCCTTCATCTCCGGATCAAACATGGTCTTTTTTCCATGCAGTAATGTAATGAATAAATGTAGAACTTTTAAAGCTTTCAACAATTTCCTAATATTTAATACCAAGACAACTGCATATGTTGGTAACCAAGATTACATCCAACAATGTACATGCGTATTATTTTCGAAGATAACATTAAGTCATGTACATATACATGTGTATGTATGTCAATCAACACAATGCACACCTGGGCAAAGTGCACATGATCATGAACATTAACATTGTTTACATAATGACCTTCCACAATACATGCAAGTAGTTTACCATATTTTTCCCTCTTTTAGGCCGAACATTTTCCTACAATTCTGTCCACGGACTAGATCAGGACAAGATCAGGACGACATCGAACAGCCGCAATGGCTGCAAGAGTACGTTGCAGAGCTGCAAACTCATGGCACACAGGCCAAGAAAGCCATAATTTACTGCAGGTATGAATGGAGTATACATTTCATGTTGGGTGCCAATAGGAATTGTGAAGAAATGGATAAAACGTGTTTCCTTGTTTCTTATCTGATAGTTTGCTCAAGCACTCTCTAAGGGTACCCTGGTGAAATTTTGACTTTGAAGCATCGCACTTTACTGGAAGCCGGTTGAGGGGGGGGGGGGGAGTGTGGCTGAGAATGCAGAGGGTGTTGCAGTGAGACTGAGAGGGGGTCCCAATTTATGTGTAAAAGTATGCGATCTGTCCTGGTCCCTTTTTTCAAATTTTCAATATTTTTCATTTTTTTGGGGGGGGAGGGGTTGATTGTGAAGTGGGAAGAAAGGGACTAGGGTTGATTGTCCTTTAATACGTGATTTGAAGACCTACATTTGTAAATGGGCTGAGAATATCTCGATTTCTAAACTAACTTTACTTCGAATTCAATTTATTTACAAACAGGTAGGCCAATTGTCTGCACCCTGTATGCAGTACTGCCTGTACACATTGCAATTAATAAGGCATCCTGCATTATGAGAGCATTATCAACATCCATTCTTTGAACCAGAACTACATGGGCCTTTCAAGAGTTGGCCATTTTTGTCAAGTTCCCTAAATGTATTTCATTAATTGTTAACTGTTGTACGAGATGGTGCCAGACTAACTTGCTTTAATTTCTCTTCGCAATTTAAAAACTTAAGATTTTATGGCCAACTCATGAATAAGGCTCATGTATGTAGCACTTGCAAACAAATCACTGATCATAAAATAAGTTGTCGCAGAAGCAACATGTGGCTAAATTTCTTTTGTGATTATGTATGGTTCTGAAAAGAACCGGAGGGTTCTCAACATTTTGGACAGTATGCTCTGTCCGTTGTCAGGAGACTGAAGGATTCCAACAGTGAAGTGGGATTATATGGTGCCTGGTGCCTGGTTATAGTGCTTGGAGCCTGGAGGCAATGAAGCATGAGAGAGATACTGGGACAGACAGAGCATACTGTCCAAAACGTTGAGTACCCTCCGGTTCTTTTCAGAACCACACATACTCACAAAAAAGATTTTGCCACATGGTGGTACCGCAACAACTTATTTTATCATTATTACCTTAACCATGCAAACCTTCTAAAAATCAATGATCATTCCTATTTCAATTTTTGAATATTTTGCAGATACATTGGCCAAGTTTGTAAATTGTTTGGCTTCATCATGGCAACACTGGGCAAATCAGCATGGGTCAACAATGAGAAACTGCCAAAGAATCTCATTGTTGACATGTACCACTCATCCCTAGACATCGACAGTCAAGAGAGGGTAGTAAACTCATTTACTACCGATGGAAATCTCCGCTGCATCATTGCCACAATTGCTTTTGGCATGGGTATCGAGGTGCACAAAGTCAGGTATATCTTCCACTGGGGGCTGTCCAAGACCATTGTTGACTACTGGCAGGAGGTTGGTCGCTGTAGTCGGGATGGTGAGCCAGGGACAGCAGTGCTGTATCGGACTCCAACCCGCGGTCACGTCACAACTGACATGGAGTTTAAGGAGATGGTGTCAGGAGTGGAGAGTGGTGAGGTCCCGTGTATGAGGGAAGCTATTCTGTCCCACCTGTGGATGGACGAGATGGGTCCACAGCCTGTTCATGATGAAGACAGCTGTCAGAGCACATGCATTGAGGAATGCAAATGCACAAAGTGCATGTGCTGCTCAGTTTGCCGAAGTCGATGCCCCTGCAGAATTCAAAAATGAACAAAAAGTAAACACTGACCAATCTGGGGATGTGTTGTTAATCGTTTCAGCAATTTTTTCAGTACATGAACATGTCTGTATGTTGACAGTTTAGTATGACTTCCACATTTAGCTAATCCACTTCTGTATAGATAATATACCGATACAACATTTGCTTTTGCCGAGGGGGGCAGGGGGGGGGGGGGTTACCAGAATTTAAAAAAAACTATTTGTACACTAACTTGGTCATATACCTGATGTTGGAAATGAAATGAGGACTTTTTGTGTAAGATCATATGGAGGCGTCTGGGTGTGATCAAGGGGAAGAGGTAGCAATCCATAATCTTGGGTGTTTTTCCCCTCATTTTTCCCATACAAAAATTAGGGTAGGCAAACCAGAAGCAGAACTATTTTTTGTTTTGGCTTAACATGTTGCAGGGTTTTCATTTAAGTTGTGTTTTATGTACATAAAAGTATGTATCTGCTGGTAGGCCTGAAGAATATTTAAAGGGGTTAAGGTTAAAGGAATTTCATGTTGCCGAGAATGAAAACATGTATGTGATGTGCTTGTTTGGTTCTCATACCGGTAGTTATACATATGGGTAATAAACCCTACTGCTATTTTAAAGGTCACAAACTGAAAAGCAGTCAAAATGTCCTTCCACTCCCCCTGGCATACTTTTAACAAACCAATTGGGGTCTTAACCAATATTGACTCAAGTAATAACACGGCTCCGAATGGACATTTTCATATTGATAAAGACCCCCATTGGTTTGTTAAAAGTTAATAAGAATATACAGATATGTAGCGTACAACAATGTACTACTGAAATATAAAAACTTACCTCTTTCACAAAGATGATTTCTGATCCCAGATGAGTAATGAAAATGAAGGCAGCAATACATTCGTGTCCGGTGAAATTGTACATGTACCGCTATATTGTACATGTAATACAGATGTACAATGTATACAGGTGCAGATATAAGCTTGTTGTACCGAACACTTGCACATTTCTACATTGAAACACTTACACGAATGTAAATTGAGAAGCATAAATGGTCTGGCAAAGTACATGTAGGGTTTGTACTGGGTACATGTGGGTACATTTACTTTGTTTGAATATCCCAGGGCCCCCCCCCCCTAAAAAAATACCCCCATAGTAACTACATGTACTTATACAAATCTTTCCAAAGAATTAGAATTTCTTCATTGAAAACTGGTGCTTAAACGTGTGTAAACATGAGCTGTACACTGAACATGTACATGTACCCACTCAGGGGTTGTACATGTACATGTACATGTACCTTCATTTATCTTAGGCGTATGGTTTTGAATTTAATGTACATGTATCTATTACTTTTTTTTAAATAGCGGTAGGCCTTTAATTTTTGATAGAGACCCCGTTATAGTACTACATGTACATTAGTCATTTATTTAACACAAAAAAACCAGGGTACATACATTGTTTCGTTGGGTTAGTAAACTGCTAGGTCACCCTTTTGTGTACAAAACTCCCGGTGTCCACCAAGTTCAGATGAAATCTGAAGATGATCAAGCTTTAGTACACATACATGTATGCATTATTAAAAAACAAAGTGCTTTTTTTCACCATGTTCACCAAAGAAATTTAGGTTGGCACAAATTCTAGTTATATTCAGTTATTATACTCACTTATTTCAGAGTTTAGATTACAATGTGCATGCACTGTACTTTTCACTTCTTTTCGGCATAAATTTCAGGTTCATCAAGGCACAATCTTTAAAACAAGATCAATCATCTGGTAAATTTAAGTTATTATGAACAGAAGGTTTCCTTGACTTACTTCAGGTATATCTTGTATTGTTTCATAAGTCTTGTTCAAGTGCTATTATTTACATTTGTATGAAATGTGTTCAAAATAGAACAGGTGGAATGCTTCATTGTGGCTTTTGTGCCAATCTTTCAATTGTCATGTCTCTTATTGGCTGTATTTTGTAACAAAATGGTCTCATGTATCATCAATGGAAATCGGAAATTGACCTCCACTCGTCCATTGACTTGCTCAGTTTAACAAGTTTTGCACCCATTTTCTCCGGAGACTTGATGGTTACTGCATGCCTGAAATTTGGAAAGGAACGATGGAAGCGTCCAGGAACAAAGTCAAACAAGCAATCATCTTGGTATTCTGTTACAAACAGCTGCACGTCTTTGGCATACTTCTCATAATGGTGTCTTGACGATGTTCCTTCAATCCCCACAATGGACTGGAGAAAGAGGTTGTCAAGTTCGCGACCATATGCCCCAGCCATTTGGCTGCATCGATGGACTTGCTGTTTTGTATACACCCCCCTTGATCTCTTCAGCATCTCCTTATAATCCCGATTAAGAAACTCATTGACTAGATCCAAACCAAGATTTCCCTCCTCCCTACCTGTCAAGTTTGCTACCCTATTCCATGTGATGTCATGGGCAATTCTTGCAGGATAGAAGCCATTCACTGCAGCTAGCATATTATGACCCAAAATGAAATACTTGTAGTGGTTGTTATTCCAAAATGGAATCATGTTGAAACGCCAGTGCTTCATCAGGGCAGGGCCATCACCAATACGTATGGAATCTCGTAAAGCAAGGTGGTACAGACCGTCATACAACAAGGCCTTTGAGTATTCCAACTTGCTATCACCACCATCTGCCATTTCTGTTGATCCTTTCTTCTCACATTCTATGCAGCAGAACCATTTATCAGGCAAGTCATCAGCCCCTTCACCAATACAATCAGGGTGGTACCACTCATTTTGGGTGCATCCATCTTGCATCTCGCATTGTACCATTTCATCCTCATGGCCAGTCTTCTTGTGACAGTGGCAATAAATGTAAGACTTGGACTTTTTACACTTAGTAGAGCACCACCAATCACCTTTAGGAACCTCCTGGAGCTGAACACAAGAATGGTGGAACCAACTGCAGTCAAAATTTGAACACCTTACCATATCCTCACCTGTACTCTCTCCACATTTGCAACCATCATCTTCAGCATCAGTAGCATCCTTCATCCCTTCAAGGTGATGCACGTGTACACGTGATGCAGCATGCTTGCTTTCAGAATCAATGCCCTTTTGTGAGCACACAGTATTGACTTCTTCAGACGGAAATTGGGGCCAAATGAAATCGACAACCTCATGGGCGAGGTTGCTAAGCCATTCACTCTGCTCTGTGGGATGCTCACAAGAAGGAAAACTTGACGGTGCATCAGTTGTTGTTTGAATCCGACCAAGTTTCATAGCCAGCATTGTGCAGTAAGCATGGGTGGTGAATTGGAGCAAATCAGCCACATGATTGAAATTTTCCATCACTTTCTTGTTCACCGATTTGTGATTGAAAGCTTGCTTTAATTGATAGAGTGATCCTCGCTGAGTTGAACTATTACCTTTGAAGAATTTGGTAATTGTGTCTTGAAAAAGAATGCCTCGCTTGTGGAATTCCTGTGGGCATGGTACTAATCCCTGGAGTCTTGTTCTCATAGTGTGACCTGTACATCTTGACTTTTGGGAGTCAAGCATTCGCTCAATCGACAAGCCATCGCCAAAGCAAACAATAGGATGCATAGATTTACTGTTTGTTGGAACATACTGATGGAGGTCAGTCATGATCCGAACAGTTCCATGCGTGGTGGAGGGGTTTTCTTCAATGACACCCAAGTTGACTATCTCACTTTTGCCCTTCATTTGGTCACTGTAGACATGTTTGGCCGAGGGTGAACACTTCACCTTCCCAAGAAATGTCAAATGCATTTTAAGAATGCGTTCCACAACACCACAAACTTGAGCTTTCAAATCATCCCAATCACACTGAGAGGGCAGAAACTTACTCAGTGGAATGCACTTTGCCTGGACAACATCACAATATGACTCCTCACCAACAGGAATTCTGTTCTTTGTGGCAAATGCATTTGCCCAAATCTTGAACTTGTTACCTTGCTCACGCGATTGTCGACGTGCTGTTGTTTGGATCTGGACATTATCCCAAGTGATACAGTATCCAGGTATCCCTGTCTCATCCCCTCTGTTGTCCGCACCCTTTGGAACTGCATCATCTTGTTTACTTACATCTCCTGTGTTTTCCTGTTGTGTCTTTTCTTGAGATGAGCTACATGAAGGTACATGTACATCCACTTGGATTTTTTCTTCTTGCGATGGACCAACTTGGCACAAGTCACCAGTACTGTCATCACAACTGCTTAATGATCCATCTGAACATGTACCTCCACTCTTGTCACTGTCCCAACCATCACTATCCCATTCCTCGCCTGAAAATAATCTCCTTTTAGCACCCTGAACGGGTGTACATGTTGATTCAGATGTACAACCTGTAGGTCTTTCCTCTGCTTGTGTCATGATGCCTTCAATGTCATGCTGCCACTGTTTCACTTTGGTTTTGGAGTTCAAACACGCTTTGTCAAGGGTGCTTCGCGTGGCTGACATTCCTTGGCAGATTCCAAGACTATGTAGACAATCAATGAGTGCTTGGCTGCAACCGTGTCTCCAAAGTTGCAGGGAAAGACAACTCTGGATGAACTTGAAAATCATGGCCTTGTGAGAGTACAACATAACGGACAGAAGAAAACCCACACGCATTTGAACCAAGAGTTCAGCTTCTTCTTTATACGTTATTTTCCTACCACAGAAGATCTGTGGTCCTGGTCTAGTCTTTCCCGGGTCTGGGAGACTACCTTGAAGTGCATTCACAAGTACTGGCATGTGTAAAGCAGCTTCCTCAATAACCTCCTTCCATTTCCAGGTATGAAGGTTTTCGAAAGTACTGGCAGACCGAGAAAAGTTACCCTTTTTGGGGTAGTGTTTGACTTCTTCCTGAATCTTTTTTCTTACAATTTTCAAGAAAGCTTCGCTAGCAGAGCTACTTTCCAAAAGCGCTCTGAAGGCTATTTCATATTTGCTGTCATTTATGGCAGACTTGGCCCTGTCTTTGAATGAAATTTTATTCGTAGACCTGCATGACTTAGGAGATTTCATGCGCCGGGCCTTTGGAGTTCGAATGCTCCATGGTGAACTGAGCACTCTCTTCTTCATGCTCTTGCCTTTTATATTGGGCGTCACTTTGATGGTTTTTATTACATAATTCTTGCACGACCAACAAATGTATCCATCTGTTCCTCCAAAATTACTTGGTGAGAGATGCAATGCTCGAATGCCAACCCTTTTCCATCCCTTATTTTTGTTTTGCTTCTCAAAAGGATGCTGACAATTGAGACAATTATTCAAATCCATGGTCAAAGTGAAGTTTGATGATGTTCACTCAGGTGATGCTCAACTGAAACAACATGTAGTGGTACCCTTCAACTCACCAACAAAAACCAAAACACGCTTTGAATGTCCTTAATCACATCAGAAGTGACAGGTCTATACATGAACAAACCAAAAAACAAACGTTTGATGATATTCACTAAGATTTAGTGTTACACGACTGACAAAACAATGTACTTTGAGGATTTTCAATAAGCTCCAGTTCTAAATATGAAACATGCTCATGAACATGATGTACATACACCCATTGACCAATATAAATGCAAACCAATAGCGCGTAGTGCGTGAAACTGCCTCTGCCAATAATAGTTTAAAGCTCGGAAGTTGAAAATGAATTTCCTCACACAACAATGTTAAAAAAAAGACAGTCAATGCAGCAGCTAGTGCACTTGTAAAATGATGTACATTATATCATTTACACCGTGCACGTACATGTACTGTATGCACATGTATGCACATGTATGCACATGTATGCACATGTATGCACATGTATGCACATGTATGCACATGTATGCACATGTATGCACATGTATGCACATGTATGCACATGTATGCTGCATGTACATGTACATGTAACAAGACATCACATGTGTGCATACATCATGTGCATGTACATGTACTTTACACACATTACATAGACCGCCAGGTCTTCGTTGCACAAAATAGTAAATGATCACTGTGAGATTTTATCTATTATTTTTAATCCCAGTTACCTTGATTGTTACTTTTAAACTATTTACAAAGGAGGTAATGCTTCCATAAGTGTTTCAATGATTTTTATGTGCAAATAGTGCTCATTCAGAAGTGAAAATTCTGACCTGTATTACGTACTCTGTACACACGCGATCCCACACAGACGAGCAGCAGTGCAGTGCATGCGCGCGTTAGTGCAAGCGCACACGTGAGCCGAGCAGCCAATCATCTTGCGGGGTTTTTTTTCGTGGTTGCGACATGAAACAGCCGTCAATCTGTTGCACGCAAATGACCCGGGTACTCGTCCGGGGTCAGTTGTCAGGGTCACTTGTCAGGTTAAAATCTAATTCTACACGTTCGTATGGGTCTTTACTGATGGGCAAATTTCGTCGAAATTACACAGCCGAAACAATCGGACGGGCAAATTTAGATTTCTAGGTGAGTACTCAACACCCATACGGAATTATGTATGTCGGATCGATTTCGCCAGGTTCGAAATGACATAAGAACGTGGCGTTGTATACAACGCCACGTTCACGGGTCTATACAACGCCACGTTCACGGGTCTATCACGGTCCCAGTCTGGTTCAAGTCCAGCCTGGGGTTACGGTGCGTGTGCCCTTGGGCAAGGCACTTTGTTGCTCATTAGTTCTCTCAACCCAGGACTAAATGGGAACCTGTAAGGGCAGAGAGATGGTTACTGTGATTGATTTTAGCAATTTTGCACCGATATTAATAGTGTTTCACTTTTTCCCTCAACAGGATAAGATTCTTCAGGAAGTTGTTGCCACAGTGTTTGCTGACTGCACCGTCTTAACTATCGCGGTGAGTGAAACTGCCGGAAAGGATCGGTGTGAAATTCCATCAAATTTGGGGGCAGATTTAATTTTCTTAAGTTACTTTTGACATTTTTCACAGGAAGGGCCTAACGGTGGGGCCAGAGATAGGGATTAAAGTGGAATTCAATGTTACACAATAATGAAGATGGCATCAAGATGCAGGAAGCGACAGTCATGTGATCTTACTTTCTAACAAAAGAGGGCTGCTTTGGCTGATTGACAATTGGGAACACTGGCAGTTGAGCAGACAGTTGAGCAGATTTAATCAACCCCGGGCCCTGCAGGGTTAACCTCACTTTAAAGCTATGTTTTGTATTGGAAGGTCAAAGTTCTGAAAAGAAACAAAATTGTTTTGTTGGATTACACCACTGGAGGGCCCAATTTTATGGCACTGCTAAGCACATTTCTGCTAGAAGTAGAGCTTCCGTCTATTTAATGGAGACCGTAGGCAGTAAGCACAGCAAAATACATGCTTACCTCAAAAGGAAAAAGTTGCTTAACTTAGAGAGTTACGTAACAACGGTTAGCTCATCCATGCCATGAAATAGTGCTGAAGGTCTGGTCAGCACATGTTCTGCTATAGCAAGCACTTTTCTTGTGTTTAGCAGCGCCATGAGATTTGGCCCTGGTAAGAGTCCCAATATGTGCATATACAGCGTGTGTCAATAAAAACGCAGGATTCAAAGCGATTTTTTTCTGAGAAAATTATGCTACTGGAGTGCCTAATTTGATAAGGATTTGATTTTCCATAATTTCATCTTTGACAAGATTTTTGTTTGGTGGAATTTGGACTTTTGGTTCAAAAGTTATGACAAGTTTTGTGAAGCCCTTCTGAAGCGGGTTGGTCTGATTCAATGACCTAAACACAACGACCAGTTATGTACAATGCAGGTATGCATTGAAGACAATTAAACCAGAACAAAACTTTCTTTGAAACAACTGATGATAAGAATAACTTAAATTTAATAACTGGACTATCATTGTTTCAAAGCATCATGAATGTCGTCTCTGACATATCAAATGTAAGCCTAATCCTGCCAGACATGTCCTTCTTTGTGATCCACAAATACTTTCACCTGTACTGAATTCAAACCTTTCATTAGGTATGTGTGATTTCACAAATCAGACCAGCTTGGAATTATAACCCTTCTTCAATGTACTCTATCTCTGGACAGGATTGTCCAAATGAGATGGGATAAAAAGCATATAGTGAAGAGAAGGAAAGGTACTTTGAAAAGAGGGTTAACATTATGATGAATAAGGGTGGTTTATATTCTTAATATTTTTGTTTCTAATCCTGCGTTTTTATTGACACACGCTGTATAAAACTCTGATTTTTATTTGCTTATCATTTCAAACAGCACCGAGTGGCCACCATCTTGGATTCCGACTCCATTCTGACCCTGGCAGACGGAGAGGTCATCGAGTACGACACACCAGAGAACTTGCTTGCTGATCATAATAGCATCTTTGCTTCGTTAGTCAACTCCAATCAGTAACTGAGTTTTAGGGACTAAGTTTTATTATAAATATTAACCCTAAATTAATCATCTGGAGTCTGCGCTCTAAACTTGCAGCGGCTTCTTTTGGACTCCTGGTTGTACGTCAAACTTCTCTTGGTTTGGTCGATAATATTTATTTACGGGCGTATATACAAAAGTAGTGTGTCCTTCCACGGGAAGAGTCACTGTAAGGAGCAAACACTACCTAATGGTTCCTATTCCCCTATCTGGACACATATGGCATAAAAATGGCGACTGGAACTGTAGAGTAGACGACCATAACACTGCCAAGTCTCTACACAGCGAAGGAGTGGGGTGGTGAAAGCATGTGCTCCTGGTTTATATACCGACGCGTAGAATGGAATGCCCTGCCCTGCCCAGTCCAAAGAACTGAACACAATGGGCAATAGAACTCAAAAATGCCTTGGCCTATAGGGCAGAACTCAGAACAAAAAAGGACTTAACTGACTTTTATTTCTTCGGCCAGGACTGCATATAATATATACAGCTGCTGTAGGAATTTCACTACAAACTTGCTTGCTCATCATAATAGTATCTTTGCTTCGTTTATAGTAAACTCCAATCAGTAACTGAGCACAGTTGCGGTTTAGTCATTTTAGTCCAAGCTAGATGTGGCATTGCAGTCAGGCATAAAAATAGACAAAACATCTAAAGCAATGAACATAGATGTGTATATTGAATTGATTATTAGTCAATTATTTGAGGGAACTGAAGGAAATTTGGGATTGTTTTAGCCGACCCAACCATCCTCCCCCCAAGATCCCAACTTGGAACAATCTGCAGCATCTTAGAAAGTTCTGCTTTTGCTTTTAAATAAGGATGATTTCCAGAGAATAATTCTTAAAGTCAAACTCACAATAGAAGATACAAATAAATTCTCCATGTTTTAATACCTTTCACCAACTCCGCTCAATTCTGGGGGAATATTACGTAGAGATAAATAACAGTAATAAATGGTTGAATAGTACAGGAGATAAAGGCAGGGCTACCGACCACATTGAGTACCAAAGGTATATCTGACATTTGTGCATCTCAATTTCGAGACGATGTATATATACATTTCCTAGGAAGTTGAAAAAAAAAAACATCCACTGTATTCATAACACAATCCGTAACTTTTTGCGATAAAGCTTGCAGTTTGGCATTGTAGTTTATAGAGTTTGAAGATGCTGACCTGGAAAGTTTTGAAAAGCGGACAGCGGTCCCATATCCTATCAGACTTGTAATATATACCATACCGGTTACTGTTTTTAAAAAAAGTAGGTTTTAGACAGAGCCTCATATCTACCTTGAGCCCAGTTTAACAGCTAAAAATTGCATACAAAAAGAGAACAAAACATTTTTTCCTGATGCAACAGCTAGTGTTAACTTGGCATTATTTAGGGAGTGTAAATTGTTTTAAAAAGTAGTCGCAGTTTTTGCAGTGCATTTTGAGACTATACTTGCATGTTCCACTTCAAGCTTTATAAGAAAAAGCTAGCTGTAGAGAAACACGCTTTTTTCACATCAATCGGAATCGTATATTTTAATATATTTTAATATCGTGGTTGAATTACGTCAATATTGCTTAGTTTTAAACATTAGCATTAAAGTAAGGAGATGTTCGTTAACTTCTTTTTACAAAATGGCGCCTAAAATTAGTGACCTTTCATTTATAACTTGATACAATGCCTCAGTGAAAAAAAGACATTTTATAAATACTATGAGGGAAATATTTTCCAATTCGAATATAAAATAAAAACAGACATCATAACTCTTCATGATGCTGTTCCATACTCTCCATTTCCTCAGCTCTTAAACTGTTTGTATCCACTGAATCATTCTGTTCTTCAGTGTTGGATTTATTTTCCCCTGTTTCCCTTCTCAGAGATTCGTCACTGATATTGTCGGCCTCCCCTCCTTTGGTAGTGGTACTGTCTGCTTCCTGATCTGTTTCTGCAGCAGGTGGAGCATCACCATCTGCAAAGGAGGGGTGGCACAACAACAAATAATTTAGTTTCAAGTTTAGTCAAGCTAAAACAGAAACTTTGCAAAACAACACCGCGCAGCTTGTACCTCTCTGACATCAACGATGTAATGGTTTGCAAACCGTTGCAAATGGGTTCCATCCACACCAGTGTTTGCAAAGCTGTTGAGAACGTACCAAGAAACAACAAGGCTATTTTTAAGTTGTTCAATACAAGAGCTTTTAACAACTTATTGAGATACAAGAGTGGAAACCAGCTTGATTTTCAGCCTGCATCAGATGGCAAACAGCAACACTGAGGCTGTTTCCCTGAGAACAGATGATTGACAAACACCATGGATTGTACACACAGTGAAATCAATCTTACACAAAATCTTGTTAAAAACGAAAAGGAACATACAAAACAGTGCATTTAGTTTGACCTTGACCACCATGCATGTTCATGCAATGAACTTACTTTATTACAATATACATTGTCACTATATTAAACAAATACAGTTGTTACTTTTCAGAACCACACATACTCGCAAAATATACTTAACCACATGGTGCTACCGCAAGTCCACAACAACTTATCTTATTATAAATTACTTACAGTCGTGCCAGTAAAATAACAAAAAACTCCAAAAATCAACAATACTGGTAGTACAGGTGAAATCATGCTAAAGAAGCACAACTTCACAAAGCCAATACAATACAAAATTGAAAATCACACCAGGTTAAAAAATCAATAAATAACGAGAGCAAATTAACAAGCAACATATATATTACATGACAGACTAGTACTCCACTTATTGCAACACAACTATAAGAGCTTCAAAGAGTTTTGAACCTTTTGTTCAGCTCCAGTTTTTCTCTTCTAAGGCCAGAGGGGGTTTCGTCAGATCAGGTGTTGAAAGCACCAGCAAACCCAGTGGGTGGATAACAGCATGTTGCACAAAATGAACTCAAAACACGAACTCGTACAAATAGGGTCCGATCATATGACATCAAAGTACCACGTGACCACCTGGAAGTTCCCGGCAATTGGCCACCATTGCAGTAGGCAAGCGTTTGGTTCGCATCCACGTCGTGCATTGTGAACTGGACAGTAGGGCTTATTTTCAGGTAAAATAATCGCAAATTCTTTACCAAATGGCATAATGGTCACTACCTGTGCCGTGTACATTTGTCACAATCATGTGCCGACCAAGGACTGGGTGTTGGCTACGCGTTTTTCTCACAGTTTTTGCCATCCACAGCTTTGAAGGCTTGCCTATTACCCAGTGCACGAAGCGCAATATGATATTTGCCTACTAAAATGGCGATGCTGACTTTCCGGTATTGGGATGCAGGCCAAGTCACATGGGTCAGTGAGAGGGGCACTATTGGTGAAAGGCCATGATTGGAACGTCCACTGTCTATGAATGCTGTTGGGATCCATATCAATGTAGTGGGGCAGATAGGGGAATTATGTGGGGGGATTGTGCCTTTGATGATACAAGCATGGCATTTGGCACACAGTCAGAAAATGTCTTGAGAAAGATATTTGGCTATAGGGCCATTGCAGATTTGTCCTTTGAAAAAAATATAGGTAGAATTTTCAATTTTTTTTAAATGGCTGCCATTGCTTGTTATTTTACCTTTAATTTTTGAAAGGACAAATCTGCAATGGCCCTATTGCCAAATATCTTTCTCATGACATACTCTTACTGTGTGCCACATGCCATGCTTTTATCATCAATGAACAATCTCATCACCTGTCTGCCGTACTATTGTACATGTAAGTACGCCATTGGTGCATTCGCTCAAGTATGTCCAATGGTTTTTGAAAGTTACCAATTTTTGTACTTTTTTTTGGTGTTATCATTAAAAATAACTATGAAACAGCATCATTTGAAACAGAAGTGCAACCAACGGAAACCACTTATGAGATCAGAAATCTCTCTTTTCTCAAAATGTAAAGTAGCCACTTAGCTAAAACTTCAACAGGTTCATTATTATGCACCCTACGCCAATTGCTTTGCAATTTTGTTGCTTTATAAGCATTTTTTTGGCAAAAAGTGCAAACTAACCTACATACCTTTATTGAAGCAATCAGAGCAACAGATTAAATTCTGGTTTAAAGACAGGTTAAATAGCTGGAGGAAGACAAGCTTGTGTAATTTAATTATCAATGGAACACACACGTTGAAAGTACTTTGAACAAGTGAAATATCTTATAGTGCATGATTATTAAAAAGAGCTATCTTTGGTCACACGATACTAAATTCTACATAAAGTCAAACACAATTTCGCACAAAATGTTTAAAAGGGCACTTTCAGTACAATTTCCAAACAAGACTACCATTATATATATATGCAAAACCCTTTTATTCTGGCAAATATGGCCAGTTGCATTTTCTTTCAACGTTTGAAATTACATTTTAAACTTAATATTTGGAGAAATACTTGCATGTTGCATTTGGAGAATTATTTAGAAGTGATTCAATGACCAGGGTTTCCATAGAAATCTGAAAACCAAATTCCATGACATTTCCAGAACTTTCCAGGAATAAAATATGACAATTTCCCTGACATTCAACGCCATTTTGCAGAGAATATGTTTGGTATTATGACACTGACGAACCACTGATGTTGGGCTAACCATTTGTTAGCTTTTAAAAATAATCATCATTCCATTATCAAATCAAAAGTGACCCATCAAAAATACTCCTAGTTACCATGGTTACATAATCTTGGTTTCCATGACTTTTCCCATGACTTATTTTATTATTCCCAAATTTCCATGACTTTCCATGACTTTTTTGTTTTTCCAAATTTTCCATGACTTGTTTTTCCCCAATTTTCCATGACTTTTCCATGACTTTTTTATTTTTCCCAATTTTCCATGACTTTCCCATGACTTTTTTATTGTTCCCAATTTTCCATGACTTTCCCATGACTATTTTATTGTTCCCAATTTTCCATGACTTTTCCAGGACACCTTTTTTCCCCAGGAGTTTCCAGGATTTGGACCGTGGGAACCCTGATGACTTAAAACTATTTTAAATATACAAAAATTCCACAACATCAAATGGGATGGGAGATATTACTCATAAATAGTGCACAAGATAGAAGATAAATAAAAATGGCGTCCTTGAACAAGAAATTCAAGAATGGTGTATATATAATGGCGTTATAATATACATTGTAGCCCATTTTACATAAATTTACATGTTTCAACGGCAATATGGTAAGCCAACCGATCCTGTTAGCTCGGTGGTCGAGTGGTAAAACATCTACACTAGAAAGCAGGAGGTCGTGGGTTTGAGTCTAACCCGAGTGATTTTTTTCCAACTTTCACTCGGGAGGTAACACACTGAGTATACAGCGTTTATACGTCGGTGAAGGGCAAAATCTAAATTTGATATACATCACCCCGACGCAAATATCCCATCTTATGAATAGTTAATGCGGTACCCGCAGCTACGTACATTAAATTCGAACCAGCCAATCGATCCTGTTAGCTCGGTGGTCGAGTGGTAAAACATCTACACTAGAAAGCAGGAGGTCGTGGGTTTGAGTCCCACCAGAGTGATTTTTTTCCAACTTTCACTCGGGAGGTAACACACTGAGTATACAGCGTTTATACGTCGGTGAAGGGCAAAACCTAAATTTGATATACATCACCCCGACGCAAATATCCCATCTTATGAATATTAATGCGGTACCCGCTGCTATGTACATCAGATTCGAACCAGCCAATCGATCCCGTTAGCTCGGTGGTCGAGTGGTAAGACATCTGCACTACAAAGCAGGAGGTCATAGGTTTGAGTCCCACCCGAGTGATTTTGTCCAACTTTCACTCGGGAGGTAACACACTGAGTATACAGTGTTTATACGTCGGTGAAGGGCAAAACCTAAATTTAATATTGTTATTATTGAACGTAGCCCATTTTACAAATCACTAAATATAAATGTGCAATTCCAATATTATGAAAGGAAATACAATGTCCTTGACAGAGCCAATAAGCCATGATGTCTAACTAATGATTCAGAGAAATGACCTCAAACTCCCAGTCTGTAGTCTCCTAGACCATTACTACATCATGGATGTACATGTACCAGTAAATTAAATACAGGGCGAGTCCAAAAAAACGAAACCCAAATGTTGGGACCATTGTTCTAGTGAAGTTCTGCATGTAGCATTTCCAAAATCTAGGATATGAAAGCCCAATTCATAAGCTTTCTTTTAGCACAAGAATCATTCAAATCACTTATGTACTTTTCAAGTTACGGAATTTTAAACACAACCACCGTTTTAAGGTTCTGTCCACGGATCACAGAAAAGGTGTGCGTTCTTTCAGCAAAACGAAAACAATTCACACGCATCCCTATGTGATTTGTTTTCGTTTTGCTGAAAGAACACTGAACTTTTTTTGTGATCCGTGGACAGAACCTGAAAACGGTGGTTGTGTTTAAAATTCCGTAACTTGAAAAGTTCATGAGTGATTTGAATGATTCTTGTACTAAAAGGAAGCTTATGAATTGGGCTTTCATATCCTAAATTTTGAAAATGCTACATGCAGAACGTCCTTTAAACAATGGTCCCAACATTTGGGTTTTGGTGGTTTTTTTACTCACCCTGTGATTGGTTTGAACTTCACCGACATAATTTCAACAGCACTGTATACTCAAAGCTGTCCGAAAGTAAACTTTAAAATGGATTTTTGCCCTTTTTTTCAAGCAAATAATGGAGGATTTTTTTTAGGTAGCGGACTGCTCAATAACTCACGCTTAAGCTAATTATCAACTTTACAGAATTCCTTAAAAAGTGGTCTATTGCATTTTGACAGACTGGACTAAATAAAATCTCTCCAATAAAAGATGCCATATTACTAGGGCTGTCCAGACTATACCAAATACTCACATATTCAATCATCATCCGAATATTCGAATAGCTTTTTGCTGGTTTGAATATTTGAAAACAGAAAAACACATGCACATACATGTACCCATGACTGTAATGTTTTTATCATAAACTTGCGGCGCTTTATTGTCAGGTGCCACTTTTTTTGTCGAAAGTAAAATTTCTGTAGACGGCGTGTTCATTGTTCCCATCCTTTTAGCAGGTTAAAACACTTTTACAGTTACAAATTTTGACTGCCACACTCTTTGTGCAACTTTTTACTGGCGCGCGCACGCAGTTGCAGCCGGCAGCTTTGAATATTCGGTCAAATGCAGTTTCGAGTAATCAAATACTAAATTATTCGAAACTGGATACCCCTACATATAACTTTAAAGGTATAGTCCATCATTTGTAATTTGTGCATTTTGTTTGTTTGAAGCAACAAAAGTGTTAAAAATCTAAAGAAGGCTGCTGAACAACTAACCTGATGAAGTTTCAGCTCAGCTTCAGCTGTATATTTTGAGATACACAGCATTCTAGGATCTTGATTTCAAATCAAAAGTTGCTGAATCATGTTTTGAATTAGGCCTGAATTCAGCGTCCGAGGCACATTCTCTCTGAGCCGTTTGCAGCTACGCGATGTCGCGCACTGATCCAACGAATTATAGCAGTCGCGCGCCCGTGTGCGTCGTGCCAACGCTTCGCCGAATAAAAAAACGAACTACTGACGGAATTTTCCATTGGTGCGTCTTAAGACGCACCGTTGGAAAGGGCTTTCTTTCGTTGATTTCTTCAAAATGACAGCTTGCCAGAGAGAATAATTTCACAGGGAGTTTAGTCCCCTTACTATCTTTCAACCAAGTATGTTTGTCAACAATAATTACATCAGTTACTTTTTGGATAGTTTCAAATGATGGACTATAGCTTTAATGTATTGTTTCAGTAAAAACCCTTTTCAAAAACCTCTATTTAATTAATGAAAAGGTGAAAGAATGCCAAGCTACTTGAAGGGGAATAAAAGCATGAATGTGCACTTTTCAAATCCACCCCTCCCTTTTCCAACACCCCCCATCCTCCCAAACTAACCCCTCCCCCTACCAGCCTACAATTCTCATGTGTCTCTTACTGCCTCCTGATGCTGAGCAAAGAATCTTGTGATGTACCACACCCCAAGTCCCATCCCAAATATAACGGCCATGATAGGGCTCCCTCTACTGGCCAAAATGGACCCAACAAAAAGAAAGAAGTAAAGAAGATAGATTAGAATTTCACCTTTAAGACTCAGCGAGGGGTCCGGTAGAATATCCTTTCCTTCCACTACAAACAAAAGGAAGAAAAAAAGGTTGAATATTGATTATCCGACTAACTAATAGTACACAAATAATGAATGTTTGTGAGTGCAATGGTAAGCATAATTTCATGAGGTGTCAGATGAAATGTTCCATTCCACGAGGCGAAGCCGAGTGGAATGGAACATTTCATCTGTCACCGAATGAAATTATTCTTATCATTGCACGAACGTGAAACATTCATTATTTATTTTATACAACACCTGAATAAATCCTCGTCATCTGATTGGTTGACTTTTAATAGCCAATTTATTCGGATTAAAAACTGTTGGAAAGTTCGACAAGTTCATCATATTTAATTTATGCAAACTGTTCAACAGGTTGAGAACAATCATATTCAATATATCTTGATTTTAAACAGCGCCACCACCGGCAGCTGTGACACCATGCAATGGAAGTTTTATTCACCGTGCGATAGAACCTCCATTGCACTGTGCGCTGCGCGCCACGTGCGCGCTGTGCGTTCGGACGAATCACCGATCCACCAATCAGATGACAGGGATTTATTCGGGTGTTGTATAAAATACACATAATGAATGTTTGTGAGTGCAATGAGCATAATTTCATATGGCGACAGATGATACGTTCCATTTCACAAGACGAAGCCCAGTCACTGAATGAAATAATTTTTTTCCATTGCACGAATGTGAAACATTCCTTTTTTGTTTTACTCAACACCTGAATAAATCCTTGTCATCTGACTGGTCAGAGCCGGCAAAAGTGTAGAACGTATATTTTTGCCGTGCTGCCGCCCCGTGCATTGGACGAGTACTTCAATGGCATGTGATCAACGACCCACCAATCAGACGACAGGGATTTATTCAGGCGTTGTATAATAGTAAATATTGATGGCTCTGAGATTAAACCTAGTAGCGGTGAAGAACCGTAGTCTACAAAGGAATTTAGTCGTCCTGTTGCTGTTAAATTTTTGGATTTACATGCTAACCAAAAACAGGGGAGACCCACTTGCAAGCAACACACGCTGCATGACATTTTGGCCAATAAGGTAGAGCAAACCATTTGTCATTTATGCATTTTTTTCATTTGAAGCAACGAAAGTGCTCAAAATCTAAAGACCAGTGTTGAACAACTAACCCAATGAAGCGTTCGCTCTGTGAATGCTGTATATTTCTAGAAAACACAATATTCTGAATCTCGATTTCAATTCAAAAGTTGCCGAGTTATGACACAATCCCGAAATCAGCATTTGAGACATGATTCTCATTCAGACGATTGTTGCAAAGTGATGTCACACACTGAACCGACGATTCTCGCTAAGAATTGCAACCGCGCACAGTGTCAGCATGCATGCATCCATTCACGGATTCGCCCAATTGACCTATCGCCCTTAGACAACCCTATGGAATTTTGTACCTTAAGTTTTGTTTGTTTCAGATTTTGCGCATTCCGTGTCCATTTTGTATATCGTGTCACTGGACAATATTTCACAATAGGACAATATTTCACAATTGGACAATATTTCACAATTGGACAATATTTCACAATTGGACAATATTTCACAATTGGACAATATTTCACAACTGGACAATATTTTCACAATTGGACAATATTTCACAATTGGACAATATTTCACAACTGGACAATATTTCACAATTAGACAATATTTCACAATTGGACAATATTTCACAACTGGACAATATTTCACAACTGGACAATATTTCACAATTGGACAATATTTCGGGGTGCATAGCACCCTCGGCACCCCTCGGGTGTTAAAAACGTCATATCCCACATCACAGCAGTCAACAATTGTAAAATGTCAATCAGTCAGTGAGTCAGTCAGTCAGGTGCAAGGAGGACACAACGCTGGCTCTCTGGGACCAGCAAAATCAAAAAGTAAAGATTCTCACAACTTACAAATTGATTTAGGGACACAGCCATCTGCACTTTGTAGATAACCCTCCTCGCATTCACATAAAAAGCTGCCAGGTACATTCTTGCAGAACATGTGTTCCTTCTTGCAAGTCTCGTCTGTCTCACACTCGTCAATATCTGAGAGAAAAACATAATGAGTAGGTGTCTGCAATGGACAGTTGGCCACAATAGACAGGTCACATGTGGCCACAGTGGACAGGTGGCTACAATGGACAGGTGGCTACAATGGACAGGTGGCTTCAACGGCCAGGTGACCACACAAATATTTAGTAGACAGGTGGCCACATTGGCCAGGTGGCCACATTGGCCATGTGGCCACAATGGACAGGTGGCTACAATGGACAGGAGGCTACACAATGGACAGGTGGTCACAATGATCAGGTAGTAGCCACAATTGGACAGGTGGCCACAACGAAAAGGTGGCCATAAAAGGTGGCTAAAATGGACAGGTGGCTACAATGGCCAGGTAGCCACAATGGATAGGTGGCTACAATGGGCAGGAGGCCACATTGGCCAGGTGGCCACAATGGACAGGTGGCCACAATGGACAGGAGGCTACACAATGGACAGGTGGTCATAATGATCAGGTAGTAGCCACAATTGGACAGGTGGCCACAATGAATAGGTGGCCACAATGGACAGGTGGCTACAATGGTCAGGTGGCCACAATGGAAAGGTGGCCATGATTGACAGGTGGCCACAATGGATGGGTAGCCACCATAGAGCTATATTAAATTACTAGAGCGCTAACTCTTCATTCTTGCGCGCGGAGACACTTTGAAGCCGCTCTGGGTGCAGACATTTTGAATTCATGTGCGTGTTTGTAGAACACTATCAAAATAGGTGGATTGAATTTTAATAGTGTACTCTAAATGCAACGCGCAAATAGACGATACGCAAACAACTTAAGCGCGCCATGATGGTTCAAAAAACGTCACGGCGAAAAGCATTTGCAGCGGAGGGACGCACACATGTTGCGCTGTTTGCATAGAGCAAAATGACACGCTCATTTGCTGACCGTGCGTTTCAGTTTTGGGCGTATCGGCTTCGATGACGCACCGATATGGAATACAAATGCAGATCGTCGTACAAAAGACGTACAGAATTTCTTGTTCGCCATAGGTTTGTGTACAAACATGAATGCGCCCAGCAGGCATCACTTTGTACATGAGTTAGCACTCTAGTAATTACCTCTATGGCAGCCACAATAAATGAGTTGGGTCTCCAATTTAATGATACTCTAACTGCACTACTCACCACATTCACAATTTACGAAAAGAGTTTAATAAAAGGCTTGATTTCTTCAATCTCGCTTTCAGTTTCTCCTTACCTTTGCATGTAGTGTCTATCATTTGGAAGCCAGTTTTACATTTGACACAGCTGTCAGGCCCCTCCCCTATGCACTGATCACACGCCATATTGCATTCTACGCATTTATAAGACCCTGGAGAGTTCTGGCAGAATTCACTGGACTGGCACGGTGGTTTCTCTTGGTTACATTCATCAATATCTGCAAAAATCATACAAATACATTTTGGGGGTTAATCATCCTTGCTCGCAGCAGAAGCTGAATTGGGAAGGACGCAGCTTACAATGTGGCAGAGCCGAAGGCATGTAAAGGCGCTTTAGGCAGCTGCAATACAACCCATGTCTTAAAGATATAGTCCATCATTTGTAATTTGTGCATTTTGTTCGTTTGAAGCAACAAAAGTGTTCAAAATCTAATGAAGGATACTGAACAACTAACCTGATGAAGTTTCAGTTCAGCTTCAGCTGTATATTCTGAGAAAAACAGCATTCTAGGATCTCAATTTCAAATCAAAAGTTGCTGAATCATGTTTTGAATTGCAGCTATACGCGAGTCACGCACTGATCCGACGAATTATAGCAACCGCGCGCGCCTGTGCGTCGTGCCAGTGCTTGCGCGTGCTGCGCCGAATAACAAAACGAACTACTAATTTAAATTTTCCTACGGTGCGTCTTAAGACGCACCGTTTGAAAGGCCTTCTTTCGTTGATTACTTCAAAATGATAGCTTGCCAGAAAGATTAATTTCACAGGGAGTTTAGTCCACTTACTATCTTTCAACCAAGTATGTTTTTCAACAATAATACGCCAGTTACTTTTTCGGATGGCTGCAAATGATGGACTATAGCTTTAAAGCCAGAGTCCATCATTTGCAGCTATCCAAAAAGTAACTGGCGTAATTATTGTGGAAAAACATACTTGGTTGATAGATAGTAAGGGGACTAAACTCCCTGTGAAATTATTCTTTCTGGCAAGCTGTCATTTTGAAGAAATCAACAAAAGAAGGCCTTTCCAACGGTGCTCAAGAAGCACCGTAGCTCCAAAAAAAAAACCTAAATTTTTTTGTCCATCTTTAAGAGAAACAGCCACAAAAACACATTATTTCAAAGTTCACTAAACACATAGCCACAAAAACACATTATTTCAAAGTTTTGTCACTATTAAACTGGCCGGTTACCTTGGCAACCTTTTTCCTCCACCATATTGTAGCCCCCTTTGCATTTCTTGCATCCTGTGGGTCCGCCCTTAGTGCAGGTTGCTGCACACGAGTCGTCACATGCTGACAAACAGTAAGCATAAAATGACAAAAAAAATCAGTCCAAATGTTAAGATAATTTTACCCGAATGAATAAACAGCCGATATACAAGTTTATTTAACCGACATACAGATCCTTGTCATTTGATTGGTGGAACTCACATCACGTGACATTCACGCCGCGGCTCAAAAAGTACTATCCGCCCATGGGGAATGGGAAATACTATTGAACAGTTAGGATCATTACGCGGTATTTGTGTGGAAATGCATGCTGATGTGCGCGTTCAGCGTTGCACGTATTGTTCCAAAGAGCCAGCGCTACAGCGATGGGTTCAAACATTTTCGGGAAGGGGTGGTTTGGAAGAGAGAAATACATTTTCCTCCAGCTTTGTATTGAAATAAAAGTTCAAATATATCAAATGACAAGGATCTATATGTCAGTTATATAAAACAAATATTGAGTGGCTTTAAATTGTGAAATGGGGGGAATATTATCGCTCGGTAAAATCTTGACTTTTCCAGTTCACTTGGCTTCGCCTCGTGAAATGGAAAAGTCCAGATTTTACCTTGCGATAACATTCCTCCCATTCCACGCTGAGCCACTGAATATTTGTGTAATGTAACCCAGCAATCTTTAGAATTGCTTTTACAGATATTTAGCCAGTTTCCATCAAAATGTCATGGTCACAGATTCACAGCAGTTGAATAAAGAACGGGCGATCAAGAAAATGTTACCTATAAATGAAAATTTATCTTCAAGCAAACTTGAATTCTCGATCCTGATTGGTCGATCCATGGCGACAACAGTGTGGTATTATCCCATATAACACAGTTCACATCACACTGAGTTTATTGTACTATTCTAAGATGTGCACGCCATTCCCGCTGCACACACTTGTAATAGGCAAACCGCTGATAAAGGTCGTGTACAGTGTGTATGTTCCATCTTTACTCTGCGTCAAGTTTGCAATAACATTATCCCACTCACGCCCATGGAACACGGAAAATGAAGTGTGTGGAACACGGAAAATGTAATGCATGGCATATGGGACACAGGCGAAATAAGCCTTATTCTGTGTTCCACTCGTCGTCGGGATAATAGTAATTTTATCAATACGATCTGTGATCTTCTTGTTACTTGAAGAGATTTGGCATTTTTATCAAAAATTTGTACTTTTTCGCTGCTTTGTACACAGTAACTTAAAATGATCCTCCCTTATTTTCACTTAACGCTGACGTTTGGTGAGCGGAAAAATCATCTCAAAATTTCAGAAGAGCATTTGGGCTTTTAATGCAATTGTGTATTGTTTTAATTTAGTCTAATAAAGGCAATCTATTCAGTACTCAATGAGCTGAATCCAAATTTTAATTGGATTTCATTAGTCTTATCTTCCAGCCACTTTTAGAATTTTCAATTTCAAAATCTATTTATATTGCACAATTAGCACTCTCCAACGTTCCTACTATGAATGAAGACTAACCTGTGCAGACTGTGTGTGTTTCGTTACTCATCTCCGTGAAGAAGCCGTTTTTGCAGACATCGCAGAGTTCACCTTTGTATCCACCGTTGCATTTGCACTTCCCCGTACCTGCTCTTGTACCTCCGCCCTGAAAGAAGAACACACATCACAGCAAATTCGTCAGTTATCCCTTAAGTCTGTGTACCACCCCTGCCGGCCCTCCTGCTAATGCCTGTACCGACCCAAATTGCTCTAGCTATAGACTACCGAAGCGTGGACGTCATTTTGAAACGGGAAGTGTAGTGCAAAGGAATGGACTATACACGCATGTTGGTTCACAGGCTGAACCACTCGCAAATGTCTTTTACACACATAATTGTGACCTGTTCTGTCAAAATCAGACTCTTCTGGGCATAAGGTCAAAAATGAGATTTTTGCATATTGTTAAAATATGTTCTTTTTCACTTTTAATAGGTGGTTCAATTTTTGAAACCAGTCATTCCTGGGCAGAGTTATGCTATTTTGAAGTTTATTGTGTTGAAAAGTAGAAAACTGAGAAAATGGCCACGAACGTCACAAAACAGTAATATCTTTAACTGATACGCCTTAACAAATCATCAAAAATACTATATTTAGAGTTCAAATTAGGGTTTCAAACGTTTATAGTATATTTTAGACATGTTCAGGATTACAAATATGCAAACATTTGAAAATCGAAAAAAATCGCCCCCACAGCGTTTTTTGCCTTATCTTCATTTCAACCTCTGCCCAGAAGCGTCTGCTTTTGACATAACAGGTCACAATTGTGCACATGATGCATTCACTTCGGTACTCTATAGCGTATGGTTAAATGGATTCTTTTTGATACCACACAAAAGCAAATTTTTGTCTATCACACTTCACTTCGCTTTTCACACTTATCCTTTTGAAGCAATTTTCTGACTATATTATATTTATCCACGTTCAACCACACTGAGAAACAATGCCACAAACCCCCTCCCCCCTCCCCCCCAGAAAATAAAAGTTACAAAAAAAAAAAAAATTCCCTTAGATTACTTACTGAGCATTTTCCATTGCCTTTGCATGGTCTCTCGATGCCTCCAGGACATTCTGTAAACAAACAAAATTCACAATCAGTAAATGAATTTCTTGAACTCCATCGCCCCTAAACAGGCCACTTCAGATTTCCAACACATTTGATCTGAGATTCGCTTGAGTTCAAATGAGTTCCAGCTTTACAAATTTGCTGTGTGAATACTTGACACCATTTGGAAAATCATATTTTGCATTGCTTTTGCATGTCAGGTCCACATGTCTACAGGTCTACATTCAACAACTACATAAAAGCAAAATTGTGCAAACAAATAATAACAAAATGCTTTACTTCAGTGATATTACTCACGATAATAATACTAATAATAATACCAGAGTCTTATATAGCGCAGGTATCTACCAACAATTGGGTACTCAAGGCGCTGGTAATTATGTCTATTTTTAAAGACAGGTAAATGAAGTTTTTGAGAAATATGAGACCCATTATGTAGCACCTTTATAAGGGTTTATAAGGTGCATTAAGCAGCCACTGCCAGAAACACCGGGGCAAACCCGTTCTCTTAGCGATAAGTGTTACTGGGTTCTTTAACGTGCATTACACAACACACGGGACCAAAATGCTTTACGTCCCATCCGAAGGACGAAGCAATAATGGTAAAGTAGCACAAGCACCACGTTCCCCATCAGGATTCGAACCCATGTACCACGGCACACGAGTCGAACACTGTAACCATTGGACCACAGCCCCCCTGTTATAACAAAAAAATTCATAAAATCTCATCAATACTGTACCTTGGCAATCTGGGCCATATGTGTTATCTGGACAGCAAACTGTAGACAAATTGAAAAACAACAACAGTGGAATCAATGAAAAGCTGAAACATTTCAAGTAAAGTCACTGGAATGCACAAAAATGTTCTGTCCATCACTTTTCTGTGTGTACTGTTTGAGTTTCTGGGTAGTTTTAAGTGGCATGTGACCAAAGAGGAAAAGAAGTAGCAAGGGTGCTGTAATGATCAAAACACTAAGTACTTAAAGATAATATACAACGTTTGCTTTTGCTGTAATTTTCAGGAATGGATAATTTTGGGGGGGTTAGTATTTTATAGCAAATGTTGTTAGACCGGCCTGTTTAAAGTGTTGTGTTCATGGATGCTGGAAAAACAAAGGAAAAAAATGCTGTTTTGGTAGTCTGGTTCCCTGACCCTACTTCAGACAAAAAGGAGCGATTTATAGAGGTCAGAGTATTGTCAGGTCAGGGAACAAGACTAGCTGGCTTGTACCCGTTCACGGATGTGTAACAAAATGTGGCCTAACTAAATTTGGTATTCTGGGGACAGTATCTTAAAAAAAAAAAGTCAGCTTTTTACCAATTCGCTCTTTTCACACTTCCTCCATGGGCATGCACAGCCTCCATCTGGCAACTTTACACAATAAATATAGTCGGTTCAGTGGTTCCCGTGTCGGGGTTCAGATCACTGAACTGGCTATTTTTTATTGTGTAAGGTTGCCAGATCGAGGCTCTGCATGTCCAATGACGGAGCGTAAAAAGAGCGAATGGTGGTCACCCAGCCACCATTGGAAATTGATATAAAAATTTCATTTTTGTTGAAAATGACAGCACACCAGGTGTCATGATGTCACAAGATGCTTGAGACTATTATTCATTTACACTACAGTCAAGTAAGGAATTTCATAATAATTTGGTATTTTTGTTTTTTGATGTTTGCAACATGGTGACCCCCAAAAAGTTTAGCAAGCAGACATATTTAAATTTCTCAAAAAGTATCCAACAACAGCATTTCATGTTGATGGAGCATATTGCTTGTACTCTTGTGTATAATCACAGCAAAAATTTAATGAAAATCTATTCCTGCAAACCAGAGATACAACAGATTATAAACGACAATGTGTTTTTCTCCCGTTCCAATGTTACACAGTTTATGAAGAGACCCATTGCAGAGTGCCGGTTGAGTGATTTCCAATGCAATGTGTACTTCCCATTGGAATGGTTGGAAAACACATATCCTTTCTATAATCTGTTTCAGCTCTGGTTTACATGAATGGGTTTCCATGACATATTTACTGATTATACATGTACACAAGATATTAAAATTAAAATGAAACAGTCTTTTCGGTAATTTTTGAGAAATTTAAAGATATCTGCTTGCACAACTGTTTGGGGGGGGGGCATCCTGTATATTACCTTTAAAGGAATATTCAAACAACACAATCATATATTAGTCAAGGGAATGGGCTCCGTGCGCCAATGAAAGAGGGCGCCCTTTTACGTAGCAACGACGTCCCATGGGCAGGACATTTAGCTGGTTGACGCGCACCGTTCCTTGTGTGTGACGCACATACATGTACACCAGGGGATATGTACTATGTACACGCAGTGGTTGGCCGCGCTTCGCAGCAAATGAATTGCAGTCAGGCAAGATGGCGTCGGTCGGTCACCCCCAACTGTACCTTCTTTGCCGGTGAGGGGGTACTTGTGAACGGAGCGGATATAAGGATCTTGCCAACTACAGATACGTGCACATGTACATGTATTCTACTGGACATATTTTTTCCTGTACAGTATATACATGTATGTATGTATACACGCAAACAATAGCATGACCAAAATCTGTGGCAAAGAGTTCTTACTTGTGAGAGTGTCAATGCAAAACCACTGTACAAGATCTGGATGGTCGGTCTGATGTTCCGTCCACCATGTCTCTAGTGTCTCCTCGTTGTGCTCCAGCATGGTATTGCACTGCACAAAAGACAATCATGAGTTATTACTTCCTCTAAATAACAACAAGTAAACACATGGTTTGAAACATTGACGCCAATCATCTGATCTGTGTGTCACAGAACTGAGGTGGCAGAACCTGGGAATCAATGTTCAATGCAACAGTTATATGTGAAACCCTTTAAAGCCCTTTAGATGAAAGGTTATGAAGTCTTAACTCTTTGTACGACACATTTACTTTAAAACCCTAACCCCCTAGGCCCTTTTTGCTAAGAACCATCCTCAAAATTTTGCAACTCCGCCTACATTTTTCAAAATTGTCAGACAGTCCTGCCTCAAAATGCATTCATCGTCAATCCTCCAAAATCCTCCTCATCTCAAAATTTTGCACTCGTGTTTAAATGAAGGATAACCAACGCCAAATCCTTCAAAATCATCAGACAGTCCTGCCTCAAGATGCATTCATCCTCAATCCTCCAAAATCCTCTTGTGCTTCAATCACCATTCATCCTCAATCCTCCAAAATCCTCATGTGCTTCAATCACCATTCATCCTCAATCCTCCAGAATCCTCATTTGATTCAATCACCATTCATCCTCAATCCTCTAGAATCCTCCAAAACCGCCAGGAGGATTTTGGAGGAGTGAGGTGGGTTATGTGTCATACAGAGAGTTTCTGCACAAGTAAAGCACTGTGGAGAGCAGTGAAGCATGACCAAAATCCACCTGCTTGCACGTATCTTAACCACAGAAAAGAGTTGTGGAGTTTGAAGTGTTACCCTACTCCACTTAACATGACCTCAACGGATTTTGAAGTGTGGGTGCTACCTCTTTGGGCAAAAAATGTTTCCGCAAAACATGAAAGATTTTGAAGTGCAGAAGACAGGGACACAAGAACACGTACATGAATACATGCAGATAAAAACTCTTGGACAACATGAATTTATAGCGCAATAAGTTTTGAGTGTCATTCGAACTCTTTGGTGTTAAGATTTGTTTTGGATTTGCCTCCGAGTATAACCCTAAAAGGAACACTCTTTTAGGTGTCTGTCGTTTGTTCAAAGACATCCTGCCTTTGAGGAGATAGATCACTCAACCTAGACAAGGGGGTAGGAATAGAGAACTCATTGGTCTACGTACTGAATTTAACAGTAGTTTTCATAAGTTTCTTTGAAAGTGTAACGTATTCAAAACAGGACAAATGCATCTGCCCAACACTAACACGACTCGTTTGAATTTTCAAGTGATCCAACCGAATGCACTGCTCACCTCATATTTATCCTTGGAACACACCTGTTCCACGATTTCAATCAATCTTGTCTCACTGTGTAAAAAAAAGAAGAGAAATAACTAGAATGTGATTTTTTTTAATTTCAAAATTTTCAAAGGCACACACATGTATTGAACATAAAAAGTTGTAGAGCCCTGTTAAAGATGGAGCTCGTAAAGAATTCAATTGGTAAATTTGGTTAAAACTGTCCAGACATTCTTGTGACAAGTATCAAATCAAGGTTGCAGCTTTAAAGCCAGAGTCCATCATTTGCAGCCATCCGAAAAGTAACTGGCGTAATTATTGTTGAAAAACAAATTTGGTTGAAAGATAGTAAGGGAATTAAACTCCCTATGAAATTATTCTTTCTGGGAAGCTGTCATTTTGAAGTAATCAATGAAAGAAGGCATTTTCAACGGTGATTCTTAAGAAGCACCGTAGGAAAATTTCAATTAGTAGTTTGTTTTGTTATTCAGTGCAGCGCGCACAAGTATTGGAACGACGCACACGCGCGCGCCGTTGTTGTAATTCGTCGGATCAGTGCGCGACGTCGCGTATAGCTGCAATTCAAAACAATTCAAAACATGATTCAGTAACTTTTGATTTGAAATTGAGATCTTAGAATGCTGTTTTTCTCGGAATGAACAGCTGAAGCTTAGCTGAAACTTCATCAGGTTAGTTGCTCAGTATCCTTCATTAGATTTTGAACTCTTTTGTTGCTTCAAACGAACAAAATGCACTAATTACAAATGATGGACTGTAGCTTTAACCAGTTGGCACTGGGAGTATTTTGACTTTGACCGGACCCAGGCGTGGGATTGTTTGCATGAACCTCGATGCCAGACGGATTCGGGCCCTCATCTGCAGGTAGCACACCCTGATATTTCCGGCCTCGCACACTACGAGCGGGTTGCTGACAGATATTTCCGGCCTCGCTCGCTGCATGTTTATCTGTCATCCGTACTGAATACCGCAAAACTTTTGTGTGTATTACATGTTAGCCAATGTGAACTGGATAACATTTTCTTTGTGGCAATGATACAAGTACTTTACTTTTTTTCCTGTGAAATCATTTCTTCTGATTACATTGCCAGTTGCTTTATGCCCAAAAAGCTCTTCTTCTGATTACATGGCATAGCAATTTTTTTTGTGTATGATCACATGGAGGTGTCTGCATGTAGTCAAGGGTAAAAGGCAGTAGTTGATGATTTTTGGGATTTTCCCCTCATTTTTCTCCCAAAAAAATTAGGGTAGGGACTGTCAAAAAAGGGTAGGTAGGGTAAACCGGAAGCAGAACCATTTTTTTTTTTAGCCTTATGAAGATTCGCAAGTACTTTTAGAAAATTGGGAGGAGGGTGTTTAGTATATGTTTTCACACAAAATACGTTGACAGAAGACATGATTCTTGTTGCATACCCAAACGTGCATGTGTACTTTCACAGTTAGTTTCAGAATGGTTCAATACGACATTCCACCGTGATAAATTACTAAATTATTCCAATAATTGTGGTATCATTACTTTTGCTTCAAATTTAAATATTGACAGCAGGATTTGAGTAAACACTATCCTGATTGCAATCTTGTATGCAAGTAATTAATGCAGTACCATCTGTCGTTTTTCATTTTAAAAAAATCAATAATTCTCTTGGTTCCACAGTATTACACTTACATGTATAGATACATGTACCATGTACAAACAGTCAAACAAAAGAGCTGTCTGAATGCTGTACACAGCTGTTTTTAATACACAGTTCAGGATGAATTTGTTTGGTACATGTACAACAAATTGTGTGCGGATGTAGAAAATATAAGAAATCCATTTTCATCACAGAAATAAGTCCCACAAAATGTAAACTTCCAAAAAACTGTATCTGGGGAATTCAGCATTGTTCCACTATAGGCTCTGTGCACTAGTTCCCCTAAACGTTAAAGAAGGGGAGTCAGGGGAGACCACTGGGAGAGACATTCAAACGCATTGCCGATGATGTCTGACGCTCACGCAAAGACTCTATGGCTTTGTGCACATTCAGAATAAAATAAGTCGTGCTACCGGGACATGTACTTCGTGATATATATGGGCAATTCTTTGGTAACGGAATTACGGAATTTTGTCACTTTGTCAAGGATTATTCTTTCCCAAGAAAATATGTTCTATGCTAGGCAACTAATCTAAACATGGAAAGGGAGCCAAGACCCAATAGAATTGATTGACCGCTAAAAAAAAAAAAATCCCACAAGATTTCCCTTTAAGGGGCGGAGCTTAATATCGGTAACGGAATTACGGACAGAGGACAAGCATATTTGAGTTCTCGCATAAATTAATAAAACTCTCTGAAGTTTGGAAATTTTAAAATTGGACACTACCTGTTATTTGTAGAGTTCAGGGGTGTTGTTAACTACAATGCAGAACAAAGTTGAAAAAATAATCACTCTTTTCATAATTTGCATTTTAATCACGGTAACGGAATTACGCCTGGGCGGTAACGGAATTACGCCATAGGTTTACATGTAATAGGTAAATGCAATACATTAACATTGAATTCAACATAAACTCATCACAATACAAATTTTAGAAGTTTATAAAATGCCACAAGGGGAAAGCTAAGTGAAAATTAGCAGATCAAAATGTAAATGTAGGCCTAAATATGTCTGGGCTTCATTTTTTAGGTCAAAGGTCAAAGTCAAATGAAAGCAGTCTGGTGATGGCTGCATTGCCTGTTAGCAATGTATATTTTTTTTACCGAAAATCGAATTTTACTATGAACATTTGTATTATCATATTTCACTAGTTTATCGTGGAAAATACAATAAAACTGCACTGGTTGGCATCTCTGAGCAAGGGAAGATGTTAAGTTAAATGCCAAGTAGAACATGTAGAAGTACAAGTACAGTCTGGTACTCAACTTTCATATACTTGTTGTCGAATATATTTTCTGTGGGTACCAGACAATGGCTTTGGCAACACATATTTAAAGGGAATGTACATCATTGGCTTTTGCTGTAATTTTCAGAAGTGAACTATTTGAGGGGTTAGTATAATAGATCAAATATTGTTACACTGACATGTTTGAAGTTTTGTGTTCGAAAATGCTGGAAAAATCAAGAAAAACAAAACTGTTCAAGTCGTCTGGTTCCCTGACTCCACTAAAGGTAAAATTGGTCAATTTATAAATGCCTGAAAATTGGAGGGTAAGGGAACCAGACTAGCTGGCCTGCACCCGTTCATGAACATGTAACAAATACCCGGTTGCAAACAAAATTTGGACTGGAAAGAGTGTAAAGTTGGAGCAGTAGTTGAAAAATAGTTAGGTTTTTCCAACGGTGGTCGGCCGACCACCGTTGGAAATGTGTACAAAAATATCATTTTCTTGAAAATTACTTCATACCAGGTGCCATAATTTTACAGGATGCTTAAGACTATCATTTACCAACATCCTAGTAAGGTATTTCGTAAAAACTTGTTAGTTTTATTTTCTGATGTTTGGAAATGTTGTATATTCCCTTTAAGCATCCAAACAACTATTAGCATTTTTTAAATAGTAAAAAAGAAAAAGTAAAAGTAAAAAATATCAATGGAACACCTGATTATTTTTAATTGTATAATAGCAAAGTAAAGAGGGAAATGATTTAACAAGTAATTTAGTATTTAAAGTTATTGTCCAAGGTTACATGCAAATCTCCAATTTAATATGTCATGTACATTACCTGGAGGAAATGTGCATACTTTGTGCATGCGTAATTCCGTTACCGTAATTCCGTTACCGTTTCGTAATTCCGTTACCACTTGGAAAAATGCCAAGAAATTACTATTTTAAGTTTTTATTTTTCATTTATGTTTGTAGTAGGGTCTTTTCTCAACATACATGATTTGAAGAAAAAAAACAAGAAAATTTGTGAAATAAGTAACTTTTGCCATTTTTTTGGTAACGGAATTACGTGCTAATTTTGACATTTTTAAATGAAGGCCTACACTATATATATATATATATATTTATATTTTAAATTTTTTTTAATGACCCTGAGTAATGTTAGTAACTTGTAACATCATAAAATAAATCAAATCTTTTCCCTATAATTCAGAAAGTAATACATACACAAAATTTTATTTTTTTACCAAATCTGAACGTTTTTAATCATAAATTGCAAAAATCACTGTTTTTACCAGAAATATGTATTTTTTTTCAATTTCGTTTTTTGAACTGAATTCCCCATTTAATTGAGGTCTGGAAAAAGTACAAAAAAGGTTTAATATGTAAATATTTATTTTTGACATTTTTTGCTCTCCCATGGAGAATTGCCCATATGTGTTACAGTAGGTGTTGTTAGATGCACCAAATCTAGTCCGAAAATTTGGGACTCTCAATACTGTGTATGAGAGTCCCAAAACTTAAGGTATTGAAAACATGCAAAACAAGAAAATAGACTGGCACCTAAAACAACCAGTCCAACACAGCTTCAGTACTGCATCAATCAACCATGCCAAAAGAATTTAAGAAACATGTGTCATGAAGCGGGAACTAGTCTCAATTTACTACACATTTCTCCATAGTCAAGCCACCAGACTATTGACCCTGAAAAGAAGTCAGTCTTTTCAAATAGTTGGACCATGGTTGGACATGTACCAGTCTAGTATTTAGCCCCATTTTGAAATCACTTGACTTCCCTCTCATGTGCAAAATATTGAAGAAAGTCTCCTTTAAAAATTGAATTGAGTCTGCAAACTTGGTTGGTGAAATACTGAGGACATTTTCTTTGCCCCAGTGAAATTTTTTGAGAAATTTGCTGGCTAAACTGTGAGTAAAGTGGGCCTGATTTAGTTTTGCACGTTTCAGAGCACTCCAGAGCCCTGTCTGCACCAAATAATGACTTAACCCCAACTCCCATAGCATAATTTACTGGGAACCGTACCCATCCTGGCAAATTCCAACACCCACATGGGAAATTGTACACACACACACTGTTGGACTTAGTTTCTGGAGGTATGCCAAACCCAGTGCAAAAGACCATCAGTTTAGGGGTACTGGACCCATTCTAACAGATTTCAACAAAACCTGCTGGTCAACTTTGATGGGTTGAGTTCAGTTAGGGTTGCACTTCTGTGTCACAACCCAAGCGATAGTGTCATGTGTGCATTTACGTACCTGGTGGAATATTTTCCAAGTTTCTTTTCTTCCCAGTCTGTGTCACCTCCAGCAAAGTTGTACCGAGCTGTTCGCTCCATCCCCTACACAATCAAAGAAAAACCAAAAGCCATAAATACTTCTTTAAAAATTCGTTAAAATCAATTTCTGACCATCTTTCTGAAAAGATAATCAAGTGATGTCCTCCAAATCCTGAATCCAACAGTAATGACGATCGTGTAGTGTAGGGCCCCTGTTTTGTTTCGATCAAATGAGAGTCAAGGGTGTTGTTTATTACTCAAAAATGACCTTTTTAACCTAAAGCAGACTTCTCTCAATATAATGACACCTTTTTTTGTAATTTTTGAACAGTTTCTTGGGGTAGAAATTATAATTTTCCTGCGCGGTGTACGGTTGGTGCCGTGAGGTTCAGCGCACCTTGCACGCTCGCGGTACATCACATGGTGATTGCCATCTTTATTTTCATGTTGCGTTTTGTCGTTGTCATCGTCATTTTAACCCCAAATTTCCCTTAAAAAATTCAAAAACGTGCCCTTTATCTATGACATACCTGTATGTTCTTAATGTCGCCAACTAGTTTGGGTGGTCAAATAATTTTTAAAAGGATTTTGTTCCCTTATAGGAACCGGGGCCTTTAGATACACGATCCCCTCAAAAAATGACAAGTTTAGCAGCGGCCAAAGATGAGGGTCCAAAAATGAAAGATACAGAATTAAACTCATACAAGTTCAAGCTGAAAGTTCTTGAAACAAAATATAAGACCAAGATGATATAGAGTGTCATTGCCTTACCTCCTTAAAAGATTTGGCCAGTTCCCTGCACGTGTCACATTTCTTCTGAACCTCTTCGTTTTTCTTCTTGTTTGCCAAGTTTCCGCCGACAAACAGCAGAAAGATGATTGAGACACTGACAATTGCAGTCTTCCTTGGAGGCATTGCTAACAGTAACGTGCACTTCTATATCACCTGGGCCAGTGGGTCTTCAAACAAAGCATGTGACTGGTGCGTTCCAACTCGGTCCTGGCAGGAATCAGTTTCAAGCAGAATTTCAGGATCGGCCGATGATGAGTCTGTACAAAATGCATGCGACATCAGAAAAGTTTTGTATATAAACAAAATGCAAAAAGGAATAGCAGGCAAGGGAACAAATACAGCACAGAGTTTTCTGTTCCATCAGCCTTAGAAAGAATTAGTTTGCTCCTAATTTTCAGGATCGGCATACAAATGTAAGTTATAATCATGAAATTCTGAAATAAATACAGCTCAAAACATTATACATGTACGCGACCCGTAAACGTGGCGTCAATAACAACGCCACACTCCAGCCTCGCGTAAAAACACCCAAAATTGTCATGCGGCACGTTCTGTACATTCACGCGAGCGTAGGATTTTGCATTGCCAAGAAATCTGAGGAGAAAAAACTACCTCAACACAACAACAAACATACGAGCAGAACTTTTGATTTTCTGAGGTCACGCACGGTATGCTGGAACTCCGACTCATGCACGCACGAAATGTTTGTACGCAACTCTGGAGCGTGGCTATATATACAGGCAGCCACATTCATGGGTCTATACACAAGTAATTTCTTACCCATACATCATTCATGTACATGTACATATTAGTCCCAAAAAATATAGTTCTGCCTCCGATTACATGCTTCTCAAAAAATAGGGTCGGTCGGTCAGAATTTTTTTTGTGCTGATTGAATGGGGTATCCTATGTCGATTTTCTCAGGCATCGAACACGGAATAAACCACACCACCGTGGGGTTTGTTTATATCAATTTGAAAAGGAAGAGTTGTACAACACAAAAGACAGGACAATTCCGGAAGGTTAGTGGGCATCTCTATTCAGAACGAGAAACGTGATAAGTACCGCGATAATACGGAGTCCCATCCTACATGTATTCAACAAGGAAGTAACAAGCAAGAGGCACGTTAAATTCAAGGGCAAAAGGTCACCTGAAAGTGAAACCAGGGAAAATACTAAAAACACAATAAACAAACAAGGGGGAAAGTGTTACAATGCCTGAAAGCAAAATATATAAATTTTACAAAAATGAAAGTTTTGGTTGCAATGTGATGTTTGCGAAGGAAAAAGGAAAAAAAATGTTGTACATAGGCTACTACATGCTGTGTAAAGCTGTAGCCTGACGCCACTTTTTTCTTCATCAATCATCTCAATGAAGGTCAGTCATTGCAAAATGAGGATATAGGCCTAAGACATGAATCTGGGACTGCGAAACATTTCGATATTCCAATTTGTTAGGAAGTGGATGGGTCGCCGTATTACCGCGGTACTTATCACGTTTCTCGTTCGGAATAGAGATTGCCCACTAACCTTCCCGAATTGTCCTGTCTTTTGTGTAGTATAACTCTTCCTTTTCAAATTGATATAAACAAATCCGACGGTGGTGTGCTTTATTCCGTGTACGATGCCTGTGAAAATAGACATGCTCAGAGTGTGCGAACGGAGGTGGACTCCCTATTATCGCAGTATGCGGGAAGTGTTGTTTATAATGGTCTCAACTTTTTTATTCATATCATAGTTAATGTTTGACCAAAACATCCCCTGAACAAAGTGTGATATTTTCCCTGTAACGTTCAAGTTGATAAAAGACTATATGTCTGCAGGATGATTTCTTAAGACCCTACCCTTCCCCCGAAAGGAGAACACAAATCACTGAGGCAAGTCTACTGATTGGCGATTTGGGGCGCCATTCACTTTACACGGTGTGCCGTTTTACATGTATTTTTGTTAACGCGCTGTGCTTATTTTTATCCCGTAAAGGTTTTTACAATTTTGCGGTGCAAATATCATCCTTCGACTTCATTTTACATTTGCAGCTGAAGAATGGGAACCAGACAATAGAACTTTCATGGACAGAGCACCATTACAGATTTATATTAAAATATTTGCAAGTTTTGGAAAAAGTTAATATTTATTAAAAATCGTTAAAAGTTAAAACTAAAAGTCCCGAAAGACACAACATTTTTTAATCATCTCAACTCGGCAAAAAGTCCTTAATGACTGTTGAACTGGATAAAAATCGCCACTTGAAGGAGTTTGGCAACACAAAAAGAGAAATTTCCCATGCTTCGATAATAGGGATGCCGCGATAATAGGGAGTCTGACTAAAATGTTCTTGACTTTCCATAGACTTTGTACACGACCGCTGAGTGGCGTCAGGTTGCAGCATTTTTTTCCCTACTTTTTTGTTTAATTCTTTGAAGTGGCTATCGTTACGGCAGCCGTTGTTAAGCGCCCTCTACGATTACTTTTTTGATACGCATGCAGGTATATTTTGTAATTATTTGTTTCCCCACGTTTTAGCGAGCAGTGCGACAGCTCAGTCGATAGAGGGTAGGATTTTGCACCGCGAGGTTGCGGGTTCTCATCTCAGTTTTGCACTCGAATTTTTTTCCTTTTCTAACCTGACCTGAGGCTTTGGAGGATTTTTTTTAAAAGGGAAATAAAGTCCGAATTTCATAACGTTCAAATTCACTTTTTTCCTTCTAATTTTATATTTTCTTTTCATGTTTTTATAAAAGTTGCAGTACTACCGAAACGATAGAAAATGGGAAATGTGTTACGGCTGCCGTAACGATAGCCACTGCGTTAATTCTTTACTTTAGTGTCTTCCTATTCGACACATTAAATACCTTTCGACCCGGTCTGTTGAGGTGATCTTTCCACTTACCTTTCTACACAGTAGAACCATCAAAAAGCTAATCGTTTATAAATGGGATAAGCGTAAAACCTGCAAGTTGAATTGATCAAAATTGTAGGTCCATGGGCGCCGCCATCTTGCACGTACCAGCCAATGGATTTTTGCCACATCAAAAGGAACGTGTACAACAAAGACACAAAACAGCCGTCTCATTATCCCGCTCTACGTGAACTGCACGCCAAAACTGTAACGGTGGCTATGAACACCGCCCTCTAGTAGGACTAGGCTCCCGGGCCTAAAACAGGAACAATCATTCCCACTTAAAATTCCTTATTTTTTTATAAGGATATTTTTTTAACCTGCCAAGGTCCTTTCTAAGGGAAATGACAAAATTAAGGAAATTTTAAGGATTTTTTTTTTAAATCCACGCGCCTCAATGCTGGGCCCAATAGTTTCATGGAAGGGTGGTTTGGCAAAAGTTCAACTAATTGAAACGTTTAAATAGAAAATTTTAATTGGATTTTGGTTAATTAATCACTTAAATAAGCAGTTCAAATCAAGCACGATCTGTGGGTGAGGATTAATAAAGCAAAAGTTGACTTCTTAAACTCTCAGCCTAGTTCTCCCGGTGATCCATGGAGACTGAGGTATTCATTTCCCTCTGCTAGTACAGTCACAGTTTCGCATCCGGGGGGGGGGGGGGGGGGGGTTATTTCAATAAATGGTTAGAGAGTTCTGACATCAATCCCACAAAAGAAAACCCGCTCAAAAACCATTACAATGCGCCGTGAAAATGGGCATCTACTTTGCAGTATGCATAATAATGGTCATTTTTGAAGAGCGCCCCCATTTTGAACTTGGAAGATGGGTACCAGCCCAACCCAGCTCCTCCGCCCCCCCCCCAAAAAAAGATGGAGCGTCAAAAGTGGACAACCGTATTTTCCCATTTTCTGCTAGTAGTATTTTAGGTTTTTTGAAATTGCAACACTGCATTTAAAAAAAACCCTTACTTTTCTGCTAGCAGAAATTTAAAACACAAGTTATAATAAAAAAAAGGGGGAATCATCTTCACGTTATATGAATTTGAGTTTGAATTTGAAAATAGTTTATTTTCATTCAATTACAGCAGGCAAAAGCGGAATTGCGGTAATTACATTCATTAAAAAAAGTTGCACATACTAAACAACAAACAGAGAGGGCATTACAATATTAAAAAAAAACAAATATGATGATCAAAATTGGAGATAAAATTGACTTGAACTAGAGCTGTTTCTCAACAAGGGCGGATCCAGAACACAATCCTTTTGGGGGGGGGGGCAAACAAACAAAATGTTGGTCCCCCCAAAAAGTGGGTCAAAAAAATTACGGCGTGGGGTTCGGGGCCCGCTTAAGGGCCCTGAAATTTTTTTGGATTCTAGATGCTCTGTGGTGCGATCTTAGGCAATTTCTGACCACTTTAACCAATGTTATTTTGAGGAAAAGATGGTGGTGTACTCACTGCCTGCCTTTATTGCGATGTCACATAAAAACAATTTGGTTTCGTTTTTTTTTTGGGGGGGGGGGCATGGCCCCCTTTGCCCCCCCCCCCTGGATCCGCCCTTGTTTCTCAAATTAGGAAACATTAATCATTTAAAAAAATAATCTTGCGAAGAAGAGAAATGTGACGAGGCGGATTAATACACAAATTCAAAGTTGTCACTAAATAAAGCATCATTATACAAAAGTTGCACAAACTACATGTATGTTCCTAAGAAAAATTCATGTCACAGCAGTCATTTTTAGGGTACATTTCTCTGCTAACAAAAAATCCAACGAATTGGATTTCTTTATTGTATTTTGAACGTGTATATAAACACCTCATCTACATTAAGGATCGAGGATTCAAGTTTACTTGAACAAAAAAACTACATGAACCTGTTCAAATAACAATATCAACTACACGTTCTTATTCATAGTGGGTTTTTTTCTCTACCGTGTATTAAAGTTGATAGTTTTATGTGGAACGGGTAGTTCATGTTTTTATGTGGACCGTGTAGTTCAAAGTTTTATGTGGTTGAGGTTTTTATTTTGGGAACGTGTACTTGGTGTTTCTACAACTGCATTTCCCAAGTAATAGCGCAGCACGATTTTCCCGACTTTTCCCCTCACATACAACTTCGCGCAAACTCTGCAAGACTCTCCTGAAACGTTCTGTTAAGTAATTTATTATTTACAAATTCTCCATGCAAAAGCCTCGGGGAATTATTATTTGAAAGAATTAAACGACGGTGGTCCATTGAGATGAATGTTACGCCAGGCGAACGACTTTATTTAAGCTTGCAAGAAATCTGTATTACCGTGAGAGACGTTTCAACGAAAGTAGATTTGAAACCAAAACGTTCACGTCACTAATACGAAGAATTTTAGAGCGTTAAGAGTACCAATTATATTTAAGGCTTTAGTGAATAATTTAACACATTTATCACAAAATAATCTAGTTAATCATCAATTAACTTAATTATAGAATAATCCTAGCCTACACTTACTTAGAAAACTCAATAAGTGGAACAGGAATGATGTAATAATCACTTAATTTACTAAACGATAAATTAATCCTAAATAATACCGGCAAATAATGTTTTCAATTTATAAAAGGGTCCATCTACAATACGGGTTAGTTTGCGTTTCTTGCCGCGTGGGTGTAGTGTCCTCCAGCTGTATTGCACCGTTGGGCTTGACACTCATAGCATATCATATCTAAGCATTGAGCACGGACCCTTGATATATGCTTGCTGTCACTACAATCTGGCCAAATCTCGCTGGGCCCCCAACCCCCCTGTCAATGGTGTCTCTCATTGCGCGGTGTATGCTCCATCAGCTGGAGAGAACAACTTTGACCAGGGGAGCGGGAGAGTAGATGACCGCGGCAGGCTAATTAAGGTTGATTTCCAAGCGTCCCAACCATTTTGGCCGGGATTATAGCTTCACGTGACTATAGGTAGCCTGGTGAAGTTGGCAGGGCGTTACGCTAGGCCTTGACGGTCGTGATGTCACGGTAGGTGCTGTCAGCCTGTCAAGGGTCTGTTCGGTACCTCGCAGGGGCGTAGCCAAGGGCCGGGAGGGGGCGCACGCCCCAATAAAAAAATATCGTCGCCCCATGCAACCCCCCAAGGAAATGTGTGAGTCCTTTGTGACCATGGTTAACGACTTTAACAAAAATTGCCCCCGACTGTATAACATCCATCTCCCCTCCCCCTCCTCACACCATGATGACAACCCTGGCTACGCCGCTGCTGCCTCGGACGACGGTCTCTTTTTAACCCCGCCCCGCTCAGTAACCACCTATCCACCTCCCCCTTCAGCTAAAGCTAGATATTAACCAAGCCAATAGGTTTCCCACAGCACATCCTCAAAGCTTAGAAAAATTCCCGGCCTTCAAACAAGGTTATTTTTCATGCTTTTTCAAGCATGAAAAATATCTACAAAAGCCTTTCGCGAGTGACCTTTGTATTTTCTCCGCATTGTGCACCTGTATACTGAACCCACGGGGCGCCGACATGTGTTTAGCTTCGTGTACAGTGTTGCTAAGCTCGGTAGAATGGATAAGTGTCCGCATATCCCACAGCGCCTTTTGAATAGTTCAACAAATATCTCTTTGTGTGTGCCTCTTTTTGCACTTGTCAGTTTAGTTGCCCATGCATGACGCCTGCTTCTCTGCTGTGATCAGTAACCGATTGAGTTCTATATGTAACGTATCGTAAGGTGCTCCTGTGCAGCCCGTCTCGTTGCATCCATGCCCCCTATGGGCAACAGTGCGTCTTCTGGCAAGAAGAAAAAGCAGCAACAGAAACCTAAGCCTCCTCAGGGGAAGACCACGCCGACATCAGGAGAAGAGAAACCAAGTCAACCTCCAGCAAGTCAGCCCACCCTTCAGCCCACATCCATCCAACCAACGCCCAACGAAATGGCATCAGAGGCCGAAAAGGTATAGGAGCCTAAGACTGCATTGAACAACATGACAGCTAGAGGGACCGGCGGGTGCATAATTATGTTCCCCAATACCTATGTTCCCCAAATACCGATGTTCCCCAACCCTATAAGGATTTCGGAACATCGGTATTGGGTAAAAATAGGTGTTAGGGAACGTCATACCCCGGGTCCGGCCCATCCTTTCGTATGATAGGGCCCGACAACACTATATATAACAAAGTATATTATAAATACCTAATTATGTAGGCCCCGGGGTATATCTTAAAATCACTACACTCCAACAAACCCTAAATCCCCACACAAATTATGTATACCCCCCCCCCCCCTAGCTTACCCCTCGACTTGCTCAACTGCATAGCGCTTGCATAGTGACAATTTTGTGACATCCTACAGTTTTGTTGTCATGCACAACGTCGTCCAAATGGTTGACCTATTTACAGCTTAGTTACAGTCGGGACTAGACTGTCAGTAACTAACAACTGTAGTTTGGGCTATTGTCACAATTGCTAAGTGTAATCCGACATTAAAAAAAATTGGAAAGAATTCCATACTTGACACCCTGTGTACAAACCCTACATGAGACTGGTCTGGAAACATTTCAAAGTGTTTTCTGAGTAAAATAATGCTTCAATATTTTCTAGAACATGTTATTGCTTTCTGATGATTGATAGGTCATTGCATGCAGGGAAAAGATTGTGATGGCTTTAATATTGAATTAATATAATAATAATATCGGAGTCTTATATAGCGCACGTATCTACCAACTATTAGGTACTCTTTCTTAAAATTACAGCTGATACTAGTAAATTTAGGCTCTAGTGTCAAACATTATTACTTAAAATGATTATTTCACTTGGTACGAATTGGATTAGGGAAAATAATAGAAATGAACTTAACGATTACTTTGTTTCTAAGTTCGAAAACATCACAGCAGCGACGGCGGAACGCTTTTCACACTTAGGGGCAACACCTAAAAAACGGCCCACTTGCTCAGAAAAAGGGGCGCGGCTTCGTCTGTGTGAAAGTGAATAATAGATGATGGTCCCGTTCATTTTGCTATAAACTTATATGACGAGGAACAAATTATGAATACATTTTCCATCTTGCTCTTTGTGTGCATTTTTACCGAGTTATGAGACCATGTTTGTCGGGGTACTGTTGCTTTTGATGGCTAGTTCATTCGCATGAAGAGCGCTATTATTTTTTTAGGGGCCAGTTTTCCATCTTGAGAGGGGGCACAATTTAATCTTGCGAGTGGCGCACTAATTGTGCTTTTGAGGGGCAGTTTTCCATCTCGAGAAGTTATCGCGAGAGGAGCACTATTGTTCTTGATGGCACATTTTTCATCTCGGGAGGGGCACAACTTTGTTATTGCGAGAGGGGTATATACTTGTGCTTTCGAGGGGTATAGTTTTTTTCATCTAGACGGTGCGAGAGAGGCACTTGTGTTTTTGAGGAGCACTTTTGCATTACAAGAGAGGAGACAATTTTACTTATCGCGCGATCATGCTTTCATATACGTATGCGTTAATTGAGGGGCAGTTTTGTTTTCATCTCGAGGGGCACATATTTTATAACCGCGAGAGGGGCACTTTTGTTGGCCTGAGAAAATCTGGGTAGGGGGGAAGTGCCCGCCACCCACGGTTCCGTCGCCCCTGGATCACGGTACGACATTAAATTACCGCTTCTCATATTAAGTAAATTAGGGGTTTTATATATATATATATGTACCGGTATATAAAAAAAACCCGTCGTAGCTTATGGACGATGAAGTACCTTGATGTCAGGAACGACAGTGGCGTATCAGCGAAGGCCAGTGGAGACACCACTGTCGATGACCATAAAGCATGTGCCCATTGCATTTAAACTAAATGATCAAACAAACCAGGTCTTAATGTGGTGCAAAGATCAAACATTGTAATACAAAGGTTATAACGTCTTCTGGCATCCGCCAATTTTATTTCACGAGGAAAACGACGCGAAAAAGTTGCACCATCATTAAGAGGGAGTGGGGAAAGATGCAAAAAAAAAAAAAAAACAAGGAGAAAATAAACGAAGTAGAAACGAAGGAGAAAATAAACGAAGTGATCGAAAAAGCCAATACGTGAATTGTAGCGTAAACTGCACCCTGCGCAGAGTGACCTGCTGCCCTTTGGGCCCCAGGTAACCGAATTTTTTGAAAAAAAAAATTGAGGGCCAATGACGGTCACCTTCCATCTAATCCTCATTCGACCCTTGCCAAATAAGCTGGTTCAATGAACTTTGCAGCCCGGGCTACACCCAGGCCGTGTCAACAAACTTTCGACCAGGCCTCCTGCCAAGTCTCATTGAAACATTAACAAAGACCTGTAACTTGACACAGTCATCTCCCTTCATAACTGCATACCACAGCCGCCAGTCAATTGTCTTTCCAGCGCACTGTCTGGCAACTGTCTGGACACTGTCTGGCACGTGGCTTTTTGTTGTATTGCTATGAATAGGGTCTTGCGTAGTGCGGGAAAGTACCTGCTGCCCAAAGGGCAGCAGTTGACGAGTTGTTGTAAAGTTTTTTTGTAAACGCTGCGCAGGGTTAAAGAAAATGCTGGATAGGGCTAGGGCTTATTAAAGTCGTGTTCCCCGTACATTATATTTTCGAATCGACTCGGAAGTGTTTTTTTTCCAATTGCTATTTTCCTAGCAGTACAAAAGTTGTTACTTTTGAATGAGACAGCGAACGCAAACTTCCAGCAACGTTTAGTTTTTTTCCTTCCAAATTCGAATTATTGCAATTGGCTGCTATAATTCGGCTCTTATAGAGGGCGGGCGGGCTCATTTGTGCGCTAAATAAAAGCCCTTGTTTTCCCAGGGAGTTGCAGACGATCAAATTTGGAATAAAACAAAAATACAAATCGAAAATTTCTTAGGAGAGAGAGAAAAAAAAAAAATTCTTTTTGAAGAGCAAGGGTTAACGCGGCCCAGCTTTGTCCAGTGTCATGTAGTACTTGTTATCATGAACAGCGACCTCAGGCGAAAGATGTGGTGCAAAAAAAATAATACATACCCATGAATAACGGACATCTTTGTGGAGAAAATGAAAAAATCTTAACACAGAAAGGTGAGGTTTTTGCAAGACACTGCCATTAAAATGTAACGGCGATGGTCATGGTCCTCTTCGTAAAGACGCTCCTAGTTAATGTTAGCCTAAAATATTGGAGGATGTCCCAATCGGGTCATCCGTACCTCGAACTGATCATTTCCAAACTTACGGCTTAGTTCCGGATTCGCTTCATTTCGGTTCCAGAACCACTTGAAAACATTCACTGTCGGAATCAAACTAACAAAGAATTTCGCCTAAATATTGGATGATGGAAGCAAGATCTATGGAGTCAGGAAGAGGCTTAAAACAATTGTTATTTTGAAGCCTGGATCCGATACTGTCACGCGGGGCCGAGGTTTGATAAACCCGTTATATATACTGCACGTACTGCATACATGCATAGTACACGTGCCATCGCAAGTCAACAATCGCAGGTTTTCGAGCTGTACAATTACAAGGACATAGAATTTACATACTAGGCTGGGTCGAATGAGGAAGTAAGCACCCGGCTATGAGATATAGATCGAGAATCGGGTGATGAAACCAGACAGTTATCTTTGGGATTGATGTCTGTTCCTGGTCAGAATTTTGTTGCACGAGCTACGAGAAAGTTGCCTGTATCGTACCACAAAACCATCTGCACACGTACAGACAGTCGGTACTAGAGCAAGCCGAGTCCAGCCGGGTTAATAATCACCAACTCTGCGTGTACACACTCAACACCGGGAGTGACTTGCAGTTTTGTTAGCGACGTCTGCTAGAATTTACAAGAAATTCTGTGCATAGTGATCGTTCACTGCAATATTCAGCATGGCAAAAAGTGGAGCAACAGAGGTATGTCGAACGAATCTTAATCGCAAAACTGTACATGTCAAAAGGTGTGATCGCAATGTTGTATTGTTGTATTTTGTAAAGTAGAAAAACCTGTATTACAACAGTCATGACAGTCATCACAGTATCCGGTATCCTGTAGTTTTCTGTACACCATGTACAAATGTACGTACATGTACATGTATACATTTTGTATATTGAGTGTGGGCGTGGCTAGGGATGGGTTTGTTTGGGGTATGGCACAATGAAATCAAACCAAGGGAACAAGTTCAAAATTTGACTTCAGCAGAGGTTTGAGTTACTTAAAAGCAGAGTAACTTACACTAATGAAGGAAATGGATTCTTTGTTTGAACAGTCGTTTTGAGATAACCATGTATGTAGGGGCCTATAGCTCCATAAGAAGAGTTTGTTTATCAAGATTTAGTCTGGACAGGAGATTTAGTGATGTATACATGACATATATGTAGCCTATTCAGTTTAAAGCTGTAGTTATCACAAAACTAAATAATTGTAAATACTCCCTGTTGGCCTTGGGTTTTATGTGATCCTTTTTATTTTTGGACATTAATTAATTATTTTTTTTAAAAATAAGTTTGGACATGTAGGCTGTAGCCTTAAACGGAATGCACATCATTGGCTTTTGCTGTACGTGTACATGTAGTTTTCAGAAATGAAATATTTGAGGGGTTAGTAAATAGTAACCATCGGTATAGATCAAATATTGTTTCACTGACATGTTTGAAGTTTTGTTTTTTCGAAAATGCTGGGAAAATCAAGAAAAACAAAAATGTTTCAATATTCTGGTTCTCTGACTCCAGTCTCCACTAAAGATACAATGGATCAATTTATGGGTGCTGGGAAATTGTAAGGTAAGGGAACCCGTCTAGCTGGCCTGCACCCGTCCATGAACATGTAACCCAACCTCGTCCCCAGTGCTTACTTTATTTCCAACCGCGTTTCCAATAGTAAGCCCTGGATAGGAAACTTTCTTCCTGTATCCTGATTGGATACCGCAATTAGCTAGTAATGGATTTTTATCGTGTACTTGGTGCTATTATTCACAACGTGCAGTGTGTGTTTTCGCGATCATTCGTCCACGCCTTCTCGAAAATACTATTTTTTCTTTCCAATTTGCTCATATAGGCCTAAATATGAAATATGATACTGCATGTTGTCTCGATAAGATCGTAACAGTTTGATTTCAAAAATCGTGTTTTCGTAACTCACGCCGTGCTCGCGCTGCTACGAATCGACTCTGTTTTTACCCAAGACACCGCATACAAAAACAAACGCTAATGTGTAACGCATACCCAGGCACCAGACTGTTCCTCATTTGCTTACGTGTTCAAAAATCTTGCACACATGGATGCAAATGATCCAATACCAGGGTGAGAGAGCAGGTAGTGGTGGGCGCGTACTGCTCGACACCCTGGGGACGAGGTTGCATGTAACCAATATAGCAAACAAAATTTGGACTGAAAAATGGTCAGTTTGGAGCAGTAGTTGAAAAGGTTTTTCCGACGGTGGTCAGCTGACCACTGTTGGAAATTTATACAAAAATACCACTTTTCTTGAAAAGGACTTCACACCTTGTGCCATAATTTTACAGGGTGCTTTAGACTGTCATTTAACAATATCTTAGTAAGGTACATGTATTTCGAAAAATTTTGGTAAATTTTTTTTATGTTTGCAAACTATGTTGTATTTTCGCTTTAAGTATGTAGGCTAACTTTGGTAAATAAATAGGCCCTATTTCCTGGTTTTAAAAATAACACATGCCAATGATTGATACTGTAAGTTAGGTTATTGCAGAAAATTCAGTCTCAAATTACTGGTCATGTTCCTTGGTAATTAACGAGAGACAAAGTTCTTATTTGATCTTTTTTTACTAATTTTATTCAATTTGATACCACTTAAATTTCTGCCTTTATTAGTAGTGTTAATGCATCATACTAGCTACGGGAAGCCACGGTAATTATTAAACATTAATACAGTCTAGACATTGTCATTTTTGTCTGTGTTTGTATTAGAAGTTTTTGAAATGTTGTTGCCCACAATCAGTACATCAAATTGTAAATAATAAACTTCAATCACAGCTAAATCCCTTTATAATTTTTTTTAAAAATAAGATGAGATAGTACTACATGTATGTAGTGTAACTTAATCTGCTTCCGGATACCCTTCCATTTTCCATACCTACTAAGTATACTATTTTGACAGCCCTTACCCTATTTTTTTATGGGGGGGGGAATGAAGAGAAACCCTGAAAACCATCAATGACTACCTTTTACCCTTGACTACATGCAGACACCTCCATATGATCGTACACAAACAAATTGCCAAAAAAAAAAATCCCTACCTACATGTACCTACCGCATTTTCAAATGCCATGTAATTGGAAGCAGAACTATTTCTTTCATCTGGCCTTAGCACTCGGCATGCACAATTTCCTGCACACCATTCACGCTAGTTCTAGTGCATGTCATTTTATTGAATTAAAATGTCACTCTTCAATAGAGTAGAGATTTCTAATCAGGTCACTGGGTTGTGTTCACTGCCACTGTGGAAGGTAGAGGTTGGAACATAGTGCCTGTGTTGTGAATACTATTCTTTCTGTATTGTGTGACCCATTGTATCAGTACAACTGGAAATTTGCAACTGCTTGAGACAACAACATTTTTAGATTGTTTGTTTTGCTAGATGTCATTTATACACTGTGGAGTAATGTGGCCTCGTGATTTGATGCATTGAACTCACGATCTTGTGGGTAAATCTGCAGGTTGTGGGTTCGATTCCAACCTGGGTGTGTGCTTTGTGGTGCGCGTGCCCTTGGGCGAGACACTTTGTCACTCATTATTGCTTCTCCCCACCCAGGAGTAAATGGGTACCTGTGAGGGTAGAGATGGGAAGGTGTTTGATTTTGAGCTGACTGTGCCAATGTGCCAGCATTGGAAATCTATTATTAATTCCCCAGGGAGCGGAGATGGTCTATGGAATGTTTCCATTGGCCCAGTGAGCAGGGGTAATAATGGCCGCGCCATGATAACCTGTTTGATGTAGGCCTATGTGCCACAGTAATTAATATAATTATTATTATTAATAATTCCCTCTATGTCCCTTTAAATATCAGGAGGGTTAAAGGGACTTACATGTACGGCCTGGAATACGCCCAATTGGGCTACGAAACGTGTTGTAAACAAGATGATATTAATGGAAAGAGTGTCATTCAAAAGTATAACATAAACGCCCACACAACCATCCTTCACAAACTGGGCGTTTTGGAGTTATTCTTGGGAGAACCACGCAAGAACGAATTTCAAGGGGGGGGGGGGTACGCAATTTTGTCAAAAAAATCGAGCTGTTCAGTGCTAGTTTTGAATCCTGCCGCACAATGGTGGCCTTCTGCGGACGTGTGAGAAACCACATTTGTGTATTGATGCTGTGTGTAATTTATGTGACACACACAATGTGTATCGTATGTACATTGAATGAAAACAACAGGAAAAATGTATGCATGCGTACTCCGTCGCGTCCAATGTAAACAACCAGGGTTTAGTTAGGTCAGTTTCCTTTCAACTAGACCTTGTAAATTATAGTATAAATTTACAAGTAAACAATCCAAAACATGAAATTTTCTGGGGATTTCAGGCCGGAATCCCTCTTTTAGGATGTTTGGCCACAGTGCACACAAATATGCTGGTTGGTGTACATGTACAGTGTACTTGTAGTATCATCAATATTGGCAAAGCCCAAACAGGAAATTCCTGTTTCTTGATATCCAGGCTGTGACATGTCACTAGGGTACTGCATCATATTTGGTGTGTGTGCACGCATTGCTAGCCACACAACCAGGACGTGGAGACTCTGGAGTTAATTTGTACAATGTTCATAGAGTCTTGTACTGTATGTACACGTACAGTGTAACATGTATGCCCATGGTCAAATCCTGTTTTCTCTGTAATTGGAATGGGTGCCTTTTTGCTATAAATTTGGGGCCACAATGAGAAAAGAAATCTTTCTCTCGTCGGTTGTGGCTTGTAATGACCCAAAGCTTTTAGAGTGTTAAAAAACTGTTCAACATTTTGGTAAGTGACAGTTTAAAAACTGAATGACTTTGTTTAAAAGTCTCCTTCGGAGTTCTGGTTAAGGAAAACCCTAGAAGTACTGGTATGTGACTTTTAAACATTAAAAAACCTTTGAAGCACTTATTTGATTACATTAAACGCAAAGTCACACCCTTGGAAGTTGTATTATGGGCCTGATTATACCGGTATGAAAGTTGAAACAAAACGTCTGGATATTTTTGGTCCAACTTGTTTACCAAGTTTGTTTTTTTTAGTTTTCCGCAATCATCAATTTCTAATCTCCACTGTCATCAATCTCCATTTTATGTATTTTACAAGAAAAAAATATATTCTGAAATTTGTGCTGCAAAAAAATTGACGTGTACACACATAGTATCTACAGTACATACATCATACACATTTATTTCAGAGAAGCATGTAGTAGGCCTACAGTACTGTACGTATACTAAAACTCTGTCTCTTTTTGATTAAATTGGAAACGACCCCGGAGGAAATCACAAACCACCCAAGTGTGGAAATCAATCGAGGCAATCCAGATTTACGGGTAAAATGAACTCCGTTGTACCCATTAGGGGTGTTGGCGGTCCAGCGTTTTTTCATAATATTGGCCTGGGGATGTTTTTGTAGTAGGCCTACACTCGCTGTCACGACTCTGTGCTATGTACTGGTGATTTCAGCTGATAGTCTCATGTATGGCACTGCATCACCTTGGCAGTCTCCAAAAATATAAAAATTTTTTTCCCGCCCCGACTGCTTCATATTTGACTGTTGGCATGGCTGGTGATTGCTTCTAGCCATCTGAATCTGAATGCGTGCTTTGTATAAATTTGTGATTTGAAAGTTACGGTAGAATCCTGATATCGTGAGATTGTACATGTAGATATCTACTATAAAAGATGATAAATTATCTACGCTGATTGGATGCGACAGCACGCCTTGGGTCATTCCATTAGTTTAGGGTCCAAAAGCGTGATTTTTTGTGTGTGTCCCCGTTACACCTGATCTGTGAATTTACCATAATTGACTTCAAACTATTTGTATTTGTTTGGCCGGCACCGACATTAAAGAATTGGTCCTGCATTTGGCAAAATCTTACATCAGATGTAACAGGGACACACACGGAAATTTTACCCCAAATTTATGGAATGACCCTTTTACAAAATTAATTCAATGAAATAAAAGAAGGAAAATCAAATTCTTATGTTTCTACTCACAAACCAAAAAGAGGAAAAAATAATGTACACAGGCAATATTTTGTACAGCTGGCCTTCACAGAGTTACAAATTTATGAAGTTGGTTTTGTTAATTGTGGTTTGGAGTGTTTTTTGTTAAAGGGAATATACATCATTTGCTTTTGCTGTAATTTTCAGAAATGGATGGAATTGGGGGGTTGGAAATATATAGCAAATATAGTTACACTGACTTTTTTGAGGTTTTGGGTTCGAAAATGCTATAAAAACCAAGAAAAACAATCATTTTCCTGTAGTCTGGTTCCCTGACTCCATATAAGAAGAAACAGAGAAGTTTTCATACATTGGGGAATTGTAAGGTCAGGGAACCAGTCTAGCTGGCTTGTACCCGTTCATAGGTGTGTAATCGATTGCAAACAAGTGCGATGGTCAATTGGGGCCAGTATTTGAAAAAAAGCCAGTTTTTTTCCAACGCTGGTCGGCCGACCAGCGTTGGAAATTGATACAAAAATACCACTTTTCTTGAAAATGACAGTATACCAGGTGCCATGATTTTACAGGATGCTTTACACTATCATTCACTAACAGTCCAGCAAGGTTTTTCAAAATGATTTGGTAGTTTTATTTTTTGATGTTTGCAAATGTTGTATTTTCCCTTTAAAGGGCTAAAAATGTGTACACGTGTGAATATGCACAAGACTGTGGCACACCAGCAGATAAAATGCTTTGCCCAGCACTAATTCTAAGCATTGCATGATTAATGCAAGCGCTTCATTGGCCACGGGTTATTTATAATAGCCCATGAAGCGCTTGCATAAAATTATGCAAATATTTTGAACCCTATAGAAGTACATGTACGCTCTTGGTCGCTTTTTATTTGGAATAAAGTGTAAAATAATAATTTTTCAATAACATTAGGCGAGGCGTCATAAATAAATTAACCGTTCGCACGCGTACGCACGCGTTCCTTCCCGTTCTGAACGGCCCCCGTTCCTTCCCGTGCCGAATGGCTTTTAGAACGCGTTCCGTAGATCGTGCTTGGGCAAGCTTCACTGAGGGGGTATTGTTATGTTAATCAACCGTTCCTTTGCGTGCGAGAACGGGAGCAGCACAACAAAGATGCGAAGAACAGAAATGAAAACAGACGAAGAAGATAAAGTCGTTTTAAAATAAAAATTGAGAAAACCAGACATACTACACTAGATCGTATCCAACCCAAAAAATAATTGAGACGTTTAACACTTATTTTATGTAAAACGAAGTGCGAGTATTCTTTCTTTTTTTGGGTACAAGCACGGAAATGTAAATTAGCAGGTACGGTACTGCATATAATGTTCACAAAAACAAGTTTAAACATTGTAAGAAGTTTGCTGACTGATGTTATAAACTGGCCTTGTACACACGATCAGCGAATTATAAATCGAATATTCAAGGTTTTTACATACTGATAGTAAAGTTTGCAAAGGACTGCTTTCCCCGTTCAAGGTGCCCGTATTTTTATAGGTCCCCCCTGTACTGTACGGGCTAGCCTGTAGCGACGAGAAAATTTGTCGGATACTTTTTGTGCCGATGAGCTCTTCGTGTGTGCACAGACCGTGACTGGCCTTTTGTTGTATAAGAACGCGTTCGGAACGGGATGCCGTGAGCACGCGTGCGAACGGGAGGTAGATGTAACAAAAGGCCCCGTTCCTAGCGTGCGCACGCGTTCGAATGGTTAATTTATTTATGACGCCTCGCCTTAGTTTTCTCTGACTTTAGCAAATGTTTTGTGGGGGAGGTTTTTTTCACGTTTTTATTTAAAAAAAAAAAAAAAAAAGCATATAAATTTCACTTATATCTGATGATAATTCATATATAAATGCAATGTCCCGTAACACGAATGGTTGTGCATTATTATAAATACATGTATGATATTTTTTTTTTATAAAATCTTTTTCATGGTCTTCAATTCCAATAGCATTTGATCTCTCAGACTGTACTGTAGGCTATGCCTATAAATTCACAGATGCCTGTAAATGTTGGGTCCTTGTAAGTTAATCTGATCATTTGAAAAGAACAGCGTAGTTATGATTAAATTAAAAATACGGTACCCAGTAGGCCTATGGCTCGCTATTCCCCGGATTGTCAAATTGCAGTGCATGTGCTGTGCCTAATTTAATTTATTATCCAATAATAAATAAGAGCGCTTGTGTGTATAATGGACAAATTCACTATCGTAACCTAAGCTTATTTTTGTTATATGACTCTCTCCAACCAAATACTGTACCAGGATATCAAGAATGTATAGGACGGTTTGTTACATTTTTATTTATTTATTAGTTTTGAAAGTGTTTTCAATTGTTCTAAAAATCATTCGCGTCATCCAGGCCCCCCAGCCGGTTTTAAACGTACAAAATTAGAACCGGTCAAGCACATAGGCCTATATACACAACATTTGCAGACATAAAAAAAAAATTATCACGAATACGGTGTTAGTGAATGATAGTCTCATGGCACCTGGTGTGCTGACATTTTCAAGAAAAGTTGTATTTTTGTATCAATTTGATTTTTTGTTCAAATTGTAGCCTACTGCTCCAAACTTATCATACTTTGTCCGCATTTTCTTCGTAAACGGGTACAAGCCAGCTAGACTGATTCCCTAAACCTTACAATTCCTTGACACTGACAGCTATAAATTGCTCCCTTACATCTTTCATCTATGATGAGGTCACCTTCAGGGAAACAGACTACAAGAACATGATTGCTTTTCTTGTTTATTATTCCCAGTATCAACAAACACAAAACGTCGGTGTAAGTTGCTATAAACTACTAACACCCCCCACCCCCAAATCCATCCGTTTCTGAAATTTACTGCAACAGCAAAAAATTTGTTTCCTTTAATATAATATCTCATATGCCTATAGTTTCAATGAATTTATAACATGTTAATTTTATAAACTGAATTACTGGAACTGATGGATTTGCTTTTTCTTTCTTCATTTTGTTTTCAAAGGGGCTTAAATTTCCGTGGCATGAAAACAGTTTTGAAAGGACACACCAAAAATTAGAGGCGTACAAGCCAAGAAGAATTTTAAGATAATTCAATTGCCACAAATAGTTCAGTTGAGTGTACATACCGGTACATACATGTACAAATGTCGGTTCATTTCTGTCCTGGGTGTTGAGTGAGTAGTAAATGTCAGCAGTCATGTCAGTGATCTAGTTTGGGGGAATGATCCTGGCGCAGACATATCAGTTACAAATGATGCCAGATTAAAGACGGCATTCAGTTACATGGCCATTTCTTTGTGAAGTGCGTGAACCTCCATTGTACATTTTAATGCTTTGAACAGTCCGTCAGACCTGCTTAGTAATGTCGGCATGAATCTGCAGCTTGTGTGAAGCTTGTCCATGTGCGGTACATTATCTAGATCTGATGGGCTTGGTTAGGCTGCATAAATGTGAGGCGTTTCTATCTGGCAAAATGAGGCGGAACTGGTACAGGCCATATATAAAGTGGAGACAAATGTGAAAAATATGAATCCATAGCATTTTATTTTCTAAAAAGGAGTATTTAAGTCTGTCATGAGCCAATGTGGCCCATCAGGCCGGCGTTTGTCTCCAGTTTCAGTGGCATGAAACGACCGAATATTTCTACTCTCCTGGGATGGGATGCTACCGGTAGTCCATAGCAGGTTACTCCCCATCTACATGTATGCCGGCACCCATTTGTACTCCTGGGTGGAGAGAGGCAAGTGGGGATGAATTGGCTTGCCCAAGGACACAACATACATGTATGACCAGCAGCTGGATTCGAACCCCTGACCCTCTGATATTGAGTCATGAACCCCTAACCACTAGTCAACACTCCCCACATACCGGTACATGTGTAAACAGCCGATAGGCTTAAACTTCCTAAATTGTCAAGTGTGACTATTGTTTTACGATCCACAGCAGTTAGTGTTAAAGAGCCAACTGGATCGCAGAAGAATTACATCGGTTTAACATGCAGAAAAGTCCCGTATGGATGGACACTGCTATGTAAAACTAACGTTATGGTCACGTGACTTCCATACGGATCATCTTTATTGACCCGCTTAAGTCATACACCACAGGGTATGATACGCACATGTAGGCCAACAGATGGCCTACAGGTACATGTACAATTTATGTACAAAGTTTGTATGTATGTGAGTTTCTACCATTTTTTCTGCTGTGGTCTGCAATGTTTCTTGATGTGTTTTTCCACAAAGACATCTGGCGTTAGGCGGGTGAAAAAGTTTTTAAAAAATGGTGCGGTAAAGTTTGTGCAACCAAATGATTTGTGCAAATAGAATAACCACAATGGAATGTTAAATAACTGGTACTTTTTTTACAAAATTAATTCCAATAGGAACACGGCTTTAAGCTACAACTGTTGTGCAAATGTTGGTTTCCCATGCAGTTGTTGAAGTTTGAGGAATATACATGTATATAGGAACTTACACATACCAACAGAAAATGGCCAAGCGCTTAATGCATAAAATATTGAAATTTGGCATTGGAATTTGATTGGTCAATCATGTTGAGACTGCCGCAGCTGCATTCCGGACATTTAATTGGATAATATACTTGCCGTACTTATATAGGCCTACTGGTAAGGTTTTACGGTAGCTTGCAACTGTATGGTTCAAGTATGATTAAAAATTGACAATTAGATAAAGAAAGTCCCGTGTTCAACGGCTGAAATAAATGGACTTTGTTTGCAGAATCTTCAGCTGTTACTCACACCGATGGGATGCTGCAATTCTCCCATGGAGTCATCCATGCTGTGCGCAGCTGCTGAGTTAATAAAACTGAGTGATAAATCATAAATAACTTGGGACATAAACCACATGGACTACATGTACAGTATACACTCAGAAAACTGTACATAGTTTCAGGTCTCATTCATAAAACAGCAGTTTACTAAATAAAATACAGGTTCAATGTATACTTGATATTATGACACTTGCCGGTTGAAGTTCATCTGGGTCACAAGTTCTGATAAGCTCTATTTTGATGCAGACCAATTGGAAGTTTGATTTTTCAGGCAATTCGCCTACTTTTTGTGGGCACATGTACCGGTACCGGGTACGTTGAACTTTGGAGGGTGGGTATTGCTTTGCACTTTTGGAACGTAAATTACCATTACAAGGCGAGATTGAGAATTCTGAAGTCGCCACTGGGATGAGTTGGCAGAAACTCTGGCTGACGTTTACCCTCGAGAGACGAGAGCGCCGCTGACTGTGTGTTTATATTGACAAGGACAAGTTGTTAAACTGCGGTCGCTGCAATTACCTGTGTGTCCCTACTTGTGAGGGTAATCGGTAACGAAGCAGAGAGTGCGGCTGTCTTCTGGTTGTTTTTTTTTCTGTTGAGAATGTGTGTCTTATCCACTTGCTTTGATGAGTTGTTCTTGAAGTGTGCCACTGTTGGGAAATGCTGATTCATTGCACTTTCCTCTGAAATCAAGGCGGGACATGCTCGGTACTGTACGGTTAGCACTCAGTCGGTGTTTGATCCAACGACAGAGAGCAACTTCTTGTCAAGTCTTCTTTACATGTATGTATCCATGTTATGTATGTCTTGTTCCGTAGTTGTAGGGACTTACACTCGTCTGTACGAGGTATTTGTGGTAACTAAAAACGCTGTGGGGACCAGAAATGCTGTGGGGACAGCAGTGAGTCCCCAAAACTTCGTCCAAATTTGCCTGAAAACTTCCCCATAGCGCAGTGTAGGCCAGGGCATCAGTTCTGTGTTTGTGCAACATTGAAATTGAAATGTGATTTTTAAGATGTATCTCTATAATTAATCAACAATGTCTGAAAATTGAAACAGTTTTTGTTTCATCAAATCATAGCACATGTACCGGTACATGTACGTCCATGTCATGGTATTGTTGGTCTACATGTTTTGTACACTGCGCACGCACACAAAGTTAGTATCGATGATGCACAGGCTTTTGCCTCGGTTACCTTGGCAACTGTAAGGTCCATTAAAGCGCTTTTAAAACAGTTCTTCAATCACCTTTGGGACATGTAATTCTGATCCATGTCGGCATCACTTAGCACTGAAGAGGGATTTTTGTGTCCATTTTACATCAACACGTACAATGTAGCATTCAGGGAAGGTGGCAGAGATTATTCTAAAAGTCAGCAGCATTTGGCCACAAAAAGTTTGATGACAAGCAATTGGGTTCTTAACCTCACTGATTTGATTTGATTTGATTTGATTTTGATTTTGATTCAGAATCGCCAGGAGGGGCTGAGCATCATCAAGGGGACGATGAACGAAGCTTGTGGTGACGACCTCCACATCTTCATCATCCTCGGTGCATCCGTGAGTATATAATACACAATTCATAAATACCTAAGACCATTTACGCATTCCTATTGGTCGAGAGCCCGTCACGTGGCCAGTTTTAAACGGATGATAAAGACATGGCTAGCTGGTCATAAACACTTTTCCAGTGTCACATGAAATTTGGACTAGCTCCCATGAAATCCGATGCCTTTTACATTTCATTGGTTGAACGTTCAATTTCCCCACGTACCGTATGCATGCGCAATACTACCAGTGAATCATTATTTCATAGTCCGATATTCACACTACACCAGCCCAGCTGCGTTTTGCGGCGCAGTACGCGCGACCATGGAGGTGGAATGCGCAATGCGCACGCAATTGTGGTGGGGCATTCCATATTATAGTCAGAGGGGTGTTTCGTAAAACATGAAGTAAAATTGTTGTATTGACCAAAAAGGTATTTATGAATGGGAAGGCTTGGCCTCTGGTAATTATCTCCCATCCAGACTCACACCAGTTTTAAACAGAGTATTATAATACCTCCGGAAGTATTTATTCCCTTATTAATAATCACAGCAGATTGTTAAGAAATATTGGATCCCTGCCAAAAATAACTCCAGTGTTCATGCCATGTAGAGCTTAGGCGCAAATGACATTACCAGTATAAATGAGCCTGGAGTCAAGGCTGAAATTAGTCTTGTTTAAAGATTGGATTTCTATTCCACTACCGTATTTTGCAACCGGTCCTGTGACAAACGCTGTTAAGAAGAGGTCTCTATCAACACGATGAGTCAAATCTTAGAGCCTTGGCAATATTGGCAGCACTACCCGGGAAAATGCATTACATATAGCTTGAATACAGGTATGCTCGGATTTTCGTGGGTAGTACTGCCAATATTGCCCAGACTGGATTTGATTCATCTTGTTGATACAGACCTCGCTTGTCACGCACTGGCTGTATAAGGGGAAGAAAATCCAAATCCAGTCTCGGAGCAAGACTAGGTTGAAAAGTACGGCAAAAGTGCTGTCCCATGTCTTATTACACAACTTGCATTTAATATGCATGCATGTGTAGGCCTACCTGATCTAGCTCTGACAGTGTTTGGGGTTACATACATATAGACGTATGTAACTTGTCTAATTATGCTCATAAATTCTTATCTGCTAAAAACCTTTTTTTCACTCGCATTCATCTGTTGTATATGTATTTTGATTGGGGAGCGGGGCTTGGCTGGAATGGTTTAGGGTTGGTCTAATATTTGTTTTCAAAGTTAATCAAAGTTGTTTGTAATATAAAGCTTTAATGTATTTTAATGTTTTTGAGCACGAAAACCAGTACACTTTCTATTGTATACAATTGTATATAAATAGCAATAAACCAAATCTCTTCTAGAGAAATTGACTGGAGTTGGGTTTGAGCCTGCAACTTCCGGATTGCGTTGCGGTGCTCTACCAACTGAGCTATCCAGCCCTATGTTGGTGGTTCCCTAATTTGTCAATGTCTTTGTTCAAGGGGTGCCAGGGCCAGAAGCCATAAACCATAATGCCATGTAGCCGGGAATCACACCCAAAGTCACGACATTACATGTAGCAATGCTGCAAACCCGGAAAATACTGGTAGCAAAGGGATGACTCAAAGAGTATAAGGCATTTTGTTACAATTTTTTAAATAAACCACACAAAGGGAAATACACGAGGATCAAACCCCCGCTCCAATCAATGGTTTGTTCAACTTTGATATAACGGACCTTGTCAGTTTCTCTTTGTGTGGTTTATCTAATATACCTTTTTTTGTGGTAACTTGTAAACAGCTTTTTTGTTATTAATGAATTGTACATTGAACCGCAGTTAGGCCTGAGAGCAGTGAGGGCTTGATAATTAATATGGAGTAAAATATATAATAAAATTACAATTTGTTTTCTCTTTTTGGACCAACAATTTGTGTTTTTTTTCTTATTTAAGGGTGACCTAGCAAAGAAGAAGATTTACCCAACATTGTGGTGAGTATAGTCTTGTGGTATCCCTGGATAATATTTTTAAGGGCCAGCTGATACCGGTACATGTACATGTACCCGGGAGGTATCGGTTGCACCACTTGATCCATTTTTTTATGGACCTTTAAAGGTCATGTTATTGTCATCTTTGCAAAAAAAATGTGTTTATTTAGCAATTTAATGCAAGGAAATACCGGTACAGTACAATAAATGCAAAGCAAGTTAATAAAGAAACTATCCCGTCAAAATTTCAGCTCAGTAGATATACGGTACTATTTGAGATCACTGTGAAAAGGCATCTTCATTGTTCAGTGAAAAAAATTGTAAAGATTATAAAAATGCAAATTAGGGTTAAAATCTATATCACAGACATTTTGTCATCACTTTGAGACGTCTCACATTGTTTCAAATTCGGTGCATGATCAAATGTTTGTATATATTGGATATTTTTGGCAGAACCCTATATTTTACATGTTGAATGTGTAGCCGTTCCGTAATTAACACGTACCATATGTTTCTCACACATGCATGACGTTGAATTTAATGCATAAATTGTAACGCATCACTGGATTTCTTAGGTGGCTGTACAAGGATGGCCTTTTGCCCAAGAAGACCATGTTTGTCGGGTTCGCCCGATCAGTTCTCTCCATCACTGACATCAAGACCAGAACGTCTCCGTTCTTGAAGGTATGTTAAAAATACAAGTCCTAATTTCTATAAATTGACTCGTATGCGGACATTTTCAGTCAACCAGGGGTGCTGTGCGTTCCACTCATGCCAACATGTTTGCATTTGTTGGCCTGGGCTGCGATCATGCAAGCTACAAATGGAACGATGTCGAACTAATATCAACAAAAAACTGTTGTCCAAATGGCGGCGCCCTTTGAGCCAATCCTGAGTACTAAGAGTGCCTGCCCTGTTTGGGTAGCAGCTTTCAAAATCCTTGAAGAATTCATTGGAATGGAAGTGATATTTTGCTGCTCATAATACAGAGTAGAGTAGATTATTTGTCATTCATTTGTGCAGTTTTTTGTTTGAAGCCACAAAAGTGCTCAAAATCTCAAGATGGGTGCTTGATTATCAAGTAGCCTGATGGATTTTTAGCTCTGTCCTGTCTGTGAATGCGCTATATTCCGAGAAAACAATATTCTAGGATCTGGATTTCAATTCAAAAGTTGCCGAGTCATATTTTAATTGCGTCTGAAATCTGCATCCGGAACATGTTCTTATTTTAGCTGGTTGCAGCTACGCGATGTCAAGCACTGAACCGACAGAAAATACTTAGCAACTGTGCTTGCGTTTGCTTCGTGTCAACACTTGCGCACACCCATTCACGGATTCACATAATTACAAACCAACTACTACAAAAGGAAATCCAAAAAATGCGCCACTTGACTCATCTTTGGAAATGACCTTCTGTTGTTGTTTTATTCAAAATGACGGCATAAAATAATGGCGCAGGGAGTTTAGTGCCATTACAATCTTGAAACCAAGTAAGCTTTTTAACAATAATTTGGTCAGTTACTTTTTGAATAGCTGCAAATGATCCACTCTACCTTTAAACAGGGCATGGCAATTTGGCTAAACGTGACAAAATCCAACACCGATTCCTATCCCTTTTTGCTGTTCCATCTCAAATTCCAGCTCAAAGATGGCGAGGCGGACAAGCTGGAGCAGTTCTTTGCGGCCAACCGCTACGTCAAGGGCTCCTACACGGACGACTCGGCATTTGAGCATCTCGACGAAGTCCTGACGGGATTAGAAGGAGGCGCCAAGACCAACAGGGTCTTCTATCTGGCTCTGCCTCCTAACGTCTTCAAGGATGTGAGCAAGCACATCAAGACACACTGCATGTCCAGCACGTAAGATTGTTCGGGCATTCCATTCAAACAAGACAGGAGAATTTTATTTGCTAACCCAAACTGTCTATATCATCGCAGAGCTGACAAACTGGTGAATCGACCATTTTGGCGACTTTGAGATTTTGTCGTTTTTGTGGTTTTGAAAGGTTGCTCTTTCAAGTATTTATGCCAAAATTCTTAACTCTTGTCTGGGTTTTGAGATTCGGGGCCCCACCTGTGGCGAATCAGTCATAATAACAAATCCATAATTTGACATAGTGACGAATACGAAAGTGTGCTGGTTACCAGCTAATGGAAGGCGTGCATTCAAAGTACCAATGAATGCTATTTGTCAGTGGATCGCGTGCGCTGAAGGCTGTACAGTGTGCGATCCGACAACCAGACCAATAGCATACAAACAGTATGAAAAACAACCGGCTATTAGAGATTTTGTAATTTGACTATCTGACGAATACGTTTACGATCAAATAAAAACATATCGCACAACTACTCTGATTAAATAAGTAACCTGATGGATACTACGTTTCCTATTTTATTTCGGATATACACCAAAAAAGTTAATATCGAAACATTAAGGGTGAAATACAACGCCCAGAAATAAGTCCAACTTCAACCGTGAATTACTCGAATTAGGGTTTTCACTTATTCGTCGGTATATCAGCTCTGCGACGATGTGTAGGAACCTGGCCGAAGCCTTCAATATCCAGCACGTGCAGGGAACCATTGACACAATCGTTGAACCTACATATATACAATGTAAATCTTTGCGCATGGAATAAAGCCAGTTTATTGGCTCACAAGTTGGTACCCGTTACCAGTGTGTTAGCCCTCACAAGTCCACCGCAGTTCAAGTAAAATCGCTAGCTATTCAAATGAATTGTCGGCAGTCTTTGTTCTTGTTCAACCCCTGTTAAGTGCTAGTGGAATCATGACAGCACCGGACTTTATGGACTTGTGATGGACTATACTACATGTATAACATATACTGCTACCAGTACATATAATGAGCCAGTGTACATGGAGAATTCACTCTCCTAATATTGCGTTCATTTGGATAGTTCAATTGGAGCTTTCTGCTACAATTAGTAATGCTGATCAACTAAGCTTTCTTTTATGATCAACTAAGCTTTCTGCTCTTATGTGACCCCCCCTAAAAGTGGTCACCTGAGCCGAGGAATTTAGCCACAACACTGAATGAAGAGGTCGTGATGACCTTGCAAGCTACGTCCTACTTAATAATAAACGGACTCTGAAAGATAACTATCATTTCTATGTTAATATGACAGAGTCCAATATCAGTCTTCATGCTGCAAAGTCATTTGGTAATATTTCATTCTATCTTTTCCAACTATGATTCGAGAGTGAGTCTTTCTTTTGTTCCCTCATATTTGCAGGGGCTGGTCTCGCGTGATCGTCGAGAAGCCCTTCGGCCGTGACCTGGAGTCATCCAATGATTTGTCCAATCACCTGAAGTCATTGTTTACTGAGGACCAGCTGTATCGTATCGATCACTACCTGGGCAAGGAGATGGTGCAGAATATCATGATTCTCAGGTAGGTCGCTTGGGGGTGGGGGAAGGGATATAAATCATTGGTGTCAGGTCAAAGGTCAACCTGAATGAGTAGCAAGCACTGCCATTTTTAAGGGAATAAATATGTCCTTGGGAGGTATTAAACACTTAATTAAGACCAGTCGGAGTCTGGAATGCTGATAATTACCCGAGCTGAATGCGAGGGTTATAATCAGCAGCCAGACTCCACCCCATCTTAAACATACAGGGTGGTTAAAAATAAAAGGACACCCACTTTTGACAGCAATTTTTACCTACTTAATGAACTTATTTTAAATATTTTTTCACATAGTAGTAAAGTATAGGCCTTTAACTATGCATGGTGAAAAAAAAGCTTAGAAAAAGTCGCAAAAATTGTGATATTATGCTAATTTGAATACAAGTCACCAAAATCAGTCTTGTCCACGGGTTATTCCATGTAAATTTGACGTTTTTTTCGTAGTTCATAAAAATTAAAAAACTTTCCCACCAAAATACATTTTGCGATGGTGACTTTCTTTTAAGCTGTCCAATTATTCATGTCAGTGTTAAGATCATCTACTCAATGAGCTGTCGGCTTAAGTTCATTGTTGCATAACATTACATAACATAACAATCAAATGCCATGCCCTTTCAAAAGCTCTGATAGCTGAGCTCAGTCAAGCGAAGGGAATGTATACCTCCATGGATAAACAGGTTTCGCACATGAAATGTTCAAATTAGCATAGCTCAACGACAAAATGAGCAAATACAACGATTTTTTCGTCACATTTGCTTAACGGCCAGTACTTTAATAGCTACTAATCGACAGTTAAAAATAATTTTTAAAAATAGGTGAAAATTGCTGTCAAATGTGGGTGTCCTTTTTTTTTTACCACCCTGTAGTGTTTACTACCAACCAAGCACATACCCGTATGTATTCCCATTCATAAAAACTTTTCAGTCAGAAAGTAAAAACAAGTCACAAATTATAATTTTCAATGATTTTGATCAACAAAACTCCCCTCTAGCTTTACAGGGTGAGTCAAAAAAAGCGAAACCCAAATGTCGGGACTATTGTTTTAGTTAAGTTCTGCATGTAGCACTTTAAAAATCTAGGATATAAAAGCCTAATACATAACCTTTCTTTTAGTACAAGAATCATTCAAATCACTCATGTACTTTTCAAGTTACGGAGTTTTAAAGGGAATATACAAGATTTGCTTTTGCTGCAGTTTCCAGAACTAAATGGATTTGGAGGATTAGCGTGCTATGAATAATATTGCTAAACTAGCTTGTTTAACGTTTTGGGTTCGGAGATGCTGGAAAATCTAAGAAAACCATCCATATTCTTGTAGTCTGGTTCCCAGACCCCACTTTAGGTGAGACGTTGCAATATAAAGACTTTGGGAATTGTAAGGTTTACAGAATCAGTCTAGCGGGCTTGCACCCCTGCACAGATACGTAATCAATTGCAAAGAAAATGCGGAATGACTACATCTGAAAAATTAGGAGCAGTTTTGAAAAAAAGGCACTCTTCTCGAACGATGGTCGGCCGACCAGCGTAAGAAAATTACAAGTTTTCATCAAAATGTCAGCACACCAGGAGCCACGATTTTACAGGACGCTTAAGATTGTCATTCACTAACAGTCAAGTAAGATATTTTGTTATCGTTTGATCTTATCGCTTTTTGATGATTGCAAATGTTGTATCTTCCCTTTAAACACAACCACCGTTTTAAAGTTCTGTCCACGTATCACAAAAAAGGTGTTCGTTCTTTCAGCAACATGAAAACAATCCACGCACATCCCTATGAGATTTGTTTTCGTTTTGCTGAAAGACCACTTACCTTCTTGTGATCTGTGGACAGAACTTTAAAACGGTGGTTACATGTATGTTTAATATAATTCCGTAACTTGAAAAGTACATGAATGATATGAATGATTCTTGTACTAAAAGAAAGCCTATGAATTGGGCTTTTGTATCCTAGATTTTGAAAGGGCGACATGCAGAACTTCACTAAAACAATGGTCTTGACGTCTGGGTTTTGCTTTTTTGACTCGCCCTGCACAGTGGTAAGGCACTCTGGTATACAACTCATTATATGGAGATTGACATGCGCGTCACGCGTACTGCATGATGTCACGCAGAACACAGATGTACCGGTGTAGTGTGAATTTAGGACTATGAAATACTGACTCACTGGCAGTATTGCACATGCCTACGTGAGGATTGTGAACGTTCAACCAACAGAACGGTGCTGGCACCAGATTTCATAGGAGTCCAAATTTCATGTGACACTGGAAAAGTGTTTTAAGACCAGCCAGCCATGTCTTCATCAACCGTTTAAAACCGGCCACGTGACAGGCTCTCGATCAATAGGAATGGGTAAACTGTCTTAGGTATTTTATGAATGTCAGATTCAAACTTGTAAGAATTCAGGCTCAGTGTCCAACTTAAATCCATAAAAAGCTAGTAAGCACAAAGCATTGCCTAGTAAAATCTGGGGCCAATTTCGGCCAATATGGGTCTCACTATCACTTTTACACCCACCGTACTACGGTCGTACAGGTTTATTAAATTAAATTCTCATTTCTCTGGTAATTCATCCGCAGGTTTGGTAACCGGCTTTTCGGTCCCGTCTGGAACCGTGATAGCATCGCCAGTGTGGTCATCACCTTCAAGGAACCCATTGGCACCGGAGGGCGTGGTGGATACTTCGACCAGTTTGGCATCATTAGGTAAGAGGTTGCATTGAATTTATTCTTCATTCATGAGTCAAGTCAATCTGGTCAAGTCCCAAGTCACTTTGGTCAAGTTTCAAGTCACTGTGGTCAAGTCTCAAGTCACTCTGGTCAAGTCCCAAGCCACTTTAGTCAAGTATCAAGTCACTCTGGTCAAGTCTCAAGTCACTCTGGTCAAGTCTCAAGTCACTCTGGTCAAGTCTCAAGTCACTCTGGTCAAGTCTCAGGTCACTCTGGTCAAGTCTCAAGTCACTCTGGTCGAGTCTCAAGTCACTGTGGTCAAGTCTCAGGTCACTCTGGTCAAGTCTCAAGTCACTCGGGTCAAGTCTCAAGTCACTCGGGTCAAGTCTCAAGTCACTCTGGTCAAGTCCCAAGTCACTTTGGTCAAGTATCAAGTCACTGTGGTCAAGTCTCAGGTCACTGTGGTCAAGTCTCAGGTCACTCTGGTCAAATGTCAAGTCACCAGTTTGGCATCATTAGGTAAGAGGTTGCATTGCATTTATTCTTCATTCACGAAAGTCTTAAATGAAGTGGGGAAAATAAAAAATGTAGAGTGGAACAGATCTATTTCAGCAGTAGCAGTATTATTTTAGATAACATATCTTTGTGAGTATCTACAACAGTGCTAATGTTGCTAGCAACATGACTTTGGCCATGATCCCTGACTACATGGCATATATGGGTGTATGGTTTCTGAGTAGCGCCCCTTGAACAAGGACGCTGACAAATTGGGAAACCACCAACTTAGGGCTGGATAGCTCTGTTGGTAGAGCACCGGAACGGTAGTCTGGAGGTCGTAGGTTCAAACCCTGCCCCAGTCAATTTTTTTGTTCAACCTTAAAACAAATTTAACAGTTTGATAAACATTTTAGCGAATGTTTTCAATTTAAAATCCGCTTGAATGTGAAAGTGTGGATATTGCATGAGCAACCATATGTAATACTTATTTGTTTCTTTAAAAGAGTATTATTCCAAAATAGCCTATATATAATATTTTTTTTTGTGGGGACGGGGGAATTTCATTTGAAATTCAACTATTAGGAAAAGTTGTATTTTGAGCTTGAACATGGATATGAATTTTGAAAATCAGAAAACAAAAGTGAGGTCTGAGTGAAATAAGATACAGGATTTATGGAAAGGGGAGGGGCGAAAACTTGAGGTGAAACCCAAACATACAAGCATCATAGGGGGGGGGGGCAAGCTGCACACCCCCCCCCCCCTCTCCAAATGCCCTCCTGAAGTCTGTTTGTGGCATAATAAAAGATGTAAGATATCTTTTTTTATACAATTTGCTCGTTTTGTTGACAGCTTCATTTCTGTAATTGTTTTGGCAGGGACGTGATGCAGAACCATTTGTTTCAGATTCTGACATTGGTCGCCATGGAGAAACCGACCAGTGCCAGCGCAGACGACATGCGCGATGAAAAGGTACGTAGTTCCAAGTTGATTGTTGGACCGTGGCATGCATTTATTCAATAATCATTAGCCATGGATGTTATGATCGAGTCAGCTAGTTGCATTGGTATATGTTGGCCATATTAAAAACTTTCATTCCTATAATAAAAAAAGATGTTATAATTGTAATGGTTAAAAAATGTACCCGCTCACGCAGCACTTTCTGCTTCCACTTTTTGGACAACCCCTTCAACCATACCTGAGGAGAAGTATTGAAGAAAGTCTCCTCAATTTCTAGTTTAATTAAATACAGCAAATATCTCCCATGAGCCTTTTTGAAACATGGCAGACACAATTGGAGAGCACCATTTGGACTGGGTAAATTTTGATACGAACATGCAAGAGTTTACCCCTATTCTTTCCAGCGTGTCACCAAAAGTCCAATTAAGACAATCTTTTTTGTTTGTGCTTGACAGGTGAAAGTCGCCAAGTGCATCCCTCCCTTGAAGCTGGACGACATGGTGCTGGGACAGTACGTCGGTAATCCCGACGGAGAAGGGGATGCTAAGGAGGGTTATCTGGAGGACCCCACTGTCCCTAGAGGATCTGTCACGCCAACGTTCGCCTCGGCGGTCTTCAGGATTAACAATGAACGCTGGGACGGTACGTAGGTCATGGTTGAACATTGGCTAAGTCTCATTCTGTTCAAGTCTCAAGTCACTCTGTTCAAGACTCCAGTCATTCTGGTCAGGCCTCAGGCCACTCTGGTCTAGTCTTGAGTCACCCTGGTCAGGCCTTTGGTCACTCTGGTCAAGTCTCAAGTCACCCGGGTCAAGTCTCAAGTCACCGTGGTCAAGTCTCAAGTCACTGTGGTCAAGTCTCAAGTCACTCCGGTCAAGTTCCAAGTCACTGTGGTCAAGTCTCAAGTCACTCTGGTCAAGTCTCAAGTCACTCTGTTCGAGACTCCAGTCATTCTGGTCAGGCCTCAGGCCACTCTGGTCTAGTCTTGAGTCACCCTGGTCAGGCCTTTGGTCACTCTGGTCAAGTCTCAAGTCACCCTGGTCAAGTCTCAAGTCCCTCTGGTCAAGTCTCAAGTCACTGTGGTCAAGTCTCAAGTCACTCTGGTCAAGTCTCAAGTCACTCTGGTCAAATCTCAGGTCACTCTGGTCAAGTCCCAAGTCCCTCTGGTCAAGTCTCAAGTCACTCAGGTCAAGTCTCAAGTCACTCTGGTCAAGTCCCAAGTCACTTTGGTCAAGTCTCAAGTCACTCTGGTCAAGTCTCAAGTCACTGTGGTCAAGTCTCAAGTCACTCTGGTCAAGTCTCAAGTCACTCTGGTCAAGTCTCAAGTCACTCTGGTCAAATCTCAGGTCACTGTGGTCAAATCTCAAGTCCCTCTGGTCAAGTCTCAAGTCACTCAGGTCAAGTCTCAAGTCACTCTGGTCAAGTCCCAAGTCACTTTGGTCAAGTCTCAAGTCACTCTGGTCAAGTCTCAAGTCACTCTGGTCAAGTCTCAAGTCACTCTGGTCAAGTCCCAAGTCACTTTGGTCAAGTCTCAAGTCACTCTGGTCAAGTCTCAAGTCACTCTGGTCAAGTCTCAAGTCACTCTGGTCAATTCCCAAGTCACTTTGGTCAAGTCTCAAGTCACTCTGGTCAAGTCTCAAGTCACTCTGGTCAAGTCCCAAGTCATTCTGGTCAAGTCTCAGGTCACTGTGGTCAAGTCTCAAGTCACTGTGGTCAAGTCTCAAGTCACATCTGGTCAAGTCTCAAGTCAATGTGTTCAAGTCTCAACTTGACCACAGTACACAGTAATTGTCAAACCTATCGCAGTGAACCAATTTGCATCAAAAAGTTTTATCTTTATCCTTTTTATTTGTAGGTGTTCCATTTGTACTGAAATGTGGCAAAGCGCTTAACGAACGCAAGGCCGAAGTTCGAATCCAGTTCAAGGATGTTCCCGGTGATATCTTCGCCGGTGACTGTAAGCGCAATGAGCTGGTCATCCGCGTGCAGCCCAACGAGGCCGTCTACTGTAAGATGATGACCAAATCCCCGGGAATGTCTTTCGTTCCAAAAGAGACTGAGTTGGATCTCACCTATGGAGCCAGATACAAGGTTTTCTTTTACTCAGTTTTATTCATTAAAAAGTGTTTTTTTATGTTACCTTCATAAATACGTAAGACAGTTTGGCTGAGAGCCCATCACGTGGGTGGTTTTAAACGGTTGATTAAACACCGATTGGTTTTAAACCCTTTTTTTCCGGTGTCACATGAAATTTGGACTCCTTTGAATCTGCTCCCGTTTACCCTTTTATTGGTTGAACCCTCATAAGTGACCAGTCACTCTCCTATTACCTTCACTTAGGCATGCACAATACTACCAATGAGTCCGTATTTCATAGTCCTAAGTTCACACTGCATACCGGCACCACTGCATTCTGCACCACATTACGCAGGATGCGTCACACGCGCGCCAATCTTCATATAAGCAGATTTTTTTTAGTTAGTACTACTCCCGCGAGGCACGTTCCACAAACTAGTTAGAGGGGTGTGTCACAAAGCACAAAGTAAAATCGTTGAACAAAATTGTTGGAAATTTGTGAAAGTTTGACTTGTTTTGACATTTTGACCGACCAAGTAACATTATGAAACTGGGAGGCAAAGTGTAGTTAGGAAATCAATATGTGCTGGGCTGGCTTTAAACAAGTACTTGTAAATCCCGCTAGCGCTGATAATGGACCGAGCCAAAGGCGAGGGACATTATCTGTAACCAGGCCACAAGCCCGGTTTCATAATGTAACGTGGTTGGGACTCGAACCCATGACCTTCTGTGAAGATGTCTTTTCACCAACCACTATTAAAGCTTGCTGGGCGTTGGCGGGCTGGTTTCCATCTGATATCGCAGTGGGTGCTGCTATCAATGCCTTGTTGTGGAATTTGGAATCTGTGGTGGAATTTGGAATCTTATAATCTCTCCAATATCTTACCAGCTTTCCTTTGTCCACAATGCAGGATGTGAAGATGCCTGACGCCTACGAGCGCCTTATCCTGGATGTGTTCTGTGGACTCCAGATCCACTTTGTGCGCAGGTGAGTTCCAACGTTGATTATTCTTCGATGGAAGCCAAGCTTGAATAATTGAATACTAAAATAGTTTGAAAATGCACAGCTTTTTATTAAGCATAAGTGGGAAGAACACAATTTTTTGGGGGGGACCAAAATTTTTTCGTTCCCCAAAAAAGTGGGTCCAAAATTTGTCCATCCTAAATTTAATATGAAAAGCAAGGGGGGGGGGGGCACTATGACTCATCATGGCATTGGTGCATTGTGTTGTACACAGTGGCTGTTTTTTTTTGCGACGTCACTTTCAAACAAAAAAATGGGGGGTGGCACGGCCTCCATTGACGCCCCCTCACGGATCAGCCCTTACCAGTTATTAAAGGGAATGTACAACATTTGCTTTTGTTGCACTTTTCAGAAATAAATCGATTTGGAGGATTAGTATGTTATAGCAAATATTGTTAAACTGACTTGTTTCACGTTTTGGGCTTGTATATGCTGGAAAAACCAAGACAACAAATCATGTTCTTGTAGTCTTGTTCCCTGACCCTACTTAAGATAAAACGGAGAAATGTAAAGACTTTAGGGAATTGTAAGGTCAAAGAATCAGTCTAGCAGGCTTGTACCCCTTCACAAGTGTGTAATCAATTGCAAAGAAAATACGGAATAACTAAATATGAAAAATGAGGAGCAGTTTTTGAAAAAAGTCAGTTTTCTCCAACGCTGGTCGGCCGACCAGCGTTGGAAAAATACAGTTTTTCTTGAAAATGTCAGCACACCAGGAGCCACCATTTTACTGGTGCTTTAAGACTGTCAATCCCTAGCAATTCAGTAAGGTATTTCGTGATAATTTGATCATTTCTTTTTTGATGTTTGCAAATGTTGTATCTTCCCTTTAACAGGAACAAAAGTGGGTAGGAATTTCCAACCTATTTTCAACGTATTACATTTCCGACCAAATCCCATCTTGTATGTCTTGTCTTTTTTTGTCCCATTTCGTCTCCAGCGATGAGTTGAGAGAGGCTTGGCGCATCTTCACACCTGTTCTGAATGAGATTGAGAACAACAAACCCAAGCCCATTGAATACGTCTTTGGCAGGTAAGACACAACATGGACAGAAAAAGAGAATTGAGCCAATTGCATGGTCCTGTGTAATGGCTGTCTGAAGAGTTAGGCTAATTACTATAGCTAAAATAAGAAAATTGTGCTAACTGCAAGCTTATTTCATTATGAAACATTCTAAATGTTGCACTCGCATGAATATTTCTATATTTGCGTCATTGCTTTAAGCAAGTTCTACCTCTTAAAGGTATTGTACGATTCACATACAGATCCTTGTCAATTGATTGGTGGAACTCACATCACGTGACATTCGTTATTGCTCACATGCACACCGGGGCTCAGAAAGTCCCATTCGCCCATGGGGAATGGGAAATACTATTCAACAGATAGGATCATTGTTGTTCCATGATGCGGTATTTGTGTGCAAATGCATGCTAGTGTGCGCGTTCAGTAAGTCGGAAAGAACATTTGCCAAATCACCCACCCATTGTTGTTGCAAGAGATTTATAATCAGAATGTTATAGGCTGCCTCAGAGTCGGATACATTGTTCCAAAGAACCAGCGCTACAGAGTTGGGTTCAAACATTTTCGTGAAGGGACGGTTTGGAAGAGAGAAGTACATTTTCCACCAATTTTGTATTGAAATAAAAGTTTTAACATGTCAAATGACAAGGATCTATATGTCAGTTATATAAAACAAATATTGAGTGGCTTTCAATTGTGAAATGGGAGGAATATTATTGCTTTGTAAAATCTGGACTTTTCCAGTTCACTCGGCTTCGCCTCGTGAAATGAAAAAGTACAGATTTTACCTTGTGATAGTATTCCTCCCATTTCACTCTGAGCCACTCAATATTTGTATAACATTGCATGGCAGGTATCAGCCTTAAAGCTTTACCTTCCAATTAACCCTCCCATGCAAGCACACATATACATTCTGTGCAAACTTGCCCTTTTCAGTCAAAAGCAATCCCAGTGACCGTTTTTAAGGGATAAGAGCTCCCTGCTTATGTAAAGCAGGATTGACTGGCAGTGACTGTTCATGCAACTTGATACAGCTATGCTTAATGACTGCAGGTGATTGATAAGCCAGCTATGCCAACCACTCGCCTGTTTTTGTCTGTTGACCGAATTTGACTGGTCACAGTGCTTCAGTGCTTGAAATATGATCTGAATGCTGGTGACTAGCCTGTGAAAAAGGCATGGCTGGGGAAAGATTATCAATTGTTTGACTGTCTGTGAGTGTTCAGACAGCAGGAGGGTTAGTTAAAACAAAAACAAAAGCTGTTACTGCACAATTTCAACAATCTTGTCAATCGAATAAGCTACAGTATTTCAGTTTTGCGAAATTTCTCAGAGAGTGTGTTCCTTACAGTCTGCTGGATCATGGCTGCAAGACATCTCAAAGCCTTTGATTTTGCCAAAGCAGGACATATGACGAGAAGGGATATATAAATATTCAAAAATACATAATTGTCTGCGAGAAGTGAAACATTGATTTGTCATTTTTGTTCTAGCCGAGGCCCCCCAGAGGCAGACAAACTACTGGAAAAGAACAACTTCAAATTCACCGGAACGTACAAGTGGACCAACCCCAATCTGTAGAAAGTAGCCAGCCTGGAACGCTGACAACATCCTCAGTTTGTCGCTTAAAGACCTTCTCTTTCACCTCTTCGCCCTGTCATTTTCCAGGCCATGTAATCAGCCGAGGTGTAACAGTGGCTGGTTAGTATGGCCTCACCCACTATGTGACCTTCAGAGCCTAGGACGGCCGTTTTTAACCCACTTGTGGCACATCCAGGGCTTCGCCTCGGTGCTATGCCTCCCTTGGGTATTGAAAATGTCACATCCCACATCACGGCAGTCAACAGTTGTGAAATATTGCATTAGACTTGGGCTAGTAACCTTTTTGGTATTGAAAATGTCACATCCCACATCACGGCAGTCAACAGTTGTGAAATATTGCATTAGACTTGGGCTAGTAACCTTTTTGGTATTGAAAATGTCACATCCCACATCACGGCAGTCAACAGTTGTGAAATATTGCATTAGACTTGGGCTAGTAACCTTTTTGGTATTGAAAATGTCACATCCCACATCACGGCAGTCAACAGTTGTGAAATATTGCATTAGACTTGGGCTAGTAACCTTTTTGGTATTGAAAATGTCACATCCCACATCACGGCAGTCAACAGTTGTGAAATATTGCATTAGACTTGGGCTAGTAACCTTTTTGGTATTGAAAATGTCACATCCCACATCACGGCAGTCAACAGTTGTGAAATATTGCATTAGACTTGGGCTAGTAACCTTTTTGGTATTGAAAATGTCACATTCCACATCACAGCAGTCAACAGTTGTGAAATATTGCATTAGACTTGGGCTAGTAACCTTTTGGGTATTAAGAATGTCACATCCCACATCACGGCAGTCAACAGTTGTGAAATATTACATTAGACTTGGGCTAGTAACCTTTTTATACCAAGCTTGTCGGGTTTTTTTGTAGTTAAATTTATGCACTTTCTCCGTGGAATTGGTCCGTTTTATCTTTTTTTTCTGTCAGGGAAAAACTAGCATTCTTGTTTCTGTCTTCATATTTTTGAAGTGAAAAAAAAAAGTTATATACTGTAGTGTAAAAATGTCCTTTCTATTTTCGCCTTTTAGAAGGTAGAGGCATATAGTTATTTTACAAGTTCAACTTGCTGCACTGGGTTTATTTTAGCCCTGGTACCACGGTAAGGCGTTTTCTTAACAGTAGTCATCATTGAGAGTTTGTGGGAGAATATGGTAACATGTTTTGTCGGTGCATTTTGTATTTTTTATAATATGAGTCAGCTGAACACAAAAAATTGCTTTTATTAAATGTTTGTAAGAGTACGCAGATGTTTTCTTTACCCATCAGTAACCGTACGCATATCTTGGAATTTTTTTCCAAAACCAGCCGTAACAAAATGTAGCCTTGAGTATCTCCCGTTGTCCAACGGAATCCTCTCAGTAACCGACGTCTGATGTGAGTTTTGCAAAAATTTGTGCGACCTCACGCGCCAGCCAATTGGAGTCTACATTAGAAAATGTGACATCATTTTGATCAGAAATGTAGACTAAGCTGTTGATTGGTCAATTCGGGCGATGCACAATGCAGTGCGCCACCAGGAATTCGCCACGGAGAGTTCATTTTTCCCAGTGCATTGTGGGAGATGGTTGACAAATTCGCAGCGCGTGACATTTGAATTGTTAGATTTTCCGGTCAGTCCTTTCGTAACTGTCTGATTCGAGGATCTGTTTACCCTTTTCTTTTGTTCTTATCATTATGGTGTTTTTTTATAAGGTGGCAGAACGCTTTGCCCCAATCTATAACATATTAACTCAAGTTGTCTACTGACACTCATTCAAATGGGCAATGTTTTGTCGACCGTAAACTTGAAAAATTGACTCTCTATGGCAAACACTTGCATTGTGACTCGCCCGAATTGGGCTGAGATGTTTTTGTAATACAACAACGGCATTTACCAAAGACCCGATAGAAGGCGCCCGCTGAATGGTCAGTATCGCGAGGTCGAGATGCAGTTTTGTTTTGCATAATTCACTCGCCGAACAGCAAGGGGATTTTCCACAGACTAGGGAAACGTTTGGACCAAACAAAATATGTTTAAGGCAGTTTTTTGTTCAGTTGTATTTTTGTGAGTTTACTGTACATTTTCCATCCTCATAGGGCATTTATTTGTGATTTTGTTTCCATTGTTTGCCCTCTAAACGGAATGAATTAAAAAAATAATACTTGTGGTAGATAGACTTTTACTTGAAAATATATCTTTTCTTCGTACGTGCAGATGTTCTTTATACCATGTATAATGGAGACTGCATTACGAGTGGAGGAAACAGAAAAGATTTTTGAATTTAAATTAAAAACAAATGTTTTATAGATGTTTACAAAGTATTTTTTATACCTTAAGTAACTGATGTATATGTTTGTAAGACTTGAAATTGCTTCAGGAAAAGTGCACTAAAACAATCTGTGCTTATATTACACGTTTTAATTTTGAACTTGTTAGTTTTTCCTCGTTAAAGCTTATATTAATAGCCAAACTTTATTTAGATAAGTTTGAGAAACTGGTTTGAAACTGTTAAAAAAATTCAACACTCCTAGGAGTCTACTTTCAGCTGCTTGGTTTTTTGATGGATATTTAAAAATTGGCAATAAAAAGCAATCAAAAATGTCAAATGTTAAATAAAAGAATTGCAAAATCTTCAATTATTTTATTTCAAAAGCATTGTTATAACTTAAGCAGTAACGGTTGACTTAAAAAAATGAAGTAAATTTGGTTTTTGATAAACTCTGCATTTTACCTTTTGTTTGATCTGGTTAGATTCCAAAATTTGAAACATGGAACAGTTGTTTATCACTTTCTACTAGACTTTGTCTTTAATCTCTGGAGTTGCTCAAAACTGTGCAAAAAAAGTGATCTAAATCTAATTTTCAGATGCTGAAAATAAAAGAAAATAGGCAGTTATTGAAAGTGTGACACATTGTAGATTTTTGAAGACATATTTAATCTCTGCCCCCCCCCCCTTTCCCGATGTGGGGTTATTTGCATGGAAGTAGAGTTCTCCAACAGAAAATGAAATGTTACATTAGATACAGAGTTTGCCAAAAAAGTACAACATTCAGCAAACAGATAATTCAAACTGTTTAATGTCACCAACTTCAATGCCGATTCGATCCCTAATCAACGCTTAACCCAGACTCGGCATGTCCAGGTGAGAGTGGCCCAAGTCAAATTTACACCCTTCACTTAATTGATTGTATTTCTGGATCTAGGGACCCAAATGGAACGGGGTAAAAAGAGGGGATTGAGAAACAGTCGGGCTTTGATAAACATGTAATTTCATTGAAGAAAAAAGAGTGAAAAGTGACAAACCACCCAAAACCAGGCTCAAGAAAACCTGCTCTACATTTAAAGGGCCGATACAAAGGAATTTGTTGCAATGCTATCCTTGAAAATGCACTTTTATGTGCCATGTAACCTTATTTTCAAGTTTCATTTTCGCCAGTTTGAAGGGCATTTTGGTGCCGTTGTGGTTTTTATGCTAATGCAAATTCAGTATTCATGAGCAAAAGCGTTTTGAGGCAGAAACCTCAATGTTACAGCTCTTTCAACACAAATAGTTCCTAGAATTTTGTGATTTTTCAGTGTCATACATTTTCTTCTCTTTGGTGAGTTGTCGTTGTGTAGTAAGTCAATGAGCAACCCTTTGTCAGTATTGTTTTCAAATGAGCAAATATTTGAGTTCACAATTTGAACAGAAAACCCGTAAACGGAAGTGTCTTCCTGAAATGACATCACAGCAACAGCGCCCTCAGTTGTCCGGAAAAGCATGGAAAATGTTTAAAGAAATCCACTGTTCAATCAATTTTACCAAAAAGGGAATATGTCAAATGGTTTTCATATGTTTAAGAGCAGAAAGTTGCACAAAATGAAAAATTCATTGCACGGGCCCTTTAAAACAAACTAACCACAATAATCACAGGATCACATGGGAGACACTTTCTTTTGAAATATATGATTTATTCTCTTTCTTTTCCAAAAAGTGACAATTGATATTTCGGCAGGGGACAAGCCAGTGCGCATTACATGCAAGTGCATCTCTCTACAAAAAAAATCAACAAGTGTGAAATATAGCTGGCTGAGAACTGTGGAATTTCTCCGATGTTTAACACAGACTTAATTGTCAAGATGGTGAAAATTCTCAAGGCAAGGCAATGAATTTAACTTTACAATCAACATGATGGCTCTTCTTAATTCAAAGTCTACTTCACAGGATTTTAAAGAATACTTTCTTCAATTTGTGACCTTTTAAAGAATGTTCAACAGTTAAAATTGAAATACTGAAGGTGTACATAAAAGTGGTGAAATACAATTCTAATCTTTAAAACTGTTCAGACACAATAGTCAACCAATTCGAATTCATAAATTGGAGCCTAAGTTAGACCCTCTCACCGATGGAATGCTAACTTTTTTGACTTTTGAGTTAAAACATTGTTCAGTCCATCATCATGCTTACATATGTGAGAATAAACAGATAACTGAGGTACCAGTCATTCGCTTGAACAAAAATAAACTGTAGCAATGCTTCCGAACTGAATTTACCAGTAACACCCTATTAATACTACAAAACACCTTCTGGGGGTTTATCACACAAAATACTTTGGTGCAACATTAAAATGATTCCCAAGGTGTTCCATAAGAGAGCTACAATGCACATAAGTCATATGATACATGGGTCGTTCCATAAATTTGAGGTCCAAATTACGACATTTCTTTTGAGTGTGTTGCGCCTAATCTTTGTAATTTGCCATGAGGTACCATTAACATTGACTGCTAACTTTTTTGTCTGGCAAGTACATTGCTTTACATAGAATGCCATGGTACAGTGGAATACTGTGTTTGACTCATGTACAATGGTGCGTGGGTTCGCACCCTGCCAGGATCATGGTGTTTGTGCCCTTGGGCAAGACACTCAACTACAATTGCCTCTCTCCACCCAGGAGTATAAAGGGGTACCTCTGAGGGTAGAGGACAGAGTGTGTGCTGATAAGTGATATCGGCTGCCGCGTGGTCTCGTGGCCTAATCATGATGTAAAGCGCTTTGAGTGCTATATAAGCATTACAGTTATTATCATTATTACATAATCACTCTTGGACTCTATAGAAGGCATTAAAGAAGTGTCTTGAATTTTCAAAAATCTTATATCAGATGTAACAGTGACACACTTACAAAATGGACACCAAATTTACGGCGTGACCCACATGTTTTACACCCTCTTTTGTCCTATACACAGGTATGTCACTACACGCCCATTCACCAAATACAAATACTGCTAATACTTTCTTTGGATGAAATTTTACGAGTAGACTAGCAACAAATCATTTTAACCCCTGACCTTTTGTTAACATGATGTTGCACATTATAGCACTTTTTTCAAGCATGGTCCAATATAATATACCACGTCAGGCTCAATATTATACCAGTCCTGTTATGTAATATAAAAAAATATGTTTTCATTGACACTTTAGAATATATTAGAGACTTGATTTTTGTTGCTTTTCAGGTAAAATGTGATTGTAAATCCAAACTTGCTGGCCTTATGCACTTTTGAAAATTTCAATTCCGCAGAATTTTAATAAAATGAACTTTAACCTTTATTTTCTTTTAAATAATAAACTCATTGCCAAGTACTTTACCTCAAACCCAAACCCGATGAAACAAATATGTTTCTTATAACATATTGCTAACTTTGTCAGATTTCAAATGTATATACTGTGTGGCGCAGAATCGTATTTCTTGAATTGTTCGCACAAAATCCTGCAAAGTATCATATCATATCAACTAAAATTTCACATTTTTGGTATATTTGAAAACAACTAAAATTTAACTTAAAAGTTTGCCGGAATGGTTGCAAGTTGCCAAATTTACAAATAAAAGAAATGTCTCTATAACCTGAGTCTACGTAAATATCACACTAAAAAACCACAGAATACAATAAAATGTATCATCCACACAACTACGACATAAAAAACAAAACTTTATAAATTAAGTCCGATCACCAAAGCTCCAAAAAGTATGTGACCAGAATGGTTGCTTCTCAAAGCAATTCAAAGATTTTTCTACAAATTTCAGATTGTCATCAAGAGAAATCAAGAGAAATACATGTAACAAGCTTTCCAATGCTATGTAATGCACGGTACCTACATTGTAGGTACGACCTAACTGATGTTTTTGATATTTTGAGAACATGATTAGACTCCATAAAAAAAGAAGTTGTGACTTTAAAAATAAAAAATGCTGTCATATATTGCCTCAATAACAGGATTTGTAATTGTTTGATGAAAACAACAAAATCTAGTACACGGTAGAAGAAACGTATAATAATTAAGGGAATGAACATGTGATTGGCCGGTAAACAGGCTAGGGACCTCTGGACGCCAATTATGGCCCCGAGCCAAAGACGAGGGCCATTATCAGTGACCAGGCCCCCTAGCCAGTTACCGGCCAACACTTAGTCCCATTCATAAATTTGCTTTCAGTCAAAAAGTCAAAACAAGTACAAAATTGTAAATTTCCAATGAATTTGTTCAACGATTTTACTTCATGTTTAGTGAAACACCCCTCTAACCATGTTTTTATGGTATGTGCCTCGCGCGAGTAGTACTAAAAATCTCCTTACATGGAGACTGACGTGCAAGTGGCGTGTACTGCAGTGATGTGGCGCAGAATGCAGCGGTGCCGAAAAAAAGTGTTTAAAACCAGTCAATGGTTTATCAACCGTTTAAAACCCACCCACGTGACGGGCTCTCGACCAATAGGAATGGGTTAACTGTTTCAGGCATATGAATGTCCAATCAAATGAAACAACATTCAAATTAATTCCTGTAGGAGCATGTCACATCATATTCAACTTGATAGCGAAAAGTTTTACCCTGTTGAGCCTGATGCACGAATACAAGTTTCAAGCCCTCTTTTCACCTATTTGTGGTTGATTTGAATAAGGAACAAACTATTAGTACTTGCACTGATAATAGACTGGAGGTAAATGCAGCACAGGGAAATCTCAGCATGCTACGCTCACAAAGCCCATCAATCCACGACTCCATGACAGCGAAATCAATGTAGTGTAATCTTTAAGTAAACATTATATCTATACAATAAAATATATCATCTAAAAAGTACTGCACATATAACTGTTGCCACAATTTATAGCCTTGTCAAGGTATTCAAATTCGTCGATAGTGTCCGTGACGGTATCTGGCCGCTCACGTTAACACTAGCTGTGCACTACATGCATACATACACTGTACGTACAGAGCATGAACAGCGACCTAACGCGCCTACAAAATATGCAAATCAGTTGGGGAAGAATGAACGTCTTGGCACAACAGATCATGTTGGCTTATCATTTATCTATTTTGTTGCTTGATTGCCAGCAACATGTAGTGAATTCCTCCTTTTTGTATTAAATGGTCAAAAGTATGCGACTGCTATGTGGCAAATAAAAGAGTTTGTTTCATGCAAAAGACGCATGTGTTTCTTTTCTTTTCCTTAAAGTGGGCTATTATGTAACAGTTGTATAAAACGTGAAGCGCTATCACGCAGACACAGACACTCCATTTTACTCCCAGAGACGACAACTGCAGTGATCCCAGAGACTTTTTGACAAACTGTAAATTCAGTTTAATCTTCGACTCTTTGGGCTCGGATATTGGCCAGGTGGCGTTTTCCCGCTCAGAGTGAATGGGTCCTACCTGAAGCCTGGGCAGTTGCGAGCAAGTCTTCTAGTAATTTGGTAAGCCTCGGCAGTTGCGAGCAAGTCTTCTAGTAATTTGGTAAGCCTCCACAGTTGCAAGCAAGTCTTCTAGTAATTTGGTAAGCCTGGGCAGTTGCGAGCAAGTCTTCTAGTAATTTGGTAAGCCTCGGCAGTTACGAGCAAGTCTTCTAGTGATTTGGTAAGCTGCGGCAGCTGTGAACAAGTCTTCTAGTGACTAAGTCAGCCTCGGCAGTAGCGAGTAAGTCTTCTAGTGATTTGGTAAGCCTCCGCAGTTGCGAGCAAGTCTTCTATTAATTTGGTAAGCCTCGGCAGCTGTGAACAAGTCTTCTAGTGACCAAGTCAGCCTGGGCAGTTGCGAGCAAGTCTTCTAGTGATTTGGTAAGCCTCGGCAGTTGCGAGCAGGTCTTCTAGTAAATTGGTAAGCCTGGGCAGTTGCAAGCAAGTCTTCTAGTAATTTGGTAAGCCTCGGCAGTTGCGAGCAAGTCTTCTAGAAATTTTGTAAGCCTCGGCAGTTGCGAGCAAGTCTTCTATTAATTTGGTAAGCCTGGGCAGTTGCGAGCAAGTCTTCTATTAATTTGGTAAGCCTCGGCAGCTGTGAACAAGTCTTCTAGTGACTAAGTCAGCCTGGGCAGTTGCGAGCAAGTCTTCTAGTGATTTGGTAAGCCTCGGCAGTTGCGAGCAAGTCTTCTAGTAATTTGGTAAGCCTGGGCAGTTGCAAGCAAGTCTTCTAGTAATTTGGTAAGCCTCGGCAGTTGCGAGCAAGTCTTCTAGAAATTTGGTAAGCCTCGGCAGTTGCAAGCAAGTCTTCTATTAATTTGGTAAGCCTGGGCAGTTGCAAGCAAGTCTTCTAGTGATTTGGTAAGCCTCGGCAGTTGCGAGCAAGTCTTCTAGTAATTTGGTAAGCCTCGGCAGTTGCGAGCAAGTCTTCTAGTGATTTGGTAAGCCTGGGCAGTTGCGAGCAAGTCTTCTAGTGATTTGGTAAGCCTCGGCAGTTGCGAGCAAGTCTTCTAGTAATTTGGTAAGCCTCAGCAGCTGCAAGCAAGTCTTCTAGTAATTTGGAAAGCCTCGGCAGTTGCAAGCAAGTCTTCTATTAATTTGGTAAGCCTCGGCAGTTGTGAGCAAGTCTTCTAGTGATTTGGTAAGCCTCGGCAGTTGCGAGCAAGTCTTCTAGTAATTTGGTAAGCCTGGGCAGTTGCAAGCAAGTCTTCTAGTAATTTGGTAAGCCTCGGCAGTTGCGAGCAAGTCTTCTAGAAATTTGGTAAGCCTCGGCAGTTGCAAGCAAGTCTTCTATTAATTTGGTAAGCCTGGGCAGTTGCGAGCAAGTCTTCTAGTGATTTGGTAAGCCTCGGCAGTTGCGAGCAAGTCTTCTAGTAATTTGGTAAGCCTGGGCAGTTGCAAGCAAGTCTTCTAGTAATTTGGTAAGCCTTGGCAGTTGCGAGCAAGTCTTCTAGTAATTTGGTAAGCCTCGGCAGTTACAAGCAAGTCTACTAGTAATTTGGTAAGCCTGGGCAGTTGCAAGCAAGTCTTCTAGTAATTTGGTAAGCCTTGGCAGTTGCAAGCAAGTCTTCTAGTAATTTGGTAAGCCTCGGCAGTTACAAGCAAGTCTACTAGTAATTTGGTAAGCCTCCGCAGTTGCGAGCAAGTCTTCTAGTGATTTGGTAAGCCTCGGCAGTTGCAAGCAAGTCTTCTAGTGATTTGGTAAGCCTCGGCAGTTGCAAGCAAGTCTTCTAGTAATTTGGTAAGCCTGGGCAGTCGCGAGCAAGTCTTCTAGTAATTTGGTAAGCCTCGGCAGTTGCAAACAAGTCTTCTAGTAATTTGGTAAGCCTCGGCAGTTGCGAGCAAGTCTTCTGGTAATTTGGTAAGCCTCGGCAGTTGCGAGCAAGTCTTCTAGTAATTTGCTAAGCCTCGGCAGTTGCAAACAAGTCTTCTAGTAATTTGGTAAGCCTCGGCAGTCGCGAGCAAGTCTTCTAGTAATTTGGTAAGCCTCGGCAGTTGCGAGCAAGTCTTCTGGTAATTTGCTAAGCCTCGGCAGTTGCAAGCAAGTCTTCTAGTAATTTGGTAAGCCTCGGCAGTTGCGAGCAAGTCTTCTAGTAATTTGGTAAGCCTCCGCAGTTGCGAGCAAGTCTCCTAGTGATTTGGTAAGCCTCCGCAGTTGCGAGCAAGTCTTTTAGTAATTTGGTAAGCCTGGGCAGTCGCGAGCAAGTCTTCTAGTAATTTGGTAAGCCTCGGCAGTTGCGAGCAAGTCTTCTAATGATTTGGTAAACCTCCGCAGTTGCGAGCAAGTCTTCTAGTAATTTGGTAAGCCTGGGCAGTCGCGAGCAAGTCTTCTAGTAATTTGGTAAGCCTCGGCAGTTGCGAGCAAGTCTTCTAATGATTTGGTAAACCTCCGCAGTTGCGAGCAAGTCTTCTAGTAATTTGGTAAGCCTGGGCAGTTGCGAGCAAGTCTTCTAGTAATTTGGTAAGCCTCGGCAGTTGCAAGCAAGTCTTCTAGTGATTTGGTAAGCCTCAGCAGTTGCGAGCAAGTCTTCTAGTAATTTGGTAAACCTGGGCAGTTGCAAGCAAGTCTTCTAGTAATTTGGTAAGCCTCGGCAGTTGCGAGCAAGTCTTCTAGTAATTTGGTAAGCCTCGGCAGTTGCCAGCAAGTTTCTAGTAATTTGGTAAGCCTCGGCAGTTGCAAGCAAGTCTTCTAGTAATTTGGTAAGCCTCGGCAGTTGCCAGCAAGTTCTAGTAATTTGGTAAGCCTCGGCAGTTGCAAGCAAGTCTTCTAGTAATTTGGAAAGCCTTGGCAGCTGTGAACAAGTCTTCTAGTAATTTGGTAAGCCTCTGCAGTTGTGAGCAAGTCTTCTAGTAATTTGGTAAGCCTCAGCAGTTGCGAGCAAGTCTTCTAGTAATTTGGTAAGCCTCAGCAGTTGTGAGCAAGTCTTCTAGTAATTTGGTAAGCCTCAGCAGTTACTAGCAAGTCTTCTAGTAATTTGGTAAGCCTCGGCAGTTGCGAGCAAGTCTTCTGGTAATTTGGTAAGCCTCGGCAGTTGCGAGCAAGTCTTCTAGTAATTTGCTAAGCCTCGGCAGTTGCAAACAAGTCTTCTAGTAATTTGGTAAGCCTCGGCAGTTGCGAGCAAGTCTTCTAGTAATTTGATAAGCCTCGGCAGTTGTGAGCAAGTCTTCTAGTAATTTGATAAGCCTCAGCAGTTGCAAGCAAGTCTTCTAGTAATTTGCTAAGCCTCGGCAGTTGCGAGCAACTCTTCTAGTAATTTTGTAAGCCTCGGCAGTTGCGAGCAAGTCTTCTAGTGATTTGGTAAGCCTCAGCAGTAGCGAGCAAGCCTTTTATTAATTTGGTAAGCATTGGCAGTTGCGAGCAACTTTTTTTTTCCTATAAATCCTGGACAGTAACTGGCCAACCTTTCCACTCAAAACCTCGGCAGTTGCTTGGTAAAAGTATTTTAAATGATATAACCGTACCACAAAAAAAACCAACCTCACATGCGAATACAGATGAGATTATTCTTCAGTACTTGGTTATAGACGCTCATAATGTTTACATGGATAGAGAGCAGGATAGTGTGGCTACATTCTCCAACAGGTTTGGAGTCTGCAGACCAAATATAAATGGAAATGAATCCAGTGACAAAATAAAGAAAAAGTTGTTCCAAGGTGTTCGTTCTTCCCCAACAAATTTGCATTTTGTAGCAGCTTGAGGTCGCTGTCCGTGTATGTACATGTGTGCATAGCGTGCTGCTAGTGTGTATGCTTTATAACGACCAAATACACCTTGACCAAGGCTACAATAAATAAGGTGCTGATAAGAGCACATAACTGTGACAACATTGAAAGTTGGCTGGCGATTGTGCCGGGGCGAGGCTTTGGTGCAAGAAAGAGTTGATATCTTCAACTGTTAATTATCAAGGTGACCTCCTGAGATCTGCAAAATGGTCTTCATCTCCAGGCTGACTTGTTCTTGGTCCGGTTTCGGGACATGCAGCAGGAGGCATTCAAGGATTTCACGTCTTCTCGGCCGTAGGCAAAAATCTTGATGAGTTGGCAGTGAACGCTGATGGGAAAAGAGAATACCGAAAGCTTACTTCTGGTTTTTTTTTTACCATCTTATTGGCAAGCCAATTTTCACAACAAAATGTAAAACCTTTTTAAACTCTGCAGGTCAAGTGAAAAGATGTAAAGCGTTCAAAGTAACCGAGTCAAAGAGAGAGTCACTGCACAAAAGACACCACGGTGGGCAAGCAGACTTTCCCTAGACAAAGGTAGAGTGGATTTTTTGGCACCATGTCCCCCCCCCCCCCAAAAAAAAAGAAATTTCAAAAACACCAGTGGGTAAACACCTAGGCACACTATGGCAAAAAAAATTGTTGTATTGCCCACACATGAAAAATATAAGGGGGAAGGTTAGTCGGGGACTTTGGGGGGGGGGGATGTTTACATAGTTCACATTAGGCCTACCCTTTCTTCTATTCTATTCGGTTACCAAATCCCCTCTACCAACGTACACGAAATGTTTAGGCTATAAAATGCGATAAAATGTACAGTGGATTTACACATGTATATAATACATGCAGGACATCACATCACATGCCCCAAGCCTTAGCTTTAGTGACAAGTATACAAATATTGAGTGGCTCAGAGTGAAATGGGAGGAATATTATCGGCAGGTAAAATCTGGACTTTTCCATTTCACGAGTCGAGGCAAAGCCGAGTGATCTGGAAAATTCCAGATTTTGCCGAGCCATAATATTCCTCCCATTTCACAATTTCAAGCCACTCAATATTTGTTTGATATAACTGACACATAGATCCTTGTCATTTGTCATATTTGAACTTTTATTTCAATACAACATTGGTGGAAAATGTGTTTCTCTCTTCCAAACCACCTCTTCACGAAAATGTTTGAACCCAACTCTGTAGCGCTGGCTCTTTGGAACAATGTATCCGACTCTGTAGCAGCGAATAACATACTGATTATAAATCTCTTGCAACAACAATGGGTGGGTGATTTGGCAAATGGTCTGCTCAACTTACTGAACGTTGATGTCAGGAATATCACCAACTTCCCCGTCCAGGTTCCAAGTACTGGTGTTGCTGTCGCCCGTTGCCTGGTACCTCGATTGCCGCTGTTTGACCAGCGATGTATTTGAGGTGGACTCTCCGGCCGGGTTACCGGCTGATTTCAGGTCCTGGCTCGTCAAGGACTTGAATGTGAATTCCTTGACGCGGTGCACTTCAACAAAGTCAAAGTTGAACTGAGGGAGAAAAAAAAATGAGGGGAAAAAAAAGGAAAAGCTTTTAAATGAAATTTATCATTTGGCAGTGTTTTCTATAATACAAAGTTGATCCCAGATTGTTTCTGACCATCTAGAGGTTTAGTTTTGATAATCTTGTCAAAAAATGGCTCCCCTAAAAAAGTGACTACATTTTTCAAATTTCTCTGAAACGTCCACGTTCAGTTTGCAGAAACTGATCGGATTATGTTTAAAGGTAGTGCACAAAATTTACAGTTGTTATAATTGACAATGCATGCTGTTCCACTGGCCTGTTTCATTTTGTGTGTCCATATGTGATAGAAAAACAAAACAAAAAGTACTGTTTGTATTCAACCCTCAAATTCCAGCTTGCTATGTTGCAGATGAAATCGGGTGGATACCTTTGTTCCCCAATATCTATGTTCCCTAATACCTATGTTCCCCAACCCTAACACTAACCCTAACCCTAACCCTAACCCTAAGGATTTCGGGGAACATAAAAATTAGGGAACATAGGTATCGGGGAATATCGGGTAGACCCCGATGAAATCTACATGCCTGTGTGTGTCTGTGTAAGTAGTAAGTAAAGTCTGTCCCGAGCCAATGTGGCTCATCAGGCCGGCGTTTATCTCCGGTTTCAGTAGCATGAAACGACTGAGAATATTTCTACTCCCCCTGGATTGGATGCTAGTCCATCGCAGGTTACTCCCCAGCTAATGCCGGTACCCGTTTATACTCCTGGGTGGAGAGGGGCAAGTGGGGGTGAAGTGCCTTGCCCTATGACCAGCGGCTGGATTCGAACCCCGGACCCTCTGATCATGAGTCACGAACCCTAACCTAGTAACTAGGCCACACACTCCCCAGCGGGGGGAAAAGTACATACATGTAACCGCATATTAAGTGAGCGTATGCATTAGAGAAACGTACTTGAATATAAAAGCCAGGTGCCATGATTTCACAGGATAAAAACACTATTATTTATGTTCGAAATTAGCTCGATCTGAATTATCTCGGAAGCTGTGGGCCAACAAATTTGTGTTCATGCATGAGTCATGTTATTGTGCCATGTAATTTCTGGAAGGAGTAGTGTTTGGATTAAAAAAAAAAATTCAGATGTTTGACCCCAGTGACCCCTGATGACCTTTGACCCCAGTTTGGTCATGTGACATGTTGGGGCTGGGCTACTGATACTTTTGACAAAGTTTGATTGAAATTGGTCAAAATATGTTGGAGCAATAGACAATGTCAACGTTTGTTACCAACTAACGGACTAACAGAGAGACATGAAGACTTGTTGAGCTGCTATCCCGCGGCTAAAAAGTAAGCTGTTTCATATTATTCTGACAAACCTTTGTATTTTTGCAAATGCTGATTTGATTGGATCTGATTTGAATCACTGTGATCTGATTTGATTTGATGTTGTCCACTGCCTCTAAGACCAATCAGTGTCAGAATCACTCACATGATTTCCTGAGTTCCCAAGCCGAATGAGGTGTCGGAGGAAATTGAACCGCGAGCACTTGTGGACTAGCAGCAAGTCGAGGCATCCGTTGCCGAGGTGCGATGAGGGCGCTATACCGTTGGGAGCCAGTCGGTTGCAGCCGCTTACCAGGGCGGCGTTGACTGCGCAGAAACTGCCTGTCACTTTCTTCCAACTCCCGTTGTTTTCCTTGACTGGAAAAAAAAATACGTATTTCCAAAAACCTCATGTTTTATTGCAAATAATGGCTTTTAAAATTATAAACATTGGCTTTTAAAATTATAAAACACTTTTGATCAAATCATCCAACTTTTAAATAGAAGTTTGACAGAAATCACAACCAAACCGCAGTATACAAATATTGAGTGGCGCAGCATGGAATGGGAGGAATATTATCGCTCGGTAAAATCTGGACCTTTCCATTTCACGAGGCGAAGCCGAGTGAACTGGAAAAGTCCAGATTTTACCGAGCGATAATATTCCTCCCATTTCACAACTTAAAGCCACTCAATATTTGTTTTATATAACTGACATATAGATCCTTGTCATTTGATATATTTGAACTGTTATTTCAATACAAAACTGGAGGAAAATGTATTTCTCTCTTCCAAACCACCCCTTCACAAAAATGTTTGAACCCAACGCTGTAGCGCTGGCTCTTTGGAACAATACGCGCTACGGGCAACGCTGAACGCGCACACCAGCATGCATTTGCACATAAATACCGCGTCATGATCCTAACTGTTCAATAGTATTTCCCATTCCCCATGGGCGGATAGTACTTTTTGAGCCGCGGCGTGAATGGGAGCAATAACGAATGTCATGTGATGTGAGTTCCACCAATCAAATGACAAGGATCTGTGTGTCGGTTATATAATGAGACATATTTAATGAGTAATAAAGGGTTCTGCGCACTTTATGAAAACACAATTCACTGGGTTTTTCCTGATATTTCCCTGACAAATGTCAAAAATTCCCTGAGAAATATCTGCAGTTTAACGAGGTTGTCGGAAAGTCAAGAGGTGGTTGCAGCAAAGCAACTAAGATACTGATAACACACAGGCATGTTGACAAGCGATGGCCTGCCTTCTCCTCTAATAGCCATCCTTTCCTCACCATATGCAACAGAGATGGCATTCGCCAAACTGTCAACAAAAAAACTTTCCCTCCTGGGTCACTGTTAAATTCCCAGTTTTATTTCCTGAGTTTTGGTGTTTTTCCCATATTCCCTGATTTTTCCCTGACTGGGAAAATGGAAACTCATTTTCGTTTCCCCTGATTTCCAGAGTGGCTGGGAACTTGTAATCTTTCTGAAATGTACTCAAATCAAAGGGAAATTTACAGGCATTTGCAATGTTCTCAGGCATTTTCTCTGCAACCTTTTGTAAATCTACTGGGGAAACTTGACACAGATAATAATAATAATAATAATAACTGTATTTATATAGCGCTTTTTGCCAGAGGATACAAAGCGCTGGGGAGAATGCAACCAAAGCCAGGTAAATGAAGTACATGTATGTGAACATTATGAGACCCATTATGTAGCACCTTTTTGCTAGGTGCTGCGGCGCATAATTGCTGCCACTGCCAGAAACACCGGGGCAAACCCCTCCTCTTAGCAACAAGTGTTACTGGGTTCTTTAACGTGCATTACACAACACACAGGACCTACGGCTTTACGTCTCATCCGAAGGACGGAGCAATAATGGTAAAGTGCCTTGCTCAGGAGCGCAAGCACCATGTTCCCACGGTCCGGATTCGAACCCATGTACTACGGCACACGAGTCAAACACCGTAACCATTGGACCACAGCACCCCATTTGCAATGTTCTCAGGCATTTTCTCTGCAACCTTTTGTAAATCTACTGGGGAAACATGACACGGAGAGCATAAATTATTTTGTAGTACTGGAAAATTGCACCAATGCATTTTCACATTAGACAGAATGGGCATTTTCCTGATTCAGGTATATTCATTTTTTGAAGAATAACAAACTCAGAAACTGAGCAACTGATAACAAAAACAAATTCTTTGCCTTTATTTAATGTACCTAGGGATTTGTTGTCATCCTGTAAGTCGGGTCCACCCGTGCTGCTATCGAGACACTCAAACACATCGCTGGTTTGGGAATCTGATCGTCGAAGACAAACGGCACACCTACAATGACAAGACATGGCAATCTATTCAATTCGGGCAATTCACAATGCAGTGCGCCACCAAGAGTTTGCCATGGAGAGTCCATTTTTCAAGCTTACGGTCAACAAAACATGGCCCATTTGAATGAGTGTCAGTAGACAACTTGAGCTAATTTGTTATAGACTGGGGCATAGCGTTCTGCCACCTTACAAAAAACACCATATTGATAAAAAGAAAAGAAAAGGGCAAACAGATACTCGAATCATACGCTTACAAAACTACTAACCGGAAAAACGAACAATTTCAAATGTCCCGCGCTGCAAATTTGTCGACCATCTCCCACAATGCACTGGGAAAAATGAACTCTCTGTGGCAAACTCTTGGTGGCGCACTGTATTGTGAATTGCCCGAATTGATTCAGAAACAGTATTCAAGTATCTGGTCTCCCCAATGGGCTAGATGGATCTACCCAGCTACTGGGTTATCAACAATATCGCAATGCCAGGCTCACAAGTGGCAGTCAGTCAGTGTGTGTACTTTGCACCACAAATGGCAGCAAACCCCTGCACAGTCGAGTGTCGCCCTCCCACCGTGGACGTCCTATTGTCCCTCTTTTGTTTGTACCCTAACTTTTTAGAAAGACTCCCATATATTTTGTGCATGATCCAAAACACGGATGTATGCTGGGAATCGCGGACGGTATTGTTCTCTTTTGTTCTACATCATTTTTCGTCCTGAACACGCCCATTTGTACAGTGTGTCATAATCCCTTTTCGCACTAGACAAATCTCGGGGTTGACGCAGGGTTGACGCAGGGTTGACAACATGCATCGTTTCACACTTGAAGAATTTCAACCCTGCGTCAACCCAGCATCAACACTGAGATTTATTTTGCTCGGGGTTGAACTCAACCCTGCTCCAGACCAGGGTTGAGATTTTCAACCCGGGTTGAAATTCTTGCCAGGGTTCGAAACAGTAGTAACTGAGCATGATAAGCTTGATTTGCATGAAACAAGTGTGAAACGATGCGGGGTTGAACCACTGATCTCTATATAAAGACTGGATAGCTAATAAAGAGCCGCACAATGTACGAATTTGACGCCATATTGGTGAGACCGGCTGGTGATCTATAAAGGACAAGTTGCCGTCTTTATAGACATCATGATTTCTTTTGTAACGTCGCGGCTCACTTGACTTATATTTTGGCCACCACCACTGACCAACTGACCAAGGTTTACTACAATTTTTCTAACGTCGTGGTTACCTTTAAAATGCCGCAAATCACTTTTTCGGCGTTTTTGAAATAATAATCACTACGGAAATGTGTCCTTTTTAGAACATCATAATATGTGTACGTGACCAAAATGCGCGTCAACTGTTGATACAACGCGCGCGTATTTACGCGTAGAACGTTCGTATATACGCGGCCATCTTCGTGAGACCAGGGGCGAATTGGTCAATATGCAAAGTCTACTGTGTGAATGTTGTATGCATATCCGCTATCCAGTCTTTATATAGAGATCAGTGGGTTGAACGTGGGGTTAAAGAATCAAAAACTGAACCCGGGGCGGCACTGGGTTCGCCCAGGGTTGAGTTCAACCCGGGCTGAGAGGCTCTAGTGTGAAAAGGGCTATACAATGATGGAAGATCACAAGGGGCCCTCTATATTGTTCACTCCATCTGAGTTCACCATGAGATTGATTTAATCCAACAATGTATGGCTTTGCGACGGGAGAATCCAGCTTACCCGACCCTGCACTTGGTCTTGTCTTGCGGATGATGGTCCTCATCACCACTGGTCAAGAAAGTCACCTCACCTGCGTAGGCCTTGTTCCCAAAGTACTTTTTAAAACCTGGTCAATTTAGAAAAAAAACATTAAATAGACAAACAGAGAAATTTTAGACCGAAAGTTGGTAAAGGTACAGTATCATACATTCCTTCAGGGACTATTGGGCTATCAGCTTTGGTCCCAAAAATGGGCCGCTGGTATGAAATGATCGCAAGGAGCAATGCTCAAAGTGTTTTTTTTGGCAAGATATGCACATCTAAAGTTGGAAAAATGTGTGATAGCTCGATTTGCAGTATGAGTGGTGGCAGTTTTTGGGGTGTTATCACTTTAATTTTTTTTTTTCAAAATGGAAGCCAATATGCTTTTTATATTAAAAAATTAATTATAATTATGTGTTTACAAGCATGTTTTGGCCACCACTGTTTTTAAAAGGTGATAGCACCCAAAAAGCTGCCACCGCTGCAATGCTATCACATATTTACAAACCATAGGGGTACATACCTTGCCGAAAAAAACACAATGATGGCCGATATGATAACCATGGCTTGACTGATCTACACTGAGTGCTTGCTAGTCAATGATGGTTGGACTAGGAAATAGTTTCAAACTTACCAGCTAAGGTTGGTTGCATGACTGGTAATCAATAGCCACAGTATTACAATATAAAGCAGGGAACCAGGATTGTAAATTTAGTGATTGTACTCAACTGTTAGTTCAAATAGGGACATTCATTCTTTAACCTCGACGTTAGTATGGCATTTTCCACGCACGGTGGCCAGGACTTTGTGATAATAGCGGTTCAAATTCACTCTTTGCTGTCTATCAATTAAATTTAGGTTGTAAGGGACCGTGACCATTCAGCCCTGGTATGAAAAGGCCCCCCGGTACCTCGTCCGGTCCAGAGCCAGTCCGGTCTTCAGCCCAGTCTCGTCCGGTACATGGTCCTGTCTGACCAGAAGTTTTGAAGTCAGTCAGGCGCATCAATTTATTGCCCTTCAGAGAACGTCCAGAGCAGAACAATAGCAGATTTACCGGATTAAAGATAAAATCCTTCCAAACGCCTTTTAAATTTACGGTCCCATTGTGTGCGAAACCGCATGGCAGGGGTTTTGATCTGTGCCGACGGAAGTGTTCTATTGTTTCGCGCTGAGAGATGAAAACCACAAGCAGGTTTCTTCTGGGATATATTACATGTGTCAACACTTGCAAACAATAGACCCCAGGATAGAGGAGTTCCTGATTAGCAACCAGACCAGCTCCTGGGCCCGTAGCTGGGACAGTACGAAAGGACTACTTGGGAGGGGACGAGCTTACCGGGGGGCCCTTTTCATGCCGGGGCTGAATGGTCAAGGTCCCTAAAGTGGTCATCAGAGGACTGCAAACTACTGACTTGCTGGCTAGTCTTGTTGAAAGGATGATTGATAATCCACGCCCTGCGGCGAGACCAGCTAGACTCACTATAAGGACTTTATTACACATGTGGTTCTTGTCAGAGGGGCTGGGGATTGGCTAAGAGTTTCAGGGTCAATAGTTCAACTCTAGTTAAACAGGCTCTCACCACTTTATTTGGCTCTGTTTGAATGAGGAACATGTGAAATATAAAAAAAAATTGAAATTTTAAGAAAAAAAAAGTGTGGTAGGACAACAAGCAAGTACTTATCAACTGCATTCAACATGTCGCCCTCTACAGTTTGTGCATGGACATAATACCAACCTGAGAAGTCGTATCTGTGTGGCCCCATCCAGCGATGGCTCTCGCTGTCTTTCAGGACGTCGCCAAGGAAACCGTAGCCCATGAAGGAGACAGTGTAGCGTAGTAACTGATGGCCACTGTGCACTGAGCATATGTCCAGGCCCAGCGAACAACCTGACGATGGACAATACACAAAAGGAAATAAAAAAGACCAAACAATGATTTACACAAATTCAGGAAGGGAAAGTACGTGCACAGTCTGCAATATATCTGGATGGCATTGGTGATGCAGTGCTCGCCTCTCACCGTTGTGGCATGGGTTCGATTCCCGGCTCAGGTCATCATGTGAGTAGAGTCGTTCGTTGATTCTAAACTGTGCCACGAGGGTTTTTCTCTGGGTTCTCCAGTTTATCTCCCCGACAAAATCAACTCTTCCGATCTGGTTGTGCTCAGTGGTAAGACATGGGTCGTATATCGGCTGCCTAAGGTACCAGTACCTTTAACTGCCTTCGGTTCGACCACGGTGGTGCTGTGTCCTTTGCAATTCAGCTTTTTCTGTGAGTAAAGACGATTAGCCCCCAAATATATTTTTTTCTTACATATCCGCCCAAGAGCTGGCAAGTTTATAAACTAAGGTATGTCCAAGCCAAATGTGTGCCCAGGGCTTTCTCGGAGCCTGGGGAACAACAAACTTAGAAGTTTGCACAAGACAGAAAACCAACCACAACCTCACGTTTACGAGCAGAAATCTCAACTACTCAAGTTTTGCTAAAACTGCAAGCTTAATAGCTACTGCCTTTTCTGCTGTTTCAGCAACGAAGCTTGCATTTTGTTTTCAGGGCAGCATCGACAGAATAAATCTATTTACTGCGTAGTGGCCATCAAGTACTCACCGAGTACAATCTGCAAAGTGGAGGTCACGGGGTCAGTAACCCCTGTAGTGTCACAGACTATGACGTCAGTTGAACCTGAAAAAACGAAACAAAACCTAGAAAATGAAAAATTATGTTCATATCACCCGTGATAAAGCTGTGTTCAGTTCACGGTGAAATTGATTCATCAAGCAACACTCATTCGTCAACAGAGCTTTCTGAGCACATTCAGAAGAGCTGACCCCGGGTCACCAATTAAAAGAATCGGGAATGCTCGGGAATCAGTCGGGAGTGCTCGTGGTCCGTTGGACCGTTCTCGTTGGAACATTCCCATTAGAGTGAGGCATTCCGTCAGAACATTCCCTTGTCTGTCTGGAAGGTGGGAATTTCTGGTTCACACAGGGACCGTTCCCAGTTTGGGTTGTGTCTTTAATAGTGAAGACAGACATATTCTTTACTTTGGAAACAGGCAAAGATTACTAAATGTACTATATGGTTAACAGTGACACAGTCCAATGGCACGCTCAATAGATGTGTTCCACCTGGGTCGTTTTATCACTGGGCTTTTCGGCCGTTCCACTGGAGTTCGGGCGATTCACAATGCCGTGCGCCACCAAGAGTTTGCCATGGAGAGTCCATTTTTCAAGTTTGCGGTCGACAAAACAAGGCCCATTTGAATGAATGTCAATAGACAACTTGAGCTAATTTGCTATAGATTGGGGCATAGCATTCTGTCCCCTTACAAAAAAACACCACATTGATAAAAAGAAAAGAAAAGGGCAAACAGATACTCGAATCATACGCTTACGAAACTACTGACCGGAAAAACTAACAATTTCAAACATCCCGCACTGCGAATTTGTTGAACATCTCCCACAATGCACTGGGAAAAATGAACTCTCCGTGGCAAACTCTTGGTGGCGCACTGCATTGTGAATCGCCCGAATTGTCTGTGTTCTCAGTGGAATGGCGAAATGGTCCGGATTTTGAACGGACTTTTTGCCAGGAATGTTCCAACTCTTAAAACTTTTGAGACAAAATCTGTCCAATGAGAGGTCATGTAAATTAGCTGTCGCCAGCACCCTTGAACTGACTTTCGATAAGAGCCAAACTGATGAAAATCTCCTAATTGCCTTATTGTTACCTGCAGGTATGACTCCAATCCTCATGAGGGGGCACTGAGGGGTCGTATCAGGGTCGTTGTAGTCAACACCGCCTTCTTGCTGAGTACGGACAAGAAGACCGTTTACGACCTCCGCGAAGGTTCCGTCACCCCCGACGCAGACAACCCTGGAAACAATATCAAACCGTTGCTATACTTGAGAATCCTTACTTTTCACACTTTTAGCTCAATTTCTTTGATGGAAATGGATGCTGCTTGGAGATAAAAAATAGGGCAGTATTGTTTCCATCTCTGTGATCAGGCATGCCAGGGCACAAATCCTGCCCAGACTGGCATAAGGATTGGGTTTATATACACTCACTACCTGATTCTGCAGAGTTTCCAATAACCTTTACTGAGGTGTTCCTCACACCTCTAAAACTGAGTCAACATCTTCTCCACACCAATTTGAGAAATCCTTGTTTTCATTAACACCAGATAACAATATTTAACGATTATTCATAAATGTGGGAGACAGTTACCCCATTCCTAAATGGGTCAAGAGCCTGACACATGAGTGGTCTTATAACGCCATTTAAACACCGGCCAGCTATGTTTAAAACCTGTCGCGGGACATTGCTCGCCACATGCCCACAGTACGGGCTGTGCACACCTACTACAAATGGGTGCTTGAGAACCGCTGATTTCGTCTCCATATAAGGGGAATGAGATGTTGAGCAAACATGCACGACGCACACCATAGAAGTGACCTGAACATGTAGTAAAGCTGATGAACAAACCATCGTCGGAACCTTTTCAATTTTTCAAATTTATTATGTTTCTGACCAAATTATGGTTTTTACTCGGCTTGGGCCATCATCGGCAACCAGGCCTCTAACTGGCTCTTTACCCAGATGTTTAAAAGCTACTTCACCACACTATTAATCCTTTATTCAGAAAGCCAGTTATTTTGAAGAGTATAATCATCATTGCCTAGTAGTTCACCAAAAGTTGAAGAAGAAAACTAACAGACATTTTGAGGGGAAAGAGGAATCTTACCCATCAAATTCAGTCAAGTCTCTTTTCAGCATGACATCCCGAGCGTGGTTCTTGGCCTCAGTATCTGCAGAAACAAGGTTTTATATTAGATATCTGGTCAAGGGATATGCCTGGGGCTTGCCGAAAAATCACAACCTGACAAAAATTTAGTCAAATAAGCCCCAAAGTAAGGATGTGACCGTTACATGTTTAAACGTTTAATCAAAAACAATTCTAAATCTGTTAAAAAAATTTTCCAAAATGTTTAAACAAAACCTTAATTATCAAAAAGGGAGCTACGTTCATGTGATTATCTTTTGAGTTAAACCTACATATACGGTACATAGCACAACTAATGATGCTTTCAAACCTATTTTATTTACAACACCTTAGAAGCACAGTATTTGACTACATTCGGAGTATGCATAGTTAAGTTTAATACTTTTCCTTAACTGCCATTATTGACTTATGTCAATCACGCCCTGCGGGCGTACTGACATTATGGTGAGTACATTGTACTTGTTTAACCTTGGCGGAGGTTTGCGCTTCTGAGAGCTTTCTACATGTAGTTTATTTATTTATTCACTCACAGATGACGGTCGTTTTGATGCCTGCCAGGCTGAACAGCGGTGCAGTGTGCGTATCGTAGATGCTGCCAGCCTCTTTCTTGCCACCGTACGGATTAATGAATACCAACAGATTCTGTGGCCTGACATTCCCTGAAAAGATAGATTAAAAGTGATTGAAGGATATGAAGTAATAAATGCTAGACTCAGACATAGAGTATGAGAGCCGTTGATTGAGATTGTAAAAACAATCGTGGACATGGGCAATACTGATGTCTACAATTTCCTATACACAAATGTACCGATTCTTCTGTTTCAATGTAGCCAAGAAAGTTTAATCCTGAAGACCTATCTTATAACTTACTTTGTGAACCTTGGTCCTTCAAAGGTCCTTCAAATCTACCTGAAAGGATTGGGAAATGTTGTTCATTGCTTACATTTTGGTCCTTCAAAGGTTCTTCAAATCCACCACAAAGTTGTGGAAATTAAATTTTGTTCATTTCGTACCCAATAAAATTTCATCATGAAGACCTAATGCACTTGTTCAAATTGTGAACCTTGGTCCTTCAAAGGTCCTTGAAATCAACCTGAAGGGTTTGGAAATGCTGCTCAGAGCTTGAATATTTGTCCTTCAAAGGTCCTTCAAATCCACCAGTAGGTTTCGTAAAATTTTGTTCAGTTCTTGAATCTTGGTCATTCAATGGTCCTTCAAATCCACAAGGAGGTTTTGGATAATGTGCCAAATTTATAAAAAATAACCCTGCCATCTTGAGTTTTCGTACTTCTATAAACCTTAGAATGGGGTTCTTTCACAATAGTGAACTATGGAGGATTGTAGGTTTTCCAGCAGGATTAAAAGTATCTACATTGAAGGATTATTTGCATTTATACCCAAAGTAGCCTACTGAGTTCTAATAAAAAAGTGTACTTGTACTGAAGATAGTAGTGGCACTAAACATCCTGTAAGATTATTCCGTCTGGCTTGTAGTTACTTAGAGGAAATCAAGAAATGTAGGTGATTTCCAACAAGCTATGGACGAAATCGTGTTTCGTGGTCAAAAAGTTGTGCACTGTTTTTCCCTTTTTTTCTCTCTCAAAATGTGTAATATCCACTTAGCTGAACCTTCAATAGGTTAGGATTTCAACACTCTTCTTTGGATTTTGAGTGATGTTATTATTGGAAACGAACACAATGCATGAAAAGTAAATGATCCTTTATGCCTTAATATTAACGTTGTGAATCCATTGTACCTTGTTTTACAATTCTTTCCTTGATATGAGCCACCCATCGCCGGCATGTCTCCTGATCCGAACACTCAAATTTCAGTTCCCGCACTCTCCACTTGCCTTGGCTGTTCCTTCGAATGCAGTGTACTGGGAAATCAAAACAAAACTTTACAATGAAATGGTCAATGTAGAACATTTAGGATTCACTCCATCTACATTCAAATAACATAACCAACTACATCTCTACAAAAGAATTATGACACAAAACTAGGTCAAGTGGGCTAATCACGTGAACAGAAACACGCATTTCGCTGATTTTACATTTGTCTATGTCTTGAAGACCCTAAACCTGTTGTACACATAAATAATAATAATAGTGTGGTGCTTATATAGCGCTTTATACCAAAGGTCTCAAAGCGCTTCACAATGAGTACCTCTGTTCATCAGGCCATGAGACCAGTTTTTGCAGCAGCTCAAGATCAGCGCATTCTGGTCTGTACCTTCACAGGTACCACGGTCATAGGTGGAGAGAGGCAATTGTAGTAAAGTGTCTTGCCCAAGAAGAAAAGCACCATGTCCCCCATCAGGTTTCGAACCCACGTACAACGGCATGTGAGTCGAACACCGTAACCATTTGACCACAGCCGCCCACACAACATGCAAGTTTTTGAGTGCTTGTATGCAATTTAAAAAAACAAAACAGGAAAACAATTTCTGTCTACGCAGTCCTTCTGATTTGAAAATCACAGGTGTGTGGAAAAAGGCACACCTGAATATTTCTAGGCGTGTGATTTTTCTAGGTGTGTGATTTTTCAAGGCGTGTGATTTTTTCTAGGTGTGTGATTCTGTGGTCCAAGCTGGGACTGAACAATCTGGTTTTTTTTTTCTTCATAATATTCATCTTGGTTTACAATAAAGCCGTTTCTCTTCACAGACGTATTTTATTTTTCAAAAATTATGAAGTATAATTATGCTGTAAATGTATGCAGAGGTGTGCGGTACTGAGGGATTCAGGCGTGCGATTATTCGTACTTCTCAGGAAGCATTTAGGCGTGTGATGGCGTGGGTGTGTGATCGCACGCCTCAAAACAGAAGGACTGTCTACGTGTATTTTTTATTACTGAAAACTGTGTTTGTCTTATGAGTTGTGTGCATTTCAGTTTTAATAACATGTGTGTACTTATTGGAGGGAATTGGCAACATTTTGCAATACAACAGATCAATTTCAAAGGAAATAAAGGTACATACATGTACATGTACATTGTATTACCATCTCACAATGTACATTTGTAAACATACCTATTTGAATACTACAATTTGTACCGTACATGTATTGTATACATGTAGCCCATGAGTTGCCTGTTTCAATTATTTTGACCTTCTGACTATCTAGGCCCCTATAGGCACATGTGAGAAATTTTGTGTTCAATAATCCTATTGTATTTCAATACTGGATCATTCTGTATTTTTTGTCTCTTTTCCTGTCCATATTACATCTGACATCTATGATTTTAGAATTCCGTATGCATTCCTTACAACAGTTAATTGTCCTCCGAGAACGATTATGCATGCACATGTAGCACACTACATGTACCTACCCCCGCCAAAAAAATCCTCTGATGAAGCCAAATGTTCTTAATTACAAAGTTCAGAGGTATGGACAGGAAAACAAATGTCTCACTTTGGACCCTAAATTTATAGAATGACTGTACTCGTACCTAAATTATTACTGTATGCTTGGTGGAATAACATTAACATTCATTGCTGCAATTACATTTTCATGTACAGTGTAATACCACATATGGTTAGTGTTCAGTGCATAAATGTAAAATCCAATTAAATCACAAGGATATATCGCATAAGGAAAACAGGCAACCTGCAACATGTGTGGATGCTTCATTAATTGGATTCACGGCCACCTGTGCCAAGGCTGGCTTATGAGCATTCACAGCAATTTGGCAATTTGGTTTTATAATTTTACCATCATGCATCAGAATAAATTGTCTTTATTTTGTGTGTGCTGCTTTCTGGATTTAACACAGCTTTGTGACAATCTGTATTAGATGAATCAAATCTACATGTAGACATGGGAATTTGGCTCTCTGACCCACGAAATTCTGAGTAAACCTCAAACTGTCAACTGTACATGTACATGCATTAGCTCGAGTTTGTATTGTGTGCGAGGTACCGTAATAGATGAATCAAATCTAGTCTTTGGAATTTGGCTCTCTGACCCACGAAATTCCGAGTGAACCTCACGCTGTAACATATGTATTATACCTTGCGTATGTATTGCATGCGAGGTACTGGATGAATCAAATCCAGTCTTGGGGAGTTGGCTCTCTGACCCACGAATTCCGAGTAAACCTCACGCTGTACATGCATTAGCTCGAGTATGTACCGACGTATTGTGTGCGAGGTACTAGATGAATCAAATCCAGTCTTGGAAATTTGGCTCTCTGACCCACGAAATTCCGAGTAAACCTCACGCTAATTAGCTTGCGTATGTATTGCATGCGAGGTACTGGATGAACCAAATCCAGTCATGGAAATTTGGCTCTCAGACCCACGAAATTCCGAGTAAATCTCACGCTGTACATGCCTGGGCAATGTGTGTGAGGGGCATTTTTATCGGTTATGAAACCAAGGATCTATCAATCAAAATCTTGAAAGCCTCAAGAACCCTGTAGAGGGAAGATAATGAGAAGAAACTAAAGTTTTACAGGTGGGAGGAAAACCCCAGAGGAATATTTTAGGTAAAAATACCCACGGAATCAGGTGGGAACTGAAAACCCATATATCCACATGTGATCAGGGCAGCTAGAATCGAACCCGGGCCATACCGTAGAGGTGGAAGGCGAGGAAAGTAACTACTGCGCCAACCTGACTCCCTAGATACATGCTTTCAGCGAAGCTCGGGTTCGAGCGCCAAAGTTCCTAAGACTATAATTGATTCATGTTGGTGCCCTCTACTGCCACAGCGGCTTGAGTGTGCAGGGACACGCGGCATTATGGGTACTAAATCCGAATCCAGTCTTGGATTGAGACTACCACATGTAGGTAAATGCCATTCATACCTGTAAATGTCAAGTCGTCATGGTTGTCGAGTTTTCTTGGCTTGGCCGAGCCGGGGTTTTTGTCTCCTGCGTTCTCGCTGTCTACCACCGCTGTGATGACCTTACTCATCTTTACAAAGTGGTAGTGATGGACCTCTGCCATGGATCCAAAAAGATCAAATTTGTTATTTTATCGAAAGGAAAAGAAAAGGAAATAAAGAAAATTCATCCAAAAGAAATGAAAAATTGATGATTTCTGCGGCAAATTTTAAAGAGTTGATGAGCAGAAAAAAAAGCTTCATGTACATTTTGTAAGCAAAAAAAATGTTAGGGCTGTGTTACATATATACCGAATTTTCGAATATTCGATAATCAACCCGAAATCCGAATAGCATTTTTTCAATTCAAATATTCGAAAAATGTTAGCAGTCTGGAGAAGACGATGAAAAAAGTCAAAATTTATTGCTTGTCAAACTGAAAGCCATTATCACCTACGATTTAAAAGTATCAATGACAACTAGAGGTTGTAGGAACAACCACACGGTGTTGGGCCATGGATTACCGCAAACTTTGCCACACACATCAACTCAAAATATGCATGTTTAAATCCATGTTTGACTTTTCAACATGCCGCCAGAGGGCGCTCTAACATTTGATGACGTCACCTGTAATATTGTTGTACAGTACTGCCCAGACACTCGAATCGTTGAAAGCAAGTTCGCATCTTCTGCCAATTTCAATTAATAAGGCACTTCCGGTTTTGACCGGAAGGAAGGGTCACATGATTTTGCACTTAATACCAAAACTGAAGACCCTGCAATATTGTATCGATTGCCATAAAAAACAAAATCAAATCTGTAGCAGTTGATTTTATATTGATTTTCAAAGATTAAATCTAGAAATCTTTGATTGCTTGTAATACGATACTTGATGACGTCATTATGACGTCATTACCAGAAAGTTCAAGAGCTATTTGAACTGTGCTATATACAGCCAAATCTTGATTATATCTATCACGGTATATTTTCTAGCAATTTTTGAAAGTTTAAAGGTCTTTTTATTGTAACTTCCGGTCTGATGACGTAATCATTTTTTTTCGCGCACAGGTGTTGCCTGCATTATGGTCATCATGTACATTAACTTTGAAGCGATTACCGCAACTTTCGCCACAGACATCAAGTGAAAATGCGTTTTTGACGTTTTTTAACTTGCCGCTAGAGGGCGCTCCAACACTTCATGGCGTCACCCATTATTTTTTTTGAAAGGTCAATCCAGGCAGACACTTCAATCGTTTAAAGCAAGTTCATATCTTTTTCCACTTTCAAATTATTAGGCACTTCCGGTTTCGACCGGAAGGAAGGGTCACGTGATTTTACGAGCACAAAATAAAATGAAGATCATGTATTACCATGTCGATTCCCGCAAATTGCAGGTTCCGGTCTCTCACGGTTGATTTTATATGGAATTTCAAAGATTAAATTTATTAAACTTTGAAGTGACGTCATGTGATCCGTGATGATGTCATGATTACGTAATTGCAAAAAAGCACATCTGCGGTAGGTTGTGCATTCATGTATTGACAATTGAAGTTCATATATGTTTTCATTTTGACACACAGTTCTGGAGAAGGAATGTGTATAGAAGAAAAAAAACCTAAAAACCCTAGCAAAAACAATAGGTTTTGGGCTAAAGCCCAACACCTAAATATAAGCTCAAATTACTTCTATACAATTGGCCAAATATCAGCCACGACCACCTGTTCTTTATATTATTTTAGTAAGCTCTTCGTCAATTTTTTTGGAACAAGGCCAGTTGAGGCTGCCCTTGTCCAAAGGCAGCAAGTGGAGGCTTGCGCATGTTTAACTTGATCATTGCATTTTGAAATCAATATTCGAAAATTGGATTAAGTCCAAATTATATGAAAATGCATAGCCTTACGTAAATATTTGCTCAGCAAAAAATGGTTGCCAGTCCAAAACACCATGCATTGTGTATCGTTTGTAACAGGGGCCACTTTCATAGAGCTGCTTACGCACAAAATTTGCTTATTTAAGCACACAAAAGTTTTGCTGAATAAAATCAGGTTACCGGCCAAAACTCCACTCGATTATTATGTTAAGTAAACAACAGCTATATACCAGTCACAAGCAATGCACCTTATTTGTACATGGAGTTTTGGCTGGTAACCTAATTTTACTAAGAAATGCTTTTTCGTGCTTAAGCAAATTTTGTGCTTAAGTAGCTCTATGAAATTGGGCCCTGGTTTCCAGCTGATTTCTGTTTTGCATTGTGCACGAATCTGCTAAGCTAATATTTTCTGATAGACAGCTCTTTGAAATTGGGCCCCGGTGAAGGACAATTCACACAACCATGACTACAATTGAATTTTATTGCAAAGCGGCTTTGTTTGGGTAGGCCTATACAGCGATCCCCACATTCTACAAAATGGTTGATGCATGAAATTTGCAGTATTAACCCAACCTCAGGCTGCAATACATGTACATGTATGTACTACATGTACTTTTTTTTGTATGGCGTTTAAATCTGACCTTCTTGCACAAAGCTGATGAAACTTGCATACATGTATCCACAAAACTTTAAACAGGTCATAGTAACAATAGTTGCTATAAATTATCCATTTCTGAAAATTACAGCAAAAGCAAAAAACAAACATGTATACCTTTAAATAATGGGGGGCCGGGGGGAAGCTGTTCACATCATATTAAAGTACCTTCTGGAAAATGAATTGACTCTATTTCTGTACCTACATGTACTTTAATTTGTACGATCTTCCAATAATCATTAAAAATGGAAATGTCAAATGTAGAGAGCATGTATATTAAATAGATTGATGTAAAAAGCAGATCTTTGCATTGTATGATGAAACACTGCAATACATTGTACATGAACACGTGTATACACACGCATACAGGTAGACTTTGCAGAAATCAATGACGTACATTGTACATGTTAATTATAAACATGTATTGAAGTTTTGTAGTGTTCTGTTAACGAACGTGTACACGTAATTGAAATCAATACCACCCAAATGAGTGCTCAGCATTGTTTTTAAATCTGCCACTGAAGTGCTACTGAAGTAGATGCATGATAACGATCATTGATCAGGAAACAATTCAATGAATGATGGAACAATGTGAAGCATTGATGCCAGATGACTTTGCATTTCATACAAAAAACAACTGCTGTTTACCCAGTCAATCGACAATGGATCTAATTTTTTGACTTTTTTAATTTGCATTTTCAAAAGAAATCTTGCTCCATCAAGAAATGAATGGAAAAATCATTGCCTGTGTGTAAAGACCTACATGTATTATGGGCTCCGTGCGCAAAGTTTAGCCGCAAACCGGAGAGGGCGCTTTTTCTACCACTTTTGGGAACCCACCGGACGACAGGACACACCGCGTACGCATACGTACCATGTGTACTGGTTCATACATTGTACATGTATGCTGAAAAGGATGTGACGCACAACAAATTTTGTTTTAAAATGTGTAAAGCCTTCGCATGAGCATTAGGCGACATGGGCAATGCATTTGAATGTCTAGCTCTCCCAGTGGTCACCCCCAACTCTCCCTTTCTTACCGTTGAGGGGGTACCTGCGCATGAAGCCCATAGAACAATTTCTAGTTGCGTCCGACTGTACCTACATTGTACATGTAACATATTTAACTGTCCAAAGTACATGTGTATACAAATACATGCTATCTTCTTTTTCCATGGATGCTGGTATTATGAACACTATCTTTGTTTATTTGTAGACCCTGTATGCAGGTCATTTGAACTGTGCTGTTTGTTCCATGAGAACGAACTTAGAGGCAATACATGTACATGTACATGTACCTGTAACCTTTAGGTAATAAAAAAGAAGAATCAATATAAACTGACAGTGAAATATAGGCCTGATAAAAAATATCTGGAAAAAAAAAGTATTGTTTCCATACACCCCTTCACCAACTTTCAAGGAGATGGGGTTATAACATGCGAAGGAAAGACTGGACGTTTTCCCCCAAAATATCAAAGCCTTTAAATAAACCAAAGAAATAAAATGTACATTTTAGGAAAAGAAGCATGTAAATGCCACATGGTTGAGCATTTCTAGAAGACATACATGTAAACTCCCTGCTAATAATTTACTGATAAAAAAAAATATATTACTAGGAAAAAAAATAATAAGGGAAGAAAATCAACAATGAAATTCAAGACTATATTTTCACAGTCTTTGGTGCTGTACATTTACGCAAAACTTAGGGGGAAAAAATCATCAATTTCCAGAAGGATATTTTTTTTTACCTTCAAAAGGAGGAGTATTCAAGATCTCTTTGCATACTTTTTTCCTTTTTTTTTATTTTGCTCCTAAAAGCTTTAAGTTTAAAGGAGCAATATGGGGTTGCAATCCCACTGTTTATTAATTAAAACACTCCCTTTGCTTAAGAGGTCACCAATGGTCAAAATTTTCTTCCTCACCTCCTGGCCTACTGTGTACAAACCAATGGGGGTCTTGACCAATATTGACCCAAGTAATAAGCAGGCTGACAATGCATGTTACCATGTGAGAGGAAAGATACATACATTGTCATGTGGTAACTTAGGGTACATACATACGTGTACGTGTACATGTATGTACATGTCATGGATGACAATTTAACAGGGAAATGCAAAAAAAAATTAATACTTTACTCACAAACACAAACTTTTTAAGTGTCAATCCTAACCCCATACATCTACAAGTTTGGGGTTTGCCCTTTAAAACCCTCCTATTGTTCGATCATTCTCAGACAATCAAATGTTTCTTCAATTAATAACTGTCCAAAATGGCCAATCGATTGATTTTGACTGCCATGATGGCGTAGCTGAAATTGCCAGCCAGAGAAGGAAACCCAGGAAGATAAGTTATGGCAACTATCTTAAAAATCAAGGTGCAGCAAGCAGGTAAGAAGCAAAATGCTACCAGAACAAAATGCCAAAAAAAGGTCATTATTTTAGAAAATGACAGCAGACGGGAAAGAAGATTGAGCAGAAAGATTTCACTTTCATATCTCTCACCATGAATGGTCAGAAATGGAGGAAAAGAAAATCTGGACAAGCATCCAACTTTCCTCGATCAGAGCCACATCAACACAATGGCACAACTTTTTAGTTCAAGATATTTCAGTTAAATTAGCGATGTATGGATTAGCGATGTATAAATTACACATGTATGGATTGTTAATACATTTAGGCCTTTTTGTACACAGAACCAAAAATTGTCTTGAAAATAAGTTGTCCCATGCATTTCCATGAGTGAAAAGTTGGTTTCACAGACTTTTCTATTCCTGAGCTCAGAGGCGCAAATCTGTGCTGAGTTGGGTGAGGGGGACGGGGGATGACCAAAATCCAAAAAATACCCTGTAGGGGTCAACAAGTGGGGGAGGGGGGGGGGAAGATATATACCCCCATCCCCACCGGGATTTACGCCCCTGCCTGACCTTTTTTTATGGTGGAGGTAGAATGTACATGTATGATAGTAAAATCTTCCTGATTTGGCATGTTTGGCTTGGCTTGAGAGAAATGCGATGAAATCCCTTGAAATGTCCAGCGTAAGAAAAGTGATCCAGGTAAAATACCTGCTGTTTCACCGGTTCCAGTTGTCTCATTTGAAAAATTGTAAATATAAGGCAACATCACACTGGCACCCTGCCTGATTCCTGCGTAATCGGCTAGAAATAAAATACGGTTTGGTGATCGATACACAGACAATGACAGATGGCACAGGTTAACACAAGTATGACAAGTTTTACATATTAAATTCAAGATTAACATTAAAGGTAGAGTAGATCATTTGCACTTTGCAGCTATCAAAAAGAAAATCACCAAATTATTGATAAAAAGCTTTACTTAGTTTGAAGATACATGTAGTAATGGTACTAAATTCCCCTTGAAATTATTCTTTCCGGCATGCTGTTATTTTGAAGAAAACAATAAAAGAAAGCCATTTCCAAAGATGGAAATTTTTGGAAATTTCCCCAAGAAGTTGGTTTGTAAACTTCATCAGGTTAAATACAATTGTTAAGCACTCGTCTTTATATTTTGAGCGCTTTTGTTGCTTCAAATTAAAAAATGCACAAATGACAAATGATCTAGGCCTATCCTATCTTATCTTTAACATGCAAATGACCTTCCCTCTGGTTGTGTGCTAAAATATGATTAATGTCTTATCGTCATTTCTGCAATGAATGATCTTCATTGAGATGATATATGAAGAAACAAGTTGCGTCAGATTGCAACATTTTGTCCACGATTTACTGCGTGCGCCAACTGCAGCAGTTGTTTTGCCGACCGATGATCACGCACAATACGGTTACCACCACCAGACTTACCGCGGGTCTCCGCCGTGGATGAGGCGCTGGCAACCCATGAAATCGTCCGGCTCGAGAGGGTCACATCCAAAGGCTTTCCGGCCAACTTCAACACGGAAAATAGTACCACATCCTCTGCCATTGCCGCGCACGATGCTGCCAGTTACATACTGCGTGATTTTAACATGACCTGCGTGATCAAATCACGAAATACTGATGATATTTTACAAGTACGTGCCCGTAAAAATTGTGCAGTCTTTGGTTGTGTTGATGTTGAATTGTCGTATGAACAAAGTGTGTTGAACTCAATCGATAGTTTGTTGACCTTGGTTTTAAAAACATAAACTTGTGCACGTCCATTAATATTTCATCCGTTTGCTGAAAAGAACATTTAATAATCGGTAATACCATTAGTTTTTCAAAATTGTACACGGGTAAAATGATGATATTTGCACTAGAAATCATCCAATGTGTATTTCCAATAAAAAAATATTGAAATAAGTTTAATGTGGAAAAATTGGACCTTAACAAGTTTAGTACTCCGCAGCTCTTTGAAAAGTGTCTACGGCGTGCAGGGTCAATGTACGGTGCCTCTTTGCTGACATATCAAAAATACAAATTAAAAAATGCATGAGTTCTCCAAAACATCACATGGCTACAACTATTCTTTTCGTTGAAATATTCCTTTAATTTGAGAGAATAATTAAACCTCGGTTTTTTCCCTCTTGCATTACGAAATCATTAATTTCTAAATTAATTTAGTGAATATTCCTCTGGAATTTGAACAGCTAGGCCTCTCTGAGGTCAGCTGTTTTCAAGGTCACTCAAGTGCTAGTGTCAATGCCGCGCCACGGGTCTTGCTATCTGTGATTGTCACCTGTTGTTTCACAATCTAAAGTCTGATCATTTTGGACTAGAAGTCAATCTCATGCCTAAACAAAGCAGGAGAAGAAAAATGGCGGAACCAGCCATATCCAGTGACGAAGGACGGGAATCCGATCCAATCAACGTCAATCGTCCGAGCGCCGCGGCGCAGACGACCAAGGGTTTCAATGCAGTCGTCGTCAACTCCGGGTTCTACATCGGTACGATTGTGAGTTTCCTGCTCGCGTCTCTTGTTCCGGGCCTACCCAAGCTACCCTTCCCGGTCATCGGCTGCATGGTCACCGCTAACTCCGGTAGCTTCGGTCGCTGGCAGCCCGGTGGCCAGGTCATCTTGATGGTCCTGTACGTGGGCCACTTCATTCGAAGAACCGCGGAGGTCCTGTTCGTGCACCGGTACAAGAGAAAAATGCCCCTCGGGGAAACGCTGGGCGCTCCGGTCTACTACTGGACTTTTGGTTTCTGGGCGGGGTGGGCCTTACGCCCCGACCTGGGATACATCAACACCCACGTGGCCCTCTTTGTTGCCGGAGCCATCATCTTCATTGCTGGGGAGGTCGGGAACTGCGCCGCCCACATCCAGCTGAGAAGGCTCCGCGGCGGTGACCGAAAGAGGGAGGGGCAGCAAGCTCCGCCCAGTGGCCACGTGATCCCGAGGGGCGTGCTCTTCTCCCTGGTGTCCTGCCCACACTACACTAGTGAAATCATCTCGTGGGTGGGATTCTTCCTGGCAACTTGGACCCTGAATGGAGCCCTATTTCTTCTTGCAACAGTCATAACTTTGATATTTTACTCCACCAAGCACCACCGGCGGTACAAGGAGGAATTTGACGGACGGGACGGGAGAGAGCTGTATCCCACGTGCCGAAAGGCACTCATTCCGTTTATTTTTTGAAGATATACGTACGGACCCAAAATTGATAATCAAAAACTGATAGATTTTCAATATGGGATCATTCTCATTGACATGATTTTTTTCTTGTCATCTTTTTGATATGATACCATTATTCATAATGCCGGGGATTGTCCTAGAAATAGCAACTTAATGAAAGCGGACATTAAAAAAAAAACACCAACAGAACCCAATCCATCAAGCCCCAATGGCATGTTTTGTTGGAATTTGTCAGGATGGTATACACAGTACCCCTAAACTGACAGTCTTTTACATTGGGTGGGCACACCTCCAGAAACAGTACCCCTAAACTAACAGTCTTTTACATTAGGTGGGCACACCTCCAGAAACAAAGTCAGAAATGTATATTAAGTGTGTGCAGCCTGTTTCCCACATGGTGTTGGAATTTGACAGGATGGGTATGGCTCCTAAATCATGCTAGCCGAAGTTAGGGTTCTGCTTTAATTGAATCTGTATATGCATTGTGTATCTGTTTTCATTTTGATTTAAGTGATGTATCGTTTAGTTTTTATCTTCATATTGTTGATTCAGCTCTGCAAACACTGATTGGATCAGGAAAAAATGAAATATAAATTTAGACAAAGTGAAGTATAATGGCAAGCACGTCATGTACGTAACCTGAATACATGCATCACAAAATTATGATATTTTTTTTTATTAGTGAATAGTATAATAAAACCTTGCACGAGTTCAATATTGCAAAGGACTTCAACCCGTTTATCAGCAACAGAAATTGGACTTTGTACTAATCAGTGTCTTGTGTTAATGTGGCACCTAACATGTCAGTTGATAGTGAAATAAAAATTAGATACTTCACACACTATAATTTCATTAAAAAACTTGTCCGTCAATTGTTATCTAAATAAACATGTCACGCGCCGATTCTGTTTTCAAAAGTGATATCTATTGGTTAGGCAAAGAACGCATGGGGGTGACCGTAGTGTCATCAGGTTTTCTAATAGGTCTTATCTGAAATGACGCGTTATGCGTTAATTTCCGAGATTTCGTGTTGGCATGAGATTTTTTTTGGACTGAAAATTTCAGACAAGTCCTTGATTTTTTTTTTATCAAATAACGATACAATGCCTTAAATGTAAGATGACAATTTTCAATGTAGCAAAATTTTCGGGAAAAGTACGGCAACTGGTTTGCAACTTTCTAGAATCGCGTTTCCGTTGAAAAAGATATCCAAATAAATATCCAAACAAATTTGAAGCAACGCAGATATCGTTGGACATTCCTAACGAAATTGTTTTTGTTACTGATCTAGTTCACAAAATGGCGGCATTTGCTTATAAGCTACTGAGACGGTAATATTTTTGAGAAAGTGGCCCAAGTTTAATTTTGTTTCGGGGATTATTACTAAGAGTCGGTTGAGAGGTGTAGTTCATTTCCTTCCACATAGCTACGCAACTCATGGGTGAAGTTTCCCTCTATACTCAAGGGTGGATCCAGGGGGCCAACGGAGGCCATCCCCCACCCCCCAAAAAATCCGAAAATATGGTTGGTTTTTTTAAGTGACGTCGCAAAAAAAGGCAAGCTGTCAACAATAGTAGTAATAGTAATGCTTTTGTGGGTTTTTTTCCCGTTACACAACATTGATCAGAATCTCAAGAAGGGTGTACTTGTTGAGGTTTCAGCCTCAGTTGATTCTACATTTAAAAAAATACAGACAAAACGAGCCCTTGCAAATTTTATGAGAAAACAGAAAACGTGTATCTATATTTCCTGCCGGTCGTGACGTCAAAGTCACGTGTCGTCGTCAGTCCCCCCCCCCCCTCACCCCTCCGCTCTCACGAAAAAAAAACCGAGTAAACGTCAGTGGTGACAACCTGGGGTTCGAACCTCCAACGCCAAGTGTGATGTTCTGAGAACGGCCTCCCTATAGCATTTCGCCAAGTCCATCGTGGCTTAACTGCGGCTGGCATTGGACAACGCGTTAATTAGTCCTGATTTGGGAATGAAATGACGTCATGATTTAATAAAGTCGACTCCGATTGGCTGCCGCGCGGCTTGCATAAATTTGCATGTCAGGAGATGTCAGACTTTCGACTCTGAACGGGTGATACTTAGACTACTAATGGGTGGGCATCATTATTGATCTTTCGCCGTTAGCCATTCCCCTTAGACAACCCTGAGGAACTTTTGTACGTTGAGTTTTGTTTGTCTCAGATTTTGCGCGCAAGTTCCATTTGTATATGATCATGAAATCGGACAATATTTCTACCGCGATACTAAGCCACGGCCCTACAAAGTTTGTGTACGCTAAGTTTTGTTTGTCTCAGATTTCGCGCGTTCCACGTCCATTTGTATATTATGTAATTGGACAATATTTCACAAGCGTTGACGCGATTCTAACGCGATTCTACCGCGAAAGGTCAATATTCCCATATACCTGACGATCGGAAAGGGTGGTGCCGTTAAAAGTCACGTGTCGTCGTCAGCTCCCACCCCCTCTCTAACTTTAAACAAAATACCAACTACTAGCCTTGGTCAAGGTGTTCGTTGTCTGAAATCTTTATCGACGACATACTCATCATAAAAACTGATTGTGTGAAATGTTTAGGTTTGTATATCGATGAGAGTCTTTCATGGAAAAAATGAAAAAAAATAATAATCATACAAGCGCATAATATTTCCACTAGGTGTCATATGTAAACTGAAGGTTTTTTCCTCATGATAAATCATTTAAACTTTACAATACCAATTTTACCTTACTTAACATATGGGATCTTAGCATGGGGTAATTCTGCTGTCGGACAAATCAACAGAATACTTAAACTACAGAAACAGATTTCGCGAATAATTAACTCAGCTTCGTACCTGGAACATAAGGCCAAAAAAAAAATATTCGGTCTCTGGTCAGACCAAAGTTCCAGAATTGACGCGGCCACGCGGCTTTTTTTTTCCTTTTTTTTTTCTTTCTTCAAGCTTGGATTGTACAGACAAGGTAGGTACTATTTTGCTTTTTTGGTGTCCTCAAGTACATTGGTGTCCTCCATAATTTGCCTTGGTGCTTTCGATCATTTGCCTTGGTGCAATTTCCCATTCCTTGGTGCTCTTTGGTAAAAAAAATTGAGGAGGTGCAGAAATAGAGGGCGCTGTTGGAGCTACCGCGGAACATTTTGGAGAAAAAAAAAGATCGACGCGCATGATTAAAATCGACGCGCGCGCTGACCAGAGACCGACTTATTTTTTTTTTTGGCCTAACAAGCCTCTTTTTTTATAATTATAAACTGACTCTTAGAGTAACCATATTTAGGGGCGCTGTTGAAAACCGAACAGTCATTGTCGGACAATATGTATCGTTATACGCGTTCCACGGGACATTCAAATCACCTGCAAATCGAGAAAAAAGAAAAGGTTTTCGACTAAAATTAAGGATTATTTATTTTCCAGTCGGGGGGCCGGAGCGACTGATTTTTTTGGCGATATGACGCTCTACTCATCGAATCTATATATTGCCACTCTTTTAGCAAATATTTCAATGAAACATTTTAGAATTATTCTAAAAAGTGATATCATTAGTTTGACTTGCGGCAGTCATTACAAAAACAAAAAACCCGGTGTCGTTAAATTATCATGATAGATGTACTTGAATAACACATTTTGCAGGCATGGTGGAATGTTGTGGCCTTTAGAGGCCACCACATCAAGAATTTTAGGAACATTTTATTAGAAGCTTAAAGGGTTATACTGGTACTTTTTAAGATGACTGTGGCTTTTTGTATGCGTCTTTTCGTAAGGGACCAGCGCTTGAGATCTTCCATTCGTAAAAAAAGGAGGGAAATGTTTCATTGAAATGTTGACGTCAACACTTCCAATATGGCAGCCGTGTAGTGTGTGTACATTTCCGTGTTTCACTTGATTGCTGAACAATTTCCGACGCGTTCCTTCCTCCTCCGTGCCCTATTCTTGCCGTATAAATTGGCCAATTTGACGCAATGGCATCTGCCAATGAAAACGTGCGAGTTCCAACGGGCGTAAGTTCGGGATTTGGCAGTAAAGGGACGGGGAAAAAAGCCACGCACTGGAAGAAAAACTCGGAGCGCCTGCCCGGAAGGTAAACATGGTATTTAAACAGTGCGTGCGGGCGTAAACCTGAGTACAAGGCGGAGGGGGAGGGGGGGGGGGGGGGGGGGGCGGGGGGTGCATTGACACAATGATACTTGATAGTTGATACTGATACTAGGCACATTATGTGCTCACTATTTTATTGTTTTCAGTTTTGCCTACTTTTGGTCTTTTCTTTTAAGTTTTACGAAACCAAAACATTACACAATGTTTACAAAAATGGCGATCGTGTAGTGTAGGGCCCCTGTTTTGTTTTGATCAAATTAGATTTAGAGTCAAAAAATGTTTTTTATTGATCAATAATCACCTTTACAATCAAAAGCAAACTTTTCTCAATTCTAATTCACCCGTTTTGCAATTTTGAACAGTTTCTTGGGGTAGAAATCGCGATTCTCCTGCGCGGTTTGTGCCTTGTGATTAATTTGGCGCGCCGTGCATGCTACGGTTCATCGCACGGTGATCGCCATCTTTATTTTTGGGTCGCGTGTTGTCGCCATGCTGTCATCGTCATTTTACCCCCAAATTTCCTTCCAAAAATAAAAACCCTGCCCTCTATCTATGACATACCTGTTTATTGAGAATGTCACCAACTAGTTTGGTTGGTCTAATAATTTTAAAGTGGATTTTGTTCCCTTAAACCGGGCCCTACAGTACACGATCGCCACAAAAATGGTTGAGGGAATCCAATGGTTTTGGGCTGTGTATCTCACTCAGTCAGCAACCCATGCAAAATAAGTCATTTTCAATCAGTGCTAATAATATTAACAAGTATCAGCATGGCTCTAAAAATAAAACAAGTGTCCTGACATAAAGAGGAATACTGACTCCTAGTTGTACATGTATCATCCAAAGAATTAATTCAGAACTTTGCATTCATTTGGATTTCTCGAAGAATCGGAGGTAAGATTACATAATTTATAGCCCGGAGCAGCAAAGGCTGGGAGGTCGTAGAATACATCCAATACTTTCAAAAGGCAGTAGGCCCCCTACAATTTTGACCGCCTGTTATCTTGAAACCGTCTCTCAGTCTCAGTGTGTATACGGAAGGATACAGCGCAGCAATATTCGGGCCACACTAGTGGGGCTAGGCCTACATGTAGTTGTGATCATAATCAAAACCTCTGTTTTGTTCTGTCAACTGCAGCATTAAACCTGTGTACAGTGCCAAGTATCCACCCAGTGAAATTCTGAACCAGACACAAATGAGGGACCAGACTGGGGTCAAACCCCGCCCCAAACAAAAGGATGCTTTCGCCGCCTTTGACAGCAAGACCAGTGACGCCTGGGAAGTAAACGACGAGGAACTGTTGATGCTGAAAGCCAGACAGCTGTCCCTGGAGAAGCAGAGGAGTGAGCAGGCCGAGAGGGCCGCTCAGCAGGCGCAGATGCTGGAGGCCAGAATCAGGTCCGAAGACACTGAGTTGGGGTCGCCCAGCAGAGATGTGTCAGAACGGAGAGAAGGTAAAACAGATTGCTCTTCGGTCAGGCTAAGGGCCAAAATTATTTTTGTGTAAACCTTCACTGCCAGTATCCGGTTCTTTAGTAAAAACGGCATACACGCGCACGCACCACTGGTAACTAGCACCCATTGGATAAACGCTTGAGTTCCGTTAACTTCCGGTTCCATTTGTGCTATGCTACACCGTGTGAAGAACTCATTGTTAAGTTGAGATGACGTCACACTAACGAACCGGTTAACGACCACAATGGGGTTGTTATCATAAGTCTACGAATGACCCATTGGGAGGGGGGGGGGGGTGGGGCGGGGGTGAGACACACTTTCATTGGGCAAAGAAAAGGTCCTCTGTTTTTCACCGGCCAAGTTTGAAAACTCAAGTCATTTTTTTTTAAATGAGGCTAAAGACTAGACTGGTACATGTCCAACCATGGTCCAACTGTTTGAAAAGACTGACCCACTCATTCACTGCCATTAGTCTGGTGGCTGACAATGGAGAAAAGTGTAGAAATGGAGACTAGTACCAGACATGCCAGATGTTTCTTTTGGCACAGTTGAATGACGCAGCACTGAAGGTTTGTTGGACTGGTTATTTCCGGTGCCAGTCTATTTTCTTGTATTGCATGTTTTCAATACCTTGACGTGGTGACACGTTAAAATGTTACAACTCCTAGTGGCAATGTTACAACTCAGGAGCCCATACAGGGATGACTTACCCTGGCACACAAGAAAATAAATACTTACATTTTGTACATTGTACATGTAGGTACATACATTAAAGGGACACTGTCCTGGAACAGCCCAATTGGGCTACAAAACGCGCTTTGAACAAGATGGTGTTAATCGGAAATAACATTTAGAAGTAGGATATAAACATCCACACAACTATCCTTTCAAAACTGGGCGTTTTTCTGTTATTCCTGTATTATACGTGTGAGAACGAATTTCGGGGTCCACTTTTGCGACCCCATAAATTCGAGCTGTTTGGATGCTAGTTGTGATTTCATTCGTAAAGAATTCACTTTTTGCAGACGTTGAAGAAACCACTTTTTTTGCATTGGTGATTGGTCACCGCTGTTCCTGAGACACACAACGTGTATATGGTACACTGAGAACGACACGAAAAACGTATTTGTACTCCGTCGTGTCCGATGTAAACAAGCAGGTTTTTTTTCGTCTTTTTCTCGGGAACGGTAAGACATTAGGTTAGTTTCCTTTCAACCAGATGTTTGAAATAGGATAAGTAAACAGTTCACAACATAAAATTTTCGGGGATTTCAGGACCTAGTGCCCCTTTAACCCCAACCTCCCCAACTCCATCAAAATCAATCCTCCCATTTTGGTGGATTTTGGGGGACTTGGTCCTGCAGGCCTGGTTTGACTAAACATTGATGGAGTACATGTATGATGGACTTAAGCCTGGAGGCCTAAAGCAAAGCCTGCATTGGAAGCAGTATGATTGATGGATTTTGGTGGACTTGGTCCAGTACTTAGTAAAAGACAGTAGGGAGTTAGGGATAATCTAGTTCATAATGACGAAAATGAAGAATGTTGTTCATTTTTTTTGTCAGGAAGCAAGGAGCTAATTCTTTGCCTTTATTTTGAGCTGCATCTTCTCCATGTTCTCTCTTTCAGATCCTCAGGAAACCCCTCCACCCTCCCCCTCATTGCGGTCCGGCGTTCCAGGCCTCGCAGTTAGGCAGAACTCGGACCTGGAGCCTCCTGTTCCTTCCTCCCCCATCCGAACCAGCCCCATGCCCATGCCCGACAGGGAAGTCGGCAAACTGGCCAAGTTTAAGCAGCTACTGAGTGGCCTTAATACAGAACTAGGTAAGTGTGGCATTTGTAAAGAAATTGATATTTACAGAATGCAGAGCAGCTCTATAAATTCTACCCAACTTTTTTTTAACCCCATTAACCCTAACAGCCCTGAATCCTTCAAAATCCTCTTTGCTAAAGTGGAGGAATTTGGAGGATTGAGGTTACATGGCAAAAGTGCATTACTGATTTCATAGGATGCACTTTTCCAAGGTCTTGGGCCGGACCTTGTGTTGTTTTTGCTCAGCCATGCATAAGTACAGGGGTGTGAAATCTCAGCTTTAAAGCTGATTTCAGCTCTTTTTTTTTCAAAGACTAAACACCAGATATTAGGCATTGGAAAATGTATTAGATTTGATTACATAATGTTATCTACCCAAAATGTTATCTGTGAACACTCTTATCCAATTGCAACATGAAGGCCATGCAATATTTCAAGCACTGCGTAACACATACCAATAACCCAATAATTGTTGTATAAAAGCAAATACTAAGTGTGGAAATTACATTGTGCAGGTCGAAAAATACATAGCCTTACCAAGTCAAAGATATTTGCATAGTTGGATTTTCTTGATTTTTTTCACCAATTGTAAACAAGACCATAGGCTTGAAAATGCTTTAAAATTTGATTAGCTAGTTTGACCAACTTTTGAGAAAATCAGCGATTTCTTCATGCACAATGTTTATTGGGACACGCTGTAGTAAGGTCAGTTACTGTAAAAATTGAAAGTTCCAGCAAAACGTTTTCTGACTGTTTATCCATAAAAGCTTTTTCCCAACTTTGTTTTTTTTTATTGATTGATTTCCAGATGACCTTAGAAAGCTTAGCTGGTCAGGAATTTCAGGGGCGGTCCGTCCAACAGCCTGGAAACTTCTATTGGTAAACTCTTACTTTTGTTGTTTTTTAATTATGAATCTTTTTTATGAAGTGGTCACAAAACAAAATCTAACATTCCAGCAATTCCATTAAACCTCATCCTAGTTTTGGGTGCAAATGGAAACATTACTTGGGGATTTCAGTCCCTACCTGATTCCGTGGGTTTCCCCCAGAATATTCTTCTGGGCTTTTCCTCCCACCTCTAAAACTGTAACTTCTTCTCATTGTCTTCTCACATGTTTCTTCAGGCTTGCGAGCTAGTGCCACAGATGAGGAGTCAGGTTGGCGTAGCGGTACTTTCCTTGCCTTCCACCGCTGTGACCCAGGTTCGAATCCTGCCTGGGCCAATATGTGGATTGGGTTTTCAGTCCCTACCTGATTCCATGGGTTTTCCCCAGAATATACTCTGGGCTTTTCCTCCCACCTCTAAAACTGTAACTTCTTCTCGTTGTCTTCTCTCCACAGGTTTCTTCAGGCTTGTGAGCTACAGTGCCTAAGGCACTTTTGAGGACTCCTTGGTTTCATTACCAGAAATTATTTATACTCATAGTTGTCCATCAAATGATTCCTTACTTTCATTGTTCCCACCAGGGTTATTTACCGGCCAACACGGACCGACGGGAACTTACATTAGAGCGGAAACAAGAGGAATATTTTGGTTTTGTAGATCAGTACTACGGCACGAGGACTGATTCATTACACAAAGATATGTTTAGGCAGGTCAGTTCTATTTTTTCTTTTCTACAGTAGCTTCATTTTTATCCATGTTGACTTTGAGCCCTATTTTACCTGTTTACTTTCGGGCAATTCCACGGTAACTTTCGTTACATTTTTAGGCACTGTGACACGCACAAAAGAGTCTCACAACTTAATGCAGTGGTTTCAAAGGTCAGAAGTTTTTTTTATTTGAACACTGTAACATAGTCTGTTTGAACACATTCATGAATACGAAGTGGACAACTTGTGTTTTTGGGGGGGGGCAACAGTTTAAACTTTGGTAACTTTTGTTTCATGAAAAGGACATGCATTTATTTCTTGGAGGTCTTGATTCAAAAATCTCCTTATACTGGACAATGCATTGATAAAAGAAATATATGCCATATATTTGCTGGTACAATGTAACTAAATTATTTATTAGTAGGGTAATACAGGAAATCTCATTTCTGATTTTGGCCACATGCTGTAAAATGGTGGTAACTTTCGTTACGGTAACTTACGTTACAGATTTTCCGCCCATTTCTCGTACAAGTTTAAACATTTAAGAAGGTAATAATCAATAAAAACAATAAATAAATCTTTTGGCATAGAATTTAAACCATTCTCTCTGATTCAAAAACAAAAACCTCACAATTACACTCGTGTGTTAACACAAGGTGGCAAAATGACTACCCAAAATCCATGATTTTAGCCCCCCAAAAAGGGTTTGTTTTTTTTCCACCAAAAAAAACATACCAGTACTTAGCTACATTTCATCCCACTGGTATACCACTCAAATGAAAGATCTTGATGTCCCCTTTAATTTGACACCATATTTGTTGTTGTGATGCTTGTAGTACTGAAGATATAAAATATGTTAGCTTCCATACAATTTTTTTTCCTCATAATTCAAAACACTGTATTGTTTCTAAATCACTTAACCTACGTCCATATATTTTCCGGATGTACAGGTACATGAACCTTCGGGCTGTCCATTCTATGCATGTATTGTTCAGACTTTATCTTTTGTGTAGTTATGTGCAAGAATTCTACAACATGTTTATGTCCAGATTTCTATAAATAGAAAATGATGTCATTTGTTTACTCCTGTTTACAGATTCACATAGACATCCCTAGAACCAACCCCCTAGTACCACTGTTTCAACAACCAAAAGTTCAAGAGGTGAGCTGTTGTGATTTTATTATAACTCTGGGCCATTCCGTGTCAATACAACATGATTTGTCACCCAACCCTCACAGATTGAAACGATATTTGGTGTGATGATTGGCCTTCAAACCTAACCCCTTCGGGTATTCTTGAACTCAACCCAAATGAGTGCCCTGCTAAATTGCAACAAATTGCAACAGTTGATTCTGTTGCATTGTGCAGTGAACCCAATGCATACCAGCCTTGGCACCAAGCAGTTACCCTGCTAAATGCAACAAACTGCAACAGTGGATACTCTTGTACCGCCTTGGCACTATGAGCAGTTACCCTGCTAAATGCAACAAGATGCAACAAAGCATGGGGACTGGAGCTGGCTGCTAAATGCAACAACTTGCAACAACTTTTTACCGCTGTTGCATTCTGTTGCGTTAGCAGGGTAAGGGATAGTCTAGAGGCTAGACGTTGTTATTGTTTGTACGCGATAGCCCGCCGCGCCGCCGCGATAACCGGCCAATAGCGATTACCAATATCGCCCGCGAACCCATCAGAACAACATCTAGATCACTTGCTAAAATCTCCCCCTGAAAAATGGGGGAAATTATTGCGCATGCGCGACTTCTGCAGGCAATTACGGTCCATTTTCAGTTCCACACATACTACACACAACAAAAGAGCTGACCAGTAAAATCGGACAAAATTCTTGCTGCAGCTTTTAACCTACCGAATGAAATTTGAGAGTTTGCTTCGGAACTACTATGAATTTTTTAAATTGCGTGCTGCATATATTAGGCCAAACCGGTGCGCGCATTACACAACCAATAGCAAGTGATCTAGACGTTGTTCTGACGGGTTTGCGAGCGATATTGGTTGGTCGTGATAGCGCCCTCGTGCGGCGGCCGGTTATCACGGCGGCGCGGCAGGTTATCGCGTACAGACAATAACAACGTCTAGCCTCTAGACTAGGTTAGGGATGTGAGAAACCCCCAGAACCGATTTTTTGTTTGTTTTGTGGTAATGTGGCTCAGTAGTATTTGAGATACGGGTCAACACATTTTGACTGATTAGCGTGACCTCCGAACTTTAAATACTTCTATCTCCAAAAGTAAAGCCCCTACAAAGCCAACTTTTATGTCATTTTAAAAGCTCTTGAATGGCCTCCAATGCATAAAATAAAACCAAAAATCGCAGCATGAAGTACAGCGCTAGTGCATTACGAAATGCCTTTTGACAGTGAATTACAAAATTAAGTAATCAAATGTCGTAATTTTTTTTTTTCACTTGTTAGTTTATGATGTAAGCATCAATCTGAGAAAATTTTGTGATAGACGCTCTAAAATTTTCTTAGTAATGAATTTTTACACCAAAAAAAATAGTTGTGGGAGATTCTCATATAGGCCAATCATCACACCAAATATCCTAAATATGTGAGGGTTTGGTCAAAATTGTAATGAATCGACAAGGAATGACCCTTCTTACCCTCAAAACATCCCTTTAAAATCTAACAGAATCCGTTCAGGATTTTTTGCAGGACAGAGGAAGATAGCACCACTATGACTTTGCCATTTTGGAGGATTCAAACTTGCTTGAGTTTTGCTGAAAACCCTAAACTCTAGAGTTTGTTGTTTATATCCCGGAAATAATTTTGATAGTCAATTTATAAAGAGGTGTTGCCTTTAACCCTAACCGCCCTGAATCCTCCAAAATCCTTTTTGCAAATTGGGGGAATTTGCAGGATTGAGGTTACATAGCCAAAGTGCGTTGCTGATTTCGGAGTATGCACTGTGTCAAGGTCTTGGGCCAGACCTTGTGTTGTTTATGCTCAGCCGTGCATAAATTTAGTCCTTGATTATACTTGACATCCTCCGCACTGCTCCAGGATGTCACTGCCTCTGCCTCAGCCTATTGACGGTCATAGCCGGAGGATTTTGCAGGATTCAGGCAGTGGTCACCCCTCCATGGACCATATTTAAGAAACAACGGAGGAATTTGCAGGATTGAGGCTATATGCTATTTTTCCATGAGGCCAATTGGAGGATTTTGCAGGATTGAGGCTACATCCTAGCGAAAAGGCCTAGGGAGTTAGGGTTAATTGAGTTTCACCTCATTTAAATTTGCTATCCACAATTTATTAGTTAATTCCTGCGTTTAATTTTGTAATCCAGATATGTAATAGTTAAAGTCCCCGTTGACATTTCCAATTGAAATGTGCTTTGCCCAACTGATATTGATTATATTCTGTTTTACAGATTTTTGAACGAATATTGTACATCTGGGCGATCCGGCATCCAGCCAGTGGTTATGTCCAAGGCATCAACGATCTAGTTACTCCCTTCTTTGTAGTATTCCTTACCGAACATACAGGTAATTCTTAAATGCACATTTAGTTGTTTTTTAGGCCAAAAAAAAATGTCTCCGATTTCTGGTATGGAGCTTGCCCAAAAAGTGGTGCGGTGACGCGACTTTTTTTTTTTTTACCTGATTTTTTTGCTTCAAATGTCGGCTGATGACTGCCAATGGTGCCCGACTAAACTTAGTGCAAATATATGGGAGTCCAGAGAGGCCATATAAAGCTTATTCTCGACCATAACCCAATCTAAAAACACGTTAAAATTGTTCAGCAGCAGGATTCCAGTCAAACCAGTGAGTTTGGCGGTTTTGAGACATCATCTTTCATTGAAAAAAAAACTTTTTCATTTTGCCGACGCGCATGGCAACGGCGACGCGCGTGCATACCAGAAACCGGACTCTTTTTTTTTTGGCCTTATCAGTGTCACAGTGCCCTGACAGGCTGTTGTCGGAGCCGGATTTTAATATGTAATTTCTTGATTGATTAAATGATCATTTTGTAGTGACAGTGTTGATTAACCCTAACCTGGCCAGACGCAGCACAGTGCATCATGTGTAAAAAGTCTGTGGGACCTTGCTGCATTGAGCCATCAACACCAGTGCATAAACTGCTAATTTTGTAATAATGAGAGCTAATGCCATTGAGCAATGCCACAGTTGTATCCTGCTGCATTCGATGACCACAAACTCTGAGGCAGTTTGGCCTTGAGACTTTTGAGCTGATGGATCTTGCTACATGTGCACTGGGCAGGCTTGTCATTTTGACAAGTGCTGCATGTTGCTGTGTTTAGCAGGCTTTTTAGCCAAAATTCCTAAGAGGGGCTAGGGTTAATCGTAGGGGTGTGCATTTACGAGTAGCACAGGAACCTGGTATCCGATTGAATAAAAAACATGTGTACGTGGGTACCCGTTAAAGAAACCCAACACCAAACATGCCAAAATTCAAATCTCGGAAGTTACTGTTGAGATTGTTTACAAAGGTCTGCACGATACTACATGTACTACCGCATCGGCGCATCAACACAACAAGATACAAGTACAGTTAGCTTTATGTAGCTTTACGGTGTAAACTGCATTTTTGGCGAGCGTCATAAATGTGAAATATGTTTTGTTTTCCCATGTGGCCTGGTTTTCATTTTGAAAATTCCCCACAAATGACTTCAAAACCTTTCTTTGTCATTGTCTGAGAAGAAACTACATGTAAGTACTTTATAAAGTTGGTTACAGGTACCCGATCCCATAATCTAGAACTGGTTCCTGACTCTAACGGTCGGGTACGCAGGTACCCGGTTCCGATGCACAGCCCTAGTTAATCGAATGGTTGATTACTGACGGCTGTCTAAAAACGTATAATGGAATCTGGCGACCAGAATTAGAAGCCGTTATTGCGGTGGTACCACGCTCACGGGAACGCTGCATGCGTTCTTCAAAACGAAGTGCACTCGCATTTTGGTAATCCTATTGGTTGAAGGAGTCCGCAGTGTGTGCGTATTATCTGAGCGCGACTCACGCTAGCCTGGTGCCACTTCACAAAAAAACAGTCGCCGGAGTAGTCTATAACTACTTTTAAAACCGTTTCTTTAAATCTAACCGCCCTGAATCCTTCAAAATCCTCTTTGCCAAAGTGGAGGAATTTGGAGGATTGAGGTTACATATGGCAAAAGTGCGTTACTGATTTCGTAGGATGCACTTTGTCAAGGTCTTGTGCCGGACCTTGTGTTGTTTTTGCTCAGCCATGCATAAATACAGGCCTGGATTATGCTTGAAATCCTCCGTACTGCTCCAGGGTGTCACTGGCCAAGCCTCAACATATTGACAGTCACTGCCACAGGATTTTGCAGGATTCAGGCAGTGGTCACTCCTCCACGGACCATATTCAAGAGATAATGGAGGAATTTGCAGGATTGATGCTATTGCTATTTTTCCATAAGGCCAATTGGAGAATTTTGCAGGATTGAGGCTACATCCTAGCAAAAAGGCCTAGGGTGTTACGGTTAAAATTCTACTCGGCCATTGCTGGAAGGAATCACGCCAGGGCCACATTAGTCTAGAAAAACAACCAGTGTGGAAACTTACAGTCAAAAATGTATAACATGTTGTTATTTTACATAATTTTTTTCCCAGCTGAAAATGTAGATGTTACAGATAACTTGGACATCACGACGTTACCGACAGACAAGATACGCAAGGTGGAAGCAGACACGTTCTGGTGCATGAGCAAGCTGCTGGACGGCATCCAGGACAACTACACCTTTGCCCAGCCGGGCATTCAGGCCAAAATCAACTCACTCAAAGAACTCGTGCAAAGAGTCAACGGTAGGAAGCGTAGTCAGGGGTTAAAGGCGTATTAGGATCATTTGCTTTTCATGCATTACGTTCGTTTCCAATAATAACACCACTCAAAATCAAAAGAAGCATCTTTCAAAACCTAACTTGTTGGAGAATTTTGAACACAAAGACATTTTTTTTTAGTTTTGTCCACGGCATCACATTTAAGATATGGGATTTTCAGTAAAATGTGGCCATTCGTGTCATGAAAATGATATCAGAATAATCCCATAAGTCTCCAGGGTAGCCAAAGTAGAAGGCAGGGCAGGACTTTTAACTCTTGACATTATAAAGCATGTTGTTCTAACATTGGAAGCAATGTGTGTTTAAATAAAGGTTGTGATAAGTATTTTATCCAGTTATCATTGTTATGAGAGTGTTTCTGATGTGTTATTTATACGCGAATGGTTTTCGTTTTGCTGAAATATCACTTACCTTTATTGTGATTCGTGGCCACAATTTTGAAACTGTATTTGTGTTTAGAAGTCCATAATTCGAAAAGTATATATGCGATATGAATGATTCTTGTACTAAAAGAAAGCTTATTAATAGGGCTTTCACATCCGAGATCTGTAAAGTGCTACATGCAGAACTTAAAAAAAAAGAATAGGGGGCGACATTTGGTTGCCTTTTTTTTTTACTCGCCCTGTAATGCGTTTGCATACCTTTACCACAGCTCCCCTACACCACCATCTACTCAGCCACCAAGTAGAGTATCTTCAGTTTGCCTTCCGATGGATGAACAACTTGCTGATGAGGGAACTGCCGTTGAAAGGAACAATACGCCTCTGGGACACGTACATGGTGAGCATTAGTCTTGTTCCCAGACTGGACTTAGATTTTGTTCCCCTAACTGAGGATAGGGCCGACTGCATCAGGGGAACAGAAAAATAGTCCTGTCTTGGCCCAAGACTAGGTGAGCAGCTGAACTCTGTGTGACACATGCCCAATACGTGTAAGCAAAAGGGCTGCTGTGAATCATTTTTCAGCAAAGTGTAAATGTGTTTTCAGCCTTTACAAAATGTGAAATTGGTAGTTTCCTACGAATTCACAGTCTGTTGGAAGTATACATTGGGCTTAACTTTTTTTTTAAATTCTTTCTTAAATTTGCTTTCTTGAAATTCACTACTTCCTAATATACATGTACATGCATGCTTTTGAAGTTGCTAGTTCCCTCAGAATTTACATTTTGTTGGAAGTATACATTTTGCGTGAGTTCATGATTTGCCTTCATGCCTTTTTTTCTTTAACCCTACTGAGACCCGCTTTGCGATTTCCACAACCCTAAGGGCCCATTCCAATTCTTATCTGAGTCCCCTCTGCCTGCACAAAGCAGGATTGACTGGCTGTGACTGTTATGCAACTTGATACAGCTTTGTTTTGACCGTGCGAGATTGATAAGCCAGCTGTGCCTACCAGTTACTTGCTTTTGTCTGTTGTTAAAATGTGATTGTCACAATGTCTACAAGAAAGATGATCTGATTGGTGTTGACTAGCTTGTGTATAAATGCATGGCAGGGGATCAGTGCTGTAACTGTTCAAACAGCAGGAGGGTTAAATGAAAGAACTGTCATTATTAACCCTTACCCCCTAAGAATTAATTTGGAGTAAAGAACCACACACTGCAAAGTACTACAGAAATTATGTATGCAGGTAGCAAATACCAGAAAATACTATGAGTGCTGTGTCCACTTCTATGATGAGGTACTCCATACTAAAGTTTACTCCTAGTAGTATTTGTAGCTTTAGGTGAGGTTAGGGTTAAGGAAATATAGAGACAATCTTCGACAATTAATCATCATCGTTGGTATTTCTTGTTTTCCTTTTCAGAGCGAGCCTGAGGGTTTTGCCGTGTTCCATCTCTACGTCTGTGCTGCCTTCCTTATCAAGTTTGCTGACGCCGCCATGAAAGAGAAAGACTTCCAGGTATGTTGTGCAGTCTATAGTCTCTCAGCTTACAGTGAAGGTTGTGGCCTGTGGACTCTGTGCAGGATTAGTAGCTGGGGCTTTGTAACCACTTTGGTGAGCCCCTTTGGGAGGAACACACCGCGTGTTGGTACTGGTTTGTGTGCGTATTGTGCAAAAAACGAACGACTAAAGCCCGGTTCATACTTCACGCGAAAGCAAATTTGAAGCAAAATTCATGTCGTCAACAATGGTGGACGCGCTTCAAACGTATTGTTGACGTCACGAATTTCGCTTCGCTTTCGTTTTCGCGTGAAGTACGAAACGGGCTTTATTATACTACCTCCACCAAGGAGGTTATGTTTACACCGGCGTTGGTTTGTTTGTTTAGTGTGTTTGTCTAGGAACAGGATAACTCAAAAAGTTCTCGACAGATTTTCATAAAATAAAATTTAAAGGGTGGTCCTTGGTACAAGTACAAATCGTTTAGATTTTGGAAGTGATCCGGATGTGCGTCGGGATGCAGGATTTTTTCAAAGGATTTTTTACCCATCATATGGAAAACTGACACCAGATCGCTCTGTGTGACAGCTTCGTGTGTGTGGCACTGACCTGGTGATCCTGTATGCCTTATCACCCAACTAAACTAACCACACAGGTCAATGAACTAGACCATTTTATACAATGGGGGAGTGGAAAGGTAGACCAACACAACCATATATATGTAGAGGGGTCGTCCTTGGTACAAGAACAAATCGATTAGATTTTGTTCAGCCTCGGCGGTGTGCGCTCTCCGATTGCTTTCTAGTTCTGAAGGTTTACAGACCCGTAGTGTCTTTGCGCCAGCATCCAGTAGTATGAGCAATGCGTTCGAATGTCTCTCCTAGTGGTCTCACTAAACTCTCCATTTTTAACCATTGAGGGGGGTACTTGTGCGCGGAGCCCCTTTGATTGGACAGCCACCCACAGAAAGTAGAAGGTGGGAGTGGGGAACTATGCTTATTTTTTATCTTACTTGCTCAGGCATCAAGAACTGACTACAAGCCATTTGTAGGTCAACCATTCTTCTAAGATCACTACACGTTCCACATAAGCATTGTAATGCAATGCACATCGGTCACTCTATAAATGGCGGGCCCACTTTTTGTCCTGTCCCTGTAATACGCCTATCAAATGTTCCATGAAGGAAATAATTATCATAGTATTCAACATGGTCTATTTGAAGATTGCAGGACGAAAAATGTGATGTTAGGCCAAAAAAAAAAAAGTCTCCGGTTTCTGGTATGGAGCTTGCCCCAAAAGTGGTGCGGCGACGCGGGTAGGGCTGTGCCGAATATTCGAATATTCGGTTATTCGATCGATAATCGAATATTCAAATATTTATTTTCGAATAAGAATATTCGGTGGTGATATGCAATGAAATAAAAAGGTGGAAAAAACTGTTTTTTTAACAGCAAAAGTGTATTCTCAAAGTTAAGTTTCAAGTTGCTGCCAAAAACCCCCATAAAAGTAGCTTGTATATATGCCAAGCAATAATGCCACACATATATTACTTCTGCTTTGGGAGTGCTTGCAGTAAAGCCAACCCATTTTTTTAACGCCGGACTGCAACACCAATCGCTGATGCTTCCGACAAGATAAACAAGACATTTTGTCTTTCATGTCTTCACAAAACACTTCCTGACACCTTTTCATATCAAACTTCTAGCATGAGTAGTAATGTTTCCGTTGTCCGTATTTTTGTTTGTTGTTGTCCTACTTACAATCCCTACTTTCAAAAGAAAACCGCCGCTGTTTTCCCCGATGCGATCCTGGCAAGTTGGTGTTACATGTACATGTGTGCAGCATAGGAAAATGCAGCGTGGCATTGGAGAGGAGCACGTGTTAATTTGCCCACGTGCGCAGTGGGAGGGGCTTACTGGATCGGCTATTGACATCGCGAAAATGGCATGCCAACATCGATGTAGAAGGCCTCTGCAATCTCATGCAAAGAACTTGATTTCTTTTTTCTGTTTGGGCCTTTGTATTTTCCGTTTTCATGTACTTATTTTGAGGACGTTCTGCTCGCACAGGGTCGCACAAGAAGCGGTACATTACACTGATACAGCGAAGCCAATTCCCCCCAAAGTTTTCCATCGCCTGTTCAATCGTGTCGAATGCACATGGTTATAGGGAATCGCCTTGCACGCAGTATGCTGCCCACAGCACGTGGCGGTGTTGTAGAAAACTTGTCATGAACCCCAACATTACATTAAAACGTTTTGAAAACCTTGGTTCATTTACGTTACGGACTCTGGGATTTTTTTAAAGAATTTCTTGTTTACTTTTAGGGGTAAATTTATTATGGCTGTTAGATGTTCGCCTCAATGCCTCCGTAATACGTGTACAAAATATTCTAGTTCTCTCAACTGATCAGAGCACCCTTTTATCGAACACATTTTCGTTCGCTGTCCGTCAGCTTTGTTCGCTGGGTTAGTCTGCTAATTGCACCCAATATTTGCACAAATAAAACATACATAAACACTTCAAAAACTAGTTCAGCAATTATACTTTCAGTAATAATAGCGGGAACCTCTGGCTTATGTCCTCCAAGTCGAGCAAAACGCAAGAAAAAGGGCAGACAACAGAGAGGATTTCAAACTCAAAAGAGCTCTCATTTTATTTCGCCAGACAGACTTTGCGGTCAACTCACCGCACCGTACCCCTGATTCCCAGCATAGAAAACCACAGCTAGACAAAATGTATCAAAATGTTGCAAGTTGGAATTTCCAAACCTTTTAGTGGCCTATTTGTTAGAAAGTTATCTCCAGAGCACGCACTTAGCCAGACAAAAGAACCGGGTCAGCGCACCTGTGCCCTAATTAGCCCGCCAACAATGCGCCCGCCGGAGCTCGGCTGGCGATTTTTAATTTTTTTTTTTTGCTGAAATGTCACCCTTCGTGTTTTGGGTACACAGCTTATAATACATCCCCTGTGGGCAAACAAGGAAATACTGCTTTGCACGTGTCAAGCTGGGGCGTGTGTATGCCGCGCCCACGCCCATTATTTGCATAAACTTAAATATGCATTTACAATTCAAAGACCCATATTTCATTGAATAAAGACATTATAATATAGGTTTTTTCTTGGAGTTTTTGGTTGTTGAGAATAAGTTTATTTAAAATGATATAAAATCATTTCCTCAATTCTTGGTGACAAAAGTGCGAGTTATTATTATAAAAGTGATTTTTTTATCCTCAATACTGTGACTAGGAAGTACACCGTTTTGTAGACTTCAAGAAGCTTCCAGTAATAGATATGCTCGGTTCCTGTTTGAGAGTTAAGGGTCGGAGAGTCACAATAGCTGACGCCACCCGCCGTGTTTGGGGTTCACGGCTTAATACGTCCCCCATGCAAACAAGGAATCCTTCACTCTAGCTTCTCTGGTTATTGTTAATCTTTAAATTACTGACGACAGAAGAACAACTGATTGTTGTCAAATACCTGACTTACCTGTGAAGAAATCATACATGGCATGCTGACGTGCGCACGTACGTTGACTACATGTACATGTATGGCATATTTTTGCTTTTGAGGGAATTTGGAATGGCCAAATAACCGAATATTCGAATATTCGATCGATTGGAAGGTCGAATATTCAATTATTCGAATTGACTCAGCCCTAGACGCGGGTTGTTTTTTTTTCCCCAACTTTTTTTCTTCTTCAAATGTCGGCTAATGTTGCAGATGACGCTGTCTGCTCCCTTATATATTGCGCTAATCAAAAAGCATTTACAGGTTCCAGATACACGACCATCGCTCCCTCAGTCTGGCTTCCAGACGCACAATTACAAAATTACACAACCGACTAAATTTAGTGCAAAATATATGGGAGCCAGAGAGGCCACATAAAGCTTATACTCAATCGTAACCCCATCCAAAAACAAGTTAAAATTGTGCAGCAGCAGGATTCCAATCAAACCAGTGAGTGTGGCGGTTTTGAGAAAACTCAGGGAATTTTGTTTTCATAAAGTGCTGGGAACCCTGAGTGCAGAACTAACTAGGCCTACCAAGATAAAATTAAAAAATAAATCCAAAAACTGTTTTGTTCCTGCGTTTAGGGTATCATGCTGTTGCTTCAAAACCTACCAACAGCCAGCTGGACCAACCAAGACATCAGCCTGCTACTAGCCGAAGCTTATAGCCTCAAATACATGTTTGCAGACGCACCCCGGCACTTGAGCCAACAGGCCAAGAAATGAGATCGGTCAGCCGTAGCCCTCAGCCCATCCACCGAGACACGAGCCAAGGTACGGTGTACCAGCAACTGCTCACAGACGGACATAGAACTACACAAGTTTACCCGTTAGGGCGGGGGCCCAATTTCATAGCACTGCTTAACAGTTAGCAGAAAAGTTGTGCTTAGCATAGCAGACAAATGTGACCTGCCATAGCATAATGAGGAATAACCCCCACCTTTGACTTTTCACGTTATGTACATCATGTTAAAGCGCAAATCATGGGCTTTCCAATGACACCAAATTTATTTCTGTAGCTCAATTTATTCCAAAGATATGACGCAGGAACTTCAACTGTATCCTGCCAAGTTTCGCAACCCTCATTTCGAAAACAAAAAAGACTTGCATTCCGCCACCACCGGCACTGAAAAATGTTCTTCTGTATGTTCACTTTTGTGGGTATTTTTTCCCTCCCAAAAAATTGCAAATTTGGAATCTTGGATACCTTGGCTACTCAAAAATACCAAACAATCAATATCAATTTTGTCTTGATTTTTCTAGTATATCCGATTTCAGGCGTCGATAACGTGAAACAAGATTTTGGGGGACATTCCTCATTTTGCCTCAGTAGGTCACAAATGTGCTATCCTTAAGCACTATTTCACGGCGTGTGTGTGCTAAGGGTAGGGCGCATGGAGATATCTGTTGTTATGTCACTAAGGCGAGCCCTCAAATTAGAATCCCTCCCCGGACCGTTCGGGGTTGAGCCCGCCCAGTATGTTGAAGGGATTGGGACCTTGCATGGAACCGATCGGCCTGGATTAACTCCACCAGACTTCTGCACCATGGCTCTGGCTCATCACAAAGGAACCAATTTGCGACGCGCTAATCCTCCAGTAGGCAACAATGACTGTGATGAGCTTCATAGAAGTTGCCGCTGGTAATCCTAGCGGGCCGAATAATCCTCCAACAATGGCCAGACTTCAATTTATGTTGCCTATTGTGAAACCCTGAGTCGCCAGTTTGGGCCGATTGGGGCGTCACGCTTCAGTGACCGGGTGGCTTCTGGCTTAGTACCGATTGGGGTGAAAGAAATTAGCATACCGGACCCGGTACCCGAACGGTCTGTTATCTGATGGCTCGCCTAAGTTAAGCAAATTTTTCCCCTGAGGTAGCGTGTGTGCTGCTTACAGTCCCAATGAAATAGACAGACGCTGTGTTAGCAGAAATTTGTGTGCTTAGCAGTGCTATGAAATTGGACCCTGTACTTCATTGCATTCATTCCCTGGTGAATCCGTAAAACCACAAAGTCCTTGGGCGGTTATGGGCAGTACAGGGAGTAACAGGCAGCACCGTTTTGGGCAGTACTGGGAATAATGCATTAAAGCAAAGCAAACATTCTGTACACTTTGTCAATAACAGCAACTGATTCAAAATGTCCGGATGCACTGACTTTGCTTACATTTTGTTTCATTTTCATATTTTCGAAAAATTTGGTGATGCACAGTTGGTAGTCTTCTTTTTATTGTATTTTTGGTATTCAAAAAAAAAAAAAGGCGCGTAAATTTGCCACCGTCACAATGTTTGTGCATTGTAGGAGTGTCAAAGGCATATATCTTCATTGTGAGTACAGAACATGCCAAACGAGGCTTATGATGCCGTGGACGTGGGTGAGCATCAACGAAAACTACTCCTGGAAGGCCGCAGAAGCCCTACTTTTATCCTGATGTTGTTCTTCAAAGTCCTAATCCTACTGTTCTTGTACTTATTCACCTGGGTTCGCTTGAAAGCCTGCATTAATTGTTTGAAAATTAAGATTTTCTGGTCAGTAGCTACCGCAGGTCTGGGCAGAGTTCAGTTAGTACCAACAATTTTTCTTTTGCTTATTTGCCCAGTAGATACATGGCTCAAATGGAAGAAAATGCTTGCAATTGAAGACGCTTGAATTGAGACTCAATTCGGGCGAGTCACAATGCAGTGCGCCACCAAGAGTTTGCCACGGATAGACATTTTTCCCAGTGCATTGTGGGAGATGGTTGACAAATTCACAGCGCGGGACATTTGAAATTGTTAGTTTTTCCGGCCAGTAGTTTCGTAAGGGTATGATTCGAGTATATGTTTGTTCTTTTCTTTTCTTGTTATCAATATGGTGGTTTTTTTATAAGGTGGCAGAACGCTATGCCCCAATCTATGACAAATTAGCTCAAGTTGTCTACAGACACTCATTCAAATGGGTCATGTTTTGTTGACAGTAAACTTGAAAAATGGACTCTCCATGGCATACTCTTGGTGACGCACTGCATTGTGAATCGACTGAATTCCTCCCCCCCCCCCCCCCAAAAAAAAAAAGCAGAAGAAAAGAAACAAACAATATATCAACAGTTAACAACAGCTACTTTGTTTATACTTATCAGCATTTTCTGTTTTATTACATTTCAAAGAAATCATCAATACAGACTCATTTTGTAATTGTACTGCCACACACATTTATATTCAACTGCACGAGAAATGAATTGTGTACAAAAGTTTGTGATTTAGAATCTCCCTTAAGCAAAATGTCACAAAAATCAGGTTCTGGGATGTTAGAATCATTGATGGTGAAGTAGGATGTCTGGGCAGATGACGGTTGTGGAATTTCAAATTGTGGATAAATATGTCAGTTTGACGCTTAAAGGTAATAATACAACATTTGCAAACATCAAAAAACAAAATTACCAACTTATTATGAAATAAATGTAAGTGAATAATAGTCTCAAGCATACTGTGAAATCATGGCACCTGGTGTGCTGCATTTTCAAGAAAAGTGGAATTTTTGTATCAATTCCCAATGACATGACAATTTCGCAACGTCTATAAATTGCTCCGTTTCGTCAAAGTAGGGTCAGGGAACCAGACTACAAGAATAGCATATTTTTTTTTGTTGGTTTTTCCAGCATCTATGAACTCAAACCTTTAAACAGGTTAGTGTAACAATATTTGCTGTAAAACACTAACCCCTAAATCCATCTGTGAAAATTACAGCAAAAGAAAATGTTGTATATTACCTTTTAGTTGTGAAAATGCATCTTTGATTTTACTTGCTGGCACATTATACTTGTGGTTTGTTTTACTCTCAGTATATTAGAGCAGACGATGACATATTGGATTACTTGATATGCTAGGGTGGATAGAAAATGGTACCAGGTTCAGAGTTGTAATGTGCACAGAAGTCAATATTGGGATATATATTAGTGTTCAAATGTGGCCACCTCACTGTTTTGCCTTTAATCTTGACTGGGGAAAAAAATGCCAGGCACTGGGGTGAAAATTAGCAGCAAAAAAAAAATGAGGTGCTCTTTTGTATCTGATTGATCAATGTCTAAAAATAGTAACGGCTGATGGAATAGAATGGAATTATTTACTCTTATTAAGTACAATTGTTGCCCAATTATTAGAAATTTCACAGGCTATTATATAGGCAGATATTTGAATTTTACACCAACGGGAAATGTTTGAATGTTATCAAGAAATACATTTCAAAAACAAATTGCACAATATGAAGTCAACATTATTTTTTGTTTGGCAGAGTATAACTATGTAAGATATTTTGTACATAAATTAAAGCAAAGAACATCTTATGATGAGAATGCGTTGATGTGTACCTAATTCCAGTCTTATGGATTTGGTGTTACTGTGGATTCCATTTCACCCTTTGACCCTTGGCCTATGACACCCTGTCGCGTTGCGAACAGTTGTATCGTCTGATCGGCAAGATAAGAACGGGATCCGTCTGCACCTCCTTGTCGGCGAATTCCACCAGGCGAACCTGCCCAAAGAACAGATAGAGATCAATTTTTATAATTTCCATATTTTGGCCGGAAAAGATCGCTCGAACAGAAAGAGCAGGGAAAAGAGCGCACAATTTAAAGTCTTTTCTTTTTCGTAAGACATTTGGATTTTTTTTTTTGGCACCAAATTTATCGTCACCATTTTTTGATCATTTTTTTGACCTGGTTACCGTTTTAGCGACATCCGAACGTAAAACACATTGACGACATTACATGTCCTTTCAGGGCTACCGCATAGGCGTAGTGTCCAAATTAAGTCGAACGTCTTTGGTTTGTGCACACAGCCGAATGGAGCTTGTGCCAGAGCGCACTTGAAGTCTTTTCATGCGTCTCGTCTACTCGATGGATCGGTTTAAGCTCATTCTTTGGCAGTTCAGGTAATCCTATACAATAGCACTGCCTTGTTCACTGCAGGGGAGGCAGTCAGTGAGTCAGTCAGTCATCAAGAAAGGTACAATTAAGGAGGATACTAGACTGGCTCTCTTTACCCACGCACAAGCACATAGCTGCATACGTGAAGCTATTTTTTGTGGCTAATCATATATTGTCTTTGAGTATGGCTAACATCACCGTTAAAAGTCCTTAGCCATAGACGTAAGAAAGAAAATTGCGGCCATCGACCAAACTGCATTAAACAAGGACATTTGACATACTTTGAGGTGGTTCCCAGGAGCCAGATTCAATGTGTCAGGTGGACTCATAGCAGCACTGACCACAGGGGTCAGAATTTGCCTGGTACCCGGCTCTCTCGTGAAGTCATCCTGGTCTCCCATCGTGCTCTCAGCTGGCAAGGAATTTGGTAATTGCTACGGGGAAAAAAATCAAAGAACTTGGTATTTGAGCTTTTGTCACATGACAGTGACTGTTTTAGTCGAGCCGCGTTCACTGCCAAAAGTCCATCACAAGTCCAGTCAAGAATAAATCACAAGACCTTTCACAAGTCCAGTCACAGGAAACAGTAGTTGATCGGGGGGGGGGGGGGAGCGGCAGTTCACCTGCTTACTAAATTCTTAAACTATTATAAAATGGGGCCACCAAAAAAACAAAAACGGAGTGCTAAATTTCCTAAATTTATTCTCAAATTGCCTTAGAATGCAGAATACCTGCCTTTGGCACGCCTTCGCTCATCACCCGTTCGTATCACCCCCCCCCCCACACACACACCCCCACCCACCCATACTTGTTTCACATGACTAGTGTAGACTTTCCATTGCTTTCGTGTAGTTAAGAAAAACCAGTGAAAAAACTCATTTTTCTCAAACTGTGAAAACTCTTTCAACCCAATTTTTTTTCTATGATTCCCTTTAGTGTTTCTCTTCATTCTGCTACAGATAAACCTAACCCAAAAATGCCTCTAAACCTGTTTTCCAGAAATGGGGAAACACTGTGTGGACGTGGGGTAAGTCCACACAACGTCGGTGCTACCTACATTATGTGGACGTCTTTTGTTCGGAAGTCCATACTGCGTATGTAAGACAAACACACCCACCCACACCCACACCCACACACGCACCCAACCCCCGTTTTCCTGAAAGCTAGATCCGCCCCTGACTGAAACGGGTTGAACAATAATGACAATGGAATGTTTCTGTGAAGTTTTGTCACAAGTTCATTTGTGAACAGCTTTTGGCTTGAGATGACTTGTTATTGACTCGAACATAACACCATCCCGTCAAAAGTTTGCTTGCACAATCATGCATGTAGTGGCTTCACCTGATTTTCCATTCATAAACACTCACTTATTATGTCTTTATGAATATTGGTCTAAATGAATACATGTGAGGAAAACGTTCATCTAGCTTGAGTGGAATGCTGTGGCCTCGTGGTTAAAGGCATTGGATTCGTGGTCTGCGGGTAAAGCTGCAGCAGGTTGTGGGTTCGAGTCCAGCCTGGGGCCGGGTCATGGTGCGTGTGCCCTTGGGCAAGGCACTTTGTCACTCCTTGCTTCTCTCCACCACCCAGGAGTACATGGGTACCTGTGAGGGCAGAGATGGTTAATAGCTTCCTTGCGCCTAACAGTAACAGGCAGCATCGAGCTGGGGAGCTGAGATGGTATTTGGAATGCTTCATGGGCCCAATGAGCAGGGGTAACTTGAGCGCCAGTCGTGGTGGTTTCGTGCGCTTTATAAAAACCAACTATTATTATTTTTATTTTTATTGGTAAGCCATCTTTTTTTCTTATTAAATCAGTATATTTGTAGAAAATGACCAATAGTGTACAGAATGTGCCAATTGCCGGATTTGGCTCTTGACGTTGCAGTACAGCGATGTTAACGATGTAGTGCGAGTGACCGCACGCGTTTTTGGTGTAGCTTAGTGGTTTGGGGTGGGTGGTTTGGGTACGTGGGATGGGGTTGGGAGTTGAGAGGCATCCTCACACGTGCCTGGGAGGGCGGTGGTTCCGCTGGCCCGCTCATCTCACCGGCTCCGTAGACAGAACTGGAAATCGATTGAAGTTCACCCGGAACCGGAAGTGAAAGGTCTGGTTTAAGCCTGGAACGTATTTTGGAACTCTGTATTCAAGAACAAAAATACAAACTTAAAAAAAGTCTATTGCAGAATTTTTTTAAACATTATTTATGTCACTATGATTATATCGAGAATTGTACCATTTCAAATCGATTCAAGGAAAATCACAACCTTGTCCCCCTATTAAATGTATAACCGAACAGGAAAAAAATTATCATTAAGGATACATTAATTTTGTACGCAAAAAAAGGAAAGTCCACACTCATTGTAGGGGTCATAATTTTGAATGTGATCGTCTTATGATGACGTCATTTATATAGACCTTTGGGAATTTTGTTAGCTACATTTTGATACCCTGTTTGCTACCAAAGACTGTAAATCGTCAAAGATTGGCAACGGTTTATGAAAAATGATGCAGTTTGAAAAGTTGCACATTTAAAGATTATACGCATGGAGAAATTGCAAAGCGTAAACACACATGCCCGTAATTGGCCCCAATCGACTGCTCAGTGCCCGAACGAAGCGCGGGTACTTCAATGCGCGTGCTCCCATGCACTACACCTGCTGCTGAATTCATCTTAAGAATTATGCGATTGATATTCCCTGCCGTTCGTTTCGGGCAGTGCGACATTGTCACTCGCAGAAATTTCCACTCGCGTACTCTTTAAATTTGCAACTTTTCAAATCGCCATTTTTTTCATAAACCGTTGTCAATGTTGGACGATTTACAGTCTTTGGTAGCAAACGGGGTATCAAAATGTAGCTAACAATATTCCGGTCTATATAAATGACATTATCATAAGACGATCAGATTCAAAATTTGCATTATTTTTGATGATTTTTTTTAGGGCTATAGACCTTGTGTGTTGAGGCGGATTAGAGGGCAGTGGTTTTGACTGGCTAATATAGGCATGAGTAAACCTTTTGTGAATTCATTGTCACTAAATTGTTACTAAGTTAAAATAACAAAGAACAGCCTCTGATCGAGACACCTGCAACGCATAATTAAAGAACTATATAGCCGAACTATTGTCTCAACCCGTATAATTCCCCAATTAAACGAACGAAGTGAAGTTCGATTGGGATTCCACCTATCCATTACCGTAATGAGGAGTCACGTGACGCACTCCCTAAAAGTTCCCCACCGTCCATAATTTTGGGTTCAGCCAGTGTAATAAATGCTACTTTGAATAACTGATGAATGAGCACGAAACGGCCGGTTATATAGGTAGGCCCGTTTCTGCTTTCTTTTGTTCCTTAAAATGTGTGGCATACCTCAGTACAACCAGACAATACAATCTCACGTGATTTTGAGTGGAGGTAATGGTGAGGTAGAATGTATTATACCTCATACAATATTCATGATCGAGAGCCGAATTTTCACTGGTCCATTCACCATCAATTGCCAGATGTTTGCCAATATTTGCTGCGTACCAAGCGCGCGCGCGTGCCTTTAATATTTATGAGACGTAGACCTGCATGCATAATTCTTAAGATGAATTCAGCATTCTTTATTTTTATCGTAAAACTGAGCACTGGATCAATCTACAACATTTCCTAAACAGTGACGACAAACAGAATGATGTCCCCAAACATCGCTTTTAAAATAAGCGGAGGGATACGAGAAATACGACTGGGCGTGTCGTCACCAGAACAAATGAAATTGCAATGTTTTCCCTAGGAATACAAAGAAATTCATTTTTGAGACATTGACCAAAATCGGCCTGCATTTAGTAATGGACTAATGAGGCCTTTCCAGTTATTTGCCATCGGACAATAATTCAGTTCTCTAAGGGAAGGATGTTTTCCACAGAGGCTGCACTACGGGAAGGGGAGGGGCAATGGGGCCCGGGGGCATTTGCCCCCAATTGTCTTCCTTGCCCCCCCCCCTTGCTTGAGAAAAAAATCGCCCCCATCCCCCCACCAATTGAAGAGTCTGGCGCCGCCACGGTTTCCCACCACCTTTATGGAACCGGGGCTGGGCAAATTCATTTGTGCGCTTAAGTAATCCAAAATAAAAGCCTTTTTTCGAGGGTTATAAACACCCACTTTTAAAAGGATTTTTGGCTAAAATAAAACGCTCAAAGATCAAAATTTATTGAGAGGGGGAAAAGGAACATGTTGAAGAGCATGACTGCCTAGCTATTACCGTTCGAAATGCACGCGCTCATAATAACCAAACATGAATATTCATGAGAGGTCATCAATACAATTGACATTCCCACCAAAAACTGCCTACCTTGCGGCCAACCGTGAGATGCTGACTGGGCCAGAGTCGCTGCGGGTCCCGCCTCCCGTCCTGACAGCTCGCGAAGATGGTTGGCACGGAGCCCGGCTTGAGCTTCTTGCGCGCCGGCCGGTAACCAAGCACCCGGGCCTGCAGATCCTCCCTGAAACACGTCACCTCAAAGTGGTCCTCACAGACCAGCTTGTTCTTGGAGAAGACGAAGCCCTCCACCTGCCTACCCGAGCCGATGTTGGTCAGCCACCTCTGGGCCAGGTCCCGGTACCCCTTGGCCGGGTCGGGGATGCGGAAGAAACTCTTCTTGCCTTTGTCCTTATCGCGCCGGTTGAAGCACTCGGGCACTTGGCATTTCGCCATTTTTTTATGTGGCGCGCATTGGCCAAAACGCCGTATAGCCAGAAAATGATGATTATGATGGCTGTTGTCAAGCCTAGCCCTGATATCACTATAGACAGTCCGTGTATGCATGGATGCTGTGCATGCACTAGACTATGAGCTTTATAATTTATTTTCTTGTGACGTCATAGGCTATGTCGTTGACGAAGCAAGCGGTTGATGTGCCTCCTGCATATACTAATCGCACGCTAAGTGCCGACAGTATTGTATGTAGCGAGACAGCACTGATGCATATGGGGTGACAATGGGGCTATGAATAAAAACTAGCATTTGCTTTTACTGCCAATTTTTGAAGCCTTTACTCGCATCTGTGTGAATAAAATGAAGCTAAACGCTTTACCAAAAAGCGTTTGCCAACACCTTAAAGCATTAGGCCTACTTTATACTTTTTAGCTTTTTCTAGACTGTAAGCGTTTGCTTTATTCGTATTAATGAAAAAGGAGTAAATGCTTCAGATTTCAAGTATTCACTGGTCATTTTTCAAGGCTGGATTGGGGTTAGGCCAAAAAAAAATAATATTCGGTCTCTGGTCCGACCAAAGTTCCGGAATTGACGCGGCCACGCGGCTTTTTTTTTTTTTTTTGCTTTTTTCTTTTTCTTCAAGCTTGGATTGTACAGACAAGGTGGGTACTATTTTGCTTTTTTGGTGTCCTCATGTATATTGGTGTCCTCCATAATTTGCCTTGGTGCTTTCGATCATTTGCCTTGGTGCAATTTCCCATTCCTTGGTGCTCTTTGGTTAAAAAAAAATGAGGAGGTGCGGAAATAGAGGGCGCTGTTGGAGCTACCGCGGAACATTTTGGAAAAAAAAAAGATCGACGCGCATGATTAAAATCGACGCGCGCGCTGACCAGAGACCGACTTATTATTTTTTTTGGCCTTACCTTGAAAAATTATAGCAAATGCATCTGCACGAAAATTGCTGCATTATTATTAATGTTAATCGCGTAAAATGAGTAAAAATTATTTCCATTCACATTCACGCGAAAGTAAAAACAACATTTTTTAATTTCATCACTAGAAGAAACGATAGTTTCGCGTTTTATTCGAGATCTGCGAAATTTTACTTTGAAATTTCGATGCAGCACATAACGATGAAAATGATGAAAATGAAATAATCACCCGTCTATTCGGTAATAAATCTTTTCAAACGTTTATTTTTTTTTTCAATATTATTTTCAAAATGTCAGTATGATTTTACCGGCTGAAAAAAAAAGTTTCTATATTTTTTTTATGCAACTGTGACTTCGTCTACAGGACACTTTCTGCAACTGGGGAAATTTTTCTTCATCATTTTAGCTGGATTTGAGGATCACCTTGTCCATTTTGTCCTTTGTCACTGTCTCTGTTTTTCTCGGTCATGTCCACTTGTCTGTCGATAGGTTAGGGTACAAAAGCGTGACGCTTCACCTTATACCTAAATGTTGTCGTAAATTTGTTCTAGTATTGATCCATGTACATTATTATACACAATTACATAATTCATTGCATTTTGCTCTGTATAATATGTTTACACGGCATTGTAACATTTCATTGTGTGGAAATGGCAACATTGAAATAAATGTTTCTACTACTTCTACTACTATAGTGTATGCATCACTTTGATGATTTGAACTGTTGCCGCACGTGTGAAACCTGTGTGTGTGCGCGCTAGGTAGAAGTATTTCCCATCATTGAAAGTCTAGTGAAAAATGTTGAACAGTACAATAAATCTTGTTTTCTTATTGATTCAAGCATTTGCTTTTTCCCTAAGGCTTTTACTCCAAAGTAACTGCTTTTACACTATTTTGCTTAAACTTCCAAGCATTTGCTAGTGTTTATTCATACGACCCAATGTTATCAACATTTCACCAGAAACAAAAAGGGAAAAATTCACACTAATATAATTTTGATAACACAAACTGTATCTCAGCGATATGTTACCCCCAAGATCAATACGATTTATTTTCCTTTTCTGCGCAATAATGGCAATTCAGTATTAAAATAATGCATTTGATGGAATCATAGAGCAAGGAACGATGGAATCAAAGCATCCGAAATAAACCCTAATTTTATGACAGCATCTCAATTTCGGAACTCATTATATCAATGTCATTCATCCAAAAAATATCAATTGATCATTATTTCAGACGACTTTGACTTCCTATTATTTTACTTGTACCATCTCTTTATAGATTTTCAGTGGTTCGAAACATTCTCAACTCCTTGCGTGTGATGTAGCCCTGTTAATTGACTCATAATAAATATTGCAGACATTAAGAGCCGTGTACTGGTTACTTATTCATCCTCTTGACACAAGGCTAGGCGCCATTCTGACAATGGCGCGTACTCTGGATAAAGCCTCAAGGCATCCTGAAAGATGTTGGCACACTGTTTTGTGGTCAGTGAAAAACAATAGTCACTTCTCAACTATTGTCAGTGGTCCGTGTGTCTTAACTAAACTACAAGCATTCGACCCGAGCCTTTTTGCCTGTTCCTAAATTAATCCAAACTAGCTGTTCAAATTCTGCGATTGCTTTTTGGATTCAGAACATTAGCAGTTGCACATTATGGAGTTTACTTTAAAACCTCTCCGATGAAAGACAACTGTTTCCAGCGATTCATATCGCTACTAGCCGGTCGCCTACTGGAAACCAGCTATCAGAAGAGATACTAACTTGAGATCAGAATAATGGGGTTGAGGTTGGATTTCCTGCTGTTGATAGTTTGGATTGCCTCATTATCAACCAGTGGTAAGTGTGATTCTTTCCGTTAAGAAAGCCAGAATGTTCATACGCACCTTTTTACTGCTTGATGTTAACCTTTAAGCTACGTAATAACATATCGTCGTGTGCCCGGCAGGCAGAAAACTGCCTAATATATGCATATATAAGGGCATATGTGCATATGGCCTTATGCAATAGCGCGTAATGACCAAAATGTTCCCAGCAAAAGGGCATATGCAGAAAACTACCTCCATATATGCATATATAAGGGCATATGTGCCTCCATATATGCATATATATAAGGGCATATGTGCATATGCCCTTATGCAATAGCGCATAATGACCAAAATGTTCATAGCAAAAGGGCATATGCAGAAAACTGCCTCCATTTTAATGAAATATTAAACATTTGATTCAAAATGCGCGCAGGGGAACAATGAAACCTTTCATTGCAATTTTCTTGAAAATGAGTTTTGCGTCAGAACGCTCATATGCCCTTCTGCCGGGCACCCGACGATATATTGCTCAATGTACCCCATCCGAAATTGGTCCATTGGAAGATCGGGGGGGGGGGGGGGGGGGGGGGGGGGCAGCGGGGGCGGGGGGGGGGGGGGGGAGGGGCAACGGGGGACTGCCCGGTGTTACCGGAAGTGAAATAAAAATTGAATATAACTCGAAAGCGGAAGCTCTTTACTATTGCAAATAAATTATGGAAGTGTTAAGAACGGAATAAAGGACACAAAAACAGCATTATGACGTCATTTTGAAAGGGCGCCCTCTAGCGGAACATTAAATAGGGTTTCCTTTTGTTTTAATTTAAAAACTATCCGTCCAAATTTTACCAAATTGCCCCTTGTTATTTTGTTATCATCTATATATAACTTTGCAAGGTTTCAAAATTATGACGTCATCAGACCGGAAGTTACTGTAGGAAGAATTAAAAAATGACATTTTTTCCCTTAACTTCTAACATTTGATCCCTGTCTTATGACTGTTTTCGTAGCCCAAATAATGATACCGGTTACAATGTTGACTTTTCGATCTTTAATGCTGTGACGTCATCAAACCGGAAGTTAGGTATTATTATAGGTTTTCTCGGTCAATTTCGGCAAATGAGCAGCCAATTTAACCACTACGCTATTCTATTTCGCGCGAAATCAAATGCTACTGAAAAGGGTCATTCGATTTCGTTTTATAACCAGTCAAATGTACTGTTGCGTCATTCGATTTAACAAAATAATCATGCAATTTAACAATTCAACAAAGCAGCATTCAAATTCGCAGGAGCTTTTTGAGGCGTGTGTTTAGTCATTCAAATTCATTTTTAGGCAGTTCTTTCTGGAATTTGTGCAATCTAAAAAACGCTTTGTTAAATTTTTGTTTCCTTAAGAATGTTGAAGGCATAAATACGGTTCACTTTTTGGCACTTGAGTCACTTTGCCGATGTACTTCGAAGACGAGCTTTCGCTACAGTTTTACACGCATATTTCTAGAAATGGCAGCTCGTGGTCGCTACGCTAGAGTGGCCCAGGTAGATCGAGAAAGGTTGATTGAGGCCTTCGAGGGAAACGAGCAAGACTACCTTGAGCTTCAGGGGCGGATCCAGGGGGGGGGGGGGGGCACAGGGTCCATGGCCCCCCCCCCCAAAAAAAAACGAAACCAATTTTTTTTTTATGTGACATCGCAATAAAGGCAGGCAATGAGTACACCACCATCTTTTCCCCCAAAAACATTGGTTAAAGTGGTCAGAAATTGCCTCAGATCGCACCAGAGAGCATCTAGAATCCAAAAAAATGTCGGGGCCCTTTAAGCAGGCCCCGAACCCCACGCCGTAATTTTTTTTACCCACTTTTTGGGGGACCAACATTTTTTTTTGCCCCCCAAAAAATTGTGTTCTGGATCCGCCCTTGTTGAGCTTGCGGTCAATTTGAACATCAACAAGTCCACAGCCAGATCAATTGTTGCAACATATTTGAGGACTGGAAGGCGAGAGACGCTGGCAAGAGGAGGAGCAACCCACAGCAAAATGGATGATGACATGCGAAACCATCTGCAAGGCATCCTTGACGCTAATCCCGTCTTGACACTTCAACAAATGAAGGCTAGTTTGAGTGAGCATCTGCCAGAGAAGCCCCAGGTTTCTACTGCCACCATAGCCAGGGCCTTGGATGGGATGATGATTACACTGAAACTAGTGGAGGACGTCCCTGATGCAAGAAATTCCCCTGAAGTTCTTGATCAACGCGTCCAGTATGGTGAGTGGTTCCTGCAGCATGGTGTTCTGGCGCATCTAGTCTTCATTGACGAGACAGGTTATAACGTCTGGACTCGACTCTCCCAGGGTAGAGCTCCACGAGGGATCGCTGCAAGACGAGTCGTCGACAGACAACGAGGGAGAAATTGCAATGTCACCTTCGCTGTTTCTAGTGAAGTAGGCTTGGTGCACCACCGAATCGTATTCGAAACTGTGACGCGAGAGAGATTCGAGGAGTTTCTTGCGGACACAATTCAAGAGTGTGATGCAGTTTTCCCAGACGACGAACCCATTTACCTCATATACGACAATGCGAGGCCTCACGTGCGAGCCCAACTCCCTGAAGGTGCCAACCCAATGATCCAGCTGAAGCGCCTCCCTCCCTACTCCCCATTCCTGAACAGCACGGAGATGGCACACTCTGCATTCAAGGCTGCAGTTAAACTCATCCTTGGGTTACCTGAGTGGCAACAACGTGTCGGAGACAGACAGGCTGCCCAGCAAGCAGGAATGAACATGCAGCAGTGGAGGTGCGATCTCCTTCAACAAGCAGCCATCCAGAGCGTTGATGTCATCACCCAAGTGAAGTGCATGCAGTGGTACAACCATACCCAGACATATATGCCAAGATGTCTGGCACGCTAACAGATTTATGGTTGAGGAAGAAACAACATAAACAATAAAAAACCAGAAAAAAACATAAAGAAACACCCCATTCAAACACAATACAAAATTAGGTCTTGGTCAGTTAACCAATAAAGATCCCCCCCCGAAAAAGAAAACAAGGTTTGCCTGAATTAAAGTGAAGATACGAAACAGTTGCCTAGTACAGTTTATCTGTTTATTCGTATTTCTTTAGTCGTACTTATTTGAATTCTCTTTAAGCGAAATTGATTGCCTCTTTACGAAATTGAAAAAAATTAAATCAGTAAAATCTCCAGTCGAACCAGCTTTGCTAAATTGAATGACGATTGTGTGTCACGAAAAAGAATGACGATATGCTAAATTGAACACAGTGCTTAAGGAATTTGAATGCCTCAAAACGAAATTGAATGGCTGAATTCTGAATTTGAAACGCAGTAACAACTGGAGAGGCAAAATAGTTTCAATTCGAACGCACGAAAATTAAATTGGCTGCTCATTTGCCGAAATTGACCGAGAAAACCTATAAAACATACACTTATATTTTCCATATTTTCATACGTTATTTTAACTGCATAATGAACATGTGTCCTCTCCGAACAAAATCAGTATTCGCTTTCCCTTTATGGAGTGATGACGTTATCAAACCAGAAAGAACTTGTACGTGTACATAAAATGTATACTGGAATTTGATACATTTTTGTTTTAAACAAATCTTTGGTTGTATTGGAAAGGTAAAATTTTCGTGATCCTTTGTTCTGACATAAAATTATTCATTACTTAACTGGGCAGCGTTTAATAAAATAGTTGTCTGCCCGACCGCTCTGCGCTGGTAACCCAACAAACGCCGACCTCTGGTGTTCCTTTTCCGTGTAATAGCTAGATATCACGAAATATAAACAGATCACAGACAAACAAATTTGCATGCTGAGGGAAGTTTGTATTACTTTTTTATAAACCCAAATGTCGGGACCATTGTTTAAGTGAAGTTCTAACTGTAGCACTTTCAAAATCTAGGATACAAAAGCTCAATTCAAGCTTTCTTTTAGTACAAGAATCACTCAAATCATTTATGTACTTTTTAAGTTACGGACTTTTAAACGCAAGCACCGTTTTAAAGGTCTGTCCACGGATCACAAAAGGTAAGTGTTCTTTCAGCAAAACGAAAACAAATCACATAGGGATGTGTGTAAATTGCTTTCGCTTTGCTGAAAGAACGCACACCCTTTTGTGTGATCCGTGGACAGAACTTTAAAACGGTGGTTATGTTTAAAATTCCGTAACTTGAAAAGTACATACGTGATTTGAATGATTCTTGTTCTAAAAGAAAGCTTATTAATCGGGCTCTCATATCCTATATATTGAAAGTGCTACAGGCAGAACTTCACTAAAACAGTAGTCCCGACATTTGGGTTTCGTGTTTTTTGACACACCTTGTATTCTACTGGGGAAAAAAACTCAAAAAGTGCATGTTTGTTAAGTTGTGCATTTATGAATGTTGTTAAAGATACCAGTGTATCAATCAAGAGCCAGTCTGGACTGCTTAATGGCGGGAAATGACAATCTTCACACAATATACACTTTTCCGAGACAACTTTATTTATTTGTGAGGCACTAATTACAAACTTTCAAGTTTGGAGGCTCAGGCCTACTGTCCGGCTTTATTGCGCGGCGTTTGATAAAGTACTTGCGATATTGTGCCTCACTCTTAACTCTATTGGCATACTTAATCGTGTAAGCAGTTAACCTAATTGACGCTTAAATTCTTACATGGAATAATATTTAACTGCATTGCATGCAAGGGCGAATCGAGAACACAATTTTTTTTTGGTGGGGGCCAAAAAAATTGGTCTAAGTACAATTGGTTCCGACAGCATAAGAAAACTATCTACTAGTACAAGAGACTCGCGCGAGAGAACCTGTTCGTCTCCTCTCATTATGTCCCTTCACAAGCCGTTCGTTGTCTTCCGCAGTAGGCCAATAATCAGCGGCAGGAGGCAGATGGTTGGTACCAGGCCAATCATGATAAACGCCAAGTCGTAGCTTCCACTTGCCTCGTACATCCAACCTAAACATAAACAGAAACCAATCGTGATCAGTGGCATCGCAAGGTCATTGTTATTGGGAGGTAACAATTTCGTCAAAAGCGCACTCTCGCATCCGTGCTGAAATGTACACAGTTATTTTTTTTACCGGGCACTTGGTCTCCGTAACCCCCCCCCCCCCAACACTTGGCGCTTTTCAGGGGGCACAATTGCCGATGGTCGCGCGAAATTAAAAGGGACACTCGTAAAAGACCGCTGTTAAAGGCACTTGGTTTAGTTTTTGTTTAAAGGGGAACTCTTGGGGGGGGGGGGAAATAAACCCCTTACCACCCCCGGCTACAATAATGGGGATCAATAAATTTTATATCAATCATTGGAGACTAATCATTCATTTGGAGTTTTTGTTTTGACAAGTTTTGAGTCACTAACATTGTAAAGAAAACAACTACTTGGGAGAAGATCAAGTTTAAGAATCCAACAATCCCGTCGTGTATTGTTTCCATCAAACGACCCAAATACAAAAAAGTCGGTAAGGTAAACATCCAAGGTGTGATCGACATTTTAGGCATACTTACCGGGTAGGAACCCGGCGAGAAATGCCGGTGCAAAGAGGAAGAAATGAGCCCATCCGAAGGCGCTCACAAGCCGATCCATTTCAAATATGTCTCTAATCAAGACGTCTGCGAGTGTAAACAGAGCAGCGGAAAACAACCCACAGACGAAGGTGACGACGGCATAGCCAGCGATGTCATTCACCCAGGGATCCACGACAAACGACAGAGACAGAAATAGGCTGCTGACGATGATCGCTGTTGAGCATTTCATGATGCCACGGTCGATGAGGGGTGCCCACATGATCGACCCAAGGAAATATCCGACGGCAGCTGCCGAGCAAAGAGCAGCTGCCACTTGGGGCGAGAAGCCCTTGACTTCTAGATGAGGAACGTAATACACCAACCAAGAGATGAAGGTAAAGGCCACTCCGAAACGACACATGAACACAATCCAAAACTTGAACTCCAAAAGTATTCCCAGATCTACAGCTTTGACGAGATGAAGACAAGATTTCTTGCCACGACTTCTGCATCCTTCCTTGTCGGTGTCATCCTGGTGGCTATCTGAGAAATCCGTAAGAGGCTCGTAATGTGCTTTAGTGACCCTGACAACAGCAGCACTTGCAATCTGATGCATGTTGATTCCAGCAAGAAGCAGCGCCGCTCCTCTCCAACCGTAGGTGTCAAGGAAAAGCTGCGTCATCGGTGCAAAAACAAGAAGGGCAACTGCTTGCCCGACATGGCCAATCCCACAGGCCAAAGTGAATCGCTCACGAAAGTGGCGTCCCAGTACGACTCTGTTGAGAACAATGATAATTCCAACGTTTGGTCCTGAAAAGGGTATGCGAGTGGAGCATTAAATCTAGTCTTACTCATTTTTGAACAAAAGTGACAGTGTGTATAACAACTCAATACATTATTCCAACCGAACTACAGTCAACAGTTTCAGACATTAGTGAGATGTTATTCACATAATTTCTTATAAATATTTTATTATACATAACTCTTTACCTACTAAGACTGCCAATGCCAGAGCCATATGAATGGTGCTTCTTGCCAGAGGAAACAACAGCAACCCTATGCTTTCGACTGCGCTGGTGACGATTAACAAACGTCGACAGCTAAATCTTTCATCCAACGGCATGGTTAGAAGACCTTAAAGGGAATATACATCATTTGCTTTTGCTGTAATTTTCAGAAACGGATGGAATTGGGGGGTTGGAAATATATAGCAAATATAGTTACACTGACTTTTTTGAGGTTTTGGTTCGAAAATGCTATAAAAACCAAGAAAAACAATCATTTTCCTGTAGTCTGGTTCCCTGACTACATTTAAGAAGAAACAGAGCAGTTTACATACATTGGGGAATTGTAAGGTCAGGGAACCAGTCTAGCTGGCTTGTACCCGTTCATAGGTGTGTAATCGATTGCAAACAAGTGCGATGGTCAACTGGGGCCGGTATTTGAAAAAAAGCCAGGTCGGCCGATCGTGCCATGATTTTACAGGATGCTTTACACTGTCATTCACTAACAGTCCAGCAAGGTATTTCAAAATGATTTAGTAGTTTTATTTTTTGATGTTTGCAAATGTTGTATTTTCCCTTTAAATCAAACAAAATAAACGAAGCTTAACTGTAGATTGCATTTTCTCTCTGATGAGTCTTGTAGCGAAGACTATACAGAATAAATTTGATTATCAACTAACAAACGTAAGCTCCTTTACCTCCAAAATATGACATTATTCCCGTCATCGATGCAATGATTCCAATGACCCAGGTGTGTGTGGTGAATTGGTCCGTCAGCGTCGGCAACAAAACGCCCAGACTTTTGGTAACACATCCCCACATCAGATTGGAGGTAAACGAAAACAGGACGAGGAAATAACCATCAGTATTGAATTCCATGGCGATGTTTTTCAGGTTGTACACCGCAGTACAAAGTTGCTATTCTTTCAATGAGGCGACTGAGGTAGGAAGTTAGGTTTTGGCCAACATCTTTAACTTTGAGGTATGATGATGATGATGAAGAAAGTGGTTATAGCATGCAGCACAGCCCAGCACGAGTGCGCCTCCGTATCCACCCGGCAGGCACATACATAAAACCGTGTTCAATAATAAAATCTGTCATGGGCAGTAGCTTTCCACAACGTGCAGCCGGCTCAATAAGCCTCGTTGCGAGCGTCCATGACATTATAATGCCTCAGTTGTCTAGGTCTATACCTTGTAATACAATGGCTTGTTTGTAATGCAACCCAAATAACGATATCCCTTGCAAAGTTCACCTTTTTTTTCCAAATACTGCGACGTCATCAAACCGGAAGATAGGTGTTATAAATACATACAGTTATATTTTCCATATTTTCAAATGGAATGTGTACGGCCGTTGTCTATAAATGAAATCTCGAGAGCTGCTTTGTAGCTTTGTGACACTGATGCGCATGCGTCTATTTTGCATATCAGATCACGCCCCATTGCATCGCAAAATTCGCGGCTGTACAGACAAAATAGCGTACTTTCAGGCTCTATTCATTGCTGCAGAAAGTGGCGGCTGAAAAAAAAGTGCGTCGCGTAAGTTTGTCAACGGCGCGCAGCACAAAGCGGAATGACAATATGGCTGCGCACATGAATTGCCAAGTTGAGGTATCGGGTTTTTTTTAATGAAAGATCTTTGGAAAGCCTATTAAAAAAAGTTACTGAACCGAAAATATTGATCGACATTATTTTTTGCAAAATTTGAAAAGCGTAGGCCCACACGAGTCGTTCACCCTTCCCCCAGGCGTACATTTTGTACGTTTGTGAAAATGTTGATCATTATGGATGACCCCTCAGCTACGTCCTTACTACAAACATCCACAGCTTTTCTTTCGAGCAGAATAGTGCATAAACTTAAACTTGGAACAAACATCAACCCTGAAACAGATATGCGCATGTCATGTGATACACAATGACGTCATCAGGTACCAAATGACAAGTGGTTTAGTAAAAAGTGACCGATTTGTTTTAATTATAACTCATGAATAAAATGAAGCACCATGATAACACTCTGTGATCTGATAGATCCTGCGTTGGTGAACGTACCTAGCGACTTCACATTGTCACGTATGAAGTCGCTTGACCTTTACTTTCAGGATTATCGAAAGGTCAAATTTAGATGAATGCAAAATACCAAAAGAAGCGTCAATCTTAAAACGAATTAAATTTCTGCCAAACGGTTCGGGCATAAGGTTGATACTTTTCTGCTAATTTAGCATGATCCCTTGTCCCACGTACGTTTCAGCAGCACTTTCTACTGCGCATGTGCGACTACTGTGGTTATTTGCATACGTAATGAGGGCTGCAGATTTACACCGATGAAGCACTCAAAAAGATCTATTTATACTTGATTGTTTATAGACCATTTAATTTGGGAGCCGTTGTTATTGTATCACTATTTAGTTCATTCAGTGTATATTTGTCGAAGAAATGTTAAGAGTGTACAAACATTACATTCACTGTGTGGACTTCCGAACAAAGATGTCTACATAAACCAGGTAGCAGCGACTTTGTGTGGACTTGCCCACGTCCACACAGTGTTTCCCCCTCTCTGGAAAACAGGTTTAGAGGCATTTTGGGGTTAGGTTTATCCGTGACAAAATGAAGAGAAACACTAGAGGGAATTATAGATAAAAATTTGGGTTGAAAGAGTTTTCAACTCACAGTGTGAGTAAAATGAGTTTTTTCTTAACTATACACAAAAACAAAGGAATGTCCACACTACGTATCGTAACATATGTGGTTGTACGTAAATATTTCGTAAAAGTGTCCTCGGCACTTTTGTTTTATTTTTTAATATGAAAGGACTTGTTGAGCAAGTTTTGGGCATTTTTAGCCAGTTTGGGGGCTTCAAAAACTGTTTTTTTTAACTTATTTAAAAAAAATTACCCCGCCAAAATGCAAAAGTGTATCACAAAATCAACTATATCATTCCAAAGTATCATCCTCGCCCTTGAGAAAAACAAAATGTTTTAAAAGTCACCCCTGTGCTATTTTTTAGAACACGCGTAAAAACATGTATTTAGAACTTGCAAAATTGAATTTTTTACCCTATTTTTGTCCCTCAAAAAGTCAACTTGCGAGGATTTTCAGAATATTTTCCTTCTGGAATTGATCAGAGCCAACATTGGTCTTTCAATATCTGGTGAGAGAAGTTTTGGGGAATCGTCCCTCGCTAGTTTTCCTCTCATACCTTAAATGCAGACAATTACTCTTTGGTGCCATTCTTTCGTTATGGAGCAGAATTTTATTAGCCCATACAAAGACAAAGAAAAACATTAAAAAAAAATTTATGTTTAGATGTTAAGCGTATGTTGCATAAAACTCCAAACTCCATACTGAAGTCTACCGATACGGTTTCTATTTTTGAGCTGCCATATTTTTTATGTGCAGCTCCAGACACATAAAAACTAGACCATGTCTTCCGTGTTTTATGTAGGCCTATGTCTGCCGAGTCAGCAACAAAGTTCATATAGTCTAAGAGTAAACAGCGATCAAATTGATAAACGTTTCTTTTCGTGTACGTGAACTCGCTTGACCTTCACTTCCGGGTCTACCGGAAGGTCTTAGTTAGGTGAATTCAAAATGATGACGTTAGCCTGAAATCAAAACAAAGCACAATTTCTTCCGAACAGTTAACGGGATGATCATAAAAACTAATACGAACTTGAACCATGTTAAAAAGTTGTTATAAATTTTGTTACGGCATTATGACGTCATCAGGTATCAAATTACAAGTGATTTAAGGGCAAATATTTACAAAATAGTTTGCGCTATATCTTTTGTACTAAATAGAGCATCGTGTTCGTTTTTTCGTGAGGTTGTAGTATGCCTTGAGAAACACTTCTCGTTCCCGGACACATAACCGCTTGACCTTTACTTCCAGTGTTACCGGAAGTGCAATAAAACTTGAACATTCTTAGTGAGAAATGCCAGACACACAAAAGGGTAGTGACGTCGTTATTTGAAAGGGCGCCCCCAGCGGCACATAAAATATAGTTTGATTTCTTTAATTTTAAAACCATCCGTTCAAATTTTATCAAATCGCCCTTTGATATTCTTTGATTATCCATAGATAACTTTGCAAGGTTTCAAATTCATTACGTCATCAGACCGGAAGTTACTTTAAGGAGAATTTGAAAACAATCATATTTCAAATTTAATTCTATCATTTAATCTCTGTCTTATATCTTCGTAGCCCAAATAATGATATCCATTACAATGTTCACCTTTGGATCTGTAATGCTGTGAAGTCATCAAACCGGAAGTTAGGTCTTATTAAAACATACACTTATATTTTCCACATTTTCATACGTTATTTGAACTTCACAATTATCCTCTCCGAACTAAATCAGTATTCACTTCCCGTTTTTGACTGATGACGTCATCAAACCAGAAATAACTTGTATGTGTCGTAGAATGTTTACTGAAATTTATCAAACCGTTCGAGATGCATTCTTAAACAAAATAATTGATTGTACTCGAAAGGACTTACTTTCGTCATCCTTTGTTCTTACATAAGCAGTGTTTAGGCCTAAAGAAAAAGTTGTCTGCCCGACCACTCTGCGTTTGTAACTCAACAAACGTGATCCTCTAGTTTTGCTGTAAATTTGATATTTACTGATTTATGGTTAAACCCTTTTCTCTAAAAATTTGTAATTTTTTTCTCATGAAGCATGGAAATAAAATAATGTGAAGTTGAATTGAATACATATACCCTCTAGTTTTAATATAATGTGGAATTAGCGCACGATACTGTAATACTTAATCCCTTCCCCTTAACAAAACAATTGATACTCCAGCTCCCCCCCCCAATAAAAATGTTGTCTGGATCCGCCCTTGAATTGCTCATGTATACAAAAATATGTACTTTCTAATTATGCTAGTGGTGTATTTCACACTTGACGTTCACGTCATTAAAAAAGTGCGTTAAGATGCTTAAAATGCCGCAGAAAACAAACCCGAAAACAAAATCTCAAAGAAAGTCAATTCGCTCTGTCCGTTTCATTAGTGAGATGTTTTCAAGAGGAACGAAGTTCAGACTTTGAATCCTGTCCCGTGAGTTTGGACTGTCCGACGAAGCTGATCGGCGAGGCCAAGATCCAGATGGTTGCTAAGCGACAGCCGGATACGATCATCAGACGAGGGGGCCGAGTCAGGTATCGCCCCGAACCCCCCAAGTGCACACTGCCAGGTAAGAGAGAGCAGCCATCTTGGCTCGTCCAACACAAATGGCAGGAACACTTAATGTGCAGGTGGTAAATCGACTCCTATAGACTTCAGTGATAATTACACGCACGTCAAATAATTACTTAAAATACTCGCAACTCTTCAAGGTGTTTAAAACAGCCGTCAAATTGAAGCTTATTTCATCATCTTCTGTTCAATTTGTGGGTGGTAATCCCGTGACTTTTGGGAGAAAATTCCATCAAAAGATGATCACTCCTAAAAGAAGTCCTGCGGCCCATCGCCGTTTTGAAATATGATGCCTGCGCTCCATTGCAAAATAGAGCAATTTTTTGGCCCAATGTCATCCGAATTTCACAGAAATTTCTGAACGGGAAAGGGCACAATGACAAGGGGGGGGGGCACAGGCTTCGGCCGGGGGGGGGGGGGGGGTGCCACGTCCCCCTTATAGTAACGCCAGTGACTGAGTCAAAGTGATAGCGTTTTCGTAATTAATGGTGACTTCAGCGTACATACTGCTGGCGGACGTGTATGTACATGTACATGTAGGTCTTTTAAGACCTTAACCGAGACCGATCCGAGCACGCTATAAACTGTATAGGTAAACTCTTTCTTTTGGGAATTTGCGAGTAGAAATGACACTTTTCCCGGGTCAAACAATGACATTTTACGGGTCATAATTACACTTCTGTGACTCGAAAAGTGTATTTTGACCCGGAAAAGTGTCAGGCCCTATGGCCCGGATTCTGGGTCAAATGTATCATCCGGGACTATTTAGAGTGTAATGTTTGTGCTATATTAAACAAAAATGAAAGTGAGGCTTGGCACGCACTCCATGCAATCATAATAGTCTGGCACCATCCCATTCAACAGTTTACAATGTATAAAATAGATTCAGGGAATACGATCGAAAATGGCTTCCTCGCGAATAAGGTCAATTACTGTACATTTAAGGAGGCCCCCTGCCATGGCGAAACCATTGTGCCAGCTACTGTACAAAGCAACTGTTGCTTGACGCATTATCTGACTAATGGCCAGCACAATGCTTTCGCCATTGAAGGGGGTCTCTGTGGATGTATAGCGTGCTCGGAGGAGTCTTCACGAATTCAAATCAATAGAACGACAATTTGTTTTATACCTCTGCATAAAAGCCTGCCTCTCCAACCCGTGTCCAGCGCTACATCGATGTGAGGAGACGGTTACCAGTTACAGGTGTATCTTCAATGGCACACAAGGTAGGATACCAACCTTTTTCTCTTATTTCTATGAGTATGACACAATTGAAATATATTTCGTGCCAACGTTTCAGTTTCAAAACTACAGGTTTGCGTTTGTCTTTCTAACAAACGCAGGGTGATTGGGCTCAGATCTATTTCATTTGGCATTGTCTAATTCAATATTGTAGGTTTACGTTTTTGTCTTTCTAACCAACGCAGGGTGATTGGGCCCTTCTTTTGGCATTGTCTCATTCAATATTGTAATATGTTTAAAAACCAAGAAGAATTTAATCATTTATGATTTTTAAAAATTGTCTCCTAGATTTCAGAACACATTTTATTACACGTCATTTCCGTTTTGATGACATTGTCAAAATATGTTTTAATGATACCCAACTTCCGGTTTGATGACGTCACAGATTGGTGCCCGTCGTCAGTAATGAAACTGACGTCATTATTTTGGAAATCAAAAAGTTAGAGGGGCCTGATATAATTCGTCATTAGCAAAGACTTCTCAGTTTAGAGGCAAATGACACGTAAACAAACAAAAAACAAAAACAGCCAGGGGACATGCACACAGCTGGGTTGGAAAGAGAAACACAAAGGCGGGATCGTTATTTTGGCAACAATGATCCCCAACAGGCACCGAATATGTATTTTAATTGAAGAATGCAAAAAAAAAAAATCCTTTCCATGGTCTCTCAACAATAACGTCCGGTTTGATGACGTCATTGTTATGAAACTTTTACAAAGTAACTTTTATTGTCCACAAAATTTTCATGGTTAAAACAAAATCCAATTTCCTTGACGTGCCGCTAGGTGGCGGCCTTTTGGGTGATGTCGTCATCATAACTTTTGTTTAGTTAACCACTCCTCACTCAACTGTATTGAATTAGTATTACTGTAGTAAATTATTTTTATTTTCCATGTATTTCATATATCATAGGCGTATCCAGCGGGGGAGGGGGAGGGGGTACTGGGGTGTTTACCCCCCCCCCCAATATTTTGTAAAGACTGCCCTTTTCCATTTAAATGCTGCTTTTTTTACTAGCGCTTACTTCCCCCCCCCCCCATTTGTTAAGAGTGCCCTTCTTTTCTTTACAAGTGCCCTTTTCTGAACGAGTGCCCTTTAAAAAAAAAGTGGCGCCCTTTTTGTGCCAGCGGCCGAGTGCCTTTTCCCCCAATTTCGCGCATGTATCGCCCTGAAAAGCGCCATATATTGTCCGTTAGCGTGCATACTCGTCGGTTTTGAACAGATAATACCAGTCGACAGATGGCACCAGCCCCCCCCCCCCCCACCTCCCACCACTGTTTGATTTTACGGAGGCCAAGTGTCCGGACAACAAACTTAACGTGTCTACATTTAAGCAAGGGTATGCAAGTGCCCTTGTTCAAGAAATGTTAACCCCCCCCCCCCCCAACAAAAATGACCTAGCTACGACGCTGTTTGATTTTCCTTTGCGGTAGAAAGATAACACTTTGACCAAGTATTTCTGACATCATAAAACAAATCTAAAATTGAGACTTCATTTTTGAACAAAAGTGAACTCCTGTGTCCTCTTAAATTTTAAAATCCAAAAGAACGGCGAAAGTCTATGAAAGGCGCCCCATTTACTGCTGAATATGAATCTGTTATCAGGGGAAGTTCCCACGGTGGATCGACCGGAGCATCGGGAGCAGATTCCATCAACGCCGGCTGCCCTGGTAACATCGGCCCCAACGACTGCAACAGGTGAATATAAAATTGAATCGAAGATATTCGTAACCGCTCGAAATTTTGAATTTCAATTGTGACTAGGTTGACATATACATGGGTTGATATGCTGACATGTATAGGCCTTATTCAGCACGTTTGGGTCAAAATGCCAAATGTATGTGAGGTTCGTAGCAGTTAAATGACTGGGAAATCCCAAGATCCCGACAGTACATAATACGGAGGCCCCCTACAATGGCGAAAGCACTGTGTCGGCTATTGTACAAAGCAACTGTCGCTTGACGCATTATCTGACTAATGGCCAGCACAATGCTTTCGCCATTGGAGGGGGCCTCTGTGGATGTAGAGCGTGCTCGGAGGAGTCTTTACGAATTGAAATCAATAGAACGACAATTTGTTTTACACCTCTGCATAATAGCCTGCCGCTCCAACCCGTGTCCAGCGCTACATCGATGTGAGGAGACGGTTACCAGTTACAGGTGTATCTTCAATGGCACACAAGGTAGGATACCAATTGCTTTTCCTTATTTCTATACACAAACAATTGAAATATATTTTGTGCCAACGTTTCAGTTTCAAAACTAGAGGTTTGCGTTGGTCTTTCTAACAACGCAGGCTGATGAGGCTCAGAGCTTTTTCACTATTTCATTCATCTCATTACATTATCATAATTATGTTTAAACTAGCAGCGATGCTGTTGAAACCCCTCAGCCGGAGTCATGTTATCATCCGAAATTTGTTTTTATAAAAGGCGCCCCATTTACTGCTGAATATAAATTTATTATCAGAGGAAATTCCCGCGGATGATCCCCGAGAGCCGCCGGAGCCGCCGGAGCAGATTCCATCATCGTCGGCAACCCCAGCAACATCGCCTCCAACGACTGCCACAGGTGATTACCAAATTCAATCCAAGATATTCGTTATCTCTCAAGATTTTGAATTGTGATTATGACGAGGTTGACTGGGTTGATGGTTCGGAAGCCAAACAGAAGCATTTCATTACGGCCTCTTGGAAAGTATATTAAGCAACCAAATTAGATTTTTTTTCGGTTGATCAGTATAGATTGCGAAATTAAGATGAATTGCCCATGTTCTTCAGCAAAAACGTTTCTTGCGATGCCTCCAACGATGTCTCAAACGACACACCGGCCAATGAATTACTACAGATACGTGGGTAACACTGTTGGCGAGGTCACATCGTCATTAAAGTTTGCCTGTCAGTCAAGTTAAAAACACGTAAATTTTTATTAGATTTAGTCTAGTTAATTATTCACGTACGTATGGTGCGCATAAATTTAGGGCCTTTTAACCCGGGCAACGCCGGGGGAAATTATGAAACATTGATGTCTAAAGTGGTTGTAGCTCCTGCTAGTAAAGACGTCAGTCAAGCACGAAATAAAATGGATGCTTGTAAGGCGTTGGGTGGGCGACCAAGGACTGTCGGTGCTCTATTCATGGTAAACACGTGACTGGTACCTTGCGCCTGCGCGCCAACGTTATTGTCTTACCAGTATTGCGATGCATAGCTGCCGCATGCGTGATTACCAATGATTAGATAAGATTTGAATGTTTGCATGGTGAAAGTAGCACAATGATAGCATTAACGGTAGCACCACGTGATAAATGTCCTTTGTGAGCTTGCGAGCTCTGAAAAAGAAGCGGGGAAACTCAACATTTCAGACAGTATGCCCTGCCCGTCGTCATGAGTCCCCCGACGACGGACAGAGCATACTGTCCGAAACGTTGATCCCGGTTCTTTTTCAGAACCTCACAAACACAACAAAAGAAGATTGTTCACATGGTGCTACCGTTAACCTTATCTTATTACCAATGATCAGTTGCCTAAATTGATTGAGGGAGGGGAAGGGGATGACACCACGTGACACTTGGGGGCGCTGTACATAACTTTCGCGCTTACATCCCTTCAATTTGAGCCTGTTTGTTTGGCGCATATCCTGATCACGATCAGTGATCCAGCGCGTCGATAGCTGCTCCAGATTACGTGTTAACGGATCCCACTCGCGAGGTGGATTAGCAAGATCACAGATGGCGACGCGCGCGACGGACGGAAAGAAAAAGTGTTTGGACGCATCAAATTAGCTTTTGTGACAATTAATCATCGTTATTATTTTAGAATGTATTTTCGTGATTTAGAATAAATCGATTAATTTACTTTTGCTGGAAATTATAGAATGATTTATATAAAAACAGCCCTTCTGCCCAGGGGCGGATCCAGGATTTTCAAAAAGGGGGGGCACAAAAACTTTGTGCGCGTTGCACACATAACGAGACTGAAGCGCGAAATCCCTTGCAGGCAGGGTTGAGGGCACTGGAAGCTCTACGATTTTAGATGTTCTCTCCTACATCATGAGTATTTTAAGCCATTGAGAGTAAAATTCCAAATGTTTATTTGTTAATTTTAATAATACTTTTTTTTTCTATCAAATATAGAATTTAAAGTCACTGTTGATGTTAGTTGAAAATGAACCCCAAAATTAGAAGGTGCTGATGACAGCCCCCGAGTGAAAAAAAAATGAAATGTGTTATTTTGCGAGCGAGCGGAGCGAGCGAGCCAAAAAAAGTTATGTTTACTAATAAAACATACATTTCTACCCAGAAATTTGCCTTGCAAACAAAGAAAATAAAATTAATTGAATTTCATTAGGGGACAGCCTGCCCCAAGCAAGGGCGGATCCAGAACACAATTTTTTTGGGGGGGCCAAAAACAAATTTGGTCCTCCAAAAAAGTGGGTTAAAAAAATTACGGCGTGGGGTTCGGGGCCCGCTTAAGGGCCCGAAAAATTTTTGGATTCTAGATGCTCTGTGGTGCGATCTGAGGCAATTTCTGACCACTTTAACCAATGTTTTTTTTGAGGAAAAGATGGTGGTGTACTCATTGCCTGCCTTTTTTGCGATGTCATATAAAAAAAAAAAAATTGCTTTCGTTTTTTTTTGGGGGGGGGGGGGGCATGGCCCCCATTGCTTAATTTGTATATACACTTGCATACACTTTAACCACCATTTTTTCCATGTTCTTTTGAAGTCTGCAGGCTAAATAATTTAAGACGAAATGAATCGTCTGCATTCTGCAAGTGTTGTCGAATCACTTCAAGAAATGTCAAGGCCTGAGGAAAATCGTTTATTTGTATTTTTTTGGGGGGCTCCGATTTTCTTAAAAAGAAAAAAAAACACAGCTTTTATTTAACGGAAATGCAAACTGCATCCAAATTCCAATTTCCAAAATATAAAAAACTTTGCCAGCACAAATTTCCCGAAAGCGGCAGCATTCCTGAGCTGCCGCTTTCACATACAAGGTTTCAAAATAGTCACATAAAAGATTTCTGGCTACGCAACCGGCAGTCCCAGGCATCACAGGGGAGCCTCCTAGCAACAGTATTTCCAAGCAACCAGGTTGGAATAGTAAGGGCATGCAGCCATGCACCTGTGGCTCAGATAGCTAATCACTCCAGTTGCGCGTGGAAGGAAGTCATATTCATGAAAGCAGACGGTCCGTGATGAAAGCAACCAATGGCATATTTATTTGCTGGGAACCGGCTCATTTCATTGGCTGAGATACTATCATCACTGTTTATCATCTAAGAATCTTCCAATTACTGACGGCAAGTTCTCAAAGGCCCTAAAGTTCAGTGGCCTACAGCCGAGCCCAAATGTATATGCTTAGTAACGAACAAGAGTGGCATTGTATCAATTTGAACAATGCGGCTATCAATCATTCTCTGGAAAGGCTTTTCTGAGCTGACATTTTATTTGGGCATTTTTTTCTCAGAGACAGGGGAAAACTTTATGCGAAAAATGTGGGAAACTGAATTGAACGTGAAATTTCACCTCCGTGTTGTGTACATGCACATAGATAAACGATTGGGGGATGATATTCCAAGTCCAAATAATTCATTAAATGTAGGGCTCCCGATGTCTTTTTTTCGTAGTACGATTTTATTCTTCGCTTATTTAAAAAATAAAACTGCATGGCCTACATTATTCTTGTGAATGTTACTCTAGAATATAATTATTTCGGAATACATTTTGAAATTAAGTTTGAAGTCAAAGGGCTGTTGATGATCTTATTCGTATTCCTTTTAAAATTAGGAAAAACTAAGCATAATTCGTATTAAAATTTCCCCTGGAATCTACAAAAGAATTAACTGAGAGTTCAGAACTTAATGGGCTAGGGTGTTTGAAATCGTTTTACTTTAAAAATAAATCGAGAGAACAAGACATACTAAATCGTATTAAAATAACCCCTATTTATTTGATGTCTCTTTCTATCTGAGGCCGGGACAATATAAAAGGGATGACGATTAATTCTTCGTGTATTTAAAAAAATAAACGCATGGCCTACATTATTTTGTGACAATGTTTTACTCTAGAATATATTTTGGAATATATTTTGACGCTATTATTTGAGGGATGTTGTTAATCCTGATATATTCATTTAAAAATAAGAAAAACCGAGCATAATTCGTATAAAATTTCCCTTGGACTCTACAAAAGAATTAACTTAGAGTGCAAACTTTAACGGGATAGGTTTTTTTTAATCATTTTGCTTTTAAAAAAATATTTAGAGAACCAGACGTAAATCTCTCTCTGAGGTCGGGAAAATAAAAAAGGGGATGACGATTTTATTCTTCATTTATTAAAAAAAAACCACATGGCCTACATTATTTCGTGTACCGGTACATGTTCTACTCTAGAATATATTTTGGAATATATTTTGACATGAAGCATTAAATGCAAGTGCTGTATTAAATGTGCCCCCAATTCCAGCCGGGAAATAAAAGTGTCTTATAAAAATATATTCTTGCTTTGAAATAAATTTTGAGACAATGATTGACAGGCTACCTTCAAAACTTATACATTGTATATTTGTGTTTATAATTATGTATGATAGTTATGTTCAAAGCGATTGATTTGATGACCGCCCGTCCGCCCGCCATAATGACTCCTCAAAAACGAAAAAGACAGCCATGTTCTCAAAGGAATGTATTTAATGCCCGCCAGCCCTAAGACGACTCGTTAAAAAAAAAAAAAACAGTTGCGAAAAGGGGGGGCACGGGCCGGGTGTGCCCCCGTCTGGATCCGCGCCTGCTTCTGCCTTAAACCAGAAGCAGAGGACATTTGCGTGCGCCTAAAGGAATCGACGCACACGAGAGCGGTTGTGTTTGTTTCGCACGGCGTTAGATCTCGATCAGGATCTGGAATGAAACAAACAGGCCCCAAACTTACCAGTTTAGTTTGACCATTCTTGACTAGCATGAGTTCTTTAAAGGATTTCAACCAAGTGAACCCTGTTTCAAAATCCAACTTGCTCTTTACTGTTTAAATGGCAACGTGAACAGCAAAAGAACGAAATTTTGATATTTGGTGATTTTTTTCAGCAGAGTTGTTTTTGGCTTCATAACAAATAACAGTTTGAATGGTTTTCATCCTGATTGTGTTTATAGGTTGTCCTTCATACTCCACAAATAAAGGAGTGGTACAGTTCAATGTGCTGATGTTGCCTGACACACCGTTCGAGATTCAGTTCTCTGTGCGCACATCTTCTTCTTCTTCAGTCACTGTGTACCTGCACACTGTATCAGAACCTGTGCTGTACTACGAGATACGTAAGTCATCCTCACCTGCCTGAACTACGGACATTATTTTTCAATGCAGCGCGCCACCAAGAGTTTGCCACGGAGAGTTAATTTTCCCAGTGCATTGTGGGAGATGGTCGACAAATTCGTAGCGCGGGACATTTGAAATTGTTAGATTTTTACCGGTCAGTAGTTTCGTAAGCGCATGGTTCGAGAATCTGTTTGCCATTTTCTTTTAAAAATCTTTTTTTTTATGGTGGTTTCTTTTGTAAAGCGGCAGAACGCTATGTCCCAAATAATCTAGCTTAAGTTGCCTATTGACACTCATTCAAATGGGCCATGTTTTGTCGACCGTAAACTTGAAAGATGGACTCTCCATGGCAAACTCTTGGTTGCGCACTTCATTGAGGATCGCCCGAATTTACAAACAGTGCCGCACGATCGCGTACTAATTATGTGCCCTTACTTCGCTGGACCTTCTGAATGCCTTATTCACAGGAAGTCATTTTCGATCGTGTTCCCTGAGTGTATTTGGGGTGCTGTGGTCTAATGGTTACGGTGTTCAACTCGTGTGCCATGGTACATGGGTTTGAATCCTGACCGTGGGAACATGGTGCTTGTGCTCTTGAGTAAGGCACTTTACCAAGACACTTTTATTGCTTCGTCCTTCGGATGGGACGTAACGCCGTAGGTCCCAATGTGTTGTGTAATGCACGTTAAAGAACCCAGTAACACTTATCGCTAAGAGAAGGGGTTCGCCCCGGTGTTCTGCCAGTGGCTGCTTAATGTGCCGGAGCACCTTATAACCCTTGTAAAAAGGCGCTACACAATGGGTCTCATATTTCTCATAAAATTCATTTACCTGTCTCTAATAAAAGACATAATTTCCAGTGCATGGAGTACATAAGTGTTGGTAGATACGTGCGCTATATATAAGAATCCGGTATTATTATTATTTTATGAATTGTAAACTGTTAAATGGGATGGTGCCAGACTATTTTATGATTGGTGTGCGTTCCAAGCCTCATTTTTTTTTTAAATGTGGTTTAAAAACATTATGGTGTTTGATCACAAATTTATCAGAGCAGACTGGTATTAACCTTTAATGAACTTTTATTCATTACTTTCATTTCGAAAATGAAGAGTTCAGGGGCGTAAATCCCGGGGGGGGGGGGTACGTTGGGGACTCACTTGTTTGTGATGCGAAAAAAAATTGCGGATTTCGAGGTATTTTTTCGAACATCCCAACAACAAAAATGTATTCAATAGCCGTTTTGATGTATGCGCGAGTATACATACTGATGTATCCTGAAGAGCGCCCCAAAGGTTGTAGTCATACAAGACCAAATTAAATTTGGTCTTGTATGACCACAAGTTTTGGTTGAATTTAGCAATAATTCTAACCCAAACAATTGGTTGTAGAACAACCCAAGTTTGGGTAGTTCCAGTTTTCACCCTTTCTTTGGTAAAGTTAACCCAGGTAATTTTCAGTGTAAATAATACTGTATTCGGTTCGTAAGCGACTCGACTGCGTCTAACACACGCACGCACCACTGATTACTAGCGCCCATTACCACTTCCGGTTCCAATGTTTCCAATAAGCCTCAGTACTGATGACGTCACACTTTGTTTACGTGTGTGCTTTCCTATGGTGCTTTGTGTAACGCGCGCCCCCACTGGCTTCATTGGAAAATATACATGTAAACAAAGTGTAACGGTGTAGTGGGCGTGGTTTGAGTACAAATAACGATGATACTTACGATCCGGATATGTACATTATTTGGTCCGTTGTCATGTTGTCAATTTCAGAAATAAGCACTACGGAAGGCACTTACATCAGGGAACGGTCAGCTAAAGGCCTGGACACCATAACCGAAGTCGACTTGACCTTCGAAGCCCTCAGCCCCGATGAATTCCGGGGATTCTGGATCGCCTTTGACCCGGCTGATGCGACGCTCAGCGTGGAAAATAAGGACGAGACACACCCTTTATTGATGGAGGCGATGGGTAAAGGTGTCCTCAGTAATCCAATACCCGTACGAGCGTTTGGTATTCAGTCGTCCTCACAGGCCGAATGGTATCTTCTCTGGCACCAAAACTGTTGAGTGATATTTTTTCCTGTTAAGTTACTGCCCCATTATACCTAGAGCAATGGGTCAAGTATTAAAGTAAAAGATCCTCGGAGGGTATTACATCGACATCTTTGGGTAATAACGTTAGAACAAAATGTCATTTGTTGTAGCAAAAGATTAACCCTATTTATATCCCAATACATGTACACGTATTTTCGACTCGAATCTACCCCAACTATTGGAGATATGGTGAACAACATATTAGGAGGGCGCTATTTAGTTTGAGTAAATACCATAGACATTACATGTAATAAAACCAAGACTTTACCAAATAAAACAGCGCCCTCTTATTGTGCCTGCTATAATTATTTCAAAAAGGCTAATAGTGGCGTCTTTACAGTGTCCAAGGCCTTGCCCGAATTACTTGGCTACGGTTGAATATTGCACACACAGCTGTGGAAGCGTTTTTGCGACGTTATTTCCGGATTCTTATAAATTTGGAAGTACCATGTGCGTCGCCAGGTTTTTTTTCCGGGGGGGGGGGCAGAAACACCGCGGCGAACCCCTTCTCCTAGCGATAAGTGTTACTGGGTTCTTTAACGTGCATTACACAACACACGGGACCTACGGCTTTACGTCCCATCCGAAGGACGAAGCAATACTGGTAAAGTGCCTTGCTCAAGAGCACAAGCAACATTTTCCCACGGTCAGGACTCGAACCCGTGTACCACGACACACGAGTCGAACACCGTAACCATTGGACCACAGCGCCCCGTCATTTAACAGCAATACTGCTTTTTTTTTTTAGGGGGGAGGTCCCCCTCTTGGCCCCACAACACACCCCCACACCCCTCGCGACGCCCATAGGAAGTACATAGTGATCCTTTTAAAATGCGCTGAAAATTAGAAACAATCAGTTTTTTTAGCGGAGTTAAAATGTTTTAATACATGCTTTTTTAATGAACATTTGTGTCTCAGTTAACCTTATCTCAATTTTCGTTTTGCCACTTTACAGGGTGTTTTGTGCCTTTTTTGTTTTATGCTAATACAAATTTCCATATTCATGAGCAAAATTGTGATGTCATTCCAGGCAGAAGCCTGTTACAGCTGTTTCAGCGCTGAAGTTGCTAGAATTTCGGATATTTTGCGGCGGCAGGGATGCCTCCTGATGAACGCATGCAAGATTCGCAGCTAGCTACCTGTCCCCATATTTAAAGTCCGAAGGACAATAGGGACAGGGAACCAGACTAAACATAAAGGGATCCAACCAACATTCCTGATATTTTCATCCAACAAAGGAAAGGCACAAAGACCTTCAACGATAATATATCCAGGTGGCAAACTTGTTTGGAATTTTAATTCAATTATTTTCGTCCCGTCCTTGCGATTAAGAGATAATTATTCTATTGCTTGGGGAAAACAACGTATAATATGCAGGTAGTTCGCCAATTGAGGTATACATGTATATAGATACTGCAGTACGTTGCAGATTGAACAGTGTTATGACCATAATTATTATGGGCCGTTGTTTTTTTCTGACACGGTAGATATGAAATGTCTTAAGAAGGTGTGTTGAAAAGGGACATTGAAATTAACCGTAAAATAATTAAATCCACCCATAATTTTATAGAGCTCTCAATAGACCACAATAATGCTAAATACATTTAAAAAAAATCAAACAGATATTACGTCACTACAAAATGGAAAATGTTTTATTTAAAATGTTAGAAAAAATTATGTTAGTCAACCATACATCACGTTTTGGAAATTGTTCTATGTTTAAAACTAAATCTAAAACTTCAAATTCATTAATACACTTAAAAACAAATACCATCGTACAAAAATAATACATGTTGTTACAAAAATACTTGTGGATATTATATTTGTTTTGTTCCCTGTACACGAGTTTTCATATATTAAATTTAAAAGAAAATAATCTTTAAACAGTATGTTACAAAGAAAACTTGGGTTGTGCACCTTAATAAAAATACTATCAAAAATAAACATGATTTCGACAATGAAAAACACGATATTAGTGCTCGGGGTGTTAGTTTTTGTCAGTCCAAACCCTCCATAAATTGCATAATAGAAAGCTAAATTACTAGTTGGCAAGAATGAATCCTGTTTCACGTGTGATCCCCCATGGATGGGCTCTTGAAAGCAGCGCGCCCGTATTCGTCCTTTGAAATAGTATAGATACATGTATTCCCATTTCTTTCAGTAACGTGACCGTTGCCCGTGGATGACCGGTGCACAGAGAGTTCGTCTGCTGCTAACTTCTTACTGTCAGAACTATCGGTCGGTGACACTGTGCACAAGGTGCCGTTGGACTCTGATAGGCAAGTGTCTATGACGATCTCTTCATAATCCGGTGGTACATCTTCCTTGTGGTTGCTAAGCGACCGCATCTCAAACGCCGCTTCTTCGGCGTCAGTCAGTCCCAAGTCCGCGGTTTTAAAATCTGAGCAAGAATCTGTCATCCTAGCGGATAACAGATTCGGCACGTGACTCAGCGCAATTTCATTTTCCAGCATGGTGTTCATGCGTTCCCGCCCTTTCTTGCTCTTCGGGCGTTCGACCTGGTAGCTGTTTGAAGGTACGATTGATTTCTTGACCGCTTTATTGGCACGCTCCGCAATGGCCGATGATAGCGCCACCAGGAGGCTGAGGCCCAGTATCACGTACAGCACCATGCAAATCTTGAGCACCCACCTAGCTGCCAGTGTGAAATCCGGATGATTACCCACCACCAAATCCCCAAATCCAATTGTCGTCAAGGTGATGAAGAGGTAGTACACCGCCGTCAAGGTGTACCATTTTTCAATGTATCCAAGCACGACGGCCGGAACCTGGAGCAGTATCGCGTACAACACCACTATGGTAAGGAGGACCATGACGGTCTTCCGTAATCGGGCAAACCTGAGGCAGAGAAGTAGGATGTTGTCAGCCTTGTCCAGTGCTTTGGTCCAGTATGCTGTCAGAGAGCGTGAAATGACACCTATAACCCATGCTGTAAGGGGTAGTCCAATGGCACCGTAGATCATGCAGACCAATTGGCCCATTGGTGTCTGAGGCGTAATGTCTCCGTAGCCTGTACAGGCAAAAACAAATTGAAATTAATTAATTGAACGATTAATGGTGGAGTGGCGCGGGGGGGGGGGGGGGTCGAACTAATTACCTGTAATTAGTATGAAGGCTTGTTATGTCAGATCAATGGTACATGGTCATGAAATAATACTCTTTACTTCACGTAGTGAGCCGGAAAGGGTGCTTCAGTATATACAAGTGCCACTATATGTATCATATGCATTCCGTTTCAACTTTGCCCAATCGCCACTCGGCCCATTTAAAAAACTGCTCACAATTTACAGAAGTACATGTACTCTCTTAAAACGTGTACAACCAAACACGATTTGCAAAAGATCTTTTCTCTTATTCGTGAAATGCAGTGTAAAGGCCAAAGTCTTTTGGGAGTCGTGAAATTTTTCTTCAGTATTTTCTAACTACATGTACACTTTCGTAAATCACTAAATCATGTTTTTTTTTAACACTTGCAATTACTGGCGATAATAAAAGTTATTTACGGTGAAGAAAAATCTGGCGACAAGGATAACTATGGTGTACCCACAGTACACACCGTACACACCCATAATTTTGTACCCATTTGTTTAATTGGAGGTTTTATGTTTCTGCTGAAAAAAAAACCACAAATAAAACTTATGCAAGGTCTTTAATAAAAGTACTTTGGTTGATTATATGCCTTTCTAGGCTCTGAACGGCGTTTCCCACGAATGATCGTATTACATATAGTTGCAAAGATTTGGGGTTCACAATGTTTAAAACTCAATGAAATTGTTTTCGAATAATGAACGCTTTGAATGCCTTGTCATGCTTGGAATGCTTTATGCACTGTTCGAAACACAAGAACCCAAGGCAAAAACTGACCATCGTCTGGCGTAAACAAACAGGGCTTTCAAACACCTTCTTCACAAAATTTCATACATTGTGTGGACTCTCTCTGGAAAGAATTCCATACAAGGCCACCACTCAAACACCCTGCACGAAGTCAATGGGCCAAGACAGAAAATATTAAAGTGTTATCAAAAGAATTTTGCACTCCTACAATAGTGTTTCTTCATCAGATTTACATCTTTTGGTACTTTACAGGTCATATTAAGGAATATGAGTGGTGGCCTTGTATGGAAATGTTTTCTTTTCTCTGAGCTATACATCACTGAAATAATTGGTAAGTAAACAATCTGAAACATTACATTGTTGCCATCTTCTGGCCAATGCGCACTTAGTGTGGGCTAGCCCCATAAATGTGGCCAATTTACTGGACTACCTCCGTAAATAAAGGCCACACTTCCACCAAGCATACTCACCCTCTTTATAGGCTAATCAGAAAGTGCTGCCTTTTTCAGATGTCTAATTTTTGTAAAATTTCATGATGAAATTTTGATACACAAACGTGTGCAAACGAATCTGGAAATTTCACGAAAAAAAGACATCTGAAAAAGGCAGCACTTTCTGATTAGCCTATAAAGAGGGTGAGTATGCTTCTTAACCAAAACTAAACTACTAAGCCTACATGTAAAAATCAAAATTCGACAAAGTTTGACATGTTTTTTTACATGATGGTGGAAGTGTGGCCTTTATTTACGGAGGTAGTCCAGTAAATTGGCCACATCTATGGGGCTAAGTGTGGGCCAAACAGAAGACCTGTGGCAAATTAAGTGGCAATGTGGCGAAGTGGTTTGGGGTGTTCTGTTCTGAGTAGGTTGAAGTGGATATAGGAAATTGCCTCAAATGCTTTTTAAGATTTATTTCTAAATTTGTTTGTTCCTGACCATTTATGACGATGGTAGGAACTTGAAATCTTCCTCCAAAGTTTTAGAAAAGTTCACGAAAAGCTAGTGTCTTATGGGCCGTCTCAAACACTTTCTCTTTTTCCGTGTAGGTCTAAATCTTCGCGTGCACGGACGCAAATCCTTACCGATTGTAGTGACAATGGTGGCTGAGAAGAAGAAGGAGTTAGGAAGATCCCAGACACTTCTCTCCTTGTCCACACGAGTATTTTGACCATGGTGATGGTCCTCGTTGAAATCTACCACGCCCCTGTCTGCCCCCGCTACCAATACTTTGCTGTAGTGGAACAACTCGTCTCTGGAGATGCAGGGATGGGAGTCCAGAAACTCCTCCATGGCTTGGAAGAAGGTGGCTTCCGCCAGCTTCTCTTCGGGGTGTTCAATTGCCCTGAATAGGAAAGCACCCGCCAGAAGGTAACCAATGAACAGAAACCATGCAATCAGCATCAGCTGCCAACGTTTCATGGTGTATGGAGTATAGTTTGGAGTCGGTGTGGTATACAAAATATAGTCGGTCGATCGCCGTACACGTTTGATACGGGATCACCCTGAGCTAGTGTGTTTCCGTTTTTGGTCGGTAGAAGTTTCCATGTGTACGGGCCCGCTTGGTACGATGTGCCTCACACAATTGACAGTCTCTGTAGCGATGTTGCGTGATCAGAAACACTCAAGCTACACGTCCTGTGTTCTCGATATATTAATATCCGTCCGCCCTAAAGGTCTATAACATTCATTTGCCGCTCTTACATATACATGTGTAACGTTGTTGGCCTCTCCTGTTCAAGAAATACCCATACACCATTCTACGTGTAGTGTACATTCCACGAACACATCTGTTACTAGTGAAAGCCGCAATTGTTGAGCGCCCACACCAACAAGAGCGTCCCGCCTGACTGATTTTCTAAATCCCCGGACAGCAAGGCCTAATTCATATTCAACCGTTTGTGGTTTTGTGTCTGGAGGTTCAGCTTAACTGCAGGTAAACCGAGGGTCTTTAACCTATAAACGCACCTCCGTGCTTTTATTATTGAAATACATGACTACAACAAGTAGCATTTCCCTCAAGGTATTTGTTGTTTGGCGGACAAACGGTCGCTTGTTTGCCCTTTTAAAACTTTTAATGGTGAGACAGCGTACGTGGGTATACATTGTATAGAGTAAAAAGTAACAACAGTAATAAAATATTCCGATGTGATTGTACGTTTTCTAAAGCATATCAGAGACTGGATGATTATAAGGACATAATAAAGATCCAAAATGGCTACCATTATGGCCTAAAATTGCGTGCATTTACCTTTTCCTCAGATATTATCAAGTAGTCTTTCCAAACCTCAGTATTGATGAGCTTCATGAATTTCACAAAGTTACTGGCACAGGCACCCTAACAAAAAAAAAGGGAAATCATGTGGCAAAAAATGTCAACATATTGATATTTAGCCCCCCCTTAAAAAAAATACAAACAAAAAGTGGGATAAATGAGGTGTCCGTAAATTGGGCTAAAAATTAGGCGAAGGGTTGCCTGACGTGGTATGGGGGACCTGAAGAAGTTGAAGGAAATCCCCCAAAATAAGAGATTATTGTTGTTTTCAATAATTATGTCTACGTCGAAACGTTTCCTTAAAAATAATTTTGTGAATTTCCTTAAACTTGTTCAAGTCTCCCACGTTAGCCAACCCTTCACCTACTTTTAGCCCAATTTACGGACACCTTGTTTTCAAAACCCCGTTTTTGCTTTCTGGTCTAAATATCACAATGTTATCATTGTTCACATGATTTTTCATAAAGTTTAATTGGGTAACTGTGCCAGTAAGAAACTAGGTGATTTTGAAGCCCAACAATTCTGAGATTTAGCAAGACTACTTGATGATATCTGGAGACAAGGGAATTGCGCGCAATTTTAGGGTATAAATTATTGTAGCCATTTTGGATCGTTACTATGTCCTCGTAATTATTCAGTCACTTATGCTTTAGAAAATGCTATTGGTGTAAGGATGTGTAAGTGAAATAAAATCACCAAATATACTTTTCAATTTTTTTTAAAATATACCCAAATATGGGATCAAAATAGTATATTACACTGCTGATATTTACAGTTTAGGCAAATTAGGCACCCTTCCCAGATGATTTTCATATGTCACCCCTTCTAGCTATCTTCTTTGAGACAATATGAATATATCTGCCAGGTTTGGTGCTTTGGACCAGTCGGTCACGATCTTGTCAAAAATTTGGTCTAAGCCACCTGACTACCACCGCGTTTACACTTGCGCCATTCCATGTAAAGCAGATTAATCCAAGCCTATTAGTCCGGCCTCATCTTGTTTACTGTGCATCAGTGTGGAGTCCCTTCAAAGCCACCAATAAGCAGAAGATCGAGATGTTTCAACAAAGAGCTGCCCCTCTTATCACCACCACCTATAGCTGGGACAATACTACATCTGGTACTGCTCTTTTTGCAAAACTGAAACTCCACCCTGGAAAACAGGAGATATGTACAGCGCCTCACAAACTCAAACAGAATCATCACCGGACAGATAGGCGTTAAACTTCTACCTGAAATAACCATGAGACAGCCAGAAATAAAAACCCGATGCTCAAAACTACTTTCAGATCCCCTATATCAAAGGACTCCAACACTCATTCTTCTATCAGACTAGCAATGATTGAAACAACCTCCCTCAGCAAATTACTGAAACCAAACAATTAAGTGATGCTCTCAGATCTTTCAGCACTCATCAATAGTCCATCCCCGATCATGCCCACCCCTTCAAAGCCGAGTAATGTTCCTGCAGGAGCTTATCAGCTACATTAATCAAAATCAAAATGAAAATGAAATACCGTGTGCGCAGCGAATTCAATACACTATTAGAAAATGATGTGAGTACGGGGTCCGGACACATGCGACTATCCTGCCGGAAAAAAGTCGCATGTTGATCACCATTTTAGTTGGCCATTACATTTTCATCGGGCACACTATGTGCGCTGTGTACGTCGAGATGTAGCCTATGTGTGAAATTACCACACCAAAAAAAGTGATGGAATCGCCAACTATATTAACCAAGGGAATATGCTTGTTGTCTTAAAAACAGTGCATGAAGCGATCTTCCATGCTTATGTCGCCGCTGAAATAGACCTTATGCGTTTAAGGCGGAGTTAGAGGGCAATGGTTAGAGGGCATGATGTGTTCAATGTAACAAAATTAAAAGAAACAAACAACGCCCTCTGAGATACCTGCAACGCATAAGGTATTGAGCTCTATAAGCAGACGAACAATAAATTCCCTTGTCAGAGTCGTTGTACGTACGTGCCTCGTTAAGTTGGGACACGTATTAAATAAGAGATATACGTATTCATATAACTGAGACGTGGAAGGAGAAACCAATTGTGTCTGTTGACCTCTGTTTCCTGATTACACCATTTTAATGCACTTAAAAGTGCATGGATGAATGAACCTTCGTTCGCCGAATATTGGTATCACGCGTAGACCTAGACTATAAATGAAATTCAGCAGAAAATTTGACGACCGTAATACCATTTACAGTCGACTCTCGTGATAACAAGGTCGATGGGACTAGCCAAATTACCTCTTTATAACAGGAATGTTGTTATAAAAGGACAGCGAAACAAAGAAACACAAAGAGAACCTGAGATTTGGGACCTCAGAATTTGCTCTTTGTAAGCAGAACCTCTTTAAATTATAAAAGTGCTCTTTATAATGAGAGTTGACTGTAACTCTGTGGTCAAGCCGAAAAGCTTGTCAAGGACAGAGGTCATTGATCTGAAAAATCAGTGGATATGGCATCACACCCAGCTCCAATCTTTAAAAAAAAATAATAATAAAACACCATGCATGAGTTTTTCTCTTCACTTCTGCTTAATTCAATTCTGTTCAGTCAATCAAGCAGAATGTAAACCGAATTCGTAAATGTTTCAAAAGAAATTTTGGTTCATACCGGTGTGGACGGAGTTTCTGTGCCCCCCAAATTCTGCCCCCCCCCCCCCCTCCAGAAAACTGTTGCTTGGCTTGTGAAGGTTATTGTGTATCCCAATCCCGAGACAGTTTATCCTAGGTTATTCTGTCCGCATAACAGGGATTATGGTCTAATGGAGAATCCCCCATATGCGGATGATATCCCCTACGCACGACTCGCTGGAACTACTTTACTAAGCTTATCTAATAGTCCCCCGCTCCTTTTGCGCAGATTCCACGCGTTTTGCCAGATAACACAAATACAAGAAAAGGGCAAATAATCTCTCATGTTGGTCAACAAATATCACGAGCATGTAAAGAAAAAAAATTAGAACCACTTATAAAGATTAGTTTAGTGTATAAATAGAGTTACACTAGGGGAAAATTCCCCTGGGGGCAGAATCCCCTGGCTTGGGGACACGTTTTCCTAGGGAATTCCGTCCCCTGGAGAGTGTGTGCGTGGGTGGGTGTGTGTGTGTGGGGGGGGGGGGGGGGGAGCAGAATTCCCTGCCACACTGGCATCATTGCCACACGCACAAGCCACGCTGTTTTCAACGCATCATTGAGGCGAAAACAACCATATAGTTCGACTACCTTCACTCGCACGCAGGATGCATGGTTGGACGACTCTAGTCGACTATTTTGAACCGGAGCCTGGTGACGTTTTTACCAGCGTTTGACATGTTTTTGCATGTATTATATTAGTATTAGTGCGCATGCCAAGATGTTATTATCTGATACGCGTTGAGCACTTTCATTTGGGAACTGTCATCGAGCATCTGAACAGCGCCTTAGGGGTGCCAGGCCAGTAAATCGGTCCGAAATTGCCTACGCCGGCTTATAACTAAATCACGATTTGCATGTCCTCAAACTCTTCAATATTTGAGCATATTGTGGCCCATGAGGGTTTGTAAACAAATATGGGTGGAAGCCGTGCACAGGACTGTGAGCTTGAGTTTCAGTGAAGTTTGGATGAAATTGGGGCCCTAAAAGTGCTCTATTTTCCAATAGAGTGTAGACACCGTTTTTCAAAATGGCGATGGGCTTCAGCACTATTTTAAGGGGTGATCGTCTTCGAATGGAAATTTCTCCTAAAAGTCATCAGGTTACCCCCATAAATTTGAAAACAAAATTAACGATGATGTAATAAGCTTTGATTTGATGAGTGTCCCGAATACCTTGGAGAGTTGTAAGGATTTTTTTCCCGAATTTCTGAAGTGGGGGCATTTATCATTAGGGTCTATATATGGCAGTTTATTTACTGGTCTGCAACCCCTAATTCTTTCGTCCACGGTGTCCTATAATGGCGCCACGTGCATACACCATTTATAGCAAGTGACGTACCCACAACTCTTTGCGAGGCTTGCGTTTCCTTCTAAGCCTTAAAAAAAGGATAAACGGTACAATCTGCCTTGGAGTGATGGGGGCGAGCAAATAGTCATTACCCGAAAACCGTCATGCAGTGTATTAGTTTCACGCATGATGTCGATATTAGGACTGGAGGTAAACTCATGGCATACGTTTTTTTCTCAAACCTCGACTTTGTTCCGGTGTCAAATGAAATTTAGAGTTCCATGAAATCCGATCCCTTTTACCTTAAAATGGACCTTGCTTTTTATGTTTGATGATGTTGATTGGACCAAAATTTAAAATGTCAATATTTGAAATAACGGAAATACCTCAATGCCTGTATTATTTCAAATAGGTGAACAGGTGTAATGACATTAATAAATGTAACTTTATAAAATATATAGAGGCCTATGAGTTACAAACTAAACAAAGAGATACGAGACACATAAAATAAACACAGCATCACACTTTACATTCTCATTTACAAGTTCGTGTCAACAGTTAATTTTATTTCACACCACACTAAATCAATGACAATTTAATGACTTCTATATAACAATATTCTTGCGCTTTTCTTGCTCACTTGATCATTTCTTGCTCGTTTCATTCCTTGTTCATTTTTGCTTATTTGCTCATTTCTTGCTCTTTTCTTGCTCATTTGCTTATTTCTTGCTCATAATTTGCTCATTTGCTCATTTCCTTTATCAATTCGTGCTCATATGCTCATTTGGCCGCCCATCTCTTTTCTCTGATCAAAGAATGAGGATAGCAACGATTTGCGAAATGAGCAGATGAGTAAGAAATGATCAAGTGAGCACGAAAAGCGCAAGAATATCGTTATATAGAAGTCATTAAATTGTTATTGATTGAGTGTGGTGTGAAATAAAATAAACTGTTGACACGAACTTGTAAATGAGAATGTAAAATGTGATGCTGTGTTTATTTTACGTGTCTCGTATCTCTTTGTTTGGTCGTCTTTTATAACTCATAGGCCTATATATATTTTATAAAGTTACATTAATTAATTTCATAACACCTGTTCACCTATTTGAAATAATAAATGCATTGAGGTATTTCCGTTATGAATGCTGTGGGTAAACCATGATCTTATTTGCATAAACTATTGTTGTTTTAAGAAAAAGGTTAAGTCAGAGAATGGACTAGGAACTGTAGATTCGCGCAAGAATGGAGGCGAACTGCATAAGCACGAATCCACAGTTCCTTGTCCGTTCTCCTTAACCCCTTAAGTACGGGGTGTAAGGGGACATTCCTCCACACATAGAGCAAGTGGCCCGCATGACTGCACAGCCTTTGTGTGGTAGTGGGACTGCACAAAAGCAGCAGCTGTGGAACTACCCACTAGCCGTGTGCCACGGCATACCACAGCTGGCAACTGCATTCCAATGAGGATTAGCGGCCGCGGGCATGACCGCTTCACGTGCGCATGGGGAGAAGGAACATATCATGGCGGAATCTTCTGCAAAATACTCGAAAACTCTGGACATTTTACCGGCTCGCGAAGCGGATGGGTGCGGCATTTGTTGCTGGGAGCCGCCTTTCCTAAAGCGCTTGGCCCGGCCCTGGGTGTTTCTGGTGGCAATGTGTGTCCACACAGCCATCGATGGCATCAACATTGGTATGCATACGGGCACCATCACCACCGTGGAAGCTCACTTCCAGCTCACGCTGAGCGAGCTGGGAAGCATGACTACCGTCTATTGCGTCGGGGGAATCCTCGGTATCCTCCTGGCCTTCTGCGTCGGCACGGTGGTCCCAGGCTGCAAGCCTTGCCTGCTTGGTGTCTCTGGGATATCACTTGGCCTTGGTGGGTTGATGTATGCCCTGCCGGCCTTTCTTCATGATCTTTACCTTCCCCCAAGTGTTGTGCTGGCAACTGGCGACAACTCCACGCAGGGCTTCGCCGGCGAGACTTCTGCCTGTTACGACTCGGACATCACCGAGGAATGTTCATCTGTGAGTGACGATGTTGCCGTCGATTCTGCCTCCATGTCGCTATTCTACCTGGGGATGTTTTTGCAAGGCGTTGGTATGATATCCTATCCGATCGGTATGGCATACGTAGCTGATTTTTCATCGCCTGGAACCACTGCGGTTTACATGGGTAAGGGAAACACTGAGCGATAGCACGCCGCCAAATTAAACCAACAACATTTGTTTTTGACACGATTGACTGACGGACAAAGACTAAGTATGAAGTCAGAGACAGAAAAGTGTTTGACATTTGTGAAGATTGCCACGGGTAGAAGTGGTGTACTTATGGGGCCCCACGCCACCCCCCCCTTTGCTGGGGAACTCTCTCTCCCTTTCGTGCCCCGCTCAGAAATTGGGGGAGGCAAGATTGGATATTTTTTATTTACAACCCCATTAAATGGTGTGAATACCGCCCCTTAGTCCCATAAATGTGACGGAAATACTGGACTACCTCCATATTTAACGTCACACATCCCACATGTCGTATAAGCACGGAGGGTCCTGTTACTAGGGGAGCCGAAAATTAATTAAAGATCGAAATTATTTTGTCAGCAGAAAATCAACCCAGCTATAGTATGCCTGCTAAATAGCACAAAATCGTTAAATTCGGTACCTTCAGAGGTCTAGTTATCCAAAAATCATGGTAATTCGTCAAAGAATGCAGACGGTTTTGAAAAAGCGTGGTGTCTCTGATATTTACCAGACTGTTTCCCGGCCACCCTAATCATAGTCAAAAGGCCAATGGGGTCAGGGAACCAGACAAGAGCATTAATCATCTACAGAGCGTGCGTCAACTTTGGCATATCACTTGCCTGTCATTCCAAAATCTTTGGCGCTCTGTGAAGTACCCGGATGCAATACGCGGCCGTGGATGTTCGCTCGTACCCCCCGCCCTGCAAACAGGACGCTGGGATACTCTGATGAATTCACGCTCTGATTTTATTGGCTGGATTTTGCGTGACCAGTGAGCTGCGCGTCATCAAGGTCATGACTCTGCAAGGTTTGAAACGGCCGTTTAAGACTGATTCATTACTCTTTTATTCCAGTTTAGAGATGTTTTTTTCTCGTTGAAAAGCGTAATAATGTAGGAAATTCTGTTTAACTTATCTGTGTTTTAAATTTACAATTCCCGTCACTCGCTCAGGCTCCGTTTCGAATCACGAACGTTCTGATTGCATTATGCGATGCTCAAAATTTTGTCCACATGGTCCGCAATGAAACAGAAATCACATCCGGTATGGAATTCGCGCAATTCTATGGGAAGTTTTCGGATAGCATTTGCGCCCATTGTTTAACTACGGTCTTGAACAGCTGCAGCCAGATTCTTTATACATAGGTCATAGGCCATTTCCTTCACAAGATTCTGTGAAGCTCATCAGAGTATCCCAGCGTCCTGTTTGCAGGGACGGGGGGGGTGGGGGGGGGGGTACGAGCTAACCGTGGATGAAGTTCGCACACAAGAGGGCGCGCTTCACTGCAGAGGGCTTCAAAGATTTTGGAATAACAGGCAACAGCAGCAGTGCGCTTTGCCAAAGTTTTGAAAAAAGCATGGCGTCTCTGATATTTACCAGACTGTTTCCCAGCCACGCTAATTATAGTGTAACATATGGATTTGGCTATAGTCTTTGGGTTGTTTGACTATACTATATGTTAGGATAGGGTAGCTGTGGCTAAGAGCAGGATGAACTGATGACTACGAAGATTATACAAAGACACACTGGTAATGACTATGAGCTCGGCTATATGGAAAACTGGTTTATTTTCAAGAACTCAATATTCTACCGGGATTGTGTATGTACAGAACTATAACCTCAGACCATACGGCTGCATCAGCTTATGGGTATGGCTGGGTACCAGAATACAGAAGTTGGAGACAGAAGACAGAGGTTCTGAAGAGTTTTGTAGATGAAGACTGGCCAGAGCATAGGGCTGAATCAGCTTATGGCTATGCCTCTGGTTTCCCAGGGAGAAGAAGAAGAACTCAATGAAAGTGGGAAAATGTGGACATTTTATACAGTTTCAGAGGGACCACTTGGAGTGAAAATAGGAGATGATGTCATATAAGGAAAACATAACTTATATGACATCATTTCTGAGTAAAGGTAGACTGACCATAGACTGACGTAATGGTCAGTCTGGGGGAGTACCCTTATGAGGTCACTTTCCCCTGTACAAGGGTTAAATCACAGTCTTGGTATGCTGTGGGTGTATTGCTTGGAAAAGAGTGACGTGAAGACCTTGGGTGTAATGTGGAACACCTGTTGTGAGAGTGGTATCAGGGATGTGTGCTCAGGGTCAGTCTAAATGTTGGTTTTACAATAGTCAAAAGGCCAATGGGGTCAGGGAACCAGACAAGAGCTTTAATCATCTACTGAGCGTGCGTCAACTTTGGCAAAGCGCACTGTTGCTATCACTTGCCTGTCATTCCAAAATCTTTGGCGCTCTGTGAAGTACCCGGATGCAATACGCGGCCGCGGATGAAGAGCGCATCAAGAGGGCGCGCTTCACTGCAGAGGGCTTCAAAGATTTTGGAATGACAGGCAACAGCAACGCTGCGCTTTGCCAAAGTTGACGCACGCTCAGTAGATGATTAAAGCTCTTGTCTGATCCCCTGACCCCATTGGCCTTTTGACTATAATTAGGGTGGCCGGGAAACAGTCTGGTAAATATCAGAGACGCCATGCTTTTTCAAAACCGTCTGCATTCTTTGACGAATTACCATGATTTTTGGATAACTAGACCTCTGAAGGTACCAAATTTAACGATTTTGTGCTATTTAGCAGGCATACTATAGCTGGGTTGATTTTCTGCTGATAAAATAATTTCGATCTTTAATTAATTTTCGGCTCCCCTAGCAACGGGACCCTCCGTGCTTATACCACATGTGGGATATGTGACGTTAAATGTGGAGGTAGTCCAGTATTTCCGTCACATTTATGGGACTAACCGCCCCTGAGCTGGAGGCCGGTAACATCCCCCCCCCTTTGGGATTTATTTTTTGGTATGGCAAAAATGAACTTTCTGTTGTTTAAATCCCCATAAGAAAAGTCCTCATTAAGTGCCCCACCGCCTATATTGTTCCCGGGTAGTAGGGGCGGATGCGCCATTTCTGCATTTAGTAGGTGTTCTATGCAAGTGTTGTATAAATGCACCATTTCGTACAATCCCCGTTTTACGCGCATTCCCAAAGTTTCACCTCCGAGTGTATTGCCTGTTGATAACAGTTAGCCAGTCGGCTTGTTGGGGCCCATATTCGTTTTGGGGTACAATGCTTGAAACTCACAGGATCATGACTTAACGATACCTCAAGAAGTTCAAAACCACTTGATGTCTTTTATGGGCGGGTAATTACTTTAAAAACCTGGGGGCTTCGCGCGCAGAAAACGATTCAGATAATTATATGTCACTTTTCGTTTGTGGTTTGTTTCCCATCCAGTATCATAGTGAACGGGGAGGACGAATGTTTACATGTCACATCATAATAAAATGGTATTCAATTGTATATTCTTCACTTCGGCTAAAGAACAATACTAGGAAAACACTCTGCTGGGATTGAAATTGGCATCAGGTGGATTTTGGTTTTATAGTGTTTCATAATCCCTGAAAATTTCGAATTGCATATGTGAGATGATATTTACTTACCATAAGCCAGCTGACTAAGTGTAGTAAAAATGTGGTAACTTCGTTTAAAATGACATTGTCACCGGCATCCCCCAGCCGATTGAGAACAAATAACGGGGGGGGGGGGGGGGGGGGGGGGGGGGGGGGGGGGGGGGGGGGCTGGATCTGGATAACTGCACTCTTCGGTGACTCTTCAGTGACACAACTGTAGGGTACAATATGCCTGGAGGGTAATTGTGGTAACGCTCCTTTTATCAATGGTTTTAGTTTTAAAACCTGCGGCACGTCTCGATTTCAGGCATCATCAATGCGGTCCTGGGCATTGGACCAGTTGTCGGGGTCATGCTGGCCGCAGCCTTCATCGGTATCTGGGTGGACTTCTACCGGCTGGTTGGAGCTGAGACCGACCTGTCCCTGGGCCCGGGAGACCCGGACTGGATCGGAGCGTGGTGGCTGGGCTTCATCGTCCTTGCTGTTCTCTTTTGCCTCTCGGCCGCTCTCTTCCCGCTTTTCCCGCGCCGGATGCCGTCATCAGCACATCGCCAGCCTGATGACGAGCACGAGACAACGGAGAAGTTCACAAGTAACGAGACACACGAGGCTGAGAACGACAACGAAGGGAACCATCAGTTTTTGGACATCAAAGGTAAGCATAATAAGTAACTAATCCAAAATGGCCTTTCTTTAAAAGCGAGGCCGCCATTATTCAGTATGTCCGGCTTATACTCGGCGCAAAATGTGCGTGCTACTGCAATTTTGTGACGTCACGCCAATTTTACGGGCTACGAAATTCGCGAATATTAAATAACTCGGTGAATTACGTCACAAACGTTTCATGATGTGAATGTTGTGGTGTAAGCTAAGCCCTTCCAGCCGCTTTTTAAAAGAAAAGAAATGGCAGAGGCACAAAAATTGAGCATAGCAGAACTATACTGCAAATGACGTCGGTTCAGGTTTCCCTTCCTATTATTAATGTTTCACCTCCTAGTGTTCAATCAGCGGTTCCGCTGCTCCGTCAAAAACAGTGAGATAAACTGCCAACATTTTGTGATCCTGTCGAATGACACCTTGCAGGTTTTTTCATCCATCCTGGAAAGGAAGGGACAAAATCGGCCTGATTATTCTGGAAGTGTGACAGTTAATCAAGACCAAAGGAAATTCTGTTTCACCCACGATTTGGATTTGTTTGAGGAAAAACAGGCATGCATTAACATGTAACCGGATTAGACTTTGATGGCACTTTCGGCCTTTTAGAAAGCCACGAGCTTTTAAACCCCTATCATTTCGAAGTCAATGACGTATTCATCATAATCGTTGTCAACCTCTACAATCCGTTTGTGGACGTCTTGGCAGTACGCGATGTTACGTAGGCTTACTGTTTATTTAACCTACGAGTAGAAATTGAAGAAAAAAATCGGGAAGGAAATTTGTGTTCTTTAATTATGACGGGCAACAGTGATCAGTGTCTTTCAGTGTGATTAGTATCTTTTGTCAAAAACAATAAACTCCGTTGATGTTAGTTTTTGTAATCGTGGTGGGATTTTTTCGGTTGATACAGAGTTCATGTGGACTGTCTGGAGGACTTTGAAGAACCCGACATGTTCCCTGACGTGTCTGTCCCAGAGTACCTTCTATTTCATCATGTACGGCTACGGGATATTCGTCCCCAAGTATCTGGAGGTACAGTTTGGGTACGACAGACAGACTGCTGATCTCTTGACAGGTATGTTTGGAATACATGATGTAACAGGACCGTTATTACTCTATGCAGTTACAATGATCTGAGAGAAATATATATAGTCAAGGGAGATTATAACTCGCTACTGAATTCCTCGGCAATTTGGTTGGAAACTTTACACCATTTTTCAACTAGGGTGATGTTCAAAGCGGACGTTCGTGGACACTATGGGACAAAAGGTGGCGCTCGTCATGGCTGCACAACTGTCGACGTTCGCGGAACGCTTTTAAAAAGGGCACCCATGACAAAAAGGGCACTTGTTAAAAAAGGCAATTGTTAAAAAAGGCACTTGTGCTAAAAAAAAGGACTCTTGCGACAAAACATAAGGGACCCTCCTCGAATGCTACGCCACTGTTATTTTGGATAGGGCAAACTCTGTAGTAGTTACTCATATTTACCCACTCTAAATACCGCTCTCATATTGTGCCCATCGAACCTACAGAAAGGATAATGAAACATTGATGTCCATTGTTTTGACGGTTACTGACGCAATGTGTTGAGACTCTTCGTGGTCTGGAGCATTGAATTCATGAACTGCAGGTAACTCTGCAGGTCTTGTGTGTGTGTGAGTTTGTTTCTGCATTCATTAGGGGACGTTGAACAATAGAGGACAATAGGGTCCCCAATTCCCGAGAGGTCCCCAATTTTGATTCGTGTAAAAAAGTACAATCAAAAGAAGGACAATAGGGGGTCCCCGATTTCAGGCGAATACACACTTGTGTGTCTGTGTCTACAAGCATCACATTCACAGTGTGGACTTCCCTATACAAGTTGTCCACAAAAACCTGCTGGTAGCAGCGACGTTGTGTGGACTTGCCCACGTCCACACAATGTTTCCTCCTCTCCGGAAAACAGGTTTAGAGGCATTTTGGGGTTAGGTTTATCCGTGGCAAAATGAAGAGAAACACTAAAGGGAATCATTGAAAAAAATTGGGTTGAAAGAGTTTTCACAGTGTGAGTAAAATGATTTTTTTCACAGGTTTTTCATAACTACACGAAAACAAAAGAATGTCCACACTAGGTATGTAACGTATGCTAGCTTGTGTGAGTGTCCTTTTGCAAGATGTTTTGTCATTTACTGCTTCTCCCCACCCAGGATTAAACCCGTGACGGCAGAGATGATTAGTGATTGATTTAAGCTGTTTCGTGCTGAAATGGAAGAATTGAGCTGTGTGCTCCCCATGAGATGGTCTTTGAAATGTTTCATTGACTCAAGTGAGCAGGGGCAATAATGATGTGGCGCCTTTGGCACTAAAACTGGTGGTTACACGCGCTTTATAAATATACACTATATTATTTATTATTTTCATAGCTATGATTTATCCGCACGTGTTTTCAACAGGTGTGCTGCTCGCCCCTGCCTACGCCGTTGGGGAACTGTTGGCGGGTTTCTTGGTGAAGAAACTGGAGCTAACACTGCACGGTACCGTCCGCCTGACCTGCGTCGTGCTGACGGCGTGTGTAGTCGGCATGGCTCTGCTCATGGTTATAGGCTGCGCCAACGACAACGTAGTTGGTGTGTTCTCCACCTACGATGGCGTGAGCAGGTAGGGAATCTACACCTCCCAAAGGCACAAGAGGTTGAAAATCGCTCCTGGTACATCTCATACGTACACAACATAATTGTTATATCGAATGATGTGTGGCGCGTAGAAAGGGCTTCGTACCAGTAGTTTTTGTACATCTTGAGGTAGCCCTTACCACATGATGACTGCTAGAGAGACAACATTTACGACTAAGTTCCCAAAGTTGTCATCCCTGGTTTTAAAGGGCTACACAAGTACAGTCTCAGAGTCTCAGGTCTTATGAGGCGTCGGAGTTACGATACGGCCCCGTTTATACGCATGATGCGAATAACTTGAAAGGTTTAATGTTTGTCCTACCTCCTCGTGAGGGCTGTGTTTTGGGGGTTCTTTTTTAAATCATGAGGTCACGTACCCAGGGTCAAACGAAGGACGGGACAGTACATTTCCCGAATCATTGCCACGTGAATGCACTTGGTTCTAGCGCCAAGCCTTACCTAGCCTTTGAATGATTATACAATTAACGTCTTGCACACGTTTTGAGACCAGTTTCATAACATTCAGACGTACCACATGCATTCTTTCGAGCTATTACATTTTCCACGAAGGGGCCGACAAAATAATGACAAATTTGAGATTGAAGTGCACGCTTCGAAACGGTTTAAGACAAACCGTCCCTCCCCCCTGAGTTGACTAACATTTTGCAGAACTGATGCACGAAGGATGGATGCCTTCTTCCCAAGCTCTCCGGGGCTTGTCTTATATAATCTTTCCCCGGCTTGAGAAAATTTACTCACCAGTGCCCTTTAGTCTAGGGGCTAGACGTTGCATGGTTTGATACGCGTAACCCGCCGCCGCGATAACCTGCTGCCGCGAGAGGTCGCTATCACGAGCAACCAACATCGCCCACGGACTTGTCAGTAGCAACGTCAAAGGGAAAGTTCGCGCAAGACCATTGGTTAACCATAGTTCGACTAAAGTTAGCCCGAACTCTGTCTAGTGGACGGTGGTTGACTACGCTAGTCGACTATTTGGAACCAACTTACTGGGGCTGGTTGCATCACTGGTAACCAATAGCCGCGCGCATTCATAACGTACAGCAAGGGAGCCAGGGCCCAGAAGTTTTGCGATGACATTGACCAGCGTTTGACTAGAGACACATTGCTATTAGTGCGCAGGCGTAAGGTACGTCACAAATCAACCATTAGTCGACTAATGGTCCTTGCCCGAACTTGGCCCAGGGTGTCTCCTGAAATCTTCCCCCGAAAAATGAGGGAAACCAGTGCGCATGCATGCGCGACTTTTGCAGGCAATAACGGTCCATTTTCAGTCCCACACATATTACTCACAGCAAAAGAGCTGACCAGTGAAGCTGCACAAAGGTCTTGTTGCATCTTTTATTGTACTTTAAGAAATTTGAGAGTTTGCTTCGGAACTACCATGATTTTTCTGAATTGCACGCTGCATATATTAGGCCAAATAGGTGCGTGCGCATAATACAACTAATAGGAGTTGCCCTAGACTAACGTTTATAGGGCAGTGGGTGCGAGTGAAGTCTTCGAAACGGTTATACTGCATACGCCCCCTCAAACGGGACGGAGATTCTGTATTTTAGCAAAACAACTGCGTGCTTAGATTGCATCTTCACGACGTCCAGTCCTTGATACTGTCATGCCTTTCTAATTTACTCTCCCCTTTTTCTTTTGTTTTCTTTATCTTATGCAGCTCGGCTTCTGTTGATTTGGAAGCACCTTGCAACCACAACTGCTCGTGCTCCATGGCCCTGTACGCACCCGTGTGCTCCAATGCAGGTCTGACGTATTTCTCACCGTGCCACGCCGGATGTAACGTCATCGGTGCCCAAGTAAAATGAAAATGATTTCCTAAAATAATTTAGCTTGCTATCTGAGGCCTTCCAAATGACATCATAGCCAAGTCCAAGTCGTGTTCGTCTATAAGCTGAGAAGTTACCTCGTAAATAATCGGCGGAAAGGTCATTAAAATTATGTTTTAGTTAATTTTTTTTTGGGGGTGGGGTGGGAACAAAGAGTAAAGGATGCCTTAATTGCGTCATTCGGACTATCCCAAAGGTTAATACCATGTTAAATGAAACCATTTTTAATTTTTCTGTTAATTTAAAGAAAAAGGTTGTTTTTCGATAAGTGATATACGAATGAAATAATAGTTGACTGAATATTTTGACACCAGTAGGTAGACTGCTTCAAACTTCCCCTTGGATTCAGATTTCTTTAACCCGTTTTACTCTGAAAATGCAGGGCAACTACTCCGACTGCGCATGCCCGATGATGCTCGGCGATGGAAGTTTGTACTCCACCGCTCGTTCTGCCTCCGTCGTAGACGGCGCTTGCGGGACACAGTGTACATCTGCCGTGCCGTTTCTCCTCGTTCTGACTGGCGTCTTTGTCTTGGCGACTTTCGGAGATCTCCTCCGTCTTACAATAATCGTGAGGTAAGTTAATTATGACGGGGTTGAGACAATAAGGCAAAAGTAGCGAAAACTCAACCAAGGTCTGTAATTTTTTTTTATTACACTAAGGCCCATAACTTTGGCAAGGCCAACGTTTTCAGTTTTCTTTTTTTTGGGGGGGGGGGCCGACTCGAAGAATTTGGAGGGTCTAAAACCTCAGTGAAACAGAAAACGAAGTTGTAGTCAAGTCCGCACAAGTCCTCAAACTTCCTCACAAGTTCACATTGTCCTCACAAGTCCCCACGAGTTCTCACAAACCCTCATAAGTCCTTACAAGTCCTCAAAAATAATCTTGCACGAGTAATAAGCTTTTCAAATTACCTGATAAGTGATAGTTGTGACGCGATAACTTCCAGTTAGACTTTTGACTGACTTATTAAATTTGACTTGTGATTGTGAGTACCCGGCTTGATATCGACGTCACATCAATGCTTCACGTCTATTTTTGTTCTCTGAAACAGGTCAGTGACGTCAGAGAGCAGACTTGTGGCGTTATCTGTGGCCTATTTGACGCAAGTTATTGGTAAGCTCATGAAGTTATGATGACGCGTGATGAAGTTATAAAAATACAATTCTAGAGGCACTATAGCACAGTTTTTACAATGCATTTTTAGACTTTGCATGGTAGAATATACAATTTGGGAACGGGACAGAGGCGTGGCTATGTATTTGTGTGGTGCTTGGCAGATGATGTCCTCGGTATAGTTTTTGGCAATACATTTCGACAAATTAAAGAGGCCGTGAAGGGCGTCACCTAGTAGTTAGCCTCGACTCCATGGGCGCGGGCGCGTTCCCTACACTAACCCCTGGCCGTGATGATGACGTAAATGACGCTGATTGGCTATATTCACAGCGTACTGCGCGCACATTTAAAAGATTGCACGCCGGGCGCGCCCATAATGCGCTCGCGTGCTTTGCACGCAACGTCACGTGCGAAACAGCCTCGACTCCAGGGGCGCGTGCTCGTTCCTTACACTAACCCCTGGCTGTGATGATGACGTAAATGACGCTGAATGGCTACTCACAGCGTACTGCGCGCGCATTTCGAAGATTGCACGCCGGCGCCCCATAATGCGATCGCGTGCTTTGCACGTAACGTCACGTACGAAAAAAAAAATCGGATTCAAAAGTCGCGATGCCTGTACAATATGGATTATGTCAGCCGCTTTTTCGCTATAAAAACCCCTGTATCTGTGGTTGTAAAGGCACGAAAGGGATACGTACATTTAATACAAATCTTTGCTAATTAACACAACGTCCAAACGTTGTGTTTGAAAGGATTGATTCTTCAAAATCACAACTTTTAACATTTTAAGATGGCGTCGGCACGTAAAACGGATAAACTGCAGCCCTAATTATAATGTACCGTATTTTGAAACATTTAAATTACACAATTCCAGGGATTACGATCGCGCAAGGCATGATGGGAAACAACATGGCGCTGCAAGATCGTACCCACGGGGCACGAGGTTGCGTGCGAAAAAAATTGTTATTCAAAAGTAGCGATGCCTGTACGATATGGATTATGGCAGCCTAGTTTTTTTCGCTAAAAAAACCCCTGTATCTTCGGTTGTAAAGGGATGAAAGGGTACGTACATTTAATACAAATCTTTGCTAGATAACGCAACGTCCAAACGTTTTGATTGGAAGGATTGAACTTCAGAGTCACAACTTTTATCATTTTAAAGATGGCGTCGGCAGGTAAAACGGATAAACTGCAGCCTAATTATAATGTTCCATATTTTGACACATTTAAATTACACAATTACAGGGGTTAAGATCGCGCAAGGCATGATGGGAAACAACATGGCGCAGCAAGATCGTACCCATGGGGAACGAGGCTGCCTAGTAGTCACTGGAAACTCTAACCGCGCCCCCTCTTGTCAGATGATGTGTTGTAGAACAAACAAAAAATACTTTGGACATTTTTCGTAAGGCGTGCCCAGTTAAGCAACTTATTGTCAAAGGCACATCAGAATTTGGGATTATTTTCAGGGGAGGGGGATCCGAGGGAGGGGGAGCGGGGAGGGGGAAGGAGGGGGGTTGAAAAGCAAATTGTGCCCAGCAAATTTGACCCCAGTTTATATACACCACTGCCTATGACCTGTAATTCTATTTTTTTCTTTAGGGGTTGTCGCCTCAGGCCAGGTATTCGGAATGGTTATCGACGGGGCGTGCGTAGTGTGGCAGGAATCGTGCGCGGGCCAACAAGGGGCGTGCCTGCTGTACGACAACCGCCCCTACCGGCTGGCCTACAACGGCCTGGCGTTGGCCGTGGGCATCTTCAGCGCCGCCGTCATGTTTCTGGTGCTCCTGTGGCCGACAGGTCGAGATCACCGATCGACGGTACGCCGTGGCGGGCCGGCCATGACATCCGTAACAGCTTCAGTGTAGACGTGTCTTTTGTTTTATTTAATTAATGAAACAACCAACATCCAAGGTGGTTATAATTATTATCATAAGTTACGTCCTTATTTTTTATCTGAAGTTTTGCTTTGGTAGGGTGGCAACATTAGACACAGATGCTGGCCTTATAGACACTATTCTTGTAAAGGAAAAATATAAAAAAGAGAAGTACCAATTTTAAAGACGATTAAGAAGATGTAAAGAAGTAAAAGTAAACAGATTTAAAAGAGAACATAACGTGTGAAATAAAAACATAACACATAACAAAGTAAATCAATGGAACAATTAACGACTACACGCGGGATAAAGGAACGACAATAAAAGTATAATGCACCCAAGACACTTATTAAGAATAAAACTGTATGCAATTTAAACGTGTTGAGCAAAGATTAGTTAAAAACAAGTTATCGAAAGAATATGGAATTCAGAGGCAATATGAGTTAAAAACAAAGTTAGTTGGAGAATATAAAAAAAACACATTGTTCAGAGAAAATAAAAGACCATTATTATTTGCACTCTTCACTTTTATTTATAGGAAGTTTTTTTTCTCGTATTTCTTGCACTGGTATATAGCTGCACGGTTGCAGGTTCGACTTTTTGGTGTCTTTCTATAATAGGGAAATACACCAAAAAGTTTGGCGAAAGAATAATTGATTGAAAAAAAGGGAGAGTCGTTATTCTTCAAATACCAAGCAAAGAAAAGCCATAAAATTATTCAAAGAAGCAAGAGAAGTGGTCGTAGTAATTAACCACACAGTGGCCAAAAAAAGGAATTATAGTAGAATACGTTCATTCAGTACAAACAAATACTGAATTTTCTGTAAATTCTTCTAAATGATTTCGTTGTCTACGTGATTTGTTGAGTGACTAATTAAATATAGAACTGTCCTTAATGTCTGACGACAGGTTGGAGGAATTGTTTTGTTTACAAGGGCCTAACAAAGTTGAAGGATAGAGGCTGATCTGATATTATGTCTAGGAGAAACGACGAAAAAGTGGAGATTTTTTTTATTCGAATGAATCAAAGAATCTCCACCTTTTGGGTAGTTTCTCCAACTTAAACTACGTCCCTCCCGCAACTCTTGTCCGGTTTACAAGGGAACAAAAAGTGCCTATTCTTATTAATGCTTTGCGGTAGGAGATGAACTCGATCCATTGTTCAGCATTGGATAGCTGTGTAAAAGCCTTACTCCCAGGCCCTGTACTGTACGAGGCAAAACGAATGGTCCAAGTCTATGCTCGGTTCTTACAAGTGGGAAGGGAAAAAACTGACTGACCAACCGACCAAACGACCGACCGACCGGTGACCGACTGACCAACCGACCCGACCGATCCACCGAGTGTATCACTCATCACTGAGCCAGACTGGACCTCGAGTGCTGATAAACATGCAAAACAAAATCACTAACACTTACACTTACGATTTAATGGGAATAAGTATCAATTAGGCTTCATAAGCTTTTATGGCCCCATATCTCTTCCAGTACCCGTCGAGCTCATGTTTGAAAGAATTTGTAGTCTTGGCATTCACAAAATAATTTTGTAGATTGTTCCAGGTGTTGACTACTCTCTGGGAGAAAAATCTTGCCTGCATCTCAGAGCTTTGTTCATCCCAGTCTGAAAGATCTTCATGTTGTGTTCTCTTGTTTCTGTTGTGTTGGAGATTTTGAAGAATCTTGTTGGTTTTGTTTTGTCAAATCCGTTGAAAATCTTGACCACTTCTATAAGGTCGCCTCTTGATCTCCTTTGTTCTAGGCTATACAAGTTGAGTACCTCTAGCCTGTCTGGATAGCTAAGATGTCCTCCAGCAGGAACCAGCTTGGTTGCTCTTCTTTGCACTTTCTCCAATGTGTAGATGTCTTTCCGCAGTCCTGGGTTCCATGCTTGGACGCAGTATTCAAGATGAGGCCTTATGTATGTTTTGTACAAAACAGCAAAACTATCCTTGGTTATCAGCTTGAAAGTTTTTTTGATAACTCTGAGCAGACTTTGTACACTGAACAGACGACTTACAGTTGGGAAAGAATCCCATATCTGGCCATCACTTGTAACCCTGTACACAAACCTATGGGACTGGTCTAAACATTTCTAAGTGTTTTCTTAGTAAAAACTCAATTTGTCCCTGCTAATTTCCACTTTTTAGGACATAGTATCACTCTCTGATGGCTGATAGGTCATTTAAGGGGAAAATTACTGATGGCCAGATGTGGGAATCTTTCCTACAGTTGTTGCAGATATACACTCCCAAGTCTTTTTCTTGAGCTGTTTCCTGTAATTTGGTGTCTCTCATCTGCATGGTAGACACATCCTGGGTTGTTGTTTCCCATATGCATGGTTTTGCATTTGTCTGCATAAATCGTAGGAGCCATATCTTGGACCAGTTCAGCAGTGCATCGATATCACTTTGAAGTTTGACTGCGTCTTCCGGTGACTTTATCGTTGTGAACATTTTACTATCATCGGCGAACATCTGAACGATTGAATTTACTATTCCAGGTAAGTCGTTGATGTGCCGGATGAAAAGAAGCGGTCCTTAGGACCGAGCCTTAAGGAACTCCGCTTGCAACGTCTGCATGACTTGATCCAGCATTCCTTACTGCTACTACCTGAGATCTGTCAACTAGAAAACCCTCAATCGCCCACTTGGCTATCTTTCCTTCAATTCCATACGTAGACAGTTTTCCTAGTAGTCGTCTATGTGGGACTGAGTCGAAGGCCGAAAAAGATGATGTCTACCGCTGCCCTCGTCTAGGTCATGGGCAGTGGCGTCGCCAAGGGGGGGGGGGGGGGGGGCACGTGCCCCCCCCCCCCTGGAAAACCTAGTGCCCCCCCGAGTGCCCCCCCATCTGAGATTTGGGTTGGTATAAAAAAATATATATATTTTGTTATATTCAACTCCCATCATCTGAGTTGGTTTTTCATAAGGACAAAGAAGCACAGTAATTCGTATTTTCTTCAAATGAGCATCAAATGTGGCACCATTTTGCATCTAGCCCATCCTCCGTATGCAAACATTTTCCAAAGGGGAGGGGGGCACCCCCTCCCCTTAGACCCCTCCCCCAGGACGGCGATCCGTATCCACCTAAGTGCCCCCCCCCCCATCAAATGCTGGTGCCCCCCTGTGCCCCCCCAGACTGAAAAGTCTGGTGACGCCACTGGTCATGGGTAACCGTTTCTAGTGTTTCAAGCAAGTTTGTCAAACACGATTTACCCTGGGCGAATTCGTGCTGCCTGTCAGTTAAAATAAGGCCATTTTTACTCACTCTTTAGCCAGCAAAATTCACCACAATTGTCATTGGGCAAAGAAAAGGTCTGCAATACTTCAGCAACTAAATTTCAAGACTCGATATTTAATTTGAAGACTCCATTCAATATTTAAAGAAAACTTTTTTCTTTAATATTTTCCATTCATGACTGTGGAGAAATGTGTAGATATAGAGACTAGATCCAGACATGCCAGATGTTTCTTCACAGTTGATTGATGTAGTATTTTTGTTGGACTGGTTGTTTTACGTGTCAGTCTATTTTCTTGTACTGCATGTTTTCAATACCTTAAGGTTTTGGACTCTCACACACCATAGGCGTAGCCAGCGGGGTGGATGGGTGGGGGGGGGGGGGGGGGGGATGTCGGGGGGGGGGGATGTCGGGGGGGGGGGTAAGGGGCTATTTACCCCCCAATATTTTGTAAATACTGCCTTTTTCCATTCAAATGCCCTTTGTTCAACGTGCCCCCCAATTATTTAATTTATAAAGATTGCCCTTTTTTTTACGAAGTGCCTTTTTTTTTTAACAAGTGCCCTTTTCAAAAAAGAAGTTGAGCCTTTTTTTTCTGGCAGGCTGCCGTTTTGGGTGCCTTTTTCAGAATTTCGCACATGTATCGCCCTGAAAAGCACCATATATTGGCCCTTTGTGTGCATAATTGTCGGTTTTGAACAGCGCCCCCTGTCTACAATTCACAACGGATGTGCAAGTGCCCTTTAAAACAATTTTTTACCCCCGCCACATAAAAATGACCGTGCTACGCCCCTGCACACACAGTATTGAGATTTCTAAATGTTCGGATAATCACCGAGTATAAAGCACTTAAAACCTATGGCCTCGACCGATAGACTTACCGAAGCTCAGCAGGCCAAAACCTAGCATGAAACTGCTAACCAAGCCAGCCACTGCCGTAGTGGGGGACAAACTGTCCACAAAATGGGGTAGGAGCACGCCCAGCGACTTGAAACTTCCCAGGCAAATGAAGGCCCAAAAGAAGCGAGAAACTATGATCATCCATCTCCAAGGGTGAGGAGGTGACGGTGGTACGGCCTGGCTGTGCATTTTGACCCGATGGGAGGGACACAGAGTGGACTATCCTGCGAACTGACTGTGAATAGTATCCCAATGCCAATGGTACTAAGGGGCCATTCAAAAGTTTCTTCTTTTTTTTTGTTGCTTTTTATGCTTGATGATGTTGATTGGACCAAATAATTTAAAATTTCAATATTTGAAATAACGGATATACCTCAATGCCTTTGTTATTTCAAATAGGTGAACGGGTGTTATGAAATTAATGAATGTAACTTTATAAAATATATAGAGGCCTATGAGTTATAAAAGACGACTAAACAAAGAGATACGAGACACGTAAATTAAACACAGCATCACATTTTACATTCTCATTTACAAGTTGGTGTCAACAGTTTATTTTATTTCACACCACACTAAATCAATAACAATTTAATGACTTCTATTTAACGATATTCTTGCGCTTTTCGTGCTCAATTGATCATTTCTTGCTCGTTTCATTCCTTGTTCATTTTTGCTCATTTGCTCATTTCTTGCTCTTTTCTTGCTTATTTGCTCATTTCTTGCTCATTAGCTCATTTCCTGATCAATTCGTGCTCATCTGCTCATTTGGCCGCCCATCCTCAAATCTCTTTTCAATGATCAAAGAATGAGCATAGCAACGATTTGTGAATGGCCGGCGAAATGAGCAGATGAGCAAGAATTGATCAGGAAATGAGCAAGAAATGAGTAAGAAAAAAGTAAATGAGCAAGAAATGAGCAGGGAATGAGCAAATTATGAGCAAGAAATGAGCAAATGGGCAAGAAATGAGCAGATGAGCAAGAAATGAGCAAGGAAAGAGCAAATGAGCAAGAAAGAGCAAGTGAGCAAGAAAAGAGCAAGAAAAGGGCAAGAAATGAGCAAATGAGCCAAATGAACAAGGAATGAAACGAGCAAGAAATGAGTAAGAAAAAAGTAAATGAGCAAGAAATGAGCAGGGAATGAGCAAATTATGAGCAAGAAATGAGCAAACAGGCAAGAAATGAGCAAATGAGCAAGAAATGAGCAAATGAGCCAAATGAACAAGGAATGAAACGAGCAAGAACTGATCAAGTGAGCACGAAAAGCGCAAGAATATCGTTATATAGAAGTCATTAAATTGTCATTGATTTAGTGTGGTGTGAAATAAAATAAACTGTTGACACCAACTTGTAAATGAGAATGTAAAATGTGATGCTGTGTTTAATTTACGTGTCTCGTATCTCTTTGTTTAGTCGTCTTTTATAACTCATAGGCCTCTATATATTTTATAAAGTTACATTTATTAATGTCATAACACCTGTTCACCTACTTGGAATAATAAAGGCATTGAGGTATTTCCGTTATTTCAAATATTGAAATTTTATCAAGCATAAAACGCGAAGAAAAGAAGAAGAAAAACAAATTAAATGCTATGAAAGGCCTTTACTGAATAGGCATGTTCAGTACACTTGTAATAACTAACAATACATCGCTTAAAATATGATTTATGTGTACAATTACCTCCTCATCGGGAACCGGCATACAAAAACACACTTAAAAAGTGCGTCCGCTATGTGCTCTCCCTAATAGCCGTCTGTATACCCTTTCTTTTGTATAACCAATTATCTATACAACAGTATGGTGGCCGTTCATTGCCGTTCCCCTTTTTCAGTAAATATTTCAAAATTTACCGCCCTACATAGTTTTCTTTTCAAAATGTTTTAAAAAACTATTTAAGTTAATTCAAAAAAAATAAAATTCTTATAAAAATAATTTCAAAATTAAAATTCTTATAAAAAAATAATTTCAAATTTAAAATGCTTATAAAAATAATTTCAAATTTAAATTTCTTATAAAAATAGTTTCAAATTTAAATTGCTTATAAAAATATTTTCAAATTTAAATTGCTTATAAATAATTTCAAGTTCATGTTTAAAATGAAAGTAGATTTTACACAAAATGAAAGTGATTTCAAAAGTGAACTTCATATTCGTGACGGCCTATGGTTGCCACAGTATCCCACAGTGCTTTGCCGATGGGGATGCATAGAGTTAAACAATTCTATGTGGGGGTGTTGGGCCGCGCGCTGTATCCAATATCGCGCAGTCTAGTACAGGGTAAGGACTAGTAGCAACTCTAGCTTTACAGTTTAGTACAGATCGGTGTCATGGCGGAACCGAAGGACACGAACGTGGGGCCTAGTGCTGACGGTTTTTACTCTCATAATGACGCTTGGAAGGAGGATAATGACCTGAAAGAAGAGATGGACAAGTATGTAAAGCAACTGCTTAAACGAGAGGAGATTCTCAGTGTCTAACCCTATAAATGTGGCCAATTTACAGGACTACCTCCGTAAACATAGGCCACACGTCCACCATGTACAAAAACTTGTCGCACTTTGTCAAATTTTGATTTCCACATTTAGGCTTAGTTTATAGTTTACTTTTGCTTTAGAAGCATACTCACCCTCTTTAAAGTCTAATCAGAAAGTGCTGCCGTTTCAGATTCGTTTGCACATGTTTTCGTATCAAAATTTCATCATGAAATTTCACGAAAACTAGACATCTAAAAAAATGCGACAAGTTTTTGTACATCACGTACATGTACATGTACATGGTGGACGTGTGGCCTATGTTTACGGAGGTAGTCCTGTAAATTGGCCACATTTATGGGGCTAGAAACTGAGAATCTCCTCTCGTTTAAGCAGTTGCTTTACATACTTGTCCATCTCTTCTTTCAGGTCATTATCCTCCTTCCAAGAGTCATTATGAGAGTAAAAACCGTCAGCCAGTGGTGTCGCCAAAGGGGGGCCAGGGGGGGCACGTGCCCCCCCTGGAAAACCTAGTGCCCCCCGAGTGCCCCCCCCATCTGAGATTTGGGTTGGTAAAAAAATATATATATATTTTGTTATATTCAACTCCCATCATCTGAGTTGGTTAAATAGCAATTTCTGGAGATATCTTCAGATCGAATTTAGCATCAAATGTGGCACCATTTTGCATCTAGCCCTAGCCCTGGTGGACTCCCTTTCCTCCCTACGTTACGGAGGGAGTCCTGAGTACACATGTGCTCACAACCGAACGAAAACATTTCTGACCAATAATTTCAATATTTTTACCTTGTTGGAGAAGCTAATTTCTACGTCGTAGTATTCTATGTGTCCTTATCTGTTAGCACGCTGGGTTCAGGAATTCCATATGCGATGCTGACTGACGTCAATCAGGAAAATAAACTCGAAAGCATCGTTAAACTTGTACGTGTTTAGTCTCTTTTCATCAGTTTCTCACCGCCGAGTCTATTCTAGTCGTACATCATGTACGTCTGTACGGTGCAGCGTGTAGTCTGGTTCCCTAGACCGGACAATTATTCCCGACGCTCATTATCACATCTGGTCCGGGGGACAGACTATGCCGCATGAATATGCAGTGCGCACGCGCGATTTGCTTAGTAACCACCCTCATACGCAGGCGCACTTACTTGAAGGTGCGGTCGCTAATCCAATGACCGAGCGTGTTGTCGCGCCAGTTACCAGAAACACGTTTCGGCTTTGGTCATTGGTTGAGCGTTTTCCTGACATCGGTTGGCTGGAGTGACGTCACGGTTCCAACCAAAACTAAACAAATGAGGGCGCTTAGCGTGCGTGCGCGCTTTCGGATTGTACGCACGTACATTTGTACATATCATGTACATTGTACATGACGTACGACTCTGGGAATAAACTGATGAAAAGCGACTACAAACACGTACAAGTTTAACGTTGCTTTGGAGTTTATTTTCCTGATTAACGTCAGTCAGCATCGCATATGGAATTCCTGAACCCAGCGTGCTAACAGATAAGGATACATAGAGTATGTAGGCGTGAAATAAGCTTCTATAACGAGGTAAAACATAACAAAACTCTGGTAAAAATGTTGGGATGGTTTCATGTAGAAAAGTCTTGTCCTGGACGTTAGTCGTATTGCAATGAAGACTTCGTCCAACCTGGGCTACATCTAGCCCATCCTCCGTATGCGAAAATTTTCCAAAGGGGAGGGGGACACCCCCTCCCCTTAGACCCCTCCCCCAGGACGGCGATCCGTATCCACCTAAGTGCCCCCCATCAAATGCTGGTGCCCCCCCTGTGCCCCCCCCCCCCAGACTGAAAAGTCTGGTGACGCCACTGCCGTCAGCACTAGGCCCCACGTTCGTGTCTTCGGTTCCGCCATGACACCGATCTGTACTGTAAAGCTAGAGTTGCTACTAGTCCTTACCCTGTACTAGACTGCGCGATATTGGATACAGCGCGCGGCCCATCGCCCCCACATAGAATTGTTTAACTCTATGCATCCCCATCGGCAAAGCACTGTGGGATACTGTGGCAACCATAGGCCGTCACGAATATGAAGTTCACTTTGGAATCGCTTTCATTTTGTGTAAAATCTACTTTCATTTTAAACATGAACTTGAAATTATTTTTATAAGCAATTTAAATTTGAAAATATTTTTATAAGAAATTTAAATTTAAAATTATTTTAAAAAGCAATTTAAATTTGAAAATATTTTTATAAGAAATTTAAATTTGAAATTATATTTATAAGCAATTTAAATTTGAAAATATTTTTATAAGAAATTTAAATTTGAAATATTTTTAAAAGCAATTTAAATTTGAAAATATTTTTATAAGAAATTTAAATTTAAAATTATTTTAAAAAGCAATTTAAATTTGAAAATATTTTTATAAGAAATTTAAATTTGAAATTATTTTTATAAGCATTTTAAATTTGAAATTATATTTATAAGCAATTTAAATTTGCAAATATTTTTATAAAAAATTTAAATTTGAAATTATTTTTAAAAGCAATTTAAATTTGCAAATATTTTTATAAGAAATTTAAATTTGAAATTATATTTATAAGCAATTTAAATTTGAAAATATTTTTATAAGAAATTTAAATTTTAAATTATTTTTAAAAGCAATTTAAATTTGAAAATATTTTTATAAGAAATTTAAATTTGAAATAATTTTCATAAGCATTTTAAATTTGAAATTACTTTTATCAGAATTTTAATTTTGAAATTATTTTTATAAGAATTTTATTTTTTTTGAATTAACTTAAATATTTTTTTAAACATTTTGAAAAGAAAACTATGTAGAGCGGTAAATTTTGAAATATTTACTGAAAAAGGGGAACGGCAATGAACGGCCACCATACAACAGGCTTCGCGCCTCGTGAATTCTTAAATTGCGAATCCAAACTTTCTCGTATATTCTCCTTAACGGAGAGTAACATATCATGGCGGAATCTTCTGCAAAATACTCGAAAACTCTGGACATTTTACCGGCTCGCGAAGCGGATGGGTGCGGCATTCGTTGCTGGGAGCCGCCTTTCCTAAAGCGCTTGGCCCGGCCCTGGGTGTTTCTGGTGGCAATGTGTGTCTACACGGCCATCGATGGCATCAACATTGGTATGAGTACGGGCACCATCACCTCCGTGGAAGCTCACTTCCAGCTCACGCTGACCGAGCTGGGAAGCATGACTACTGTCTATTGCGTCGGGGGAATCCTCGGTATCCTCCTGGCCTTCTGCGTCGGCACGGTGGTCCCAGGCTGCAAGCCTTGCCTGCTTGGTGTCTCTGGGATATCACTTGGCCTTGGTGCGTTGATGCTTGCCCTGCCGGCCTTTCTTCATGATCTTTACCTTCCCCCAAGTGTTGTGCTGGCAACTGGCGACAACTCCACGCAGGGCTTCGCCGGCGAGACTTCTGCCTGCTACGACTCCGACATCACCGAGGAATGCTCATCTGTGAGTGACAATGTTGCCGTCGATTCTGCCTCCATGTCGCTATTCTACCTGGGGATGTTTTTGCAAGGCGTTGGTATGATATCCTATCCGATCGGTATCGCATACATAGCTGATTGTTCATCGCCTGGAACCACTGCGGTTTACATGGGTAAGGGAAACACTGAGCGATAGCACCCCACCAAATTAAACCAACAACATTTGTTTTTGACACGATTGACTGACGAAAGACTAAGTAAGAAGTCAGAGACAGAAGAGTGTTTGACATTTGGGAAGATCGCCACGGGTAGAAGTGGTGTACTTATGGGGCCCCACGCCAACCCCCCCCCTTCGCTGGGGAACTCTTTCCCTTTCGTGTCCCGCTCAGAAATTGGGGGAGGCAAGATTGGATATTTTTATTTACAACCCCATTAAATGGTATGAATACCGCCCCTTAGTCCCATAAATCGTCGCTTTGCTCACGAAGTGACAAAAACCTCGAAAATCGATAATTATTCGATTTTGAGTTTTACTAGCCATTTTATTATAGTTGTCTCAAGGAACAATTTGACCAAGTTTCAAGGCAAAATATTGTTTACTTTCTTAATTATTGTAAACAAACAATTGTCAAAAAGCCTGAAATCGGTGATTTTCATTTTACGAAGTGTAAAAAAGTCTCACGAAGTGACAAAAAGTCACCTCGTGAGCAGGGCCGGAGGAATTATACATTGGTCTTCACGCGACAGGATGGGAGCATACACGCGCGCGCGAACGATGTTGAAAAAGAACAGACGCGCGCGCGCTCAACTGTCGTGACGCGCAAAAGTAACAAGTTTGTTGCGCCGAAAAAAGTTTCATGATCCCACGAAGTGACAAAAACTGTGTACAAAGTAATTGGCAAAATATGGGAGTTTAAAAATTGATGTTCTCACGAAGTGCAAAAAAGTTGTATTAATGAATTACTGTTTAATTACGAACTATTTTTAACAAACAACTATGAATTAGCAAAGAGCAAATCATATCATATAGGATAATGCCAAAAATTCCGAATTCTGTTACTGCAAAGTGGTCGAAAATGTCTTTTGATAAAATTAATAACTTCAAATGCGATTATCTCAGGATGAACTTTTTTCAAATTTTGAGGTTTTTGTTACTTCGTGAGCAAAGCGACGAAATGTGACGGAAATACTGGACTACCTCCATATTTAACGTCACACATCCCACATGTGGTATAAGCACGGAGGGTCTCGTTGCTAGGAGAGCCGAAAATTAATTAAAGATCGAAATTATTTTGTCAGCAGAAAATCAACCCAGCTATAGTATGCCTGCTAAATAGCACAAAATCGTTAAATTCGGTACCTTCAGAGGTCTAGTTATCCCAAAATCATGGTTTCACTTCCGAGTGTATTGCCTGTTGATAACAGTTAGTCAGTGGGCTTGTTGGGGCCCATATTCATTTTGGGGTACAATGCTTGAAACTCACAGGATCATGACTTAACGATACCTCAAGAAGTTCAAAACCACTTGATGCCTTTTATGGGCGGGTCATTACTAGGGGGCTTCGCGCGCAGAAAACGATTCAGATAATAATATTTCACTTTTCGTTTGTGGTTTGTTTCCGATCCAGCATCAAAGTGAACGGGGAGGACGAATGTTTACATGTCACACCATATTAAAATGGGTATTCAATTGTACATTCTTCACTTCGGCTAAAGAACAATGCTAGGGAAACACTCTACTGGGATTGAAATTGGCATCAGGTGGATTTTGGTTTTATAGTGTTTCATAACCTTGAAAATTTCAAATTGCATATGTGAGATGATATAAACCAGCTGACTAAGTGTACTAAAAATGTAGGTAACTTCGTTTAAAATGACATTGTCACGGGCATCCCCCAGCCGATTGAAAACAAATCACGGGGGGGGGGGGGGGGCTGGCTGGATAACTGCACTCCTCGGTGACTCTTCAGTGACACAACTGTAGGGTACAATATGCCTGGAGGGTAATTGTGGTAACGCTCCTTTTATCAATGGTTTTAGTTTTAAAACCTGCGGCACGTCTCGATTTCAGGCATCATCAATGCGGTCCTGGGCATGGGACCAGCTGTCGGGGTCATGCTGGCCGCAGCCTTCATCGGTATCTGGGTGGACTTCTACCGGCTGGTTGGAGCTGAGACCGACCTGTCCCTGGGCCCGGGAGACCCGGGCTGGATCGGAGCGTGGTGGCTGGGCTTCATCGTCCTTGCTGTTCTCTTTTGCCTCTCGGCCGCTCTCTTCCCGCTTTTCCCGCGCCGGATGCCGTCATCAGCACATCGCCAGCCTGATGACGAGCACGAGACAACGGAGAAGTTCACAAGTAACGAGACACACGAGGCTGAGAACGACAACGAAGGGAACCATCAGTTTTTGGACATCAAAGGTAAGCATAATAAGTAACTAATCCAAAATGGCCTTTCTTTAAAAGCGAGGCCGCCATTATTCAGTATGTCCGGCTTATACTCGGCGCAAAATGTGCGTGCTACTGCAATTTTGTGACGCCACGCCAATTTTACGGGCTACGAAATTCGCGAATATTAAATAACTCGGTGAATTACGTCGCAAACGTTTCATGATGTGAATTTTGTGGTGTAAGCTAAGCCCTTCCAGCCGCTTTTTAAAAGAAAAGAAATGGCAGAGGCACAAAAATTGAGCATAGCAGAACTATACTGCAAATGACGTCGGTTCAGGTTTCCCTTCCTATTATTAATGTTTCACCTCCTAGTGTTCAATCAGCGGTTCCGCTGCTCCGTCAAAAACAGTGAGATAAACTGCCAACATTTTGTGATCCTGTCGAATGACACCTTGCAGGTTTTTTCATCCATCCTGGAAAGGAAGGGACGAAATCGGCCTGATTATTCTGGAAGTGTGACAGTTAATCAAGACCAAAAGAAATTCTGTTTCACCCACGATTTGGATTTGTTTGAGGAAAAACAGGCATGCATTAACATGTAACCGGATTAGACTTTGATGGCACTTTCGGCCTTTTAGAAAGCCACGAGCTTTTAAACCCCTATCATTTCGAAGTCAATGACGTATTCATCATAATCGTTGTCAACCTCTACAATCCGTTTGTGGACGTCTTTGCAGTACGCGATGTTACGTAGGCTTACTGTTTATTTAACCTACGAGTAGAAATTGAAGAAAAAAATCGGGAAGGAAATTTGTGTTCTTTAATTATGACGGGCAACAGTGATCAGTGTCTTTCAGTGTGATTAGTATCTTTTGTCAAAAACAATAAACTCCGTTGATGTTTGTTTTTGTTCCGGTTGATACAGAGTTCATGTGGACTGTCTGGAGGACTTTGAAGAACCCGACATGTTCCCTGACGTGTCTGTCCCAGAGTACCTTCTATTTCATCATGTACGGCTACGGGATATTTGTCCCCAAGTATCTGGAGGTACAGTTTGGGTACGACAGACAGACTGCTGATCTCTTGACAGGTATGTTTGGAATACAGGATGTAACAGGACCGTTATTACTCTATGCAGTTACAATGATCTGAGAGAAATATATATAGTCAAGGGAGATTATAACTCGCTACTGAATTCCTTGGCCACTTGGTTGAAAATTTTACACCATTTTTCTATTAAGGGCGCTGTTCAAAGCGGACGTTCATGGGCACTATGGGACAAAAGGTGGCGCTTGTCATGGCTGCACAACTGTCGACGTTTGTGGAACGTTTAAAAAAAAAGGGCATCCATGACAAAAAGGGACTCGTTAAAACATGTATTTGTGCAAAAAAAGGACTCTTGCGACAAAACATAAGGGACCCTCCCGGAATGCTACGCCACTGTTATTTTCGATAGGGCAAACTCTGTAGTAGTTACTCATATTTGCCCACTCTAAATACCGCTCTCATATTGTACCCATCGAACCTACAGAAAGGATAATGAAACATTGCTGTCCATTGTTTTGACGGTTACTGACGCAATGTGTTGAGACACCTTGTGGTCTGGAGCATTGAATTCGTGAACTGCATGTAATTCTGCAGGTCTTGTGTGCATGAGTTTGTTTCTGCATTCCATTGGGGACGTTGAACAAAAGAGGATAATAGGATCCCAATTCCCGAGAGGTCGCCAATTTTGATTCGTGTACAAAACATTTTGGAGGTCTTCCTAAAAAAGTACAAACAAAAGAAGGACAATAGGGGTCCCCGACTTTAGGCAAATAACAAGCATTACATTCTCAGTGTGGACTTCCCAACAAAAGATGTCCACATAAACCAGGTAGCAGCAACGTTGTGTGGACTTGCCCACGTCCACACAATGTTTCCTCCTCTCTGGAAAACAGGTTTAGATGCAGTTTTGGGTTAGGTTTATCCGTGGCAAAATGAAGAGAAACACTAAAGGGAATAATAGAAAAAAAAAATTGGGTCGAAAGAGTTTTCACAGTGTGAGTAAAATGAGTTTTTATTCAACAGGTTTTTCTCATAACTACACAAAAACAAAAGAATGTCCCTACTATAGGTATGTAACGTATGCTAGCGTGTCTGTGTGTGTTTGTGTCCTTTTGCAAGATGTTTTGTCATTTACTGCTTCTCCCCACCCGGGATTAAACCCGTGACGGCACAGATGATCAGTGATTGATTTAAGCTGTCTCGTGCCGAAATGGAAGAATGGAGGTGTATGCTCCCCATGAGATGTCTTTGAAATGTTTCACAATGATGTGGCGCCTTTGGCACCGATACTGGAGGTTAGGCCCAAAAAAAAGTCTCCGGTTTCTGGTATGCGCGCGCGTCGCCGTAGCCATGCGCGTCGGCAAAATGAAAAAGTTGTTTTTTCAATAAAAGATGATGTCTCAAAACCGCCAAACTCACTGGTTTGACTGAAATCATGCTGCACAATTTTAACGTGTTTTTAGATTGGGTTATAGTCGCGAATAAGCTTCATGTGGCCTCTCTGGACTCCCATATATTTGCACTAAGTTTAGTCGGGCACCATTTGCAGTCATCAGCCGACATTTGAAGCAAAAAAAATCAGGTAAAAAAAAAAAAAGCCGCGTCGCCGCACCACTTTTTGGGCAAGCTCCATACCAGAAACCGGAGACTTTTTTTTGGCCTGAGAAGACGAACGAAGGACGCTCACAGGGGGAACAGAATAATAGAATCGCGTTAAAGGGAATGAAACGAACTCCAGTGATGTGCACTGAATGAGACACAATAGCATGAATCTGGCAAAGGGACAGACAGTGAGCATACAGGATGGAATAATACTTTATTTATTCAGATTAATTGGTAAAAACACCTGTCTCCCAAAAATACAACTATCCAATTAAAAGTAGTATACCAAATTTGATTAAAAACCGTCCAACAGAGTAAAAATACATTAACAACAATAATTCCCTTAATTACAATAATTCCCTGAATAATATGAAAAATCTGTGCGACAATTACATGTAGTCGTGTATATTATAATTATTTTGAGTTGCATTATAACAGTGTGTTTTTGATTCGTGTACAAAACATTTTGGAGGTCTTCCTAAAAAAGTACAAACAAAAGAAGGACAATAGGGGTCCCCGACTTTAGGCAAATAACAAGCATCACATTCTCAGTGTGGACTTCCCAACAAAAGATGTCCACATAAACCAGGTAGCAGCAACGTTGTGTGGACTTGCCCACGTCCACACAATGTTTCCTCCTCTCTGGAAAACAGGTTTAGATGCAGTTTTGGGTTAGGTTTATCCGTGGCAAAATGAAGAGAAACACTAAAGGGAATAATAGAAAAAAAAATTGGGTCGAAAGAGTTTTCACAGTGTGAGTAAAATGAGTTTTTATTCAACAGGTTTTTCTCATAACTACACAAAAACAAAAGAATGTCCCTACTATAGGTATGTAACGTATGCTAGCGTGTCTGTGTGTGTTTGTGTCCTTTTGCAAGATGTTTTGTCATTTACTGCTTCTCCCCACCCGGGATTAAACCCGTGACGGCACAGATGATCAGTGATTGATTTAAGCTGTCTCGTGCCGAAATGGAAGAATGGAGGTGTATGCTCCCCATGAGATGTCTTTGAAATGTTTCACAATGATGTGGCGCCTTTGGCACCGATACTGGAGGTTAGGCCCAAAAAAAAGTCTCCGGTTTCTGGTATGCGCGCGCGTCGCCGTAGCCATGCGCGTCGGCAAAATGAAAAAGTTGTTTTTTCAATAAAAGATGATGTCTCAAAACCGCCAAACTCACTGGTTTGACTGAAATCATGCTGCACAATTTTAACGTGTTTTTAGATTGGGTTATAGTCGCGAATAAGCTTCATGTGGCCTCTCTGGACTCCCATATATTTGCACTAAGTTTAGTCGGGCACCATTTGCAGTCATCAGCCGACATTTGAAGCAAAAAAAATCAGGTAAAAAAAAAAAAAAGCCGCGTCGCCGCACCACTTTTTGGGCAAGCTCCATACCAGAAACCGGAGACTTTTTTTTGGCCTGAGAAGACGAACGAAGGACGCTCACAGGGGGAACAGAATAATAGAAACGCGTTAAAGGGAATGAAACGAACTCCAGTGATGTGCACTGAATGAGACACAATAGCATGAATCTGGCAAAGGGACAGACAGTGAGCATACAGGATGGAATAATACTTTATTTATTCAGATTAATTGGTAAAAACACCTGTCTCCCAAAAATACAACTATCCAATTAAAAGTAGTATACCAAATTTGATTAAAAACCGTCCAACAGAGTAAAAATACATTAACAACAATAATTCCCTTAATTACAATAATTCCCTGAATAATATGAAAAATCTGTGCGACAATTACATGTAGTCGTGTATATTATAATTATTTTGAGTTGCATTATAACAGTGTGTTAATTATCTCAAATTTCTGAAAGATTAACGAAATACATGTACAAAGTCAATTGCAAGACTGAGCAGGAAAATATATACTAGAAAAACTGCATAGGCCTTGTTATATTTCTACAGAAATTCTATTGATAGAGGATAGTCGTTGTGTTTTCCAAGCTTTTGATAGCATTTTTGAATACAACCGTTGAATGTCAATGAATCGAAAAATAAAAGTTTTGAATTTATGGGACGGAGCAGCGTTTTGTGCATTTTCACTTTGACGTAGGCCATGATGACATTTCATGCCAGATTGACTTATTCCTTAAACTTGAGCAGCCGTCGTATTTCTTAGACCTCATGGGTAGACTTTATGCGTATAGCGGCCATCTTTTTGGGCATCCTTCGTTATTTTAATTCAGTAACAATGAGTGCTTAAAAGGTTTATTTCTGGTATGTCACAGCAAGACAAATGTATTGCCTTGATGACTGGTACCTATATAGTCCATATACGCCTTTTTTGAAATATTGTGGGCAGGAGAGAGCGCCTTTTTTCAGTGGGTGACCTCTCTTGTATATTCACCCCGCAAATGTATTATATTATGTTATTCATTTTTTAAAATTATTTTATTGAAAATACAACATGACAAAAAATGAAAAGCCCCGCTTCCTCCTTTTTTTTCAAACACCCGGACGAGAAACATGTTTTTTTTTTATTCGGCCTAAGGAGCCAGCCGACAGGTTGCTTGTATGAGGCTGCATCCTCAGGCCAAAAAAAAAGTCCCCGGTTTCTGGTATGCGCGCGCGTCGCCGTTGCCATGCGCGTCGGCAAAATGAAAACGTTTTTTTTTTCAATAAAAGATGATGTCTCCAAACTGCCAAACTCACTGGTTTGACTGGAATCATGCTGCTGCACAATTTTAACGTGTTTTTAGATTGGGTTATGGTCAAGAATAAGCTTTATGTGGCCTCTCTGGACTCCAATATATTTGCACTAAGTTAAGTCGGGCACCATTTGCAGTCATTGGAAGCAAAAAAAATCAGGTAAACAAACAAAAAAAGCCGCGTCGCCGCACCACTTTTTAAGCAAGCTCCATACCAGAAACCGGAGACTTTTTTTTTGGCCTTACATGCACTTTATAAATATACACTATTACTTATTATTTTCATAGCTATGACTTATCTGCACGTGTTTTCAACAGGTGTGCTGCTCGCCCCTGCCTACGCCGTTGGGGAACTGTTAGCGGGTTTCTTGGTGAAGAAACTGGAGCTAACACTGCACGGTACCGTCCGCCTGACCTGCGTCGTGCTGACGGCGTGTGTAGTCGGCATGGCTCTGCTCATGGTTATAGGCTGCGCCAACGACAACGTAGCTGGTGTGTTCTCCACTTACGATGGCGTGAGCAGGTAGGGAATCTACACCTCCCAAAGGCACAAGAGGTTGAAAATCGCCCCTGGTACATCTCACCGTACACAACATAATTGTTATATATCGAATGATGTGTGGCGCGCAGAAAGGGCTTCGTACCAGTAGTTTTTGTACATCTTGAGGTAGCCCTTACCACGTGATGAATGCTAGAGAGACAACATTTGCGACTAAGTTCCCAAAGTTGGCATCCCTGGTTTTAAAGGGCTACACCAGTACAGTCTCAGAGCTATGAGGCCGAATCCCCAAGGCCCAATGCCTCATGAATCCGACGCCTCGTGATTCCGAAATTTCGGACTTATCAGGCGTCGGTGTTAAATATGAGGTGTCGGAGTTACGATACGACCCCGTTTATACGCATGATGCGAATAACTTGAAAGGTGTAATGTTTGTCCTACCTCCTCATGAGGGCTGTGTTTTGGGGGTTATTTTTTACATCATGAGGTCACGTACCCATGGGTCAAACAAAGGACGGGACATTACGTTTCCCCCAATATCATTGTCATGAGAATGCACCTGGTTTAGAGCCAAGCCTTGCAGAGCCTTTGAAACAGTTAACGTCTTGCACACGTTTTGGGACAAGTTTTATAACATTCTAACGTACCACATGCATTCTCTTGAGCTATTCAATTTCCACGAAGGGGCCGACAAAATAATGACAAATTTGAGATTGAAGTGCACGCTTCGACGTGGTTTAATACAACCCGTCCCTCCCCCGATGTGACTAACATTTTGCAGAACTGATGCATGAAGGATGGATGTCTTCTTGATGGCTGTTCAAAAATAAACATCTCTCCCAAGCTCTCCGGGGCTTGTCTTATATAATCTTTCCCCGGCTTGAGAAAATGGACTAACCAGTGCCCTTTAGTCCCGGGGCCAGACGTTGCATGGTATACGCGTAACCCGCTGCCGCGAGAGGGCGCTATCACGACCAACCAACATCGCCCACGGATTTGTCAGCAGCAACGTCTAGGGTGTCTCCTGAAATCTTCCCCCAGAAAAAAATTAGGGAAACCAGTGCGCATGCATGCACGACTTCTGCAGGCAATATCTGTCCATTTTCAGACCCACACATACTCACAACAAAAGAGCTGACCAGTGAAGCTGCACAAGGTCTTGCTGCCTCTTTGATTGTAGTAAAAGTTCTGTCTGTAAAGGCAGGTGTTTATCTGTGGTTTCCTTGGCATGAAACGACTGAAAATATTTCTACTCGCCCTGAATGGGATGTTAGTCCATCGCAGGTTACTCCCCAGCTAATGCCGGTGTAGCGTGAATTTACGTTTCTATGAAAATCGGACTCATTGGTAATACTGCGCTTGCGTAAGTATGATAATTAGGAAAGTGACCGGTCACGTGAGAGGGATTAACAAATTCAAGGGAAAAGGGGTCCGATGTTCATAGGAGTCGGATTTTCATGTGACACCGGTACCCATTTATACTCCTGGGTGGAGAGGGGCAAGTGGGGTTGAAGTGCCTTGACCAAGGAATCTTTGATTGTACTTTAAGAAATTTGAGAGTTTGCTTCGGAACAACCATGAATTTTTTTTAATTGTGAGCTGCATGTATTAGGTCAAATAGGTGCGTGCGCATAATACAACTAATGGGAGCTGCCCCAGACGTTGCTGCTGGCAAGTCAGTGGGCAATATTGATTGGGCGGCCGGCGGCGGGTCATCGCGTATCAAACCATGCAACGTCTAGCCCTAGACGACCTTTCATAGGGCAGTGGGTGCAAGTGAAGTCTTCGAAACGGTTATACTGCTTACGCCCCCTCAAACGGGACGGAGATCTGTATTATAGCGAAACAATTGTGTGCTTAGCATGCATCTTCATGACGTTCAGTCCTCGATACTGTCATACCTTTCTAATTTACTCTCCCCTTTTTCTTTTGTTTTCTTTATCTTATGCAGCTTGGCTTCTGTTGATTTGGAAGCACCTTGCAACCAGAACTGCTCGTGCTCCATGGCTCTGTACGCACCCGTGTGCTCCGATGCGGGTCTGACGTATTTCTCACCGTGCCACGCCGGGTGTAACGTCATCGGTGCCCAAGTAAAATGAAAATGATTTCCTAAAATAATTTAGCTAGGCCTTCCAAATGACATCATAGCCAAGTCCAAGTCGAGTTCGTCTATAAGCTGAGAAGTTACCTCGTAAACAATCGGCGGTCATTAAAATTATGTTTTAGTTAATTTTCTGGGTTTTTTTTTTGGGGGGGGTGGGAACAAAGAGTGAAGGATACCTAAATTGCGTCATTCCAACTATCCCAAAGGTTAATACCGTGTTAAATGAAACAATTTTAAAATTTTCTGTTAATTTAAAGAAAAAAGGTTGTTTTTCGATAAGTGTTATACGAATGAATTAATAGTTGACTGAATATTTTAACACCAGCAGGGAGATTGCTTCAAACTTCCCCTTGGATTCAGATTTCTTTAACCGTTTTACTCTGATAATGCAGGGCAACTACTCCGACTGCGCATGCCCGATGATGCTCAGCGATGAAAGTTTGTACTCCAGCGCTCGTTCTGCCTCCGTCGTAGAGGGCGCTTGCGGGACGCAGTGTACAGCTGCCGTGCCGTTTCTCCTCGTTCTGACTGGTGTCTTTGTCTTGGCGACTTTTGGAGATCTCCTCCGTCTTACAATAATCGTGAGGTAAGATAATTATGACGGGGTTGAGACAAAAAGGCCAAGCTAGCGAAAACTCAACCAAGGTCTTCAATTGTTCTATTACACTAAGGCCCATAACTTTGGCAATTAGGCCAACGTTGTCAGTTTTTTTTTTTGGGGGGGGGAGGGGCGACTCGAAGAATTTGGAGGGTCTAACCTCAGTGAAATATAAAACAAGGTTGTATTTAAGTCCACATAAGTCTGCACAAGTCCTCATAGGTCCTCACAGATCTAAACAAGTTCTTACAAGTCCTCACAAATCCTCATAACGTCGCGTCAGTGCAACAAGGTCGTATCCCCTAAAATGTAGTAGTAGTAGGCATCCGTCCGTCAATACTGACGATGGACTGCGCCCGGGGGATTGTCGTCTTTGTTGCAGCGGCGGCTGTGGCTGAGCAGTCCAATTCTTGCATGACAGTCTCTGCCGCAATTAGCGCAGACGAAAGGAGAGGGGACTGACTCAGGGGTGGGGGCTGCTACTCGCAATTTCCTCCTCTGCCTCTTCTCCTGCAGCAAGGAGGTGCGCCTCTCGTCAGCGCGGTGGATCCCTGCGGCAACTGTCTTTCTCCAAGCACTGCGATCCTGGGTGGCTTCCTCCCAGCTGTTGGGGTCTATGCCAGCCTGCCTCATGTCGCGTTTACAGACGTCCTTGAATCGTAGGTTCGGACGACCAATTGGCCTGGAGCCTGACGAAAGCTCGCCATACAGGATGGCCCTTGGAAGACGACCGGAGTCCATCCTGTGGACGTGACCGAGCCATCTGAGGCGGCGCTGGCTCAACATGGCGAACATGCTGGTGGAGGTGTTCCAGGCCTCACTGCTGTATAGCAGAGTGCTGATGACGCATGCTTGGTAGACCTGGAGTTTTGTGCACACAGTTAGTTTCTTGTTAGACCACACTCTCTTTGCCAGCCTGGCCATCACTGTGGCGGCCCTGGCAAGACGGGTGCTCAGTTCTGCGTCAAGTGACAGGTTGCTGGCGACTGTTGATCCGAGGTAAGTGAAGGTGCCCACACAGTCTAGGGTCTTGTTGTCAATAGAGATGGAGGGTGGGGTTTCGACTTCTTGGCCCATGACATGGGTCTTCTTAATGCTGATGGTAAGGGCGGACTCCTTGCATGCATAAGAGAGCCTGTCCACCAACTGCTGGAGCCCTGTCTCTGTGTGTGATGCTAGAGCTGCATCATCTGCAAATAGCATTTCCCTCAGGAGTACACTGGTCACTTTCGTCTTTGACCTAAGGCGGGCAAGGTGGAAGAGTTTGCCATCAGCTCTTGAGTGTAGGTAGACGCCTTCAGGGGATGAGCCAAATGCAAACGACAGCAGGAGAGAGAAGAAAATTCCGAAGAGGATCGGTGCAAGAACACAGCCCTGCTTCACTCCGCTGCGGATTGGGAAGGCCTCTGAAGTTTCTCCATCACAACAGACTGAACCCTGCATGTTGTTGTGAAATGATGTCACGATGCTGAGAAGTTTTGGAGGGCAACCAATCTTTGCAAGCAGCTTGAAGAGACCATCTCTGCTAACAAGGTCGAAGGCCTTTGTGAGGTCGACGAAAGCGAGATACAAAGGTCTCCTCTGTTCACGGCATTTCTCCTGCAGTTGTCGAAGGGTGAAGATCATGTCCAACGTGGATCTTGCTGCCCTGAAGCCACACTGTGTCTCAGGGTAGACGCGCTCCGCCAGAAGCTGGAGCCTGATAAGGGCAACGCGTGTGAAGACCTTCCCCACAGTGCTGAGCAGAGAGATGCCGCGGTAGTTGTTACAGTCGCTGCGGTCGCCCTTGTTCTTGTACAGGGTGACGATTTTGGCGTCACGCATGTCCTGGGGGACGGCTCCTTCATTGCAGCAAAGGCAGAGGAGGTCGTAAAGATGTGGCAAAAGGGTTGGTTTCCCAAGTTGGATGATGTCAGGTGTTATCCCATCAGCACCTGGGGCCTTGCCGCAAGCGAGGCTGTCAATGGCTTTACTGAGCTCCTCTTGCGTGGGGTCCTTGTCAAGTTCCTCCATCACAGGCATGTTTGCGATGCCATTCAAAGCCTCCTCTGACACTGTGTTTTCTGTGGCATATAACTCCATGTAGTGCTCAGCCCACCTTTCCATCTGTTTGCTGCTGTCGGTGATGACTTCACCGGACTTGGATTTCAGAGGCGCCGTTTTTTTGATGGAGGGACCTGTGGCTTGCTTGATCCCCTCGTACATACCCCTGATGTCACCTGTGTCGGAAGCGGCTTGTACGCGGGAGGAGAGTTTGAGCCAGTAGTTGTTTGCGCAGCGTCGTGCTGTTTGCTGGGCCTTGCCCCTAGCTTTTCTAAGAGCCTCAAGGTTCCTCGTCGATGGATTATTTTTGTACTTGAGGAAGGCGGTGCGCTTGGCCTCGATAACTGGCTCCATCTCCGCTCCATTGGCCTCAAACCAGTCTGCATTTTTCCTCACTTTTTTGCCATATGCTGCGAGGGCTTGGTCATAAATGGTGTCACGCAGGCAGTTCCACTTGTCCACAGCACTTTGCTGATTGGAGGAGGAGAGTGCTTGATCAAGTGAGGTGAGGAAGAGCTGGGTGACAGTTGGATTTATGGAGCGGCTGGCGTTGATGCGGGGACGTGCCTTCTGCTTGGCATTGTGGACCTGCCTGGGCTGTAAGCTTGGCCTTACTGAGAACGAGGGAGTGGTCCGTGTCACAGTCCGCGCTATGAAAAGTGCGGGTGAAGTGGACAAAGTTGAGTGTCTCTCGTCTCGTGATGATGAGGTCGAGCTGGTGCCAGCGTTTGGATCTTGGGTGTCTCCAGGAGACCCTGTGCAATGGCTTAGTCTGGAAAAAGGTGTTGGTGATGCAGAGCTGATGATAGCAGCACAACTCTAGCAGTCTCTGCCCATTCTCGTTCATACTCCCCACTCCGAAGTGTCCAAGGCAGTCTGGCCAGGATTCGTGGTCGGCGCCAACCCTAGCATTGAAGTCCCCCAGGAGGAACAGGTGCTCGTTCTTTGGGATGGTGCTGATGGCAGTGTCAAGCTCCTCGTAGAACTTGTCTTTTGACTCAGGGGGAGAGCAGAGGGTTGGGGCGTAAACGCTCAACAGATTGGCTGGTCCACTGCTGGTGGATATACGGATGGCAAGGATGCGTTCGGAGCCTCCTTTTGGTGGTACAGTTGTGGCAATCAGGGTGTTTTTCACTGCAAAGCCAACGCCATGTTCTCGGGTCTCTTCTGCGCTCTTGCCATGCCAGAAGAAAGTGTAATTTTTCTCCTTAAGGGAACCACAGTCAGCAAGCCGTGTCTCTTGGAGAGCAGCAATGTCGACATTGAGTCGGTCGAGCTCATGGTCGATGATGGCGGTCTTGCGAGAGTCGTCAATGTGGTCAAGGCTGTCTGAGAGCCCTGTGCGCATGGTTCTAACATTCCAGCTTGATATGCGAAAAGCTGGCATCTTCGTTTTATTCTTTCCTTTTTTGTATGGTGCGGTGTTAACGTCCGCTTGTCGTGCTTTACACTAAGCCCCAAGCACCCAATGAGGCAGACGGACGTTGGCGGGTCGACACCTTACTGGCCGGGGGCTGCCCGGCTTGAGGCGGGCGGTAGCCGACCAATGGAACGCGATGGTTCCTCCCACCATTGAAGCTGGCCCGTGGCGCCCCGTTTCCTACGCCAATTGGATGGGACTTATAACCCGTAACTGCCAGCTGCCGTGTTGTTTCCTCACTCTAGGGTGAGGCTGGAGTGGCCTCTCCAGGGCGCAAGCCTGGGCATGAAGTACGGAGATCCTGGGTTGCCCATGCGTCAGAATCCCCCTCTCGGCCTTGCTGATGGGTTCCAAAGGAATGCGAGCATGACGTTTGGCACCAGCTTGGCTGCAGGAGCTGCCGAATCGGTGTTTGCTCCGCCCTGGTCGTTGGCTGTCTGATGTAGCTCATCCGCCCAGTGGTGCAGTGTAGACAACACCCTCTCACGTGGTTTCGCCCGCCAGCTGAGGCGGTATACCGGGGTGTGGCACTTGGAGCCAGCACGTGAGAGATTTAGGAGATGGATGAGAACCAGTGATGCCTGTCCACTCTACCAAGAGAGTGCAGCTGACAGACAGCAAAGGTACTATCTCTATCCAGAGCCCCCTACACCCCCCCTAAAATGACATAAACGCAAAACGCAAGTTTTAGAATGTCGAAAGGTCGTATCTTGCTTAAAATAACCCGGATGTACACGCAAAGTCAATGGACGTCGAGATACGACCTTGTTGCATGCACGGAGCGTATTCGCGCGAGATACGTCTTTGTTGCAGAATCGAGTTACGACCTTGTTGCACTGACGCGACGATAATTCCTCACAATTCCTCACAAGTCCTCAAACGTCCTCACAAGTCCACACAGTCCTCACATGTACTCATACATCTTCACAGGTCCGTACAAGTCTTAACAAGTCCCCACAAGTCCCCACGAGTTCTCACAAACCCTCATAAGTCCTCACAAGTAATCTTGCGTGAGTAATAAGCTTTTCAAATTACCTGATAAGTGATATAGTTGTGACGCGATAACTTCCAGTTACACTTTTGACTGGCTTGTTAAATTTGACTTGTGATTGTGAGTACCCGGCTTGATATTGACGTCAAATCATTGCTACACCTCTTTTTTGGTCCTCTGAAACATGTCTGTGACGTCAGAGAGCAGACTTGTGGCGTTGTCTGTGGCCTATTTGACGCAAGTTATTGGTAAGCTCATGAAGTTATGATGACGCGTGATGAAGTTATAAAAATACAATTTGAGCGGCACTGTAGCACAGTTTTCACAATGCATTCTTAGACTTTGCATGGTAGAAATATATACAAGTTGGGAACGGGACAGTGGCGTTGCTTTGTATTTGTGTGGTGCTTTGGTGGTTGGCGGATGATATCCTCGATATAGTTTTGGGCAATATATGTACAGTATACATTTCGACAAATAAAGAGGCCGTGAATGGCGTCACCTAGTAGTCGCTGGAAACTCTAACCGCGCCCCCTCGTGTCAGATGATGTGTTATAAAACAAACAAAAAATACTTTGGACTTTTTTCGTAAGGGTGCCCAGTTAAGCAACTTAAGTTAAGCAACGCCACATCAGAATTCGGGATTTTTTTTGGGGGTGGGGGGGGGGGGGTGGGGGAGGGGGAGGGGATCCGAGGGGGAAGGGGAGCGGGGAGGGGGAAGGGGGGGGTTGAAAAGCAAATATTGTGCCCGGCAAATTGAACCCCAGTTTATATACGCCACTGCCTATGACCTGTAATTCTATACTTTGTTTAGGGGTTGTCGCCTCAGGCCAGGTATTCGGAATGGTTATCGACGGGGCGTGCGTAGTGTGGCAGGAATCGTGCGGGGGCCAACAAGGGGCGTGCCTGCTGTACGACAACCGCCCCTACCGGCTGGCCTACAACGGCCTGGCGTTGGCCGTGGGCATCTTCAGCGCCGCCGTTATGTTCCTGGTGCTCCTGTTGCCGACCGGTCGAAATCACCGATCCACGGTACGCCGTGGCGGGCCGGCCATGACATCCGTAACAGCTTCAGTGTAGCCGCGTCTTTTGTTTTAATTAATTAATTAATGAAACAACCAACATCCAAGGTGGTGATAATTATTATCATTAGTTACGTCCTTATTTTTTATCTGATGTTTTGCTTTGGTAGGGTGGCAACATTAGGCACAGATGCTGGCCTTATAGATACTATTCTTGTAAAGGGAAAATAAAACAAAGAGAAGTACCAATTTTAAAGACGATTAAAATGATGTAAAAAAGTAAAAGTAAACAGATTTAAAAGAGAACATATTGTGGGAAATAAAGCACATAACAAAGTAAATCAATGTAGCAATTAACGACTACACACGGGATAAAGGAACGACAATAGAGTATAATGCACCCATGACACTTAAAAAGAATAAAACTGTATGCAATTCAAATGTGTTGAGCGAAGATAAGTTAAAAACAAGTTATCGAAAGGATATAGAATTCAGAGACAATGTGAGTTAAAAACAAAGTTAGTTGGAGAATATAAAAAAAACACATTTTCAGAGAAAATAAAAGACCAGTATTATTTACACTCCACTTTTATTTAGGAAGTTTTTTCTCGTATTTCTTGCACTGGTACATAGCTGCACGGTTGCAGGTTCGACTTTTTGGGTGTCTTTCTATAATAGGGAAATACACTGGAATTTAGGCGAAAGAATAATTGATTGAAAAAAAGGGAGAGTCGTTGCTCTTCAAATACCAAGCAAAGAAAAGCCATAAAATTATTTAAAAAGCTAGAGAAGTGGTCGTAGTGGTTAACCACACAGTGGCCAAAAAAAGAAGGAATTATAGTAGAATACGTTCATTCAGTACAAACAAATACTGAATTTTCTGTAAATTCTTCTAAATGATTTCGTTGTCTACTTGATTTGTTGAGTGACTAATTAAATATAGAACTGTCCTTAATGTCTGACGACATGTTGTAGAATTGTTTTGTTTACAAGGGCCTAACAAAGTTGAAGGATAGAGGCTGATCTAATATTATGTCTAGGAGAAACGACGAAAAAGTGGAGATTTTTTTTATTCGAATGAATCCAAGAATCTCCACCTTTTGAGTCGTTTCTCCAACTTAAACTACGTCCCTCCCGCAACTATTGTCCGGTTTACAAGGGAACAAAAAGTGCCTATTCTTATTAATGATTTGAGGTATGAGATGAACTCGATCCATTGTTCAGCATTGGATAGCTGTGTAAAAGCCTTACTCCCGGGCCCTGTACTGTACGAGGCAAAACAAATGGTCCAAGTCTATGCTCGGTTCTTACAAGTGGGGAAAAAAACCTGACTGACAAACCGACCGAACGACCGACCGACCGGTCACCAACCGACCCGACCGATCCACCGAGTGTATCACTCATCACTGAGCCAGACTGGACCTTGAGTGCTGAAAAACATGCAAAACAAAATCACTAACACTTACACTTACGACTACTCTCTGGGAGAAAAATCTTGCCTGCATCTCAGAGCTTTGTTCATCCCAGTCTGAAAGATCTTCATGTTGTGTCCTCTTGTTTCTGTTGTGTTGGAGATTTTGAAGAATCTTGTTGGTTCTGTTTTGTCATATCCGTTGAAAATCTTTACCACTTCTATATGGTTGCCTCTTGATCTCCTTTGTTCTAGGCTATACAAGTTGAGTGCCTCTAGCCTGTCTGGATAGCTAAGATGTCTTACTGCAGGAACCAGTTTTGTTGCTCTTTTTTGCACTTTCTCCAATGTGTAGATGTCTTTCCGCAGTCCTGGGTTCCATGCTTGGACGCAGTATTCAAGATGAGGCCTTATGTATGTTTTGTACAAAACAGCAAAACTATCCTTGGTTATGTGCTTGAAATTGTTTTTTGATAACTCTGAGCAGACTTTGCACACTGAACAGACGACTTACAGTTGGGAAAGAATCCCATATCTGGCCATCGCTTGTAACCCTGTACACAAACCTATGGGACTGGTCTAAAAATTTCTAAGTGTTTTCTTAGTAAAAACTCAATTTGTCCCTGCTAATTTCCACTTTTTAGGACATATTATCACTTTCTGATGGCTGATAGGTCATTTAAGGGGAAAATTATTGATGGCCAGATGTGGGAATCTTTCCTACAGTTGTTGCAGATATACACTCCCAAGTCTTTTTCTTGAGCTGTTTCCCGTAATTTGGTGTCTCTCATCTGCATGGTAGACACATCCCGGGTTGTTGTTTCCCATATGCATGGATTTGCATTTGTCTGCATAAATCGTAGGAGCCATATCTTGGACCAGTTCAGCAGCGCATCGATATCACTTTGAAGTTTGACTGCGTCTTCCGGTGACTTTATCGTTGTGAACATTTTACTATCATCGGCGAACATCTGAACGATTGAATTTACTATTCCAGGTAAGTCGTTGATGTGCCGGATGAAAAGAAGCGGTCCTAGCACCGATCCTCGAGGAACTCCGCTTGCAACGTCTGCATGACTTGATCCAGCATTCCTTACTGCTACTACCTGAGATCTGTCAACTAGAAAACCCTCAATCCACTTGGCTATCTTTCCTTCAATTCCATACGTAGACAGTTTTCCTAGTAGTCGTCTATGTGGGACTGAGTCGAAGGCCGAAAAAGATGATGTCTACCGCTGCCCTCGTCTAGGTCATGGGCAGTGGCGTCGCCAAGGGGGGGGGGGGGGGGGGGGGGGGGGGGGGGGGGGGGGGCCAGGGGGGGCACGTGCCCCCCCCCCTGGAAAACCTAGTGCCCCCCCGAGTGCCCCCCCATCTGAGATTTGGGTTGGTATAAAAAAATATATATATTTTGTTATATTCAACTCCCATCATCTGAGTTGGTTTTTCATAAGGACAAAGAAGCACAGTAATTCGTATTTTCTTCAAATGAGCATCAAATGTGGCACCATTTTGCATCTAGCCCATCCTCCGTATGCAAAAATTTTCCAAAGGGGAGGGGGGCACCCCCTCCCCTTAGACCCCTCCCCCAGGACGGCGATCCGTATCCACCTAAGTGCCCCCCCCCCCATCAAATGCTGGTGCCCCCCTGTGCCCCCCCAGACTGAAAAGTCTGGTGACGCCACTGGTCATGGGTAACCGTTTCTAGTGTTTCAAGCAAGTTTGTCAAACACGATTTACCCTGGGCGAATTCGTGCTGCCTGTCAGTTAAAATAAGGCCATTTTTACTCACTCTTTAGCCAGCAAAATTCACCACAATTGTCATTGGGCAAAGAAAAGGTCTGCAATACTTCAGCAACTAAATTTCAAGACTCGATATTTAATTTGAAGACTCCATTCAATATTTAAAGAAAACTTTTTTCTTTAATATTTTCCATTCATGACTGTGGAGAAATGTGTAGATATAGAGACTAGATCCAGACATGCCAGATGTTTCTTCACAGTTGATTGATGTAGTATTTTTGTTGGACTGGTTGTTTTACGTGTCAGTCTATTTTCTTGTACTGCATGTTTTCAATACCTTAAGGTTTTGGACTCTCACACACCATAGGCGTAGCCAGCGGGGTGGATGGGTGGGGGGGGGGGATGTCGGGGGGGGGGGATGTCGGGGGGGGGGGGGTAAGGGGCTATTTACCCCCCAATATTTTGTAAATACTGCCTTTTTCCATTCAAATGCCCTTTGTTCAACGTGCCCCCCAATTATTTAATTTATAAAGATTGCCCTTTTTTTTACGAAGTGCCTTTTTTTTTTAACAAGTGCCCTTTTCAAAAAAGAAGTTGAGCCTTTTTTTTGGGCAGGCTGCCGTTTTGGGTGCCTTTTTCAGAATTTCGCACATGTATCGCCCTGAAAAGCACCATATATTGGCCCTTTGTGTGCATAATTGTCGGTTTTGAACAGCGCCCCCTGTCTACAATTCACAACGGATGTGCAAGTGCCCTTTAAAACAATTTTTTACCCCCGCCACATAAAAATGACCGTGCTACGCCCCTGCACACACAGTATTGAGATTTCTAAATGTTCGGATAATCACCGAGTATAAAGCACTTAAAACCTATGGCCTCGACCGATAGACTTACCGAAGCTCAGCAGGCCAAAACCTAGCATGAAACTGCTAACCAAGCCAGCCACTGCCGTAGTGGGGGACAAACTGTCCACAAAATGGGGTAGGAGCACGCCCAGCGACTTGAAACTTCCCAGGCAAATGAAGGCCCAAAAGAAGCGAGAAACTATGATCATCCATCTCCAAGGGTGAGGAGGTGACGGTGGTACGGCCTGGCTGTGCATTTTGACCCGATGGGAGGGACACAGAGTGGACTATCCTGCGAACTGACTGTGAATAGTATCCCAATGCCAATGGTACTAAGGGGCCATTCAAAAGTTTCTTCTTTTTTTTTGTTGCTTTTTATGCTTGATGATGTTGATTGGACCAAATAATTTAAAATTTCAATATTTGAAATAACGGATATACCTCAATGCCTTTGTTATTTCAAATAGGTGAACGGGTGTTATGAAATTAATGAATGTAACTTTATAAAATATATAGAGGCCTATGAGTTATAAAAGACGACTAAACAAAGAGATACGAGACACGTAAATTAAACACAGCATCACATTTTACATTCTCATTTACAAGTTGGTGTCAACAGTTTATTTTATTTCACACCACACTAAATCAATAACAATTTAATGACTTCTATTTAACGATATTCTTGCGCTTTTCGTGCTCAATTGATCAGTTCTTGCTCGTTTCATTCCTTGTTCATTTTTGCTCATTTGCTCATTTCTTGCTCTTTTCTTGCTCATTAGCTCATTTCTTGCTCATTTCATGCTCATTTCATGCTCATTTCCTGATCAATTCGTGCTCATCTGCTCATTTGGCCGCCCATCCTCAAATCTCTTTTCAATGATCAAAGAATGAGCATAGCAACGATTTGTGAATGGCCGGCGAAATGAGCAGATGAGCAAGAATTGATCAGGAAATGAGCAAGAAATGAGTAAGAAAAAAGTAAATGAGCAAGAAATGAGCAGGGAATGAGCAAATTATGAGCAAGAAATGAGCAAATGGGCAAGAAATGAGCAGATGAGCAAGAAATGAGCAAGGAAAGAGCAAGTGAGCAAGAAAGAGCAAGTGAGCAAGAAAAGAGCAAGAAAAGGGCAAGAAATGAGCAAATGAGCCAAATGAACAAGGAATGAAACGAGCAAGAAATGAGTAAGAAATGAGCAGGGAATGAGCAAATTATGAGCAAGAAATGAGCAAACAGGCAAGAAATGAGCAAATGAGCAAGAAATGAGCAAATGAGCCAAATGAACAAGGAATGAAACGAGCAACAACTGATCAAGTGAGCACGAAAAGCGCAAGAATATCGTTATATAGAAGTCATTAAATTGTCATTGATTTAGTGTGGTGTGAAATAAAATAAACTGTTGACACCAACTTGTAAATGAGAATGTAAAATGTGATGCTGTGTTTAATTTACGTGTCTCGTATCTCTTTGTTTAGTCGTCTTTTATAACTCATAGGCCTCTATATATTTTATAAAGTTACATTTATTAATGTCATAACACCTGTTCACCTACTTGGAATAATAAAGGCATTAAGGTATTTCCGTTATTCCAAATATTGAAATTTTATCAAGCATAAAACGCGAAGAAAGAAGAAGAAAAACAAATTTAATGCTATGAAAGGCCTTTACTGAATAGGCATGTTCAGTACACTTGTAATAACTAACAATACATCGCTTAAAATATGATTTATGTGTACAATTACCTCCTCATCGGGAACCGGCATACAAAAACACACTTAAAAAGTGCGTCCGCTATGTGCTCTCCCTAATAGCCGTCTGTATACCCTTTCTTTTGTATAACCAATTATCTATACAACAGTATGGTGGCCGTTCATTGCCGTTCCCCTTTTTCAGTAAATATTTCAAAATTTACCGCCCTACATAGTTTTCTTTTCAAAATGTTTTAAAAAACTATTTAAGTTAATTAAAAAAAAATAAAATTCTTATAAAAATAATTTCAAAATTAAAATTCTTATAAAAAAATAATTTCAAATTTAAAATGCTTATAAAAATAATTGCAAATTTAAATTTCTTATAAAAATAGTTTCAAATTTAAATTGCTTATAAAAATATTTTCAAATTTAAATTGCTTATAAAAATAATTTCAAGTTCATGTTTAAAATGAAAGTAGATTTTACACAAAATGAAAGTGATTTCAAAAGTGAACTTCATATTCGTGACGGCCTATGGTTGCCACAGTATCCCACAGTGCTTTGCCGATGGGGATGCATAGAGTTAAACAATTCTATGTGGGGGTGTTGGGCCGCGCGCTGTATCCCATATCGCGCAGTCTAGTACAGGGTAAGGACTAGTAGCAACTCTAGCTTTACAGTTTAGTACAGATCGGTGTCATGGCGGAACCGAAGGACACGAACGTGGGGCCTAGTGCTGACGGTTTTTACTCTCATAATGACGCTTGGAAGGAGGATAATGACCTGAAAGAAGAGATGGACAAGTATGTAAAGCAACTGCTTAAACGAGAGGAGATTCTCAGTGTCTAGCCCCATAAATGTGGCCAATTTACAGGACTACCTCCGTAAACATAGGCCACACGTCCACCATGTACAAAAACTTGTCGCACTTTGTCAAATTTTGATTTTCACATTTAGGCTTAGTTTATAGTTTACTTTTGCTTTAGAAGCATACTCACCCTCTTTAAAGTCTAATCAGAAAGTGCTGCCTTTTCAGATGTCTATATTTCGTGAAATTTCAAGATTCGTTTGCACATGTTTTCGTATCAAAATTTCAACATGAAATTTCACGAAAATTAGACATCTAAAAAAGTGCGACAAGTTTTTGTACATCACGTACATGTACATGTACATGGTGGACGTGTGGCCTATGTTTACGGAGGTAGTCCTGTAAATTGGCCACATTTATGGGGCTAGAAACTGAGAATCTCCTCTCGTTTAAGCAGTTGCTTTACATACTTGTCCATCTCTTCTTTCAGGTCATTATCCTCCTTCCAAGAGTCATTATGAGAGTAAAAACCGTCAGCACTAGGCCCCACGTTCGTGTCTTCGGTTCCGCAATGACACCGATCTGTACTGTAAAGCTAGAGTTGCTACTAGTCCTTACCCTGTACTAGACCGCGATATTGGATACAGCGCGCGGCCCATCGCCCCCACATAGAATTGTTTAACTCTATGCATCCCCATCGGCAAAGCACTGTGGGATACTGTGGCAACCATAGGCCGTCACGAATATGAAGTTCACTTTGGAATCGCTTTCATTTTGTGTAAAATCTACTTTCATTTTAAACATGAACTTGAAATTATTTTTATAAGCAATTTAAATTTGAAAATATTTTTATAAGAAATTTAAATTTAAAATTATTTTGAAAAGCAATTTAAATTTGAAAATATTTTTATAAGAAATTTAAATTTGAAATTATTTTTATGAGCATTTTAAATTTGAAATTATATTTATAAGCAATTTAAATTTGCAAATATTTTTATAAGAAATTTAAATTTGAAATTATTTTTAAAAGCAATTTAAATTTGAAAATATTTTTATAAGAAATTTAAATTTGAAATTATATTTATAAGCAATTTAAATTTGAAAATATTTTTATAAGAAATTTAAATTTGAAATATTTTTAAAAGCAATTTAAATTTGAAAATATTTTTATAAGAAATTTAAATTTGAAATTATTTTTATAAGCATTTTAAATTTGAAATTATATTTATATTTATAAGCAATTTAAATTTGCAAATATTTTTATAAGAAATTTAAATTTGAAATTATTTTTAAAAGCAATTTAAATTTGAAAATATTTTTATAAGAAATTTAAATTTGAAATTATATTTATAAGCAATTTAAATTTGAAAATATTTTTATAAGAAATTTAAATTTTAAATTATTTTTAAAAGCAATTTAAATTTGAAAATATTTTTATAAGAAATTTAAATTTGAAATTATTTTTATAAGCATTTTAAATTTGAAATTACTTTTATAAGAATTTTAATTTTGAAATTATTTTTATAAGAATTTTATTTTTTTGAATTAACTTAAATATTTTTTTAAACATTTTGAAAAGAAAACTATGTAGAGCGGTAAATTTTGAAATATTTACTGAAAAAGGGGAACGGCAATGAACGGCCACCATACAACAGGCTTCGCGCCTCGTGAATTCTTAAATTGCGAATCCAAACTTTCTCGTGTATTCTCCTTAACGGAGAGTAACATATCATGGCGGAATCTTCTGCAAAATACTCGAAAACTCTGGACATTTTACCGGCTCGCGAAGCGGATGGGTGCGGCATTCGTTGCTGGGAGCCGCCTTTCCTAAAGCGCTTGGCCCGGCCCTGGGTGTTTCTGGTGGCAATGTGTGTCTACACGGCCATCGATGGCATCAACATTGGTATGAGTACGGGCACCATCACCACCGTGGAAGCTCACTTCCAGCTCACGCTGACCGAGCTGGGAAGCATGACTACTGTCTATTGCGTCGGGGGAATCCTCGGTATCCTCCTGGCCTTTTGCGTCGGCACGGTGGTCCCAGGCTGCAAGCCTTGCCTGCTTGGTGTCTCTGGGATATCACTTGGCCTTGGTGCGTTGATGCTTGCCCTGCCGGCCTTTCTTCATGATCTTTACCTTCCCCCAAGTGTTGTGCTGGCAACTGGCGATAACTCCACGCAGGGCTTCGCCGGTGAGACTTCCGCCTGCTACGACTCCGACATCACCGAGGAATGCTCATCTGTGAGTGACAATGTTGCCGTCGATTCTGCCTCCATGTCGCTATTCTACCTGGGGATGTTTTTGCAAGGCGTTGGTATGATATCCTATCCGATCGGTATCGCATACGTAGCTGATTGTTCATCGCCTGGAACCACTGCGGTTTACATTGGTAAGGGAAACACTGAGCGATAGCACCCCACCAAATTAAACCAACAACATTTGTTTTTGACACGATTGACTGACGGACAAAGACTAAGTAAGAAGTGAGAGACAGAAGAGTGTTTGACATTTGTGAAGATCGCCACGGGTAGAAGTGGTGTACTTATGGGGCCCCACGCCAAACCCCCCCCCCCCCTTCGCTGGGGCACTCTCTCCCTTTCGTGCCCCGCTCAGAAATTGGGGGAGGCAAGATTGGATATTTTTATTTACAACCCCATTAAATGGTATGAATACCGCCCCTTAGTCCCATAAATGTGACGGAAATACTGGACTACCTCCATATTTAACGTCACACATCCCACATGTGGTATAAGCACGGAGGGTCTCGTTGCTAGGAGAGCCGAAAATTAATTAAAGATCGAAATTATTTTGTCAGCAGAAAATCAACCCAGCTATAGTATGCCTGCTCAATAGCACAACATTGTTAAATTCGGTGCCTTCACAGGTCTAGTTATCCCAAAATCATGGTTTCACTTCCGAGTGTATTGCCTGTTGATAACAGTTAGTCAGTGGGCTTGTTGGGGCCCATATTCATTTTTGGGTACAATGCTTGAAACTCACAGGATCATGACTTAACGATACCTCAAGAAGTTCAAAACCACTTGATGCCTTTTATGGGCGGGTCATTACTACGGGGCTTCGCGCGCAGAAAACGATTCAGATAATAATATTTCACTTTTCGTTTGTGGTTTGTTTCCCATCCAGCATCAAAGTGAACGGGGAGGACGAATGTTTACATGTCACACCATATTAAAATGGGTATTCAATTGTACATTCTTCACTTCGGCTAAAGAACAATGCTAGGAAAACACTCTACTGGGATTGAAATTGGCATCAGGTGGATTTTGGTTTTATAGTGTTTCATAATCCCTGAAAATTTCAAATTGCATATGTGAGATGATATAAACCAGCTGACTAAGTGTACTAAAAATGTAGGTAACTTCGTTTAAAATGACATTGTCACCGGCATCCCCCAGCCGATTGAAAACAAATCACCGTGGGGGGGGGGGGGGGGGGGCTGGCTGGATAACTGCACTCCTCGGTGACTCTTCAGTGACACAACTGTAGGGTACAATATGCCTGGAGGGTAATTTTGGAAACGCTCCTTTTATCAATGGTTTTAGTTTTAAAACCTGCTGCACGTCTCGATTTCAGGCATCATCAATGCGGTCCTGGGCATGGGACCAGTTGTCGGGGTCATGCTGGCCGCAGCCTTCATCGGTATCTGGGTGGACTTCTACCGGCTGGTTGGACCTGAGACCGACCTGTCCCTGGGCCGGGAGACCCAGGCTGGATCGGAGCTTGGTGGCTGGGCTTCATCGTCCTTGCTGTTCTCTTTTGCCTCTCGGCCGCTCTCTTCCCGCTTTTCCCGCGCCGGATGCCGTCATCAGCACATCGCCAGCCTGATGACGAGCACGAGACAACGGAGAAGTTCACAATTAACGAGACACACGAGGCTGAGAACGTTAATGAAGGGAACCATCAGTTTTTGGACATCAAAGGTAAGCATAATAAGTAACTAATCCATATTATGGCCTTTCTTTAAAAGCGAGGCCGCCATTATTCAGTATGTCCGGCTTATACTCGGCGCAAAATGTGCGTGCTACTGCAATTTTGTGAGGCCACGCCAACTTTACGGGCTACGAAATTCGCGAATATTAAATAACTCGGCGAATTTCGTGGCAAACGTTTCATGACGTGAATTTTGTGGTGTAAGCTAAGCCCTTCCAGCCGCTTTTCAAAAGAAAAAAAAAGGCAGAGGCACGAACATTTAGCAATACCAGAACTATACTGCAAATGACGTCACTTAAGGTTTCCCTTCCTATTATTAATGTTTCACCTCCTAGTGTTCAATCAGCGGTTCCGCTGCTCCGTCAAAAACAGTGAGATAAACTGCCAAAATTTTGTGATCCTGTCGAATGACACCTTGCAGGATTTTTCATCCATCCTGGAAAGGAAGGGACAAAATCGGCCTGATTATTCTGAAAGTGTGACAGTTAATCAAAACCAAAAGAAATTCTGTTTCACCCACAATCTGGATTTGTTTGAGGAAAAACAGGCATGCATTAACATGTAACCGGATTAGACTTTAATGGCACTTTCGGCCTTTTAGAAAGCCACGAGCTTTTAAACCCCTATTATTTTGAAGTCAATGACGTATTCATCATAATCGTTGTCAACCTCTACAATCCGTTTGTGGACGTCTTTGCAGTACGCGATGTTACGTAGGCTTACTGTTTATTTAACCTACCAGTAGAAATTGAAGAAAAAAATCGGGAAGAAATTTGTGTTCTTTAATTATGACGGGCAACAGTGCTCAGTGTCTTTCAGTGTGATTAGTATCTTTTGTCAAAAACAATAAACTCCGTTAATGTTTGTTTTTGTAATCGTGGTGGGATTTGTTCCGGTTGATACAGAGTTCATGTGGACTGTCTGGAGGACTTTGAAGAACCCGACATGTTCCCTGACGTGTCTGTCCCAGAGTACCTTCTATTTCATCATGTTCGGCTACGGGATATTTGTCCCCAAGTATCTGGAGGTACAGTTTGGGTACGACAGACAGACTGCTGATCTCTTGACAGGTATGTTTGGAATACAGGATGTAACAGGACCGTTATTACTCTATGCAGTTACAATGATCTGAGAGAAATATATATAGTCAAGGGAGATTATAACTCGCTACTGAATTCCTTGGCAACTTGGTTGGAAACTTTACACCATTTTTCTACTAGGGGCGCTGTTCAAAGCGGACGTTCATGGGCACTATGGGACAAAAGGTGGCGCTCGTCATGGCTGCACAACTGTCGACGTTTGCGGAACGTTTTAAAAAAAGGGCATCTTTGACAAAAAGGGACTCGTTGAAACATGCACTTGTGCAAAAAAAAGGACTCTTGCGACAAAACATAAGGGACCCTCCCCGAATGCTACGCCACTGTTATTTTCGATAGGGCAAACTCTGTAGTAGTTACTCATATTTACCCACTCTAAATACCGCTCTCATATTGTGCCCATCGAACCTACAGAAAGGATAATGAAACATTGCTGTCCATTGTTTAAACGGTTACTGACGCAATGTGTTGAGACACCTTGTGGTCTGGAGCATTGAATTCGTGAACTGCATGTAATTCTGCAGGTCTTGTGTGCGTGAGTTTGTTTCTGCATTCCATTGGGGACGTTGAACAAAAGAGGATAATAGGATCCCCAAGTCCCGAGAGGTCGCCAATTTTGATTCGTGAACAAAACATATAGGAGGTCTTCCTAAAAAAGTACAAACAAAAGAAGGACAATAGGGGTCCCCGACTTTAGGCAAATAACAAGCATTACATTCTCAGTGTGGACTTCTCAACAAAAGATGTCCACATAAACCAGGTAGCAGCGATGTTGTGTGGACTTGGCCTCGTCCACACAATGTTTCCTCCTCTCTGGAAAACAGGTTTAGATGCATTTTTGGGTTAGGTTTATCCGTGGCAAAATGAAGAGAAACACTAAAGGGAACAATAGAAAAAAAATTGGGTTGAAAGAGTTTTCACAGTGTGAGTAAAATTAGTTTTTATTCAACAGGTTTTTTTCAAAACTACACGAAAACAAAAGAATGTCCCTACTATAGGTATGTAACGTATGCTAGCGTGTCTGTGTGTGTTTGTGTCCTTTTGCAAGATGTTTTGTCATTTACTGCTTCTCCCCACCCGGGATTAAACCCGTGGCGGCACAGATGATCAGTGATTGATTTAAGCTGTCTCGTGCCGAAATGGAAGAATGGAGGTGTATGCTCCCCATGAGATGTCTTTGAAATGTTTCATAATGATGTGGCGCCTTTGGCACCGATACTGGTGGTTAGGCCCCCAAAAAAGTCTCCAGTTTCTGGTATGCGCGCGCGTCGCCGTAGCCATGCGCGTCGGCAAAATGAAAAAGTTGTTTTTTTCAATGAAAGATGATGTCTCAAAACCGCCAAACTCACTGGTTTGACTGGAATCATGCTGCTGCACAATTTTAACGTGTTTTTAGATTGGGTTATAGTCGCGAATAAGCTTTATGTGGCCTCTCTGGACTCCCATATGTTTGCACTAAGTTTAGTCGGGAACCATTTGCAGTCATCAGCCGACATTTGAAGCAAAAAAATCAGGTAAAAAAAAAAAAAGCCGCGTCGCCGCACCACTTTCTGGGCAAGCTCCATACCAGAAACCGGAGACTTTTGTTTGGCCTGAGAAGACAAACGAAGGACGCTCACAGGGGGAACGGAATGATAGAAACCCGTTAAAGGGAATGAAACGAACTCCAGTGATGTGCACTGAATGAGACACAATAGCATGAATCTGGCAAAGGGACAGACAGTGAGCATACAGGATGGAATAATACTTTATTTATTCAGATTAATTGGTAAAAACACCTGTCTCCCAAAAATACAACTATCCAATTAAAAGTAGTATACCAAATTTGATTAAAAACCGTCCAACAGAGTAAAAATACATTAACAACAATAATTCCCTTAATTACAATAATTCCCTGAATAATATGAAAAATCTGTGCGACAATTACATGTAGTCGTGTATATTATAATTATTTTGAGTTGCATTATAACAGTGTGTTAATTATCTCAAATTTCTGAAAGATTAACGAAATACATGTACAAAGTCAATTGCAAGACTGAGCAGGAAAAGATATACTAGAAAAACTGCATAGGCCTAGTTATATTTCTACAGAAATTCTATTGATAGAGGATAGTCGTTGTGTTTTCCAAGCTTTTGATAGCATTTTTTAATACAACCGTTGAATGTCAATGAATCGAAAAATAAAAGTTTTGAATTCATGGGACGGAGCAGCGTTTTGTGCATTTTCACTTTGACGTAGGCCATGATGACATTTCATGCCAGATTGACTTATTCCTTAAACTTGAGCAGCCGTCGTATTTCTTAGACCTCATGGGTAGACTTTATGCGTATAGCGGCCATCTTTTTGGGCATCCTTCGTTATTTTAATTCAGTAACAATGAGTGCTTAAAAGGTTTATTTCTGGTATGTCACAGCAAGACAAATGTATTGCCTTGATGACTGCTACCTATAAGGTCCATATACGCCTTTTTTGAAATATTGTGGGCAAGAGAGAGCGCCTTTTTTCAGTGGGTGACCTCTCTTGTATATTCACCCCGCAAATGTATTATATTATGTTATTCATTTTTTAAAAATTATTTTATTGAAAATACAACATGACAAAAAATGAAAAGCCCCGCTTCCTCCTTTTTTTTTCAAACACCCGGACGAGAAACATGTTTTTTTTTATTCGGCCTAAGGAGCCAGCCGACAGGTTGCTTTTATGAGGCTGCATCCTAAGGCCAAAAAAAAAGTCTCCGGTTTCTGGTATGCGCGCGCGTCGCCGTTGCCATGCGCGTCGGCAAAATGAAAACGTTTTTTTTTTCAATAAAAGATGATGTCTCAAAACCGCCAAACTCACTGGTTTGACTGGAATCATGCTGCTGCACAATTTTAACGTATTTTTAGATTGGGTTATGGTCAAGAATAAGCTTTATGTGGCCTCTCTGGACTCCCATATATTTGCACTAAGTTTAGTCGGGCACCATTTGCAGTCATTGGAAGCAAAACAAATCAGGTAAAAAAAAAAAAAAAAGCCGCGTCGCCGCACCACTTTTTGGGCAAGCTCCATACCAGAAACCGGAGACTTTTTTTTTTGGCCTTACATGCACTTTATAAATATACACTATTACTTATTATTTTCATAGCTATGATTTATCTGCACGTGTTTTCAACAGGTGTGCTGCTCGCCCCTGCCTACGCCGTTGGGGAACTGTTAGCGGGTTTCTTGGTGAAGAAACTGGAGCTAACACTGCACGGTACCGTCCGCCTGACCTGCGTCGTGCTGACGGCGTGTGTAGTCGGCATGGCTCTGCTCATGGTTATAGGCTGCTCCAACGACAACGTAGCTGGTGTGTTCTCCACGTACGATGGCGTGAGCAGGTAGGAAATCTACACCTCCCAAAGGCACAAGAGGTTGAAAATCGCCCCTGGTACATCTCACCGTACACAACATAATTGTTTTATATCGAATGATGTGTGGCGAGCAGAAAGGGCTTCGTACCAGTAGTTTTTGTACATCTTGAGGTAGCCCTTACCACGTAATGAATGCTAGAGAGACAACATTTGCGACTAAGTTCCCAAAGTTGGCATCCCTGGTTTTAAAGGGCTACACCAGTACAGTCTCAGAGCTATGAGGCCGAATCCCCAAGGCCCAATGCCTCATGAATCCGACGCCTCGTGATTCCGAAATTTCGGACTTATCAGGCGTCGGTGTTAAATATGAGGTGTCGGAGTTACGATACGACCCCGTTTATACGCATGATGCGAATAACTTGAAAGGTTTAATGTTTGTCCTACCTCCTCATGAGGGCTGTGTTTTGGGGGTTATTTTTTACATCATGATGTAACGTACCCATGGGTCAAACAAAGGACGGGACAGTACGTTTCCCCCAATATCATTGCCATGTGAATGCACCTGGTTTAGAGCCAAGCCTTGCAGAGCCTTTGAATGATTTAAACAGTTAACGTCTTGCACACGTTTTGGGACAAGTTTTATAACATTCTAACGAACCACATGCATTCTCTAGAGCTATTACATTTTCCACGAAGGGGCCGGCAAAATAATGACAAATTTGAGATTGAAGTGCACGCTTCGACGTGGTTTAAGACAAACCGTCCCTCCCCCTGATGTGACTAACATTTTGCAGAACTGATGTATGAAGGATGGATGTCTTCTTGATGGCTGTTCAAAAATAAACATCTCTCCCAAGCTCTCCGGGGCTTGTCTTATATAATCTTTCCCCGGCTTGAGAAAATGGACTCACCAGTGCCCTTTAGTCTAGGGGCTAGACGTTGCATGGTATACGCGTAACCCGCTGCCGCGAGAGGGCGCTATCACGACCAACCAACATCGCCCACGGATTTGTCAGCAGCAACGTCTAGGGTGTCTCCTGAAATCTTCCCCGAGAAAAAAAAGAGAGAAACCAGTGCGCATGCAGGCACGACTTCTGCAGGCAATAACTGTCCATTTTCAGACCCACACATACTCACAACAAAAGAGCTGACCAATGAAGTTGCACAAGGTCTTGCTGCATCTTTGATTGTAGTAAAAGTAAAGTCTGTCCCGAGCCAATGTGGCTCATCAGGCCGGTGTTTATCTCCGTTTTCCTTGGCATGAAACGACTGAAAATATTTCTACTCCCCCTGAATGGGATGCCAGTCCATCGCAGGTTACTCCCCAGCTAATGCCGGTACACATTTATACTCCTGGGTGGAGAGGGGCAAGTGGGGGTGAAGTGCCTTGCCCAAGGAATCTTTGATTGTACTTTAAGAAATTTGAGAGTTTGCTTCGGAACAACCATGATTTTTTTTTAATTGTGCGCTGCATGTATTAGGTCAAATAGGTGCGTGCGCATAATACAACTAATGGGAGTTGCCCTAGACGTTGCTGCTGGCAAGTCAGTGGGCAATATTGATTGGGCGGCCGGCGGCGGGTCATCGCGTATCAAACCATGCAACGTCTAGCCCCTAGACTGCCTTGGGTGCGAGTGAAGTCTTCAAAACGGTTATACTGCTTTCGCCCCCTCAAACGGGACGGAGATCTGTCTTATAGCGAAACAATTGTGTGCTTAGCATGCATCTTTATGACGTTCAGTCCTCGATACTGTCATACCTTTCTAATTTACTCTCCCCTTTTTCTTTTGTTTTCTTTATCTTATGCAGCTCGGCTTCTGTTGATTTGGAAGCACCTTGCAACCAGAACTGCTCGTGCTCCATGGCTCTGTACGCACCCATGTGCTCCGATGCGGGTCTGACGTACTTCTCACCGTGCCACGCCGGGTGTAAAGTCATCGGTGCCCAAGTAAAATGGAAATGATTTCCTAAAATAATTTAGCTTGCTATCTGAGGCCTTCCAAATGACATCATAGCCAAGTCCAAGTCGTGTTCGTCTATAAGCTGAGAAGTTATTTCGTAAATAATCGGCGGAAAGGTCATTAACATTATGTTTTAGTGGGGGGTTTTTTTTTTGGGGGGGGGGACAAATAGTTAAGGATGCCTTAATTGCGTCATTCGGACTATCCCAAAGGTTAATACCGTGTTAAATGAAACCATTTTTAATTTTTCTGTTAATTTCAAGAAAAAGGTTGTCGATAAGTGTTATACGATGATGAATTAATAGTTGAAACTGAATATTTTAACACCAGCAGGTAGACTGCTTCAAACTTCCCCTTGGATTCAGATTTCTTTTACCCGTTTTACTCTGAAAATGCAGGGCAACTTCTCTGACTGCGCATGCCCGATGATGCTCGGCGATGGAAGTTTGTACTCCACCGCTCGTTCTGCCTCCGTCGTAGACGGCGCTTGCGGGACACAGTGTACATCTGCCGTGCCGTTTCTCCTCGTTCTGACTGGCGTCTTTGTCTTGGCGACTTTCGGAGATCTCCTCCGTCTTACAATAATCGTGAGGTAAGTTAATTATGACGGGGTTGAGACAATAAGGCAAAGCTAGCGAAAACTCAACCAAGGTCTGTAATTTTTTTTTTATTACACTAAGGCCCATAACTTTGGCAAGGCCAACGTTTTCAGTTTTCTTTTTTTTTTTGGGGGGGGGGCCGACTCGAAGAATTTGGAGGGTCTAAAACCTCAGTGAAACAGAAAACGAAGTTTTAGTCAAGTCCGCACAAGTCCTCAAACTTCCTCACAAGTTCACATTGTCCTCACAAGTCCCCACGAGTTCTCACAAACCATCATAAGTCCTTACAAGTCCTCAAAAATAATCTTGCACGAGTAATAAGCTTTTCAAATTACCTGATAAGTGATAGTTGTGACGCGATAACTTCCAGTTAGACTTTTGACTGACTTATTAAATTTGACTTGTGATTGTGAGTACCTGGCTTGATATCGACGTCACATCAATGCTTCACGTCTATTTTTGTTCTCTGAAACAGGTCAGTGACGTCAGAGAGCAGACTTGTGGCGTTATCTGTGGCCTATTTGACGCAAGTTATTGGTAAGCTCATGAAGTTATGATGACGCGTGATGAAGTTATAAAAATAAAATTCTAGAGGCACTAAAGCACAGTTTTTACAATGCATTTTTAGACTTTGCATGGTAGAATATACAATTTGGGAACGGGACAGAGGCGTGGCTATGTATTTGTGTGGTGCTATGGTGCTTGGCAGATTATGTCCTCGGTATAGTTTTTGGCAATACATTTCGACAAATTAAAGAGGCCGTGAAGGGCGTCACCTAGTAGTTAGCCTCGACTCCATGGGCGCGGGCGCGTTCCCTACACTAACCCCTGGCCGTGATGATGACGTAAATGACGCTGATTGGCTATTCACAGCGTACTGCGCGCACATTTCGAAGATTGCACGCCGGTCGCGCCCATAATGCGCTCGCGTGCTTTGCACGCAACGTCACGTACAAAACAGCTTCGACTCCAGGGGTGCGTGCTCGTTCCTTACACTAACCCCTGGCTGTGATGATGACGTAAATGACGCTGAATGGCTACTCACAGCGTACTGCGCGCGCATTTCGAAGATTGCACGCCGGGCGCCCCCATAATGCGATCGCGTGCTTTGCACGTAACGTCACGCACGAAAAAAAAAATAGGATTCAAAAGTCGCGATGCCTGTACGATATGGATTATGTCAGCCGCGTTTTTCGCTATAAAAACCCCTGTATCTGTGGTTGTAAAGGCACGAAAGGGATACGTACATTTAATACAAATCTTTGCTAATTAACACAACGTCCAAACGTTGTGTTTGAAAGGATTGATTCTTCAAAATCACAACTCTTAACATTTTAAGATGGCGTCGGCACGTAAAACGGATAAACTGCAGCCCTCATTATAATGTACCGTATTTTGGCACATTTAAATTACACAATTCCAGGGGTTACGATCGCGCAAGGCATGATGGGAAACAACATGGCGCTGCAAGATCGTACCCACGGGGCACGAGGTTGCGTGCGAAAAAAATTGTTATTCAAAAGTAGCGATGCCTGTACGAAATGGATTATGGCAGCCTCGTTTTTTTCGCTAAAAAAACCCTGTATCTTCGGTTGTAAAGGGACGAAAGGGTGCGTACATTTGATACAAATCTTTGCTAGATAACGCAACGTCCAAACGTTTTGATTGGAAGGATTGATTCTTCAGAGTCACAACTTTTATCATTTTAAAGATGGCGTCGGCAGGTAAAACGGATAAACTGCAGCCTAATTATAATGTGCCATATTTTGACACATTTAAATTACACAATTCCAGGGGTTAAGATCGCGCAAGGCATGATGGGAAACAACATGGCGCAGCAAGATCGTACCCATGGGGAACGAGGCTGCCTAGTAGTCACTGGAAACTCTAACCGCACCCCCTCTTGTCAGATGATGTGTTGTAGAACAAACAAAAATACTTTGGACATTTTTCGTAAGGTGTGCCCAGTTAAGCAACTTATTGTCAAAGGCGCATCAGAATTTGGGATTTTTTCAGGGGAGGGGGATCCGAGTGGGAGGGGGAGCGGGGAGGGCAAGGAGGGGGTTGAAAAGAAAATTGTGCCCAGCAAATTTGACCCCAGTTTATATACACCACTGCCTATGACCTGTAATTGTATATTTTGTTTAGGGGTTGTCGCCTCAGGCCAGGTATTCGGAATGGTTATCGACGGGGCGTGCGTAGTGTGGCAGGAATCGTGCGCGGGCCAACAAGGGGCGTGCCTGCTGTACGACAACCGCCCCTACCGGCTGGCCTACAACGGCCTGGCGTTGGCCGTGGGCATCTTCAGCGCCGCCGTCATGTTCCTGGTGCTCCTGTGGCCGACCGGTCGAAATCACCGATCGACGGTACGCCGTGGCGGGCCGGCCATGACATCCGTAACAGCTTCAGTGTAGACGCGTCTTTTGTTTTAATTAATTAATGAAACAACCAACATCCAAGGTGGTGATAATTATTATCATTAGTTACGTCCTTATTTTTTATCTGAAGTTTTGCTTTGGTAGGGTGGCAACATTAGACACAGATGCTGTCCTTATCGATACTATTCTTGTAAAGGAAAAATAAAAAAGAGAAGTACCAATTTTAAAGACGATTTAGAAGATGTAAAGAAGTAAAAGTAAATAGATTTAAAAGAGAACATAATGTGTGAAATAAAACATAACAAATAACGAAGTAAATCAATGGAGCAATTAACGACTACACACGGGATAAAAGAACGACAATAGAGCATAATGCACCCAAGATACTTTTTAAGAATAAAAGCTGTATGCAATTCAAACGTGATGAGCGAAGATAAGTTAAAACAAGTTATCGAAAGAAGATGGAATTCTGAGACAATATGAGTTAAAAACAAAGTTAGTTGGAGAATATAAAAAAACACATATTCAGAGGAAATAAAAGACGAGTATTATTTGTACTCTTCACTTTTATTTAGGATGTTTATTTTCTCGTATTTCTTGCATTTGTATATAGCTGCACGGTTGCAGTTGCGACTTTTTGGTGTCTTTCTATAAAAGGGAAATACACTGGAATTTAGGCGAAAGAATAATTGATTGAAAACACGGGAGAGTCGTTGTTCTTCAAAAACCAAGCAAAGAAAAGCCATAAAATTATTCAAAGAAGCAATAGAAGTGGTCGTAGTAATTATAATCACACAGTGGCCAAAAAAGGAATTATAGTAGAATACGTTTATTCAGTACAAACAAAAACTGAATTTTCTGTAAATTTTTCTAAATGATTTCGTTGTCTACGTAATTTGTTGAGTGACTAATTAAATATAGAACTGTCCTTAATGTCTGACGACAGGTTGGAGGAATTGTTTTGTTTACAAGGGCCTAACAAAGTTGAAGGATAGAGGCTGATCTAATATTATGTCAAGGAGAAACGACGAAAAAGTGGAGATTTTTTTTATTCGAATGAATCAAAGAATCGCCACCTTTTGAGTCGTTTTTCCAACTTAAACTACGTCCCTCCCGCAACTAGTGTCCGGTTTACAAGGGAACAAAAAGTGCCTATTCTTATAAATGCTTTGCGGTATGAGATGAACTCGATCCATTGTTCAGCATTGGATAGCTGTGTAAAAGCCTTACTCCCGGGCCCTGTACTGTACGAGGCAAAACAAATGGTCCAAGTCTATGCTCGGTTCTGACAAGTGGGAAGGGAAAAAAAACTGACTGACCAACCGACCGAACGACCGACCGACCGGTGACCGACCGACCAACCGACCAACTGACCCGACCGATCCACCGAGTGTATCACTCATCACTGAGCCAGACTGGACCTTGAGTGCTGAAAAACATGCAAAACAAAATCACTTCTATACTACAATCACGAAAATGATTGGAGGGCGCTGCCATTTTCCCGACCGGTCTCCCGACCCGCCAGCGCCCGTTGGCCGCGGGGGATGCGGAACGGGGCCCGGCTATTTCCAACCCTATTTCCCATAATTCCCTTCCCCATTGGGCCGCGCCGGCCATCTTGCGTATGGGCCGGTGTCACATGAAAATTCGACTCCTATGAAAATCGGACCCCTATTTCCCTATTATTGGTTGATCCCTCGCACGTGACAGGTCACTCTCCCGAAATGATCCTAAAAATAGCACAGTATCGTACTCACGCGTGCGCAGTACTACCAATGAGTCCACATTTCATGGAGTCGGATATTCACGCTACACCTGTCGTGCCACGTATACGTATACGTACGTTCGTATAGAGGAGCATGCGCTGCAGCGCATGCAACGGTATTCCATGCAACATGCAAAGCTAAAGGCATGCTTGCCCCACATTTTCTCAGCACTACTACTAGCTTCGTTTGATGGTCGTTTGATGCATTGATTATGCTACAATTTTCTCTTTCAATGGTAAGTCCGATTTGTGCTATGACACTCCAATAGTAGATTATAGTTAGTAGTAATTCTTTCGAACACCTCTGGCAAAGGATAAGTATTCTTTCGAACACCACTGCTGGCAATGACAATTGTTGTTTGTGAAAAGTGTGACCCAATCGCGTGGGCCTCGGACATGGCGATCGTGTAGTATTTAGTAGGGCCCGGTTCCTATAGGGAACAAAATCCACTTTAAAAAAGCCCGACCAAAATAGTTGGAGACATTCTCAATAAACAGGTATGTCATAGATAGAGGGCCGGGTTTTGATTTTTTTAGAGAATTTTTTTTTTGGGGGGGGGGGGAAATTACGATGACAGCACAGTGAAAACACGCAACCCGAAAATAAAGATGGCGATTACTGCGCGATGTGCTGTGAGCACGCACGGCGCGCAGAATCGTAAGGCACAAACCGCGCAGGAACAATTTATTTGTAGCTATTGTTAGCCGATGTATTTTTTTTTACAAGTTTTCTTTGTTACTCCTTTACACAGGACTCCCGATGACACCCACATCACATGACCAGCTCCAACCATGCTCCAAGCATGCTCCAGTGCATGCTTCAACCAGTCCCCAAAGCAAGAATCTCGACTCAAGACAAAGACGTGACACACCTATTCTTTCCAGTTCATCTGCAAGATTCCTGCTTTTTCTCTTTACCCATTCAAAACACATTTTTCTTCTAGCCATAATTTTATTATTTAGAAGTCATGAAAATGAAATAGTGCAAAAATAATCACTCTTTTCTGCTGTTTTATGTCCATCCTTTTTTAAAGTTATATCCTTGGCTTAGTTGTACCCAAGAATAATTATGGAATGATTACCCGTCTTGCTTGAAAGTCTTTCATGGAATGTTTTTGCCTATGCTAAACAAGCCTGGACCGACGTCCCTTGCGAAAATCGCTCCGAAATTTTACTACAATTATATCCCCTGAGTTTTGTCGAAGTACTACCCTGTAATGAATGCAAATACATTATTACTAAAAAATTCGTGTGTGCATTGTACCTGATTTCATTTTCACAGTTTTGTAATAAATACATTTAACATGTGGTGCTTGACATAATTATGAAGTGCTCCAATATGTCCTTTCTTATAGTTTTACTCTCTTCTGCAAATAAACGTGTTACAATACTTTGCTCTACAACCCCATCACCGTTATAAAAACACCAACTGTTATAATGACATTAACTACTACTTAATACATAAGAAACACCCCCTTCACCATAACGAATATAAATTGTTGCCCACTTCCCCGGAAATATAAGTGACCATTCACAGGTGTAACATAAGTAGGCATGGGCGTCACAAGGGGGGGGGGGGGGGGGGGGCAAGGGGGGCACTTGCCCCCCCCCCCGGAAAAGCAAAAAAAAAAGAAAAAAAAAGGGGAAAAAATGAGTTTAATTTTAAATTTAATGAATTGGGGGGGGGCGGCTAAATGTCCCTGCCCCCCTCTAAAACTGATAAATGGAGAATGTGTTGAGAAAAACAGGCATTTTTTTGGCAAAAATATGTTTTGCCCCCTTTAGAAAACAAATCCTGGCGACGCCCATGTAAATAGGCCACACAATATCCAACCCCCACCCCCACTGGCTTCCCCCTCCTCTTTTTGTAGTGAGAACGATGAATACGACGTTGTAAAGGCCAAGATCAAACCGCGTTTCATCTAAATTACCTAATTGTACAGTTGGTGTATACGTCCTTTATGGTTTGGCACCTTCAAAAATCAATGTTCAATTTGACTGGACAATATTCCAGCACAACAGTAGTTATGAGCTTTATATACATGTAATGAGACATTGCATGAGACAATCGGTCGGCAATAAATACTTAATTTCATTCAACTGTTGACAGCAAGACCTTCCTAATCGGTGCGCAATTTAAAACAACATTTAAACGGTATGAATCCCAGCACAAACATAAACCTCCACAATATCAGCGATTTCAATATCACCATCTCCCCTCTATAACAAAAAACATTTCTCCCCGTCCCTGGAAATATTTCTCCCCATCCCCGGAAATATTTGTGACATGGTTGACGGTTGTACGGAAATTGGGCGTTCCGACTAGCACCCTTCACCCTTTAATTTAGCTAGCCCCTTCCCCTATATTGACAATATGTCCTGGACCCTCGCACAATCTCCGCAGGAAATGTTATGTGCGCGCACGTTGCTAAACGCAAATACAACTTAAGTGAGACTGGTGGCGAGTCCAAATAGGCTCGCGTGCAGCAGAGCGTCTGATTCTTTATTTGACTTAACAGTTGTTTGGAGTTATTGGAGTTTAAATTATCGAGATTTCACTGTACACAGTAATTATTACGAAACAGTCAACTCCACCCATCTAGCGGGTGCCGCGCGAAGCGCGGCATCCCGCTAGTACTCTTACACTTACGATTTAATGGGAATAAGTATTAGGCGTCCCGAGTCAGATATGCATGCCCTGCGGAATGCGGGTCATATTGGACTTGATACTAGTCCGGGTCAAATTGACAATTTTTAAATGATAGTTGATCCAGGAAAGTATCATTTCGACCTGGAAGAGTGTCACTTTGACACTTTGACAATCTGACTTTGTGTTTTTTTCCCGAGTGTTTAACTATTGTTGTATCTCTTTGTTAGAGATCACAAAGTCCTTCAATGAAGTACTGTACGAGAAAACAGATTTTATTGCAGTCAAAATTTCATATGACACCGGAAAATTGCCTCAATAGTTTCTTCATGATGTTTGCGAATTAATGTACCCCTCCCCCAGCCTACACGCCCGCCGTACTCCAATTCAAATCTAAAAGAAGAGAAACTACAAAACAGCGAGGGGCTTGGGCTCGGGCCTGGGCCGCTTAAAAGGGCCCCGAAAAAAAATTGGATTCTAGATGATCTGTGGTGCGATCTGAGGCAATTTCTGACCACTTTAACCAAATATTTTGAGAAGATGGTGGTGTACGCAGTGCCTGCCTTTATTGCGACGTCACTTAAAAAAAAAAAAAATTGGGTGCTTTTTTTTGGGGGGGGGGGGCATGGCTTGTGTTAGCCCCCTCCCCCCTCCCCCGATTTTCTCTTGTAATGAACCCCCGGGTCATCATTGAGAATAATCATTCAGTTCTTATTTCCTTGGGAATAGAACACGCTAGGCTTCGAAATACCACACATAACGAGGTGTTTTTTTTACAAGTTCCATTCATATGATAAATCAAAACCCTATAACGTACCTCTTTCCAAAAAATTAAGCTACTTTTTAGCTGATATTCAACATGGTACTGTACGTCACTTGGCGAACTAGATGATTCCAAGCACACATCAACAAGACTTGCCTATAGTAACATTTTTTGGTATTTATTTTGAAAAAAAGTCTTGCGTTTTATGGAACGGGATCTAAACTACACTATTATTACCATTCGTTTGTTTCCCCGGCATAAAAAAAATTTCAAAGTGACTGGCTATCGTGCCTACTGTTTGGCTGATGTATCTTTTCAATAAATAAGTCTGTTTAACGTATTTCTGTCTTTGCATGGTATTGACTCTTGAGAGCGCTGTTGTCCGCGCGAAAATCTTGACATCAGCCATCTGATTAGTGGCCCTTTGCGTTACAGTGAATAGATCTTTCTTTTGTTTGTAAACATTGGCGCCATTTTGTATGGGCTGCCGTAAGCGCATAAATTGAAGCCGTGGTTGGCAACATATTTTTTTCCAAAAAAAGTCCTCAAAACGCCATCAACACATAGTAAAAAGGCATATGTAGGAATTATTTTGTAGTTTTGTTGAAAATGTTGTATTTTCAAGTATCATATTTTGGTGATCTGTAATAACTCTTCTTCATTTTTGCAGTGTTGGGCCTTCCATAGTTTTGCAGGCCGTGGTTGGCAAATATGCAGTTTGCCATTCAAGCGCAGAAAGGTCTATAGCTTTAGCCATAGACAACAACGAAGGTAGTCGCTGGAATATCAGTGTAAAGTTAGAGGGCGCTATTTCATTTTTATGGTAGATGTTTTGTTCAGGCTAGAGGGCGCTATTCATTTTCACCAGTCAGTACGCCAACTATCAGTTTACAACATTATTACATGCATCTCAAGGCTCATTTTGCTGAACCTTTTGTAAATCTTTGACATTCAGATCGAGTTCCATAAATAATTCTGACAAACTGTACTAGGGTGGACCCTACAGCGAAGTTTCAGTAATGCAATAAAGATGTAGGCCTATATACTGTCCGTGCGCTTCAACAATTAAAATGTTTTTCTCATGACGAGTTCTCAACGTGAATTTTATGTAAACGAAAAAAAAAGTTCTTTTTACTACTTTATATTGACAAGTGCATGTTCTGGGATGCTTTTGCAAACAAAAGTTAGATACTCCATGGCCTACAATGGCTTGTTCGCAGCAATATTAAAGATATACCTCAGGAAATATGCTGTAAAACTAGGGGTGACCTGGCTGGGTGAGAATGTCCAAGATTTCTTACGGGGTACGATTAATCAAGATACTGGGATTTTTTGGGTTGATGATCTTCAGCTAACATATAAATTCCACTTCTACTTTTACGTTGATACTTGGCAAAGTCCTACATCGGGATATCACACCAAAGTTGCACATAAGGATAGGCCTATTTGAATTTTTTTTAAATTATTATAAAAAAAACCAGGGGCCACTTTTGAATAGGGCACTCTTTGCTCACTTCGTACCAAATCAAATCAAGTCAATTCAAATCAATTTTGAATGATTTCATCAGCAGGAAAAGCTCATATTTGTCAAAGTGAATATCTGAAGGTCCCTGGTTCAATTCCGTGTTCCGGTAATAAGAACTATGATCATCAGGTGATTTTTCACTTTTGTTCTTGTCAACAAGACACTGACAATGCTAAAGATCTTGGTCCCAAGTTTAGAACAAAATCACCAGCCGGAATAGCTCAGTTGGGAGAGCGTCAGACTGAGGATCTGAAGATCCCTAGTTCAATCCCGGGTTCCGGCAATTCAATCAATACTGTGTCATTTGTTTTGCTAAACCTTGGCGATGCCAAATATCTTGGTTTCATAGTTATCAACGACTGGCGAGTGTGTCTATTTCACCTGCCGGAATAGCTCAGTTGATTGAGAGAGCGTCAGACTGAAGATCTGAAGGTCTCTGGCTTAATCCAGGGTTGCGGCAAGTCAACGTTGTACCTCGCGTCTTTTTTTTGGGGGGGGGGCAATACTCTGACAAAGTCCAAATAAACAGCTTGGTATCGTCCTTTTGAACGATGGGAAGTATATTTCATCGGCCGGAATAGCTCAGTTGGGAGAGCGTCAGACTGAAGATCTGAAGGTCCCTGGTTCAATCCTGGGTTCCGGCAATTCCAACTTGGTTCCAGGCGTCAATTTTTTGGACTAGACTTTGACAATGTCCAAATAAACATCTTGGTATCGTCCTCATGAATGACTGGCGATTTAGGCCCTATTTCGTCTTTGTTTCGTAATTTTTTTTAAAGACAAAACACTGGCAAGTTTAATCCTCTCGATTCAACTTTTTTTTTGGGGGGGGGTGTTTGAGTTGTTCCTTTCAAGTTCAATCATATAGCTGAAGAAATTCTATCCATTGTGCTCCTTGAAAATTCGAAAATTGTCGAAATTCAATTGAGCATTGGAGCTGCTTGGGGTTTCCGAAGCAAGTTCGACCCCGGGTTCAAGCAAGTAATTTGTGTTTGACGGTGTACATTATATTTTACTTGATTAATAGGCAAGGTACGGGAGCATCCCAAACCTCTTGATAGGGCCCTTTTCTGGGATATCGATAGCGAATGTTCATTTTATCAGCTGGAATAGCTCAGTTGGGAGAGCGTCATACTGAAGATCTTAAGGTCCCTGGTTCAGTCCCGGGTTCCGGCAGATGTAACATAAGTTATTTTTACAAACCAATAATCTTAATCTCGATTATTGAAGTGATTTTCCAACACATTGTTTTGTTGTTACTATTTTTTTTTTATTTTTCGAAAAATCGGAAAGCACTTTCGAGTGGGACGTCAGGCTTGTAAACGAAGAAACTGGGGCAGGAGGAGCAGATTTTTTTATAAAATTAATATTAATAAATATAGTTGATAATTAATATTCATTACTTTCATTTAGAAACTCAAAATTCAACGACAATTTTGTGCATCAAATTTACTCGGATCGTATGGGCAACCTTTTTGCTGCGTCATGTACAATTTTGAATTTGACGATTTTCCAAAACTCGGTCTTCATTCGGCTCCGCCTGCTAACAGTGCTATTTGGGTGCCTGATTTTGAAGATTCCAGATCAACATGAGTCAATGTTATCTTACAAAACCATCAAACTGTATTATCATTACTGTATGATGATTACAAAATAAGTGATTTATTTAAACATTTGATTAGAACATTAAAAGCTTAAAGTGATAAAGCCGAGCTTTGAAAAGGGGGGGGGGGCAGCGTTTCAAAAGTGGTCACCAATGGCGGTTCCGCACAAATGCGCCCTAAATCTGAATGGGACCGATGGACCGTCGTCCGAACACAGGCAGCCGCAAACAGAGGGCTTGTTTTAAGGCCAGAAATCGCAGTCAGAGATTTTTTTCTCGCAATTTTTTGATGAAATATGAGTCATCCATCCTTCCTCGTGCCGTACAAGTATTTTGGGAAAATTTTCCAAAACCTCGCCTCTTAATAGGGTGTATACCAGTAAATCGGTCCGAAATTGCCTGCGCCGGACAAATCACAATTTGCATGCCCTCAAAATCTCCAGTTTTTGAGCATGCTGTGGGCCATGAACTTGAGGGTTTTGTGAAAAATATGGGTGGAAGCCGTGCACACGACTGTGAGCTTGTAGTTCCGTTCAATTTGGATAAAATTGGGGCCCTTAAAGCGCTCTATTTTGGAGTGTAGGCATCGTTTTTCAAAATGGCGACGGGCTTCAGGACTATTTTCAGGGATGATCATCTTCGGATGGAAATTTCTCCTAAAAGTCATTAGTTGACCCCCCAAAAATTGAAAAGAAAATAAAGGATGATGAAATAAGCTTTAATTTGATGTGTGTCTCGAACACCTTGGAGAGTTGTGAGTATTTTTCCCGAATTTCCGAAGTGGGAGTATTTACCATTGGGGTCTATGGAAGTTTATTTACTGGTCTGCACCCCTGACCTACAATTTGGACGTGAGCGTCGGGAATAATTGTCAGGTCTTGGAACCAGACTACCCAAAACAAACTCAGCACACACAATAAACTTGGCTAAAATGTACCCTACTATCATGGGCGTCGCCAGGATTTTTTCTAGAGGGGGGCAAACATTTTTTTGCCAAAAAATGCTTGTATTTCTCAATACATTCTCGATTTATCCGTTTTAGAGGGGGGCAGGGACATTTTGCCCCCAAAACTCATTAAATTTACACCACTTTGTCTTCGATCGCGCCTCTTTTGTTTTCTTTTCTTTTCTTTTTTTTTCTTCCTTTTTTTTGTTTTGTTTTGTTTTTGCTTTTCCGGGGGGGGGGGGGGCAAGTGCCCCCCTTGCCCCCCCCCCCCTCCCCCCTCGCGACGCCCATGCCTACTATGCATTTTGCGCATGCGTGTTGAAGCGAAATTTCCCTCTCGGAGAAGCTAGCACGCCGGAGAAGTGCACCGTGACACCAAGAAACCCTAGGCTCCAGATTCGAGTTATAGTGCTGTCCAGACTACGGGTAAATCACTAGTAAGTTCACTGATTGAATTGTGTGTTTCTTATATATTCTGAAGTCATTACAGGCCATCACGGAATCGAAATATTGTGTCATTGCTTTTATATATAGTGTGCCCTTACCACCCTGAAATGTACTAATTCTAATTCTTTGCCCAAACTCACACATACAAGGGGTGAGCACAAAGCCTTGGAAAATTAATCTCTTTTTTGATCCATGGGCAACCACGCAAGTACACAAAGGCCATAATGTTGCAGCTGCCACGCACACGTGCTCCAAGAACTCACATTCACAAATTGTGTACACAATGATCAAGCGATAAGGTTCACTCGTACCCCCGCCCTGCAAACAGGGCGCTGGGAAGGGCAGATGAGCTTCACAGAATCTTGTGAAGGAAGTGGGGATAACATTCTGGGTAATTTATCATGACCTATGTATAAAGCATCTGGATGCAGCTGTAGACCGCGGTTAGCCAATGTGCGCAAATACTATCCGAAAAGTTTGCCATAGAAATTCATATACACCATACCAGATGTGATTTTTTTTTTCATTGCGGAACATGTGGACACATTTTGAGCGTCGAATGATATGCATTTCGACTCTTCGTGAATTCGTAACGAAGCCTGTATGAGCAACTGATGGGAGCTAAAAATTTACCACACAGAGCAGATTTTCCTACGTTGTTATGCTTTTCATCCAAAAAAGGGTGCCGCATTTATGAATAGCAATAAAAGAGTGATGAATGACTCAGTCTTAACGGCCGTTTCAAAACAGGGTCGTAGTTGTGATGACTTGCAGGTCTCAGGTCACGTAAAATCTATCCAATCAGAGCATTAATTCGTCATCAGCCCTTCCCAGCGTCCTGTTTGCAGGGTGGGGGTTGCGAGCGAAGCGATAAGGATGCACATCAGCAGACAGTCAAAAGAGGGCGCGAGCATAATTAAGGCAATTAAGTTGAAGATTGTCAGTGCAGCAGCAAATAAGCGGGGAAAAAAAGCAATTTTACACACACAACTTTGTACAGAAACTGGAGAGAGAGTCTTGAAGTTTATCCAAAAAATTGACGGATTTAATCGACTTTTTTTCTTAGAAAAATTACATTAATCGGAAGCATAGGCCTATTATATATTCTTCATAATACTCGATTAAGGACAAAAACTTCTACCACGTTTGTTAGAAATGACATAAAAACTGAAAATACCCCGCTGATAATATGGATCGTTCCAATGGGGATGTTTCCATCAGTTTGTGTGGTGCATCGAAAAGGAGAGCAAACAAATTGATATTCACATTTTCACCAAAAAAAGTAGGACATTCCAATGGCTCCGTCGTGCAAACATTTTCGATATTGTTACACTAGAGACTGTCACATTAGATTTATCTCTCCAGAAAATATCTGGTCATGGTAACATTACAGTTATCCTCGGTGGGGACTTCAATCTCCCTGGCTGGGATTGGTCAACTAAATCTCTCAAAACCAATGTTCATCATCCATCAGTTCACGGAAAGTTTGGTGATATACTAGATGACAACGGTTTGGCTCAGATGGTTGAAGAACCGACCCGTCTTGGAAATATTCTCGACCTGATCATTACAAATCGCCCTAACCAAATCAACAGAACACGGGTCATCCCTGGTATCAGCGATCACAACATAGTCTATACAGAATTAGACATAAAACCAACGCACGGAAAACAACTTCCTTGGAAAGTGCCCTTGTACAGCAAGGCCAACTGGAAAAGTTTTCATCATCATGCTTCCCAAATAGCTGATGAAATTGCTATGGGTGAACAGACCTCAACAGTTGATCAGTTGTGGGATATCTTCAAGCAAGGCATCCACGAAGGGATTTAAATATTCATCCCTCATAGATCAACCAAGTCCAAAGATTCTCATCCTTGAATCTCAGCCCAACTTAAAGGACAATTCGCCACAGTTACAAGGCTTATAAATTAAGCAAAAGATTCGGTCGACCATATCAAGAATTTACATTTAAAACAAACTCAAGGCATAAAGATACCGGGGCTGTGGATCATTATGGCCGGGGGGGGGGACGTTGCACGGGGATCTCTCCTAGTGTGATGCATTATTTGAAACCTTCCGCGTTTGTCTTCCTGATGTTTTCATTAAAAACATTATAGGCTGTGTAAATGCAGCGCCAGGGGCGTAACAAGGTCATCTTATTTATTTATTTATTATTAATATTATTTTTTGGTGGGGGGGGGGAGGGTTAAACATTCGTTGAAAAGTGCACTCGCACATCCGTGCTGAAATGTGGACGTGTTATTTTTTTCGGGGGGGGGGGCCCTGGTAGTACCATTTTCAAATGGGAGCGCTGTTTAAAAGAGACGAAACCAAATATATGGCCCTTTTCAATGCGGCACATGCAGGAAATGTATAAAAGGCACTTGTTACGGCCGCTGCTACAAAAAGGGCACGACTTCCCTCTTTTTAAAAGGCACTTGTTCGGAAAAACGGGGGCATTCGTTAAAAATATTAGGGGGAAGCTGGTGGAAAAAAAGGTCACTTGAATAGAAAGGGCCAGTCGTTACAATTTCTTGTTATGGGGGGGGGGGGTATTTACCCGCCTAACTCCCCCCATGGATACGCGTATAGTGCTATAGAGTAGTAGGGGCTTTCAACAAGAACAAAAATCTGCAAATTATCTTTTGCTTATTTGCAGTATTATATTTGTTTTCCCTTTCCAGCGGTGATGTTTTCCACCATGATCCAAGCACACAAAGCAGACCTGTGGATGGTTCTAGGTAAATGACATCCATTGCTCACTTCAGTCAGATAGCCATACGAATGTGTGCATTCACAAGTTACGTTTTGCACTCCAAATTTTGAACAGTATTTTTGAAACAAATCAGGTAAATCATTTTGTATAGAGGCAAACAAAGAGATTCTTGGGAGTGGTTTGTACAAGGTGATTCAAAAAAAGGCGGAACCAAACCCCCAAAATTATATTTCATATTTAACAAAATAAATAGCACCAAAAATAATAATGACTAAAAAAAAACAATTTCATAAGCTACTTTTAGACGGAAAAAGTGACTGAAATTGCTCATTCAAAGAATACCACCATTTCAACGCAATGACCCTTAAACCTGTTTCGTCAAAACAAACCAAAATTATTGTCTATTCTGACTTTTAGAAAGAACAAAGAAAATGACACACAATACTTTTTTTAACAACTGTCAACAACGGTAGAACACAATATCATTATTAACAACCACGGTAAGGCTGAGGCTTTATCGCTGGTGTTGTTTGAAGACAATAGTGACGAAGATTCTTGAAATCGCATTTTTAGACGAAAGAGGATTAAGGGTCATTGTGTTGAAATGGTAATATTCTTTGAACAGATTAAGCAATTTCAGTAATTATTTCACCTAAAAGTAACTTATGAAATTGGCTTTCCAGTCAGTAATATTTCTGGTGCTATAAATTTTTTTAAAATATGGAATATGATTTTAGGGGTTTGGGTTCCGCTTTGACTCATCCTGTATGTCAGGTCCTTTTTTTCAACGGATGGACATTGTTGCGGAGAGAACGTATCGTCAGGAGTTGCTTTGACTCAGAGCAGCGAAATGGATGCAATAGACATTTCGGTTGAACTTATCCCAGAGCTAGGGCCGGTGTTCTTTGTTATCCTAGCGTTGTTACAATCAATGCACACAATGACTCATGCCTATGCAAGCGATACAAAACCGTCGTACTCCAGAGGTCTATAACCGAGACCGTGGCGTTGGGTTCAATTTGCAATGCTATAAAAAAGTTTATTTTAATAGGGAAGGGGAGGGAGGGGAAGAGGACTCGATCCGGCCCCAGGCCCCTCCCCCTTAGTCAAGCAACTGGACAGAGATGGAATAGGACTCAGCCCCCCCCCCAAAAAAAAACCTCTCTGCTAGCCGCAAATTGGGCTCGTACAAAAGTTTTGTTAGTTTTCATTTTATATTAGAATAATTTTAAAGCACAAGGATCAAACATTTCCTTAAAGCTCATGAGCACAAATAGTATTTGAAACCCGTCAAGGAGTTCATTTGAATTTGTCTGATGAACCTTAAAGGGAATGTACATCATTTGCAGTTGTTGTAATTATCAGAAATGGGTTTATTCAGGGGTTAGCGTATCATACGACATATCATTAAACTGACCTATTGAAATGTTTGCGTTCTGAGATGTCGACAAAAAAAGAAGAAAAAACTGTGGTCGCTTAATTCCATCGCGCAGTCCTCGTCGCCTGCATGTATGCTTTCGAAATGCTACTCACTGAATTTGTTATAGCGCCCTCTTGCAAAATAAGCCCGTACCGTTTGTAAATGGGACTGTTGTCAGTTGGCCACGCAAAGCAGGCAGGCCTTGTGACGCAATCTAATCGGGCGCCGAACAAAGGACGCTAGTGCAGTTGTTTTATCGCTTAAGTGCAAAACTAAACTAGATTAAAACTGTGCTACAAACATGTACCGATCTGGGACTGCCACCATACAATTAAACTTCCATTTTCTGGGTAAAATTACGTGTTCCAAAACTGCCATATATGAGTTGTGTTGGACAACAACTTATTTAAATGTACATGTAATATACAACAAGTACTCTTTTGCTTTAAACATTAGTTCCGTTAATTGTCCACCAACATAATTCTCTAGAATTTGATAACTTATAGTTTCTAATAAGATCCATTGGTACTCTTTCCCTGTTGTAGTCATTTCTGTGGTGGTTATTCGCATCCAAGCAAGAAGTAACGAGGGTGGAACCATCTTCCTGGAGCGAGGCCACCCTGGCATCCTGTCCTGCCCTCTCGTCACATCCGGAAGAATCCTGCTGGATCAGATCGACGCCATGTACTGGTACTCCCCTGTACTACGAGATGAAGACATCTTGATCTCCTACTTTCTAGGGAACGTCGCTCCACAAAACGGCATCCCGGAGGGCGTGTATGACATCAACGGAAACTTCTCTCTGGTTATTGAGAACGTCACCGACTCGGATGAAGGGACCTACTACTGTAGGGTCAAACCTAGGATGAGAATGATGGTTGATGAGCAAGTGACTATGCGTGTCAAAGGTGAGTGGGTTGGTGATTAGTAATTTTTTTTCCTGCACGTGGTGCATTTCTTTGGAATTCGTTCGCTCGTACCCCCGCCCTGCAAACAGGACGCTGGGATACTCTGATGAATTCACACTCTGATTGGTTGGATTGTGCGTGACCTGTGACCTGCGCCTCATCAAAGTCATGACTCTGCAAGGTTTGAAACGGCCGTTAAGACGGAGTCATTATTACTCTTTCATTCAAGTTTAGAGATGGGCTTTTTTCATTGAAAAGCGTAATAATGTAGGAAATTTACAATTCGCATCACTTGCTCAGGCTCCGTTTCGAATCACTAATGGTCGGATTCCATTACACGACGCTCAAAATTTTGTCCACACATGGTCCGCAATGAAACAGAAATCACATCCGGTATGGAATGTACGTATTTCTATGGGAAGTTTTCGAATAGCATTTGTGCACATTGTCTAACTGCGGTCTTGAACAGCTGCAGCCAGAAGCTTTAGACATAGGTCATAGGCCACTTCCTCCACAATATTCTGTGAAGCTCTTCAGCGTATCCGGCCCAGCGTCCTGTTTGCAGGGCGGGGGTTAGAGTGAATGGAATCCGTTGCCTGGTACTACCCACAACACCCCCGAGTTAAAAAGAAACCGGAGACCACCAAAATTCCTTCAATTTCAGTCTGCATACATGTAGACGTAAAACAATAAAACAAAACGCTTGATAAAGAATCCATAAAATGGAAAACAAAATATCCAAATATAAGAAACCGAGGTCACGTTGTCTTTGTTACTAGTACTTTATCAAATCACTCGTAGAGAAAAGAGCTGTGTTATATTCCCTCAGCGTATTGTGCTGAGATGAACATTGTACCTGAACCCATTATTCATAATAGGGGGCAACCAGTTTGTGAATTTGTGAAAGTAAGCTGTGATTTACCTGATCTTGGCCTAAGATCATAGTGGACGGTGCATAGTGCGCCCTCTAATGGCACAACAATTAGACCAGTGTGCCTTCTCGCGCTAACGTCTTGGCCATTTCGTTTCAGCGGTTTAACTTTTTCTTTATTTTCTCCCTAGGCTTTCCTATGGAACCAATCAGCAATCGAGAAAAGGTTCAATTAATGGCGCTCCCGCTGGTTGAAAACATACGCCCCTTCGTGTGGTGATCAAGCATCAGCGTTTTTCTATGGAATCAATCCGCGATTGGGAAAAAGGGTTCAATGACTCACCCGAGGGTTGATTCGCCCTATACCTTCGGCGAACGAGTACAGAGCTGTAAATAGGAACTGTGTTTGTTTGAAGTTATACAGACGGTCTTATTTATATGTGTCATTATATGTCATTTCGTAGCAATGGCCCCACCCCCATTGCTACGAAATGACCAAGACATTAGCGCGATGAAGTAAGAAAAACAATTCATATGCAAGGACGCTACACAACAATGCAACTATCGCTCTTGATCAATGACGTAGAATTAAACCGTTTAATTACCGGTTTTCAAAGTTTTATAGTTTTGCACACAAAAATTCTTTGAAAATGGGGCAAAAGCTAGGCCGAATTTCAGGAAGACTGCAATAGTCGGTTCTTATATTTTGAAATTGATTTTTTGTTTTCCAAGGACTTAGCAACTTTCTGGCAATGAAAATGTTAAGCGTTTTCCATGTTGCTGCTTCTCAACTCAAGACAGCATAGTCAATACTAGTTTTACATATACATGTACATGTATAACTGCTGGCAGACCAATCTATGGTAGAATCTGAGGCAAGAAACGTTTCTAGCAAGGTCACCGTACAATTGTTATCTTGTAAAAGATTGTGATAACACTTTGAAGCCCCATATCCTATTTTCTCAGTAATGTTAAATGTGTTTATATATTGTATAGTATCTCCCAAAGAACCGTTTCCCGACGTAACTCAATGCACTGAACGCATCTCCGGAACTACGTGTGAGGCCGCGTTGCTGAACGACATCAAGAAACCAATGTTGACCTGCATCGTACGGGATACCAAGCCTGCCGTGGCTCTCAGATGGCTGCTTGAGTATTGTGACGGCGACACACAACTCATCAGCGACAGGTTCACCGTACAACCGAGTAAGTACAGGGTGTGACTGAATCTGAATCCTCCGGAATAGGAAAATAACATAATCTGGCTCTTACAGAGGTAGTTTGCTAATTATGTCCCAGGCTGGAAGATCTCTTTTCGTTTGGCAATCATTTCATCTCATGAATATATTTCGACGGGTACATGAGCACATAATACCACATTGTGGCCTGTGATACGCTCTTCCCAGCAAGTATTTCTGTAGGTCATATTGTCCAGCATTCTTGGAAAATTCATGTAGTTGGCTTGTTTTCCCAGCTATAGTGAAATATTAATATCTTTTGTATTGTGTTTCAGGTGTGCATACGGTGATCACCTTCACCACTTCGGCATCCATCCCAATTATAGCAAGTAGTGTGGACACGCTGTACAGATGTCAAGCATACGGGGAGGCTCTGGGCGCCAGGAATGGTAGCCACGTGACGGTCACAGCATATACCCTTCAAACAACACGTAAGCCTGGATATGTAATGTTTTTGTCTCATTGTACAACTTTTGTAAGTTGAACTTCTGGGTGTATTCGACCACGGATCCTACACACAAGGATTAACGACTCGACCCATACCCAACTCCTGGTTAGACGCGTGCTAACAGCCCGTACTGGTGGCAAATACCATGAATACTTTGCAACAAAGACCACTGCGCGCGGTGGCTTTCAGATTTGCAAGGCTTTGCGCCCGATCTGGCCTCGAAGTCTGTTAAGCCAGCGAATTAAATTTTGGAATATCCATGTGTCTACGTTTTTGGTCTTTATCATTGAATCCTGATAAGTGATAACTACATAACCATGGTAATGCCGAGCACAATATCTTTAGCTTTAAGATGAACAATGAAATGTCGCTTTTGTTTAATCGTTTCGGCATCACATCTCTCTAAAACGTTTTAATAAAAGCCTAATTAAAAACGAAAGTTGGGTAAACGGTATTCTCCTCGAAATTTGACGTTTATTTCCCCGGGAAATACTTCACCTATGACGACAAAAACTGCACAGTACCATTTGTTATATCCTGAAGTATTTATTTCTTAAATAAGAAATAGTTTTGCTTACAGTTTTATGAATATTTCCGTTTTAGATGTCATGAAAAACCCAACACAATGGCACATCTGGAGAATTAGCGATTACGCGCCAACGGGTATTAATGCCCATTATCACGCGTCTAACCAATTAAGGCAAGTCCACTGAGTGCATTTTGTACTAGATCTCAGAACAGTCGTTTATCCTGGTGTCTAGGATCCGTGATTCGAGTGACCCGCTAACAGTGTTCTCGGGTTGCCGATTACGAACGCCAGTAGTGTGTTGGGTCTTCATCGGACAGACAAAAGAATTTTATGCATAATGCACAAAGACAAAGGACTCATTAGCATATCAATGAAACCAATTAGCATATCGATGGATGATGTTAGCATAATAAAAGAGCGCATGGGCGTGTGTAAGTTTTACCGGACAAAGGATGGGTCTAAAAAATGTATTGGACAAAGGGGGGCAGCCCACCCGGCTAGATGGAATAGCGGACAGAGGAAAGACCTGAACCGGAATAGTGGACAAAGGGAGACTTGAGCCGGATTATGAATGTCAAACGTTTGAAATGACCAAGACTATCATTTGTATTCATTCAAAGCAGTGTGCAAACAGTGGATAATAAAAACAAAATGCAGGCCACACCAACAGAGCGCCAATTAAGCCGACTAGCTGGAAATCTTGTGAAAAAATGTTTTTACTCTGGTAAGAATGGAGAGTGCGAGCGACCTTGGGAGAAGTTAATGATGAATCTCGGTCTATCAAGAGCCGCTATGTATAGACATTTAGAGGAAAACAAATTTTGTGAATGGGGGCAATGTTTTAACGCGCTTATAGAGTGGAAACGACGCGAATATAAAAATGCCACGATTGAACGATTATTGAATGCCAGTCGATTTTGCGGTATTGATCATAACGCTTACAATTTTTTTGCTGCAGTTAACCATTACCCTTCCCCCCTTCCAAAAAAGAAAGAAAGAAAGAAAGAAACAATTATGATTGTCTAATTGAAGAATTTATCTTTTAGTAAATTATTATCGAGTACGGCGAACATGGTCTAGAATGAAACACCCCTTAAGATTTGTTTCGAATGACTCATCTCGGTAGTCCATTGTGCAATCCACACGAACAAGTTCGTGTATGTGTACAGACATGCAAGAGTTTCTTCTGGTCGAGTTTTAAAAAAGTTTGAAAAAATTAAGTTATGTATTTATAGTAAACAAACACTCACCGGTGAACAGCGTACTTGCACGGTATAGTCCGATGATTGTTTTAACCAGGGAGGAATTGTGTTAATAAAAGATCAGAGAGCTAATGAGTCCATGCGTTCCATACGGAGACCGATGGTCAATCACCCCTCGATGACCGCACCGATCATGGAGCAAATAAATAACTCCGTGCTTCTGCACCGATATTTGCCTTGTCATATCGTGTGTGTTATCCAGGTGCAATAACAATTGCACAATACAGTCGACTCTCATTATATTATAAAGAGCACTTTTATAAAGAGGTTCTGCTTATAAAGAGCAAATTCTGAGGTCCCAAATCTCAGGTTCTCTTTGTGTTTCTTTGTTTCGCTGTCCTTTCATAACAAAGAAGAGGTAATAAAGAGGTAATTTGGCTAGTCCCATCGACCTTGTTATAACGAGAGTCGACTGTATTCTTCCACATTACCGCCAGAACCATCTATGTACGTATATCTGTGTGCGGTGGTCGTAGAAAATACAAACTTTCAGGGTCGGCTCGGTGTGTACAGTATGTACACGTACATCTGTATTAAGGGACTGACTGCATCCTACATGTACACATTGTATATTTACACCGTCCGATCAGATAGCGCTGTTTCCCTAATCCATAAAGACGTAATTCTTTCAAGACGTGTTCATTATATCGATTATCTTTCACCGACTGAACCTACCTGCATGTACAGTGGGGGATGGATTATTGAGCGTTCTAAATATCGATTGCCAGGAGTTACACAACAGTAGTGAACGCTGACTCCCTTTATTGGACAATGGGACTTAATTGGCAGCGCACGGCATGTGCGGGAGCTTCAAAAATCTGTACGTGAAAGAAGTCAATGAAGTTGACTGACTAAACATGATTTCAAGCCTTAATACCCCTCTACCGTTGTCTGTACAGGAATGCACCGAACCCTAGTGTACCACCGTGCCGGACTTGTTTACAAAATCAAGGATATATATATATAACTAGGTCTTTTTGTGTTAAAGCAATAGTACGTACTTCTATTTTATATTGAAGATTTAGAGTGTCATAAGGCAACTAACTTTTTTACCCCAACAAAGTCCCAAAGTTGGACACGGTGCGTGATAAAGCCATACATGAAGCATTAAAGACCGTAAACATTTCGGGGATTATTGACAGGGCGCCCAAACACTAATTATATGACTGCTTGACAATAGGGCTTTCCCGATTGTTTAACTGTAAGACAACACCAACAAAGAAAAACTGCAGAAAGTGTATACATGATAACATCATTTCTTTATTGACGTCATTTCTCAATGAAACACTCGTGTTTATTTTTAATTTGTTTTTAAATGTATTCTTTGCAATTAAATCATCAGTGATCTTAATGTAACATTGACTAGTCTTTAATCGTCACTGTCTTCCTCGTTAACGTCATCTTCATCTAATTGATGGAACAGGCCGTCAAATTTGGCCTGGTGTTTAGATATGACCCGGCTGACAGCCGTGGGCAGTAGAATACCGGAATGATTGACTCTGTCTTCGATCTCGTCCATAATTTCTTGATGAGTATCATTATCTTTCAGATGTATGTAACTTGACAAAAAATCTTTGTATTTGTTGAAAAAGATTCGCTTGACTGCCCACAAGGTCTTCCTGTTGGCCTTTTCCGTGGCCTGATCTTCACTCATGCCCTCGTTGATGTACTTTTCATGTTTTTCACTCCACATCTCATCAATCGCTTCTTTTGCCTCTCCCAACCAGTTTAAATAGGCTGCATTGTCTTCCAAATCAGAACTAGACTCATCTTCATCAGATGATTCGTCATCTTCCACCTCCGTGACGGATTCGGAATCATTTTCCTCAAGATCTTCGTCTTCATCATACGTAGATTCAGTTTCATAGTTTTCCATTTCCGGATCTTCAAATCTACTGCTTTTAAATTCAGGTTCAGAATTATCCACCTCAACTTCGTCTATGTCGGATTCATCTTCAGCATGTGCATTTTCGGTATGTCTCAAGAGGTTATATCTCCGTCCAAAGCGTTTGTCACACTGGTGACAAGCATAGGGTTTGACTGCAGAAATTGTATTCATGTTGAAGCTTTGAAGGTTAATCTCCGAATGGTAAGGAACGGATGAAATCATTTAATATATATCTACTTATTTGGTTACTCATTTCGTTACTCATTTACTCATTTCGTTACTCATTTACTCAGTTCGTTACTCATTTACTCATTTCGTTACTCATTCACTCATTTGCTACTCATTTGGTTACTCATTTCGTCACTTATTTGGTTACTCATTTGCTACTCATTCACTCATTTGCTACTTATTTGGTTACTCATTCACTCATTTGCTACTCATTTCGTTACACATTTACTCAGTTCGTTACTCATTCACTCATTTGCTACTCATTTGGTTACTCATTTCGTTACTCATTTCGTTACTCATTTACTCATTTCGTTACTCATTTACTCATTTCGTTACTCATTTACTCATTTCGTTACTCATTTACTCATTTTGTTACTCATCATTACTCATTATTTAATCAAATGAGTAAATGAGTAACTGTATAAGCGCGTTAAAACATTGCCCCCATTCACAAAATTTGTTTTCCTCTAAATGTCTATACATAGCGGCTCTTGATAGACCGAGATTCATCATTAACTTCTCCCAAGGTCGCTCGCACTCTCCATTTTTACCAGAGTAAAAACATTTTTTCACAAGATTTCCAGCTAGTCGGCTTAATTGGCGCTCTGTTGGTGTGGCCTGCATTTTGTTTTTATTATCCACTGTTTGCACACTGCTTTGAATGAATACAATGATAGTCTTGGTCATTTCAAACGTTTGACATTCATAATCCGGCTCAAGTCTCTCTCCTTGTCCGCTATTCCGGTTCAGGTCTTCCTCTGTCCGCTATTCCATCTAGCCGGGTGGGCTGCCCCCTTTGTCCAATACATTTTTTAGACCCATCCCTTGTCCGGTAAACCTTACATACGCCCATGCGCTCTTTTATTATGCTAACATCATCCATCCATATGCTAATTAGTTTCATTGATATGCTAATGAGTCCATTGTCTTTGTGCATTATGCATAAAATTCTTTTGTCTTGTCCGATGAAGACCCAACACACTACTAACGCCGAAGTACGTGTCGAGTGCAGCCGGGCGAAAATTCAATTTGGCAGTAGCTGTATTCAAACGCTAAATGAACAAAAGGGACAATGCATTGAATTAATACGAAAATAACTGAAATCCTGAAACAGCTACAAAAAATGGCAAAAGCAAGGCCGACATGCCCACTCTGTATAACCACGTTTAATATTTTGTTGTTTACTGTTACTGCTTCTGCATTACATGAGTGCTTTCAATTTTAAATACAAAACTTTACCCAAGTTCCAGTAGAGGCTTAGGGTCTAAGTCCGCCAATTATACGCTTTGTAGTCCTCATCTGGCCTCATATTTTTGGTTAAAGTGTTTTTGTTTGCGCTGTCTTTCTTAGACAATACCATTGGAACAAACGGTAGCGCCGCGTAGGTTTTGTGATAAAAAAACTACATTTTGTTATCTTTGCCTACACTGCATAATTTTGATATCATGCAAAATTAATGATTTTCAATGTTTACCTTTAATGTTAAAGAGCTTCAAGAGCAATGAGCAAGCAAGTTTCTTGAATTATATGCCTTTATTAGAACTTCTAGTCCTCTTTTTGTTACGGATTATTTTTTTTCCGATTTCGCTTTATCACTTGTAGCTTTTAATGTTCTGATCAAATCTTTAAATAAATCACTTGCTTCGTAATATCATACGGTTATGATAATACAGTTTGATGATTTTGTAAGATAACATTGAGTAATGGTGATCCGGATTCTTCAAAATTAGGGAACCAAATAGCACTGTTAGCAGGCGGAGCCGAATGAAGACCGAGTTTTGGAAAATCTCGGTACTAAACGGTCGTCAAATTCAACATTGTACAGGACACAGCAAAAAGTTCGCCCGTACGATCCGAGTATATTTGATGCACAAAATCGTCGTTGAATTTCAAGTTTTCTATTAAATGAAAACAATGAATATTAATTATCAACTCATTTAAAATAAAATTAATAAGCAATTAGCAGTTAATTAAACCTATATTATATACTCGGAAATACTCGGGCGCTATATCCGATTGTCGACGAAACAACTTCTGAGTATCAAACACAAACGCAGTTATACAAATTATTGATTACATTTACTATAATAGTGGTTTCTTAACGAATATTAAAAAAAATATTTGCAGATTTGACATCAATTCAATCTACCACAGCTGCAACGGTTGTGCCTACTGAGATGGGCTTTACATTTGCGGTGAAGGACGCTCGAGATAGCTCACAGAATGCCGTGATTGGGCTCACAGTTGCTTTTTGCTTGTCATTGGCTGCCATCGTTGGTTTGGTTATTGCTGTCTGCAAGGTAAATTGGGGCATGCGCCCGATCACACAGAACTGTGTTCTGTTAAACTCGTGAACACTCTCAATTAATCAATCACTAAGCAAATAATAGCAGATATCTATATCCTTGTACAGTTGTTGTCTTAATAAGCACAGAAGCAGGATACTAGTGTACTGAACGTTGTTTAGAGGTTCCTTATGTACAGTTTGGGTTTTTTAATTAGTTATTAATGATGTCATATTTTGAGTATGCGCATTGAACAAGGTGTCTAGACATACGCCTAAATACAGGAATGATGCTCTTCTCTGTCTTGTCAATGATAAGGGCTCATGACTTGTTGTAGTATGTATAATATCTTCTATTTTCAATGTCATTTCAGATGAGGAAGCCTGGACAAACGAATGGAATACAGGTATGCAAACACTTTCTAGTATGTTAGTATAGTAGGTCTATCTCTGATATCACAGAACGCTAATACAACTTGTAAATGGAAATAATGACAAATACATTTTAGGTAACATTGTGGTCGTTGTAAAGTAAGTGTTGCTTCCAAAAATATCGGAATGGATTACATACCGGCAACCTTTATGCAGAAACGAATATCCTGCGCGATTTTCGAATGGTTTGTTGGAGCTGACGGAATGAAAAAGGTGCATGAAAGCACCGAGGCCTGAAAAAAACGACATTAAAAATACTGCACTAGCTTTGGTTCAGGCCTCTGTTACCCTCTGTTTTGTTTGAGATACTTTACATTATTTGTTCTCCTTTCAAAATTCGCATTTTAATCTTGATGGGAATAAGAATATATCGACTGAAATGAAGGAGTTTGCTGTAACCCTGGATCATTGAACTCATTGAATGACTTTTGCTTTACACTCTCTCTTTATCTACTTAATAGTTGCCGGCGGACAACAACACGGATTGCGACACCACGGACCCACTGAACGAAGAGAGTGTAACTTGATATTACCAATTAACAAGCCAGTACGTATGAATATTGCAATCTGAATGACAGAAGTTGAAATTCACCACATATTGTTCCATGGTGCCCACGACCGTCCGTTTTGAACCGCGCCACCATATAGGACACCATTATAACCGCCAGAGGGGCACTTAATTTGTTGGCCTGGAAAAATCGCCCCCCCCCCCTCTGCCTCCGGCTCCGCATTCCTTCAAGACATGTGCTGGGATATATTGGCATGCACGCTACCGTTTGTCTCTTTATATTTCCAAGGAGATCCCGAAAATCCGTCATTATTTTGGACAGTAAAGCGGGGGAGGGAGAGATGTTTCCTAAAACATTCCATGGAGAATTGCACCCGACTGTTGTACCTGGTAACTTTGATACCTTTTGTAGCTTTTAACTAAGTTGTACCTGGTAACTTATGTACCTGGTAACTTTTGTACCTTGTAACTTTTGTGCCATACCTTTTGCACCTATTTTTTTTACCTCGTAACTTTTGTACCATGCAACTTTTATACATTTTGTATCTATCAACGTTTTTAACCTTGTACTGTTTGTACCACGCAACTTTTATACCTTTTGTATCTATCAACGTTTTTAACCTCGTACTTTTTGTATCACGCAACTTTTATACCTTTTGTACCCGGTATTAAACTTTTTTACCTCGTAACATTTGTACCACGTAACATTTATACCTTTTGTACCTATTAACGTTTTATACCTCTTAACATTTGTACCACGCAACTTTGATACATTTTGTACCTAGTAATTTGTTTTCCCCCGTAGTAACGTTTGTACCACGTAGCCTTTTACGTGCAATTGGGCGCTCTACAACAATGCAACCCTTGCTATCGATCGCTGAGATCTCACCAGGCTCCAGGTTTGAGTTAATGTTGTCCGAATTACTGAGGTCAATCAATAGTTAGTTCACTTACTGTTTGGGCGTTTCTTGTTCAGAAAAAGTGATTGCAATCCATCACGAAATTGGAATTTTGTGTCATTGCCTCTTATTTTGTCTGTCCTTTCAGGCCAAGTAAAAACAATTAACCACTTTTTCATGCCCGCCCGCTCCATTGTTTTCCTGACCGCCTACTTTTTGTATCGTTCTTTTGCAATATAGTTTGTATGTCCTTCCAGCAATGTTATAGCTACGGCTGCAAATTTAGAATCTGTTTCAAGGCGACATATCGACAAATAGAGTTAAAACAAAAGATTGGAAATCGCCATCTTGAAAAAGAAAGGGCCCCGTCTCCTTTGTTTAGGACTAGAAATTGTTTTGCGGGTTTTTTGTTTCGCTTGGCCTTGTTAAATAACAGTGACACCGAAAACACGTTATATTGGTGGCAGTTGTATGGCCACATTATATTTGAATCCATTTTCTCGTAGTAGCGATTCACTGCCAGATTACCGAGCTTGCCAGATACCACCCCGGCCGGTGCACTAATTCCCTAACTCGTTCCTCGACCGTGAATAAAATATTTTCTTATGCGCCTACCTACTGTAGAATACACGTGCAGGACAAAACATGTTTTCGCCTGTATTGGGGAGCAACGATCTGGAGGACAAGGCCAGAGCGGAAATTGTCCCATACAAGGCAGAAGATTAAAGAACGGGCCAATGGTAGTCGAAATGTGTTTCCCCTCCTCTTTCTTCTCTTTTTGAGTCTCTCTCACCCCCTCTACGCCCCCGTCTGCATCTGCCCCTATCACTGCCCCCGGCCCCCATTTCCAGCGCAGAATTGAGTACTCGGAGACAGTCATGGAAAAGGGTCTTTAAAAAAAAAAAAAACTTACGGCAGACCGGAGGACTGAAAAATGCAGGAAATGTTGTGCCTCAGCCTAATTAAACAGAAGGAACCGAAGATTCGAATATCCATTTGCAAACACCAGCTTCATTATATATTCTCAGAGACAATTTGCGACACACATTGACAATCTAGAATTGGTATACTGGATCGCGAAGCTAAGCCGACTAAATGTCATCTGCTTGAAGAAACAGTTAGGGCGCTTTGTCTCTTACGGGAGACAGATCCAAGCAAGTTTTTTGTTTTGTAGTTTTTTGGGTTTTTTAATTAGTTATTAATGATGTCATATTTTGAGTATGCGCATTGAACAAGGTGTCTAGACATACGCCTAAATACAGGAATGATGCTCTTCTCTGTCTTGTCAATGATAAGGGCTCATGACTTGTTGTAGTATGTATAATATCTTCTATTTTCAATGTCATTTCAGATGAGGAAGCCTGGACAAACGAATGGAATACAGGTATGCAAACACTTTCTAGTATGTTAGTATAGTAGGTCTATCTCTGATATCACAGAACGCTAATACAACTTGTAAATGGAAATAATGACAAATACATTTTAGGTAACATTGTGGTCGTTGTAAAGTAAGTGTTGCTTCCAAAAATATCGGAATGGATTACATACCGGCAACCTTTATGCAGAAACGAATATCCTGCGCGATTTTCGAATGGTTTGTTGGAGCTGACGGAATGAAAAAGGTGCATGAAAGCACCGAGGCCTGAAAAAAACGACATTAAAAATACTGCACTAGCTTTGGTTCAGGCCTCTGTTACCCTCTGTTTTGTTTGAGATACTTTACATTATTTGTTCTCCTTTCAAAATTCGCATTTTAATCTTGATGGGAATAAGAATATATCGACTGAAATGAAGGAGTTTGCTGTAACCCTGGATCATTGAACTCATTGAATGACTTTTGCTTTACACTCTCTCTTTATCTACTTAATAGTTGCCGGCGGACAACAACACGGATTGCGACACCACGGACCCACTGAACGAAGAGAGTGTAACTTGATATTACCAATTAACAAGCCAGTACGTATGAATATTGCAATCTGAATGACAGAAGTTGAAATTCACCACATATTGTTCCATGGTGCCCACGACCGTCCGTTTTGAACCGCGCCACCATATAGGACACCATTATAACCGCCAGAGGGGCACTTAATTTGTTGGCCCTGGAAAAATCGCCCCCCCCCCCTCTGCCTCCGGCTCCGCATTCCTTCAAGACATGTGCTGGGATATATTGGCATGCACGCTACCGTTTGTCTCTTTATATTTCCAAGGAGATCCCGAAAATCCGTCATTATTTTGGACAGTAAAGCGGGGGAGGGAGAGATGTTTCCTAAAACATTCCATGGAGAATTGCACCCGACTGTTGTACCTGGTAACTTTGATACCTTTTGTAGCTTTTAACTAAGTTGTACCTGGTAACTTATGTACCTGGTAACTTTTGTACCTTGTAACTTTTGTGCCATACCTTTTGCACCTATTTTTTTTACCTCGTAACTTTTGTACCATGCAACTTTTATACATTTTGTATCTATCAACGTTTTTAACCTTGTACTGTTTGTACCACGCAACTTTTATACCTTTTGTATCTATCAACGTTTTTAACCTCGTACTTTTTGTATCACGCAACTTTTATACCTTTTGTACCCGGTATTAAACTTTTTTACCTCGTAACATTTGTACCACGTAACATTTATACCTTTTGTACCTATTAACGTTTTATACCTCTTAACATTTGTACCACGCAACTTTGATACATTTTGTACCTAGTAATTTGTTTTCCCCCGTAGTAACGTTTGTACCACGTAGCCTTTTACGTGCAATTGGGCGCTCTACAACAATGCAACCCTTGCTATCGATCGCTGAGATCTCACCAGGCTCCAGGTTTGAGTTAATGTTGTCCGAATTACTGAGGTCAATCAATAGTTAGTTCACTTACTGTTTGGGCGTTTCTTGTTCAGAAAAAGTGATTGCAATCCATCACGAAATTGGAATTTTGTGTCATTGCCTCTTATTTTGTCTGTCCTTTCAGGCCAAGTAAAAACAATTAACCACTTTTTCATGCCCGCCCGCTCCATTGTTTTCCTGACCGCCTACTTTTTGTATCGTTCTTTTGCAATATAGTTTGTATGTCCTTCCAGCAATGTTATAGCTACGGCTGCAAATTTAGAATCTGTTTCAAGGCGACATATCGACAAATAGAGTTAAAACAAAAGATTGGAAATCGCCATCTTGAAAAAGAAAGGGCCCCGTCTCCTTTGTTTAGGACTAGAAATTGTTTTGCGGGTTTTTTGTTTCGCTTGGCCTTGTTAAATAACAGTGACACCGAAAACACGTTATATTGGTGGCAGTTGTATGGCCACATTATATTTGAATCCATTTTCTCGTAGTAGCGATTCACTGCCAGATTACCGAGCTTGCCAGATACCACCCCGGCCGGTGCACTAATTCCCTAACTCGTTCCTCGACCGTGAATAAAATATTTTCTTATGCGCCTACCTACTGTAGAATACACGTGCAGGACAAAACATGTTTTCGCCTGTATTGGGGAGCAACGATCTGGAGGACAAGGCCAGAGCGGAAATTGTCCCATACAAGGCAGAAGATTAAAGAACGGGCCAATGGTAGTCGAAATGTGTTTCCCCTCCTCTTTCTTCTCTTTTTGAGTCTCTCTCACCCCCTCTACGCCCCCGTCTGCATCTGCCCCTATCACTGCCCCCGGCCCCCATTTCCAGCGCAGAATTGAGTACTCGGAGACAGTCATGGAAAAGGGTCTTTAAAAAAAAAAAAAACTTACGGCAGACCGGAGGACTGAAAAATGCAGGAAATGTTGTGCCTCAGCCTAATTAAACAGAAGGAACCGAAGATTCGAATATCCATTTGCAAACACCAGCTTCATTATATATTCTCAGAGACAATTTGCGACACACATTGACAATCTAGAATTGGTATACTGGATCGCGAAGCTAAGCCGACTAAATGTCATCTGCTTGAAGAAACAGTTAGGGCGCTTTGTCTCTTACGGGAGACAGATCCAAGCAAGACGTGTTAAATCAAGGAATGGCCAGTACACTGGAGCATAAAAAAATTAAAAATTTCTTTGGCATGGCATAACACAGCAGGAACTTCGCAGAAATAACCAAATCGATCCACAAGTATACAGAGAAAGACAGGAAATTCAGGTGGACACACTATAAAACAGGACTGCCAATTGGCGTTTGATCAGCTGGAACAGCGGCTCACTCCTATCCTATGCTCCGGTTCTGGCATAACCCAAACTTGACACCGAGTTCATTGATCGCGCCTAGAGTTATAGCGGCAAACATAATTTTTTTTTTTTTTTATCCGAAATGATCAAATGATCACAAAAAACCTTACTGAATTGTTAGAGCCTGGCAGTCTAAAGCATCCTCTAAAATCGTGGCACCTGGTGAGCTGACATTTTCAAGAAAACCTGTATGTTACCAACGCTGGTCGGCCGACCGCCGTTGGAGAAAACTGGCTTTTTTCAAAAACTGTTCTTAATTTTTTCATGTTTATTTATTCTGAGTTTTCTTTGCAATTGATTACTCACATGTGAAGGGGCACACGTCTGCTAGACTGATTCTCTGGCCCACACGTGTATTAATTGCTCCTTTATATCTTAAGTGGGCTCAGGAAATCAGACTACAAGAACATGATAGGTACGTTTTCTTGGTTTTTCCAGCCTAAACGTGAAACAAGTGAGTTTGAACAATATTTTCTATAACATAATTCTCCAAATCCATTTATATCCGAGAATTTAAGCAAAAGCAATTGTTAAAAATGCGAATGCAAATGCCATGCGAATTGAAGTCACGAAGCCAATCGAACGCTTTCCCTTCACCCTACGTATACCCACTGATTGCCCCATCCGTTATGGTAGGTTTCCCTTTCCTTATTTAGTATCGATTCCTTTAGTTTTCGATTCCCAACAGACTCCATATGTCGATTAAGTTTACAGAAACCAAGCACAGTCATCACGCAAAGTCTGATGTGACGTAGCGCCATTTTCAGTACAAGAACAACAACAACGCAGATCCTCGTTACACATTAGACACAGTTCCACGAGAATCATTTTCAGTTCCGTTACGAATAGTGCATCTTTTTTCTTCGACGGGTCCTTCCTCGTCCATGCAGTTTAGTTGCAGTAGGCAGCTGTACGAACCCGTTGGACAAGGGGAGGAACTCCGTCCACGGAAATAAGTAGCGAGGCCGTGGTGGTGAGTTGACTTTAGTGCAAATGATATAGAACCTGTACACATGGGCGTCGTCAGGATTTTTTTCGAGGAGGCAAAACATATTTCTTCCCGAAAAATTCCTGTATTTTCCAACATATTCTCGATGTATCATTTTTAGAAGGGGGCAGGGACAGTTTGCCCCCCCCCCCCATTAAATTTACAGCAATATGACTTGCGCCTCTTTTCCTTTTTTTTTCTCCTTTTTGTTTTGCCTTTCCGGGGGGGGGGGGCAAGCGCCCCCCCCCCGCCTCCCTCTCGTGACGCCCATGCCTGTACAGGGAACTTGCACTTGTTTAGGAAACTTGCAACTGTTTAAAAGAAGGCACCTGTTTAAAAGAAGGCACCTGATGGGAAGGTGATAAACTCATGTTAAGGCCTAGATGATTTATGGTCCGCCCGAGTAGACATTAATTAATAAATGAATGTCAACCTAGAGGAGACGAGTCCCGTGTTTGATTTAGAGGTGCCCCGTTTTCCTCCCCTGCCGTGTTCTCGTGTGTGCTGGCGCGAGTACTGCAGGCGTCGGACCCGCTTGCAAATACACTGTGGTTCCCCTGCTGCGCCTGGCGGGAGCTCAGGCTTGATCGCTTGCTGACGTCGGCCGAGGACGACTCGGTGTTGCTGTCGGCAGTGGCACAATCTGATTGACTTGCTATCATTCGTATATTTAGAAAATCTGTTCAGAATTTATTGTAATGTTTTTGAAGAAATTCACTTGTTGATTTCGTCATTGCACATAACATTAGAATTAATTAACGTGTATTTATCTGATTCCAACTGTGTCCTTGAATTCCAAATGGTGGACGCTGCCCGAATCTAGATGCGCACTGCGGATCGTTGTTTACTTATTGATGCCTCCTTTGTGTATTCTTTAGTATTTTGATGATTTCTAAGTATTTTTTGTATTCATTCTTTTGTAATTTGTATATTCATTCGTTTGTATTTTATAATCATTCTGTTTTCGGTCGAAGACCACGCTAGTAACACACTGTCTTTGTTCCTCAACATAACAGAAATAAACCAGCACAACTGATAATCTGCTGTTCAGCCCGAATTCTCAGTTGGAAGGGTCACACTGAAGAAGTGATTATTACAAGTCATCAAGACATTGGAATTTTTGTGTCATTTTATTGTGAGATTTTATTAATAAAATTTAACCTTCCAAACACGCAACAATGTATTGAATTGATACCACATGCATGTATCTGCCACTGCGAGGTTTGTTTTATTTCGTGATTAGTGATTAGTATCATTAGTGCAGAGTACTGAGGCCTGTAGTCATTTCTACGATAACTTCACTGGAAGTATAGCCAAACCATACACCGCGGAATATTTATCTGTCTGTCCTGGCAGGAGTTTTCTCTTCATTTGTCTCTTTTGAGAGGAATAAAGTTGCTGGATATCAGTCATTTTGTGTATCTAGTTTCAGGGATCATTTCCTCCTCCTCCATCCATGCATACACAATACATTTACATACACCGCGACTGAACTGACATTTTCCCCACAGAATACTGTGCCAAATGGCAGAGATGATACATACATGTATTCCGATATACGTGTACCGTTCCTGCTGTTGTTGGATTTGAGGCTTGATCGATAACTAGGTCTTGTTCCGATTTCCTCCTACACAATTTAAACATCCGTGCAAGACTAGGGTACCAGACTGTGTATTAATTACAAAGCAAACAATTATTCTAGAAAAACAAAACTGAAAGATAATTATCCGTGATGTTTGTATTATCCCTTGCTTCCTCCAAACCTAACAGGAGTCACATAAAAACAAACGATGCGTACGAAGTCCAACATTTTTTTTTTTTTTTTATGCTGGCAGCTGTGGACACTTTACATATTCCCAGAAGCGAGACAAGTGACACTTAAAATAGACTTAGTGCCAAGTCGGTAATTGTTTTGCGAAGGGTACCTGTTAATTGCTCCACGCACGCAAAATATCGCTGCAATGCGCGTAGTCTGGTTCGAAGACCAAATGATGCAGACTATTGATGTTCAATTACCGACTTGGCAAATACGTTTTCAATTTTGTACACAACATATGGGAGGATTTTGAATTGCTCGTTAATTTTATGCGAACGTTCTGATTGGTTAAGATTCTAGAGCGTATTCTTGGCCGCCACGGAAGATCATTCCATTACTCCGAAGGTTGTACTTTGTGTTGTGTAACATTACACAATTTATTATAAATAGTACATGACTCAAATAAATCAAGTATATCACAAGGATACATTTTATATTCAAGCTGAGTGTATTGGTCGTTAAAACGTCGCCAGATCTGCAAATATGTCCCTGACGTATTGAGAAGAACTCCCCATGATGAATTAGTCCTCATTGGAATAGCGGTGCGCCATTCGATCTCATTGCCAAAATGCATTGCATATGTATTGCGCTGCTTGCATATATGAATAACGGTGAAAGAACGTAATTGTCAAGTCATTAGATATGTATTTCGCAACCCAGCCGATTACGTACTAGTCTGATACCTGCTGCGCCACTGTCGCTCTTAATCACTGTCGTCTTGGACCAAGACGTAAAAATTCAATTACGCAAGGGCACTACAGAGCTTTGCTACTAGCGCTAGCCTATTGTTGCTCTTGATCAGCCATATGGTCACGAGGGCGAAGTATGGCTGGTTGTCATGCAAAGCTAATCTGATAACGTACTAAGACGCTGTAACAGAGCAGTGAAATTCGTGAACATGACCTTTTCAAAGATGTGTTTGCTCAGTATGATTGAAATGTTAAATTATGACGGAAGGAGACATTCTAGATGTCATGTCAATGAACAAATCTCCGTCATCGATGCCTGAAAATATCGCCGTCATAGATGCCGAAACCTCAATACTGGCTACCGGTAGAGCAGACCTTCAAGTCTGGAAGAAATCGTTTGAAAACGTCCCCAAATCTATGTATATATATATCAATTTCTAGGAATTTAAGAAAGTTGTTATTTCACAGTATTTGAACACATATTATCTACGTATAGTCTGAATTTCAGCTCAATCTGTTGTTGCAAACGCTTGTGTTACAGCTCGAACTATCTCTAAGGAAAATGTCGACGAGGATTTTTTTCCCCGACCCAACCCAATTGCATGGTTCTCATAACATCCTGAGCGGTACGGTTGACCAATTTCGGCCTCGCAACACAATAACGACAGGTATATTAGCATATTCATTAGCATCACCTGGCTTGACTTGGCGTTGGTCTCGGTATCGACCAATGGAATCCGGCAAAAGGGGTGATATTTATTAATTAAAAACGCGTGAAGGAGGATTGATGCACATTTTAACTACGCACAACAGTGAAAAGGAACCTTATAAATATTTGTGAGGCTTGAAAAGATTGACAGACATTGCTAACACCAGTGTTTCAACTTTCAAAAATACACGTAGCCAGGCCTATTTTTCTAATTTCAACGAAAAGCAATGAACATATCACAACGATTTTTAGCACAAAATTGGATCATTATGAAGGAAATAAACCCTGAAAGTTGCATGAAGATGCGGTATTCCAAACGGGAGAAATACATTTTTAAAGATTTCGCCCGCATGATGGGTGAACATGTATGTGTACATGTAGTTTCATTCAAAATAAAGTGTTATGTAACCTTTAGAAATCGCCCTTCGCAACCACACGGCTGTGATCACTGACGTCTTGGGTCAAAATTAGGTGCTGTATTGACTCACATTACGAGTACAATGTATATCGTTCATTTACTGAAAACGAAAGGAAAAACATATTCGTACTCCGTCAGTGTCCGATTTAAACAACCGATTTTTTTCGTCTTTTCTCGGGAACGGTAACACATCAACCAAATGTTTGAAATAGGATAAGTAAACAATCCAAAACATGAAATATTTGGGGATTTAAGGACCTGGTGCCCCTTTAATATTTGTTTTATTCCTTTCCAGCGATGACGCTTTTCTACATGATCCAAGCACACGTACCAGACCTGTGGCTGCTTCCAGGTAAATAACATCCAACGCAGTTCAGTCAGTCCATAAAAATGTGCGCATGCGCCAATTACGTTGTGCACTTGAAATTGTAACTTTTATCAATTTTCAAATCGAACCAGTTCACTTGTGAGTGGTCAGTATGTCAAATCTTTCATTCAACGCTGTGAACATTGTTAAAGTTGTGGAGAGGAACGTATCGTCCAGTGATGTAGTGCCTTGATGCTGGGCCTTGGCCTTAAGGCTGCCTTAAGGCTGGATTTTAGGGCCTTGGCCTTGGCCTCGAGGCTTGAGGGCAAAAGCCTTGGCCTTGAGGGTTCAGGGCCTTGCAATTTTGAGTCAAGGCTCTTCAAGGCCCATAGATTTTTGCATTTTCCAGATAAATCTGTTCGAAATTTTGCTGTTACCATTTTAATCGTATTACCATGGAGGAGGGAAGCACCCTATAGATTTGTGTGTTGGGCACACTTCCACTTTTGTAGCATCACATTTTGTTACCATTGTAGTAGATTTGCTGCAAAAATATTCCGTACACTTGTGGGGCTAATGAGATGATCACTTTAATTGCAAATAATAATAATAATAGAGAACATTTATATAGCGCCAAAATCCGTCTAAAAAAGACGCTCAAGTCGCATATAACTATGGAGTAGATCTGACTGGTTGTATATGTCTCCCTGATAAGTGCTAAAGATTTGCATGTATCTGTTTTAGATAATGCTGATATTTCTGACCATGTTGGGCCAGCAAATAAACAATTTCCCAAATCAGATTCTTGGATCCCCCTTTTGATACACTTGGGAGAATTGTGTGTCAATATACAAGTAAATCATTATTTTGTCTAGTTAAACCATATTGAAGACCTGAACTTATACTTTAATAGATACAGTGCAGTCATAAAACGGTGTAGGCCTATGCGAGCATGTTGATTGCAATTAAAGAAATGTTGTTCTTCGTAACGAGCAATTCGTGATGATAAGGGCGGATCCAGTGGGCCAAAAGGGGCCATGCCCCCCCCCCCCCCAAAAAAAACCGAAACCGTTTTTTTTAATGTGACGTCGTAATAAAGGCAGGCAATGAGTACACCACCATCTTATCCTCAAAAAAACATCGGTAAAAATGGTCAGAAATTGCCTCAAATTGCACCACAGAGCATATCTCGAATCCAAATTTTTTTCGAGGCCCTTAAGCGGGCCCCAAAGCCCAAGCCGTAATTTTTTTACCCACTTTTTTGGGGGGGACCAACATTTCTTTGCCCCCCCCCCAAATTGTGTTCTGGATCCGCCCTTGCGTGATGACGTGTCACTCATGTGACTATAATTAGTTCTATATCAGTGGTCATTTCATAAAACAGGGCCTTGGCCTTGGCCTTGGCCTTGAGGGTTAAGCCTTGGCCTTGGCCTCGAGGCTTGATGGTCAAAGCCTTGGCCTTGGCCTTGGCCTTGAGGGTCAAAGCCTTGGCCTTGGCCTTGGCCTTGGCCTTGAGGGTCAAAGCCTTTGCTCCAACACTGGTATCGTCAGTAGTTGAAGTGAGACAAGCAATACTTTGAATCTAAACAGCGATAGGCCTATTAGTTAGGCAGCTTAGGCCAGCTTTTGGAAGGGATGTGGACATTCCGGACAAAAGTGCCAAATTTTCCATACGTGTTCCTTATTGCGTTAGCTTTAAATTTTTGATAGGAACCAACTTATCCAATAACAATACGGAGGCCATCTTGGATTTTAAAGATGGCTGCCATTGAAAACCTATTTTTACGCATATCTAATCTTCTAAGCCACTTAGGAGTAAAGTTTTGGTGTCTAAACATACATTTCCAGTGTCAAAGAACGCAACTGAAACAGTTGGGATAGTGCTAAATGATTAATTTGTCCACATACATTGCAGTGGCCATCTTGGATTTTAAAGATGGTCGCCATTGAAAACCTATATCTACCAATATCATTCTTCTACGCCACTTAGGTTAAAATTTTGGCGTCCAAACAAACATTTTCAGGGTCAAGGAATGCAACTATTCCATTTATGACAGTGTCAAATGTTCAGTTTGTACACTATTGTGGCCATATTTGATTTTGAAGATGGCCGCCAGATAATAATTGCATTTACTGATATCTCAGCTACAACCCCTTATCAAATCACAGTCTAGGTGTCAAAACATACATTTTCAGGGTTAGGAAATACAACTCTTTTATTTAGCGCAACACCTCCGTCCCAAAGACCCAAGGCTGCTCGTTCCATCTCAGGAACGTTAACTGCGAAGCCAACTGACCCTTAACATCAAATTGTCCGGAGCACCCATTGGCCCCTTGGTTCCTTGCAGCCTTCCTGTGTCTACCTTAAGGTGATCCTCCATCGTATCCGGTCATTCAAGTCATCCAAATTTAGTTCCCCGTAACAACATCATAAAGAAATTGAACAGCCTCCGAAAGGGGAGCCAAACCACACACCTAAGATGAACCGTTTTGGCTCCGTGCCATTCTTCAGCAGAGTATGCGTGCCCCGTCTGGGAGAGATCAGCCCATACCATGAAATTTGACCCAGCCTTATACAACATGCATTTTGATCATTGGATGCCTGAAACCCACCAACACAAGTAATTTGCACCTCCTTACTGGCATTTTTTCTTCGGATTTCCGAAGGGAAGTTGCTAGCTAAGCTAAGATGTCCAAATATTGATAAATGACGAGTGTCGCCTCCTCCAAGGACGGCAAGCTTTGGCACAAAAGACTGAAGTCAAGAACAGCTTCCTCAGCGATGTCCACTCCTTCACAACATCCAGGGAAGTGGCAAGACTCCAACACTGGAAGCAACGACTGGGACCAAACGTCCACCGATTGTCATGGTTAGACTATAACAACGGCGGAAAACCTCCCAAAAGGTGCTACATCGACATGGTTTCAATGAAAAACTATCAGCCGCTTGAGAACCAGGACTAGCCGATCACAGACCTGCCTTAATCAAATGGAGCTACAAAAGTGGTTCAGCTGCATGTAGTTGTGGAGAGGCAGAGTTGTATCACATCCTGCAGTGCCAGGGATTTCTACCTGCCTAGGTTCAAAGATGGCATTGACCCAGTAAACAGGACGGTATTGGGCCGATACCATCTAATTATGGGTTTGTTGTGGCAGTACCATACAGTTTAAACGGTACAAGACCAGAAGCGGGCTAATGCTGGCTCGATTGCGCTAAAACGGTTCCGTGTGGACAAATTAATCATTTAGCACTATCCCAAATGTTTCAGTTGCGTTCTTTGACACTGGAAATGTATGTTTAGACACCAAAACTTTAATCCTAAGTGGCTTAGAAGATGAAATGTTGGTAGAAATAGGTTTTTAATGGCCACCATCTTTAAAATCCAAGATGGCCGCCATAATGTCATTGGATAAGTTGGTTCCTACCAAAAATTGAAAGCTAAGGCATTGAGGAGCATGTATGAAAAATTTAGTATTATTTTGGAGTGATCATGACACCTGTCTACAAAACAACTATATTATTTATAGTTTATGGTGTGTAATTAAACTACTTGTTGTGTATAATAACATTAATTCAATCCAATGACTTTGGAACAAGACTTACACAAGTTTAAGATCAATTCATTTTATTCATGATCAACAGGGTCTTCTTTTTTGGTCTTCTTCTTGGTCGTCTTCATCATTCAAGGGATTCATTTGGATCTTTCCCTGTTTCTTATTTGGATCTTCATTTGAATTATTTTGTACAATTGGAGAAAGTGAATTTATAATAATTAAAACTCAATCAAGTGAATCAGCGTAAACAACCGTCTGAGTGTTCAAGTTCAATTCTACCTACTGTCAACCTTACTCTTTCTTCATGAGGGTGAACCTGACCACCCTTATCATCGTGGGGGTTGCCACCTTGCGACATAAGAATAATTGGTTCATTATCCCAATTAAAGTTGTTTCCGTGGTGGCTATTAGCATCCAAGCAAGTAATATCCAGGATGGAGCCATCTTCCTAGAGCGAGGCCACCCTGGCATCGTGTCCTGCCCTCCCGTCGCATCCGGACGAATCCCGCTGGATCAGATCGAAGTCATATACTGGTACTTCACAGGAGTACGAGATGAAGACATCTTGATCTCCTACTTCCTAGGGAACGTCGCTCCACAAAACGGCATCCCCGAGGGCGTGTATGACATCAACGGAAACTTCTCTCTGGTTATTGAGAACGTCACCGACTCAGATGAAGGGACCTACTACTGTAGGGTCAAACCGAAGTTAAAAGTGATGGTTGATGGGCACGTGACTAAGCGTGTCAGAGGTGAGAAGGTTAGCGATTAGTAAATAATATTATTCATACGTTGGAGAGAAGCAATGTTTTGTTCAACTCAGTTTTAAAGGGACACTAGGTCCTGGAACAGCCCGATTGGGCTACAAAACGCGCTTTGAGCGAGATGATGATAATCAGAAATAACATTTAAAAGTAGGATATAAACATCCACACAACTATCCTTTCAAAACTGGGTGTTTTTGTGTTATTCCTGTATTATGCATGCGAGAACAAATTTCGGGGTCCACTTATGCCACCCCATGAATTCGAGCTGTTTGGATGCTAGTTGTGATTTCATTCGTACGCGTAAAGTGATCGCCTTTTGCGGACGTTGAAGAAACAACAATTCGTACTCCGTCATGTCCGATGTAAACAAGCGGGTGTTTTCGTCTTTTCTCGGGAACGGTAAGACATTAGGTAGGTTTCCTTTCAACAAGATGTTTGAAATAGGCTAAGTAAACAACCCAAAACATACATTTGTCGGGGATTTCAGGACCTAGTGCCCCTTTAAACCAATATTTTCTGAAGGACGAAAACGTTTAAAGGAAATGACAATTTTAGCAAACAGCCAAGTTTAGAAGCCAACGTTATTGTGTAGTATCTCCCAAGGAGCCGTTTCCCGACGTGACTCAATGCACTGAACGCATCACCGAGACTGCGTGCGAGGCAGAGTTGCCGAACGACATCAAGAAACTAATGCTGACCTGCATCGTAAGGGATACCAAGCCTGCCGTGGCTCTCCGATGGCTGCTTGAGTATAGTGACGGCGACACACAACTCATCAGCGACAGGTTCACCGTACAACCGAGTAAGTAGAGGGTGTGATCGAATCTCGAGTGCCCCGTCCCCCGGTAAAATTAGAAAGTAACACTTGTTTGAATTGAATCATAATGTAGGCCTACGAGGTGAATTTTAATTAGGACATATGCTTCAAGATGTCTTTTCATTTGTCTACATGGAAGCATGATTTCAATGTTAAGGTAATATTGCACGGCGTTGCTTTTAAGGGAAGGATTCTCATAAACTTATTTCTACAGATAAATCCAGCCCAGACGAACATTATTACAACACATCATGTAGGCAAGCTGATGCAATTGTCTTTTATTTCAGCCTGAGAAAAATATCTGTTTTTGCGTGTGTTACCTAGGTGAGTATTCGGTGAACACCTTCACCACTTCAGCATCAATCCCAATTATAACGAGTAGTGACAAGTCCATGTACAGATGTCAAGCATACGGGGAGGCTCTGGGCGCCAGGAATGGTAGCCATGTGACGGTGACAACTGTCTATCATCCCCTTCAAACAACACGTGAGCCTGGATATTGATTGCTTTGTAGGGTAGCACTGGGTACCTACAGTGCTGGGTCATGCAGATATGACCCGAAATTACCGTAATAGAGATCAAATTCGACCCAATACTTTTTAGGGTCAAAAACACGTTTTGAATTTGACCCAGAAAAGTGTCAATTTGTCCCTGGCAGGCATGGGTTCTAATTTCGGCCGAGTCAGATCTGACCCGGGCATGACTCCTCACAGTTACAGACGATCTATATAGTGACAGTTGTTTCGTAGAACGTCTGCTTTCGATGCAACTTCATAATAATACTATATTAAATATGTTTTAATAAATTTGAAATAGATTTAAATAATACTATATTATAGTTTTATTTAAATAGCCTGTTCCTGGATATGGGCCTAGCCTTTATTTGAGATTTAAAAAAAATGGTATTTTATATTTATTCGTATACTTTGATGATAATATTTTTGTTTGTCGGATCTCTCGTCCATATTGTACACATTCGATGTCAACATTATTTATTTTACCATGGTTACCGTTACTTAATAAATATAAAAGCAATGCGCAATCAATATAGTACCATAATTGTGATGTCAAAAGAGGTTGCATCAGAACTATAACAGTTGCCTTTACATTACTAAAAGTAAATCGTTCCATTTGACGGCTGAATCACACACATACAAATTCTGTCATCAAATGAATCGAATCATATTAATTTTTTAACGAATTTCCACAAATTATTTCCAGATTTTAAATCAGTTCAATCTACCACAACTGTAACGGTGATGGCTGAGTTGGACTTTAATTCTACAGTAAAAGACACTCCAGATAGCTCTCAAAATGCCGTGATTGGGCTCACAGTTGCTTTGTGCTTGTCATTAGCTGTCATCGTCGGTTTGGTTATTGCTGTCTGCAAGGTAAATCGGGGCATGTGCCCGATCAGGATAAATTTGCTGAACGTTTTTCTGAATTGCTATAACTGTAAGTACAGTTTGGGTTTCAAACTTGAATGCAAAAAGTTTGTAACGACGTCATATTGAGTTTGCGCATTCAACAAGTTGTCGACTCATGATCCAGGAATAATGCTCTGGATCTTCAGTGTCTGTCTTGTTAATGATGGCCGCTGATTAGGTAAAGTTAAAAAAAAAGAGAGTATTAAAAACGAGCAGACCAAGGATTTCAAAAATATTAAAGGAGCTAAGTTGTTTTGTACGTTGTATTGTTTACGGACTCATATACTACATTCTGTGGTATATTGTCATTGTCGTTTCAGATATCGATGAGGAAACCTAGACAAAACAATGACATCGAGGTACGAAAACACTTTCTAGTAGTCTAGTATCTCTAGACAGCCTAATACCCCAGCACGCTTATACAGGTAGTGATATCATTTTTTATTAAAGGGAATATACAACATTTGCAAACATCGAAAAATTAAATTACCAAGTTTTTACGAAATACCTTAATAGGATGTTGGTAAATGACAGTCTAAAGCATCCTGTAAAATTATGGCACCTGGTATACTGTCATTTTCAAGAAAAGTGGTATTTTTGTATCAATTTCCAACGCTGATCGGCCGATCAGCGTTGGAAACAACTGGCTTTTTTTCAAATACTGGCCCCAATTGACCATTGCACTTGTTTGCAATCGATAACAAATCTATGAACGGGTACGAGCCAGCTAGACTGGTTCCCTGACCTTACAATTCCCCAATGTATGTAAACTGCTCTGTTTCTTCTTATATGGAGTCAGGGAACCAGACTACAGGAAAATGATCGTTTTTCTTGGTTTTTATAGCATTTTCGAACCCAAAACCTCCAAAAAGTCAGTGTAACTATATTTGCTTTATATTTCCAACCCCCCAATTCCATCCATTTCTGAAAATTACAGCAAAAGCAAATGATGTATATTCCCTTTAAAGTAACACTGTGCTCGTTGTAAAGTCATTAATGGTTCCAAACACGTCGGAAATTCATTCTGCATGATGTATGTACGATTAATTTACAATTCAATTCAATTCAATATAACATTTATTTATATCCAACCATGAACAAAATACAATTCATATAGCATGTAACAATAAAGGAAAAGAATTATAGAATATATAAATTTTGTCTAGGAAACACAAATAACAAAAAAGTAAGTTTCCTCCTGAAGATCACTGTCGTCATTATTCAAGAACATGTTTCACAATAAACAATGGACAAAGACACAAACGAACAAGTAGAAAATAACAAGCAACAAGTTGAAGAAATAGTATAAACGTATGCGACTGTAAGGAAGTAGAATTCATACGGGACTAATAAATATATAAAGCAAGTAAAACAAAAAAAACAAGTAAGTTAGCCAAAGAAAAAACCCAAAGCAAATTCAGGTTAAAAAAAAACTGAAAATGACAAAACTGGAAACAACAACAAAAGCAAAAAAATACTGAAGCAGACAAAGCAGAAGTACACAATGTATCAACAATACATCAAAATATAAGCTAGCTTGACTTAAATAAGAAAAACGTTAGCAAACAAATATAATTATTAACTTGCAAGCAAATCATGCACAGCAATCTAGTAGATGGATGATGGATGGATGTCAGCAGCCATGCAGATTTAGCGGTAGAAGTTAGCCAGAGTGCCACTAGTGCCCCTCCACTTGCCAGCAACGGAGCGGTATTTCTTACCCTCCCTGTAGGCTTTGGACGCTTGGGAGGACCATTTCCTCTTCTCTTGAAGGTCGATCTTGGTAAGATCCTCCATGCAGTAGTAGGGGTCATTGGACAGGACCTTACGCTGTTGCTGAAGGACCTTGATCTTGTCTTGGTAACAGTTTGGCAGATGTTGAGGCTTGCCGTCAAATTAGGCCCATCGCGATGAGCCCGTTCCAGCTTGACATCCTCCATGGAGAATTTGTCCTTGAGCAGATTTTTAGCTAGGGACAGACAGTCCTCGTTCTTTTGCTGAGGAAGACCAATGACTCGGATGTTGTTCCTCCGAGAAAATTGTTCAAGTCTATTGATGTGCTCAGCGTGGTCGTGGTGGAAACTCAATGGAGTCGTTGATGTTCACTTCCAGCTTGTCAATGCGGTTACGTAACTCCACCTGTCCGGCACGGAGCTCGGTGAGTGCCTGTCGAACAAAATGCTTGAATTGTTCCATGCTTGTGTTGGAAATAGACCCTGCTTCGCTTGGACTTGTTGCTTGTAGCGAGAGTACCGGTGGTCGATCTGAGTCACTCACTGATTTGGCAGCTTTTTTAGGCATGGTACCCGAGATGACATAAACAGCAGGTCTAGTAATAAAGCAGATACTATCTCCGGCTGTACACAGAATATTGACAGGTGGAAGTCAGTATAAAGAGGCAATTTTGGCTGTTACGTTGCAGAGTCCCGAAGATCGTTGACACTCCGTCGCCGCCATCATAGTTAATCAATATTAACTATTATTAAAATGATTCGTCATCAATTTATTATTATTAATTATAACATTTTAATAACACCCTTTTTCAGAAACGAAGATTGTGGAAGATTTTACAGTGCTTTTGTTGGAACTGACATGATAACAAAAAGGTCCACACATTAAAAAAGAGGCCTAGGTACTGGCCTACTTTAGCAGTTTTGTTTGAGATACTTAACGTATTTTTTGCTTCCAAAGTTAGAATTTTAACCTTAAAGGGAATATAACAATATACCGACTGATCTGAATTATGAAGGAGGCAAGGAGCTTGCTGTGATATAACTCAGGATCAATGAACGTAATGAATGACTTTTGCAATTCTCTCTTATACTGAATAGTTGCAGAACGAGACGAGGGTCAGGGGAAATAAAGGTATGAGAAGTTGACAATAGGCAAAGCTTTTACGTTCTCCTGTCGTAACTTGGAAAGAATGATTCCAGTTACTCATATTGCCCGATAGTAAGGGAGATACATAGATCCAGACAGACTATCCTAGCCTCTCTGAAATAAAGAGTTAATGCACACTAAATAGTTCACTGACAGAATTGACGCATTTCAAATTTCCAAAATACGGAATATTGCAGAACTTTGTTTATTTATTTCATTTAGTTATTAATTTATTTGCAACCAAACATCAAAAGAAGTGGTTGGATTAGAAACAAAATCTTACGCAAATTGTAACATTAAACCTTCACAAAAATATAATTTACAATGAATACAAAAAATCGACAAAAAAGGAAAATGAAAAACAAAAACAAAGAAATGTCATTTAAGCACTCTTAACAAATAACAGCAAAAGGGAAAAAGAAAAACCTCGCCACCAGGGCTTGAGGTGCTTCTTTAAAATCTCATAAAGCGTGCACTTTCCATCATGAGGTTAATGATGCGTTAATTCGAACAAATTACAAGACGCTTAATAAGTAATCGCGAACCTTTATATTTTGCAGGATCTAAGAACGAACCCCAGGAGACGTGTTTGGACTCCGAAGTCACTACCCCACTTAAAGGAGAGAACAGAGAGTGTCTAACTTTATGAATGAACTCATTCTTACACTGTTCAGCATTCACTAGACAGCAGGAAGGAAAATTGCTTCCTACACTGTTGGATCTACATTCAAAGTTAAGATCAAACAATTTATTTTCAACAAATATTCATGCTCGTGAGCCCTATTAGTATCCTTTGTTGGTATAAATTCTTTCGTTTGATTTATTTATCTAAGTTACTCTGTGCTTCTTGTAATCCTTTAAGCCATATCATTAATTTCATTTATTTGTTTCTATTGTTCTCGCATAGCGCCATGGTCTATTTTGAGCCCTGAACAAAAATGTGGCTTAATATCATTATTTTAAATTTCTTAAAATTAATGTGGCCTGACGTTGACGTTCTGTTTTAGCCTCTGAAGAAGAACTTGCTAAGTTCGCAACGTCAGGCCACATTAATTTTAAGATTTATATATTTCAGGTCCATCCAGTCAGTAAGCAGTTTGCAGCAGTTTCACTTTTTTTCATATTTTAAATTTCTGTTAAATTCATCGTTTTGTCATTCAGTTTATTTCTTTATGCTTCTACTATTGCTTTAAGCATGCAATTTTGTTGTCCATTGCCAATTTCTTTAACACCATTTTGCATATTTTGTCTATTATGGCCCTACCTTACTCAATACAAAATTAAATTAAATTAAATTAAATCATTTTTTTAATGCTTCTTTCCAATAATTCACACTCATTGTCCCTGTCATTTACATTCTCGTATGTTTATGTGAATTGTCTATGTTTGTTGTTATTATGTACCTTGTTAATTGTGTTATTGTTTTTGTTGTTCAGGGGACTCGACTCGCACTCGACAAGCTTGTTTTTTTGTGGGTCCCCTGCATCTCTTGGTATTAATACTAGGACATTATTTCTTATCTTATATTTTTTTAACATACCTAATTTATTTTGAAGAATTATACATTTATTTATATTTTTGCATTGTACCATGAGGTGGAACAAAGTAAAGTAAAGTAAAGTAAAGTAATAATTGCACGGACGAATGGTTGTCAACAATAGGGCAGGCGCGGATCCGTAAAAAAAAAAATACAATACGAAAATAATGCGAACCCCCCCCCCCCCCCCCGCCTGCTCTGACACCCCCCAAAAAAGTCAATAATGTCCTCCTGTGGACAAAATACGGACATATTCAACTTGTACACTATTCTGTAATATACTGTTAATAATCGTCGGGTATGAACAGTGCCCCAATTGAAAGTATGGTACGAGCCCCCCCCCCCACCCCTCCCACCCCAATTGATTTTCAAAGGCCAAGTGTCCGGATAAAAAAAGTCCTGGACTCGCCCCAGTAGGGTCTCCGTGATGTGTACGAACTGGCATACACACAGGGTTTACGTGTGGGTAACGGGTCCAAATAATTACGCATACAGCACAGAGGTTAATCCAACTCATATGATGAAGAATATTTTCGCCATTTGTACAAACAAATCACATGAAAAAGTTTAAAAAGATTATATTACCGAATAAACAGGAAGCTAATTTCAGTTCATTCAGTATCCTAATTGCCGTTGATTCAGATATTCCCTTTTATCCTTCTGTGCTGCATCGAAATTATACCGTAACCCTTCCCAGTTTTAAAAACGAGAAATTATAGGTTTTTCCCTAGTGTTCAAAATAATAATAAAAAGTATATACATCTCGCATGAATAAGATTAAGAATAAAGTGTATGGTATCATTTGTACTGTACGAATTTTTTGCTGTAATTTTTCGAAAATGAAGCAAACGATTATAGTCTAGCAAATGCTAAAAAAAAAAGTCAATACTTTCAGTTTTTAGCAAAGGCTTTCCAATAAAAACTTTTGCTTCATTTGTATTCATACAGATATGCAAGTTAAATGTTTAAGAATTAGTACTAAAAGAAAATGGTAGTTTTTATCTGTGCACCCCGTTGTCTCTCAACACATTATGATGAAGAGTTTAAGGTTTATTATGGGTACAACAATTTCGCCGTTCGTCTGAACGTGCACCTTTACTGAGTGGACTTTGGCATAGTAAACAGGCGAGCTACAAATACATGGAAATTTCCATTGCGTCGTGTCAAGAGTAATACAATTATCATAATAAGTACGTTCGATTACTTCCTCCAGCTTACTCGCACCTAGCTGCACGCGTAAAGTTTCGTGCAAGAGCTTGAAGCATGGGCGTCGCCAGGATTTTTCTAGAGGGGGGGCAAAGCATATTTTTCAAAAAAATCCTGTTTTTCTCAACGTACTCTCGATTTATCAGTTTAAAAGGCGGGTAGGGACATTTTGCCCCCCACCCATTAAATTTACACCAATATGACTTCTCGCCTCTTTTATTTATTTTTTTCTCTCTTTTTTTTTCTCTTCCTATTTTGTTTGCTTTACGGGGGGTGGGAATGTTGCAACCTGACGCCACTTTTTTCTGCATATATCATCTCAATGAAGGTCATTCATTGCAAAAATGATGATGAGACATGAATCTGGCACTGAGAAATATTTCCAATTTGTTGGGAAAATATTTTCTTGACTGTCCACAGACTTTGTACACAATTGCGGAAGTGGCGTCAGGTTGCAATATTTTTCCCAGGCCGGCTGCATCCGACTCAATAATTTAGAGAACGTCCGGTCCACGCCCAGTGAAAATACGCGGGGACGAGCTGACAGTAATTCGTAGCCGTAGCTCCGTGCATAGAGCTACATTAGGTTTGTAGCTTTATGCTCCGTGGAAACCCGTTTCAGACACGGCCCGAGGTGCCCGCCGGACGTTGCATGGCCTTATGGGATACTTACCCAAGTAACCTGCTCGGCGAGTTGGTCACTTGGGCCAGGCTCAAGTAAGCGCGAGAAGTCACGTGAAAGGTAAATCGAACGCTGTCCCCTGACCGACTCGCCCCCTGACCGACTCGCCCCCTGGCCGACTCGCCCCTTACAAGCTCGCCCCTGACCGACTCGCCCCCTTGAAAATTATGCACCGTACGGGGACATCGAGAAATAAAAATAAAGACAGTGGACCACATTGCCCAGTCGCAACGTGAAACTTAAAGGAGCCAAATTATTCAAACGCCAGTCGTTTGAAGCATTTCCATATACAAATTTATAGCGCAGCGTGATTTTTCGCGGAGTGCCCATGGCGCAGCCCATAGGGCCCGCGTTGAGCCCGTGCGCGTAGCGTTCACGGTGACTGCCAGCGCGCGGCAGGTACCGGTGGGTGCCGACGCGCGGTATACCCGCGTTCACCGTTTGTCATTGACATAACTTGTGAATCTCGACTCTGTGTCCTCAGTTTCATTAAAAATATTTTTAGAATATATGATGTACATGTATATTTGAAAAATTAAAAAAAAGGTTTTTTATTTTTTGGTTTGGTGGTGTTCTAATCAAACATACCGAACAGTTTTGAAAAAGTAATAAAAGAGGCTCAGTAATGGAACTTTCAGAACCAAATATTGAATTTGGCATCCCGGCAATCGTAAAAGTTCACTCCCAAAACTCATATCGAGGGGGCGAGTCGGCTAGGAGGCGAGTCGGCCAGGGGGGGGGGGGGGGGGGAGCTTGTAAGGGGCGAGTCGGACAGGGGGCGAGTCGGTAAGGGGCGAGTTGGTAAGTCGCGAGTCGGCCAGGGGGCGAGTTGACATTACACCGCGCAGGGAAGTAATTGAATGCACTGAGCACATACACATCAAGCTGCCAGTACGCCATATTTGCATCCTGTGTAGTTTTTGAAGACGTGAGGCAGTTTTCACAGCCCTGCGATAACCGTATGTACTGTCACTTAATAGACCTAAGACATAATGACGTCATGCTTTGTTACATGCGCAATTTCCTATGTGTGGGAGCCAGGTGGGTGCATGGGGATGAGCGCCACTCGTCCCTACCAAGAAGGCTTCCATAGGTAAACGCAAATGTAGACAAAGAATGGCGTTATTATCTGTTATCTTATCTATAGACCTTTATCATGCTGCCACCATTTCAGTCATGTTCCCTGTATCCAATAACAGTACTGAATGTTAATGTTTTTGTGCAAAAAGGAACCAGATTAGTTTCCTTTCCAGCCTCGCTTTGGTTACGTTGCTTTGAATTGGACAAAACAAGATGGCTGCAACACGATAATAGTCTAATAAATATATTCACAATGTGAAAAATAAAACAGTTTAATAGATTTATCTGGCATTTGCTGGGATTTTCTGGATTTTTTTATTTTTTTTTGCATATGCAGAAGTAGGTATTTGTGATTCCTGCCCCCCAAAAATGTATTGGTATATCCCCAGCCCCCGCATGTTCTACGACCGGTGTGGCAGGTAATTCTGTCCCCCCTGGTAAATGTGTCCCCCCGGACAGATTTACCGGGTTGTGACCCGGTAAATCTGTCCGGGGGGACACTTTTACCTAGGTAAACCTGTCCCCCTCTAGGTAAATATGTCCCCCTGCACGACGTTAAATGTGTCCCCCTTGGTAAATGTGTCCCCGTGTAACGTCACAAGTCTAGCACCCAGACTGTTTATTAGTAAAGTTATTAACTGTTTTTGCGCGGCGCCTTGCTAAATTCGGGAATGGTGCTTACGTCAAAGCACAACTCCCGTTTTGATGACGACTTCGGGAGCGAGCGATTTGTATGGTGGGCAAAAAAGACTTGAAATGCACATTTATTTTAAGCCGCATGGTTGCAAAAATAAAGACAAAATGGAACTCGAACGAGCAAGGAACACGGACCAAGGAGTTCGTTCTTAATTATTCCTCCATGAACACACACACACACACATGCATGACGCTGGGAACACAAATCAGAATGCTTGCAAGACCATGCGGGAAGTGTTACATAACACATTCTTGGATGTCCCTCACTGCGTTATTAATAGGCTTGGTAATACAGCCCGAGGAAAAGTAAGCTCAGCGGACACATCACATCAGCATGTATCGTGCTCATGTAACGTGCACTGTAACGTGCTCAACTGTCCGCCGAATCCTACGGAGGGCGTGCGCGCAAGCCGTACAGGTTGAGTATTACTACGCGTGCCTTTTTCTGCTTTCTTGCAGAAACATAGATCGGTTGATTAACATCTAAACGTTAATTTCATTTTGATAATCATTGATGAAGGGTGGAAAAATCTAAAAATGTATACCCTGTGCGCTGAATTCATTTTAATAACATCAATATAACAACTTATGCGTGCAAAACCAGGGGGGACAGAATTAACTGGAGGGGACAGAATTACATGGAGGGGGACATAATTAACGGGACAGGGGGGACACTTTTACCTAGGTAATTCTGTCCCCCCGGACACTTTTACCGGGGGACAGAATTACCGTCCACACCGGCGTTCACCCCTAAAGCCGAAATCAGGTGCTGCGCGGCCTAACACGTTCAGCGGCTTGCGCACCCCATGTGCAACATGACATGCCAGATAATGATGTGCAAACCCGACCCAAAACCGCAACCGACCCGACTCGAAACGGACTTTGGGGTCGGGTCGGGTCGGTTTTGGTTTTGCATTTACATTTTCGGGTCGGGTCGGGTCGGTTTAGCTTTTGAAAAAAAGTAAATAAACAGAAACAGTTGAGAAATTCAGGTGATGCAATATTATTGACAGTCACTGTGACCGCAGCCCATTGTGTGGTGTGGCCATCGAGCGCACTATCAAGTTCTTACGTTATTAATTTTTCCGGTCAGATCGGGACCGACAGTGAAATAGATAGATTGTAACAGTTTTCATGATACCGCGTGGTGACCATGCGTTTGTTCAATGAGCGGAGTTACTCTCTATCAACCCACTGAGTATGACAGAGAGAGAGAAACGATGGTTTTGCAAAATAATTCATGCCACGTGGGTATTGGGCAGGCACAAAAAAATGTGATCACTTTGTCCAAGCCAGGTAATCGGTTTTTTTTTCGGTTGTATTTCGGGTCGGGTCGGGTCGGGTCGGTTTTACCATATTTTTTGTCGGGTCAGGTCGGGTCGGTTTGAGGGAGTTAAGATCGGTTTCGGTTCGGATTCGGTTTTATTTCTGTAATGTTTCGGATCGGTTTGGCCTGGTCGACCCGACCCGATGCACATCATTTAGTGCCAGACAAGCGCATTGGTTGTGGGGTATTAATTAGCCGCCGCAGATGATGGAAATCGAGACCGTTGGTCATTGAAACCGCCTTTAGAATAAAAAAGCAAAAAATCCCCAAAATTCCATTTTTGAGAATTCGAAGATACCATGTTGATATAACTTTATTCGGAGACTGGGATGCACTCCTTTAGAGAACCATTGAGCTTGCCCCCCACTTTGGAGCAGTTCAAGGGGGCCCTCTTTTTTACTAGCTGCAATCAAAATTCCACCTGTATAAAGAAAGCACAACCACAGCACATTTTATTCCGCTGTTGGAAGCACCATACACCAGTGCAGTCCTTCATCTGGATGGGTGCACCTGAACATGCAGGCTTTGATGAGAACCGTCGTAGCTGTAAATGTATAGATGTACATGTTCAAGTGGGTTAATATTATGCAAATATATCAGGGTTTTTATACAATGTACCTGGGGTAAACAACGGCAAATAGACGAGCTTGCGCGGCACGCATATTAAACACACACTCCGTCAATATGGGCTGATGAACATACTCGAAAATCTGAATATATATACTATGTGAATATTAGTTTAGAAAATCAGTATGTGTCCTTAGACGTCATGCTGACAGCTACAGCTAGGCAACCCAAGCATTTAAACACTTTTGAAAGTGCTTTGTCAACATTAAACATTAAAATATCAACGCTTTTAAACCATTCTACAGTGCCGAGAAGAGAACCGTTTGCTGACGTTGGCATTATAAAAACGCATCCTTGGGTTCTTGCCAATTTTTACACGCATGTTGAATAGAAAAGCCACGAACCGTGGGTACAAAGGTCCATGCGTAGGGCCTTTAGTTGTTTACTATTTAAAGGTGTACTACATAAAATACACTCGCAAAATAAAAACAACAGAGACGAAAGTTAATATGCATTCAACTTAATATACGGAAATATAATTATGTGTACAGAAGATATTAGGTTAGTGTCAATCATTAAATCAATCAAGCAATCCTACTTTATTTTCCATATCATGAAAAACATATACAAAAAAAATCGTCAATTTGTGTCGGCAACTGTAGGAGGTTCATGACATTTTCAGACGTTATGATGAAAAGCGGGACCGGGTGGGGGACATTTTCATATTTTATATTTTTCTTTTCCCTTTATTTGAAAATCACGTTGACTTTACTTCTTTTGGGGTTAATGGCGAGATAAAGACGTCATAATCGAGGCTATACTTTTTATGGCAGAGGAGTTACTACAAAATATTTGAAGGGAATTCTAGTCTCTCATATGGAAATATTCGCATTTTGTATTAAAGGATAATGTACATAAAAATATATTAAGAAATAATATATATAGTTATATCGCGTTAATTTATGAAGCAATTCTCAATATATTGATAACATAATTCGTTGCATAACAGCGTGTGCTAATCACCTCCCTCCATCATGGGTGTCGCCAGGACTTTTTGTTAGAGGGGAGCAAAGCACATTTTCCCCCTAAAATCCCTATAAATTTCCAAAACTGTCTTGATTGTTAATTTTTTTCGAGGGTGAGCAGGGACATTTGCCCCCACCCGTTAAATTAACAACATGATTTCGCGCCTCCTTTTCTTTTTTGTTCCTTCTTTGTTCTCATTTTTGTTGTGTTGTTGTTCTTGCTTGTCGGGGGGGGGGGGAAGCACTCCCTTTGCCCCCCCCCCCCTTCGCGATGCCCATGCCATTATAATGTCTTACTGACTCAGAAATCTGAAGATGCCGCTGAATGCAACACTAAAGTATACTTCCTTTCAAATGCGTGCATGACTGAATCTAACGATTGTTTTGCCCGACTTCTACATTTCTGATCAAGACAGTGTAACACCAAGATGAAACCAGAGAACATTTCTTTGAGAATCGCTCGTATTAATTGAATAAAATACTAACCCCTAAGTCCATCTTTTTATAAAAAATTACAGCAAAAGCAAATGTTGTATATTTGACTAAGGGACTACATAAGTATGACTTATTCTTTGACACTACAACATTATCTTTTCGCCCATTTAGGATTTCCGGATTCCTACTTGCGAATAAGAAACGGATTTTAGGTTTTAAAGTGCCTTCAGAATGGGTAAGTCAATGATGGATTAGTACATTGTACCGTGTAGCTTGTTCAAAACAGTGGCGTAGCACGGTCATTTTGATTGGGGCGGGGTAACAATTTTTGAAAAGGGCACTTGCACATCCGTGGTATGCAGGTATTTTTTTTCACGGACACTTGGCCTCCGTAAAATCAAAAAGAGTGTGGGGGGGGGGGGGGGGGGGGGGCTAGTACCATCTGTCGGTGGGGGCGCTGTTCAAAACCGACCAGTATTCACACTTACGGACAACATATGGGGCTATTCAGGGCGGTACGTGCGTCAAATTAAAAAAACAAAAAGGCACCCTAACGACCGCTGCCACAAAAAGGGCACCAATTCTTTTTTTTAAAGGGCAATTGTTCGGACAAACAGGGTACTTTTTATATAAAAGGGCACTCCTACAAAAATATGGGGGGAAGCGCCGTGGAAAAAGGGCGTTTCAATGGAAAAGGGAAGTCTTTAAAAAAAAAATGGGGATAAATACCACACCATCGGATGTTTTGTCAATGTCGAATGGCGTACGATGATCGAAGGTCTATAAAAAGAGGTAAAGTAAGACTTTCCTATAAACCGTATAAAAATGGCTTGGACTTTTCATTATGTTAAAGATTTATTTTTGGCGGAGATGTGATGTTTTCTTCCAGACACGAATTGAGACATCTTCATTTTGTCTATATTCTCTTCCAGCTGGATTTCTTTCCTCTGAGGGTCATTCCAACATAACGGCACTGTGGATAATACTCGGTAATGCAAGCTCACAAAAAGAACGAATATGTACATGTGCTGTTTGTGTTCGCATTGCGCTCTGTCTAAAAACCTCGGCGCTGCGGCGTTTGACAGTAAAGGGCTCACGCAATGAAATTTTGTTTACTGCAATCCTTGAAAAAGCACGTTTGTGTCCCATTTAACCTTATTAACAATTTTCGTTTTGCCATTTCCAAGGTTATTTAGGTACCTTTTTTATGATAATACGCGTTTCCATATTCATGAGCAAAACTGTGATGCCATTCCTGGCAGAAACCTAAATGTTACAGCTATTTAAGCACTGAAAGTTGCTAGAATTTTGGATATTGTGCCGTAGCATATATTCTTTGCTTGGTGATTCGTTGTTGTGCCAGTACATTGCAGTAGGCCAATGAGCAACCTTTTCTAACAAATGTCTTCAAAGAGCAAATGTTTGGTTCACAATTTGAACAAAAAAACCCAAAACTGAACAAAGTGTCTTCCTAAAATAACATCACAGCAACAACGTCCTCAGTTGTTCAGAAAAGCATGGAAACTTTTAAAAGTGTTTAAAAAGTCCACTTTTCAACAAAATGGGATGTCACATAGTGCCAAAATTTAGGAGAAGTAAAAAGTTGCACAAAACGTATTCCAAAGAAAAGTTCATCGCATGAACCCTTTCATATGCGCAAAAAGTCACGAACCCTTCAAGTATTTCCCATCAGATTCTCAAACTTTGGTTGCCCCTCATTGACGTCACTTTTTGTTGCAAGGTTATGGGTTGGACTTCAGGTTGGACCGTTTGTTCACCACAATATATTTTGTGGTGTTAACTTAGGCCCAAAAAACCCAAATACTCTGTCTCTCGTCAGCGCGCGCGTCGATTTTAATCATGCGCGTCAACCTTTTTTTTCTTCAAATTAACACAAAAGCTACAACTGCGCCCTCTATTGCCGCACCTCCTCAAATATTTGTACCAAGGAGCACCAAGGAATGGGGAAATTGCACCAAGGCAAATAATAAAGGGCACCAAGGCAAATTATGGAGGACACCAATGTATAATGAGGACACAAAAAAGCAAAATAGTACCCACCTTGTCTGTACAATTCAAGCTTGAAAAAAAAAAAAAAAAAAAACCGCGTCGCCGCATCAATTCCGGAACTTCGGTCTGACCAGAGACCGAATTTTTTTTTTGGGCCTTACACACAAGACCAAATTCAACACCGGAGGTACAGGCCTACCGAAGGACCCATAAGAGGACAATACTTAAAGGCACACCTAATCATTTGTTTTTCATGCATTGTGCTAGCTTCAAATAATAACCCCTCACAATCCAAGGAGGAGTATTCAAAGCATAACCTGTTTGCAGTAGTTTTAGCTCTGCGGATAATACACTTTTCGATAAACAGTGGAAAAAAAACATGCACGACCTTTTGATTACGAAACACGATCTCGTCCATAACTCTTTTTTTTCCCCCAAAATTGACTGAATGTTGGAAATCACCTACATTTCTTGATTTCTTCTGAATGACAGCAAACCAGACGGAATAATTTCACGGGGTGTTAAGAACCAGTACAATCTTTAATCTGAGTAAGCTTTAATGGTTATAATTTGGTAGGTAACTTTGGGACAAATGCAAATGATTCTACGTGACTTAAAAGATAATACAACCACTAGTCCTATATTGGTGTATTCGCTTGCTGAACAGTACTCGTGAGATCTTTGCCGAGAATCCCTCAAAAGGTCTTTGTCCCCCGGTATTTTAGTGCAGAAAAAAAGAAGCAGCATGGGGTACTGGGTTGTCCATGGGTTGCCAACCGAGTTAAGACAAAATCGCTTACTTGAAAGGTTACCTCATCAATTGTGACTTTTCCAAATGGCACCAAAAGTGAAGAAGAAATGAAGTTCTTTTCAAAGCGCATGCACACAATCGTGTATGTAGACCTACAACCATAAATGACATTGAAAATCCGATAAATTTCTGTTTTTCAAACCGATTTCTAATTATAACCTAGTCTTGGCCCAAGGCATCTTTACCGCTGCAGGACAGACCTTAATAATGAACGAAATGGCCAAGATGTTAGTGCGAGTAGGCCCGCTGGTCTAATTCTTGTGCCATTAGAGGACGCACTATGTACCGTCCATTATCGATCACCACCAACGTGGGCCAAGACTAATTATCAGCCTGGTTCATTGTATAAACACACGCTTAATTCGATTATAGATTCAACTTTGCTACAACCAAAATAATACGTCTCTTTGGTAAGGTACTGTTATATGTTTAAAACCTTTACCAACTGTATATGCGGACTGGCAAAGCCGTAAACTAACTTAGTTCAGAGAACAGAGAAGATTTACATAATAGTTGTGCAATTGTAAAGATTGACATTCTCCTTTGCACTTTTAATAGAAAATGTTTCCCATGTAATGGTCGATGATTGGTTACTTACTCTGTTATCTCTTTTCTTTTTCTTAAAGTGTTTGTTGGTTTTATTCAAGCTCGTAATATCGAAGATGGAGCCATCTTTCTGGAGCGAGGCAACCCTGGCATCCTGTCCTGCCCTCCCGTCGCATCCGGACGAATCCCGCTGGATCAGATCGAAGTCATGTACTGGTACTTCCCCCGAGTACGAGATGAAAACATCTTGATCTCCTACTTCCTAGGGAATGTCGCTCCACAAAACGGCATCCAGCATGGCGTGTATGACATCAACAGAAATTTCTCTCTGGTTATTGAGAACGTCACCGATTTAGATGAAGGGACTTACTACTGTAGGGTCAAACCGAGATTAAGAATGCTAGTTGATGGGCACGTGGCTATGCGTGTCAAAGGTGAGTGGGTTGGTGATTAGTATGATATTTTTTTCCTCTCAAGTCCTGCATCTCTTTTTAATTCCTTACCTGGTTCTGGTTTCTCTTCAACCTATGGTCTGGCCTGTTTAAAGAGGAATGTTAATTCCTTCCTTCAGTTATCCTGAGTATTTACCCTTCCTTGTTTCGTTTGTAGCCCTGTACCTTTATGAGTGGCCTTTAGCCATGTTCTGGGTGAATATGCATAAAAAACATTACTGTATTAATGAGCCGGAGGAACCAATGTTGCAGTTCGTTTGAATGGGTAATTTTAGGGAAATGATCCATTTTAGCCTATAGCGCAGCTGGGTTCAAATATCAAAATTTGAAAAATTCTCTGAAATTTTTTTGATAACGCAAAAGTTGTGGCTGTGGTTGGCTCGGGATTTTCTTTTTAATTTATTTAAATTCAGTTTATGATAAGTTATTTTCATTTAGATTGGACGGCGTTCATAAACCTTTCTTAAATATTGCCCCCGTTTTTGAATTTTAACTAGTGCATAATCTCTCAAAAAGAAGCACATATTGGTAAAAAGTTCAGCCTAAGTCTGAAAGCTGTGTTCTTATTTACCAATGGATGTTTTCCGAGGACTTAGCAACGTTTTCCATGTTACTGTAGGCTCATCTCAAGACATGTAAAATATCCCACATATGGTTTATGAAAGCCGTCCAAAAAGTTGGTGTGATATTATTGAGTGAATTTTACCGACTCAATATGAACCAGAACCAGATATAGTTGTTGCTTAAAGCCCGAGTCCATCATTTGCAGCCATCCGAAAAGTAACTGGCGTAATTATTGTTGAAAAACTAACTTGATTGAAAGATAGTAAGGGAACTAAACTCCCTGTGAAATTATTCTTTCTGAGAAGCTGTCATTTTGAAGAAATCAACGACAGAAGGCCTTTCCAACGGTGCGTCTTAAGACGCACCGTAGAAAAATTTAAATTAGTAGTTCTTTTGTTATTCGGCGCAGCGCGCACAAGCATTGCAACGACGCACAGGCGCGCGCAGTTGCTATAATTCGTCGGATCAATGCGCGACATCGCGTATAGCTGCAATTCGAAACAATTCAAAGCATGATTCAGCAACTTTTGATTTGAAATTTAGATCCTAGAATGCCGTTTTTCTCGGAATATACAGCTGAAGCTTAGCTGATAATTCATCAGGTTAGTTGAACACTTTTGTTGCTTCAAATGAACAACATGCACAAATTACAAATGATGGACTATAGCTTTAATAACCGTTTCACCTGTTACTGCTGATGGTATGCATCTAGGCCTCTGTTAGAATCTGAAGTAAGAAACTAAAAGGTGACCAGTCGTCAGCTTGTGCATGTGAAAGATCGTGGAGATACGTACGTGCGTTGAAGGCTCGTATCCTAATTTTGCCAACATTGAAATGTTTTCACTATTTGCCATATAGTGAAAAAAAAAACACTCTGAAAGATCGAAAAAAAAAACACTTAAAAGAGTTGTCCTCCATGTGGCTCTAAACGAGTGGTTTTCGCTCTTTTACATTTATGTTGATATATTGTGTAGTATCTCCCAAAGAGCCATTTCCCGACGTAACCCAATGCACTGAACGTATCTCTGAGACTGCGTGCGAGGCAGAGTTGCCGAAGGACATCAAAAAACCAAAATACTTACCTGCATCGTACGGGATGCCAAGCCTGCCGTGGCTCTCCGGTGGCTGCTTGAGCATAGTGACGGTGACACACGACTCATCAGCGACAGGTTCACCGTGCAACCGAGTTAGTATAGGGTTACTGAATGAGAGGGTGCCTCACTCCCCCATAACATGCATGGGAATGTCCGAATGTAGTACCATTAAGTGGACAGATGTTTGCAGCATGTCTTTTAATTGAAACATCTTTGCAGGAAGTAATTATTTTTTTAATGTCACAGGGTGAAAGATATCTTTATATTTGCTACATATGACAGTATGATTAAGGGACTTTTTTAAGTTAAGGGACAGGTTTTTACAATATTGTATGGGCATGCGCTAATAGCAATAGGTAAAATATTTAGTGCTCAGCAAGTCCATGCAGTTGCAACCTCGTATCCAGTGTTTACTTTATTTTCAACCTCGTAGGTCCTGGGTTTGAAACTTGCTTCCCTGCATGATTCGAAAGCGCAATTATATCGTATACTTGCTGTTATTTCCATTGTGTATTGTGATCTTTAGCGTTCATTGTAATCATAATGTCCAAATATTTAAAACAAATAATCATTCCCATTTTATAGTCTAAGTATATTACCCATTATTCACAGAGCCCAGTATCAGACGTAACGTTTGATATATCAAAGCATGCGTGACGTCATTTCATTTCGAAATCAGGACTAAGATTGTGATTGGTCAATTCGGTGCCACGTATTTGTAATACAACAACCTGTACAAAAATGCTACTCATCGTGGGCGCGATGTTTACGCACGCGGGTAGCTCGAATTACGTGCAAATATGTAGAGGGCGCCCGCTAATTGGTCTGTTTCTCGAGGTCATTCGCAGTGTAGTTGCATAATTAATCACCAAATCTGTTTACGTATCAAAGACCATGGTCAGCTTAGCCAGGGCCAGGGTATATTACACAGACTATCCGTTTTGCTAATACTAATATGAAACGTTCATAAGATGGAATTTTGCTTCGGGTGATGTAAATCAGGACTAAGGTTTTGCCCTTCAAGACGTATAAACACTGTATACTCAGTATGTTACCTCCCGAGAGAAAGTTGGAAAAAAATCACTCGGCTGGGACTCGAACCCACGACCTCCTGCTTTCTAGTGCAGACGTCTTTACCACTCAACCACCGAGCTAACGGGATCGGTTGGCTGGTTCGAATCTGATGTAGATAGCAGCGGGTACCGCATTAACTATTCATTAGATGGAATTTAGCGCCGGGGTGTTGTAAATCAAACGTGATACTGTTTATATTATGGGCTGGAGAAGATTGTAAAGCCCGGTTCATACTTCATGCGAATGCGAATGCAAAGCGAATTTGACGTCATGAAACGTTCGCTGCGAAATTCGCAGCGCCAATACTTGTGAGCGTGCTGCTTTTGATGCGGTAGGCTTTAATTATCTCAGCTATATACACCCAAAAAAATGCAACCCTAATCTGTTTGCCTGAGAAAAAGGGATCGGTGGATTTGTTTATGTGTTTAGTATCAGAGTAAAGCTGAGAACTTTGTCTTTTAAATACTGGGAAAAAAATCATGAAATAGCACTTTGGGTTGCTGAGAAAATGCTTATTAAGATAAAGTAGTCATTTTCATTCTGTACAAAAACCATTACCACAGTAGGGGATTTTCACTGTATGACTGTACATATTTGTGCATGTTCCCCCTACAAACAACATGGCCATAATATGACAATAGTACAAATGATGTCATGGAAATATCTTTAATTTTCATCCTTTATAGTCCTGTTTTAAACCTTTTCAGCATCATAAAGAAATAGTACAAATGAAGGATAAATTGCGCAGTAGGCTTACAGTAAAATGATTCACTGTTTAAATTACTTGTGAATTGGGAATTGAAATGACCACTTTCACATAATTGGCATATTTTAAGCAACCCAAAGTACTATTTTCATCTTTAATCTGATGACCACAACGTTAAAATCTACCGATCCTTTTTCTAAAGGTAAATGTTTTAGGGTACCATTTTGTTGAGTGTGTATAGTGAATATTAACAGCTCTGCTTTTTGTGATGTACGTGTGTATTAGGTGAGTATTCGGTGAACACCTTCACCACTTCAGCATCGATCCCAGTTGTTACGAGTGATGTGGACACGATGTACAGATGTCAAGCATACGGGGAGGCTCTGGGCGCCAGGAATGGTAGCAACGTGACAGTGACTGTCACCTCAGTTCCATATACCCCGCAAAAACCACGTGAGCATGGATTGTATTGCTCTCGACTTTTACTATACATGGTGTCTCAAAACAATTCAATTCAATTCAATATAATATTTATATCCAACCATGAACAAAATAAAATTCATATAGCTTGCACATTAAAGGAAAATAAATACAATTTTGCATTAGAAAAGCAAGTAAGTAAATTGTAAATGACAGAGCAAATAATTAAAGCCATAATAAGCCTAAGCTTGTCAATGGTAGGTGCTAAAAGCATACTGTGACCACTATAAAGCAATAAATGAAACAAAAAAACAGTAATTAGTGAAACAATTGAAAACACAAATACCCAGTCAATTACAATGCAGTTATACAGGTAATTAATTATCAAGAGTTAAATATCAAGCTTAGAACGCAAATAGACAAAGAGCACACTGTTAAATGTTAATTATCAGAAAACTTGTTCAGAAAAAGGCAACTCCAAGGAAATAGGTCAGGGTGTCCTAAATCCAGTATAGATGTCCTCAATCCAGTGATATTAAATTCATTGCGTCATTGTCATGGATGAATAGGAAAACAATGCTTTTATGTAAGGGCACCACCGATGAAGCTTATCTTCGTAAGACGTACAGCGACGATGAGCAGCTTTCAGACGAGGTTGGTGGGCTGAGGACGGAACGTCGCCACACAGACTTGAAGCTCCGGGGCATCATTTGGAAGCGCTTTTGGTGTTAAGGTGATTATTATTTTTGTTATGAGTATTATAAATATTTAGCATTACAACCTACACAAAATACAGCATGGTATAATACAATAACAGACAACAGCAAGCAGCAAATGCATGCCAGGAATGAAAAAGGCGTGGAGTCACTTTGAAAGACAAGGTTTTCACCACACCTCCAGCGAACATTCAGGAGTTAAGAACCGGGATAGTTGATGAGGTGAATCAGTGTCAAGACCAAGGAATAGTACTCACGCCTTGTCAGAGACGAGGTGATGATGTCAGCTGGGTTACTGGGTGTTACCAGAAATGGCGTTCTTGTTGACTGGCCAGTTTTGATCAGTCATCCATGACAATGACGTGCGGTAACGAATTTAATATCATTTGGATGGAAGACACCATGGCCTTATTTCTTTACAGTTGCCCCATGTTGAAATACTCATTATTTATCTGAAAATAAACGGGGGGGGGGGTGAACCCCCAGCTCTGTACATTTGTGTTTCATAGTAATTCGATTAAAAATAATGCGGATTCCCCCGTGCTTTGACATCCCAAAAAAGTGTACTGGTAATAATGTCCGCCTTTGCACAAAATACCGACAGAGCCAGCTTGGTTAGGGGGTATTTTGTACAATGGTAATATGGTATTAAAAATCGTCGGTTTTAAACAGCGCCCCCATTGAAAGTATGGTAGGAGGCATACTTCACGTTTTGTATTCCTCGGACATCTTCTATAATTATCTGCTCAAAAGATCCTTGCTACAAATAACTGTTATTTTTCCTCAAACAGATAAATACATTTTCCCAATATTTTCCCACGTGAATCCTTTTTCTCCCACAAGCAAACAATCTATACATGTACTATTCTGATTTTGAATCCATTTTTTTGGAATTTATTTATTACGAAAAAAGTCGTGTCGGCTACAAAGTGCTTACATTGACTATGCACTTTGAAATAGTATTCAACGAAATGGCTGTCATGGTACACAGCCTTTGTGTGAGAATTTGATTGTTATATTTATTATATATTTTTGGTTTATTTATATTTGTGAGATCTTTCTAAGCCACATTTATTTTTAAACGAACAGTGCCGCTAAGAATACTTTGCACGTTTGTAAAAGTATTTTTTTACCCTGGCCTGAGCTGCATAAATAGTATTCATGCGATTAATAATTTTTTGGTAGTTTAACATCTTTGCTTAATAACTTCATGAGCAAATTTATGATCTAGCAAGTATCGCTTTTGCCCGTTGATCGAAGAGTGTCTCGATATAAGAACTTCTAAAGTCCCCTATAATACATAGCAAGTTAACAACAGTTGTTGGACAAGTCAACTGAATATCAAACACAAAGCGGTTGTCAATATTAAATAATATTATAGTCAGTTTTTAGCGAATTTACTCTAATCAGTTATTAGGTATCGTATGACCTACATGTCATGTGCTTTGTTCAAAGTGTGTCTTGGCTTGAACTATTAAAAGAGTCGCCTTTATTAAAGAGCAATTAGAAAAGCAAAATTTTTGACGACTGAATATCAAACTCAAAGGCAGCCATCAAAAGTAATGAATTCATTCGCTAAAGACAGTTACTAACTAATTTAAAAAACATAATTGCAGATGTGGCATCACTTAGATTTATCCCAACTGTCACGGTGCATTCGTTTGGCGAGGATTCTACCGTTTAAGGGGATATACAACATTTGCTTTTGCTGTAATTTTCAGAAATAAATGGATTTGGAGGAATATGTTATAGAAAATATTGTTTAACTGACTTGTTTCACGTTTCGGGCTTGTAGACGCTGGAAAAACCAAGAAAAACCTATCATGTTCTTGTAGTCTGGTTCCCTGACCCCACTTAAAATGAAACAGAGCAATTAATACACTTAAGGAATTGTAGGCTCAGAGAATCAGTCTAGCAGGCTTGTACCCCTTCACAGGTGTGTAATCAATTGCAAAGAAAAGTCAGAATAACTAAATATGAAAACTTTGGGACAGTTTTTGAATAAAAAAAACAGTTTTCTCCAACGCTTGGAAAAATACAGTTTTTCTTGAAAATGTCAGCACACTAGGAGCCACGATTTTAAAGGATGATTTGGACTGTCAGTCCCTAACAATTAAGTAAGGTATTTCGTGATAATTTGATCATTTCGTTTTTTGATGTTTGCAAATGTTGTATCTTCCCTTTAAAGACACTCCAGATGACTGTCAGAATGCCCCGATTTGGCTTATCGTCCTTGTTTGCCCGTCGCTCATTACCAACGTTGGTTTGGCTATTACTGTGTGCAAGGTAAATTAGGGCACACGCCCGGTCACACACAATCTTGTTCTTTGAAACTCGAAAACACTCTCAATTAATCAATTATATAGTAAATGTTTTGTAACCAATACCCATATCCCTGCATAGATGTTGTCTTAATATGCACTGAGGCAGGACATACTAAACCGTTGTTCTGAGGTGTTTTAAGTACAGTTTGGGTTTCAAACGTGAATACCAACAGTATATAATGACCCCCTATAGATATGCTTTAAAAGGTGTCTAGACATAATACAGAAATGACGCACCGGATTTTCTGTCTTTGTCCTGTTAATGATGGCCGCTGATTACGCATAGTTAAAAAAAACAAAAACAAGATAGGCCTACTATAAAAATGGCAGAAAAAGGAACTATATTGTTTACGCACTCATATTACATTCTGTCGTATCATTGTCTTTCAGATATCGAAGAAAAAGAAGCCTGGACAAAAGTATGACATCGAGGTACGTAAACACTTTCTAGTATTCTAGTATCTCTAGACTGTCTAATATTCAAGCAGGATAATATACATTTTATGTACCACGGTGCTCGTTGTAAAGTCCGAGATGGTTCCAAACACATCAGAAAATCTTCCTGCATGATGCATTTGCGGTTTAGTTTAAAACAATGGACAACGAATAATTTAATCAACACCCGTTATTCAGAAACGACGATTCTGTAAGTGGTTTTGTGGGAACTCACATGATACAAAAAGGTCCATATACCAAAACGAGACCTGTAAACACGTGTGCTGTGGTGCAGGCCTGCGTTAGCAGTTTGAGATATACTTAACATATTTTTCTACTTTCAACTTCAGCATTTTAACCTTGAACTGACCAGGATGAATGAACGCATTAAATGACTTTTGCAATTTTCTTTTTATCTACATAACAATTGTAGAAGAACAATAACTATAGACGAGGTTCAAAGGAAATAAAGGTATGCTTTGAGTTGACAACAGGCCAAAAGCTTTAAAGTGTCACTTTCGTATTAACTTGGAAAGAATGGTTCCAGTTAATCACAATGCTCGATGGTAAGGGGAGGCATAGATCCCGAGAGTCTATCCAAGCCTCTCCGAAATAAAGAGTTAATGTAAACTAAAATGTTCACTGATGGGAATCGACACATTTCAAATTTCCAAACCTCGGAATATTCCAGAACTTTCCATCATGAGGTAAATGATGCGTTAATTCGAACAAATTACAAAGACGCTTAAAAAGTAATCACGAACCTTTATATTTTGCAGGATCTAAGGGCGAGCCCAAGAAGACGTGTTTGGACTCCTTAGTCACTACCCCGGAGGAGTAAACGGACATGTGTGTGTAACTTTAAGAAACAAGCTAATTGTACGTAAGTCCTATGGAAATGGCGATATAAAATTGACGGAATTTGGGAAATCCCTCTTTGTGAGATACTGATTTTCCTCACAGATTCTAAATTGTTCTAAAAACATGTGTGATATTAGTTTTGATTCTTAGTAATTCGTTCGTACCACGAAATGTGTTTAAAATGTTTTCCCGGTCACGTGATGCCAACTTTCAGTACTAACGGTTTTCTTATGAACTGCATGTGTTTCTATTGCTATATATATGAATGGTTTAAATACTGTTTAAGCTTGGCAAAATTGACAGACGGTTGCTTGTGGGCATGATGTGATATGGCACGTTATATCCGCAAAATTTGTATTACATGTATATTGTGTTTGTTGTTCATTCCTTGTCGCTTTATTGGTTTTAATAATGTCTTAAAGACATGTATTTATATTTCAGTTTTTATGTGCAGTAGAAAGTGTATATTTATGTCGGTGGGCTACAGGGTGAGTCAAAAAAAGCGGAACCCTATAGGGTGAGTCAAAAAAGCGGAACCCTAACCCTTAAATTTTTTTTCCTATTTAAAAAAATGTTTAGCACTAAACATAATAATAATTGGAAAGCCAATTTCATAAGCTACTGTTAGATTACTGAAATTGCTCAATACGTTCAGAGAATATCACCATTTAAACACAATGACCCTGAAACCTCTTTCGTCCAAAAATGCAATTTCAAAAATCGTCGTCACAAATGCTTTTCTTCAAACATCACCAGTAATAAAATCTCAGTTTGAAAGTTAAAAATATTCAACAAAGTCCTTTTGAAGGCCCGTCTTTAAAAAAAAGTGGATTTTATAAATCATATTGTTTGCCTAACCAGGGTTGCTAATAAAGATATTGTGTTCCACAGTTGTTGACAGTTGTTGAAATGAGTATTCTGTGTCATTTTCTTTGTTGTTCCAAACAGCGGCCCGACCACTCTGCGTTTGTATCTCAACAAACGCCTTGACTTCTAGTTTACATCATTTAAAGCGTTAGACAATGCGGGACACATTTGTTCCCGGGAAGGGGAATAGAAGACGTAGAGTTAAAATAACTGTGTGTTCCTTATTTGTGACGCTTGCAATGCGAGGCCCCCTCTTTAGCGCCGGGGCGCCTTCTTTGTTTTTCTGTGAACCAGTAACTAGTAACACACTGTCATCGTTTCTTAACAGGTAAGGCCAAACAAAAAAAACACATGTTTCTCGACCGGGTTTTTGAAAAAAGGAGGAAGAGGGGCTTTTTTATTTTTGTTTTTATTTTTTTCAAGATGGCCGCCATTTTTAAAATGTCCTGCAACCGTCGGTGTTTCCACTGCTCAAAGACACTTTTAAAATGAAAGACAAGTTGGACAAGAGAACTGAACATAATAGTTGTATATTGGTCTACAATAAAAAGTATATATTTTTCGATGAATTTGTGGACTTTTTCGATGTTTTTTTTAAACAAGAAATAATTTAAAAAATCCAGGCGGCCTCCAAAAAGGAAGCGGGCAGGGACGAGAAACTTTTTTTTTTTTACTTCGCCTAATGATCTTTAATACTTTATCTTATTCTTTCCCATATATATCTCCAATAAATTCACAGTTATCATGTATCCTTTGGTTTTATTATATTGCGTTTTAGTAATTATTTTATTGATTTTGAAAACATAATTATAATATAATGGTTGTAATTTTTTTCTCCAAAATCAACAAAATTATGACTACTTTATATCATGTGAAAATATGATACTGATTGACTTGCGATTTGTCATGTATTGAAGTGTGGTGAGGCGTCTTTTAGGAGGCACCATACAATTGGCACACAGAACGCGCGAAAATCATCCCTTTCAGCCTGTACACCGAAGTGTGAGTACGGTGTAGATAGAACTGTGCTTAGAAACCAACATTAAATAAATTCGAATTAGATAACTTTGTGTTTTCTGCTCGTTCTAATATCACAATTCAAATTCTTTGCCACCGCTGGGCTAGGTTTTAGTTTATTTCATGTTGATAAAAGGAGTGATTTTGGCCAGAAAAGCACACGCAAGCAACATGTTACTGTGCACACAACGTGTATGTACACCCTGCCATGTATAAGGGTCAATGGACGCGTCCATTGTACCTCAGAGGGATTACAACAAATTGTGGCGCAAAACAACGCATTTTTATATGACAAATGTTTGAATTTTATGAAGTATTCTGGCACACTGCTTTTCCAATACAATTAATGCATTGGTGAGAGACGTACAGAAACGAAAAACTGTGTTTAATGGGTTTACCCTTGTTAGAAGAGATTTGGCCAGGATTGTCTGATTTTTTTCATTTTTCAAAATATGCACGACATGCCGTTTGGGGAGCTGTTTTCTTGAGTTTTGTTTCCAAAATATTAAATGGCGGCCGAAGGATGAATGAAAGAACACATTGAGGCCAGATAAAAATTTAATACAAAAATGGAAATTAAACATACAAATGTTCGAATTCTTTAAAATCACGACTTTATTGTTGCGTGCATCGTTACGGTTCACCATGACGGTTCACCATGCCATTTTGGCCAATAACTGTACAAAATACAGTTTGTGTTTAACTTGAAAGGCTCATTAGGATACACAAACAACATACAATCCTCGTCAATTTGTTTGTATTCACCTATTCCGTTAATTTGCCGAAAAATCCATCGGTGATCCATCCAAACCAAATTCTCTTCAGCGGATGGAGCACGCACCGCGCAGTGAGAGACACGCACCACGCAATAAGAGACAACATTGACCGGGGGCTGGGGGGGGGGGGGGGTAGTCTGAGTATCACCCGTTATCCACGGAGCCATCTACTGTCTAACGTCTGATATGTTAAAGCATGCAGATTTATGCAAGCTGCACGCCAGCCAATCGGAGTCGACTTAACTAAATCGTGACGTCATTTCATCCCAAAATCAGGACTAACGTTGTGATTGGTCAATTCGAAAGCAGCGTTTTGTAATACAACATCAGCCGGGAGCGCATTCGCGTAACATGATACCGAGCGCTGCGATTGGTCAATTCGAATGAAGCGTTTTGTAATACAACAACAGTCTGGAGCGCATTCGCGAAACATGATACCGAGCGCCGCGCTTATTTTTTTGTTTTAAATCCATGTCTATGACGCACAACGGGTGAATGACCGAAGACCCGCTAGACCTATAGAAAGCGCCTGCTGATTGGTCAACATCTAGGAAGTCAAGAGGTGGGGTCTTGCCTAATTAATCAGCGAATCTGCTCTCATATCATAGACCACGGCTTCGCCGTGGTCTATTACATAGACAAGGGGGTTTGGAGCCCAGCGAGATTTGGCCAGGATTGTAGCTACCATAAAAGAGAGCGATACTCGTTAAGAAAGAGAGGCTATGTAGCTACCATGAAAGAGAAACGCACCACCGTGAAAGAGAAATAGCTGCATACATGTGATTTCGAAAGTTAACAAGTCACATGAAAATAACATTACGTTCTTAACAAGTTGGTCTGGATTCGACTCATTATTGACCGTGTGTATGCAGTAAACTATTTTAGGGAAAACAAGTGCGAGTGCACAATAAGCTCTGGCCGTCTTGCATGAAATTTATCAAGGATCCCTACCGGTGTCACGGTCTCACTTCTCCGGCGTGCTAGCTTCTCCGAAAGGGAAATTTGGCTTCAACACGCATGCACAAAATTGCGCAGTAGTGTACATTTTCGTCAACTGTATAGCGTGCTGAGTACTTCGGGGTTTTACTGGTGCACGTAAGATCTTAGGATATTTGTAGGCATGGTTACAGGGTACAAGTCCAATCCAGAATCCAACAAAATCTTTACACAAGAAAGAAAGATGTTTGGGCTCATCAATTCTATAATTGAATTGGAATTTCTCCCCCCCCCCCATAAATTAGGAGAAATCTGTACACCCTAAAGAGTGACATTTTTGGGGGGGACACCATGTATACACGTAGCAATATATGTATAGGTAAAGCATTCCATGCTTAGCAAGATAATTTATACTATAGAGTACCGAAGAGTGACGTCAGTTAGAACCAGAAAGTGTAGTGCAAACGAATGTTAAATATTAAATAAAAATATTTCGAAAGTTAACAAGTCACATGAAAATAACATTACGTTCTTAACAAGTTGGTCTGGATTCGACTCATTATTGACCGTGTGTATGCAGTAAACTATTTTAGGGAAAACAAGTGCGAGTGCACAATAAGCTCTGGCCGTCTTGCATGAAATTTATCAAGGATCCCTACCGGTGTCACGGTCTCACTTCTCCGGCGTGCTAGCTTCTCCGAAAGGGAAATTTGGCTTCAACACGCATGCACAAAATTGCGCAGTAGTGTACATTTTCGTCAACTGTATAGCGTGCTGAGTACTTCGGGGTTTTACTGGTGCACGTAAGATCTTAGGATATTTGTAGGCATGGTTACAGGGTACAAGTCCAATCCAGAATCCAACAAAATCTTTACACAAGAAAGAAAGATGTTTGGGCTCATCAATTCTATAATTGAATTGGAATTTCTCCCCCCCCCATAAATTAGGAGAAATCTGTACACCCTAAAGAGTGACATTTTTGGGGGGGACACCATGTATACACGTAGCAATATATGTATAGGTAAAGCATTCCATGCTTAGCAAGATAATTTATACTATAGAGTACCGAAGAGTGACGTCAGTTAGAACCAGAAAGTGTAGTGCAAACGAATGGAGTACGCGCGCGTGATGGTTCTCGGTCTGAATCACGCAATAATGCCTTTTACACACATTTTGTGCGCGTGACGTATTCACTTCGGTACTCCATTGTATGGTGGCTTTAAAGGGACATCACACATATATATTGACGCCAACATTGACGCCAATATTCACGACAAGGCCTCCATGTCGCAAATATTTGCGCCAATATTGACGCCAATATTCACGATATGGACCCAAATCGCAAATATTTGCGCCAATATTGACGCCAATATTCACGAAATGGACCCAAGTCGCAAATATTGACCCCAATATTCACGACATGGTCTCCAAGTCGCAAATATTGACGCCAATATTGACGCCAATATTCACGACATGGCCTCTATGTCGCAAATATTGACGTCAATATTCACGACATGGTCTCCATGTCGCAAATATTGACGCCAATATTCACGCCAATATTCACGACATGATCTCCATGTCGCAAATATTTGCGCCAATATTGACGCTAATATTCACGACAGGCCGAAGTTGTAAACCCACTCATGCGTGAATTTTATTCACAGCAACTTGACCAAGCTCAAGGTAGCCGCGGATTCCGCCGGATTTCTATCCGCGTATTCAACTGCGTATTCAGCCGCGCATTCACCAATAGTAAAAAAATATATACTACATGCTGCAAAAGGTGATCTATTTTCCAGATAGATAATTTACTTTATTTACCGAATTTTTCAAAATAAACGACAATTATCAATATTTTTTCACGCTGTATCAAAATTCACAAAATAAGCAACCATTTCAAAACGATTTTTAAAATTTTGATGCAAGAATAACTTATAAATTAGCTACTTAATGGGAATAATCACATTTCATGTAATTTTTCAACGCTTTTAGAGATGTTGAAAATTAAATGCTTCATTTGAAAAAAAAGTGTACCTCACATGTCGCCAAAAACTTGCAGTTTTGTTTCATAATCTACGAGAGCACATTACTGGACACACTTAATTTTGGTGTTGACTTCACGGCTAGAAATCCGGCCGAATCCGCGGCTACCTTGAGCCAGGTCAAGCTGCTGTGAAAAAAATTCACGCATGAGTGGGTTTACAACTTGGGCCTGTCCTGAATATTGGCGTCAATATTGGCATCAATATTTGCGACATGGGAACCATGTCGTGAATATTGGCGTCAATATTGGCGTCAATATTTGCGACATGGAGACCATGTCGTTCATATTGGCGTCAATATTGGCGTCAATATTTGCGACATGGAGACCATGTCGTTCATATTGGCGTCAATATTGGCGTCAATATTTGCGACTTCGAGACCATGTCGTGAATATTGGCGTCAATATTGGTGTCAATATTTGCGACTTGGGTCAATGTCGTGAATATTGGCGTCAATATTGGCGCGAATATTTGCGACTTGGGTCCATGTCGTGAATATTGGCGCAAATATTTGCGACATGGAGGCCATGTCGTGAATATTGGCGTCAATATTGGCGTCAATATATTTGTGCGAGGTCCCTTTAAAGCCACCATAATTTGATGCCATTGGACTTTCATACCAGTGTCAACAACACTTAGCAGACACAGCGAGCTTTGTCAAGCTCATTGACATAATGGAAGGAAGCGATACCCGATCCAAGCCCACTTGTGGTTAATTATTCACAGCTTTTACATGTAAGATAACCTCAGCAGCTATAGCATGCAATGGTAGTCTGTATGGGCGATGAATGTAGGTAGGGAACACGCAGCGGCGGATGTAGCTTTTCAAGTTTTAGGAAACAGTTGTAGATATGACGCGTACAAGGCACGCCCTGCTTGGCGGCATGCCCCAGAAAGGTTTGAAATATTTTATGCTTTCTCCTGCATTCCAAGGCAGTGACAATTATATTTAGGAACTTAAGCATTCAGTTTATTCGTTGTGACCCATTGTACTATTATCATAACATTAGTCAGTGGCTGAGCGGATTGCAACACCCCTCCTCCTTAATACGCCACCGACACGCCTCAATTGACCTGAGACATAATGACGTAATGGCTTTGTTTACGTATGCATTTTCTTATGGGAGCAAAGTCGGGACGCCAGACGAAGTAGGGACCGTCTACTATTTAGGAAAGCGCACATGTAAATAAAGCGTGACATCATTAGGTCTCAGGCCTATTGGTTGGCCGAAGGACTTTTGTTGAACTAGTATTCGTTTCCCAGTTGCTTCAGCATGGTGAAGGGACAGTTTTTGTCATTGATTAATGGTATGAAAAGCAAATGAACGATTTTATTTTTATCAAAATAGCAATATTTTTTTTGGGATTGTTCCGGCTTGTGTGAAGTAAAATGATTATGCCTCTTATTATGTTTTAAAGGGTCAATGAAATGAATTTAACAAACGAGTCATATAATTTGCTAATTCCTATGTCTCTGGAATGTATAAAAAAAACACACCAAACATCCGTATAATGGTAAACGTTTTAGAAAAGTGCCCTTTTTTTAACAATCAAAAGTTTAATGATTAACTCAGAATAGTAATGAAAGGTTTGATATTTTAAGCATCAAAACAGCCGATATCAGTATTCGTAATCTCTATCTCTATCTCTATAGTTGAAGTAACCAACTAAAGAAGACGAAAATTTCATATCTCTGAAGACGCCCTTTATTTGTTACCTGTTAATATTAACTTCATAATGATATGTTATGTAAGCAATACCTACAAGTGCCAATATCAATACTCGTACATGCAATACGCAATAGAATTCGAGAACTATTTTCAATCAGAAAAACAGTCCCGTCGAACGCAAGGTGACGTTTCTGGCATCACACGATCATTTAACGTGACTCAGGCCCTACTAGTAACAGTCACCCAACGACAACGCTAAACCTTATTCTTTGATGAACATCGGTGGATTTGTGTCTTAATTATTTTGTACCCAGAACCCAGTGAACTGACCCGTCCATCGTGGGGATATAGCTGTTTGCAACAAGCTCGTCGGTGATCGGTGCCACAGGTAGGAAACGTTAGTTAAAATGTAAAAGAAACAACTTAGTTATTTGTAACATAATGATTACCATTATACGCACGATGTACTGGAGCATTTGTCATTGTAACAAGAAGAAAAGGTTGTGTAAAATTATCAACCAGACTCCTTTTTTAAAAGTTAATTCAGCAACATGTTATATTCATTCATAAATACCTTAGACATTTTACCCATTCCTAATGGTAATAGCTCGTCACGTCGGTGGTTGCCCTCGGAAACGGGGGTGTTTGGGGTGCTGCAGCACCCCCAACCTGTTTGATGGGGGTGCTGGAAAATGCTAAAGCACAACCACAGCACATTTTGTTCCGCTATTGGAAGCACCATACACCAGTGCATGCAGTCCTTCATCTGGATGGGTGCACCTGAACATGCAGGCTTTGATGAGAACCGTCGTAGCTGTAGATGAATAGATGTATAGATGTAGATGTTCAAGTGGGTTAATATCATGGAAATAAATCAGGGTTCTTACACAAAGTTTCTGGAAATTTCTGGGGTAAACAATGGCAAAAGACGAGCTCGCGCGGCACGTATATTAAACACACACTCCGTCAATATGGGCTGAACGTACTCGAAAATCTGAATATATACTATGAGAATATTAGGTTAGAAAACCGTTGTGTCCTTGGACGTCAAGCTGACAGCTACAGCTAGGCATTAACCCAAGCATTTAAAGACTTTTTGCATGTGCTTTGCCAACATTAAACATTAAAATATCAACGCTTTTGAACCATTCTACAGTGCCTAGAAGAGAACCGTTTGCTGGAAAATGTTGTACATAAAATACCATGAACGTATAGAGATACAGGTCCAGGCCTTATATCTCCAGGGCCCGGATTTACCAAACTAGGGCCTGGGTTTTCCCAACTGGATCAATAAACTTTGTGGCAGTCTGCTGGCAACATTAGGACCTTTCAGGCCTGCAACTTAATAAATTGATGGTCTATTCAACACCGTGGTGCAATGAGGGGAATTCATGATGGAACAATTAGTCTGGAAGATAAAAGTGTTTATCATACGTCAAAAATGACGTACAAGGAGATAAATAAAGTCTACGCATCCGTTGGATTCTTGCCAATAATTACACGCGTGTTGCAAAGCTACGAATCGTGGGTACAAAGGTTCATCCTTAGGGCCTCTAATTGTTTACTATTTAAAGGTGTACTCATTGAAATACACTCGCACAATAGAAAACAACATGGACGAAAGTTAATATGCATTCAACTTAATACACGGAAATATAATTATGTGTACAGAATGTATTAGGTTATTGTCAATCATTAAATCAATCAAGCAATCTTACTTTATTTTCCACTTTGCCCAATGCAAAAACATCAAAAAAAATTCCTCAATTTGAGTGTGCCACCGTTTGAGGTTCATGACATTTCCAGACGTTATGATGCAAAGCGGGACCGGGTGGGGGCATTTTCATATTTTATTTTTTCTTTTTCCCTTTTTTCTGAAAACCACGTTAACTTTACTTCTTTAGGGGTTAATGGCGAGATAAAAACGTCATAATCAAGGCTATACTTTTTATGGCAGAGGAGTTAAATATTTGAATGGAATTCAAGTCTCTCATATGGAAATATTTGCATTTTGTATGAAAGGATAATGTACATAAAATATTATTAACAAATAATAAATATAGTTATATCGTGTTAAATTATGAAGTAATTCTCATTGTAATGATAGCATAATTCGTTGCACAACAGCGTGTACTAATCACCTCCCTCCATCATGGGCGTCGCCAGGACTTTTTTCTAGAGGGGAGCAAACATATTTTCCCCCCAAATCCCCACAATTTCCAGGATTTTCCCGATTGTTAATTTTTTTGAGGCTGAGCAGGGACATTTGCCCCCACCCATTAAATTAACAACATGATTTCGCGCCTCTTTCTCTTTTTGTTTCGTTTTTTGTTTTTGTTTTTTTCTCCTTTTTGTTGTTGTTGTTGCTTGTCGGGGCGGGGGCAAGCGCCCCCCCCTTGCCCCCCCCCCCCCTCGCGACGCCCATGCCCTTACTGACTTACTGGCCAAGAAATCTGAAGATGCCGCTGAATGCAACACCGAAGTTTATTTCCTTTCAAATGCGCGAATGACTGAAACTAACGATTGTGTTGCTAAACTTCTACATTTTTGATCAAGACAGTTTCTGATCAAGACCAAGATGAAACCAGAGAACATTCTTGGAGAATCGCTCGTAATTGAATAAAATTAATTCTTTATGTTTTTTTTTTTAAAGCACTTTTACTTCATTGCGAACGTCCTTTGCCCGAGCTGAGTTGGGTATTAATTGTTGTCCTCTAAATCGGGTAACATTGGGCATTGAAACGTTGGGTAAAGCTAAATTGTCTAGAATTTGGTAATCATAGTGTTACAGTAGAAGTTGGTCATTTTCCATAATATTTACCCAACACCTAATTTTGCGAAAGGCATTACACAAAAATTGTAGAAAATTTGACCAAATCATCGCAACGCGGGCATTGAAGTGTTTGGTAAAGCTATATGTCCTCAAGTTGGTCATTCAGTTTTAGTGTGAGTCGGTTGTCATTTCCTAAACTACTGGTGCTCAATTACTTGTAAAGGCACTAGACAACCCAACCCCCATATTGATTTTCGGAGGCCAAGTGTCTGGAGAAAAAAAACCTGTCTACATTTCAGAAAATTTTTGGCTTATGAAATCCATAGTGCGAAAATTCCTGGATATGCACCTTGTTGGGTATGCTGTCCTCTCAGTTGGACATGTCAAAGGCATATTATCGATGCCACAATATTAGTTTGCAACAACATGACCATCTATAAGTGCAAATTTTGAAGCGGACCAGTTTAATCGTATGACACAAAGCTCATAAACTGGGCGTAATGTGCTGAATAATACTTTGATAAATTTATGATGCTAGCTTTGACATGATGTTATGTAGGATGTGAGCCCAAGTGATAACTGTAAATTTATATCAGTTTCTTGACAACTATATATCTGTAAAAATGTAGGGTAAAACACTGCTGGGCAATGTAATTTTACCCTACATTGGTTTGAAAATACCTCAATGTGGGTTAATTTGGGTAACAATTTTCCAACTATTGAAAAATGCCCAATAGTTTAACTTGTTGATATGTTGACCAACACTGGTCTACATATATATCAACTCATTTTGCCAACGTTTTTACAATGACGTATGAAAAATATGTCTTGATGCACAATGTGAAAAAAAAGCCTGACCAATTTTCTTGAAATCATAGTTGACCGTTAAATGTGATAATTGACTTTATAAACGTTGGTGAAAAACTAGTGACCACTTTATGAGAACATATGCAAGACACAAATGTTGTTGAAGTATAGCTGACCATTAATTGATTGAGTAAATGTTCCATGTGTTGGTAAAATCCAACTTGCAATCTAATTGTGTAAGATAATTTGACCAATAAAATTGGAATTTTTGATTGACCAGTTAATTGGGAGAGGCTGTTTGATCATGAGCTGGTAATTTATATTTAACCCATCTTCTGGTCAAAGTGGCCTGCCAATGACAGTTGGTCATAAAGTGACCAAAAGTTGGGAAGTTGATATTTACACCAATTTAGGGCAAGCAGTTGGTCGAAAAATGCCCAATGTATGTTTACAGTGTAGGTTTTTCCCCAGTATTAAAAAAAACAATAAAAGTACATACATCTCGCAATAATGTGATTAGAAATAAAGTGTATGGTATCATTTGTACTTTACGAACAGATTTTTTGGTTGTAATTTTACAATAATATTTCGTATATGCACCAATAATTGTTTGCGCAGAAGTACTTGCTTAATATTTTTAATGTATCCCCGATCTAAACTAATTGACCAGTAAATCGGCCTACTTCAAATCCGACGCATTCACTCTTTTATTTTCATTTGAAATAAAGCCAACGATTATTGTCTAGAACGTATAGAGATAACATGTCTAGGCCTTATATTTATCTGCAGGGCTTTGATTTGCCAAACTGGATCAAAACAATTTGTGGCAGTCTGCTGGCAACATTAGGACAGTTTCAGGTCTACTGCATTATCAATCAATCGTCAGAAATGGAGATACTTAATAAATTCATGGTCTATTCATCACCGTGGTGCAATTGATGATAGAACAATTAGTCTGGAGGATGAAAGCGTTTACACACGTCATTAAATGACCACAAGTCTACGCATCCGTTGGATTTTTGCCAATATTTACACTCATGCTGAAAAGCAACGAACCGAGGGTACAAAGGTTCATCCTTAGGGCTTCGAGTTGTTTACTATTTAAAGGTGTACTACATAAAATACACTCGCACAAAATAACAGGGACGAAAGTTAATGTGTATGTACAGAATTTATAGGTAAGTGTTAATCATTAAATCAATCAAGCAGTCTATAGTTACTTTATTTTCTGCATAATGCAAAAATATATACGAAGAAAAATTCGTCAATTTGTGTTGCCAACTTGCAAGAAGCCAAGCTTCGGGGTTCAGGAACGAGTCAAGTTGTGGTGCCGTTGCTGGGGTCTTCGTTGCTGTTGCTTACTCCCCGGTCGGGAGTAGGAGCTCATCTCTGACGGTGGACGCTCTGGTGCGGCCGGGCTCGGGAGTTGTAGCTCCGGGTTAGTTAGCATTAAGCTAGCTAACTGTTATCTAATGTATGTCAGTGGAAAAGTGTCGATTATCTAAGATAATTGGGGATAAAGATTCAGATGGAATACTAATAGGGAAATTAAGACTGATTATTGTGTCTTGATTATTGCCAGAACAAAAGGGCTAGGAGTTGTAGAACTTGGTTTGTGAGGCTAGTGAGACTGTGATTCGGTGGTAGATTGCTTGTCGTGGTTTGGACACCATTCGGTGGGGTTTTACGACTGAGGCGATCATTGCCGTAATCATTGAACTAGCTTGCCTGACGAGTAAACAATTTGCCGTGTTTTGAGCACTTTTGACGGTTACCTGTTTTGTGTGAGGGTCATTGCACGTAAGGTTTATATTGTATAACTCACTGTGAGGGTTACTGGTTTCCTGTGAGGGTTATTGGGACCGCTCAGATCGTGTGAGGATTATTTGGATTACATAGTACAGCCTGCAATGACGCTAAATTGGATTGAGGGTTACCTTTCCTCTGTGAGGGTTATTGGGACAGCTCAATCTGTGCGAGGGTTTTTGGAACTGTAATTTTAACGGGGATTATAAGTATGTTATCATGTGGTGCAGTTGACCACGTGAGTGTTACCTAAGGCTAAGTTTTCTACAAAGGGTGCAGTTGACCCTTGTTAAAACCAGTGAGGGTTATTGCCTATATTATGTGAGATATATGTCGATAATTCATAGCCTCGTATATTGTGTTAATTGTGCATTATTGTATATTATGTAAATTATTGTTAAGCTGTGATAATTGAACAAATCTAGTGATGATTGAGATTCTAGAAAAAATCCTATCGATGGCTGTCTTTGGAATCGCTAGTCTCTGTGAGGGTTACTCGGGTTCACTGAGGGTCACCTAGGTCTAACGTGAGGGTTAAGCCTACTTGAGTTAACTTTGAGGCCTTATCGTCGCTACTTGTATTTCTATTATTACATTTAATTTATTGCTCAATCACAAAACGGTGGTATATTTCCACCAAACGAACAGCCCCTAGGCTTAGTCCACCGTTCGTTAATTGTCCCCTCTTCCGTATGGGTAGCCGCTCACCCGTTCGTTAGGCTAATAAATATTTTTGCGGGATAACTGGTGTGGGTTGGAGTCCTGGGATAAATAAGACCAGTCCCCTCGGGTTCCCACCACCGGCCGCCGGTTCCGCCACAAATGGTGTCAGGATCGGTTCCGCCACAATACTATCAAATTATTACGAAATACCTTACTTGATGTCCAAGCATTCTGTGAAATCGTTGCACCTGGTATGATGTCATTTACAAGAATAATAAAATGTTGGGTAACTTTTTCCAACGAAGGTTTGCTAACCATCGTTTGAAAGATACTTTCTTTTTGAAATACTGCCCTCGATTCACCGAATTTATTCAACATTCTGTTTGCAATCGGTTACACATCCATAAACGGGTGCAAGCCAGCTAATCTGCTTCCCGTGACCTGCAATTCACTGACGTATATTATTGTTCTTTTTCGACTTAAGTTCAGGGTACCAGACTGTCTTTTTTCCCCTTTTTTTCAGCATCCATGAAGACAAAACTTTAAACAGGTCAGTGTAACAATATTTTCTAAAAAAATACTAACCCCAAGTCCGTCATTTCATGAAATTCACAGCAAAAGCAATTGTTGTTTATTTGAATAAGGGACTACATAAGTATGACTTATTCTTTGACACTACAGCATTGTCGTTTCACCCATTTAGGACTTCCGGACTCCTACTTGCGAATAAGAGACGGTTTTGGGTTTTAAAGTGTTTTCAGAATGGGTAAGTCGATGATGGATTAATACATTAATTTTGCTTCGTAGCATGTTCAAATTGTCAATGATGTTGCCTGGAAAAAAATTTGAACAAATTATTTCCCGTATCATCTGATTTTTTTCGAAAGCCCCTTTCACACTGTCACGATGTAGCCTCCCGATAACGATAAGACAATGTTGAGACGCATGACTCGACGACATCGTGAAACGACTTCTTGAGCGTCGTTTCGGCGTCCTAAGGTCGTGCATGGTCGGCAGTGGAGCCACGATTAGATTCAACTATTGAAACTTATCGCGATGGTCGGTAACAAATCAAAAAACGGACCAAAGACTGTTCTCTGTCTGAACGGTTGTGTCGTAACAAAGTCGTAACGAAGTCCTAACACATAAGAAATGTTTAAATCTCATGGTCTTGGCGGGGTCTAATGTTTTGGTTTTTGATGTGTGACAGGGGCTTAAGGCCTATAACTTAGCCTATATAAAAATCTCCTAAATTGTATAAATATAGCTTGGAAGTTCCAATATGTTAAGGCATTATTCTTGGTAGAAATATTATCTTTTTCACCTACACGACTTATACATCATTTGTCTATATTTTCTTCCAGGTGAAGTTCTTTCCAAAAGCAACTTTCTAAGCCTACCGACACTGTGGATAATACTCGGTAATTGTTGCTCACAAAAGGAATGAATGTGTGCATGTGTTTGTTGGCTGTTTCGGCACTTTTGCCGAAACAGCCTTTGTTTTCGTGAAGTTTTTTATTTTTGGCTGTTTCGGCACTTTTGCCGAAACAGCCTTTGTTTTCGTTAAGATTTTTTTTTTGGCTGTTTCGGCACTTTTGCCGAAACAGCCTTTGTTTTCGTTAAGATTTTTATTTTTATTTTTTTAGCTGTTCCCAATTTCAATTGGGAACAGCTATTGTTTTCGTTAAAGTTTTTTTTTTTCCTTTTTTTTTTTTTTTAGCTGTTTCGGTGACACACCGAAACAGCTCTTGTTTTCGTTAAGATTTTTTTTTTTCTTTTTAGCTGTTTCGGTGACACACCGAAACAGCTCTTGTTTTCGTTAAGATTTTTTTTTTCTTTTTTCTTTTTTTTTTTCTTCTCCTTTTTCAGACTTTTTCTCCATAGGTTTAACACACGTTTCTTTTGACAGTCCACTTTGCCACTTTTTTAAATCCAATTAATTTCAGACTTGGTACATACTTAGACCAACACCCACAGATGTTCCTAGAAGAAATTTGTGATCGTGACGTCATCAGGTGTCAGGTTACGTCACATTAAAGATGCATTTTTCCCCATATGTTTTGTACACGTTTTAAAACACTCCAGTTTGGCATCTTCGTAAATCCGATCAACTTTAAACTTGATTCATAGTTAGACCACCACCCACAGATGGTCCTAGACGAAATTCATGATCGTGACGTCATCAAGTGTCAGGTTACGTTACATTAAAGATGCATTTTTCCCCATAGGGTTTGTACATGTTTTAAAACGCTCCATTTCGGCACTTTCGTAAATCCGATCGACGTTACACTTGGTACACACTTAGACCATCACCCACAAGTGGTCCTTGAAGAAATTTGTGATCGTGACGTCATCAGGTGTCACGTTACTTTACATTAAAGATTCAAATTTTCCCCATAGGTTTTGTACACGTTTTAAAACGCTCCACTTTGGCACTTTCGTAAATTTGATCGACGTTATACTTAGTACACACTTAGACCATAGATGGTCCTAGAAGAAATTGGTCATCGTGGCGTCATGAGGTGTCAGGTTACATCACATTAAAGATGCATTGTTTCCCTATTGGATTTGTATACGTTTTTCTTTAAAGAAACTTCGGAAATACAAGTCTGATTGGGTTAAAACTTGGTATGCATATTCACATGGATGTGTTATAGATAGAAATTGAAGTGACATCATCATCAAATGTCATGTGAAGTCCCTTAAAGGCGCATTTTATTCTTTTATAGGTCTATATCTACAGAACTAAAATGTTCGATTTGGTTGTAACTTGAGATGTACATATATTATAATCTGCTGTTCATCCCGTGCTGAGAGTATTTCAAATATCCGAAACAGCTTGTGTTTGTCCACAAACACATTTCTAGTTTCTTTTTTTTTTTTTCTCCTTTTTCAGACTTTTTCTCCATAGGTTTAACACACGTTTCTTTTGACAGTCCACTTTGCCACTTTTTTATATCCGATTAATTTCAGACTTGGTACATACTTAGACCAACACCCACAGATGTTCCTAGAAGAAATGTTTGATCGTGACGTCATCAGGTGTCAGGTTACGTCACATTAAAGATGCATTTTTCCCCATATGTTTTGTACACGTTTTAAAACACTCCAGTTTGGCATCTTCGTAAATCTGATCAACTTTAAACTTGATTCATAGTTAGACCACCACCCACAGATGGTCCTAGACGAAATTCGTGATCGTGACGTCATCAAGTGTCAGGTTACGTCACATTAAAGATGCATTTTTCCCCATAGGGTTTGTACATGTTTTAAAACGCTCCATTTCGGCACTTTCGTAAATCCGATCGACGTTACACTTGGTACACACTTAGACCATCACCCACAAGTGGTCCTTGAAGAAATTTGTGATCGTGACGTCATCAGGTGTCACGTTACTTTACATTAAAGATTCACATTTTCCCCATAGGTTTTGTACACGTTTTAAAACGCTCCACTTTGGCACTTTCGTAAATTTGATCGTAAATTTAGTACACACTTAGACCACTACCCATAGATGGTCCTAGAAGAAATTGGTCATCGTGGCGTCATGAGGTGTCAGGTTACATCACATTAAAGATGCATTGTTTCCCTATTGGATTTGTATACGTTTTTCTTTAAAGAAACTTCGGAAATACAAGTCTGATTGGGTTAAAACTTGGTATGCATATTCACATGGATGTGTTATAGATAGAAATTGAAGTGACATCATCATCAAATGTCATGTGAAGTCCCTTAAAGGCGCATTTTATTCTTTTATAGATCTACAGAACTAAAATGTTCGATTTGGTTGAAACTTGAGATGTACATAATTATAATGTGCTGTTATAGATGACATTTATAGTGACGTCACTGATTGTTCATCCCGTGCTGAAAGTATTTCAAATATCCGAAACAGCTTGTGTTTGTCCACAAACACATTTCTAGTTTTTTTTTTTTTTTTTAGCTGTTTCGGTGTACACACCGAAACAGCTCTTGTTTCTGTTATTTTTTTTTTTCTCTTTTATTTTTCAGACTTTTTTCTCATAGGATAACACGTGTTTTCGTTCTACAAGTCACTTTTGGCTTTTTTTTCAAATCCGATCGACTTCAAACCTGGCACACACTTAGACCACCATCTGAAGATGTGTGCCGAAACTTTTCGTCATGCTGACGTCATCACGTGATTTATTATAGAATTTTGAATATTTAATTTTTCCCATAGACTTTGTACACAGAAATTTAAAAAAAAGTCAATTTTCAGAGGGCATTTTCGACACTTTGCCAGTAATTCATTTACACCAATCTTTGTCCAAGCATTGACCCTAATTTAAACAACAGTGTGTAATGATGACGTCATGATGACGTCATCCGGTGTTTATTTATAGGCAATTAAATTGTGACACTTTTAATATTTAAAAATGCATAAGAAATCAACCGTACACGTCCGCAGCATTCTGTTACCGGCAAGTGGTAGAGTAGGTTGAGGTCTTTATTTCATTCAGTGTGCGTAAAATCACGTGACCCTTGTTTCCGGTCGAAAAAGGCCAAAACCGGAAGTGGTTTATTATTTAAAAGTGGTAATAGATATGAACTTGCTTTTAATGGTGTTAGTCTCTTGGCTGATAGTATTCTTCAAATCATCTACCGATGACGTCATGCAATCTTCGAGCGCCCTCTAGCGACAGGTTGAACATTTTCAAAAATGTATTTTGAATAGATGTCTGTGGCGAAGTTTGTCGGAATCGCCTAAATATTGGTGTATATAATGACCTTGACCCACTTAAGACGTGTGCGAAGTTTAAGGTGTATGACGTCATCAGACCGGAAGTTATAATGAAAAGACCCTTTTTCCTTAAAAAATTCCTGAAAAATCAACCATGGCAGTTGTTATATTAGTTTTTACTTTAATTGTCTATTTAAGGGTAGGTCTAAAATATTTCAAAGCTTCGAGGCAATAACCAAACTCGGACGTGCCCTGCGCACGCTTAAAACTTCAGGTTGACAATAACTCTGCTTTAAAACATGCACAGTCCACAATGCACAGTCCACAATGTACATGTGTACATGTACATGCACGTACGTTGTACATATCGTATGTCAGTCAGCCCGCGCGCAGCGCACGTGGTGCTGAGGTCAAATCCTGTCCACAGTGACCGTTTTAGCCGATTTCCGGCTAACTTTGACAGATTTTATGTTCATGCATAGTCAGGGACGTATTATTGATAAAAACAAATCATATTGCGGAAAAGCCCTATCTTCTGTTGCAAACAGACATAGATCTCTACTTATATGTCTATAGGTCCAACAGATAATCAATATTGGGAACAGCTCTGTGGTTGTTCACAACCACAATTTCTCTTTTATTTTTAGCTGTTCCCAATTTCAATTGGGAACAGCTCTTGTTTTCGTTAAAGTTTTTTTTTTTCCTTTTTTTTTTTTTTTTTTTTCTTTTTTTTTCTTTTTCCACTTTTCCCATAGGTTTTGTACACGTTTTTATTCTACAAGCCACTTTGGCAATTATTTTAAATCCGATCAACTTTAAACTCAGCATAGTTATTAACCATCATCTGAGGATGTATGCCGAAAATTTTCGTCATGCTGACGTCATCACGTGATTTATTATAGAATTTTGAATATTTAATTTTTTCCATAGACTTTGTACACAGAAATAAAAAAAAAAAATCAATTTTCAGAGGGCATTTTCGACTCTTTGCCAGTTATTCATTTACACCAATCTTTGTCCAAGCAAAGACCCTAATTCAAACAACATTGTGTAATGATGACGTCATGATGACGTCATCCGGAGTTTATTTATAGGCAATTAAATTGTGACAATTTTAATATTTAAAAATGCATAAGAAATCAACCGTACGCGTCCGCAGCATTATGTTGCCGGCAAGTGGTAGAATAGGTTAAGGTCTTTATTTTATTCAGTGTGCGTGAAATCACGTGACCTTTGCTTCCGGTCGAAAAAGGCCAAAACCGGAAGTGGCTTATTATTTAAAAGTGGTAATAGATATGAACTTGCTTTTAACGGTGTTAGTCTCTTGACTAATAGTATTCTTCAAATCATCTACCGATGACGTCATGCAATCTTCGAGCGCCCTCTAGCGACAGGTTGAAAATTTTCAAAAATGTATTTTGAATAGATGTCTGTGGCGAAGTTTGTCGGAATCGCCTAAATATTGGTGTATATAATAACTTTGACCCACTTAACAGGTGTGCGAAGTTTTAGGTGTATGACGTCATCAGACCGGAAGTTATATTGAAAAGACCCTTTTTCCTTTGAAAATTCCTGCGCATGCTTCAAACTTCAGGTTGACAATACTTCTGCTTTAAAACATGCACAGGACGTCCATAATGTACATGTACATGCACGTACGTTGTACATATCGTATGTCAGTCAGCCCGCAGCGCACGTGTTGCTGAGGTCGAATCCTGTCCACAGTGACCGTTTTAGCCGATTTTCGGCTAACTTTGACAGATTTTATGTTCATGCATAGTCAGGGACGTATTATTGATAAAAACAAATCATAATGCGGAAAAGCCCTATGTTCTGTTGCAAACAGACATAGATCTCTACTTATATGTCTATTGGTTCAACAGACATTCAATATTGGGAACAGCTCTGTGGTTGTTCACAACCACAATTTCTAGTCTTCCACTTTTTTTTCTCATAGGATAACACGTGTTTTCGTTCTACAAGGCACTTTTGGACGTTTTTCAAATCCGATCGACTTTAAACCTGGCACACACTTAGACCACCATCGGAAGATGTATGCCGAATCATGACGTCATCATGACGTCATCACGTGTCACGTGACGTCATCCTAAAAGAGCATAATTTAAGGCCCTATATCTACAGAACCGGAAGTTCGATTTGGTTCAAACTTGGTATGCAAGTATTCCGGGACGTGTTATAGACGAAAATTGCAGTGACGTCATGATGACGTCATCGCGTGATTTTATATAAATTATTCAATTTTTGGACCTTTTACTCATATCTCATAAACGGAATGTGGTAAATTCAAAATTCTTTTTGTAAAAGGTTTGTTAGGTCATACATAGATGCACAAAATTTCGTAAAATGTGTGACGTCATCATGACGTCATCAAAAATGTGACTTCTTGATTCACATATAAGGGTATGTCCGATCGTTATGAAACTTGGTGGGTAGGTAGGTATAGATAAAAGCATTCAAAATCTGAAGTGACGTCATCATGACGTCATCGTCTGATTTTTTATGACTTTTTCAAATTTTAATATTTTCTTCACATTTTGCAAAAATTATACAAAATAAGGTCCCATCGACCTGAGAGAACCTGATGTCCGATTGGGTTCAATGTCGGTATGCAGATATTCCAGGAAGTGTTATAGACAAAAATTGCAGTGACGTCACGATGACGTCATCATGTGATTTTATATGAATTATTCAAGTTTTGGACCTTTTACTCATTTCATCAATGGAACGTGGTAAATTCGAAATTCTTTTTTGCAAAAGTTTTGTTAGGTCGTACATAGATACAGAAAATTTCAAAAATGTGTGCCGTCATCATTACGTCATGAAAAAATGGGGTTTTTTGTACATAGGATAGACACTTTTTGTATAGAATACGCATGTACATGTTCATTCGAACTGGATGAAACTCCTTTACGGCAGTCATTAATAAAACAGTCGAAACAGCTCAGTGCTTGTCCACAAACACATTTCTAGGTTTTTTTTGGCTTCTTCTTTTTGTCGCCTAAATCCCATAGACTTTGTACACGTTTTTTCTCAACGCCACTTTTGGCATTAATCTTTGTCATACATCATTCAAAGTTAGCATAAGCATAGTCCCTATAGCAAAGATGTGTCCCGAAGATTGACGTCATGGTGACGTCATCGACTAATTTATTATAGATTTTTGAATATTTAATTTTTCCCATAGACTTTGTACACAGACATTTTAAAAAAATTGTCGATTTGCAAAGGGCATTTTTGACTCTTTGCCAGTAATTCATTTACACCAATCTTTGTCTAAGCAAAGACCCTAATTTAAACAACATTGTGTAATGATGACGTCATGATGACGTCATCAGGTGTGTATTTATAGGCAATTAAATTGTGACACTTTTAATATTCAAAAATGCATAAGAAATCAACCGTACGCGTCCGCAGCATTCTGTTGCCGGCAAGTGGTAGAATAGGTTGAGGTCTTTATTTCATTCAGTGTGCGTGAAATCACGTGACCCTTGCTTCCGGTCGAAAAAGGCCAAAACCGGAAGTGGCTTATCATTTAAAAGTGGTAATAGATATAAACTTGCTTTTAACGGTGTTAGTCTCTTGGCCAATAGTATTCTTCAAATCATCTACCGATGACGTCATGCAATCTTCGAGCGCCCTCTAGCGACAGGTTGAAAATTTGCAAAAATGTATTTTGAATAGATGTCTGTGGCGAAGTTTGTCGGAATCGCCTAAATATTGGTGTATATGATGACCTTGACCCACTTAAGACGTGTGCGAAGTTTTAGGCGAATGACGTTATCAGACCGGAAGTTATAATAAAAAGACCCTTTTTCATTTGAAAATTCCTGAAAAATCAACCATGGCAGTTTTTATGTTAGTTTTTACTTTAATTGTCGATTTAAGTGTAGGTCTAACACATTTCAAAGCTTCAAGGCAATAAGCGAACTCGGACATGCCCTGCGCACACTTAAAACTTCAGGTTGACTATACATCTGCTCTAAAACATGCACAGAACGTCTATATGTACATACACGTACGTTACGCACATACTGTAGGGCCCTGTCACACTTCTGCGTATCCAAATTCCTTATGAGTTGCGCATTGACATTTTTTTCATACGCAGTTGTACGCACAATACGCACCTCATATGCATCTCTATCGTTTTGTGTAATTTTTATGTACGCAGGCATACGCATGGTACGGCCCAGTACGCTGGATAATTTTGGGCATGCACAAAACTACGCGGCGGAAATGCGGCCGGAATACGCTCACAAGTGCGTCAAGCATGCGGTCGGCATAAGTCGGGTGCGTCCGGAATACGCTCGGCATGCGCATTTTATACTGACCTATTCGCAGCCCGAAAAATAATAATGTGCCCTGCATACTTAACTCATACGCATCTCATACGCAATGGATGCGCTGAATTCGTAACTTGTACGCTAGATGTGCGTCGCACATAAGTCAAAGTAATCAAAAAAAAATCGACGTTTTGAGCGTACGGCTGCGTATTGAACATCTTTGATAAGGAACTCATAAGGAATTAGGATACGCAAAAGTGTGACAGGGGCTGTACATGTACATCGTACATGTAATGTCAGTCAGCCTGCAGAGCACGTGTTGCCGAGGTCAAATCCTGTCCACATCATATCACAGTGACCGTTTTAGCCGATTTTCGGCTAACTTTGACAGATTTTATGTTCGTGCATGCGCATAGTCAGGGACGTATAATAAAAAATCATAATGCCGAAAAGCCCTATGTCACGTATTTAAAGGTGCAGTTTTTCTGCAGTGGGATTTTCCACAAGTCTTTTCCTATACAACACTGATATCTTACTGAGTAGTTCTGAACTTCAGCCGAGAATTACTATGAGAAGGAAAGAGAAATCGTGTTTTTTTTCGCGCTGTCATTCGATTAAACATATTCCTAAGGGTCAGATATATCAAGTAATATTTCATAAAAATGTTTCAGTTCAAAGGCAAATTACAAATTTAAAGGTGCAATTTTTCTGCAGTGGGATTTTGTTTTTAACCCGTTAACTTTGTACACGTGTTAGCCCATTGACTTTGTACACGTGTTAGCCCATTGACTTAGTACACGTTTTCAAGCCACCATTTCTATAACTTGGCGATCTAGAATCGTCATCAATGTTACAGCCAAGGAAGACCCTCATACAAAAATTATGCCAAGACTATGACGTCATGATGACGTCATCACCTAATTTTGTTTTTTGATTTTTGAAAATTTACGTGCATATTATGAAGTCCTACATTGTTTATCTACAGAACTGTAAGTCTGATTGGGTTGAAACTTGGTATGTGGCTAGACCGGGATGTGTTATAGGTAGAAAAAAAATTAGGTGGTCGAGACCTGAACATGATTTTTTGCGGGAATTGAAAGAATTATCGAGGGTCTTCATTTTTTAAATATGTGCAAATAAATCACGTGACCCTTTCTTCTGGTTGAAACCGGAAGTGCTTTGTAATTTAAAATTGGTGCAAGACGCGAACTTGCTTTCAACGATGTTTGCTCTGGCTAAGTACTTCTTTACCATAAAATTATAGTAATAGACGAAACTTTATGTGACGTCATCATGACGTCATCACGTGACATGTGACGTCATAATTCAAAGCCCTATGCGAATGGAATCACATATTACATTTATATGCCACCATTTATTATAAACAGAACTACACATCCTTCGTTGATGGAACACATGTCACATGTCACAAAAAGCTACCGAAACAGCCCTATGTTTGTCCACAAACATATGTCTAGTTCGTTTTGCACGCCGTCTTTAAAACTTCAGCGCGTGACATGTGCGCCCATAATAATGGCAACAAGTGAACAAGTGACAACTTTCCAGTTTTTTTCCCCTGAGATTTTCAGGCTTTGGGTACCTTCAGGTTATGCCGTTTGTTCACCACAAAATAATTTGTGGGGTAAACTCACATGCAAGACTAAATTTATCACCTAGGCCTACCCAAATGACCCATTATAGGACAACTTTACGTATACGCAGGACCAGTGTCCTTTTATTAAAGGCACACATGATCATTTGTTTTTCAAGCATTCTATTCCGTTTTAAATAATAACCTCACTCAAAATCCAAAAAAAAACCTGTTCAAAAAATAACCTCTTTTGTATTTTCAGCTCAGTGATATTAAACCTTACGAGAAATCAGTTAAATAGCATGAACGACCTTTTGATCCCGAAACACGATTTCGTCTACATAGAAAACTTCATATCCAAAAATTTGTCAATGAAATGATCGTTGGAAATCACCTACCTTTCCCGATTTCTTCTTAACGACTGCAAACCAGACGAACTGATTTCATGGGGTGTTTAGTACCGATACGATTTTTAATCCAATATTATCCCTCATGAACTCGATCCAGTATTTTGGTGCAAAAAAAGGCACCAGGGAAGTACGAGGTTGTCAAAAGGACCAATGCAATAAAAACCTACTTGAAAGTTTACCTCGTCTGAAAACATAAAGCGGTGTTGAGCTTCCTAAAAATACCTGATAAAAATTGCTACATGCAGAACTTCTCTAAAACAATGGTCCCGACAATTGGGTTTTGTTTGTTGTTTTTTTACTCGTCCTATAGAGTTATGTGTGTGGACAATCACATGGTTGTTTCGGAAATTTGACATAGATCAGTAGAAAGTTGATGAGTGCGAATAGTTCCGTATATATAGGATTATACAATGCACCTTTAATGTGACGTCATAACGTCATAACACATCCCTGCTTAGGTACATACCAAGATACAACCAAATGGGACCTATTGTTCTGCAGATATAGGTCATGGAATAATGCACTTGAAATGTGAGGTCACGTGACACATGATGACGTCATATTATGACGTCGCTTCAATTTTCATCTAGAACACATCCCAGTCTAGGTACATACCAACTTTCAACCCAATCAGTCTTTTAGTTCTGTGGATATAAACCTTCAAAATATGCACCGTTTTTCTAACGTAACGTGACACGTGATGACGTCATGATGACGTCAGTGTTCGGCACACATATGCAGATGGAGGTGATGATTGCATTCACTTCCTCTGTTGTCTCTTTGCTTGTTCCTGAAGTTTTTGTTGGCTTCATCCAAGCAACCACCTTCCTGGAGCGAGGCAACCCTGGCATCCTGTCCTGCCCTCTCGTCGCATCCGGACAAATCCCGCTGGATCAGATCGAAGTCATGTACTGGTACTTCCCCCGAGTACGAGATGAAGACATCTTGATCTCCTACTTCCTAGGGAACGTCGCTCCACAAAACGGCATCCCGGAGGGCGTGTATGACATCAACAGAAACTTCTCTCTGGTTATTGAGAACGTCACCGACTCAGATGAAGGGACCTACTACTGTAGGATCAAACCGAAGTTAAGACCGATGTTTGATGGGCAGGTGACTAAGCGTGTCAAAGGTGAGTGGGTTTAAAAGCGATTAGTAAATGATGTGGCGAAACAGGGGTACAGGTATATATATAGCCTTGTGTAGGAGTCTAAGACAGAAATTGTTTATGCGCGTGATCTTGGGCATTTGGTGCCTGTTACTAATGCTGAAGTGCGCATGGACCAATTAGAAATGAATTGTGCTGCGTGATCAGGACAATAATACTTCATAGCATGCATATGACGAATCAGCATCGCGTATTGGGAAGGCTGTGCGCAAATTAGCATGTTATAGCGTGGGGTCTTGAGATCATCTAGCGGAGTTCGCAAGATGGCGTCAATGCAGTAGGAACTAGTTCTGGTGCTGTTGCCAAGTTGCAAGAAGCCAAGCTTCGGGGGTAGGGACGAGTCTAGTCGCGGTGCCGTTGCTGGGGTCTTCCGTTGCTGTTGCGAATCCCCCGGTCGGGAGTATACGGTGACGCTCTGGTGCGGCCGGGTTCGGGAGTTGTAGCTCCGGGTTAGTTTTAAGTGCGTGTTATGAAGGACCTACTACTGTAGGGTCAAACCGAGATTAAGAGTGTTAGTTGATGGACACGTGACTATGCGTGTCAAAGGTGAGTAAGGTGATGAGTAAATTACATTATTCATGAGCTGGACAAAACGATGTTGCAGTTTGTTAGACTTGGTAATAGGTCGGGCGGAAACATGTATGGAAATGATCAGTTTATTTTGTTAAGCCTACAGCCCAGTTGGAGTTTAGAAGTCTAAAGTTTGAGACATTCTCTGAAAAAGGCGGGGAAAAATACGACACCCAAAAGCTGTGCCTGAGCTTGGCTCGGGATTTCCCTTTTAATAGAGGTTTTCCCGGCTATTTAAAAACATTTAGCATTTGAATTCACCGTTTTTAATATTCTATTCGTCCGTCAACATCGATTTAGTGCAATTCCAATGTTTAATTTCGTCTTTGCTCATACAATTTCAATTGTTGTTTAATCGAATTCAATCCATTCACACCCATTTTTGGCAAGGAATATTCGATTTCGGCTCGTCTATGCGCTGAACAGTCTTATTCAGAAATCAAATTCGTCTATTGCCACACAATTTAATGATATATTTGTTCAATTTCGTAACAGTTCACTATGACGTTCTCTGTAGAAGACATAAAGGTCGCAGATGAGGACATTTTCCACGTTGTTTTTTTCCTGTTATTTCTCTGTTATTATATAGGCGTATTGCTTGTTTCTTTTCAATCGATTTTCTTTTAAAAATGTTATAGACTCATTATAGGTACAATGTAACAAAGGAAAATAAGGATCATCGACTTTTTTTATAAACATGGTCGTCTATATTTTTTTACTCGTTTATTGCCCAAATTTACAGCCACTTGGATGTAGTCCATGGCATAATGTTTAAAGGATTCGATAATTTGTATCTTGTCCTGGTTTATGCCCTCGGACACAAGGAACATGGTGAATAACACACACCAGATTAATTTACTTAATATAACAGTTTTAAATTGATGGGCATAAGACGAATTTAATCTCTGAATGCTGGCATTCGGCAACAGCTTAGACGAATTTGATCTGTAATGACAAATATTCTTGACACTGTGTTCAAATGTGATGACCGAACTTTAAAATTGAATGATTAATGACTAGGACTTATTGTCAAGGACTTAGCAACTTTCTGTCAATGAAAATTGTTAAAACGTTTTTCACGGTACAACAATTTATATATAGTTTTTGGTTAATAACAGTTTTATCTATAACTCAGTGGAGGTTGATGGATCTATGTTGGTATATGAAGGAAGGTCACCATGTTGTGAAAGATAATGATGACACGATGACACTTTAAAGCCTCGCATCCTAATTTTGTTGAAAATGTTATTTGTTTTGAAGTATCCCCCAATGATCCGTTTCCCGACGTAACTCAATGCACTGAGCGTATCTCCGAGACTGCGTGCGAGGCAGATTTACCGAACGACATCAAGGAACCAATATTGACCTGCATCGTACGGGATGCCAAGCCTGCCGTGGCTCTCCGATGGCTGCTGGAGTATAGTGATGGCGACACGCGACTCATCAGCGACAGGTTCACCGTACATCCGAGTACGTATAGAGTTACTCAATCTCAGGGTGCCCCAACCTCCTCCCCAATGCTTACTTTATTTCCAACCTTGTTTCCAATAGTAAACCCTGGATAAGAAATTTTCTTCCTGTATCGTGATTTGATACCGCAATTTGCTAATAATGGATTTATATCGCGTAGTTAGTGTTGATATTTCTAACGTGCATTACGTGTTTTCACGATCATTGTTATTTTAACGTCAACGCCTTCTCAAAAATACTCCTCTCCTTTCAAGTTTGCTCATTATTAATATGAAATGTGATACTGCATATTGGCGGGCCAGATTGTAACATTTTAACTTTAAAAATGTCTTGTTTTCATATAAACTCATGGTACGACGAATAGATGCTGTTCAGGCTATTCCTCATTTTGCATACGTGTTCAAAAATATTGCACATGCAAATGATCCAATACCAGGGTGAGAGAGCAGGTAGTGGTGGGCGCGTACTGCTCGATACCCTGGGGACGAGGTCGAGGGTGTCCCAGCTCCCGTAAGATTGGAAAGTAACATCTGTTCGAATGGAATCATAATGTAGGCCTACGAGGTGAATTTTAATTCGGTCACAGACTTAAATAGCTCTTTTCATTTGTCTACATGGAAGCATGATTTCAAGGTTAGGGTCCTTTTTCTCTCACGGAGTTGCTTTGAAGGGAATGATTCTCATAAACTTATTCCACAGATAAATCCAGCCTAGACGAACATAATATGACATCATGCTGGCAAGCTCATTGCAATTGGCTTTTATTTCAGCAAGCAAAATAATAACAGATCTGCTTTTTTGGTATGTGTTAATTGTAGGTGAGTATTCTGTGAACACCTCCATCACTTTAGCATCAATCCCAGTTATAGCGAGTAATAAGGACACGATGTACAGATGTCAAGCATACGGGGAGGCTCTGGGCGCCAGGAATGGTAGCCACGTGACGGTGACTGTCACCACAGCTCATCGTACCTCTCAAACACCACGTGAGAATGGAATGTGTTGCTCTCGACTTATTCTATACAGGGTTTCTCAAAACAAGTAAACCTACTTTTAAATGTAAATTAACAGAAAATTTACTGAATATTTCAGAAAGAGGCAACTACAAGGAAATAGGCCAGGTTGTCCTCAATCCAGTGATATTAAGTTCATACGTCATTGTTATGAATGAATAAGCAAACAATGCTTCTCTGTAATGGGTCAAAGTCAGCACTGTGACAATATACGTGTACATGTACATGCATATAGGGTGAGTAAAAAACACGAAATCCAAATGTTGGGACCATTGTTTTAGTGAAGTTCTGCATATAGCACTTTCAAAATCAAGGATATAAGAGCCCAATTCACAAGCTTTCTTTTAGTACAAAAATCATTCAAATCACTCATGTACTTCTTAAGTTACAGAATTTTAAACACAACCACTGTTTAAGGTTCTGTTCATGGATCACAAAAAGTTCAGTGTTCTTTCAGCAAAACGAAAAAAAATCACATGAAGATGTGTGTGTGTGTGTGAATTGTTTTTCTTTTGAACTTTAAAACGGTGGTTGTGTTTAAAATTCCGTAACCTGAAAAGTGCATGCGTGATTTGAGTGATTCTTGTACTAAAAGAAAGCTTGTGAATTGGGCTTTCATGTCCTAGATTTACAAAGTGCTACATGAAGAACTTCAATAAACAATAGTCCCGACATTTGGGTTTCGGTGTTTGTTTCTTTTTACTCACCCTGTAAAATATTGCTGGCAAAGGGCACCACGGATGAAGCTAATTTTCGTAAGACGTACAGCGACGGACAGCATTCAGACGAAGTTGGTGGGCTCAGGACGTAGCGTCGCCACGCAGACCTGTAGCTGTGGGCTGTTGTTTTTCAGCGCTTTTGGTGTGAAGGTGATTGTATACAACCACAGGTATAACCTTTGGGAGACAAATCTTTAGCGTCACAAGTTATACCTTTGGGAGATATGTAGAATTAGGGAGACATTTCAATGTCTCCCTATAAAGCGACAAACCCTATTTAGAGGCAAACCTCAATTGTCGCAAATGGGCCTAATCGATTGCTTGTAGTCCAATTAGAAAAAAAATATCGAAATTCGTGGAGGTATAGGATAAGGTAAAATTGGGGTTAGGGGTAATTAAAGTTGGGAGAAAATTTGTGCACAAGTCTATGGGAATATCTCCTTAATATCCAGTTGTACTAATTATTACTCTTTTGGCAGCAATAGGGTGACTTTCCCATAGACTTGTGCACAAACCTAAACTGTCACCTAACCCAAGTTTACCTTATGTTTTTTTTTCCACGAAATTTAGTATTCATACTAATTGGACCATGAAGAATCGATCTAGATGGTTTTCGACAGCAAAATTCCTTGTCCTAAGGGTCGTTTTCATAAAAGGGCGACAGTTATTTTGTCGCCTCAATAAGGTGTATCGCCCTATTGTGGACAGAGTTCGCAAAACCTGTCGCCCTATTACAGTAATAGTAGTAATTATTGTTATCATTATTATTATTTATTGAGCATTAAAGCACACACAAATAGACAGCATGGTAATAATAATAATAATGATGAAAATTTATATAGCGCCGGTATCCGCCGCTTGCGGCGCTAATGGCGCTGCACTGCACAACAACCAGAAAACAATAAGAATAAGAAGCACCTGGTTGACTCGACCCTCCACCCGTCAAGATGCATCGTCATGCTAACAAGACGGCATCGTCATGCAAACAGGTAGAAACCAAAGTCAACCAAATGCTTCCCTATGCAGGTAGGATTTTAAACTGTTCTTGAATGTGCCAAGTGAATTTGTAAATGGTATAATACAATTCTAACAGACAACAGCCAGCAATTGCCAACAGCCAGCAATTGCCAACGCCAGCGATTAACAGCAAATGCCAGGAATAGAAAAAGCTATGGCCTTCAATTCCAAATGTGGCTACAAAACAGCGAGTTGAATAGCCCAAGAGTTGAATAGCCCCGAGTTGAATAGCCCCAATATCACCATAAGATCCCACCTCTTGTGACTTTTTCGTGTGGCGTCACTTTACCTGAAAGACAAGGTTTTCACCACACGCCCCAGCTAGCATTCGGGAGTTAAGGTGTTGTCCGAGTGAGCTGGGTGTTACCAGAAATGGCGTTCACGTTGACGACACAGGACCATCATTTTATCCTGTACCTTAAAAAACTAATTTAAGATTGATTGATCAGAAACAATTGCCTCACTCCCTTCGTTCAGTCTTGTCTTTCAGTCATCCATGACAGTGACGTACGGTAATGAATTTAATATCAATTGGATAGATAACACCCTGGCCTTTTACCCCTCTAGTTGCCCCATTCTGAAATACTCATTAAATATCTGATAATTAACATCGAAAAATTTCAGGCGCGGATCCACGTGGGGTGGGGGGGGGGAGGTGGGGGGGGGTTCAGCCCCCCCCAGCTCTGTTAATTTTTGTTTCGTAGTCATTCATTAAAAAATAATGCGACCCCCCCCCCCCCCCCCCCCCGTGCTCTGACATCCCCAAAAAAGTGTACTGGTAATAATGTCCGCCTTTGCACAAAATACCGACAGAGCCAGCTTGGTTAGTGGGTATTACACTTTTCTGTTAGTGTAGCAAATCGTCAGATTTAACAACGCCCCCATTGAAAGTATGGTACGAGATACCCCCCCCCCCCCACCCACCTGTTTGTTTTTACGAGGCCAAGTGGCCAGACCAAAAAACTGTCTACATTTCAGCAGGAATTTGCTGATGAACCCCCCCCCCCCCTCCTGCACAGTGTCCTGGATCTGCCCCTGAATTTGTATACAATTTTTGATACACACTGTAAAACTGAAATTTGTTAGTTAAACCTACTGCTGTCCCTTCTCTGAGCTGCAGGCTCGACTCATACTTCACGCTTTGCAGTCTTCAAACATCTTCTACAAGCTCCAAAGATCACTGCTACAAATAACTTACTTTTCCTCAAACAGAAAATACATTTTCAAAATATTTTCCTTTTTCTCCCACAAGCAAAAAAATCTTTACTGTTCTGATTTGTTTTGGAATTTATTTATTACACACAAATTCATGTCGGCTACATAGTGCTCAGATTGACTATGCACTTTGAAAAAGTATTCAACGAAATGGCTGTCATGCTACACAGCCTTTGTGTGAGATTTGGATTATATTTGTTTATATTTTTTGGTTTATTTATATTTGTGAGATCTTTCTAAGCCAAATTTATTTTTAAACGAACAGTGCCGCTGTGAATACTTTGCAAGTTTGTAAAAGTATTTTGTTACCCTTGTCTGAGCTGCATAAATATTACTCATGCGACTGATATGTTTTGGTAGTTTAATACCTTTGCTTAAGAACTTCATGACTAATTTTATGATCAAGCAAGTATCGCTTTTGCGCGTTGATCGAAGAATTTCTTGATAAGAACTTCCAAAGTCCCCTATTGTACATAGCAAGTTAACAACATTTGCTGGACAAGTCAACTGAATATCAAACACAAAGCGGTTATTAAAATTAATTAATATTATAGTCAGTTTTTAGCGAATTTACTCTAATCAGTTATTAAGTATCGTATGACTTACAAGTGCCTTGTTAAAAGAGTGTCTTGGCAAAAACTATTACAATTCGCCTTTATTAAAGAGCAATTAGAAAAGCAAAATGTTTGACGACTGAATATCAAGCATAAAGGCAGCCATCAAAAGTAATGAATTCATTCGCTAAAGTCAGTTTCTAACTAATTTCAAAAATGTAATTGCAGATTTCACATCACTTGGATCTATCCCAACTGTGACGGTGCTTTCGTTTGGCGAGGATTCTACCGTTAAGGACGATCCAAGTGGTAGTCAAAATGCCCCAATTTGGCTTATCGTCGTGGTTTTCCTGTTGGTCACTATCAACGTTGGTTTGGGTATTACTCTGTGCTGGGTGAGTAAATTGGGGGCATACGCCCGGTCGCACACAATCTTGTTCTTTTTAACTCGAAAACACTCTCAAATAATCAGTTATAGTACATGTTTTGTAGCCAATACCCACATCCCTGCATAAATGTTTTCTTAATATGCACAGAGGCAGGATAATCTTTACTGAACCGTTGTTCTGAGGTGTTTTCAAGTTCAGTTTGGGTTTCAAACGTGAATGCCAACAGTTTGTAATGACGTCCTGTTGATATGCGCGTTAAACAAGGTGTCTATAGACATAATACAGGAATGACGCATCTGATCTTCTGTCTTGGTCTCGTTAATGATGGCCGCTGATTACGTATAGTTAAAAAAGAAAGAAAACGATAGGCCTAATAGAAAAAAAGATAGACCAAGGAACTCAAGACATTAAAGGAGCCAAGTTGTTTGGAAACATTATATTGTTTACGCACTCATATTACATTCTGTCGTATCATTGTCATTTCAGATATGGAGGAAGAAGCCTGGACAAACGAATGACATCGAGGTACGCAAACACTTTCTAGTATTCTAGTGTCTCTAGACAGTCTAATTTCCAAGCAGCATAATATAAATTTTAGGCACCACTCGTTATGTGCTCGTTGTAAAATCAGTAATGTTTTTCAAACACGTCGGCAAATGCTCCTGTGTGATGTATTTTCGGTTTAGTTATGTACAACACCCGTTATTCAGAAACGAAGATTTTGCAAGATTTGACAGTGGTTTTGTCGGAACCGATATGATAAAAAAAGTCCATACACCAAAACGAGACCTGTAAACACGTGTGCTGTGGTGCAGGCCTGCATTAGCAGTTTTGTATGAGATATACTTAACATATTTTCTCCTTTCAATTTAAGCATTTTAACTGTGAACTGACCCAGGATGAATGAACGCATTAAATGACTTTTTATCTACATAACAATTGCAGAACAATAACGAGACGAGGTTCACAGGAAATAAAGGTATGCTTTGAGTTGACAACAGGCCAAAAGCTTTAAAGTGTCATTTTCGTATTAACTTGGAAAAATGGCTCCAGTTAATCACAATGCTCGATGGTAAGGGGAGGCCTAGATCCCGAGAGACTATCCAAGCCTCTCTGAAATAAAGAGGTAATGTACACTAAAAAGTTCACAGACGGGAATTGACGCATTTCAAATTTCCAAGCCTCGCAATATTTCAGAACTTTCCATCATGAGGTTAATGATGCGTTAATTCGAACAAATTACAAGACGCTTAAAAAGTAATCACGAGCCTTTATATTTTGCAGGATCTAAGGGCAAACCCCAGAAGACGTGTTTGGACTTCGAAGTCACTACCCCACTTAAATGAGTGAACAGAGAGTGTGTAGCTTTATAAGTAGCGTGGAAATTGCAATATAAATGACGGAATTGGGAAATCCCTCTTTGTGAGATACATACTGATTTTCTTCACAGATATCTAATTGTTCTAAAAACGTGAGATATCAGTTTTGCGGATTCTAAGTAATTCTTCCGTGTAAAGCCTCAAAAATACACTACATTTTCGAACCAGTTTTTTTTGTTACGGTTTAAACCTAAAGCCAAATTATCCCTTCCGCTAATTGTGTAAAACTTGTACCTTCTAACTCGCTTTTTTACATTCGCCACCGGGCTTGTATGTTGCCATTTTTTTTTTGGGGGGGGGGAATGAATACCAAGAATTGTGTTTAATAAAGGTTTGCCCAGTCACGTGATGCCAACTTTCAGTAAACGATTTTCTTCTGCACTACATGTGTATCTTTTGAAATATGAATGGTGTACAAGTGTTGAAATACTGTTTAATGTGGGCAAAATAACGTGCAAAAGATCTCAATGTTTGAGTTGCCCGATGGTTGCCTATCGGCATGACGTGACAGGGCACGTTACATCCGCAAAAGTTGTATTATATTGTGTTTGCTGTGCATTCCCTATCATTTGTATTAGTGTTAATAATGTTTTAAAGACCCGTTTTTATTCTTTAGTTTTTATGTGCAGCCGGAATAGCTGCAAATAATTTGATGACGTCCGGATTTACCAAGGTGTGATGGACACTCCACATATTAGCCCCGCCTACATTATCTGTATTCGCATACGAGGTCGTGCGCTGGAAATCTAGCGCAAAGTAAAGAAAAACATAAGCTTTGGCCGACGATTGAACCAAGGCTCGACATCGTCTCCAACTGATTTGCATAAAAACAGTGGCTGCGTGAAGTCGCTGTTTGCGCTGTATTTTTACATGCATGTGCATAGCGCGTGAGGATATATGCCGACGATTGACCGCGTACGGGACGAATAACGACGAGAGCATTGACCAAGGCTATGCTTTGTCCAACTCAGTTTTAAACCAATTTTCTGAAGGGCGGAAATGTTTAAAAGGAAATGACAATATCTTTATTAGCATACAGCCGTGTAAAGAATGCAACGTTTGACAAATATATCCTGAAAAAGCTGTGCTTGGCTCGGGATTTCTATTCAATTTATTTCAATTCAAGTAATAGTGATCGATTTTTGCAATAATGATCTGACGGCTCTTGTAACCCTTTTTTGTCCCCTTTTCTGTACTTAGTGTTTTGCACACACACAAAACATCAAAAAGTAAAAAGAAAAATTAAAAAAAAATCAGGAAGTCTGAAAATTCAATCTAAATTTATTCCAAGGATTTTTACAAAAATGTATCCCTTGATATGCTGTGTAGTTTCTCCTAAAGAACCGTTTCCCGATGTAACTCAATGCACCGAACGAATCTCTGAGACTGCGTGCGAGGCAGAGTTGCCGAACGACATCAAGGAACCAATACTGACCTGCATCGTACGGGATACCAAGCCTGCCGTGGCTCTCCGATGGCTGCTTGAGTATAGTGACGGCGACACACAACTCATCAGCGATAGGTTCACCGTAAAACCGAGTAAGTATATAGGTTGTGACTGAATCTGGGGGTGCCCCGTCCCCAGGCGCGGTTCTAGAACCAGTATTTTTGAGGGGCTAGCAGGGTGGATCCAGAATGTTTTTCAGGGAGGCGTGCTGAAATGTAGACCGGTTATTTTCTCCAGACACTTAGGCCTCCGAAAATCAAAGGGGGGGGGGGGGGGGGGGGGCTCATGCCATATTTTCTATGGGGAGCGCCAATAAAATCCTAAAAGCCCCCTAGCCCCCCCCCCCCCCCCAGAACCGCGCCTGCCCGTCCCCCGTAAGATTGGAAAGTATGGAAAGTAACATTTTGTTTGAATTGAATCATAATGCACGAGGAAAATTTTAATTAGGTCACAGACTTAAATATATCTTTTTATTTGTCTACATTGAAGCATGATTTCAAGTTTAGGGTCCTTTTTCACGGAGTTGCTTTTAAGGCAAGGATTCTCATATACTTATTTCTACAGATAAATCCGTAGATTGGCTTTTATTTCAGTAAGCAAAATATTAACAGATCTGCTTTTTGGTATGTGTTAATTGTAGGTGAGTATTCTGTGAACACCTTCACCACTTTAGCATCAATCCAACTAACGAGAGATGTGGACACGGTGTACAGATGCCAAGCATACGGGGAGTCTCTGGGCGCTAGAAATGGAAGCCACATGACGGTGTCTGTCAGCACAGCTCGTGGTACTTCTCAAAATCCACGTGAGCATGGAATGTATTGATAGCTATTTATTCTATACAAGGTTTCTCAAAACAAGTAAACCCACTTCTAAATGTAAATTATAAGAAAATGTACTTAATATTTCAGAAAGAGGCAACTTCAAGGAAATAGGCCAGGCTGTCCTCAATCAAGTGATATTTTAGTTTACGTCATTGTCATGAATGAATAAGGAAACGATGCTTCTCTGAATAGGGGTCAAAATCAGCACTGTGACAATATACATGTACATGTACGGATGAAGATAATGTTCATAAGACGTACAGCGACGGCTAGCTTTCAGACGAAATTGGTGGGCTCAGGATGGAGCGTCGCCACGCGCAAACTTGGAGCTGTAAGCTGTCGTTTGACAGCGCTTTGGAAGGTGATTGTATACAACCACAAGTATAACATTTGGAAGACACTTAAACGTCATAAGTTATGGAGATATGTGAAATTAGGGAGACATTTTAGTGCCTCCCTATAATGCCACAAACCTTATTGGGAGGGAATTGTTAATTGTTGCAATAGGTTCAAATCGATTGCTCGTAGTCCAATCAGTAAAAAAATACCGGAAAAGGATAAGGTGAAATTGGGGTTAGGGGTCATTTAAGTTGGGGAAAATGTGTGCACAAGTCAATGTGAATACCTCCCTAATACCCAATTATAGCTGCTATTATTATTATTATTATTTATTCAACAGTAACACACACACAAATATAATACAGTTATAATAGACAACAGCCAGCGGCAAATGCTAGGAATTTAAAAAGTCATGGCCTTCAATTCCAATACCAGTATGGCTACAAAACACTGAGTAAAATAGCCCCAAGATCACCATTAGATCCCACCTCTTGTGATGTTTTCTTGTGGAGTCACTCGAAAGGCAAGGTTTTCACCGCGCCCCATCTAACATTCAGGAGTTCAGAACTGGGATAGTGGATGAAGTGAATCTGAGACAAGACCAAGGAATGGTAAGACGCGTTGTCAGAGGCGACGATGTAAGATGTGCATTTACAGAAATGGCGTTCATGTGGATGACACATGTAGGATCATCATTTTATCCTGTACCTAAAAAGCCGACATTTGAAGAAAAAAAAATGTAAAAAAAAAAAATAAATAAAGCCGCGTCGCCGCACCACTTTTTGGGCAAGCTCCATACCAGAAACCGGAGACTATTTTGGCCTTATGTGCGTCTGATAAGAACTGATCAGTTTGTAATTGATTTCAAAAATGTATTTGCAGATTTCACATCACTTGAACCTACCACAACTGTCATGGTAGCTACGTTTGGTGATGAATCTAATGAAATTCTAGATGGCTCTCAAAATGACCTGATTGGGCTTATCATCGTTGTTTGCCTGTCGCTCACTACCAACGTTGGTTTGGGTATTACTGTGTGCAAGGTAAATTGGGGCATGCACCCATTCACACACAATTTTGTTCTTTTACACTCTGGAACACTCTCAATTAATCAGTTATAAAGTAAGATTTGGAAGCCAATACCCATATCCCTGCATAAATGTTGTCTTAATATGCACAGAGGAAGGATAATGTTTACTAAACCGTTGTTCTGAGGTGTTTTAGGTTCAGTTTGGGTTTTAAACGTGAATGCCAACAGTTTGTAATGACGTCCTATTGATGTGCGCGTTAAACAAGGTGTCTACAGACATAATACAGGAATGACGCATCTGATCTTCTGTCATTGTCTCGTTAATGGTGGCTGTTGATTACGTATAGTTAAAAAAAAAAGAAAAAAAGATAGGCCTAATAGAAAAAAGGTAGACCAAGGAACTCAAGACATTAAAGGAGCCAAGTTGTTAGGAAACATTATATTGTTTACGCACTCATATTACATTCTGTCGTATCATTGTCATTTCAGATATTGAGGAAGAAGCCTGGACAAACGAATGACATCGAGGTACGCAAACACTTTCTAGTATTCTAGTGTCTCTAGACAGTCTAATTTCCAAGCAGCATAATATACATTTTAGGCACCACTCGTTACGTGCTCAGTGTAAAATCAGTAATGTTTTTCAAACACGTCGGTAAATGCTCCTGTGTGATGTATTTTCGGTTTAGTTATGTACAACACCCGTTATTCAGAAACGAAGATTTTGCAAGATTTGACAGTGGTTTTGTCGGAACCGATATGATAAAAAAAGTCCATACACCAAAACGAGACCTGTAAACACGTGTGCTGTGGTGCAGGCCTGCATTAGCAGTTTTGTATGAGATATACTTAACATATTTTCTCCTTTCAATTTAAGCATTTTAACTGTGAACTGACCCAGGATGAATGAACGCATTAAATGACTTTTGCTATTTTCTTTTTATCTACATAACAATTGCAGAACAATAACGAGACGAGGTTCACAGGAAATAAAGGTATGCTTTGAGTTGACAACAGGCCAAAAGCTTTAAAGTGTCATTTTCGTATTAACTTGGAAAAATGGCGGCAACGTCTGATTCGGATGACGTCACTAGTGTATGCAGTGTGTATTACATGTACTAACCAGCACTACGTACATGTTCGTACGTGGGTGCATCGCGACCGATGTCGACAATAGGTTCCTACCTGTTGTGCCCATGTGCATCTAGGCTGTGCATTAGGAAATAATGTTGTATCCAGTCGCCACTTAATTCAGCGGTTGTGTACAAAGTCTATGAGTGTGAAGAATCAAGAAAATTAATTTTCTAAGTATTTCCTAACAAAATTGGAAATAATTCTCACTTTAATCTCAGTCCCCGATTCATGTCTTTTTTAAACATTTTTGCAATGACACTGAATCATGAGTGAATGACTAACCTAATTTAATATTAGGTCTTTCCCTGTAAATGTACATGTATATTGATTGATAATAATTTTTCTCTCCTTTCTCTTTTCTTTAATATACCCTCTAGGTCAAGTACGCAGAGTGATCATGGTGATTTACCCATTTTCCCTGTCAAGATGGTCGGACACAACATCCGCACTGGAAGAAGAACATGACCAATTTCAATGGAACTCTATTATTGTACTATAGATTGAACTTTACAATTTTTGTGGTACGGATGTTGCATATTTAATTCAATGACGTGTGATCAACAACTCACAAACTGACGAATCAGGCGCCGGGGATTCTTACGCCATGTCGCATGGAATATTGCATGTATTGTTCGTTGATAAAAAAACCTGAGGAATAAGCACTTTCATGGTACATTTAATATGCGCCATCTTGTTCACATAGCAAGAAGAACAAGCATTGCTAGATGCGGACACATTTTGTAATGTACGTATTTTGGAATGAACGCATGATGACTTGGAAGCACAAAAGGTTTTGTTTGATGACGTGTAGACTGCAACGCATGTAAATTTGCCCGGCAAGAAAAACCTCACACAATAAAGAAACTGTGCCTTAATTTTCATGTTCACTTTTTTTTCAGATCTATATTTGTAAGTCATTCCATGTTGTGAGAAACTTTCATTTGTAAAAAAAAAAATTCTTGGAAACTGAAAGTGGTTCAAATATTAAAGTGTTTCAGTATACCTTAATGTTTAACTAAATGCAGCTGAAAATATGTTATTGTGATTTCATGAATAAAGTGTTTCCCAGAATTTCAGTCAAGAAAAGAGACGACTTGATTCTTTATACATGTACATGTTTTGTATTTGTTTTCAGGTTCATGTCCACTTTCCTACTTAAGATAAAGCCAAAAATATAGTTTATTCTGCGAATTTGTACTCCCCCACCCCTCCCAATAAATCCCCACAATGATTAAGAAATAGTTATTGCTTTGCCAGCATAATATTTAGTAGGCCCCCCCCAAAAAAAAATAAACTCCGACGAAGTCTTATTTTTAATGCGTTTACATGAAACATCGTTTTACTTCCCTGTTTCGAAAAGACACGCAACCAGTTTATTATAGTCGGGTGCCTTTACTCCGCGTTTACTTATTGTGATCCCGTTTACGTGTGGAGCAGGGCACGAAACCGCCGCGCACGTGCTTTCAAAGCGGTGTTTTTTTCGTGACCTGGGCACTCAGAATAGACATCCTTTTTGAGTGATCCTGACTACCTCGGATACTCAAGAGAACCAAAGTTATAAAATAAAGGTAGCTTAATAATGTCGCTTTTCATCAAATTGTCAAAACATTCTGCCCAACTTCGTTTAGTATAGAAAAAAGGACTATTTTCACCGACCGTAAATTCACCACACCAACGGTCATATTTCCTTCCCCATATTTCACAAAATGGTTGCTTAAAACTTAATTATCATCATTTAACAATTGAACTATACCCTGTTCAATCTCTATTTCAAATAAAATCCTACTTTTAAAGACACGTTAAGCGGAAAATGAATTTTGAAGATTGGATCTCCTATCTCATGAATATTCATATTTCCAGTGTGTTCGTGCATACGCTGCAAATAAACGAAAGCACTTTCGGGCATGCTGCGCGCTGACTGATTTCAAAAATCGTCGTCACAAATGCTTGTCTTCAAACATCACCAGTAATAAAATCTCAGTTTGAAAGTGTTAAAAATATTCAACAAAGTCCTTTTGAAGGCCCGTCTTTAAAAAAAAAAGTGGATTTTATAAATCATATTGTTTGCCTAACCAGGGTTGCTAATAAAGATATTGTGTTCCACAGTTGTTGACAGTTGTTGAAATGAGTATTCTGTGTCATTTTCTTTGTTGTTCCAAACAGCGGCCCGACCACTCTGCGTTTGTATCTCAACAAACGCCTTGACTTTTAGTTTATATCATTTAAAGCGTTAGACAATGCGGTACACATTTGTTCCCGGGAAGGGGAATAGAAGACGTAGAGTTAAAATAACTGTGTGTTCCTTATTTGTGACGCTTGCAATGCGAGGCCCCCTCTTTAGCGCCCGGGCGCCTTCTTTGTTTTTCTGTGAACCAGTAACTAGTAACACACTGTCATCGTTTCTTAACAGGTAAGGCCGAACAAAAAAACACATGTTTCTCGTCCGGGTTTTTGAAAAAAGGAGGAAGACGGGCTTTTTTATTTTTGTTTTTATTTTTTTCAAGATGGCCGCCATTTTTTAAATTTCCTGCAACCGTCGGTGTTTCCACTGTTCAAAGACACTTTTAAAATGAAAGACAAGTTGGACAAGAGAACTGAACATAATAGTTGTATATTGGTCTACAATAAAAAGTATATATTTTCCGATGAATTTGTGGACTTTTTCGATGTTTTTTTTTAAACAAAAAATAATTTAAAAAATCCAGGCGGCCTCCAAAAAGGAAGCGGGCAGGGACGAGAAACATTTTTTTTTTGACTTCGCCTAATGATCTTTTATACTTTATCTTATTCTTTCCCATATATATCTCCAATAAATTCACAGTTATCATGTATCCTTTGGTTTTATTATATTGCGTTTTAGTAATTATTTTATTGATTTTGAAAACATAATTATAATATAATGGTTATAATTTTTTTCAACAAAATTATGACTACTTTATATCATGTGAAAATATGATACTGATTGACTTGCGATTTGTCATGTATTGAAGTGTGGTGAGGCGTCTTTTAGGAGGCACCATACAATTGGCACACAGAACGCGCGAAAATCATCCCTTTCAGCCTGTACACCGAAGTGTGAGTACGGTGTAGATAGAACTGTGCTTAGAAACCAACATTAAAAAATTCGAATTAGCGAACTTTGTGTTTTCTGCTCGTTCTAATTTCACAATTCAAATTCTCTGCCACCGCTGGGCTAGGTTTTAGTTTATTTCATGTTGATAAAAGGAGTGATTTTGGCCAGAAAAGCACACGCAAGCAGCATGTTACTGTGCACACAACGTGTATGTACACCCTGCCACGTATAAGGGTCAATGGACGCGTCCATTGTACCTCAGAGGGATTACAACAAATTGTGGCGCAAAACAACGCATTTTTATATGACAAATGTTTGAATTTTATAAAGTATTTTGGCACACTGCTTTTCCAATACAATTAATGCATTGGTTAGAGACGTACAGAAACGAAAAACTGTGTTTAATGGGTTTACCCTTGTTAGAAACAACAATAAATTGAAGGACTGTATTTGAGTTCCCTTTTTGTGTATGGTACGATCCTACTGAAATTACAACACGTGTTCTCTGGAAAGAGAGCAGTGCCCTCATGGGATTGGGGGCAAAAGCCCTTCTTTCCGTTCCTCTAATCAAATATATGGCTGGGTTCGATAAAACAAAACGATTGACCTTCATAGAAAATCAATTTTTTCGTGTTTATTTGCATTTTTCAACTCAAAAGGGTCCTGTGTTCCCGAACGTGCTGGTTTGTACTTTAAAATGCAGAGCGATATGGTTAGATATAATATATCATCAATCTTTTTGAACGGGCGAAATTTCGGGAGAGGTGTGTGTTGCCATGGCAAATTTATTGTGTTAAGCACAGTGCCGCGAGGGCTGAATCTGGCGTTCAACGAAGACGAATTCTCAGTTGGAAGGACACACTGAAGAAGTGATTCTTGCAAGCCATCAAGATATTGAAATTTTGTGTCATTGCCTCTCAGTTTGTCGGTGATTTTATTGTAAATGATAAAATGTAACATTCAAAATACGTAAACATCCGTGCCAGACAAAGAGCACCAGCCTTTACAAAACAATCGAAACACTTTGTTGACAAAAAATATGAAAGATAACCTAACCTCCGAACATACAAATAACAGTACGAAGTCCAATATTTTTATGCTGGCACATGGACGTGGTTAGATTTGATATGCTAGGGCGTCAATCGCTTCTCAAAAGTGCGGGGGGGGGGGCGGTTGGACATACCTTGATCAGCACTAATGCTAGCGCGAAGCGCGAAGCCCTAATGACGTGGGATACGGGGCCCGCTTAAGGGCCCCGAAATTTATTTAGATTCAAGACGCTGTGTGGTGCGATCTCAGGCAATTGTCGACCACTTGAACCAATTTTTGTGAGCAAAAGATCATCTTTTAAACATTATTTTCGAGTTTGGAGTCATTGAATCAGCTATTTTGAGCTTATATTGGCTAAAAATTTAACCCGGGGACTAAAAAGTGTGGGGGAACAAACGATATGATACCCCTTCCCCCCACTTTAAAAAGTGGGGGGGGGGGGGGACTTGTCCCCCCCCTCCCCCCCCCCCCCCCCCCCAGTCCCCCACCAATTGACACCCATGTTGATATGAGTTGGTAAAAAACTTTCACAAAAAAACTTAGTTTACAACTTTCTAGAAGGACGACAAGTTACATTTACGGAAGCCCGTTAGGAAGGGAGCTACCATAAAAGAGAGCGACACACGTTAAGAACTGAGGCTATATAGCTACCATGAAAGAGAAACGCACCACCGTGAAAGAGAAATAGCTACATACATGTGATTTCGAAAGTTAACAAGTCACATGAAAATACCATACGTTCTTAACAAGTTGGTCTGGATTTGACTCATTATTGACTGTGTGTATCATGCAGTAAACTATTTTAGGGAAAAACAAGTGCGAGTGCACAATAAGCTCTGTCCGTCTAGCATGAAATTTATCAAGGATCCCTACCGGAGCTTAAAAATGTGACGCCAAAAATGCGACGCCGGGCTCATTTCCGCACCAGTGCCACAAAATTTCACCGTGCATAGTAACGTTTACCGGAGATTGTGCGTGTAACAACTTCTGCAAATCATTGTTGCCTTATTTCGAGTATAAATATTTCTTTTATTCCTCTCCAGTGATGATGCTTTCCAACATGATCCAAGCACACGTAGCAGACCTGTGGATGGTTCTAGGTGAATGACATCAATTTCGCAGTTCAGTCCATCCAAAAGAATGTGCGCATGCGCTAGTTGCGTTGTGCATTTGAAATTTGAAATATTATCAATTTTCGAAACGAATCAGTTCACCTGTGAGTGGTCTGTGTGTCAAATCTTCCAACGATATAAACATTGTTAATGTTGTGGAGAGGAACGTATCGTCAGCAGTTGAAATGAGACAAACAATACTTTGAATCAAAACAGCGAAATGTATGCAATAGGCCTTATGTGTTCTTGGTATCTCAGATGTTCTTTTTATTCTAATTTTGTTACAATAAACACACAAAAGATTTACTCATACCTATCCAAGCAATACAAGCCGTTGCCCTTTAACCTTCACGCATAAGCTCTATAACCAAGACAATGGCGTTGGGTCTAGCTTGCAATGTGCTATAAAACTCGTATATTTAGCCTTCTTCTAAACTGTTGGGGGGGGGGGCCTCGATTCGGGGCCCGTGCCCCCTCCCTCTCCATCCCAACTTATTTACGCAGCTGCACAGAGATGGACAATTCGTCACCGTTTTCACGAACAGCCACATACTATATATATTATGTTGATTTTGAAGTAAAATGTTTTCGAGATAATCACAAAAGAAGTTTCTCATATTTTAAAACTGCAAGAAATACTACTTTGCAACAACTTTGTGCAGCAAGAAAACCATCACACGATTCTACGTGAGCTGAAGTTTTACATAAACCCGGTAATAAGACTTAATAAAGCAGTTAATTAGTGGAAATTAATTAGTAAAGATATGTGGCTCTTTGTGAAAACGCAAATTCACGTTTCCGACATATTGGCCCTTTCTGTTCAACGTGTATTTCCATAGGCGCGCGTGAGTACGCGCGCGCGCCTGAAAATGTAACAAAGATATGTGGCTCTTCGTGAAAACGCAAATCTCATTTGACCTACTTTTACGTATTTCCGTGCAATGGGTTTTGTACGCGTTCAAAGGGCCAAAATGTATGTGGCTCTTCGTGAAAACGCAAAATGCAGTTATCGAGATATCTGCCCCTTGCAACATTAATGTAACTTAGAAATTAATGATGTTTTGCTTACAGAAACATGTCAAAATGGTTAAGTACATTGTTTTAATGCGAAATATCGAAAAAAATCAAAATCGAAAAAAATTGTAATTTTGGAGATATGTGGCTCTTCGTGAAAACGGTGACGAATTAGGACTCACCTAAGAACAGAAAGTTAAATTTGCCTCGTACAAAACGTTTGTTTGGTTATATTATTGTTAGAATTTGTACGAACAAGGATAAAAACTTATTTGCACAAATAGTACTTGAACCCCGACGAGGAGTTCTCTTGTCTGAACCGTAAAATTACTCTGCAATGATTAAGTGGTTAAATTATTGATACAAACCAAGATTCAATATGTATTACATGTACAAAGATATACCAATGTGGAACTGCCCCCAAACAACCGAAAACCTCTTTTCTATCTTTTTCAGTCAACGGGGTTTTTATGGGGTAAATTGCATTGCCAAAACTGTCATACGTGTTAAACGGGACTACAAACATATTTAAGTGTAATGTGCATTTACTTTATTTTGCCTATTAATCTGTTCCGTGAATTCTGCACCATCCTGATTCTTTTAATAGAATTGGATGACTTATTTATACTTTCTAATAAGATCCATGAGTATACTATTCCAGTTGTAGTCGTTTCTGTGGTGGTTATTCGCATCCAAGCAAGTAATATCGAGGATGGAACCACCTTCCTGGAGCGAGGCAACCCTGGCATCCTGTCCTGCCCTCTCGTCGCATCCGGACGCATCCCGCTGGATCAGATCGGCGCCATGTACTGGTACTTCCCCCGAGTACGAGATGAAAACATCTTGATCTCCTACTTCTTAGGGAACGTCGCTCCACAAAACGGCATCCCGGAGGGCGTGTATGACATCAACAGAAACTTCTCTCTGGTTATTGAGATCGTCACCTACTCAGATGAAGGGACCTACTACTGTAGGGTCAAACCGAGGTTAAGAGCGATGGTTGATGGGCACGTGACTATGCGTGTCGAAGGTGAGTGGGTTGGTGATTAGAAAATAATTATATTCATGCGTTGGAGAAAGGCAGTGTTTTGTCCAACACACTTCTAAATCAATATTTTTCTAAAGGGCGGAAACGTTTAAAGGAAATGACAATATTTTGTAGCATACAGCCGGGTTCAGAAGCGTTTGACAAATTCTCTGAAAAAGCTGTGTTTTGCTTGGAATTTCCTTTCATTGTTTCAATGTATAGTGATCAATTTTTCCATATTAAGCCCCGCCGTGGCCATGTGTGTTGTGCCCTTGAGTAAGGCGCTTTACCTCAATTACTCCTTTCAACCCAGGTGTTAAATGGGTACCGGCATTATACAGTGCTGGGAAGGTAACAGACTCAGTGTGGAGGAGGTGTGGCGAACCCCCCCCCCCCCTCACAGCAGCATATAAGTCTGGCCCAATCGCTTCGAAAGAATGATGGGCACTCCGTTCCTGTTATCACAGGTTCGTCCCCTTTACTTTACACTTACTTTTTGCACGCAAAAACACAACACGGAGTAAGCAAACTAAATTAAAGTAAGTAAATATTGATGTAAAAAAATCACGAAGTCTGAAAACTTTTTTTTTAAGAACTAACACATTTCTCATGCCAATGAATACATTAAATGTTTTCTATGTGACTGTTTTTTATGACAGCGGTATAGCTGTTGGTTGCCGTTAACTACTGTATGGTTGATGGATGTATGGTAGAGTGTGGAGTTGCGTTTCTAATATTTTTACTAGTTGTCGTCTAAAACAAATTCTGGGAACTCATTGAAGCCTCGTATCCTGTTTTTTTTTATGATGTTATTTGTGTTGATATGTTGTGTAGTATCTCCCAAAGAGCCGTTTCCCGACGTAACTCAGTGCACTCAACGCATCTCCGGGACTGCGTGCGAGGCAGAGTTGCCGAACGACATCAAGAAACCAATGCTGACCTGCATCGTACGGGATACCAAGCCTGCCGTAGCTCTCAGATGGCTGATTGAGTATAGTGACGGCGACACACAACTCATCAACGATAGCTTCAACGTAAAACCGAGTAAGTATAGGATTACTAAATCTCATGTGCCCCACTCCTCCATGAATTTTTGCAGCATGTCTCTGAATTGAAACATATTTGCACGAGGTTATTTCTTATTAGTGTCCCAGGCTTGACAATCTCTTTTCAGTAATTGACATACTTTTCATGGAACTGATTTTAAGAGAAGAAGGATTCTCATAATCTTATTTTAACAGGTACATCCAGCGTAAACGATCATATACGAACTTTGGCTTGTTGCATGCTCTGCCAAGCAAGTATTTCCTGTACGTAATTCATATCCATCATGCTTAGCAAGTGCATGTACTTGGCTTAATTCTGATCTCGGCAAGACAAATAACAGCTTTGGGGTTTGTGTTGTGTTTTAGGTGAGTATTCGGTGAACACATTCACCACTTCAGCATCAATCCCAATTGTAACGAGTGACGTGGACACGATGTACAGATGTCAAGCTTACGGGGAGACCCTGGGCGCCAGGAATGGTAGCCACGTGACGGTGACTGCCTTCTATAGGCCTACCCTTCAAACAACACGTGAGCCTGGATACTTTTTGCTTTGTAGGATTTTACTGGGTACCCACACTTTTAAAAGTCCCGGGTCATGTAGATATATGATCCGAAATTGCGATCATATTCGACCTGATACTTTTCAGGGTCAAAAACACTTTTCCGGGTCAATTTTACAATTCTTTGGATCACGTTTCGGGTCATTATGCCCAGGAAAGCCTGGCAAAAAGTCGTTTTGAATTTGACCCAGAAAAGTATAAGTTGGACCCTGACAAGCATGAGTTCGAATTTTGGGTTCATAACCCCTTACACTTAAAGACGATCTATATTACTGACAGTTGTTTTGTAGAACGTCCGCCTTCGATGCGACTTCATAATAAGACTATATTTAATATATATTTAAATAAATTTTAAATACATTTAAATGTTATTATATAGTATTATTTAAATATTAGGTTGTCCCTGCATGGATATTAGCCTAGCCTTTATTTGAGATTGAAAAATGGATTTTATTCATACTTTGATGATAATATTTTTGTTTGTCGGATCTGTCGTCCATTACTATTGAGTACATTCGATGTCAGGGTTATATACTGTTCTATGGTTACCCACTAACCTTCGCTTAATAAGTACCAGAGCAATGTACAAGCAATATAATACCATAATTGTGGTGTCAAAAGAGGTTGCACTAGAACTATCACAGTTGCCTTTACATTACTAACAACAGTAATCATTCCATTTGACGGCTGAATCACACACATACAAAGTTTGTCATTACGAATTTCCAAAAATTATTTCCAGATTTAAATCAATTCAACCTACCACAGCTGTACCGGTGATGGCTGAGTTGGGCTTTCTTTCTACAGTAGAAGACACTCCGTATTGCTCTCAAAATGCTGTGATTGGGCTCACAGTTGCTTTGTGCCTGTCATTGGCTGTCGTCGTTGGTTTGGTTATTACTGTCTGCAAGGTAAATTGAGGCATGCGCCCGATCACAGTAGAGTTTTTTTTTTTGTTTTTTTGTGAACACTCGCAATTAATCAATTATAAAATACATAGTTTGTAGCCAATATCTATATCCCTGCAAAACATGTTGTCTTAATGTGCACAGAAGCAGGATAAATTTACTAAACGTTTTTCTGAGTTGCTATAAGTACAGCTTGGGTTTCAAACCAGCATGCACAAAAGTTTGCAACGACGTCATGTTGAGTTTGCGCATTTAACAAGGTGTCGAGGCATGATACAGGAACGATGCTCCGGATCTTCTGTCTCTGTCTTGTTAATGATGGCCGCTGAGTAGGTATGGTTAAAAAGAACCAAGATAGTATTAAAAAAAGCAGACCAAGGAGTTCAAAAACATTAAAGGAGCTAAGTTGCTTTGTTCGTTATATTGTTGACGGACTCATACTACATTCTGTGGTATATCGTCATTGTCGTTTCAGATATCGATGAGGAAACCGAGACAAAACAATGACAGCGAGGTACGAACACACTTTCTAGTATTCTAGTATTTATAGACAGCCTAATACCCAAGCACGCTTATACAGGTAGTGATATCAATTTTTAAGTAACACTGTGCTCGTTGTAAAGCCAGTAATGGTTCCAAACACGTCGCAAATTCATTCTGCATGATGTATTTACGGTTGAATTACAAAAATCATTGATTACGAATCATTTAAATAACACCCTTTTTTTCAGAAACCTAGATTGTGCAAGATTTTACAGTGCTCTTGTTGGAATTGACATAACAAAAAGGTCAACACACCAAAAACGAGGCCCGTAAACACGTGTTTTAGAATACGGCGGTGTAGCTGGTCAAGGTGCAGGCCTACCTTAGCAGTTTTGTTTGAGATACTTAACGGTTTTTTGCTTCTAAAGTTATAATTTTAACCTTAAAGGGAATATAACAATATACCGACTGATCTGAGTTATGAAGGAGCTCGCTGTAATATAACGCAGGATCAATGAACGTAATGAATGACATTTTTTTGCAATTCTCTCTTATGCTTAATAGTTGCAGCACGAGACGAGGGTCAGGGGAAATAAAGGTATGAGAAGTTGACAACAGGCAAAAGCTTTTACGTTCTCCTGTCGTAACTTGGAAAGAATGATTCCAGTTATAGTAAAGGGGATACATAGATCCGGGCAGACTATCTAAGCCTCTCTGAAATAAAGAGTTAATGCAAACTAAATAGTTCCACTGACGGGAATTGACGCATTTCTCATTTCCAAATACGGAATATTGCAGCACTTTATTTATTTAATTCATTTAATTATTAATTTATTTGCAACCAAACATCGAAAGAAGTGGTTGGATTAGAAACAAAATATTACACAAATTGTAACATTAAACCTTCACAAAAATATAATTTACAATGAACACAAAAAATCGGGAAAAAATTAAAATACAAACAAAGACAAAGAAATTTCATTTAAGCACACATAATAAATAACAGTAAAAAGGAAAAAGAAAAACCTCACTACCAGGGCTTGAGGTGCTTGTTAAAAATCTCATGAAGCGTGCAACTTTCCATCATGAAGTTAATGATGCGTTAATTTGAACAAATAACAAGACGCATAAAAAGTAATCACGAACCTTTATATTTTGCAGGATCCAAGGACGAGCCCCAGGAGACGTGTTTGGACTCCGAAGTCACTACCCCACTTAAAGGAGTGAACAGAGAGTGTGTAACTTTATGAATGAACTCATTCTTACACTGTTCAGCATTCACTAGATAGAAAGAAAAGACTAGACAGAGTATAACATTGCTTTCTACTGTTGGACCTACATTCAAAGTTAAGATCAAACAATTTATTTTCTACAACTATTCATGCTCGTGAGCCCTATTATTATCCCTTGTTGGTATAAATTATTTCTTTTGATTTATTTATCTAAGTTACTCTGTGTTTCTAGTAATGCTTTAAAACCATTAATTTAATTTATTGGTTTCTATTTTTCTCGCATAGCGCCAGGGACTATTTTGAGCCCTGAACAAAAATGTGGCTTTATATCATTACTTAAATTTTCTGTTAAATTCATAGTGTCGTCATTCAGTTTATTTCTTTATGCTCCTACTCTTGCTTTAAGCATGCCATTTTTCTTTATTGCCATTTTCTTTAATTAATTAATTAATTTAATTAATACTCACGAAATGAATCAAATAATGCGAACCCCACCCCCTGCTCTGACCCCCCCCCCCCTAAAAAAAGTCAACTGTTAATAATTTCCTCCTGTGGACAAAATACGGACAGATCCAGCTTGGTTAGGGGGTATTTATACACTATTCTGTAATATAGTGTTAATAACCGTCGGATATGAACAGCGCCCCCATTGAAAGTATGGTACGAACCACCCCTCCCCCCATTGATTTTAAAAGTCCAAGGGTCCGGATAAAAAAAGTCCTGGACCCACCCCAGTAGGGCCGCTGTTATGTACGAACTGGCATACACACAGGGTTTACATGTGGGTAACGGGTCCAAATCATTACGCATACAGCACGGCGGTTAATCCAACTCGTATGATGAAGACAATTTTCGCCATTTGTAAAAACAAATCTCATACTTTCAGTCTTAAGCAAATGCTTTCCAAAAAAATGAAGCAAAAGCTTCATTTGAATTCATACAGATATGCAAGTAAATGCTTAAAAATTCGTAGTAAAAGCATATGGTAGTTTTTATTCATGCATCCCGTCTGCTAACACATATGATGAAGAGTTTTGAGATAGTTTTATTATGTGTACAACAATGCATTTTCGTTGGCGCTCGCCGTTCGTCCGAACGTGCATCTTTACTGAGTGGACTTTGGGTTGTAAACAGGCGAGCTACAATACATGGAAACTTCCATTGCGTCGCGTCAAGAGTAATACAATCATAATACACCACACACATCCAGCTGCCAGTGCGCCATTATTTGCATCCTGTGTATTTTTGGAGACGTGAGGCAGTTTTCTCAGCTCACGATAACCGTATGTACTGTCACTTAATAGATCCAAGACATAATGACGTCGTGCTTTGTTTACATGCGCGTTTTCCTATGTATGGAAGCCAGGTAGGTTCATGAGAACGAGAACCACTCGTACCCACCAAGAAGGCTTCCATACGAAAACACAAATGTAAACAAAGAATAATGTTATTATGTGTTATCTATTGTGATTGGACTTGGTTTTTTCTCAGCTTGGGACAAAATGCTACATTCTAACCTTGGTCAAAATGCTCCATTATATTCACACTTTAAAAAAAAAATGGAATGGTTAGATTTATCTGCATTTGCTGGGATTTTCTGTATGAAAAACCACCAAAATTCCATAATTATGCAGAAGCAGGATTTTGTAATTCCTCCTCCACACCCCCCCCCCAAAAGCTGAATTGTATCCCCCCCCCCGCATTTTCTACGACGCGCGTTCAGCCTTAAAGCCGAAATCACTTCTGCGCTGCTTTGCCCGTCTGGCACGGTTTGTGCATCCCATGTAAGAGCAACATTGTGTACATGACCTGCCAGTCAAGCGCAATGGTTATTGATAAATTAGCCGTGGCAGATAATAGAAATCTTGATCGTTGGTCATTGAAACACCTCACAAAAAAGCGTCGATTAATTATATATGGACCCCATGTCAGAAAATGAAATCCCAAAAATTATATTTTTTGAGAATTCGAATATATCATGTTGATATAACTGTAATCAGAGACTGGGATGCACTTCAGAAAACCATTCAGCTGCCCGCTGTGGAGCAGTTCAAGTGGGCCATCAGTTAGCATCAATTAAGGTAAATGTCTTTTTGGCTCGCACCAATTAAAATTGCACTTGTAAGAAAGCACAACCAAAGCACATCTGGATGCCGAACAGGCTTTGCTGATAACTATCGTTGCCATTTACTTAATAAATGCAACATCACAAGAAATCAGTGTGGCGTTTTGAAGAGCATGTTCAACCAGCGACCACTGTATCATTCTAAAAGCTATTGGCAGAAGAATATGGAAAATTGTTGCAACACGAAAACCACGGAGCTGGAATATTGTACATAAAATGCCGTGCACAGCGAAGTACCAGGCCATGCATTATGCCATCATCTCAGTGCAGGGTCTGGGTTTTCCAAACCGGATCAATAAACTTTGTGGCAGTCTGTTGGCAGCGTTAGGACCTTTCAGGTCTCCTGCGTTATCAATCAAGCAAACAAGTGGGGTCAGAAAGTATGGTACTTGATAAATTCATGGTCTATCATCACCATGGTGCAATGAGCCTGGAAATTCACGATGGGAGAATTAGTCTGGAAGATAAAAGCATTTATCATACGTCATAAAATGACGTACAAGGATGTAAATAAAGTCTACGCATCCGTTGGATTCGTGCCAACATTTACACGCATGTTGAACAAAGTACGAACCGTGGGTACAAAGGTTCATCCTTTGGCTTCAGTTGTTTACTATTTAAAGGTGTACTACACGAAGTACACTCGAACGATAATAACAACAGGGACGAAAGTTAATATGCATTCAACTTAATCTACAGAAATTAAATTATTTGTACAGAACATGAAGTACGCGGTTTATTTTATTTTCCACATTTTGAAAAAAAACATTTACATAGAAAAATTCGTCAATTTGTGTCGGCAACTGTAGGAGGTTCATGACATTTGCAGACGTTATGATGAAAAGTGGGACCGGTGTAGGGGGTGGGGGACATTTTCATATTTTTATATTTTCTTTTCCCCCCTTTTCTGAAAATCACGTTAACTTTATTTCTTTTGGGTTTAACGGCGAGATGCCGACGTCATAATCGAGGCTATACTTTATAATTAAGGCAGAGAGGTCACTACACAATATGTGGAGGGAATTCTAGTCTCTCATAGGGAAATATTCGCATTTTGTATCAAAGGATAATATACATTTCCACCATTTAAAAAAGATAATAAACATAGTTATATCGTGTTAATTTATGAAGTAATTCTCATAATATTGATATCATAATTCGTTGCACAACAGCGTGTATTAATCACCTCCCTCCATGAAGGTCTTACGGGCCAGAAATCTGAAGATGCCGCTGAGTGCAACTCCGAAGTTTATTTCCATTTAAATACGCGCATGACTAAAACTAACGATTGTTTTGCTCAATTTCTACATTGCTGATCAAGACACCGTAATGCCAAAATGAAATCAGAAAACATTTCTTTGATAATAGCTCGTATAAATTGAATGCAATTAATTCTTTGTGTATGCTTTTTTTTGCACTTTTACTTCATTGTCATGACCAGCGGCGTAACTACGGCGGGGCATGGGGGCACGGCCTCCAGGGGATGTCCATGCTCCCGTAAATACCCCCCCCCCCCCTCATAATTGAGCAAAATGTATATTATTTGCATTCAGTGCCCACCCCCCCCCCCTTGAAAAATGTATACACCCCAGGTTCCCCTAGAAATTTAACCGCAGTTCAACTTACGCTATACTGGTCATGACGTCATTGTGATAAATAATTTGTCCCTATTATTTAAAGGTAATGTACAACATCTGCAAACGTTAAAAACAAAACTGCCAAATTATTATAAGCTAATCTGCCTTCTTGACCTTACAATTCCCTGAAATCATAAAAAGTTATCTTTTTTCTATTGGGCGTGGGATTAGGGAACCAACCAGACTACAAGAACAACATTTGTTCTCCAAGCGTCCATGAACTAGACAACTTTAAACAGGTCAGTGTGACAATATTTGCTGCAGAATACTAACCTCCAATCCGTCCACATTTAAACATTACAGCAAAAGCAAGTGTTGTGTTTTACCTTTTTAATAAGGGACATCATGAGTATGAATTTACACTACAACATTGTCGTTTCACCCTTTTAGGATTCCCAGGTTTGTACTTCCAAATAAGAGACGGATTCAAAGTTTTAAAGTGTCTTCAGAATGGGTAAGTCGATGCTTTAAAGTTAATACATTAATTATTGTACCGTGTGGCATGTTCAAATGTTAATCAAATTGCCTGAATCTTTCTTTTAGAACCAAAAAACCTTTCCCGTATCATCTGATGTTTTGTCGAAGTCAAGTGGCGTACGATGATCTAAGACCTATAAGTTGAGGTATAATATTTTCCTAAACTGTTTAAAATAGCTTGGAAGTTCCATGTTTAAGCTATATTCTTGTCATCTTTTTTATCTTTCTTTCCCGACACGAATTAATTCATCTTTTTTTCATATTCCCTTTCAGCTGGAATGTCTCTCAATGAGGATCATTCATACCTAAGGGCTCTATGGATAATACTAAGTAATGGAAGCTCACAAAAGGAATGGGCGTTTGTTTATGGTGTAAATCGAGGACACACACGTGCAACATCATCGATGAATTGAGGACAGGAACCGAATTGAGGACGTTAGAGACCTCGGTTAGAAAACATGTACAAAACCAATGAGAGCTGGCGCAAGTACAAAGTAAAAGGGAAGAGGAACAATGGAAAATCCTCGATTTACACCATAAACAAACGTGCGTGTGTGGGAGTATGTAAACAACGGCAATCGTGGACCTAGGACAAAAGGGTTAGGGCACAAACAAAACGTCCACGATTGACCGATAGTCCACGATTGAAATTCGTGTACAAAACCAATGAGAGTTGTTACTAAAAAGTTAAGAGTACGTACAAAGGAATGAGGATTAGGGACAATAGGGGGCCCACGATTGCCAGTGTTCACATTATGCGTGTGAGGGTGTTCGTTTTGCACTCCGTGCTAAACACAATCCTCAGTGCGCGACTTGCGCACGTAAAACCCGCCACACACTAGAGCTATACGTGCTGAGCAAAAAGTCATTCGAGGCCGTTTGCTCAGCACGTAGCTCACAAAATATCACTGTTTGCGGTCAATTTTTGCTGAGTTTTCTGCCTCGAGGCCGTTATGCAAATATCTATCCTTTTATTTTGTTCGCCTCGCGAGGCAAAAAAACTCACCGTGTTTGGTCAACCTGAGCTATACGTGCTGAGCTAAAACAACAGCCAATGAAAGCACAGTCATACTCTTGTAAAAAAAAAACGTAACTTCAAGATGGCGGCCCCCGTCTAGTCAAAAGTGTCGGCGACTTTGTCAGCGACTATTTTTTAGAGGACAAGCTTGAGCTACATGCTGAGCTAAAGAGATTAACTAGTCAATGAAAGTGCATATGCTCTGTGCACGTGATTTCATTATTTTGTTTGCAATATCTTATAACGCCTGCTGGCGTTTGTCCCCATTTTTAAAATCATGGAATCGACAAACAAGGATAATCTGGCCAAAACTCAGATTAACCGCAGACGGGGAGTTTTTCGCCTCGCGAGGCAAAAAAAACCCAAACAGGGGTGATATTTGCCTCAAGGCTTCGCGTTATGGAAAACTCAGCAAAAAATATATTTCGTGAGCTACCGAGCTATTTTGTGAGCAAGGGGGTTTCGAATGACTTTTTGCTCAACACGTGGCTCTCGTGTGCGGCGGCCTTAATAGTGACAAAAAGTCACAAACCCTTGAAGTTTTCTCTTCAGCTTTTCAGACTTTGGGTGCACCTCATTCATGTGGACTCACTATTTGTTACAAGGAGATGAGTTGGACTTCAGGTTGTGCTGTTTGTTCACGACAAAATATTTGTGTGGTGTTAACTTGCATGCAAGACCAAATTCAACACCGGAGGTTGGCGTACCCAAAGGACCCGTTATAGGACAACTATACCTGCACATGACCAGCGGTCAAATTAAAGGCACTTTATATAGGATCATTTGCTTTACAGTCATTTTTTTTTCATTCCCAATAATGACGCCACTCAAAGTCCAAACAAGAATTTTCAAAACATGACCCGTCGTAGTTTCAGTGAGCCAGACGAAATAATTTAGCGGGGTGTTTAGCACCAGTACGATCTTTAATTTCAGCCAGCTGTTTGTTCACAATTCGGTAGGTTGCTTTGGAATAAACGCAAATGATCCCATGGGCCTTAAAGATGTATAGGACCACTATAGTCTTATAGAGATACATTTTGGTGTTTTTGCTGTTTATAAAACTTCTTGCCAGACCTGTACCGAGAATCCCTCATCAGCTCTATGACCTCCGGTATTTTTAAGTGAAAAAGGGCAGCGGGGGGGGGGGGGGGTAGGGGGTACGGGTTTGTCTATGGGGTTCCGACAGAGTTAAGACAAATTGCTTACTTGAAAGTTTGCCTTATGTACAACACATCACTCATCCATTGTGACTCGTCCAGATGGCACAAAAAGAACTTCAGGGTAATCTTTCCTGATGAGCGCTCCTGAACACCAAAGAGTCGTAGAACCATTACATTGATTTATTAAGGCATTACAAATCTTTATAAGGCTGTAGAAAATGGCTACCAACTTGCTGCAATTATTAAATCTGCATGTAAATAAAAATAAAAAAAAAAAATCGATTCCTATTATAACCCTGGTTCTATTAATAAACAGCCGCTTAATCGATAATAGATTCAATTTTGCTACAACCAAAGTATTGCGTCTTTTTGGTTACATGGTAATGTTATATTTAAAAACCATTTTACCAACTATTATGTGAACTGGTAAAGTAAACTATCCTACTAGTTCAGAGTACAGACTAGATTTACATATAGGTCTGGAATTGTAAAGATGGAAATTCTCCCCATGCACTTTAGGAATTTTCCCCTATGTAATGGACGCTGATTGGTTAATTACTCTGTTGTTTCTTTGCTTGTTCTTGAAGTGGCTGGTGGTTTCATCCAAGCTAGTATCGAGGATGGAAACATCTTCATGGAGCGAGGCAACCCTGGCATCGTGTCCTGTCCTCCCGTCGCATCCGGACGAATCCCACCGGGTCAGATCGACGCCATGTACTGGTACTTCCCCCGAGTACGAGCTGAAAACCTCTTGATCTCCTACTTCCTAGGGAACGTCGCTCCACAAAACGGCATCCCAGAGGGCGTGTATGACATCAACAGAAACTTCTCTCTGGTTATTGAGAACGTCACTGACTCAGATGAAGGGACCTACTACTGTAGGGTCAAACCGAAGTTAAGAATGGTAGTTGATGGGCAGGTGACTAAGCGTGTCAAAGGTGAGTAGGTTGACGATCAGTATATAAGTTTTTGAATTTCTTCTGAATTCCTTGCCTGGTGCTTGTTTCCCTCCAACCTATGATCAGTCCTGTTTCAAGGGTAAGGTTAATTCCTACCTTGAGTTATTCCTGAGTATTTTTCCTACTTTTTATATCTCTTTTAGCCCTATTTGCTGCATTTTTTGTGGTTTTTAGCTGTCAGAAGCCTCCACAAAACACACTTGTTTGCTTGATCTCTTATGTTATCTCTTATGTTTCTGTTTTGTTTTGTTTTCTGCTATTTTCTTTTTCAATGTATCTGTTTGTGTTTTTTTGTTGTTTGTAAAGCGCATTGATCATTAATTTGGCACTGCGTTATATAAGCACCGGTGTATTCTATCTTATGTCCGAAAAGCAGGGCAAATATCAATTAAAACAAACTGTATTCATGAGCTGGACAAAAGTAATGTTGCAGGTCGTTTGACTCGGTTATAGATGCAGTTTTTAACCAATTTCCTAAATGCTTCCGTATGACGGACGGAATTTTGTTTGGAAAATAATCATTTTTTAGCCAATAGCGCGCATTCGGGGTTTGAGGCCAAAGTTTGAACAATTATCTGAAAAGGGCGGGAAATAATTATGAGAACATTAAAGCTGCGCCTGTGCTCGGAATTAATTTTAATTAATTTCAATTCAATTTATTTTTTTTCATATTGATTTGACGGCTCTTGTATACCGTTTGTATTTATTGCCCCCTTTAAAATGAAAAAAAAGGCACACAAGAACTCTCTGAAAAAAACCCACACACATATAGGACTATTGGTAAAACAATCTAATAGTCTGAAACATTTGTTCTTATTTTTTCAATGGATTTTTCCCAAGGCCTTTCTGTGAACATAAAATTGTTAAACGATATACATGTTGGTTAATAATAGATTGCCCCAATAACGACTGGTGGATGAGTCTATGTTAGAATCAGTGTTGTAGTCGAGTACTTTTCATACGAAAACTGAGTACGGCCGAGTACTTAGGTTGCCGAGTACGAGTAGGCCTACTTGTACTTCCGAGTACTTTAGAATAGCTTTATGTTCCGAGCACAAGTATAGGTCTCCGAGCACAAGTGCTTGTACTTCCGAGTACGAGTACGAGTACTTGTATTCCGAGTACGAGTACTTGTTTTCCGAGTACGAGTTCGAGTTCTTATATTTCCGTAGGTCTTTTCGGGTACGAGTATATTGTGCTTGTAGCCGAAAGTTATGTGACTGAACTGTTCATCACTTGTGACACGAAATAGGGATCGTCTTTGTAACTGAGCATTTTTTAATTATTTGAAGTTATTTTTTTAAAAATCTTCAACAGAAGTCTCAAATCAATGTACTACACAGCTGAGATACAGATAGGAAAGTTAACGCCAAAGTGCACGACAGTGGATACAGACGACACATTTCGTGACACAAATTCTTCACAGGCCGACAACTTTTGACAAGCGAACGTGGACGGCACAAAGGGCAAAGTGGCAAATTCGTGGTAACGTACGTGTATAGTCTGCTTAATCCCTGACATAACAATTCTAGGCGGCCTGTGTTTATGCCGTGGACCAGACGACGGCACCAGAATAGGGGCAGTTTTACAAAGCCCGGCTTCGGCTTCTACTCTTTCCCCATTTATGCAGGTGGCAATGGGGCTGCACCCAGACAGGCAGCTGAAACCGGGGTTCGCAAAATATAAAGTAAGGCCATCGATAAATTAAGGCCGTAGTAAGTCAAGCTATGCATTTTTTCGTGTACTGCACTATTGCTTTTCGAATTTTAGTACCTTGATGATCGAGTACGATTTCGACATGTCAAGCAAGACTCGAGTATTTTGCTGCCCGAGTGCTAGTACCGTCATTTCGAGTACGAGTACTTTGACATCCGAGTGCGAGTACGAGTACTCTACAAAAAGTACTCGAGTAGTACTCGAGAACGAGTACGAAGTACGAGTCATAGTACGAGCACTACAACACTGGTTAGAATCTTGAGCAACAAACATTTCTAGCAAGGTCACCAGTTGTTGTCATCTTTTGAAAAATTGTGTTGACACTCTGAAGACTTGTATCAAAATTGTTGCCAACTATGTTATTTGTGTTGATATGTTGTGTAGTATCCCCCAAAGAGCCGTTTCCAGACGTAACTCAATGCGCTGAACGTATCTCTGAGACTGCGTGCGAGGCAGAGTTGCCGAACGACATGAAGAAACCAATGCTGACCTGCATCGTACGGGATGCCAAGCCTGCCGTGGCTCTCCGGTGGCTGCTGGAGTATAGTGATGGCGACACGCGACTCATCAGCGACAGGTTCACCGTACAGCCGAGTAAGTACAGGGTTACTGAATCTGAGGGTGCCCCACTCCCCCGTACTAAACATGGGAATGTCCCAATTTATAACATAAGCGGACAGGAAAATGTTTGCAGCATGTCTTTGAATGGAAGCATCTTTCTAGCAAGTAATGATTTGTATTATGTCACAGGGTGGAAGATCTCTTTTTTATTTTGCTACATATGAAAGTATGATTTCAAGGTTAGGGTCTTACTTTACGGACATTTTTAAGTTAAGGGGAAAAGTTTCTCAAGATTGTCTGTAATTGAAACATTTCCAAGCACGCTCCAAGATAGCTCTCAAAATTGGGGCATCCGCCAACATATACCCAAATGTTGGTAACACATTTCGTGCTTAGCAAGTCCATGCATTAGCAACCTTGTCTCCATTGTTCACTTTATTTTCAACCTCGTAAGCCTGGGTTTGAAAGTTGAAACCTGCTTCCTGTATCCTGATTCGATACATCAATTAGCAAGTATTTGATTTATATCGTGCACTTGGTGCTGTTTCTAACGTGTGTTTCGTCCTTTAACGTTCACTAAATCATTATGTCCACGCCTTCAGAAAAATAATCATCCCCTTACCATTTTGCTCATATAAATAAGACATGTGATACTGCATATTGGCTGGATAAGATTGTACAATTTTTAAGTAGAAAAACAAAAAAAAATTGGTTTTTTTTAGTAGCTCACGCCGCGAAGATTATGTTTTACCCTCAGACACCGCATCCAAAACAAACATTGATGTAAACCACAGCCACACTGCAAAAACTGCAGTGTTAAATTTACACTGTTGGTATCTATATAGGACGATCTGGTGTTAAATTTTACTGGTGTTGTCCTATATAGATACCGAATGGTGTTAACTTAACACACCAGTTTTTGCAGTGCAGGCATATCCAAAAATGTTAGATATACAAACTATTTAATACCAGGGTGAGTAGTGTTGGGGCGTGCTGCTTTACAACATGGAAGCGAGGCCGATGCGGTTAGCTTTTTATCTCAGCTGCAGTGAAAATATAAACAGCTCTGCTTTTTTGGTGTGTGTTATAGGTGAGTATTCGGTGAACATCTACACCACTTCAGCATCAATCGCAATCATGGCGAGTACTGTGTACATGTATAGGTGTCAAGCATACGGGGAGGCTCTGGGCGCCAGGAATGGTAGCCACGTGACGGTGACTTTCACCACAGCTCCCTATACCCCGCAAAAACCACGTGAGCATGGAATGTATTGCTCTAGACTTATTCAATAGGTCCTACAGGGTGTCTCAAAACAAGTATGCCCACTTTTAAAATGTAAATTATCAGAAATTAACTGAATATTTTAGAAAGAGGTAACTACAAGGAAAAAGGCCAGGCCAGGCATAATTTTGCTCGTTGGTCAAAGCATGTCTTGATAAGAACTTTTAAATTCCCCTTTAATGCAAAGCCAGTGAACATTTTTTGGACAAGGCAACCTGAATATCAAACACAAAGCAGTTATCAAAATTAATTAATACATTTACTATAGCGAATTTACCCTAATCAGTTTATACGTCTCGTTTGACCTACATGTGCCTTCTTCAAAGAGTGTCTTGGCTTGAACTTTAAAGTCGCCTTTATTAAAGAGCAATTGGAAATGGAAAATTTATGACGACTGAATATCAAACACGAAGGCAGCCATCAAAGGTAATAAATACACTTTAATACTATAGTCAGTTTGTAACTAATTTTAAAAAAATGTAATTGCAGATTTCACATCGCTTGGATCTATTCCAACTGTCACGGTGCATTCGTTTGGTGAGAATTCTACTGTGAAGGACACTCCAGATGGCTGTCAGAATGCCTTGATTTGGCTTATCGTCCTTGTTTGCCTGTCGCTCACTGCCAACGTTGGTTTCGTTATTAGGGCTGTGCGCGCAAGGTAAATTGTGGCATGCGCCCGATCACACAGATTTGTGTCATTTTATACTCGTGAACACTCTTAATTACTCAATGATAAAGTAAAAATTGTGTAGCCAGTATCCACATCCCTGCACAAATAGTGATTTCATATGCACAGAAGCAGGATCAGTGCACTAAACGTTGTTCTTAGTTGCTATAAGTACACTTTGGGTTTCAAACTTGCATGACATCAGTTCGTAATGACGTCATATTGATATGCGCATTGGCCAATGTGTTTAGACACAATACAGGAATGATGCTCCGGATCTTCTATCTCTGTCTTGTTAATGATGGTCGCTAATTATGTGTATGTGACTCTGGGTGTTAAGAGTCGAAAAGTGGGAAGAGGACTCGGCGATTTGGTTTCTGTTTTTTGTGCTGGTTTATTCTGCATAAACGGGAAAAGGAAAGCAAATTATGACATGGTCTTTCCTCGTCTCCGGTCAGCATTGTAATGACAATTAATATTTACAAACACATAATTAAATGGAATAAACAAAACGAAATAAGAATGAAAACTATATGCATCTATGTTATTTCTAGGAAACACTTAACTATTAGGTTAACGATACGATTAAAGAAAATGGAAAATGGCGGCTTTTGGTGGTTTCCCGCCAAACCCTATCTTCCGGCCGCCATCTTGGAAAATAAAGGTTTTTACTGAAAATAGCATCAACATCCAAGATAATGAAACAAAATACTTCAAACTACTCGTTCCACAAGATCAAGAAGATAATGCGATAATAATTTACGGTAAATCTAGACTGATTAAGGTTAAGAATAATTCAAAACTGAAAGTAAGCGGGAACATGTTCACATGAATCTGTGCTTCGAAAGAGTAGCACTTACAAGCAGAATTATTCAGGAAATCACATGAATACATCTACATACTTGTTCATGATAAATTAACTATGAAATGTAAAAGGTAAAAGTACAAAATATTTACCTGCATAAACGGGAAAAGGAAAGCAAATTATGACATGGTCTTTCCTCGTCTCCGGTCAGCATTGCAATGACGCTAACCAGGGTCCCGTTCACTACGGCTATTGTGATTGGCCGTTGGTGATTTAAATAATAATGAAACAGATTTAAATAAGAAAACAGTACTTTGGGAGAAACTACAAAATTATGGGGGGACCTTTTTTAGGCTGGTGACATATAGTTAAAACAAAACTAAGATATTTCTAATATAAAAGCAGACCAATTAAAGGGAAGATACAACATTTGCAAACATCATAAAACGAAATGATCAAATTATCACGAAATGCTTCACTGGATTATTAGGGAATGACAGTGTAAAGCATCCTGTAAAGTCGTGGAGCCTGGTATTCTGTCATTTTCAAGAATTGGATTTGTTTCAACACTGGTCGGCCGACCAGCGTTGGCGAAAACTTGCTTTTTTTCAAAAAATGCTCCTACTTTTTCATAACAGTTGTTCCGCATTTTCTTTGCAATTGATTACACACCTGTGAAGGAGCACAAGCCTGACAGACTGATTCTCTGACCTTACAATTCCCCAAAGTCTGTAAATTGCTCCGTTTCATCTTAAGTGGGGTCAGGGAACCAGACTTAAGGAAGATGATTGGTTTTCTTCATTTTTCAAACATATACAAGACCAAAACATGAAACAAGTCATTTTAACAATATTTGCTATAATCTACTAATCCACCAAATCCATTTATTTCCAAATATTGCCTTAAAAGCAAATGTTGTACACTCCCTTTAACTCAAAATCGTTAAAGGAGCTAATTTATTTTGTATGTTTTAATTGTTTACGCACCCAAATTACATTCTGTGCTATATTGCCATTGTCATTTCAGATATCGGCGAGGAAACCGGCACAGACGAAATATGTATAATCACGGTCATATCAGATATCGATGAAGAAACCTGAACAAAAGCATGACATTGAGGTACGCAAACATTTTCTAGTATTCAAGTATCTATAGACGGTTTCATACCTCAGCACGCTTTTATGGTAATGATATAAATTTTAACTAACACTGTGCTCGTTGTAAAGAACAATGATTGTTCCAAACTCGTCGGCAAACTATTCTGCAGGAGGTATTTTCGGTTTATTAATCGAATCATTAACTACACCCTTCATTCAGAAACGAAGATTCTGCAAGATTGTACAGTGAATGTCGGGAAAAGGTCCACAAACCAAACGAGGACTGTAAACACGTGCCTGTAATATATATATACTACGGCAGTAGCTGTGGTGCAGGGCTAGGCTTACGTCACCAATTTTGTTTGAAATACCCTCTCTAATAAACCACAGTGGCGCACCCAAGTGGAGGGGCACTCCGGGGGCTTGAGCCTCATACCCAAGGGGCTGTCAATTGTTGTTTTTTTGTACAAATTTTTTCTAGTCCTACGATTTGACCTTATTGATATGTAAGCGGCCTATTTTCGAGTAGTGTAATGGGGGTGTCATAGTCCCCCCCCCCCCCCTATAAAAAAAACCTTTTTCAACGGCCAAAACATTGGGCAACATTTTAAAAATATATTTAAACTTCAAAAAAAATTTTTTTTAAATGTGAGCCCCTCCACCCTCCCAAGCAAACTCCTCTTCGCTGGGTGCGCCACTGATAGCCCAGGATTAATGAGCGCACTGAATGACTTTTACAAAAAAAATCTCTTTTATACTTAATATTTGCCGAAGAACCATAATGAGACGAGATTTGGGGGAAATGATAATATAATTATATGAGATGTTGACAATTGGCAAAAACCTTTTAAGTGTCACTTTCGTAACTTGGAAAAAATGATTTCAGTTATTCCCTGTGCTCGATACTATAAGGGGGATATACTATAGATCCCTGGAGACTTTAGGAAATAAAGAGAAAATACAAACTAATGGTTTGCACTGCTGCATGGGAATTGACGCATTAAACATTTCCTAGATTCAGAAATTTCATAACTTTCAGTCTTTAAGTTAATGTTAGCGTTAATTGCAACAAAATATACATGACGCTTGAAACATTAATCGCGAACCTTTCTTTTGCAGGGCGAACCCCATGCGACGTGATTGGATTCCATAGTAAGTACCCAACTTCACATAGCGAACGGACAGTGTGTATAGCTTTAAGTAACAAGCCAATTTAGGGAAATGTTGTGAGACGTCCTGAATTCCTCTTAAAGTTCCAATTGTTCTTTAACAAGAACCGTGTGAAATTTTGATTAAGTTTTGATAAAGTAATTGCTTTGTTTATAACTCTTATAATATTCGAACCATGTTTTCTTTACGGTTTTAACCTAAAGCTCAATATTAGCCCTTGCGCTGATGGAGTGAAACTTACCACTTCTTCCTTTCTTTTTGCGTTCTGCATCAGGCTTGTAAATTGCCTTCTATGTTGGGGAATGAATATACCAACAATTATGCTTAATATAGGTTTTCCGGTTACTTTTACGATAATTCAAATTCCATGAAATGATACTTTGATCATTTCGTCCCAGGATGTCGCTGTGTTTAATTATTAATTCTGATTTCGAATAACACTTATATATTTCATATTTGGTATAACTGTCGGATTTTTTTAACAAGTATTTTTCAGCAATTATTTCAATAAATGGTTAGAGAGTCTTGACATAAATCCCATAAAAGAAAACCCGCTCAAAAACCATTACAATGCGCCGTAAAAATGGGCATAAGTTGCAGTATGCATAATATTGGTAATTATTGAGGAGGCGCCCCCATTATGAAAATGGGTACAAGCCCCCCTTTTAAATTTTACGGAGGCCAAGTGTCCGGAGAAAAAAAAACTGGTTGACCCCCCCCCCCCGACATCAAAAGCTGGATATGCTACTAGCGCGTGCGTAATGTTCCTTTTTTTTAAAATATATCAATACAACAAGAACATATATCTCCGTTTGCCTTTTAGCTAAAGGGACCAGAAAATCCAAGCCAATGAGTCGTTCATATTTCGCCAGATTCCATGATCATCTGGAAATAGAATCAGATGTGAGATTTATCTTGTGATAATCTACTCAATCATTGAAAACAAGTAGAAAACATTTGACCGAAACGTCACAGCTTTTCTCTAATGATTGAAATGATTTTAAAACAAAATGATTTTTTGCTTTTCAATTAAATGCCAATCTATCCACATGAGACGAATCCCCCCCCCCCCATTTAAAAAAAACTCACGAAAATAATTGGTGTAGATTTGAAGTTTGAAATTGGGATTAACAATGGAGCCCTACGCGGTTCTAAAATGAAATTGAATAATCATTCAACGGGATTTTGAGTGATACGTAATGTTAAAGTAACCAGGGAAACATATTTATTATGCGACATGCTTGTTTATATAGAACGTCGAAGATGTCGTTTTCTAGATGCAATGCACGTTTCTTTAAGATTCCGCGTTTCTCGTGGTGCATAGACCATGTTTGTTTACAAAACACTCCCAACATCCATCTTGAAAAACAACTACCCGCTAAACCTAAGCACGGCTACCATCTCAGACATGCTGGGCAGGTAGGTGAGGTGGTGTAGAACTGAACGATTTAAGAAAAGCGCTTTGCCTCACCTGATCCGCTTACTGAATGGCTCCTAATGGATTCAAATATTTTGCCAAACAGCTTTTTATTTATTTTATTAGTTGCTTTTACTAACAGTTGGTGCCATTTTTTAATGTACATTATTTGTTTTGAACAGTTTTCTTATGTATTTTGCATTTCTGTATTTTTTGTCACATGATGATATGATGTCAGTTTTATCTGGTAATTTTTAATGTATCCGTGATGCCAACTGTCAGTACAGTTCCCTTCTACACTCCATTTATAATTGTAAATATATCTCTTGCGTGAATGATTAAAAAGTGTTGACATACTATTATATGTGGGCCAAATAACATGCAAAACGGTGACGATTTAGATCTTTTGCATGTTATATGGCCCATATTAAACAATATGTCAACACTTTTAAACCAATCATAATACCTTTACTATAAAAACATAGCGTTTTATAATATTTTGGTTAATATATTTGTTGTGGTTTTTTACACAAAATTTGCTATTGGAATTTTTCAATTTGCCACGCTAAAATTTTTAATTGTATGTTATGGCAATTATTATTATAAAATGCACTTTCAAGAATGAGATATTCTTCAAAACAGAAGATTACAAATTACCTTTGCAAAGATTTACGGTAGTAGTCAACGGCGGATCCAGAATACAATTGGGTTTTTTTTTGGGGGGGGGGCTAAACAAATTTTGTCTCCCAAAAAACTGGGTCCCAAAAAGTTACGGCGCGGAGTTGGGGGCCCTTATGCGGGCCCCAATTTTTTGTATTCTGGATGCTCTCTGGTGCGATCTGAGGCAATTTGTGACCACTTTGTACCGATTTCTTTTTAGGAAAAGATAGTGGTTCATGCCAGTGCCTGCCTTTATTGCGACGTCAGTTTAAAAAAAAATGTGTTGTTTCGGGGGCCATGGCCCCCGTTGGCTCCCCCTGGATCCAACCTTGAATGCAAGACAGGCAGTTAGTCAAGTCTCCATGCGAATGTCGGAATTGTTTTGTCTATCACATTACAACCGCAGCTTGTTGATACGAACTTGTTCAGAAACAAATAAATATATTTTTTTTGCTTTCTGGACCAAGCTATACTGTACTTGTCTTGTTTGTTAAAAAAGTGGTTAACCTAAAAATCTGAAGATCAATCAGAAAGCACTATGGAGGAAAGAAATAATTCTTACTCGGTCTAATGCTTTACTTCCGTCACATCAGTGATACTTGAACCCCGACTGGACAGTGGGATATCACATCGCAAGTCGGATTCAATGTCTGTCTTTCTAGAAATCCCACGCATGCCATACAAGTTCTTCATGCACCTGAATATGTCTCGCCCGACCTGGCGTACATATTGTTGTGTGCCGCAGAACAGCCCTTGGAGTGAGTTAAAGATGGCAAAGAGGACCTGGAATGCAAAGCTGGCAGATTTGGAAGACCGAGAGCAGCGCTAAGACCCAGGACAGACCAAGGAGGACCGACATGGCAACGGCGTTCTGCAGACGGCGGATCATCTCTTGGCGATGGCTGGCGTCGGAGGTGCTCGCGATAGCCTTGCGGGCGCATAGTAACAAGACTGCGCGTGACCAGCGCGAAAATGACAAAGTTGAAGGGGAGCACCAAGCCAATCGAAAGTTACTGACCATATTTGGCGTTTCTGACTCGACTTCAGGAAGCAGCTAAAAAGCGTAAAGCCCACAAACAACATTCTCAAGAAGGGCCTTAAAACGGGATAACATCATTATTACATTTTCCCTGACAGGAACTGTACTTTCCTTTCCTGAAAAAAGGGAAAAAGTCATATATCAGTCTAATAATAATTATGATAAAATCATAATTACAATTGTTAGTTATATGGGTTTTTTTTACTCTCGCAAATTCATTTCTGGTATCTTTTTTTTGCTATCATGCTTCCAATTCCAAATGGCGGCCAATATGAGGGCAAATGTGGCGGCCAATATTAACGTTCTCTTCGGGATTCGGCGGGATGCTTGCGTTCCAGAACTATCAGCCTTTATGAGAGTAACAACAGCTAAATACTAGTCACGAGCAATGTACATCGAATAATCGAGTTTTCCCTCAAGTTTCGATCGAAGTGGTTCTTTTTTCGAGTAAATCCTCTGGTCCCCATTTGCCCGCTTTGGAATTATGAGAGTGTTCGGAAAATGTATATGAGCGTTTATTTTTTTGTTTCGACCAAGTAGCGAATCTGGCTACTGAGTGTTCTATTTTGTTTCCGTCTTTACGAACTGACGAATTAGTCTTAAACTTATCATCTCTTTACTTTAATGTCTTTAGTGAAACGGAGATACAGTAGGGTAACATAACAAAACTGAACTATTGGACTGGAACAAAGTCTAGATTTGAGGAATGAAGAACCTGTAAAAAGCAATCCACAAGGAGTAAAAGCTGGGATTATACTTCTTTTCAGTGCTTAAGGGCATTGAAGTACCCAGTACCTGAACGAATACAAAAGCGTGCAAAGTGGCCAATGGCAAGGTTCAGTTGACTGACTAGAGAAAGCAGACTATTGGAACTCATTCTATGAACCGCGGACCTGCAAATTGCTTCATCAGATTATGGTCCTTCAAAATTTGTGATAAAGGTGATCAGGGGCGTCAATGGGGTGGGGGTATATATCCCCCCACTTTGTGACGAGGGGCTGGGCTATTGAATCATCTCCCCCCCCCCCGCGGATTTCAAGGTATTTTTCCAACATCCCTACAACCAAAAGCTTTTAAAATGCGCCGTTTTGATGCAAGCGCAAGTTAACATGTATATCACGAAGAGCGCCCCTAGTGTAATGTGGTGTTCAGACCCCCCCCCTCCGCTTTTTGAATTTCTATGGCCGTGCAAATGTTTGATTTGTGTCATCCCCCATGCCTCCCCCCCCCCACTCGCCGGCACAGCTTAACGCCACTTAAGGTGATCAAGACGATGGAGAGACCACACCCACAAGAGCATGCACATCACACTGCTTGGCACAGGTAGCCTTTTTGATATAGGCCTTTATAGGGGAAACAATAGCAGGGCGCTTTTTGGTTTGGGTAAAAAGGGCGCACAAAAGAGATGACCGAAAACCAAATACTGCTCTACTTTTGTGTCCGCCATTTGCCAAAATGGCGATGTCTTTCCAGCAGTTTACACTACTATTCATGTACAAAATAATAACACCATTCACCGAGTTGCACCCGTATTAGTCTTCTAAGTGCAAGCGGACTATTTTGCAGTCAAATCAAACTACACGTTTCAAGAGTCGGAAATTTATCAGGACACAAAAATTAGTAAAATCCATAAAAATGACAGATGAAACGAAACAATATATCCTTGCCAATTTAACCATTATAACCAGTGCGTGGGATGTATCCTAACGTATGCACCAGCAGGAAACTAAAGTTTAAGTACCTCTAAATGAAGTGCACGTAGTTCAACTAAACTGTTGATATACTTGACATCGCCTTTTGTAGTGCTTCTAATATAGCTAGTGTTTACTTCATTCATCGATACTAATGTACATGTAGGTTAGTATTTGCCCTGCTGTTGAATACATGTATTGTTAACGTCAACTCGCTCCCGGAAACGACTTGTGGGAATTCGTAGCGCGGTTCGTTTCACATAATGCGGAATACATTAGCAACTTTTAAATATTAATAAAAATTATTGTAAACGATATTCATTGTATTTGAAACGAATTAAGTCTTCTATGCAAATTTAACCATAATAAAAAGTGAATGGGATAAACCCTAACGTATGTATGCACCAGGAGACAAAAATCCTTTGATAAACCTCTGAATGAAGTGTGGTTCAGCCATAGTTCAATCATTATGCTACCACTTCAATTCTTCGTTCAACTAAACACAGCATTATGTAGTGCTTCTATACAGTCAGTGTTTACTATATTAAATGACACCCATAGGTGTCACGAGGGGGGGGGGGGGGGCGCCAAGAGGGCGCTTGCCCCCCCCCCCATGACAAACACAAAAAAGCCAAATCATATTGTTGTTAATTTAATGGGTTGGGGGATGTCCCTGCCCACCCTCGAAAAAAAATTATCAATCGCGAAAATGCTGAAAAATATAGGGATTTTGGGGGGAAAATGGGCTTTGCCCCCTCTAGAAAAAAATCCTGGCAACACCCATGTTGACACCCATAGGTAAGTATTTGCCCTGCAGTTGAGTACATGTATTGTAAATAGCAAAAGTGTGCACCAGGAAACTACTCTTGGAATTTCTAGTGATATTCACTTCCTATATGACGAAATACCTTAACAATTTTACATGTATATACTTTAAGCTTAACACCTGTGTTCTCTCCTGCATACTTAGGCCATGCTTCGTGAAATTGTGGATTTAATAGCCTTCTATTTCTATGGCCTGTGTGAGTTGAACATTGCAAGTTTTATGAGTGTACGCTCAGCCGTTTAACTTGGAAACTCTTCGCTTTGACTTTTACAGATGTGACTGCTATCGTACAATCCAATATTTCCAAGCGTCACAGGCTATGTGCTAAATGCAAGGGAATCAGCCTACATTAGCAGGTATGTTTATAATCTTGTATTAATTATTTCTCCCACAGTTTCAAACAGTCGTTAGTTGTCGGTTATTCCACAGTAGTGTAGACACCGTTTTTCAAAATGGCGATGGGCTTCAGCACTATTTTAAGGGGTGATCGTCTTCGAATGGAAATTTTTCCTAAACGTCATCAGATTACCCCATAAATTTGAAAATAAAATTAAAAATTATGTAATGAGCTTTGATTTGATGTGTGTCCGGAATACCATGGAGAGTTGTAAGTACTTTTTTTTTTGCCGAATTTCTGAAGTGGGGGCATTTACCATTGGGGTCTATATCTGGCGGTTTATTTATTGGTAAGCCCCTAGTTCTTTCGTCCACGGCGTCCTATAATGGCGCCACGTGCATACACCATTTATAGCAAGTGACGTACCCACAATACTTTTCGAGGTTTGCGTTTCCTTCTAAGCCTTAAAAAAAAGGATAAACGGTACAATCTGCCTTTGAGTGATGGGGGCAAGCAAAGAGCCATTACCCGAACACCGTCATGCAGTGTGTGGATTAAGTTTCACGCATGATATCGATATAAGGACAGGAGGTAAACTCATGGCATACAGTGTTTTTTTCTCAAACCTCGACTTTGTTCCGGTGTCAAATGAAATTTAGAGTTCCATGAAATCCGATCCCTTTTACCTTAAAATGGACCTTGCTTTTTATGTTTGATGATGTTGATTGGACCAAAATTTAAAATGTCAGTATTTGAAATAACGGAAATACCTCAATGCCTTTATTATTTCAAATAGGTGAACGGGTATTATGAAATTAATAAATGTAACTTTATAAAATATATAGAGGCCTATGAGTTATAAAAGACGACTAAACTAAGAGATACGAGACACGTAAAATAAAAAAAGCATCACACTTTACATTCTCATTTACAGGTTCGTGTCAACATTTTATTTTATTTCACACCACACTCAATAAATAACAATTTAATGACTTCTATATAACGATATTCTTGCTCTTTTCTTGCTCACTTGATCATTTCTTGCTCGTTTCATTCCTTGTTCTGTTTTGCTCATTTGCTCATTTCTTGCTCTTTTCTTGCTCACTTGCTCATTTGCTCATTTCTTGCTCATAATTTGCTCATTCCCTGCTCATTACTTGCTCATTTACTCTTTTCTTGCTCCTTTGCTCATTGCTTGCTCATTTCTTGCTCATTTCTTGCTCATTTGCTCATTTCCAGATCAATTCGTGCTCATATCCTCATTTGGCCGCCCATCCGCAAATCTCTTTTCACTGATCAAAGAATGAGGATAACAACGATTTGTGAATGGCCGGCAAAATGAGCAGATGAGCAAGAAGTGATCAGGAAATGAGCAAGAGATAGGCAAGAGATAGGCTAAAATTTTTAATTGTATGTAATGGCAATTATTATTATAAAATGCACTTTCAAGAATGAGATATTCTTCAAAACAGAAGATTACAAATTACCTTTGCAAAGATTTACGGTAGTAGTCAACGGCGGATCCAGAATACAATTTTTTTTGGGGGGGGGGCTAAACAAATTTTGTCTCCAAAAAATTGGGTCCCAAAAAGTTACGGCGCGGAGTTGGGGGCCCTTATGCGGGCCCAGAGTTGTAATGACTCGAGTCAATGACTCGACTCGAGTCCGTCTCGAGTCACATTTTTTGGCGACTCGACTCGACTCGAGTCCCGACGGGTAAATGACTCGACTCGACTCGAGTCACTGCGAGCAAATGACTCGACTCGACTCGAGTCCCTCATCAGAATGACTCGACTCGACTCGAGGAAGGCTAATAAGACTCGAGTCCCAAAATAAAAGCAAAACTTACTTACGAAAAATATTTGCAATGACTTACGCTGCGCCGTTCGCGTTGCCAGTTTTTGTTCACGTCACGTTAATGTTCGCGAATAATGTACGTTTATATACAGCGGCAGTCTGTTTCCTTCCTCCATAATGAAACAACAAACATACACCGTGTCGCGGACTCCCACCTTGTGGTTCTATAGCATGTAATGCTAAACCCGGAACCAGACTTAAAACGCATTTCTCAATCCGTGGTTTCATCATTGCTTTCGGGCGATTTTGAAGTTCTTGGTGGAACGCTGGCTAAATTCATGTCCCGATTTCACACAAAAAAATGGATACGGACGGGCCCACCTTTAAATAATCAGAAACAGTTTTGTATAATGCGATTAGGTTTTAGCGTTGTCAGCGATCAGCGAACAACAAAATCTAGACCCGAAGCCAAACCAGTTATCAGACCGAAGTTTCACATCTTCTTATCTGTGACGTGAGCTAGCAATGGAAACTGTTGGTTGGTTACCATATAGCATACTTTATGTCTTTGGATTTCCGTAATAGACTGGTGCCTTGTATTCTTTCTCTCTTGTGTTTGTTATTTTTTGTTGTAATTTAGCGTTCAAATATGTGTGACTCGAATTGACTCGAGCTAAATACTTGACTCGACTCGACTCGACTCGACCACACTCTGTGACTCGACTCGACTCGACTCGACTCGAGTCACAAAAATCAGTGACTCGTTACAACTCTGTGCGGGCCCCTATTTTTTTGTATTCTGGATGCTCTGTGGTGCGATCTGAGGCAATTTGTGACCACTTTGTACCAATTTCTTTTTAGGAAAAGATAGTGGTTCATGCCAGTGCCTGCCTTTATTGCGACGTCAGTTTAAAAAAAAAATGTGTTGTTTCGGGGGCCATGGCCCCCGTTGGCTCCCCCTGGATCCAACCTTGAATGCAAGACAGGCAGTTAGTCAAGTCTCCATGCGAATGTCGGAATTGTTTTGTCTATCACATTACAACCGCAGCTTGTTGATACGAACTTGTTCAGAAACAAATAAATATAATTTTTTTTGCATTCTGGACCAAGCTATACTGTACTTGTCTTGTTTGTTAAAAAAGTGGCTAACCTAAAAATCTGAAGATCAATCAGAAAGCACTATGGAGGAAAGAAAAAATTCTTAACCGGTCTAATGCTTTACTTCCGTCACATCAGTGATACTTGAACCCCGACTGGACAGTGGGATATCACATCGCAAGTCGGATTCAATGTCTGTCTTTCTAGATATCCCGCGCATGCCATACAAGTTCTTCATGCACCTGAATATGTCTCTCCCGACCTGGCGTACATCTTGCTGTGTGCCGCAGAACAGCCCTTGGAGTGAGTTAAAGATGGCAAAGAGGACCTGGAATGCAAAGCTGGCAGATTTGGAAGACCGAGAGCAGCCCTAAGACCCAGGACAGGCCAAGGAGGACCGACATGGCAACGGCGTTCTGCAGACGGCGGATCATCTCTTGGCGATGGCTGGCGTCGGAGGTGCTCGCGATAGCCTTGCGGGTGCATAGTAACAAGACTGCGCGTGACCAGCGAAAATGACGAAGTTGAAGGGGAGCACCAAGCCAATCGAAAGTTACTGACCATATTTGGCGTTTCTGACTCGACTTCAGGAAGCAGCTAAAAAGCGTAAAGCCCACAAACAACATTCTCAAGAAGGGCCTTAAAACGGGATAACATCATTATTACATTTTCCCTGACAGGAACTGTACTTTCCTTTCCTGAAAAAAAGGGAAAAAGTCATATATCAGTCTAATAATAATTATGATAAAATCATAATTACAATTGTTAGTTATATGGGCTTTTTTTACTATCGCAAATGGATTTCTGGTATATTTTTTTTGCTATCATGCTTCCAATTCCAAATGGCGGCCAATATGAGGGCAAATGTGGCGGCCAACATTAACGTTCTCTTCGGGATTCGGCGGGATGCTTGCGTTCCAGAACTATCAGTCTTTATGAGAGTAACAACAGCTAAATACTAGTCACAAGCAATGTTCCACGAATAATCGAGTTTTCCCTCAAGTTTCGATCGAAGTGGTTCTTTTTTCGAGTAAATCCTCTGGTCCCCACTTGCCCGCTTTGGAATTTTGAGAGTGTTCGGAAAATGTATATGAGCGTTTATTTTTTGTTTCGACCAAGTAGCGAATCTGGCTACTGAGTGTTCTATTTTGTTTCCGTCTTTACGAACTGACGAATTAGTCTTAAACTTATCATCTCTTTACTTTAATGTCTTTAGTGAAACGGAGATACAGTAGGGTAACATAACAAAACTGAACTATTGGACTGGAACAAAGTCTAGATTTGAGGAATGAAGTACCTGTAAAAAGCAATCCACAAGGAGTAAAAGCTGGGATTATACTTCTTTTCAGTTGCTTAAGGGCATTAAAGTACCCAGTACCTGAACGAATACAAAAGCGTGCAAAGTGGCCAATGGCAAGGTTCAGTTGACTGACTAGAGAAAGCAGACTATTGGAACTCATTCCATGAACCGCGGAACTACAAATTGCTTCATCAGATTATGGTCCTTCAACATTTGTGATAAAGGTGATCAGGGGCGTAAATGGGGTGGGGGTATATATCCCCCACTTTGTGACGAGGGGCTGGGCTATTGAATCATCTCCCCCCCCCCCCCCACCAGCGGATTTCAAGGTATTTTTCCAACATCCCTACAACCAAAAGCTTTTAAAATGCGCCGTTTTGATGCAAGCGCAAGTTAACATGTATATCACGAAGAGCGCCCCTAGTGTAATGTGGTGTTCAGCGCCCCCCCCCCCTCCGCTTTTTGAATTTCTATGGACGTGCAAATGTTTGATTTGGGTCATCCCCTATGCCTCCCCCCCCCCCCACTCGCCGGCACAGCTTAACGCCACTTAAGGTGATCAAGACGATGGAGAGACCACACCCACAAGAGCATGCACATCACACTGCTTGGCACAGGTAGCCTTTTTGATATAGGCCTTTATAGGGGAAACAATAGCAGGGCGCTTTTTGGTTTGGGTAAAAAGGGCGCACAAAAGAGATGACCGAAAACCAAATACTGCTCTACTTTTGTGTCCGCCATTTGCCAAAATGGCGATGCCTTTCCAGCAGTTTACACTACTAGTCATGTACAAAATAATAACACCATTCACCGAGTTGCACCCGTATTAGTCTGCTAAGTGCAAGCGGACTATTTTGCAGTCAAATCAAACTACACGTTTCAAGAGTCGGAAATTTATCAGGACACAAAAATTAGTAAAATGACAGATGAAACGAAACAATATATCCATGCCAATTTAATCATTATAACGAGTGCGTGGAAAGTTTAAGTACCTCTAAATGAAGTGCACGTAGTTCAACTAAACTGTTGATATACTTGACATCGCCTTTTGTAGTGCTTCTAATATAGCTAGTGTTTACTTCATTCATCGATACTAATGTAAATGTAGGTTAGTATTTGCCCTGCTGTTGAATACATGTATTGTTAGCGTCAACTTGCTCCCGGAAACGACTTGTGGGAATTCGTAGCGCGGTTCGTTTCACATAATGCGGAATACATTAGCAACTTTTAAATATTAATAAAAATTATTGTAAACGATATTCATTGTATTTGAAACGAATTAAGTCTTCTATGCCAATTTAACCATTATAAAAAGTGAATGGGATAAACCCTAACGTATGTATGCACCAGGAGACGAAAATCCTTTGATAAACCTCTGAATGAAGTATGGTTCAGCCATAGTTCAATCATTATGCTACCACTTCAATTCTTCGTTCAACTAAACACAGCATTATGTAGTGCTTCTATACAGTCAGTGTTTGCTTTATTAATTGACACCCATAGGTGTCACGAGGGGGGGGGTGGGCCAAGAGGGTGCTTGCCCCCCCCCCCCCCCCCCCCCCCAAATGACAAACACAACAAGCCAAATCATATTGTTGTTAATTTAATGGGTTGGGGGATGTCCCTGCCCACCCTCGAAAAAAAATTATCAATCGCGAAAATGCTGAAAAATATAGGGATTTTTGGGGGAAAATGGGCTTTGCCCCCTCTAGAAAAAAGTCTTGGCAACACCCATGTTGACACCCATAGGTAAGTATTTGCCCTGCAGTTGAGTACATGTATTGTAAATAGCAAAAGTGTGCACCAGGAAACTACTCTTAGAATTTCTAGCGATATTCACTTCCTATATGACGAAATACCTTAACAATTTTACATGTATATACTTTAAGCTTAACACCTGTGTTCTCTCCTGCATACTTAGGCCATGCTTCGTGAAATTGTGCATTTAATAGCCTTCTATTTCTATGGCCTGTGTGAGTTGAACATTGCAAGTTTTATGAGTGTACGCTCAGCCGTTTAACTTGGAAACTCTTCGCTTTGACTTTTACAGATGTGACTGCTATCGTACAATCCAATATTTCCAAGCGTCACAGGCTATGTGCTAAGTGCAAGGGAATCAGCCTACATTAGCAGGTATGTTTATAATCTTGAATTAATTATTTCTCCCACAGTTTCAAACAGTCGTTAGTCGTCGTTATTCCACAGTAGTGTAGACACCGTTTTTCAAAATGGCGATGGGCTTCAGCACTATTTTAAGGGGTGATCGTCTTCGAATGGAAATTTTTCCTAAACGTCATCAGATTACCCCATAAATTTAAATAAAATTAAAAATGATGTAATGAGCTTTGATTTGATGTGTGTCCGGAATACCATTGAGAGTTGTAAGTACTTTTTTTGCCGAATTTCTGAAGTGGGGGCATTTACCATTGGGGTCTATATCTGGCGGTTTATTTATTGGTAAGCCCCTAGTTCTTTCGTCCACGGCGTCCTATAATGGCGCCACGTGCATACACCATTTATAGCAAGTGACGTACCCACAATACTTTTCGAGGTTTGCGTTTCCTTCTAAGTCTTAAAAAAAAAGGATAAACGGTACAATCTGCCTTTGAGTGATGGGGGCAAGCAAAAAGCCATTACCCGAACACCGTCATGCAGTGTGTGGATTAAGTTTCACGCATGATATCGATATAAGGACAGGAGGTAAACTCATGGCATACAGGTTTTTTTTTCTCAAACCTCGACTTTGTTCCGGTGTCAAAGAACTTTAGAGTTCCATGAAATCCGATCCCTTTTACCTGAAAATGGACCTTGCTTTTTATGTTTGATGATGTTGATTGGACCAAAATTTAAAATGTCAGTATTTGAAATACCTCAATGCCTTTATAATTTCAAATAGGTGAACGGGTGTTATGAAATTAATAAATGTAACTTTATAAAATCTATAGAGGCCTATGAGTTATAAAAGACGACTAAACTAAGAGATACGAGACACGTAAAATAAAAAAAGCATCACACTTTACATTCTCATTTACAAGTTCGTGTCAACATTTTATTTTATTTCACACCACACTCAATCAATAACAATTTAATGTCTTCTTTATAACGATATTTTTGCTCTTTTCTTGCTCACTTGATCATTTCTTGCTCGTTTCATTCCTTGTTCTTTTTTGCTCATTTGCTCATTTCTTGCTCTTTTCTTGCTCACTTGCTCATTTGCTCATTTCTTGCTCATAATTTGCTCATTCCCTGCTCATTACTTGCTCATTTACTCTTTTCTTGCTCTTTTGCTCATTGCTTGCTCATTTCTTGCTCATTTCTTGCTCATTTGCTCATTTCCAGATAAATTCGTGCTCATATGCCCATTTGGCCGCCCATCCGCAAATCTCTTTTCACTGATCAAAGAATGAGGATAACAACGATTTGTGAATGGCCGGCGAAATGAGCAGATGAGCAAGAAGTGATCAGAAAATGAGCAAGAGATAGGCAAGAAATGAGCAAATGAGCAAGAAAAGAGTAAATGAGCAAGAAATGAGCAGGGAATGAGCAAATTATGGGCAAGAAATGAGCAAAAGAGCAAGAAAAGAGCAAGAAATGAGCAAGAAATGAGCAAGTGAGCAAGAAATGAGCAAGAAATGAGCAAGAAATGAGCAAGAAATGAGCAAGTGAGCAAGTAAGAGCAAGTGAGCAAGAAAAGAGCAAGAAATGAGCAAACGAGCAAACATGAACAAGGAACGAGCAAGAAAAGATCAAGTGAGCAAGAAAAGCGCAAGAATATCGTTATATAGAAGTCATTAAATTGTTAAATTGAATTACCAAATTACCCCGGACGATTTGTTCCCCCCGGTGGTCACCCAGCAGGTGTGGTACCTCCTTCAAGAGACTAAAGACCGGTGGAGTAGGCCCGTTGGGCGGAAATATACCGCCTAATGCACAGGGCTAATAACTGGACCCTCAGTATACCTCCTCGGGGACAGACATGACACAGGACAAGAGTAAATGGGACAAGGAAATAATGATGATGTGACCTCCTTTAATTATCACTCAATTACGTACTGCTGCTTGACCCTCCCAGTTATCGATTAAATTGTACCCTCAATAATTAACTGATTACAAGCAATTAAATAAATGGTGCCGCCTCCCAGCGATTGACGCGCCTCCTAGTTTGGATCCTCCCGTTGTAGCCTCGAGGCTACGAGTGCCTCCGCCTAGGTTTCCAAAGGTAAGTTAACGCCCTTCCGCTAGTTCACGGACCAGAAACTAATCCCTAGTTTCCTTATCGGCATCCCACCGCAGTCCCACTCATGTATTCTTAACAGTGGCCCCCGCTCGAATTGAGGTAGCGCACACTGTAGCCTCCAATACCTGAGCTCAGCACTCCACACGTCCGTTCCCGACGATGTCTGAACACGCACTCCCGCTCGCGCTCTGATTGTGTGCAACTAGCGCGGTAGCGCTCTAGCGCCCTCTGTAGTTAGACTCTGATTTCTTGCTCGCGCTCGCATCGCATAGCAAATCTCGCTCATTTGCGTTACAAAGTCTCCTTATTGCTTTGACCGTCCCGGTCAAAAAGCTAAATAACAAAATAAGCAAATGAGAAAATTACTTTATCATTTGAGGTTCAAGGCACATACATAATGGCGCATCAAATAAATAACATAAGACATAACACCTCAAGCGCCTCTAAACCGGACGCCTCCTCCTTAACTTAATCAAAATGAGGTGAAGTCCCTTCATGAAAACTCAACAAACTCTTAGATAAATACAAAACGTAAGAAACCTTTAGATAAATACAAAACGTAACAACTTTTAGATAAATACAAAACGTAACAAATCTTTAGATAAATGCAAAACTTTTAAAAACTTTTGATGAATATAAACTTTATAAAACGCTAGAAAACCTTTAAGAAACTAAACATCTCGAAGTAGAAACTCTATGGTGCCGCTCTGGAAGTCATGCTCAAATTCCACGTGGTATACTCGATGCTGCCGGATCTCTTCGACTTTCTTCCCGTCTGTGTCGTAGCGGATGGTTGTGGTGTTCTCGACGACCTTCTTGACTTTTCCATTCATGGCTGGCAGCTGTATGCGTTTGGCCGGCACCACATCCGGTGGGGACGTCGCCTCTACCTCTGGAGATTCTCCATCTGTAGCCTCGTTGACCTTCATCATGGCCAACATTCCACGTGGCTTCCCGCCTCCAGCTCGTACGAAGGCCGTGGCGCCTCCTTAGCCTCCCCAAAGACCGACATTGGAGACGGTGACAACGAGATCTCTGCTGGCATCTGCACTGGAGCACGAACGGATAGATCCACTGGAGCATTACCCTCAGCTTGGCTAGCCGAGGACCCAGTCGCTGACGGGGCCTGGCGATGCTTAGCTTTTCCCGTGTCAACGGACGGCGTTTCCTTTGCCGTCTCCTCCTTCTTCTCGCGAGGTCGGCTGCTGCTCCCTGCACTCCTGCTCCGAGAGCGATTCCTTCGCTCCACCTCGAGTACCTCCCGCACCTCACTCCAGGACGCACAATCCCCAAGATCCCTCCGGGATAGCTTTAATCTAAGTGTCTTCCTCGGCTGCACCATCCGTTCCGCCTCTGTCTCAAGCGCTTTCTCATCCACCTCATCCAGATGCTCCGGGTGTTCCTTGCTGTAGTAGCGTCTAAGATTGTCCTTCCTGTTGGATCGGCGGCACCAGGCAAACAGGGATTTCGCCGCGTGCTCTGTCCGAACGTGGCGAGCTAGACTTGGCCTCTGTTGGTAAGTGCGGTCACACTGTTTGCACTTAAACTCCTGCGGTGGCTTTTGTCCGTCCATTTTGGTCTCTGAGTTACAAAAGAAAGAAAGAACAAAACATCAAATTAATTAGTTGATCACTGTATATTGAGGACACACGGACAACACACATTGTTCCCGCAGAGGTTTATCTATAGCGAGAGGGCAGTCGCCTCTGCCTCGGCGGATTCCTCCTCACGGGCTCATGATTGGTCTGGGTTCCCCGGCCAACATCCTCGTCGTGCTCCAAGGCTTCGGTGTCCTCATCTTGTTGCAGTTGCTGGAGCAGTTCCTCACCCAGCACGTCTCTCCTCTCATCTGGCGAGGGATCGATCTCACAGTCGGGTGACACATCTGGTTAAGGCTCTATAACACCGGCGGGTGGAATCTCTGATTCATACTGAGCTTGTTGGTTCTGGTAACGCCTCCCAGGTGAGGGTACTAGTTGTGGTGGCGGCACCTGCCACGCCTCCAATGCCTTACCCTGATACTCCTTCAGTCGGTCTGAATGCACTACCTGCATTCACCCCCGTGGTTTCCTCTGTACCCTAAACGTCACGTCCGAAAGTTTCTTGATTACCAGGAAAGGCCCTTTCCACCGGCTCACCAAATTGGGCGATACCCCTATCTTCTTAGAGGGGTCGTACAGCCAGACAAATGTTCCCTCCCTGTGCCTTGCATCCTCTGCTCCTCTATCGTACGTGCGCTTTTGATACCTCGCACTCAACCTGAGTTCTTGCCTGGCTCGGTCATGAGCCACTTGCATGTGATGCCTCAATTCCTCTCCATAGTCTGTGTTAGGTTCATCTTCCGTCAAAGGTGGTGTCTCCGTCGTCAAATCTATCAGCAACGCAACTTCCCGTCCGAGCATAAACATATTCGGGGTGTCTCCCGTGGACTCCTGAGGCACTGACCTATAGGCGAATGTAGCAAATGGCAACTGTTCGTCCCAGTCCCTCTGGCCTCGGCTCCTATCAAGCATCATTGACACTGTGGTTATCAGTGTACGGTTAAATCTCTCGATTAACCCATCGGATTTGGGGTTATACGCCACTCTCCGGGTCTTTCTTATCCCAAGGATCTTGCACATTTCCGAAAAGATAGCAGACTCAAAGTTACGCCCCTGGTCGGAGTGTAACTCCCGAGGTACCCCATACCGGCATACAAAGTTTGTCACAAAAGCTTTAGCCACGGTGGGAGCTTGGCCATTTGGGAGGGCATAGGCCTCCATCCATTTGGAGAAATAATCTCCAACGACGAGCACCCACTTGTTACCCTCTGTTGACACTGGTAGCGGTCCAACAAGATCAAGGGCCACTCTTTCCATGGGGGCCCCAGCCTGATATTGCCGTAGAGGCACCCGCCTCTTTTTGGGAGGCAACTTCCGTTTGGCACGTCTGCTGCCATACCACACCAGTAAAACCGGGTCTTTAGCCTAGCTAGTGTACGGCTTACACCGAAATGGCCTCCGCTTTTTCCTCCATGTAATTCCTCTAGTATCGCCTCACGAATTCGAAGGGTAGGATCACTTGCCATTTAATTTCCTGACCATCATTGGATTCCAAACGCCTACTCAATACCGAGTGACGCATCTCTAGTTGGTCCCATTGTGACCAGTAGACCTTAGCTGCTCCTGCTCTTGAGGAAACCTCGCTCCAATCCGGGCGACAACCAGACTCCTCTTTTGCCTCTATTACCCAACTGATCGTCGGATCCCTCAAGTGGCCCTCACGCAATTCTCCCATGGTAATTTGAGGCTCCTATTCGGTTTTTCTTGTTGTCATATACTCAGATTCCTCAACCTCCTTGTGAGGGAGGCATTTCTCCAGTCCACTGTCAGTTATTGAACCCTCGGTTCTCACTCTCTCGGTCGTATCCTTCTCATCAAATACGGGGTTCTGAGGTTCCTCATCCGAGCGTCCGCATTGTTTGCACGGCTGGCGGGAGAGAGCATCGGCATTGCCGTGTCTCTTTCCAGGTCTGTGAACAATCTCATAGTTATACTCCCTCAAGACCTCCAGCCAGCGAGCTACTTGGCCCTCAGGATTCTTAAAGGTAACTAGCCAGCGGAGCGCCGCATGATCCGTCCGAATCAATATCCGCTGCCCATATAGGTACTGCTTGTAGTGTTTCAGGTACACAATGATCGCCAGCAGCTCTCTCCTAGTTACGCAGTAGTTCCTCTCGGCTCTATTGAGCGTCCGGCTGCCGTATGCGATAACACGCTCTTGTCCTTCTTGTACTTGCGAAAGTACAGCTCCTATTCCGATGCCGCTCGCTTCGGTGTCCAATACAAATTGCCCCTCTGGCTCAGGGTACGCCAGAATGGGTGCCTCCTGTAGGTGTTGCTTTAATGTCTCAAAGGCATCTTGGCAGTCATCACACCAGACGAATGGTCGCGCCTTCTCCGTAAGCTTGTGCAATGGACGGGCTATATCCACGAATCCTTTGATGAACCTCCTATAGTATGAGGCTAACCCCAAAAAGTTCCTCACACCTCTGACAACCGTCGGGGTCTTCCATGATTTGACTGCCTCCACCTTCTCAGGGTCCGTTGATACCCCATTGGAGGAAACGACATGTCCCAGACATATTACTTCCCGCCTGAAGAGATGGCATTTCTTAGGCTTCAGTTTGAGCCTCGCCGCACGGAATCTTTGCAGAAGCTCCTGCAACCAACTAATCTCCTCCTGTACAGTTTTACTGTAGACAATAACATCGTCCAGATACACCAGTAATGTTTCCCACTGTAGGCCTGATACTACCCTCTCCATTAGCCTCTCAAATGTGGCGGGGGCATTGCACAGACCGAAGGGCATAACCCCCCCTGCTGTACAATCCCCCGCGCACAACGAAGGCAGACTTGCGTTTTGCGTCCTCATCTAGCTCCACCTGCCAGTACCCAGCGGCCAAATCAAGCGTGGAGAACCATCTGGCCCAAGCAAGTGCGTCCAACGTGTCATCGATCCTGGGTACTGGATAGGCATCTTTCACGGTCTCAGCATTTAGCCTCCTATAGTCCACGCAAAAGCGTAGGGTACCGTCTTTCTTTCGCACTAAAACCACATTCGATGCCCAAGGGCTATCGGATGGCTGAATGATGCCTCTTGCAAGCAAATCGCTTACTTGTTTGTCAATTTCTTTTTGATGGTAGGCCGGCTGACGCCTCGGCCTCTCCCTAATAGGGTGGGCGTTGCCTGTATCGATACTGTGTTTTACCAATCCTGTCCTCCCGATATCATCGTCACCTGTAGAAAATACGTCAGCATAATCGATAAGTAGCTGAGCAATGGCGGCGTGATGACTCGGCTCCATCTCCTTGGGTTCTTTTGAGAGCTGTTTTTCAGGTCCTGTTTCAAGCCGAACATGCAATTTGTGTAAAAGTCGTCGTTGCGGGCAGCAAACAAAACACAGTAAATCGTGACGTAATAAACAGGACACGTTTATGCTACTCTGCATCGGGAGTCCTGTTTATTACGTCACGATTTACTGTGTTTTGTTTGCTGCCCGCAACGACGATTTTTACACAAATTGCACATTCGGGTCGAAACAGGCACGACAGGACTTGAAAAACAGCTCTCAAAAGTACCTTTTGTACTCATTTTATGACAGAAACAATAGTCGTTTTTATTTCATCACATCTTAGGCTACATATACCCAAAAAATGACGGAAATGTCTTCAAGCATTCCACAACCTCTTTAAGGTTGGTATCCACCTACATTTTTTTCTCAATCCTTTGACTGATTGATGTGACATTGTTGCCTGCTATTACCAACAAATGCCGTCCAAAGTGTGATATTCCACTTTGACTGGTCCACTATAGGCCAGACGTGTACGGTTTAGGTTACTGCGTTAAACCAGCCAGAGACATCATAATATCTAGAATCTTGCTGTACCACTAAGTTTATACATAAACTTTGCATAAACTTTTCACTCGTTTTTATTTAGTTATCAGGCCACATTTCAAACTCATCCTGACCTTTTTTTGAGTCAAACAGTGCAAGAAAAGTAACGGAGAATTGTTGAACTTTCACGCGGGTCGTATGCACGACTTGAGTACAACTGGTCTACATGCAGCATCTATAGCTGGCTGGCCACTTGCAGCTGGTTTTCTGTTCAGTGATCAAATTTGTACAGTAAACCCAGTGCATTATACGCGTTGTATTCGTCGCTAAGGGCCTCTTGAACTTGAAACCAAAACACAAGTCCACACCGGAAAACATATCGTACAAATTGATCTCCATAGGCGTCATGCATGCCTCATGGCTAGCTCATACATTCAATATCAATATATGAATGCATGTGAGGTAGGGCGCCTAGCTAGGGAGCTTAACTTGAATGATTTATTTGCAATATCGCATACTTCGATGGGTCACAATGCAAGTATAGGTCTTAACGCAAAACATTTGTTGCCAACCTGCCATAAGACCTTTGATTACATTCACCCAAACATGGCGGTGGGGACGAGACGAGACGAGGATTGACCATCATTACCGCGTGATTTTGTTACAGTTAAAACAAACTGTGTGACATTGATCAACACATATTTCACGTGAAGGTATTTTAACAACTCGTTTTCCTATGTATTTTAAACACAGAATTTGGCGAAGAATTTAAAATTTGAGATCAAAAGTGATTTAAATATAAAACCAGTTACAGAGTAGATCTGTTCGAAAATCTATAAAAGTGACTAAATTGATAAAACATCACATTTTCTGTAAATTTAATGTCAACTCACATACTAACAATTTTGTTTTACTGCGTATTACTAAAGACCTGTTGTTACAAATTGGCTTTATATATACACATTTCCGTAAAAAGACGGAAATTTGGCGGGAAAATATAAAAAGTAACTAACATAAAAATATGCTGTTAAAGTACAGTGCAGTTCTGTTTAAAATTCTTTGTTAAATTACACACATTTTTTACAGTGTATGCGTACGCCACAATTAAAATACATGTACATAACGTCCCGGTATTGGGGGGTCTGAACAAAATATGACTGTCTACGACTTGTTCGCAAGTCTAGTCTAAGCGAATAAGCGGGAAATTTAAGCGGGAAGTTTCCCCGCGTAAATCTCGATCGAGTAGAGGATCGTTCACTGAGCCTGACTCCGGGAAACTCCAGCCTCCAGATTCAAGTTTGTAGCGTAACTACGGGGGGCAGGAAATTCCTTCCCCGTAAGTATGTTCTTCATAAGTTTATAATCTGAATTATGTAGCTGTTTATAATTTCATTTACGCATTCATTCTTGGGAGAGGCTATTTTAGGTAGTCACTGGCCCTTCACCAAGTCCAAGTAGGTCTATATTGAGAACAAACTCAGTCCACTGTTTCAGTCATACAAAACTAATATATAACGTTTAGTAACACCCCATGTTTTTTTTTGTTTCAAAAGGTATAACAGCTATAGCATTTACGTCCAGGAAGTGCATGGGGGGGGGGGGGGGGCAAGGGGGGTCATGTCGTCACTTAGGCCTTTATTATGTCAGTCCAAACACCGAAAAGGCAAGACGCAGTTCATTTACTTTCAGAGCCCCCTTGACTGCTCCCTTGACTGCTCATATACTGCTCAAATACTTACTAAAACATGTAAGACCACAGAACAATACTAAACAAAACAAACTTCTCAAAACTTAATAAAAGGCCTAGACTGAAACTAAACTGAATATAGGCCTACATGTATAACATAAAATAAAACAATTGCATTTCAAGCAGGATAACACTCTCCAGGTTGGGAGGAACATTCAACATATAGTGAATGTAAACTTGTCTCTGCTCAGTGGTCTAGCTGCTGGCTGTATGAGGCTTAATTGTGGCAGATTGTATGGGGGAACGAGTTAATGGGCTGAAATAAACAAACAGGGGGCACACTAGGCACTACCAAGTAAGGGGGGGGGGGGCATCTAAACTGGAACTAAAATTTATTTCTTTTTCCCTAGGGGAGCTACTAAGTAAGAACACCAGAGCTGTAAAACAATGAAACTATACTCTGCACCTTGAACGTGACCAGTAGGTCATGTTCAAAGTTGACAGAACATTAAATCTAAATTGTCCTTACCCTCTGAGTTTAAGCTGTCATGCACATAACTAAATCTTAACCTTGCCCTGGCCTGACCTGAAAAATGGATTTTTCCTTGAAGTTGACGGAAAAAGTTACAAAACTGTAAAACGACAAAACAGTCAATGGTTCGTTTACTGTCTTTGCTTTTGAGGAAATCCAAAACGGTAAAACGAAATAACGGTTTGTACCGGGATTTTTATTACCCAAGCAAACCACATCAATTCCTTCGCACAGTAAAAACGCTACTTTGAACACTCCTGTGCACTGCTCTGCACTGCACTAGCTTCGACCATTGTGTACACACAACTTCCGAAAGACCAGTGCAGTCAGAACGTGCTGTACCATTTTGGTAAATAGGGGTAGCTTAGTTCCGCAAGCATGCAGCTGTGTGAGGCCAAACATTATTATTTTGAAGTTCATGCTTGTTTTATCAATCCACCCACACTTATTATTTCAAGACTTCTATTTTTGAAATCAAGCCTAGTAGTGAAAATACTGCAACATTTCACCCTACCTAAAATGGAACGTCCCCTGCAGCTAATGATAGGGTGTGTTGTGTATGTCTACGCACGTAGCAGATTGTCCCAGTGAGTCATTGTGTACTGGTTGCCAGTGGCTCATAGGACAGGGTTCGCTGAACTAATTCAAGCCCCATTGAAAACAGTGTAAAATCAACAAAGTTCATGGCCAAATAACATGCAAGTCGACATCACTGGTATTTCTCATCTTTTCATTTCTTTTCAATTTTGGGTAGTCTAGCCAATTATATTTTTTTAAAGTATTCACACTAAAAGAAAATCACCTCCCGAAAAGTGGTAGTTCCCAAGGCTGCATGTAGCCATTTTGCAAGTGGCATCCTTCGACTTTTTCAGGCAAATAGGACCCATCTTTTAACCCGTATTTTTATCAAGCCTGCCGTCAGATGGAAGCCCCAAAACCAGGGAGTTTACACTATATTTACACAATTCCACCGATTTTAAAGCCAAACAGTCTACGTTTTCAAAAGAAGTTGTGGGGGAACTTTATATGCTAATGACCTCGCGTAGAAATTCTCACTTGAATTAGTGCACTGCACCCTATAAAGATATCGATGTTTAATTACCTGACACAAAATGCATACTAAAAAAATTCAAGAATGAATCAAAGACCTCAATTAATTGTAAGAAAAAAATGGAAACAAATTGATCCACTGGCCGTTTATGGGATTAAATGTCGAAGGCCTGCAGTCTATAGCATTTTGTACAGTTTTAAACCAGCACACATAGGCCTACAGAATCTGCAATGTCTTTCATTTAAAGAAGTTTTATTTTTGCAAAATGTACGCGGGTATGGGTGTATCGGTAGTTGGGTGAGCGCAGGAGAGCATTTTTATTTTGTTTGCTTGTTTTCTGTGAGTTGTGTTTATTATTTGGATAATTACTCCCTTTTTTGGGGTGGGCGTGGTTGTCTTGAAAAGCAAATATCTCTAAGGGTGGGGAGTAAATGTTTCAGAGTCATTGAAGGTTTTGATTAGCAGACTCATGTCTTCAATGGATTCCCCCGCATGACAGTTTTTAAGTGAGAATCCATTTCAATCCCCAAATCCCACAAATTATTGTCTGGTCCTTCATCTTTTCATTTCTTTTCAATTTTGGGTAAACTAGCCGATTGCATTTTTAAAGATTCGCACCAAAATAAAATCACCTCCCAAAAATTGGTAGTTGCCAAGGCTGCATGCAGCCATTTTACGAGTGGCATCCTTCCACTTTCTCAAATAGAACCCGCATCTTTCAACCGTTCTTTTATCAAGCCTGCCCTCAGACAGAAGCCCAACAACCAGGGAGTCCTTCTGTGCTGCGTCGAAATTATACCGTAACCCTTCCCAGATTTTTAAAACGAGAAGTTATAGGTTTTCCCCTAGTATTCAAAATAATAATAAAAAGAATATGCATCTCGCATGAATGTGATTAAAAATAAAGTGTATGGTTTCATGTGTACTATACGAACACATTTTTTGCTGTAATTTTTCAATAACATTATATGCTTCAGTACTTGTTTGCACAGGAGTACTTGCATTTGCTTCATATTTTCAATGTAGCCCCGAACCAAATGTCCAATCCGACGCTTTCACTCTTTAAATTTCATACGAAATGAAGCAAACGATTATAGTCTAGCAAATGCTAAAAAGTAAAAAGTCAATACTTTCAGTTTTTAGCAAATGCTCCTTCAATAAACGTTTTTGCTTCATTTGTATTCGTACAGATATGCGAGTAAATGCTTAAGAATCGGTACTAAAAGCAAATGGTAGTTTTTATTGCCGTGCACCCCGTTGTCCCTTAACACATATGACGAAGAGTTTAAGGTTTATTATGTGTACAACAATGCATTTTAAGTTGGCGCTCGCCATTGAATCCCGGGACATACCGTTATTTCGTTTTACCGTTTTGGATTTCCTCAAAAACAAAAACAGTAAACGCACCGTTGACCGTTTTTTCGTTTTACAGTTTTGTTAAACGGTCAAACGGTATTAGGTCACAAAAAACAGTGACCTTTTTGTTGTTTTTCTTGATTGTTGAAAGCGATAAACGGTTAGTTGCTTCATTTCAGAGTGTTGTTTTACAAGAACATGACAATGAAAAACGGTCAATAATCCTGTCGACCATTTTTTGATTTAGGTTCGGCAATTAAGCAATGCACCTAGGAATGTTAATGCGTCCTCATGGGATCGAGTCATTGTCTGGGACCCAAATTACCCTCCTCACATTTCGTTCTCACGACATAGTTTTCGAACTGGCTATTGAAGAGCCGCGCCGAACTCCAATTTCCTTCAAATATCTGCAACTTCTTCAAACGTATTACCATCCTGTATCCATTGTAAAAAGTAATGTCCCCCCTTGAAGTTTTCCAGCGCCATTTTTGCTTGCAACTCTTAAGCCTCACCAACTGAATCGCGTGAGAAGGTGGTCAGGGTCACGCCAGAAATCACACCACGCATTATGCCGAGGTAACACTTTTTCATGTAAAGCATGGTCCCCCTCCATCCCCCTTGCCCAGCACCACAAAATGCACCACGGACTGCTCACTATGACACTGAAATAAAAAACAGTCTGTATTCAATACTGACCGTTTTGCTGTTTTTCAAAGTTATTTGTGTAAAACTGTAAAACAAAAATCATTGATCGTTATGCTGTGATGAATTTTATTAAACTTATAAAACAGAGAAACCGTATTTATCTTAATACCGTTTGACCGTTTTACAAAACTGTAAAACGACAAAACGGTCAATGGTTTGTTTACTGTTTTTGTTTTGAGGAAATGCAAAACGGTAAAACGAAATAACGGTATGTCCCGGGATTCCATTCGTCCGAACGTACACCTTTACTGAGTGGACTTTGGCGTAGTAAACAGGCGAGCTACAATACATGGACATTTCCATTGCGTCGCGTCAGGAGTAATAAAATCATAATACACCACACACATCAAGCTGCAAGTGCGCCATTATTTGCATCCTGTGTATTTTTGCGGACGTGAGGGGACGTGAGGCAGTTTTCTCAGCTCACGATAACCGTATGTACTGTCACTTAATAGATCCAAGGTAGGTTCATGGGAACGAGAGCCACTCGTTCCCATCAAGAAGACCCCCCTACAGGAAACGCAAATGTAAACAACAAATGTCGTTCTAATGCATTATCAATCGTGATTGTGGACTTGGTTATTTTTCAATTTGTGACAATGCTCCATTAAATTGGTCAAAATGCTCTATTATATTCACAAAGTGATAAAAATGGATTGGTTAGATATATCTGCATTTGCTGGGATTTTCTGGATTAAAAAAACCACAAAATTCCGTAGGCGGAAGTAGGTTTTCGTGCTTCGCGATTCCTCATCCCCCAGAAATGTATTGGTCCCCCCCCCCAGGTGTTGCGCTGCCTGGGTGAATTATAGCCGCCGCAGTATGCGAGGCAAATCCCCCTTTTTTGCGGGCGCCCTCTTGGTTTTGTGAACCAGTAACCAGTGAAACACTGTCATCGTTCATCGACAGGTAATTATTATTTTTTTTATATTTTATCTTATTCTTTCCCACAATTATATCTCAAATTAATTCACAATTAACATGTGCTATCCTTTGGTTTCATTTATATTGCTTTTTGGTCATTATTTTGTTGATGTTGCAACATAATTATGTTTCCAACATGTTGAAACATATGACCATTATATATCATGTAAAATATCATACTGATTGACTTGCGATTATTCATGTATTTAAGAATACTGAGGCCGGTAGTCGATATGTACGATAACTTTCACTGGAAATATAGCCAAACCATGCACCTCTGAATATTTATCTGTCCGTCTTGGCAGGGGTTTTATCTTCATTTGTCTCTTTTGAGAGGAATAAAGTTTCTGGATATCAGTCATTTTGTGTATCTAGATTCAGGGATCATTTCCCTCCCCTCCATCCATGCATATTACATTTACATATGAACTGACATTTAATACATAAATAATATACGGAGTCTACAGCACGTTTTCAAATGGGACAAAGTAAACATTTTTACCACAGAATACTAATTATGTACATGCCCTATGGCAGAGATGATTCATACATGTATTCCCAATACATATACCGTTTCTGCTGTTGTTCGATTCGAGGCTTGATCGATAACTATACATGTAGGTCTTGTTCCAATTTCCTCCTACACGATTTAAACATCCGTGCAAGACTAGGGTACCAGACTGTGTATTTATTACAAAGCAAACAATTATTCTAGAAAAACAAACAAACTGAAAGATAATTGGGTGCCCCCCCCTCCCATTTGAAATCTAAAAATACACCGCGCTGTCGAAGTGAACGCTTGCCGTGTGTTCATTATCTAAAGGCTAACAACTGCTGCTGCATACGTGCACGCCAATGTAAATAAACTTTTGTCGAGTTGGGCATACTACGTCCGCATTATGGTTGTAAAATGTTGAGCGCATCAAAACTGTGAATTTAGTTCAAGAATGTCAAGAACACATCGAGCTTTGGAACAGTGAAGCATGTTCCCCCATGATACTACTGAGTGGGTTTTCGTGAAATTTCTTCCCCGTAAGTATGTTGTCTTTAGTTTATAATCTGAATTGTGTAGCTGTTTATAATTTCATTTATGCATTCATTCTTGGGAGTGGCTATATTTTAGGTATACTGGCCCTTCTCCAAGTCCATATTGAGAACAAACTCAGTCCACTATTTCAGTCATACAAAACTAATATATAACGTTTAGTAACACTCTAGCCAGCGCATATGCTCATCGGGAATTCGACATAACGCTGGAGTGCCAACTATGATGTATCCGTAGGTTGAAAATGGCCATGGCGAGTCCCCAACTCCTAAAAAACGGACTTCACAAAAACCTTTTCCGAAAAGCACAACAAAAAATGAAATTTTTGTGTTTTGTATTGGTAATATTTGCCAACAAAGGGAACTGAACTCATCATGTTTTGGTTTCAAAAAGTAAAACAGCTATAGCATTTACGTCCAGGGGGTGGATCATGCAAGGGTGGGAGGGGGGCGGGGGCAACAGGGGTCATGCCCCTCCCCCCGCCCATTTTTTTAGTGACGTGTCAGTTAGGCCTTTATCATGTTAGTCCAAAAACGAAAAAGGCAAGACGCAGTTCATTTACTTTCAGAGCCCCCTTGAAAAAAAAAGTGTTAACCGTGTCCCCCCTAGATATTTCACCCCAGTTACGCCCCAGAGTTAGTGTTGTCCAGATTACAGGTAAATCACTAGTTAGTTCACTGATTTAATTGTGTGCTTCTTATACTCTGAAGTCATTACAGCCATCACGAAATAACAATTTTGTGTCATTGACTCTTGATTTGTCCGTGCACTGTGCTTTCATTAACTAAAATTGAACCCTGATAACACTATATTCAGTAACGTAGCTCTATTCTGTGCCAAAGTAAACTCTGTGCAAACTTGGGCAAGGGTCATGCAAATGTTACCCCAAAAAACTTGGTAAATGATATGGTGTTACCCGGAAAAACGACACACTATGGGGAAACTCGCACTAAAATTGACTTTATGGGGATTAACTAACCAAACTAAACTAAACTCGGGATCTTTTAAGGGAAAAGTCGCGAGAAAATTGAATTAATAGAGGCAGAAGACACATTCTAAATTTCAAACCAAAAACAATTTGAAAAGACCAAAATAATTTATTTTCAAGAAAAAAACCCAAAATGACCAAACAATTATGTAACCAAAACCACGAAAACCAAACTATAGACTGAAACCTAAAACCCAAGTAAATAATCAACAACTTAAAACTAACACAGTGGGCATTAATGGATCTCAGAACACACTGACGAAACTATGTAACAAGAAAGAGAAGTAAAAAAGAATACCATAAAAAACAGTAAACAAATGAAAATGAAGTCAAGCTTTATAAGGTCTAAGTAATTTAAACAATGAAATAATATGTGGGAAAACCACACCTCTTAATTGGCTTAAAAAATGTATAAAATGAACAAATTGGTAATGGAGAAACACATCCATTCAACTACCAACCAAGGGTACAAATTTATATCTCCACTTAAAACCAGATTTCAAAATAAAACCACAGAACTATAAAATAAAAATAATCAAACCTAATAATTAAACAGGCAATAATTTCATCAAAACTCAGTCATTCCGACTACCAAGAAAACAAGTCAATAATTCAACCTTGTGGGCTTTTGTGGCAACACAATTTTCCTCAAAAATACCCAAACTGCAACGATCATGATCCATCGTAAATTCAATCAAAATCGTTCAAATCACAACAAGACTGCTCATATACTTACTAAAAACATGTAAGACCCCTGAACAATATACTAAAACAAAACAAACTTTTCAAAACTTAATAATACACTGAAACAAACTGAATATAGGCCTACATGTATAACATAAAATAAAACAAAACAATTCCATGACAAAACTCACATAATGCCTCGACAAGCAGACAAATCCAAGCAGGAAAACACTCTCCAGGTCGGGAGAAACATTCAACATATAGTAAATGTGAACTTGTCTCTGCTAAGTGGTCTAGCTGCTGGCTGTATGAGGCTTAACTGTGGCAGATTGTATGGGGGAACGTGTTAATGGGCTGAAATAAACAAACAGGGGGGCACACTAGGCACTACCAAGAAAGGGAGGGGGGGCATCTAGACTGGAACTAAAATGTATTTCTTTTTCTCTAGGGGAGCTACTAAGTAAGTACACCAGAGCTGTAAAACAATGAAACTATACTCTGTTCCCTGAACGTGACCAGTAGGAAGGTCATGTTCAAAGTTGACAGAACATTAAATCTGAATTGTCCTTACCCTCTGAGTTTAAGCTGTCATGCACATAACTATAAATCTTAAATCTTAACCTTGCCCTGGCCTGATGCCTGAAATGTGGATTTTTCCTTGAAGTTGACTGAAAAAGTTACAAAACTGTAAAACGACAGAACAGTCAATGGTTCGTTTACTTTTTTTGCTTTTGAGGAAATCCAAAACGGTAAAACGAAATAACGGTTTGTACCGGGATTTTTATTACCCAAGCATATCATATCAATTCCTTCGCACAGTAAAACGCTACTTTGAACACTCCAGTGCACTGCACTAGCTTCGATCATTGTGTACACACAATTTCCGAAGACCAGTGCATTCAGAACGTGCTGTACCACTTTGGTAAATAGGGGTAGCTTCGTCCAGCAAGTATGCAGCTGTGTGGGGCCAACATTATTATTTTCATGCTTGTTTGATCAATCCACCCACACTTAGAATTTAAAGACGTCTATTTTTGGAAATCAGGCCTGAGTTATCAGTGAAAATACTGCTTATGTAACAGTGTTATATAACAGCAGCAAAAACACTTGTATTGTCACGTTTTTCAAACAGCAACATTGCACCCTACTAAAAATGGAACGTCCCCTGCAGTTAATGATTGTATGTGTGTATGTACGTACGCAGCAGATTGGTCCAGTGAGTCATTGCGTACTGGTTGCCCATGGCTCATAGGACAGGGTTCGTTGAACTAATTCAAGCCCCATTGAAAACAGTGTTAAATCAACAAAGTTCTTGGCCAAATAACATGCAAGTCGACATCACTGGTTTTTCTCACCTTTTCATTTCTTTTCAATTTTGGGTAGTTCCCAAGGCTGCATGTAGCCATTTTGCAAGTGGCATCCTTCCACTTTTTTAGGCAAATAGAACCCATCTTTTAACCCGTATCTTTTTATCAAGCCTGCCCTCAGATGGAAGCCTCAAAACCAGGGAGTTTATACTATATTCACACCATTCCACCGACTTTAAAGCCAAACAGTCTCCGTTTTCAAAAGAAGTTGTGGGGGAACTTTATATGCTAATGACCTGGCGTAGAAATTCTCACTTGAATTAGTGCACTGCACCCTATAAAGATATCGATGTTTAATTACCTGACACAAAATGCATACTAAAAAAATTCAAGAATGAATCAAAGACCTCAATTAATTGTAAGAAAAAATGGAAACAAATTGATCCACTGGCCGTTTATGGGATTAAATGTCGAAGGCCTGCAGTCTATAGCATTTTGTACAGTTTTAAACCAGCACACATAGGCCTACAGAATCTGCAATGTCTTTCATTTAAAGAAGTTTTATTTTTGCAAAATGTACGCGGGTATGGGTGTATCGGTAGTTGGGTGAGCGCAGGAGAGCATTTTTATTTTGTTTGCTTGTTTTCTGTGAGTTGTGTTTATTATTTGGATAATTACTCCCTTTTTTGGGGTGGGCGTGGTTGTCTTGAAAAGCAAATATCTCTAAGGGTGGGGAGTAAATGTTTCAGAGTCATTGAAGGTTTTGATTAGCAGACTCATGTCTTCAATGGATTCCCCCGCACGACAGTTTTTAAGTGAGAATCCATTTCAATCCCCAAATCCCACAAATTATTGTCTGGTCCTTCATCTTTTCATTTCTTTTCAATTTTGGGTAAACTAGCCGATTGTATTTTTAAAGATTCGCACCAAAATAAAATCACCTCCCAAAAATTGGTAGTTGCCAAGGCTGCATGCAGCCATTTTACGAGTGGCATCCTTCCACTTTCTCAAATAGAACCCGCATCTTTCAACCGTTCTTTTATCAAGCCTGCCCTCAGACAGAAGCCCAACAACCAGGGAGTTGATCCTTGGCTACATTTACACAATTCCACCTTTTTGAAAGCCAAACGGTCTCCGTTTTCAAAACAAGTTGATGGGGCACTTTTTTATGCTAATGACCTCGCGTAGAAATTCTCACTTGAATTAGTGCACTGCATCCCAAAGAGCTTCCTTTATTGGATGGAAATTCTTTGTCTCGTTTTGGACGGTGATGTGTGATTAAGAAAGTCAAAGGAGGGCGCTAGCGTAAATTTGGCGATTTGAAGATGGTCAGTATTACAAACTAAGCGAAAAACAACAACAATTTTACACACAAACTTTAACAAAATCAGGAGAGAGTCGTGAAGTTTATCAAAATGACGGAATGTAATCGACTTTTTTTTCTAATAAAATTCACATTAATCGAAAGCATATTATATATTCTTCATAATACTCGATTAAGGACGAAAACTTTTACCGCGTTTGTTAGAAGCCCTAATGACATAAAAACTGAAACTACCCAGCAGATTCCATAGATCGTTCCAATGGGGATGTTTCGAGCGGTTGTGTGGTGTGTTGAAAAGGAGCGCGCAAACAAAATGATATGCACTTATCACCAAAAATAAGGACATTCAATGGCTCTTTTGGGGAAATGTGTCTCTTAATTTGCCACTCTTCAGCCACTTCCAAGTCTTGGGCGCGCAATGAATTGTGGGATAGAAATTGGATACCGAGTGATTAGATGAAAATCGTGAAATTCTGCCAGAGGCATTTCAAAATTATGCTAGATTTAGTTTTTTTCACATGCATCATCTTATAAAATTTGCTTTTAAAAAAATCACAAAATGCCCTTTAAAAAAATTGAATAAAATAACAATTTAATAAAAACAAAAAACGCGTATCTAGCCTGGCTTCCAATGTCTATAGTGCTTTACTGCGTAGTCGTACACATCAGGGAACCTCAACGTTTTTAGTCTGGCCTGCCTAGTCGCTGTCCAAGTGTTGGTTTGAAGTGATTGAAGCTATTTCAAAAAAAATCTGCTATATATTTTTTTCTGCCAGGACCACCAATTTTGCAGAATTCCGCTAAAATATTCATTCTGCTAGATTTTTTGCTATATTCGCAAATGTGTGCATTCTCAAGTTTTGTTTTGCACTCGAAATTTGAATCGCATTTTTTAAACAAATCGGGTATTTTTTTGTGTATGCAGGCGTACAAAAGGATTATTGAGACTTAAGAGTGGTTTGTATGTCAATTCCTTTATTGAGCGGTATGAACATTGTTGTGGAGAGAACGTATCGTCAAGAGTAACTTTGACTCAAAGCAGCGGAGTGGATGCAATACACTCTTTGGTTGCAGGTATCCTAGAGGGCCGGTGTTCTTTGTTATCCTAGCGTTGTTACAATAAACGCACAAACAAATTACTCATGCCTATGCAAGCGATACAAAACCGTTGTCCTCCAACTTAAACTCAATGCATTAGGTCTACAACCGATACAATGACGTTGGATCAAATTTGCAATTTGCTATAAAAAGTGTATTTTAATAGGGTGAGGGAGGGGAGAGGACTTGATCCGCCCCCTTATAAGTCACGCAACTGGACAGAGCTAGAGATAGACATTACGACTCAGCCCCCCCCCAAAAAAAAACCTCTCCGCTAGCCGCAAATTGGGCCTATAGAAAAGTTTTATTAGTTTTTCATATTATACTACAATTTCTTTTAAGCACCAGGATACAAAAAAATATGTGCACAAATGGTACTTAAAACCCGTCAAAGGGTTCATTTGTCTGAACCTTAAAACTATATGCAGCTGTTCAATCGCTTAGGCCTAAGTGCAAAACTAAACTGCATTAAAAATGTGTTACAAACATGTACCAATCAGGGACTGCCTCCGTACAATTAAACTTCCCTTTTCTAACCCTTTCAGTCAAATGGGCGTCTTATGGGGTGAAATTACGTTTTGAAAAACTGCCCTATACGAGTTGTGTTGCAAAACAACTATATTTAAATATACATGTAATATACAAGTAAAATCTTTGCATTTAACATGAGTTCCGTTAATTTTCCAACATCATGATTCTCTAGAATTTGATAACTTATAGTTTCTAATAAGATCCATTGGTACTCTTTCCCTGTTGTAGTCATTTCTGTGATGGTTATTCGCATCCAAGCAAGAAGTAACGATGATGGAACCATCTTCCTGGAGCGAGGCCACCCTGGCATCCTGTCCTGCCCTCTCGTCGCATCCGGACGAATCCCGCTGGATCAGATCGAAGTCATGTACTGGTACTTCCCCCGAGTACGAGACGAAGACATCTTGATCTCCTACTTCCTAGGGAATATTGCTCCACAAAACGGCATCCCAGAGGGCGTTTATAACATTAACGGCAACTTCTCTCTGGTTATTGAGAACGTCACTGACTCAGATGAAGGGACCTACTTCTGTAGGATCAAACCGAAGTTAGAAGTTATGGTTGATGGGCACGTGACTAAGCGTGTCAGAGGTGAGAAGGTTAGCGATTAGTAGACAATATTGTATTCATACGTTGAGGAGAAGCAATATTTTGTCCAACTCAGTTTTAAACCAATTTTCTGAAGGGTGGAAACGTTTAAAGGAAATGACAATATTTTTTTTAGCATACAGACGGGTTAAGAAGCCAACGTTAGACAAATATCCTGAAAAAGCTGTGCTCGGCTCGGGATTTCCATTCACTTTATTTCAATTCAAGTAATAGTGATCGATTGTTGCAATAATGATCTGACGGCTCTAGTAAACTGTTAATTGTTATTGTCCCCTTTCCTGTACTAAGTGTTTTGCACCCAAAACACATCAAAAAAGTAAAGATTTATCTTTAAAAAAATCAGGAAGTCTGAACATTTTATCTGAATTTATTCGAAGGATTTTTACAAAAAAAATATTCGTTATGTTGTGGAGTATCTCCCAAAGAGCCGTTTCCCGACGTAACTCAATGCACTGAACGTATCTCCGAGAGTGCGTGCGAGGCAGAGTTGCCGAGCGACATCAAGAAACCAAGGCTGACCTGCATCGTACGGGATACCAAGCCTGCCGTGGCTCTCCGGTGGCTGCTTGAGTATAGTGACGGCGACACACAACTCATCAGCGACAGGTTCACCGTAAAACCGAGTAAGTACAGGGTGTGACTGAATCTCAGGTGCCCCACTCCCCCATTAGATGGGAATTAACATAAGTCAGCTATGAATTCTGGCAGCATACATGTTTGTGAATTGAAGCATCTTTGCATGAGGTGAGGTAATTTCTTATTATGTCCCAGGCTTAAAGATCTCTTTTCATTTGGCATACTTTTCATGGAACTGATTAAGGGAAGAAGGATTCTTCCTATTTCAACAGGTAAATCCAGCCAAAAGGACCATACGACACTTTTGGCTTGTCACATGCTCTAACAAGAAAGTATTTTTGGAGCCTACGTAATTCATATCCATCATGCTTAGCGAGTGCATGTTCTTGGCTTAATTCCGATTTCAGCAAGAGAAATGATAACAGCTTTGGTCTTTGCGGTGTGTGTTTAGGTGCGTATTCGGTGAACACCTTCACCACTTCAGCATCAATCCCAGTTATAGCGAGCTATGTGGACACGATGTACAGATGTCAAGCATACGGGGACGCTCTGGGCGCCAGGAATGGTAGCCACGTGACGGTGACAGCCTTCTACACCCTCCAAACACCACGTGAGCCTGGATATTGATTGCTTTGTAGGGTAGCACTGGGTACCCTACAAACAATGTTTTTTTATTCATACTTTGATGATAGTTTTTGTGGTTGTTGGATCTTTCGTCCATTATTATTGTACACATTCGATGTCAACATTATTTAGTTTGACATGGTTACCTTTGCTTAATAAGTACAAGAGCAATGAACAAGCAATAATAATACTATAATTGTCAAAAGAGGTTGCACTACAACTATCATATTTGCCTTAACATTATGCTAATTGACAGTAAGTCATTCCATATAACGGCTGAATCGCACACTTACAATGTCTGTCATCAAACGAATCGATTCATAATAATTATTTTAACGAATTTCCAAAAATTATTTCCAGATTTTAATTCAATTCAACCTACCACAGCTGTACCGGTGATGGCTGAGTTGGGCTTTAATTCTACAGTAAAAGACACTCCAGATAGCTCTCAAAATGCCGTGATTGGGCTCACAGTTGCTTTGTGCCTGTCATTGGCTGTCGTCGTTGGTTTGGTTATTGCTGTCTGCAAGGTAAATTGGGGGCATGCGCCCAATCACAGAAGAACTTTTATTTTAAATTTTGTGGACACTCGCAATTAATCAATTACGAAATACATTGTTTGTAGCCAATATCCATATCCGTGCACAAATGTTGTCTTAATATGCACAGAAGTAGGATACATTTACTAAACGTTTTTCTGAATTGCTATAAGTACAGCTTGGGTTTCAAACCAGCATGGTTGAGTTTGCGCATTTAACAAGGTGTCGAGGCATGATACAGGAATGATGCTCCGGATCTTCTCTCTCTGTCTTGTTAATGATGGCCGCTGATTAGGTATGGTTACGTATAGTTAAACAAAAATCAAGACAGTATAAAAATAAAAAAGCAGACCAAGGAATTCAAAAACATTAAGAGAGCTAAGTTGTTTTGTACGTCATATTGTTTACGGTGACATATTACATTCTGTGGTATATTGTCATTGTCGTTTCAGATATCGATGAGGAAACCTAGACAAAAGAATGACATCGAGGTACGCAAACACTTGAGTATTCTAGTATTTCTAGACAGCCTAATAACCCAGCACGCTTCTGCGGCAATGATAAAAATTATAAGTAACACTGTGCTCGTTGTAAAGTCAGCAATGGTTTCAAACACAAGGCGTCGGAAATTCATTCTGCATGAGGTATTTACGGTTAAGTTACAATAATTATTGATTAAGAATCATTTAAACAACACCCTTTTTAGAAAGGAAGATTGTGCAAGATTTACAGTGCTTTTGTTGGAACTGACATGATAACAAAGTTCCACACACCAAAAACGAGGCCTGTAAACACGTGTTTAAGAATACGGTAGTACATATGTTCATGGTGCAGGCATACGTTTAGCAGTTTTGTTTGAGATACTCGACGTATTTTTTGCTTTCAAATTTAGAATTTTAAACCTAAGGGGGATATAACAGTACACCAACTTATCTGAATTATAAAGGAGCTCGCTATGGTATAACCCAGGATCACTGAACGCAATTAATTACTTTTGCAATTCTCTCTTTTACTTAATAGTTGCAGAACGAGACGAGGGTCAGGGAAAATAAAGGTATGAGAAGTTGATAACAGGCAAAATGCTTTTACGTGTTCCTTACGTAACCTGGAAAGAATGATTCCAGTTTTCACGGTGCTGCATGGTTTAAGGGGGATATACACAGATCGTTGGAGACTATCCAAGCCTTTCTGAAATAAAGAGTTAATGCAAGCTAAATAGTTAATGCAAGCTAAATTGACACATTTCAAATTTCCAAAACTCGGAATATTTCAGAACTTCCCACCATGAACTTAATGATGCGTTAATTTGAACAAATTACAAAACGCTTAAAAAGTAATCACGAAACTTTATATTTTGCAGGATCTAAGGGAGAACCCCAAGAGACGTGTTTGGACTCCGAAGTCACTATCCCACTCAAAGGAGAGAACGGACATGTGTGTAACTTAAAGAAACAAGCCAATCGTACGTAATCATATGGAAATGTCGATATAAAATTGACGGTATTTGGGAAATCCCTCTTTGTGAGATACTGATTTTCCTCACAGATTCCCAATTGTTCTAAAAACTTGTGAGATATTAGTTTTGATTCTAAGTAATTCTTTCGTATAATAGCCTGCAAAATACACTGCATTTTCAAACCAGATTTTGTGAAATTTGGATGAAATTTGGGCCCTAAAAGCGCTCTATTTTGCAAAGGAGGGTAAATGCCGTTTTTTTAAATGACGATGGGCTTCAGGACTTTTTTAAGGGGTGATCATCTTCGGATGGAATTTCTTCTAAAAGTAATCAGATTACCCCCAAAAAAATTTGAAAAGAAAATGAAAGATCATGAAATAAGCTTTAATTTGATGTACGTCTTGAACACCTTGGATAGTTGTGAATATTTTTCCACAATTTCTGAACCGGCGGCATATATCACTGGGGACAATGGAAATGGTCTGCAACCCATAGTTTAAAAATGGCGTCGTCAATCATTCGTTGTAAAGAAAAAGAAAAAAAGAAAAAAAAAAAAAAATTGCATACCTTCTTCCTCGCTTTTTTACATTCGCCATCTGGCTTGTATATTGCCATTGCCTTTATTTTTTTTTGGGGGGGGGGAATGAATACCAAGAATTGCGTTTAATACAGGTTTCCCCGTCACGTGATGCCAACTTTTAGTGAACAGTTTTCTTCTGCACTGCATGTGTATCTTTTGCAATATGAATGGGTAAAATTGTTGATACTGTTTAATGTGGGCCAAAAAACGTGCAAAAGATCTTAATGCTTGGGTTGCCCGGCGGTTGTCTGTCGGTATAACGTGACAGGGCACATATTATATCAGCAACATTTGTATTATATTGTTTAGTTGTACATTCCTTATTCATTTGTATTAGTTTTAATAATGTCTTTAAGACACGTTTTCATTCTTTAGTTTTTATGTGCAGTAGAAAGTGTATAATGTGCTCTTCATGTTGGTAGGCTATATCACTCAGTTTGATATCTTAATGCAGATGTTATTTGGACGAAAATGTTGATTGTTTCTATTGATTTCTATTGTGAAATTTCTATTAAAAGGCCAAAAGGAACCTGTAGAGCTATAGACTGAATAGCGTGCAAACCCATAGACTTTTGCTATACATTTTTTTTTTTACGTGTAGATGATTCAATAAAACATTAATCGTAATCTTCTTTGGTAATTTCTATTGTAAATATCCAAAACTATAGTTGATAGTTTTGCAAATTAACATAAAACAAACTAACTGAAAGTAAAAAGGAACGGAATCGATTAATTTTAATTGGAGAAATATAATTATGGAGTCTAAGTAAAGGTAATCGTATGGGATTACATACATGTAGTATCATGTTAAGGTACGCATTGTTGCAAATTTGCTGACCTCTATATAAGTTTTAATTCTTTCCCACAAAGTGACGGTTTCACTGAATCTTGTTACATTTTGTAATATACTACTGAGACTGTATTTTGTATCTGCCCTGAAAAAATTACGTTAAGGTGTAAATAATTACTATTTTTCGTGAATGAATACTTCTGTGTTTGAAAAAAATGTGATTAATAAAACTAAAAGTTATGTGGTGTTGACCAAGCATTCAGGGGTCGGACTTTATTTAACTCAACTCAATTACCACATTGCTGACTCGTACTCCCATGTAGGACCCTTCTGGGATCTCGGCGGTCCTGGCCCACACGCTACCTTCCCTGTCCATCCATATACCCAAGGGCCAAGCCCATATAAGGGAGGAACAAGGCGGTACCCTAAGCCCTGGCCCCAGAGTGGGTCGATCAGTAAATGCTTTGAGTCTTTACAAAGATGCTAACCTGGATTACGAATTAAGTCACCGCAGCAGCGCTTACTGCCGGGGGGGGGGGGGGGGGCGCTTGGGGGGGGGGCACGTGTCCCCCACATATTTCCAGTGAATATTCCGTTTGCCCAGGAAGTGTCTTTTAAAAGCTTTTTTTGTTATTAAACCAAAGAGAAATCTTGAGGATTTTTGAATTACCTTAACCGTATGACTTTATGAAATGTTAATTTATTGATAAGAAAAAAAGAGCGTCATGTAGCGTCAAAGTACATGTATGTCAAGACTGCTCTTAAAGTTCTAAAGTTGTTTACAAACTCAAAAGGAACACAATCAGTTAAAGGACCCAGTCAACATAAAGATCTACAAATGAGAGGGGGGTAGTGATTCGATTAGACCTGAAAATTTAATGTAGAACATAGTACTCGCCTTGCATCAGGACTCGATGCGATTTCCGTTGGAATTTTACAGTAAGATTTCATAAATGCGCCAATAATTGTTTGCGCAGAAGTACTTGCTTCATTATTTTCAATGTATCCCCGAACCAAACTTGACCAGTAAATAGGCCTTCTTCAAATTTTCATACGAAATGAAGCAATCGTTTATAGTCCAGCAAATGCTAAAAAGTAAATAAAGTCAATACTTTCAGTTTTTAGCAAATGCTCCTTCAATAAAAGTTGTTGCTTCATTTGTATTCATACAGATATGCGAGTAAATGCTTAGGAATTGGTACTAAAAGCAAATGGTAGTTTTTATTCGTACACCCCGCTGTCTCTTAACACATATGATGGAGAGTTTAAGGTTTATTATGTGTACAACAATGTATTTTAAGTACAACTTTACTGAGTGGACTTTGGCGTAGTAAACAGGCGAACTACAATACATGGAAATTTCCATTGCGTCGTGTCAAGAGTAATACAATCATAATACACCACACACATGAAGCTGCCAGTGCGCCATTATTTGCATCCTGTGTATTTTTGGGGAAGTGAGGCAGTTTTCTCAGCTCACGATAACCGTATGTACTGTCACTTAATAGATCCCAGACATAATGACCTCATGCTTTGTTTACATGAGCGTTTTCCTATGTAGGGAAGCCTAGTAGGTGCATGGGGACGAATGGCTGTTCATGGGGACGAATGGCTGTTCATGGGGACGAGAGCCCAGCAAGCAGACTCCCATAAACGCAAACGTAAACAAAGAATAACGTTATTATGTGTTATCTATTGTGGTTGAACATGGTTATTTCTCATCTTGGGATAATGCTCCATTCTCAACTTTGTCAAAATGTACCATTTATATTCACAACGTGAACGATGGAATGGTTAGATTTATCTGCATTTACAGGGATTTTCTGGGGGGAAAAACACCAAAATTCCATATGCAGAAGCAGGATTTCGTGATTCCTCCCCCACCCAAAAAATTGTATTGGTGCCCCCCTCCCCGGCATTTTCTACGACGCGCGTTCACCCCTAAAGCCGAAATCACTTCTGCGCTGCCTGGCCAGCCTGGCGCGGCTTGTGCACCCCATGTGCGTGCATACATGTAGGAGCAATATTGTGTACGACATGACCTGCCAGACGAGCGCAATGGTTATGGATAATAGAAATATTGATCGTTGGTCATTGAAACACCTAACAAAAAGCGGCGATTAAGTAGATATATATGGACCCCATTTCAGAAAATGAAATCCCTAAATATCAATTATTGAGAATTCGAAGATATCATGTTGATATAGCCTAACTGTAGTCAGAGACTGGGATGCACTTCAGAAAACCATTGAGCTGCCCACTGTGGAGCAGTTCAAGTGGCCATCAATTAGCAATGTTAATGTCTTTTTTACTGGCACCAATCCAAATTACACTTGTAAGAAAGTACAACCAAAGCACATAATTATTAGCGTGCACTGTTGGAAGCACCACACACCAGTCCCTCGTCTGGATCAAGGGCGGATCCAGGGGGGGGGGGCCCAAAGGGGGCCATGGCCCCACCCAAAACGAAACCATTTTTTTTTTTTTTTAATGTGATATCGCAATTAAGGCAGGCAATGAGTACACCACCATCTTTTCCTCAAAAAAAACATTGGTTAAAGTGGTTGGAAATTACCTCAGATCGCACCACAGAGCATCTAGAATTCAAAAAATGTTCGGGGCCCTTAAGCGGGCCCCGAACCCCACGCCGTAATTTTTTTGACCCACTTTTTGGGGGAACCACTTTTTTTTGGCCCCTCAAAAAAATTGTGTTCTGGATCCGCCCTTGGTCTGGATGCCAAACAGGCTTTGATGAGAACCATCGTAGATGTAGATTGTTACGTGTGGACACACCAAACTAAAAGTTCAGTATGTCATTCACGGCAGCAAATGCAAATTAAATGGGGAAGAATAAACAATTGGCCAAAACAAAAGGGATATGTAAGGAACAACCAGCAAGTAACAAGGCGGGGAAACAATGATGTCAATTCATAGAAATTAAGGTGTACGAATTTAATTATTATTCAAAGTCAATCCAAATCCGACTGAGATCAGTTAAATTAATAAATTGATATAATACAAAGTTATCAAGGCAACACTGACATTTCATGGAAATAATAATCAGCACTATAGGGAAACATTCACTGTGAATTGGATTTTTTTTTTCGTAACAACTACATTATTTTCTGCCAGTCTCAAGAAAGAGAGGTTCCAGTATTTTAATATAATATTGTTCGCCACAGCAACAACTCACACTGAGAGACACCTTTAATTGAGCCATTCATTACCAACTGTTCAGGGAACTGGTAAACAGACCTAGAGTTTCAACACCCGGAAATGAAACCACCAAAATTTTACCAGGTTTATAAACTCAGCTACGGTAACTTAACAAGTGCTGTTCGTTGTTCCATGAAGAAACCTTTCTATTTTCCATTTTGTAAAAAATCTACATTGTGTTCCTCATCGACATCAGATTGTTGCTGCTCTACGTATGTGTTCATGCAGTTGTGACTGTTATCGACGTGCTGAGTGGTTGATTTAGCAAACATAATTATGAAGATCCTTCATTGGAGTATCTACCCCACGATCATGGTCACTCACCTATTGATCAGGCGCTCTTTAGACTAAACAGAGAGATTGCTTTGTTGAGGAGAATCAGTTCGTACGCGTGTGACCGCCTGAACGTTCTACAACAAAATTTTCACAATAGTAGAATACAAATTATAATTTGAGGACGAATGAACGCGGACGTTAAGGGCGTAAACTAATTTTGAAATTCTACAACGTTTGGCACTTAAGAGGGCCAGCGGTAAAATATGAATTGGTACGAACCTGCTTTCAGTCGACGAAACGGTCAACAAAGCTTAAATTTAAGATTTTCTGTGTATGTGACATCAAAAAGAAGGTTTTTACTGTTGAATTTTTGGATGTAAAGATATTTGTAATCTCAAGCCTTCAAGATATTGTTTCGTTTAGTTTTTAGACTTGATTTTCCAAATGCTTTGGAATAGTTCTCCTTACTTGTCACGTATAATATGTTGCTAGCATGCAATATAGTTTTTATGTTTAGCATTTTATATGATAGACACAATGAAGATATTTCTTAGATTATGTTCTAACAAGCTATTTAATTCTCGAAAAGAAGCAAAACATCCATTCTTACGAACTAAATCTATGTGAAAGGTACTTCTATACACTATTTTGATTGTTCTCCGCCAATAATATTGTAGTTAGTGTTTGGTAAGGCATGTGCGGTATATAAAACTGGGTTTCCGAAAAACTGAGCGTGGCATCGTGCAGCTGCTTCCACTTCATTGATTTTAATATTAAAACGAGCAACAGCCAACTGCCTTTGAGGTTCCTACCAGGTTTTTTTTCCTGTCAGGATATTGACGGAAATGGATAATTTGATTGCAAAAAGATACGAGCAGTGAAATCGCCAGTTTACCTCTTAGTTTTGCATTTTCAAAAAACAGGAGCTCACAAAAAAACTTATAACTGAAACAGCAAAATGCTTTAAAATTACCTGGATTTCATATATATCATTACTGACAATTATTTAATCTACTCATGTTTTAGGTATTTTTCTAAATAATGGGACGACTTCTTTCCTTAAAATAAGATTTCGTTATGTAATAGAAATGGGTTCCAATGAATGGAAGATCCGATCGCTGCATCTGGTTCTAATTTCCTAGTTCCATAACCTGAAACTAATTTGCCAAACAAACAGTTAAAAGAGTTTTTTTCTGTTAAATCCTTTTGAAATGAGGAGAATATTCCTTTCATTGAACTGTTTCCAATACGCTATTATAATGTTTTTTTTTACTGTTTTTTCTCTGTACAGACTGTGACTTTAAGCTTTGCCCTATGATCCACAGCCATCTGAAACTTCGGAGGATCATGGAGTCTCACAGGAGCCACAACCCCATCTTGTGGATAGTTATTCTGTCTTGGAGCATCATCTGCGTACATTTGTTAACCACATCAGCTGAGTGGCATGGAGACCTGTCAGACTATGAGTTGGCCAGCTTTGACAATCCTGATATTTTGGATGAACCCCAAATACGCGCATCAAAGTTCAATCATTTTACCTTGAGTGACCATGGCGATGTGTACGTTGGAGCTGTCAATTGGTTGTACAGGTTGGACAGTAGTTTGAAAGAGATGCAGAATATTACAACCTGTGATGCCAGCAGGCCAGATGTGATGCCCTGCCCCCTTACAAATAACTACAACAAGATACTGGTAGTTGATAGTACCCGGCCAAACAGTTTGATAACCTGTGGTGGTGTGTATGAAGGTATTTGTCAGTTACGACAGTTACAGGATATCAGTAACGTGTTACTGCGGTCAGTTCCCTACGTTGCCGGGTTTGAGGATGCATCTACTGTTAGTTTGATTGCTCCAGGAAGAGATGGACAACAACTGCTCTATGTGGCTGTTACGTTTACCTGGGAAAATATTGGAGGTCACGGAAACTTTCCAGCAATTACAAGAAGACGCCTTGACAGCAATCCCTTCTTATCAGTATCATACTTGGAGGATACGGTCTCTTACAAATACGAGGCAATTGTGGACTTTCATACCATAAAGTATGTTATGCCTTTTGAACATTATGAATTCACATATTTCGTTGCCTCCCAGAAGGAGGATTTGAATTCTGCGCACTTTGTTTCAAAGATCAACAGAGTATGTCAGGTCGGTCCAAACCTAGACGCTTATACAGAAATTACCCTACAGTGCAGTGGATCCGATGGCAGTGTGTACAGCTTGGTGCAAGCAGCTCACTTTGGACCAGCAGGACCTGATCTAGCGGCATCATTGGGTCTCCATGCAGACGAGCAGGTGCTGTATGCTGTGTTTGCCAAGAACCAAGGAGCTCCGGGTACCAGTGATGTACCCACTAATCACTCAGCATTGTGTGTGTACAGGATGACGGATATCTTGGATGCCTTCAGAGAAGCAGTGCGGGGATGTATTCAGGATGGGGACAATTATGGTGGCCGTGGGCCAAACAAGATTAACTATTTGGAGGGTTCTTTTTGCAGACCATTCGTGGTGAGTACAGACGAATATTAAGAAAGATGTTGGCATTTCTCGTGCTGTTGTCGGGTTTCAATTATGTTATCTTGGCTATATATAATGAATTCACTTTTAAATGAGACATTTAACGCAAAAATCCACCGACGTTTATCTATTTAATTATTTCTTTATAAATTTCGAATATTGGCTGCCAGACAACAATTCGGCTCTGGCAGAGAGGGCTATTTGTGCCCAAAATGGAATTCTTAAACATATACAAATTGAACAAAATCCACTTTTTGGAGAGCATAAGGTGTGCATATAGAAATCGCACGTACTACAAATCAAAAGGCGGATTATCTGCACTTTTTTGGCGTAAATCCAACCCAACGGTTTCCAACCCAACTCAACACAACTGGTTTGCATGCAACAGTTGCCTTACCTAAAATAAAATCGTCCAGAGTCATCCTAGTCATTGTAAGCACTACGTGCAAAATATGCTGCTATTTCACAAAATAAATATTTGTGTTCCATATAGAACAGCAAAGACGAGAAACTGCAAAATAGTACAGGCCCTTAAATGTAATATTTAAAACAAATTATCGATTTAGTATAGGTTGGGTATAAATTGGTGAAGCTTTCCTTTTGTTGAATAGCAATTAACTTGTTAACGAAGCTTTGCAAACGACGAGGTAATCTGCCCACAACTATGTAACAATTGATTTAACCCCCCCCCCTAAAAAAAAACACTAAAATACCCACTCTCGTTTCATCAACGGCTCTCTTGAACTTCCAGGATTAGTGTTTCGTGGATAATTGCAAATTAGCCCCTTCGAGTAGACATCTGTTTATTTTTTTTTCTTTCTACTTTCGTTATAGATTCCCATTCTGGATCGCTATTTCTGCATACCCATGACCAATGATGCTGCTCAAACGCCAGTATTCAAGTACGCCAAGGGCATAGACCCCGTTCCATCCACGGCAATTCTAGAGCTGCCTGGTACTCTCATGTCATCAATCATAACCACTATAGAAGTCAACCACACCATCGCTTTAATCGGAACATCGACAGGAGATCTACTCAAGGTAATTGATACCTAATCGATTTAAATGTATGACTGAAGTCGTCATAGAGCCTAAGCTCGACTTGACCACAGCAATTTTAATTTGAAGGTTTTTACACCACTTAAAAGCGCACCCACAATTTGGTGGGGGGGGGGGCTAAACAAAAATGCAAAAAAAAATTGCCCAAACTTTTTGGCCGCAGAAAAAAATGGGAGTTTTTTAATCGGGGGGGGGGGGGGGGGGGACTATTTTGATGTTTGTGGCGCCACTTACACCCCTATTAATACTACCCGAAAATAGGCCACATTATCACCAAGGTCAACAATAATTATCAACCCCCAAAAAATGACAAACTCTTTGGGCGGGCTCAAGCCTCCCAATCCCCCCTTGGGTGCGCCACTGCCACTTAAACTTAAAGATGTGTTTCGTGCCATTTTCGAGTTTCAAATACAACAAAACAAAACAACAAAGCGATTTAATACTGTATAATGCTTCACAAACTTCGATTATTATTGGCTGCCAGACAAAAGCTCTTTTTTTATGCGCAAAATGAAACCCCTAGACACATATATTAATCTTATTGGGGAGAGAAGTAGTGTTTTTGTCGTTAAAACAAAACATCAAATTTAAATCATTGAGGAGAAAACAAATATTATTTCAATGAACACTGGGTATGGACATTTAAAAAGTACTCGATTATAAGGTTAGTACCATAATTCATACATCGCGAATCTCTAAACGTATTGATTTCGTGGATTTAGGTTTATGTCTTCTTTTGTACAAAAATGGCGTACGGGAACGACAGTTCTTGAAAAAAGTCAATGCAAGCAGTGCATGGTTGATGGAAAATCGGTTGCTCGTCTTTCTAATGAAAAAAAGAGGTTTAATGTGTCATCTGTTCATTAGGTTCACATTGAAAGTAACACTAACGGTCGACTGTATGAACGCATCGGCGTAGATACCAGTCCAGTTCTGCAGGATATCAAGGTGAATGACACGACTCGCGTGCTATTTCTGTTGACGGAACAAAAGGTAACATTTCTGTTTAGTCGCATTTTCTAACCTGCCACACACAGTTAACTCCTATTATAAGTTGAAACGAATATAATTACTGCAGAAGTACTTTTTATGCGGCTTCTGTGCTCTACCTTTAAAAAAAAAACACACAAAGAGGTTGGCTTGGAGGCTTTCTCTCAAACGAAAAGAAGTCGGAAGTTGACTGGTTAACACAAGATAATGTATCCTAGCAGTGTATAGATAGAGAGGTCAGCTGTTTGCAACTGAAGATATAAATTTGACCGGCATGTGTGTTGTTCATTGCAATTAGATATCAAGTCATTCCATTTTCATAAGGTTTGAAGGAAAAGATAGCACCCTTTCTGCTGAAATCAAACACTTTCGGTCAAAATTTAGATTTAAAAGTACAATATGTTTTACTCTATATAGTTGGTGAAGATGCACGTGGAGAATTGTAGCCAATACACTACGTGCGAAACGTGTATTGGGACTGATGCAGGGAATGATGGAGACCCATATTGTGGATGGTGCACTCTGGAACGAAGGTAAGTCCAGTCACACCCAATATCGGGCTTCGCTGTATTCATTGTAACGTTACAGAGTACACTATTGGCGTTATATAATCATAATGGATGTTTGGAAACGTATTGTATGAAAATGAGCTTCGCATGTGCTCGATTCATCTCATTCAGAGATGACAGACCGATATGTTTCTCATAAGAAAGTTTCTACTTAGCTATCCTGATTGTAATGTTCATTGTTCACAACAATTCAAGCCCAAGGTCAACTTTTAGTCGTCCTACTCAAAAGATCTGGTAAAGTTTAACTCACAGTTTTTATAGTCATTAAACGCAGTTTGGCATATGGCTTGCAATCGGTTCATTCCATTCACGATTCAGTCTCCAACGGAATCACTGTCCACAGTCACAGATTCACAGCAAATTTTCACCACCTCTTCAAATATGGTAAAATCGTAATCGTTAGGTCGTTTGACCGTTAGGCAAAAGACTGTTTCAAACGGTGTACATGTTTCAATCAATATCGCTAGGGTGTCGATTCCACATCGGGTAAACTTGCCCCATAATCCTTTGCAACAGCACGCTTCATATGCAAATCACTATTTCTGGCCTATAAGGTTGCATGCAAATAAGTAGTTAATAATTATACAATGTAACATAAATGTAAACAAATTAAAAGGCAAAGATCAAAATTCACATAAAAGGTAATTTTGGAAACTACACTGATGATGATAATAACAACATTGAATTCTTTCCAGATGTACGACATATTCAGACTGTCCATCAGCTGATGTCTCTACTCGATGGTTGGCCTACAATGCTGCTCAGTGCATTGATATTACTGATGTAGCTCCCTATGATAACCTGCCAATTACAGTCACTGAGCAACAGGTGAGAAACAAATGTATTTAAATTACATCTTATTTGCATCCTTAGAGAAAAAATGAAAACTGTTTCAGAAAATACACTTCAACTTTAAAATGCACATTTGTTATTGACTATATATTCATATACCTTTTTCATTATGTTAATATGTTTTGAATTTTATGACTCTCTCAGAAAATATATTGTTAAGCGTCGGAAGGATACAGAAGGTTACTAATACCAGTCGCACATTCTCAGTGTTTCATCACCAAATTTTATTTCAACTCTGTCTATAGTATCCATGGCCACTGGATCAATATTCTTGCAGTTCTTTGAATAGGAATGAAATAAAAATTAGTATTTATACTTTCACTTTTAGATCACCCTGACTGTGCAGCAGTTACCTGATCTAGGGACAGGCCAGAGTTATGCATGTCATTTCGGGTCATTCGAATCTCCAGCTACGAAGAATGGTGAAGCGCTAGAGTGTACGTCACCTCCTAGTGATGAGGTACCTGTCATTCCGCATGGAGGCAAGTGCAATAAGAGACATCCATGTGACGTCATTTAGGGGACAATATATAAAACAAACATTGAAAAAGAGTTATGGTATATTTCTTGTCCCTTTTAGAATGAATGGGGCTTCTGAATCAGCCTGTCTTTTGTTTTTAATTACATGAAGGGGAAGGTCACAAGGATATCGACAGAGAAAATGTGATCATTGGCAAAAACATTTGGTACAGAAAATGGCTTCTATTAGCGTTGTTTAGTTTGGGTCCTAACAATTAGCACCGATTTGAGTTCGTTACTATTGAAAATACACACTCATTTTCAAAGTGCCTTTTTCCATTCCTAAAATAAGTGATTTTTCCCCCATACCCATTACACAGATGATGCAGTATACGTAGATTTGGGTGTCGAGTCGACCGAAACTTCAGATCATTTCGTACACACCGTCTTCTACTTCTACGAGTGTTCAACTCACACTTCGTGAGTATTCGGTTTCTTTTGTTTAAATACTCTTAAGTTTTAAGTTGTTCTAACAACGGTTCTGTGTTCAAGCGTACTCCCATAGATGTAAGTTTTATACTGGCATTACATTGAGATATAAAACAAAGCAACCCACCGTGTTTAGTTATGGCTGATTACTTTACTTTTTGGGAATTTGTTTGCGGTCCGAGACGCAAAGATAACGTACAATAGCAGTATAGTTTGAAAAACGTGCAAAATAAAAAAGAGTTTTTATTAACCATAAAACATCAATTCGTCAGGACTAAAAAAAAAAGTGGAACATGCTAAGAGCACGAGTAGAGAAAGCTTAAGTTATTTTTGATTGTCAGTAAAATTTGGTATTTAAATACGTAATATTTAGTATCCAGTCGGTTTTATGTGTTCGTTTTTTAAAATTGATCCTATTTGCATTTGCTTTTGGTGTTTGCATAGTTGTGTATCCTGCGTTGGTAGTCGCTGGGCATGCGATTGGTGCGTGTTTGAGAACAGATGTACTCATGATAGCTCCACATGCACACAAGCTTATGAAATCATCGTTCCCGGAGATAACGTAAGATTAATTATACAAGCTATTAGACCAACACAATCTTTAAAATACTTACAATTATTTTAAATCCACAACATTAGCTGGCCTGGTATTTCAGTCTTGACTTAAGTCTTGGCTTCCGGTCAATTCAGTCAGTTTGCAGCAGTTGAATCCATTTTTCATACAGTTATTTTAGCTGAATGTCTTGATTGTAAAGATCACGTACTGAATTTTCAATAACTGAGTGTTTTGCGCTTTGATTACTGAAAACCACACAAATTGGGAGGTAGCCCCCCTACCGCTTTGCATGCATCTATCAGCTTTGGGTTGCGGAAGTTGTTTTGGAGTGATAACAAATCAACTTTAAGAACTTGACCGGAACTTGTGCGGCCTATGTTTCCTGGCAGGATTCTTGTTTTAGGAACAAGCTCGTTTTCCAGATTTCTGTCGAATCAGGCTTAGACCACAAAAAAATAATAAGTCGGTCTCTGGTCAGCGCGCGCGTCGATTTTTCATCATGCGCGTCAATCTTTTTTCTCCAAAATGTTCCGCGGTAGCTCCAACAGCGCCCTCTATTGCCGCACCTCCTCAATTTTTTTAACAAAGAGCACCAAGGAATGGGAAATTGCACTACGGCAAATGATCGAGAGCACCAAAGCAAATTATGAAGGACACCAATGCACATGAGGACACCAAAAAAGCAAAATAGTACACCACCTTGTCTGTACAATCCAAGCTTGAAGAAAAAACAAAAGCCGCGTCGCCGCGTCAATTCCGGAATTTAGTCTGACCAAAGACCGAATATTTTTTTTTGGCCTTATATTTGTTGGAGAGTTAATGATAATCATGTACTTCATGTTTGTTGGTTTTTACCTACAGAATCCAGCCGCTTCTGCAGTCAAAGGACCTGAGTTTTGCCCTCAACTGCTGAACCAGAATGCTGAAGCTCTGCTTCCTAATAACATTATGAGGAGAATAACTGTCTCGACTAAAAACCTGCCAAACGAAACTGAGGTATGTTTATTCACACAACTAACACAAATAATGTCAATCTGTAAGTGATGTCCACGTTAATCCCCGTCTATCATTAAATTGCCTTGTCAATGTCTGATAGTGACATTTTACAAGATTTTCTGAGTCCAGTTACCACTTTGCTTAATTCATCCCCAGTTTCTCCCGTGTAATACTGCATTATAATATAGTTTGCTAAATTGCTTAATGATCAAGATATCTGACCGTCTTTATATGACATTGAATTGAATACAAAGTGAATTGCAAAGTTAGCAATCATAACAATGCCTTCTGGACGGTATGTAAACTTGAGGTCAGTGGAGTCGGAGCAGTTTGCAAATGCTTCATGCATACTTAATATATTATTAAATATTATTGTCATCGTTAACATTGCGTGTGCTCAGATAGAAGTTAATGTTTGGATGATAAGCTGCTCTTGAATTGCCCTTTAGTGGCATCCAAATACAAGTCTGCATTGTATTGATTATACACTTTATTAGATTTGCTGAATAACTGCATTAAAATACATTGCGTCGCATTGTCAAGTATCGAAACGTCAAAGAAAGCTGTTCACTTTCAAACACCTTTAACAAGAGTCCATGCAAGGAATTTACTGCCAAGTAAATATTAGTTGTACTCTTTCCTGGCTCACTTAAATCTGCCAAATGTTGGTTGTTATACCCTTTGTTTTCCATGTGCAGATTTCTAGCTATCAGTGTAGCTTAGATGTAGAAGGATCACCTCAGGTTGTTAATGCAGACCGCAATGGAGATTTAATTACTTGCAGAGATAAGGCTGTAAGTTAAAGTTCAACTCATTTTATGCCTTGGATTGCTAATTTCTTTGATAATAACAATTGAGAGTAAGTTACTGTTCATGCTTCGAGCTTAAGATACTTTACATGTGTGGTTGATTGTTTGCCTTCAACAGTATACCTACCTCTCCAACGATCCAGAGATGGAAGCGAAACTGACTGTTTCATGGACTGACACAAGCGGTGTTGCGCACATCCTGGATGACATACATGGATTTAATGGTAAAGAATAAAGACTGATTGAAGAGATTTATGCTTTTTTTCAGTCTAATGGTTATAATTTTCATTGACTGTTATCAACAGTTTTGAATGGAGGTTTTTCTTTAAAATATCGATATTGTAAGAAATGACATTATTTTAAATTCAGTTTCATTGTACAAGTGTGAAGTCCAGAAGCCAGACTGCAGCCGCTGTGTTACAGCCCGCCCAGCGCTTGACTGTGTTTGGTGTGGTGCCATGCCGAGCGAGTCTGGTGTTTGTAAACCAGGTGAAATTTGCATCGAAAATATGGTGACTTTGGATAACGGATTGAATTGCCCTAATCCATCTCTGAGTAAGGTAGGTTATAAAACTTTACAGTTGAATACATGTATGATTCACTTTGAAGTATCTTGAATATTCTTTATTAATGTTCCAGGTGAAGCTACTTTCAACATGTTTGTATATAATTATCTATAGTTCCCTCAAAGTATCAAAGAATATCGCCAGAAAATGAAGCACACCTTGTATCCATTTGACTTGCCTTTGTGACAGAATGGAAAAAGGGAAATTTCGTGCCAGATGAAAAAAGCCACATTTTTATGACTGTGTAGGGCCTTTTATATTAAGTAGGCCAATACGGATGACTGCAAAAGCCACCAAGCCGAATGATTTGTCTTTCAAAGCATTTACCAATGCATCTTCAATAAAAATGTGTTGTATTTAAATGTATTGTGCCATGTTACATGTACTTGCGTTTGTATGTAACGTTATTATTGTTTTAAAAATCACGCATTAGGTATTTCCCTTGACTGGGCCCATTGAAGGCAACACAGTCATAGATGTGATGGGAACTGATATCGGTCGGAGATTTGAGGATGTCGTGTCAGTGATGGTTGGCAATCAGCCCTGTGATCTGGCTGGATTAAACTCAGACTACCAAACTGGAGCAAGGTTGGGTCAAATCATACTTCATGCAAAGACATTACCTTGTACTTTTTTATTCAAGCTTTGACTAATTAATGTTCAGCTTTTCATTGTGTCCCTAACGTTTTAACCTTCCTAATCGAACAATTGTATCCGTCAGTTATAATAGGTGGTTTTTTTCAGTATTTATAGGCGATGTCAGTATGCCTCAGCCTTGCTTAAAGACATTGTTTAAATTTCTAATCAATTGTATATTTTTTTATAAACATAATTCTCAATTCACAATGTAGTCAAGAGCGGAATGTGTGCCATGTTGATGAACATGTTAGAATCTTAAAAGTATACATTTGTGCTTAACAGTTAAACGGTATTATTTAGTTGGTCTAAGCTACAGCGTTGATGAAATGGAGGAGTTTTGCTCAACCTCCATTTATTTTAAATGTCACATACCATTTTATGTTTCAGTGTCAGCTGCAGAACGAGAGCAGAAAGTGAAGGAGCCGAGCTGGTTACTTTGAAAGTCACGGGTGCAGATGGTACAATGCAACACAGCTCAGGAATGGTCAACTTTAACTTCAGAGTAAGTCACGTCTCGCACGCATTCGTTTTCCTTACATTAACTCAACAACTAGGAACAAGCGTCCAAGAAAAATGTTTTATACACTGTTATGAAAATAGTAAGCACGGAATGTATGATCACGAATGAGATCTATTCACGGGCGTTCTTTTCTTAGAAGTTCGACACAGTGTTATGTCAGCCAGAGCAATATTTAGATATATCATAGCTGAATGTATAGTTTCGCACCAAAAATGGAGGTTTTCTGTTTTAATTTTTAAGTTAAGAATTTGTAGAAAAACCACGGACTTTTGAGTGAATTTCCTGAAAACCTTGGTCAAAGTGTCCAAATTTGTGTAAAGGATAGGGAGAAATATATAAACAATATTACTCCAGGGATCGATGGACGAATAACCATGGCATCAACTTATTCCTACGATAACAATGATATGGGAGTCAGGTTGGCGTAGCGGTACTTTCCTCGCCTTCTACCGCTGTGACCTGGGTTCGAATCCCGCCTGGGCCAATATGTCGATTGGTTTTCAGTCCCTGCCTGATTCCGTGGGTTTTCTTCAGAATATTCTTCTGGGCTTTTCCTCCCACCTCTAAAACTGTAATTTCTTCTCATTGTCTTCTCTCTACAGGTTTCTTCAGGCTTGCGAGCTACAGTGCCTTGGGCGCTTTTGAGGAATCCTTTGTTTCATTACCAGAAATGATTAATGATAATAATAATAATAATATAATTGATGAGGAAAATTTTTTTGATAGACGAACACAGTTAGTTCTTCAATGTTTACACAAAATAATTCTCGTTAACAGGACCCGACGATTACAGATTTCCAACCCCGCCTCGGCCCTGAAGCCGGTGGGACGACAGTTAGTGTGAATGGTGCGGCCCTCAACACAGGACGCGATATTGAAGCGTTTATCGGCGACAATCCTTGCAACATAACAGGGTATTATGTCGCTTTCGTTGCACATCATTTTTCAAATTGTTGTGTACACGGAACAAATCGGAGCATTGTCTAATTTTTTTCCCCTGGAACTCAAGAATGACATTATTTGAAGCAATCATTGGAAACTGAAAAATAAAAGTGTTTTTGTACGATAATTATCAATTCAACATTGGTACAATCTCGCGTTCCAAACAATGGACTCCTATCAAGCTTCAGTTGCTTAAATGTCCTTTAAAAGGTTTGCTTTTTCCCTCCTTTGTGGACCGGGTTAAAGTGTTTTTTTGGGAGCATATTTTGGTTACTGTATTATAAATATATACTCCATCCTGTTCTGTAGAACTACTCGAAATTATGCCAATATTTACCATGATACATTGCTATACATACATTTAGTATTAAGGGGCATCAAACACGTAACACAGATGAATTTCACTTTTAAAATCTCTGCAAAAATGTAATATTGTAATTATGTGAATTGTTTTTTCCCAAATTACTCAGCCACTCAGTTGAATCCATGCTAGAATGTACAACCACTGCTGGCCAAGTTGGATATCAAGGTGCTGTGAAAGTCTCCTTTGATGGGGCCATGAGAACCTCATCAGATATGTACACTTACAGTGAGAATCCTACCATTGCTGGTGTGTCTCCTCTGAAAAGCATCGTTTCGTGAGTCTGCATGATTGTTGTCTTCATCTGTATTACCTGGGCTATATATACTTCAATGTGCATCTTCCACATTATTTGTGTCTCTATTACAGCATGTATTGTCCAAAGATAGTTTCGGTGTTTTAAATATTTTTAAACACGAACAACAAATGAGGGTTAAAAAGGTAATTTACATTGTTAACCCTACCATTACTAAGGTGGATCCTCTGACAAGCATCATGTCGTGAGTGTACATGATTTTTCTGTCTTCCTCTGTTTTACCATGGGCTATAAATTCAATTTGTATCATCCACATTAAAAGAGGATTTCCGGTGTTTTAAATCGTTTTTAATGCAAACATAACAAAATGAGGGTAAAAAGGAATTTTAGTCTAGGTATTTCTGAAATGTTATGTTTCTATTGTAAGACACGCTTTCAAGATAGCAAACTTGTAAACACAGTTATGCTTGGCTGTTTTAGAAGCGTGCTAATACAAATAATCTTATAAGTCAAGACTACTGATAATCTGAGTGAACAGAAAACAAATATAATGTTTGATTCTAAAGTTGTAAGAAAATTATCTGCTCAGAATGTTTTTTGAGTGAATCCTGCGTGCATTTCTTAGTTGTTTAAATTCTTCTATACACCAACCAGGATCTTTCAGCGTAGAACGCATTTTCATCACTTTGTATCGGTGTTTCTCATTGTCAGGGGTGGTCGAATGTTGACGGTTACTGGCACTTTGCTAAACACAAGCAGAAACCGTCAAATCTTCGTCACTTCTGGAAATGGTAATCTTAAAGAGGTGAGAAATGTGTTATACCTGTTACCTTAAATGATTTTTATCTCTGTCCTACCCTGCTCAATCTCCCCTTAACATCCCATTTCTATATCCACTTGCTCCACTCTTCCAACATACAATTAGGAACTTTTTACAACTTCTTTTTTCTCAGTTACTGCTGACGACTTCTTTAAATGTGAAAATGGCAAAAAGTGTACGACGTATAAAGTGTGATAGCCATTTACATCATCAAAACATTTTTGTTTTTCAGTAGAAACAAAGAGGGTGCCTTTGTCAACCGGAGCTTATGCTGAACAGAATTGTCAACTGAATAATGTGGGACTTTGTTTTGCAGGAATGTCGAGGTGGATCTGCAACGAGCATGGAGTGCCGGTCTCCTAACATAACAGACCTCAACATGAGGAATAAAAAGTTGACCTTTGGCTTCATCATGGATGGGGTCACTCAACTGTTGACATGGTCTCAGGATAACGATGTCGACTTGGAGTACTTTGAGGATCCAGTGTATTACAAATTTGGAGGCGGCATGAAGGACAAAGAAGGAGAAACCTTGCGAATTACGGTTGGTATGCGTGTCTCATTCTATGCGCCAGTCATTTTCAGTGCTGTGTTTTTCTATCTGTAGATTATGGGACCTGTCGGTATTAAACGTGCACGAAGCACACTTGTTTGGTGCTTTGTTAAGTGATGTCACCTCTCATTATGTGATTTAAGATAAATTCAAGTTGATATCTCTTCCTCCTGAATCACGTGGATCTTCCAAAAATACAGTGGGCTTATTTGAGTAACTCGTGCTGAGTTACAAAACTTCATAATTTTAGATCAGTCATTGCAAAAGCAAATGTAAATGTAATTTGAAAAAAAGTTCAGGTTTTTTTTTTTAACCTCAGTCCTCACTCGGTGTGTATAGGAGTACATGTACATGAACAACGACAGAAAGTCTTACGTGGGACAAAGGTTATGACCTTTCTATTTAGAAATAAAACAAGTGTTGCACATTTTGTCACAACCGAAAAGACTAAACTCTTCCGAAATATACCAATCCAGATACCAATAACTTTCCTTTAAAACAATTTAGCTTAAATTACCTGTGGATGCTTTGACAGGGCGAGCGGATTGACAGCGCTATCACAGAGGGAGAAATTGTCGTGAGGATCGGCGAAGAGAGCTGTCCCATTATCCTGTTCAGTGCGACAACACTCGTATGTGAATTGCCCGATGAGGCACCAGCAGCCGGTGACTACATGGGAGGAGATACCGGGAAAAGTCTGCCTGTGGTATGGGTAAGTGAGGGGCGGATCCATGTGTGAATCAGCTGGGAGTATACAGCTCAAAGCAGCCTGTTAGGCACAAGGTAATTCAATCACAATAACCATCTCTGCCCTCACAGGTACCCATTTACTCCTGGTTGGAGAGAAACAATGAGTGGCCAAGTGCCTTGCTCAAGGGCACACGCACCATGACCCCACCAGGACTCGAACCCACAACATGCAGCTTTACCCACCGACCACGAATCAGTGCCCTTAACCACGAGGCCATAGCACTCAACAAATTAATTTGCCTTCATAATATTTGGTCATTGAATTTTGGTCATTTGTATTATTCCATAGGTTTTCCACAATAACTTAAAATCTCGGTTGGGCTACTTGGTCTATCCCACGGTGCCAATTGTCGCTATACTTGTACCGAGTTTGACCATCCTACTCTCCATGGCGATACTTCTCCCTGCTACCTTCGTGTACTGCAGACAATTGCGAAGGAAGCGCACCCATGACCGAAGACTGTTGGGCAGGATAGTTGCGATTCATCTCGGTAAGTGCTGGTGGCAAGAGGTGACTTGAGTTAACTCGAATACTATACTCCTGAGTGCCAAAAAAAGAAGGTGCACAAAACTGCAGTGAAGGGAGAGTATAATCTCAGTCTACCTAGGAATATGCTCTTGCACATTAAAATCACTTGATCTCAAGACAGCGAAATGGTAAACATCCCGAAACCCTTTAAAACTTAAAAGCCAATTATTCATTTTCAAACATAATTATGATAGTTTGGAAAAAAATAAACAGTGCGTAGCTGCACATCTCCGTATTCAATTATGTTCTACTTCTTAAACAAATCATCTCAAGATGGCTGCTATTGGGTTTTGATGGTAAAATACATGGCAAAAGAATTCAAATGGCAACCTCCTCAATTGACTGTAAATTGTAAAGTTGCAGACAGGATGAAACAAATTCCTCTTCAACAAAAATAAGTATAGAACTCTTTTGTCAAGATGAAGATTGAATTCTGATTGTTATTTTAGACAACTTGTGAATCTTGAGTAGCATGCAATTGTCTGCCGATTTGTAAGCCTGAGAGTGGTCGTAAAGTGAACACTATATTACGTTATTTAATGTGATGCGACATTATATCTCTTTTCTTCAGAAATTGACTCCCACGTCAAAAGACGCAGGGGGTATAGATCCCAGAAACATTCGGAATCTGCTCAGCCAAAACAAAAGCGCATTGTCCTGAACAACAAGGTCAGCTTCGTTCCCGACGACATTCATATCGACTTCAGCCAACTGGAATTGGGAGAAACTCTCGGACAAGGTAGTGACTTTGTACGAGGGAACAATGAACGTTTCATGAGTGCAAAGTGTAAGCTGTTATTTTACCTGAGAAGAGAGGCCTATATAAAGTACAGGGGCTGTGTGTACAAACCATTCCAAGGCGTAAATGAAACGCATTTTCACGTTTCGCACTTAAGGAGTTTATTTAGACTCGGCCAGTCGCTGGGTCTGTCAGTAAGTCGGTAGGTCAGTTTGTCTCTGCTATCAGGCAGGTTTTTCGGTACCAGCAAAAGACAATGAGTTTTGATGAGTATTAGGCTATCAGCTTCGGTCCAAAAATTGGGCCACCGGTATCAAATGACCGAATGGAACAATGCTCATGGCGATGTCTGGCAAGGTATGCACCTCTAGAGTTGGAAAATGTGTGACAGCTTGGCAGTGTGAGCGGTGGCAGTTTTTTTGATGTTATCACTTTTATTTTTTTTTAAATGGCCGCCAATATTCTTGTTACCGGACTAATTATATGTGGTAACAAGCATGTTTTGGCCGCCATTTTTTTTTCAAAAAGTGAAAGCACCCCAAAAAAGCTGCCAACCGCTGCAATGCTATTACATATTTTCCAAATGCAGGGTAGCATACCATGCCAAAAAATCACAATGAACATTATTCCTCTCATTTTGATACCGACCAAACTCCCAGGCTGATGGCGTATATTAAACACTTGATCAAATGTTTCAGGTGCATTTGGGCGTGTACTGAAAGCTGTTCTACACGATACGTCCGGGGAAGATCAAATTGTGGCAGTGAAGACAGTGCAAGGTTAGTGACGAGAATGTCGGCCATTTGTGAGAGATGTTTGCTATGACAGTATAGATTCGAAACAGAGCATTGAAATATGATCCCTCGGTTAAAAAAGGGCCTATTTCAAAAGATTATGCATTTTCGTCTTGAGTATCTACTTGTTGCTGATTTGATTTACAGAAGAGGTGTTAGATGACGGTACACCGAGAAAGAGGAACTAAAACAACATAAATGAATGTGCGTCTTGAGTAAAAAAGACCCGAAATAGTCTTTTCATTCAAAATTGCGAATTGTGGGTTGTAAAATGTTAAAAGAGACTTAAGGGATTGCATGGTAGACATGATCAATGAATGGAAGGTTTGAGGCAACACCTTTAAGAGTTGTGTGTTTAATTCTGAGAAGAACCTGTAGGTTTAACTCGACGTTTCGAACAGTATGCTCTGTTTGTTATCAATAACCTTGTAAAATGCTCTCGAACTAAAATGAATCAAATTGTTCCCCGCTGTAAGGCTTTGTCAAACGTTAGTTAGGCGTGCCAGTTATTACATGCCTTATTTTTGCTTGTACAAATGTATAGACACCTCGGACCCGAAAAATGTGGTGAAGTTTTTGGAGGAAGGCCTGGTCATGAAAACTTTCGACCATGTAAACGTGCTGGGGCTTCTGGGGTTGACCTTTGACGCAGACAAACACCCCTTGGTGGTGATACCCTTCATGGCAAACGGTGACCTCAAGACATATCTGGTTAAGAAGAAACAGGTATGTAGTCAAGAGCGATATTGACAATCAAAATGTCGATAGTAAGTAGTGGAAATTTTGATCAAAGAATAAGTGACTTTGGCATGTGTTTGGAACTCACTTAATGGTGATTTTAGTAGATTTGATTTAGTTTGATAATTGGTAGTTTACTGATGAGAAATAATGAACAAAATGCTGTACCATTTGGTAAACAGTAGCCTATTTAATTTGTTTTGTTCTGAGTGTGGTATTTAGTTATTCATTAGAGGTTTTTCTTTTCATTTAGACCTTGGCGACATCTCTGCTGATGAGGTTTGCCTCAGCACAAGTTTGTCCACAGAGATCTTGCGGCCAGAAATTGCATGTAAGTGTATCCTCTCTTCTATGCCACTCTGTGATTTTGCACATGTCTTTATATAAGCGTTTGTATGAAAGCAAAATTTGGCTTCAGATGTTTTAGTAATCTTACGAGATATTGGTTACCTGTTTCGTCGAAAACAATTTTAAAGCACACGAGATGTCAGGGGACATGCATTCATTGAATTTACTCAAGAGTTTCAGTGAATGGCATTCCAATTCTTAAATGATGAGATCCGAAGGTAAGATCAACGTTTATTAACCTCTATAGGGTGGATAGTGATCTTCTGGTGAAGATAGCTGATTTTGGACTATCCCGTGACATGCACAATTCGGATTACTACACAAGCGGTGATGTCCAGGCTAAGCTGCCTATCAAATGGATGGCTCCCGAGTCCATGGAACGTCGAGTGTACAACGCCAGGACTGACGTGGTATGCAATTAAATCCATCTTTGATTGGAATGTTCCATGATGTCAAGATAAAGATCTGAAGGAAAAGAAAGTTGCGCACATGACTTTACGTTCCGTGGAACCATCACTTAGAGAGAATGTATGTCTGGTAATGAAACGTTAATTATTAATAATTTACATCAGACACCCTCAGCTGGAATATTTCGTGTGAAGGCGGCGATCTGAATTGATTTCTCAATAATCAACGTTTTTGGTTAGGCCTATTTACATTTGACACATGATATTTTGAAATAGTTTAATAACACTCGATTACAAAGTAGGTATTGACAATCTTCATTAATTTTGGCGAACCTAAGTGTTATGTGGCTCATTGACAAGCATCATTGGAATGGTCTCTTACATTGAGAAATGTATTGCCTTCTTTGGTTTTCTACAGTGGTCATACGGTGTGCTCCTGTGGGAGATTTTCAGTAGGGGTGCAAGACCGTACCAAGCAATACCCAACCAAGACGTGTATGATTTCTTGAAGAGTGGTCAACGCATTGATGCTCCCAAGAACTGCCCGCCAGAAATGTATGTTCAGACAGCGCTCACCATTACCTTTAAAAATACATGTAACAAATATAGCTATTGTCGTTTTTACTGCTGTAAAAAGTATGCAAGGCTAGTTTATGCTTCACTCAACTTTTCCCGAAGGTAAAGGGATCCTTATGCACCTATTTTATTCTCAGGAGTTTTACTTAATTTTAAGAAGGAATAACACTCTTGGGGTTTCAAATATAAGAGGGAAACTCAATTCTCAAAGATTTTTCTGACTTTAAAATAGGGTAGAGTAATCAGTAATAATGAAAAGTTTACTGTCGGGGGTTTCAAGTAAAAATGCAAACATAATTTGATACGATCAGGCAAGCTTATCTAATAATTCCTGTTACTTCACCTGACTGATACAGCTACGGCATAATGGTACGTTGCTGGCAGGACAATCCCAAGTCACGTTGCACCTTCGTCCAAGTTGCCAACGAGCTGGAAGAACTGTTGGAGGGGGACCGCGACTACGTAGCAGCTCCTAGTGCGGATGTGGTTGGTATGGGACCCATCAAACATCGCGAAGAACCTGGTGTCACAGACGACAGCTTTCTGGTCCCGATGCAGCAGGAGACCGCCTTTGGTGCTGACGGCCCGTGTAGTGACGGAGAAACCAGCGGGAGCTATGCGACCGCCGCTCATGATCCCTTGGATTATGTCAATGAAATTGTCATTAGATAAGTGCCGTGCGCATTCCCCGATAAGAGATATCCGAAAAGAAAATAGTCTGAAGAAAAGGTCTTCAAGTGGCCAACATATTAAAATGGCCAACATATTAAAATCTTTTCTTATCAAGATGGATACAAAGGACACACTCCTTGCTCACTTTCATTTCTAAGAAAAAAGATTTAATCTTGCAAGGTTTTTTTTCTCCGTGGTTTAGAATGAAATCGTTATCAATATAAAGAAGGTAGCAAGCTAAAATAATAGCTAAAACATGTATTCTAAGCGTATTATGCCATTTTTTTTCTCCGATTGACATTGTAGTTCATGGACAGTGGTATATTAATCTGAGGTATTATTGTTGTTCACCATCATTGAATGAAACGTTCGCATGCAGTTACGTAATTTGTATTACTTCAATGTTCGGATTTTCGCAAATGCGTCATTGTTTTTCAAGAAGAAAATGCTTACATGTAATAATAATAATATTCTAAAACTGTTTAATCTAAAATACTCTGTGAATTTCCAGCATTGTATTATATAACCATTAGCCAGGCTAATTGCAACATTTTAAAATAAGATCCTACGTTATCTGAACTTTGTAAAATATATATGCAAAATAAATATGAAATGTAGCTCATTTTAATAAAATGATATCTTGTTTACCTTTTTAAAAAAATCACCTTTTAAAAAAAATCACCTTTTTTTAAAAGGAGAGTCTTTTGTATTTGTAAAGAAGTTCTTTATGCAAGGCAACGGAAACTGCTCAATGGTTGCCTAGTAAACGTAGAAACACAATTTGACTTAACAGGTAACTAAATACCACCGGAAACAGTTGGTGAATGCCTGCGAAAGAAGTATTTTGGAGATCTGTTTTGAAAAGTAGTATAGAGTTTTTAGATCGAGCAATGATTGTAGTTAGCACCGAGTGTTGTATAAATGCTCATATTCGATATTCATTTGACATTATATAATCTCGCTTTTTGGATCATTTATTCATTTGATACCCAGACACGTATAATCACTTTTTAATCAGATTAGCAGAATTGCATAGAAACCGGTGTATTGCTAACATAGCCAATGGTGAATTTCTGTTGAAAATGTCAAGACAAATTTTAGTTCAGATGTGTTGAATCACATGCTCACATTTCACAGACAGATCGATCTATCCGATGACATTCTTCATTTACTTGATGCTGAGGGTTCCAGTTCGTAGATTATTGTTGGGGAACAGGGTTGATTGATTGTAACTTTTTATAATTATTGATTTAAGTCCTGATTTAAATCAAGGTACAACTGTGATAAAAACCCTAAATCCTTAGCATGATTTACAAGGAACTAATACACATCCTGCCAAATTCCAACACCATATGTGAAACTGCACACACATATTTCTGACTTTGATTCTGAAAGTGTGCCAACCCAATGTAAAAGACTAAGTTTAGAAGCAACATTCTTGAAGTCAGTCATCATTGTTTAATGTTTATCTTGACGCTCAATAGCAATACATTTGCCATCATTTATACCAGATTTTTTGGCCCAGGCCACCCCAAGAAAAAAGTTCTCTCACAAACAAAATTCGGAAATATATCGCGAGAAAATGTTCTGGGGTATCTAATAGGTATGTAAATTTCCCATCTTAGCAAGTCTTTGAGCGTCAATAGAGTCCTAACTTGCCTGTTGACTCACAGGATTTGTTACATACAGAAGCAACAAGTCGGTTCTGGTGTATTTGGTTCTATTGCATGTTGTAGCTCTACCATGTTCAATGTCTGATACCTTCTCAATTCTAGATTCAATTACACTGAATCTTATTATTTTTTTTTTTTTGCGGAAATCGTCCTGCATATTTCACTCGGAGTTCATTTGTTTTTGTACGTTGGTCGGCAGTTGGTCTCGCTGCAGTATTCAGCGCAGCAAATCCAGAATGAAAAGTTAGTTTAAACGTTCACTGTTAGTAATGCCTGCCTGCTAAAAATATCAAAACAAAAGTGACACATTTATTCCATAATACTTCCGTTGGCCATAAACTATCGAGCAAAAAAACACAATTACCAACACACTATCCCTATTAAAAATAATAATAAAATGGGGAACAAATTTTGTGTGGCCTAATTCAAGCTTTTTTTATATAATTTGTGGCATTGAAGGGCATAACAATAATGTTGCAATAAAGTGGCGCCAGGGTACTGTATTTTACGTGAATATTTTCTTATGAAACGTGAACAAATTACCCAATTCCCTGCAACACTCCTCCCTGTATCAGCATTTAAGTGTGATAATTACATGAGGTCGCTGTCTTTGCATCTAACTTCAAGGTTGTCCACAATAAATACAATTCTTGCTCCACGGGTGTTTGCATTGCGTGTCATGACGGAGCCTTGGAACACTGAATTCTAAACGTTTCCCATAATGACGGCATACAATAAGCAACTTTTGAAAATTAATAAAAATCATTGAAAATGATATTCATTGTAATTGAAACTAATTAATGCATCCATGCAAACTGAACTATTATAATAAGTGACTGGGATAAACCCTTACCTACTGCACCAGGAAACGAAAATCCTTTCCCATCACGTCGAAATACCTATGGTTCAGCTATAGTTCAACCATTATGTTCCAACCTTGGACCTTTGTTAAACTTGACACGGCATTTTGTAGTGCTTCTATACAGTCAGTGTTTGCTTCATTAATTGGCACCATAGGTAAGTATTGCCCTGCAGTTGAATGCATGTATAGTAAATAGCAAAACTGTGCACCCGGAAACTACTTTTGGAAATTCGTAGCGATATTCACTTCCCATATGACGAAATACCTGAACAATTGTATGTGCTTCAAGCTAAACAACTGTGATCTTGCCTGCATATAGGGCTTGTATGCTTTGTGAAATTGTACATTCCTATAGACTTCTATTTCTATGGCATGTGGAGGTGAAAAATTGCACGTTTTAGTGTCGGAAATGTCGGAAACTCTTCAGTTGGTTGTCTCCATTGAATGTATTGCTGTCCACCTGTTTTATCCGAGTAGAGTTACTCCTTCGTATCGTAATTTATCCAGAGAAACTATTTTGCTGTCTTGTTTACTCGCATTATAAAAACAAACTCTGAACCAAAGCATAGAAACAGAGAGGGCATTGCGTGACATGACGAAGCCTTGAAATACTGAATTCCTACACATGTAGTTCCATTAGTTGTTCAGTTTTTGAGGTTGGATATTAAAGACATCACTGTTGGGCAATGTTATGTACCCAGCATTGGAAGAAGTTAAAATCGACGCGCGCGCTGACCGGAGACCAACTATTTTTTTTTGGTCTTATCAAGGCAAAACTGACATTTCATAGAAATAATAATCAGCACTATAAGGGAACATTCACTGTGAATTGGATTTTTGTTCGTAACAACTATATTTCTTGTCAGTCTCAAGAAAAAGAGGTTCCAGTATTGTAATATATTGTTTGCCACAGCAACAATTAACACTGAGAGACACCTTTAGATGAGCCATTTATTACCAACTGTTTAGGGAACTGATAAACAGACCTTGAGTTTCAACACCCGGAAATGAAACCCCCAAAATCATACCAGGTTTATAAACTCAGCTACGGTAACTTAACAAGTGATGTTCGTTGTTCCATGAAGAAACCTTTCTATTTTCCATTTTGTAAAATATGTAAATCGCTGCATTGTGGACACTATCGACATCAGATTGTTGCCGTTATACCTGAGTGTATGTGTTTGTGGTTGTTAGATGTGCTGAGTGGTAGGTAGGGTGATTTAGCAAACATAATTATGAAGATCCTGCATTGGAGTACCTACCCCACGATCACGGTCACTCACCCATTGATCATGTGCTCTTCAGACTAAGCAGAGGGATTGCTTTGTTGAGGAGAATCACTTCGTACACCTGTGACCGCCTGAACGTTCTACAACAAACTCTCTCAGGTAGGGTGATTTAGCAAACATAATTATGAAGATCCTGCATTGGAGTACCTACCCCACGATTATGGTCACTCCCCTATTGATCATGTGCTCTTTAGACTAAGCAGAGGGATTGCTTTGTTGAGGAGAATCACTTCGTACACCTGTGAACGCCTGAACGTTTTACAACAAACTTCTCTCCATGTAGCCCATTTGGAATGGTTACTTGTGGTGGTTAACGCAGTGGTTATTTCATGCTTTGACTTTAATGTAACTGCAATCGTCCAATCCAATAATTCCAAGCGCCACAGACTATTTCCGGAGTGCAAGGGAATAAGCCTACATTATCAGGTACGATTAATATCTCGTATTATTTCCCCCAGTTTCAAACAGTCGTTAGTCGTTGGTTATTGCGCAGTATAGTAGAATACAAGTTATAATTTGAGGAAGAAGAGATGTTTCCAATACGGTATCATAAACTTTGATTATTGGGTTTTGTTTTCTCCGTACAGACTGTGACTTTGGGCTAATTTGTCTATGATCCAAAACCATCCGAAACTTCTGATGTGAAGATCATGGAGTCTCACAGGAGCCATAATTCCGTCTTGTCGATAGTTGTTCTGACTTGGAGCATCATCTGCGTACATTTTTTAACCACATCTGCTGAGTGGCTTGGAGACCTGTCAGACTATGAGTTGGCCAGCTTTGACAATCCAGATATTTTGGATGAACCCCAAAGACGTGCATCAAAGTTCAATCATTTTACCTTGAGTGACCATGGCGATGTGTATGTTGGAGCTGTCAATTGGTTGTACAGGTTGGACAGTAGTTTGAAAGAGATGCATAATACAACCTGTGATGCCAGCAGGCCAGATGTGATGCCCTGTCACCTTACAAATAACTACAACAAGATACTGGTAGTTGATAGTACCCGGCCAAACAGTTTGATAACCTGTGGTGGTGTGTATGATGGTATTTGTCAGTTACGGCAGTTACAGGATATCAAGAACGTGATAATGGAGTCGGTTTCTTACGTTGCAGGGCTTGAGGATGCATCAACCGTTAGTCTGATTGCTCAAGGAAGAAATGGAAAAAGTATGCTTTTTGTGTCTGTTACTTATACCAGGCGCAATGTACATGGTTTCAGAGGTATAACGAGAAGAAGCCTTGAAAACGATCACAATTTTTTACCGGCATATTCGCAAGAGGATGAAGTCCAATTCAATTTGAACGCCAAAAGTGCATTTTTTTCCATAAGGTATGAGGAAGTATTTGACTACGGTGGATTCACATACTTTGTTGCCTCTCAGAAGGAGGATTTGATGAATTCTGCCCTATTTGTTTCTAAGATAAGCAGAGTCTGTCAAGGCGGTCCAAACCTGGACGCTTACACAGAAATTACCCTACAATGCAGTGGATCAGATGGCAGTGTGTACAGCTTGGTGCAAGCAGCTCACTTTGGACCAGCAGGACCTGATCTAGCGGCATCATTGGGTCTCCATGCAGACGAGCAGGTGCTGTATGCTGTGTTTGCCAAGAACCAAGGAGCTACGGGTACCAGTGATGTAACCATCGATCACTCAGCATTGTGTGTGTACAGGATGACGGATATCTTGGATGCCTTCAGAGAAGCAGTGCGGGGATGTATTCAGGATGGAAATACGTACTCTGTTGACTATTTGGACGGTTCTTTTTGCAGTAGTTTCGGGGTGAGTACAGAAGCGTATTTAGAATGATGTTGTCATATCTCTAATGACATTCAAAGATGAATTCCCCGTGCTGTTTTCGAGTTACAGCTCGATTTTTTTTTTAATTTCTATTTGCCTAGCACTATAACATTTATTCACTTTTAAATGAGACAATTTACTCAAAAATCCACCAGCGTTTGGTTATGGAATTATTTCTTCACACATTTTGAGTGATTGGCTGCCAGACAACAATTCTGTCTCTCGCAGAGCGGGTTATTTGTGCATAAAAAAATAAAATGAAAAAAATATACAAACTCCACAAAGATCCACTTTCTGAAGAGCAAAAGGTATACATCTGTATATTGCACGTCTTCGAATAAAAGGCGGATTACCTGTACTTTTTGCGGCGTAAGTCCAACCCGACTTACACCAACCCAACCCAAATGCACAGGTTGCCTAACCTAAAATGCATAAAATGAAATGAAAAAAAATATTCAAACTAAACAAAATCCACTTTTTGAAGAGCAAATGTATGCATCTCTAAACTGCACGGTTACGAATCAAAAGGTTCATTATCTGTACTGTTACGGCGTAAACACAATCCAACACAATTACCCAACCCGAGCCAACCCAAATGCACAGGTTGCCTAACCTAAAATAAAATAGTCCAGGGTCATCTTAGTCATTGTAAAACAAGCACTATACGTGCAAAACATGCTGCTATTTCAAAACAACGAGCGGGAATATAGAATAGCGAAAGAGGAGAAACCGAAATTGGTGGTAAAAACGTTAAAATGTAACATTTTGACAATGTATCGACGCCTCCATCTTTCCAGATGGGGACCAGGTCCAGTGAGTGCTTCTTTGCCATTGCTATTCTGCTCTTGATGTTTGTTACTCTGTAGGCCCTGAATATGCCCCTCCCCCAAATGCCTAGCAAACCTGTCGTGTAAAGTCAAGCCCTCAGTCCCGCTTTTCCACTTCATTTCAAGGCTGAACGGTTCAAACTGGTTCTTTCTGCAATAATGGTGTAAACTATAGGTAATTGAACCATAGATGATGGTAAAAACAAGGCAGCTTTCTTTGTAGTCCCCTGGCTGATGCATCAATGTGGTTGTATAAACACGCTAAAGCACTCATTCTTGGTAATGATTGGTAATGCGTGACTTTGGGTATGATAATTTGTTATGATAACATAGAAATCGAAATTTCTATTTTTCAATTGAGCCTGTTTTATTAACAACCGTAATTTCATCAGCACGAATGTTGCTTTATTCGTTACTTAGAAGATAAAAATATATATATTCTTTATGTGTGTCCTTTTATTGCTATTCTATTTGACATCTTATTCATTTTATTCTTAATTGATAGCTATTAATTTGTTATGACGATTCATTTTTTGAATGAAGTAATTCAAATGTTTTGTTATATTTGTACTTGATTGTAAATCATCCACAATTCAGCCTTTGGGATGCGACGAATCGATAATAAAACCCTTAAATTAAATTAGATTGAAATTCTCGTTTCATCAACGACTCTCCTTGAACTTCCTGGATTCATGTGTCTTGATAATTGCCACTGCTGAACCACGATATTACTTTAACTGTTTTAATTATGTTTCTTCTTTCTACTTTCGTTATAGATTCCCATTCTGGATCCCTATTTCTGCATACCCGCGACCGATGATAGTAATCGAACGCCATTATTCCAGTACGCCAAGGGCATGGACCCCGTTCCATCCACGGCAATTCTAGAGCTGCCTGGTACTCTCATGTCATCAATCATAACCACAATAGAAGTCAACCACACCATCGCTTTAATCGGAACATCAAGTGGAGATCTACTCAAGGTAAATTATCCCTAATCGGTTGAATTGTAATGACTGAAGGCGTCGTAGAGCCTAAATTGGACCGTTTAGAAACAGTTTTATTTCAAACCATTTCGTTTACACCCCTTGCACTCGAGACTTTAGTTTTTTAGCACGACGCATTGATTCTGGAAAGTTATTGATTTTTTTAAAATGAGAAATAATAAGCTAAATTTTTGGTCTCTCTTAATAAATTGGTTGCATTAACGACGATGCTTAAGCATACACTCAAGGCAAGCAGTGCATGGCGGGTTCATCTTAACTATTCATAAATCCATGTGAACCTTCTTAACTCTCTATGTGCAATGTAGGTGTAAACAGATGTATTAAGGTGCTATGTGTCATTTTGTCATTAGGTTCATATGGAAAGTAACACTGCCAGCCGACTTTATGAACACATTAGCGTTGATACCAGTCCAGTTCTGCCAGACGTCAAGGTTAATGACACAACACGAGTACTATTTCTCTTGACGGAACAAAAGGTAAGCACATGCATACATACCTGTTGAGGAGTACTACTATTAACTAAATAATTACTTTCTCTGCTCTATTTAGCGTCGCCCGTGGGCTTCGCATTAGCAGAAAAGAAGACACTTTTGGCAGGGAAAAGCTGACAAGAAAAATATTTTTTTTTGGCCAAAGGAACATAATGAACATGAACTTTTATGCTTTGTAAACTGAAAACAAGATTCAAATTTGAAAAAAAAAAAATCTGCTGAAATCAAATAATTTTCTTTCTCAACATTTAGATTGTTAAAAAGGTACAATATGTTTTTCACTTTAGTTGGTGAAGCTTCGCGTGGAGAATTGTGGCCAATACACGACATGCGAAACATGTATTGGGACTGATGCAGGGAATGATGGAGACCCATATTGTGGATGGTGCACTCTGGAACGAAGGTAAGTCATATGGGATGTCTCCAAAGTGTTCGAGTGAGTTGAGGGGTGTAAGAACGGTAGTCTATCACCACTCAGATGGGTTGCAACATGTGTGGAAATGTATCATTCATGGTGTATCATTGTAATGGTCCTGAAGAATCTTCCTGATGCTGAATCCCAGCCTCCACTACTAAAACAACTACACCAGTAAGAGTCCGGCAGTCTCCTGACGACGAACAGAGCACACTGTTCGAAACGTCGCCGAAGTCAGAACCACACAACCCAAAAGACATGTACATAGTGTTACCGCAAACTGTCTATTCTATATTAATGTTGTACAGGGTGACCCCAAAAAATACAACCCTAAAACATTTGCCTTAAAAAAAAAGGATCAGTGGACTCTTATGCTTTGGGTATCAGATTAAAGCTGAGAGCGTTTTTTTTTTCACATACTTGGGAAAAAAATCATGACAACATGACAATAGCACTTTGGGGTGAAAAGGGTGCTGAAAAGGTTTAAAATAGGAGATACTAAAAAGGATGCGATACTGTGCAGGTGGAAAATAAAAGGCATTTCCATCAAATTCATTTGTACTCTTGTCATATTATGTGCCGTGTTGTTTGTAAGGATTAGGACATGCACAAATAGGTACAGTGAAAATCCCTTACCGTGGTATCTTTTTGTGTACAGGATGAAAAATGACCTTTCAGCTTGGTCAGTTTAGTTGTTGATCGTGTCCCTGAAATAACTTCCATTTTATTTACATGACTAATACAAAGTTCGATGAGCTGCGGTTGTCCGAAGTCGTAATTATTTGTACGTGAAACAAATTTTGTACGATCCATCTAATTCAGTGATGACCTATTGATGTTTCTCAATGAAATCTGGAAAGTATGACATTTCATGTTTGTCAATTTTGGTTTTTGGTTTTTGGTTACTGTCGGCTACGAAGCTATGTGATAACGTTGAATTCTGTCTTAGATGTACGAGATATGCAGACTGTCCAACACCTGATGTATCTACTCGATGGCTGGCCTACAATGCTGCTCAGTGCATTAATATTACCGATGTAGCGCCCTATGATAACCTGCCAATTACAGTCACTGAGCAACAGGTGAGAGACAAATGCATTGAAATTACATCTTTATTGCATCCGTTATAGGAACAAAAATGAAACCTGCTTTAGAAATTAAACACTTAGGCCTACTTCAAAGTGCAGATTTGTTAAGGACTTTTCCAGATTAGGCGGATAGGTATAGGTGGAAATATTTTACGTCAATGCGACGCCTATCGCACAAACGACGTACATGTATGGGGCCTAATAATTTTATTTTAGGGATCTCAAGAATTGAAATAGGTTTTCATCTGTATATAATTTCACATATTTGTTCCATGCACTTTGCCTTCTTAATTGTGATGAGTAAAAATTGTGCGCAATTCATTTTCTGTACCCTGAATGAATTTAGGCTTCGTACAGTAAACGGTATATTTCATGTCACACCATCTTTATTATGTTCTGAAATTTGTGACTCTCTAAGAAAATCTTTTTATCATGCGTCGGAATGATACAGAATGTCGTGCTTCGTATACTATACCTGTCGCTCATTCCCAGTCATTTGAGCTCACCAAATGTTATTTCCACTTTGTCTTTAGTACCCCTGACCGATGGAGCTAGCTCTTGGAGTTCATTGAATATTCAAATAATAAATATTATTATTAAATGTATCTCTTTTTTTTCTTTCACTTTTAGATCACCCTGACTGTGCAGCAGTTACCTGATCTAGGGACAGGCCAGAGTTATGCATGTCATTTCGGGTCACTCGAATCTCTAGCTACGAAGAATGGTGAAGTACTAGAGTGTACGTCACCTCCTAGTGATGGGATGCCTGCGATTCCACAAGGAGGCAAGTGCAATAAGAAGCATCATTAGGATGTTATTTATGGCAAAATATACAGAGAAAACATTCAAAATGTCGACTTGTAGTTTCCTTCTTGTACATTCTAGAATGAAATGATGCTTGTGAACCGACGTGTCGTTTTTCATTCAATCGCATCTTTAGACCAATCATAAGGATATCAACAGATAATGTGTTCATAGGCAGTTCAGTATAGTTCACTGACATGCTTACTGTTAGCATGACAATTATGTCTGCATTTTGTACCCACAAAAATCGATTTGAACTCGTGGCAATTTAAAACAGATATATGCTCATTTTCGAATTGAATGTTTCACCTCACAAAACGAGGGATTTGTTCTTATTTATTGCTTAGATGATGCAGTAAAAGTAGATTTGAGTGTCGAGTCATCTGAAACGTCAGTTCAATTCGTAGACACCGACTTCTACTTATATGAGTGCTCAACGCACACCTCGTGAGTATTAATCATTTGTATTTGAAATTCAATTTGTTACCTTTAGGTTGTTTTAATGCATATCTCCTCAGTACATTTGCCTGTGATATTTTTAATCGATGAATAATACAATTTTCTTTTGTTGTTTACGTAGATGTATATTCTGCGCTGGTAGTCGCTGGGCCTGCGATTGATGCGTGTTTGAGAACAGATGTACTCATGAAAGCTCCACGTGCACACGTGCTAATGAAATCATCATTACTGGAGATAACGTGAGAATAAACATATTCGAGCTAAACCAAAACAAATTTGGAAAAGGAAAAATTATTAGTTTACTTAAATCTCTTGATTGTAGAATCCTATATATATGTTGACTATTCAGTAAATACTTATTTTGCGCATTACTTATTGAAAATGGCAGCAATTATTGTAATAGATATCCTCCTCCAATTAACCACCCATGGAAGTACTGCTGATCATAAGTTTAAGATCGAAGCAGGTGTATATTTTGGGGAGGTTATGACATTGTTTGTTGTTTGTTGGCGTTTATCCACAGAATCCAACCACTTCTGCAATCAAAGGACCTGAGTTTTGCCCTCAACTGCTGAACCAGACTGCTGAAGTTCTGCTTCCTAATGACATTATGAGGAGCATCACTGTCATGACTACAAACCTGCCAGACGCAGCTGAGGTTTGTTTATTAATGTCTGAAGAAAAAAACACAACAAACAAAAAACAATGACAACCTGTAACTTATGTCCACGTTAACCCCCGTCTATTAGAACATTAACCTGTTAATGCCTGATAGCGTAGTAACAGTTTCCAACATTTCTCTGAGACCAGTTACCATATATAGAATATAAAATTTCCCCTCTTGGAATACCGTCTGATATAGTTTGCTAAATGGCATGGGACTACATATCTGACCTTCTTAATGACATTGAATTAAATGCAAAGCGAATTGCAAAGTTATCATTGACCGTATATGTAACTTGAGGTCAGTGTAGTCGGTGCAGTTTGCAGATGCTTTATGTACCCTATATATTATTATAATCATTAACATTGTGTGTGCTTAGATAAAGGTTAATATTTGAATGATAAGTTAGTATTGAATCGCCCTTAGGTAGCATGCAATGTAAACATTGCATCGCATTGTCAAGTATTGAACTTACTTTCGAAGACCTTTTACCGAGTCCAAGTAAATCTTAGTTTTTAATAGTCTTTCCTGACTCGTAACTTGGCAAAAAAATATTGGTCGTTACACCGTTTGTTTTTTCCATGTGCAGATTTCTAGCTATCAGTGCAGCTTTGATGTTGAGGGATCATCTCAGGCTGTTAATGCAGACCGCAATGGAGATAGGATCACATGCCAAGAGAAGGCTGTAGGTTATCCTAAAACCTATATTGTAGCCTTGGATTGCTAATTTCTTTAATAAAAATGAAAGTAATCACTTATTTTGCATGCTCGCCGGACACAATGTTGATGTTTTGAGCTTCATGTATTAACAGGTGATTGTTTGCTTGCCTTCAACAGTACACTTACCTCTCCAATGATGAACCAGAGATGGAAGTGAGACTGTCTGTTTCATGGACTGACACAAGCGGTGTTGCGCACATTCTAGATGACAAACATGGATTTGACAGTAAGGAATAAAGACTGATTTCATGGGCAAAAAATTGCCTTTTCTCCGGTCAGAGGTGGAATCGAGAATGACGCGACGCCAAACTATTGCATGCTATTTACATGTACGCGGAAGAACTTTCCACCAATGACCACCGGTTATTCACGCGTTCAGCGTGTGACGTAATCGTAAACAACCACACCAGGGATCTTCTCACTGAAAATTCTCGAGGTGTCCGTGCGTCCATAAACCTGATTAAATTGCGCTTAATCATCATTTAAAGTTAAGAACCGTGCAAACTTTTTACTGTTTTGGAGGGAAATGGGTATATCAAGTTTTTAAAATAAACTCTTTATGTGCTATTCGTCGTTTGTTATCAACAGTTTTGCATTGGAGGTTGTTTTTTAATATGTCGAGTTGAAAGACAAGAGATTATCTTGTATTCTGCTCACACCAAACAGTAACGTTGTACAAGTGTGAAGTCCAGAAGCCAGACTGCAGCCGTTGTGTTACAGCCCGCCCAGCGTTCGAATGTGTTTGGTGTGGTGCCATGCCCAGCGAGGCTGGTGTTTGTAAACTGAATGAAATTTGCAGTGAAAATAGGGTGACTTTGGATAACGGATTGAACTGCCCTGATCCAGTTCTGAGTGAGGTAGGTAATACAACTCTTCAGTTGAATATGATATATTTGCTTAAGTATTCTTTATCAATATTCCAGGTGAGGGTACTTGTCAACATGTTTGTAATTATACATAGTTATCACAAAGTATCAAAGATTAATGACTCCAAATGAAGCACACCTTGTATCCATTCGACTTGCCTTTGTGTCAGAATGAAAAAAAGGAAAATTTTGTTACGTGCACGATGGAAAAAAGGTTATGATTGCATAGGCAAAGGTGTTGGACCTATCATAATTACAAAGTATGCCTATATATTACAAAGTAGGCTATAATGTGTTGTATTGAAATACATTGTTTCATGTTACATGTACTCTCTTTGGTGTGTTATGTTATTATTGTTTCAAAATCACGCATTAGGTATTTCCCTTGACTGGGCCCATTGAAGGCAACACAGTCATACATGTGATGGGAACTGATATCGGTCGGAGATCGAGTGATGTTGTGAGGGTGATGGTTGGCAATCAGCCCTGTGATCTGGATGGATTAAACTCAGACTACCAAACTGGAGCAAGGTACGGTGTCAAATCTTACCTCATGCAAGGACATTACTTTGTACTTTTGTTGCCATGTTGTGGAACATTGTAAAATCTTAAAGGTGTACAGAGAGGATGAGGTTTTGCTCAATCTTCTATTTTAATGTCACGTATTTCGTTATGTTTCAGTGTCAGCTGTAGAACGAGAGCAGAAAGTGAAGGAGCCGAGTTGGTTACTTTGACAGTCACGGGTGCAGATGGTACAATGCAACACAGCTCAGGAACAGTCAACTTTAACTTCACAGTAAGTCACGTCCTGCATCCGTTTTCTTTACACTGAGTTGACCCCTTAGGAATCTGCCTAACATTGGAACAAGCGTCCAGGAAAAAGTTTATGTCTACTGTTATATGTTATATACTGTTTTTATACAATGTTTTTTGTTACCAGGACCCAACAATTACAGTATTTCAACCCAGCCTCGGCCCAGAAGCCGGTGGGACGGTAGTAAGTGTGAATGGCACTGCTCTCAACACGGGACGCGATATTGAAGCGTTCATCGGCGACCGTCCTTGCATGATAACTGGGTATTGTGTAACTTTACCTACAAATCACTATTCAAATTGTGGCAGATATGACAACTATCGAAGAAAAATCTAATTTTTCCCCTAAGTTAACTCTGGAATGATATAAATTGTAGCATTCGTTGGAAACAATACAATTAAGAAGTGGAATTATGAATAATTCAGGGAAAAAAGGGATCTCGTCAACATTGCCATTATCAGTGGCTTCAAATAATCAGTTCCTTCAATTATCATAATTCATATTCCCCAAGTTCACGACACTGTATAAGTATTTCGTTGTTGTGAATTTTAAAAAATATATTTCAATTAATTTTTGTAAAAGTAGTATGTTTTATTTTTTTCCATGATTTTATTTAAAAGTAGACTTGATACTTTCGTGAAGAATTACAGCAAAACCGTCAAATTTTCATTTACCTTGAGGAATTCCATACAATGACAAGGACCATTATTCACATAGATGAATTTCACTCTTACATTACTTCAGAAACACTAGATTTTAGTAAACATAGCCTCTTTTGGCCTCTGCTCCTTCTTTCCCAAATTATTCAGCCAACCAGTTGAATCCATGCTAGAATGCACAACCACTGCTGGCCAAGTTGGATATCAAGGTGTTGTGAAACTCTCCTTCGATGGGGCCATGAGAACCTCATCACATATGTACACGTACAGTGAGAATCCCACCATTACTGAGGTGTCTCCTCTGAAAAGCATCGTTTCGTGAGTCTACATGATTTTATGTCTTCATCTGTTTTACCATGGGCTATATACTTCAATTTGTATCATCCACATTAATTTATATCTTTACTGTTACAGCCTGTATTGTCAAAAGATACTTTCGGTGTTTTAAATATATTAAAACACTAACAACAAAATGAGGGCAATAGGGGAATTTTGGTCTTGGTATTATTGAACTGTTATGTTTCTGTTGTTAGGTAGAAGCTGTCAAAATAGCAAGCTCACAGTCAAATTTATGCTAGCTTGTTTTAAGAAGCAGACTAATACAAATTTTTTTATTACTGAAGACTTCAGTGAAATGTTTTGCTTTATTCTAAACTTCCAAATGTCATTAGCTGAAATATCTGAAAGTGAACATGTTCGTGCATTTCTAAATTGTTAAGAGTGATGTTACACCAGCCCATATCTTTCAGTGTGTAGAATATATTTTCAGTATTTGCTATCGGTATTTTAATTGTCAGGGGTGGTCGAATGTTGACGGTTACTGGCACTTTTCTAAACACAAGTAGAAACCGTCAAATCGTTGTCACTAATGCAAATGAGGTGAGTATTGTGTTATACTTATTATCTGTATAAATGATTTTATATCTGCTCTATCCTTGCTCAACCTCCCTTATTATATCTACTTGCTCCATTCTTCCAACATATATAATTAGGAAACATTTAAAACTTCTATTTTGCTAAGTTACCGCAAACGACCACTTTAAATGTGAACATTGCAATAAGGGTACTATGTAAAGAATGACAGCAATTACATCATTAAACACATTTCTGTTTTGAAGTAGAAACAAAGAGGGGTGCCATTGTCAACCGGAGCTAATGCTGACCAGAATTGTCAACTGACTGATGTGGGTCTTTATTTTGCAGGAATGTAAAGGTGAATCTGCAACGGAGATGCGGTGCCCATCTCCTAACGTAACAGACCTCGACATAAGCAATAAAAACTTGACCTTTGGCTTCATCATGGATGGGGTCACTCAACTGTTGACATGGTCTGAGGATAACGATGTCGACTTGGAGTACTTTGAGGATCCAGTGTATAACAAATTTGAAGGTGTTATGAAGGACAAAGAAGGCGAAACCTTGACAATCACGGTTGGTATACGCGGGTCTTATTCTATGCGCCTATCCTTTTATTGCCTTTTCTATCTGTATAAAGATATGGGGCCTGTAGGTGAACGAAGCACACTTATACAGTACTTTGTAAAGTGAAACACCTCTCATATGTGACTAAAGATACATTCAAGTTGATATCTCTTCCTCCTGAATCAAGTGGATCTTCCCAAAATACAGTAGGCCTTTCTTAGTAACTCTTGCTGAGTTACAAAACTTCGTATCAAGCTCAGATCAGTCATTGCAAAAGCAAATGTAAATGTGATGTGAAATAAAAGTTAAGTTTGTTTTTACCTCAGACCCACACGGTATGTATAGGGGTACATGAACATGAGAAGAAGAAAAAGTCTTACGTGTGATACAGGTTATAACCTGTTTCTTTAAAAATAAAACATTTGCCACGACCGAAAAGATTAAATCTGTCCAAAATATACCAATCCAGATACCTCTAATTTTCCTTTAAAATCAATTGAACTTCAATTACCTATGGATGCTTTGACAGGGTGAGCGGATTGACAGCGCCATCACAGAGGGAGAAATCATCGTGACAATCGGAGTAGAGAGCTGTCCCGTTAGCCTGATCACTGATTCAGCACTCGTATGTGAATTGCCTGAGGAGGCACCAGCAGCCGGTGACTACTTGGGAGAAGATTCCGAGGAAGATCTGCCTGTGGTATGGGTAAGTAAGGGGCAGATCCATGTTTGAATTGGGGGGGGGGGGGTAGCTGTCAATTGTTCTTTTCTTTCAAGATTTTTCCTTCTTGTGCGGCCGCAAGGGGGAGGTTTATCTCCTTACCCTCCCCGTATAGATCCGCCACTGTACGCCCTTACAAACTTGCGGGTAATTTTTCATTGTGCTAATTTGATATTATCCTTGAAACATCCAAAAGAAATGAAGTTTTCCTGGACCTTTTTAAATAAATGTTTAGTATAACTTTTTAAATGTGATGGTCTTTCTCAGTTTTTGTTAAATTGTTTCGACATTATGAAAAGTAAACCAATTAACAAATTTGAATCATTATTTCTTCGGTCAAAGAATTTCATAATATTCGGTCATTACACTCCCGAAATCTGAAGAGAAGACCCCTCTGGCTGTAAAATGACCAAGAAAACCGGCTCATCTAGAATATTATTAAGCTAGGTTTAAACATTGTTCCTCGGATGGACTGAACATCTGTTATAACTCAATCCGAAAGGTTAAAAACACCCAACATTCGGCCAGTTCTCCCCAAAACGTGATACACTACTTTTTCATTGTTGATTGTTTCTTCAAAATTGATTATTTTAACGTCGACATTAACTAATTGGTTAAGTCTATGTCAGTTGTTGAATCGTTTATCATTTCATTTGTGTTATTCCATAGGTTCGCCACAATAACTTAAAATTTAGGTTGGGCTACTTGGTCTATCCCAGTACGGTGCCACTTGTCGCTATACTTGTACCGAGTCTGGTCATTCCACTCTCCATGGCGATACTGCTCGCTGCTACCTTCGTGTATTGCAGACAATTGCGAAGGAAGCGCACCCACGACCGAAGACTATTGGGAAGGATAGTGGCGATTCATCTCGGTAAGTGCTGGTGGCAAGAGGTGACTTGAGTTAACTCGAATATTATACTCCTGAATGCTTAAAAGGTGCACATAACTGCGGTTAAGGGATAAACAATCTACCTAGGAATATGCACATTAAAATCACTTGATCTCAAGACGGCGGAATGGTTACCATCCCGAAACCCTCTAAAACTTAAAAGCCAATTATTCTTCATCGGTTGTGTCTAATAGCTACTTATCATTTTTTTTAAACATGAATATGTCTGTTTAGAAAAAAATAAACAGTACGTTGCTGCACATTTCCGTATTAAATTATGATCTTAGTACTTCTAAAAAAAAGTCATCTCGAGATGGCTACTAACGGGCAGCTGGTTTTAATGGTAAAATACATGGCAAAAGAATTGAAATGGCGTACTCCTCAATTGACTGTAGTCTTTAAATTTGCGAACAGGATGAAACAAATACCTCATCAACAAAAATAAATATAGAACTCCTTTGTCAAGATTGTGCTTGTCATTTTAGACAAATTGTGATTCTTGTGTTGCATGTAAAGATTGTTTTGTCTGCCGATTTGTGAGTCCGAACGTGCTCGTAAACTTACCGCTATATAACGTTATTAAATGTGAATGCGACATTGTATCTCTTTTCTTTAGAAATTGACTCCCACGTCAAAAGACGCAGGTGGTATAGATCCCAGAAACAGTCGGAATCTGCTCAGCCAAAACAAAAGCGCATTGTCCTGAACAACAAGGTCAGCTTCGTTCCCGACGACATTCATATCGACTTCAGCCAACTGGAATTGGGGGAAACTCTTGGACAAGGTAGTGACTTTGTACGAGGAAAGAATGAACATGTCATGAGTTCAAAGTGTAAGCTGTTATTTTACCTGAGAAGGAAAGGCCCACATAAAGTACAGGGGCTGCGTGTGCAAACCGTTAAAGGCGTGATTAAAACGCGTGTTCACGTTTCGCACATCAGGAAATTATTGGGATTCAGTCGCTGGCTCTGTCAGTAAAGTCGCTAGGTCTATTAGTCGGTCAGCTGTCTAGTTCTACGGTACCAGCAAAAGATAATCAGTTTAGATGAATATAATACACTTGGCCACATTTTACAGGTGCATTTGGGCGTGTACTGAAAGCTGCTCTACACGATACGTCAGGGGAAGATAAAATTGTGGCAGTGAAGACAGTGCAAGGTTGGTGGTGAGAATGTCGGCCATTTGTGAGAGATGTTTGCTATGACAGTATCATGGATTAAAATCAAAGCATTGAAAAGTTGTTACTCGGATAAAAAGGGCCAATTTCAAAATGGTATGAGTTTTGGTCTCGAGTATACTTGTTGCTGATTAGAGATACAGAAAAGTTGTTGTATGAACTTATACCGAGAAAAAGGAACTACTAACAACATTGTGCGTCTTGAGTGAAAGAGCCGAAAGAGTCTTTTTATTCAGAATGGCGAATTGTGGGGTTGTAAAATGTTCTTGAACTGAAGTAAATTAAATTGTTCTGCGGTGTCACTTGGCTATTGCATTTCTGTGACAAGGAAAATTAGTTGAACTACAAGTTCCCGTTTTATGTAGTATCTTGGCCAAATGTAAGTTGGGCGTGCTAGTTATGGGATATTAATGACTTATCGCATATTTTTGCATGTATAGACACTTCGGACCCGAAAAATGTGGTGAAGTTCCTGGAGGAAGGCCTGATCATGAAAACCTTCGACCATGTCAACGTGCTGGGGCTTCTGGGGTTGACCTTTGACGCGGACAAAAACCCATTGGTGGTGATACCCTTCATGGCAAACGGTGACCTCAAGACATATCTAGTCAAGAAGAAACAGGTATGTAGTCAAGAGCGATCATGACAATCAAAATATCGAACGTAAGTAGTGGAAAGTTTGATAAAAAAATACGTGATTTTTGCATGAGCTTGGAACTCACTTAATGGTGATTTTGGTACATTTGGTTAAGTTTGATAATTGGTAGTTCACTGACAAGAAATAATGAACAAAATGCTGTCCCATTTTGTAAAAAGTATGTCATGTGTTTTGTTCTGAGTGTGGTATTTATTTATTCATTGGAGGTTTTTACTTTTAATTTAGACCTTGGCGACATCACTGCTGACGAGGTTTGCCTCACATGCCGCACTCGGTATGAGTTACTTGGCTCAGCACAAGTTTGTCCACAGAGATCTTGCGGCCAGAAATTGCATGTAAGTGTATCCTCTCTTCTATGTCACTCAGTGCTTTTGCAACTGTCTTTATATAAGTGTTTGTATGAAAGCTAAATTAGACTCAGAATATTTTGGTAATGTTACGAGAAATGGGCTAGTTGTTTTATCGAAAATATGTTTAATGCATCAGAAATGTCAGGAGACATGCATTAATTGATTTTACTCAAGAGTTTGAGTAAATGTCATTGCAATTCTTGATTGATATAACCCCAAAGTAAGAACAACTTTAACAACCTCCTTAGGGTTGATAGTGATCTTCTGGTGAAGATAGCTGATTTTGGACTATCCCGTGACATGCACGAATCGGATTACTACACAAGCGGCGATGTCCAGGCTAAGCTGCCTATCAAATGGATGGCTCCCGAGTCCATGGAACGCCGAGTGTACAACGCCAGGACTGACGTGGTATGCAATTAAATCCATCTTTGATTGGAATGTTCCATATGTTAAGATGAAGATCTGGAGGAAAAGAAAGTGACGCACATGACTTTACGTTCCGTGGAACTATCACTTAGAGAGAAACTATGTCTGGTGATGAAACGTTAATTATTAATAATTTACATCAGACACCCTCAGCTGGAATATTTCGTGTGAAGGCGGCGATCTGAATTGATTTCTCAATAATCAACGTTCTTGGTTAGGCCTAATTACATTTGACACATGATATTTTAAAATAGTTTATTTTAATAATAACACTCGGTTAAAATGTAGATATTGTCGATCTTCGTTAATTTTGGCGAACCTAAGTGTTATGTGGCTCATTGACAGGCAACACTAGAATGGTCTCTTACATTGAGAAATAATTGTCTTTTTTGGTTTTTCTACAGTGGTCATACGGTGTGCTCCTGTGGGAGATTTTCAGTAAGGGTGCCAAACCGTATCCAGGAATACCCAACCAAGATGTGTATGATTTCTTGAAGAGTTGTCAACGCATGGATGCTCCCAAGAACTGCCCGCCAGAAATGTATGTTCAAACAGCGCTCACCATTACCTTTACTAATACATGTAAACAAATGTAATGTCGTTTTAACTGCTGTAAAAAGTATGCAAGGCTATTTTATGCTTCACTCAACTTGTTCTGAAGGTAAAGGGATCTTAATGCACCTATTTCACTCTCAGGGGTTTTACTTAATTTTAAGTAGGAATAACACTCTTGGGGTTTCAAATATGAATTTAAAAAAAGGTAGTGTCGAGTACTCAGTAATAATGAAAAGTTTACTGTCGGGGGGTTTCAAGTAAAAATGCAAACAAAATTTGATACTGTCAAGCAAGCTTATCTAATAACTCATGTTACTTTACCTGACTGACACAGCTACGGCATAATGGTACGTTGCTGGCAGGACAACCCCAAGTCACGTTGCACATTCGTCCAAGTCGCCAACGAGCTGGAAGAACTGTTGGAGGGAGACCGCGACTACGTAGTAGCTCCTAGTGTGGGTGTGGTTGGTATGGGACCCATCGAACATCGCCAAGAACCTGGTGTCACAGACGACAGCTATCTGGTCCCGATGCAGCAGGAGACCGCCTTTGGTGCTGACGGCCCGTGTAGTGACGGAGAAACCAGCGGGAGCCACGTGACTGCTGCCCATGATCCCTTGGATTATGTTAATAAAATTGTCATTAGATAAGTGCCGTGCACATTCCACGATAAGAAATATCCGAAAAGAAAATAGTTTGAAGAAAAAGTCTGTTTCAAGTGGCCAACATATTAAAATCTTTACTTATCAAGATGGATACAAAGGACACACTCCTTGCTCACTTTCATTTCTAAAAAAAAAAAAAAATCACCTTTCAAGGTTTTTTTTTTTCTCCGTGGTTTAGAATGAAATCGTTTACAATATAAAGGAGGTAGCAAGCTAAACTAATAGCTAAAACATGTATTTTAAGCGTCTTAAACCAATGCCAAATGCCATTTTTTTTCTCCGATTGACATTGTTGTTTATGGACATTGGTAAATTAGTCTGAGGTATTACTGTTGTATCATTGAATGAAACGTTTGCATGCAGTTACATAATTATTTTGTATTACTTCATAATATTCAGATATTCCGCAAATGAGTGCATCACTGTTTTTCAAGAAGAAAATGCTTCCATGTAATAATAATAATCTAAAACCGTTTAATCTAAAATACACCGTGAATTTCCAGCATTATATTATATAACCATTAGCCAAGCAAATTGCAACAATTTAAAACAAGATCCTACGTTATCTGAACTTAATAAAATATATTCCTGTAAAAACTGTAGAACAATAATAAGCCATTCATGTTTGATTGCAAGTGATAACTTGCCGATTGGGAATTTCTTCATAGATTCCTGCAGGCTGCAAAAATCATTTACATAAAAAGGTTGAAACTTTCAGGAAACCAACAGCTTTCGATATTGCAATAAACTAAGAAGGAACAAACAATAGCAATGTTATTTTGTTTAACGTATTGTACACAGGTTTTTCCAGCTTTTAATTATTAAGATAAAGAGTGTATTACGTAATTGACATTTTATATTTGGAATACCTGTAAAGGCTTATATTCTTAGTAAACAGATGGCACGTGCATATGCATTCTTCTGCAAAAAAATATGAAATGTAGCTCATTTTATGAAAATGATATCTTGTTTACCTTGAACAAATATTACGTTTCTTTAAGGAGAGTCTTCCATCAAAGATGTTGCGTGAAATAACATTTGTAAAGAAGTACTTAATGCAATGTAACGGAAACTGCTCAATTGTTGCCTAGTAAATGTAGAAAAAATAATTTGACTTAACAGGTAAAAAAACACAGAAACAGTGGGTAAATGCCTGCGAAAAAAAAATCTATATAACAATGAAAGATCTATATAACACCGAGTGCTGTGTAAATGCTCATATTTGATTCATTTGACTTCATATAATCTCGCTTTTAGATCATTTATTCATTTGATACTCGGACACGTATAATCACTTTTTTCATCAGATTAGCAGAATTGCATAGAAGCCGGTATATTGCTCACATATCCAATGGTGAATTTCTGTTACAAATGTCAAGACAACTTTTATTTCAGATATGTTGAAACACATACTCACATTTCACAGACAGATCGATCTATCCGATGACATTCTTATGCTTGATGCTGAGGGTTCCATTTCATAGATTATTTTGGGGGAACAGGGTTGATTGATTGTATTTTTTTGATAATTATTGATTTAAGTCCTGATTTAAATCAGTACAAATATGATAAAAACCCTATTTACAAGGAACTTAATATACCCATCCTGGCAAATTCCAACACTATATGGGAAACTGCACACACATATTTCTGACTTTGATTCTGGAGGTGTGCCAACCCAATGTAAAAGACTAAGTTTAGTAAGGGAACTACTGTAGGCCTACTCATTCGGACAGATTCCAACAAAACATGCCATTTGGGTTTGATGGGTTGAGGTCTGTTAGGGGGTCACTTTGGTTTTGTATGCTCCACATGCATTTTCTCAAAACAAAGTGCTTCATGAAAACAGCATTTTATAACTAAATATAGGTCTGTTTATTGTGCTTTATGCTTGAATACAGCCAGTTTCCGTACGCTATGCAACTCATTCACTTGGGATATTACTTGTAAAATAAATGATGCTTTCTGATTAGAAGCAACATTCTTGAAGTCAGTCATTGTTTAATGTTTATCTTGACGCTCAATAGCAATAAATTTGCCATCATTTATACAACATTTTTTAGCCCAGGCCTTGCAAGAAAAAAATTCTCTCACAAACAAAATTCGGAAATATATCGCGAGAAAATGTTCTGGGGTATCTAACAGGTATGTAAATTTCCCATCTTAGCAAGTTTTTCAGCGCCAATAGAGACCTAACTTACTGGTTGACTCACAGGATTTGTTACATACAGAAGCAACAAGTCGGTTCTAGTGTATTTGGTTCTATTGCATGTTGTAGCTCTACCATGTTCAATGTCTGATACCTTCTCAATTCTAGATTCAATTACACTGAATCTTATTATTTATTTTTTTTTGCGGAAATCGTCCTGCATGTTTCACTCGGAGTTCGTTTGTTTTTGTAAGTTGGCCGGCAGTTGGTCTCGCCGCAGTATTCAGCGCAGCCAATCCATAATGAAAAGTTGGTTTAAACGACCACTGTTAGTAATGCCTGCCTGCTAAAAAATATCAATACAAAAGTAACAAATTCATTCCATAAAACTTCCGTTGGCAATAAACTATCAAGCAAAGAACAATTCCCAACACACCCATCTTATTAAAAATAATAATAAAATGGGAACGAATTTTTTGTAGCCTTAGTCAAACTTTTCTTTTACAATTTGTGGCATTGAATGGCATAACAATAAAGGTAGCAATATTAAAGTGGCGTCAGAGTACTGTATTTTACTGGTATATTTTCTATTAAACGTGAACTAATTACCCAATACTCGGCAACAATCCTCCCTGTATAACAACATTTACGTGTGCTAATTACATGAGGTCGCTTTCTTTGCATCTAACTCCAAGGCTGTCCACAATAAATACAATTCTTGCCCCACGGGTGTTTGCTTCCGAACAGATAAAGACAAGTATTTGCCCTGCTGTTGTTAGTAAAATATTGTATTGTTAGTAGCGTCAGTTTGCTCCAGGAAACGACTTGTGGATATTCGTAGCGGAGTTAATCGTTTCCCATAATGACGATATACATTAGCAATTTTATATGCTTTGAGCTGAGGCCAAAAAAAAATAGTCGGTCTCTGGTCAGACCAAAGTTCTGGAACTGATGCGGCGACGCGTTTTTTTTTTTTTTTTTTGGGGGGGGCTTTTTTTTTCAAGCTTGGATTGTACAGACAAGGTGGGTACGATTTTTTGCTTTTTTGTGTTCTTATATACATTGGTGTCCTCCATAATTTGCCTTGGTGCCCTCCATCATTTGCCTTGGTGCAATTTCCCCATTCCTTGGTACAAAATTTTGAGGAGTGCGGCAATAGAGGGCGCTGTTGTAGCTACCGCGGACAATTTGAAGAAAAAAAAAGGTTGACGCGCATGATTAAAATCGACGCGCGCGCTGACCAGAGACCGACTATTTTTTTTTGGCCTAAACGACCGTGTGCCTGCATACCGATAATGCTTTGTTAAATTGTACATTCCGATAGACTTCTATTTATGTGGCCTAAGGAGTTGAAATGTTGGGTTTGCGAGTGTACGGTCAGCCGTTCATCACGGACATGGACACTCCTCTGTTGGTTGTCTTCAGTTATTCCTGCTCACCTCTTGTCAGCCGAGTATGCAACTCCTTAGTATGCTGATTTATCCACACATGATGGGTTAATTGCAGGACAACTATTTTTTTCTTGCATGCCCTAATTATAAAAGCAACAGAACCAAATGAAAACTGAAAGCATGGTGAAAAACTGAGAGGGCATTGCGTGTCATGACGGAGCCTTGAAATACTGGATTCTAAACGCTTTCCATAATGACGGCATCCAATAAGCAACTTTAAAAAATTAATAAAAATCATTAAAAATGATATTCATTGTAATTTAAACTTATTAATGCATCCATGCAAATTGTACCATTATAACAAGTGACTGGGATAAACCCTTACCTACTGCACCAGGAAACGAAAATCCTTTCCCATCATGTCGAAATACCTATGGTTCAGCTATAGTTCAACCATTATGCTCCAACCTTGGACCTTTGTTAAACTTGACACAGCATTTTGTAGTGCTTCTATACAGTCAGTGTTTGCTTCATTACTTGGCACCCATAGGTTAGTATTGCCCTGCAGTTGAATGCATGTATTGTAAATCGGAAAACTTTGCACCCGGAAACTACTTTTGGAAATTCGAAGCGATATTCACTTCGCAAATGACGAAATACCTGAAAAAAGGTATGTGCTTCAAGCTAAACAACTGTGATTTCGCCTGAATATAGGGCTTATATGCTTTGTGAAATTGTACATTCCGACAGACTTCTTTTTCTCTGACATGTGAGGTGAAAAATTGCAAGTTTTAGTGTCGGAAATGTCGGAAACTCTTCAGTTGGTTGTCTCCATTGAGTTTATTCCTGTCCACCTGTTTCATCCGTGTAGAATACTCCTACGTATCGTGATTTATCCAGAGAAACTATTTTGCTGTCTTGTTTACTCGCATTATAAAAACAAACTCTGAACCAAAGCATATAAACTGTAAGGGCATTGTGTGTCACGACGAAGCCTTGAAATACTGAATTCCTATACATGCAGTTCCATAAGTTGTTCAGTTTTTAAGGTTGGATAATACATCACTGTCGGGCAATGTTATGTACCCGGCATTGGAAGAAGTTACCTCAAATTGGGTTGAATTTTTTATTGTATTTTTTTTTTGACAGTGTGTGAAAATGTAACAGTGTGAAAAACCAGGAGTACACTCTATGTCAAGATCAAGGAAGTGTACATGGGCGTCGCGAGGGGGGGGGGGGCGAAAAGCAACAGTAAAAAAATTAATGAGTTGGGGGTGGGGGAAATGTCCTTGCCCCCCTCTAAAACTGATAAATCGAGAATTCGTTGCGAAATACAAAATTTTTTTTTGGGGGGGGGGAATATGTTTTGTCCCCCTCTAGACGCCCATGGAAGTGTATTCGGATTTAAATGGAAATCAGTACAAATACACCAGACATCTAAAGTTATCAATGCAAAACTGGCATTTTATAGAAATAAAATAATAACCAGCACTATAAGGAAAAATTCACTGTGAATTTGATTTTTTTCGTAACAACTACATTTCTTGTCAGTCTCAAGAAAGAGAGATTATATCGTTTTTCACAGCAACAACTAAGACTGAGAGACACCTGGAGTTAACCAACTGTTCAGGGAACTGGTAAACATACCTTGAGTTTCAACACCCGGAAATGAAACCCCCAACATTTTACCATGTTCCATGAAGAAACCTTTCTATTTTCCATTTTGTAAAATATGTAAATTGCTGCATTGTAGACGCTATCGACATCAGATTGTTGCCGTTCTACCTGAGTCCATTTGGTTGTGGTTGTTAGATGAGCCGAGTGGTAGAGGGTGATTTAGCAAACATAATTATGAAGATCCTGCATTGGAGTACCTACCCCACGATCACGGTCACTCACCTATTGATCAGGTGCTCTTCAGACTAAGCAGAAGGATTGCGTAAGGAGAATCACTTCGTACACATGTGACCGCCTGAACGTTCTACAACAAAATCTCTCAATGTAGCCAATTTGGAATGGTTACTTGTGGTGGTTAACGAAGTGGTTATTTCACGCTTTGACTTTAGATGTAACTGGTGTCGTACAATCCAATAATTCCAAGCGCCACAGACTATTTCCTGAGTGCGAGGGAATAAGCCTACATTTTCATGTACGATTAATATCTCCTATTATTTCCCCCAGTTTCAAACAGTCGTTAGACGTTGGTTGTTGCACAGCAGTAGAGGAAGAAGGGATGCCAATACGGCATTATAAACTTTGATTATTGGTTTTTGTTTTCTCCGTACAGACTGTGACGTTAGGCTTTGCCTATGATCCACAACCATCTGTAACTTCTGAAGATCATGGAGTCTCACAGGAGCCATAATTCCGTCTTGTGGATAGTTGTTCTGACTTCGAGCATCATCTGCGTACATTTGTTAACCACATCGGCTGGGTGGCTCGGAGACCTGTCAGACTATGAGCAGGCCATCTTTGACAATCCAGATATTTTGGATGAACCCAAAAACACGTGCATCAAAGTTCAATCAATTTACCTTGAGTGACCATGGCGATGTGTATGTTGGAGCTGTCAATTGGTTGTACAGGTTGGACAGTAGTTTGAAAATGATACAGAATGTTTCAACCTGTGATGACAGCAGGCCAGATAGTGTGATGCTCTGTCACGCTACAAATAACTACAACAAGATACTGGTAGTTGACAGTACCCGGCCGAACAGTTTGATAACCTGTGGTGGTGTGTATGATGGTATTTGTCAGTCACGACAGTTACAGGATATCAGGAACGTGATGATGGAGTCGGTTCCTTACGTTGCTGGGTTTGAGGATGCATCAACCATTAGTCTGATTACTCCGGGGCAAAACAGTGGATCGGTGCTTTTTGTTGCCGTTACGTATACTGGTGAAAATATTAACGAATGAGGAACCTTCCCAGTAATAGCGAGAAGAAACCTTGAAAACAGTATTTTTTTATCAACAGAGGAAGCCAGGGATACTATCCTCTTCAGTGCAGCTGCCACATGGACATTTTTTTCAATAAGGTATTATGAAGTATTTGACTCCAGTGGATTCACATACATTGTCGCCTCTCAGAAGGATGACTTGAATTCCGGGACGTTTGTTTCCAAGATCAACAGGGCGGTCCAAACCTAGACGCTTACACAGAAATTACCCTACAGTGCAGTGGATCGGATGACAGTGTGTACAGCTTGGTACAAGCAGCTCACTTTGGACCAGCAGGACCTGATCTAGCGGCATCATTGGGTCTCCATGCAGACGAACAGGTGCTGTATGCTGTGTTTACCAAGAGCCAAGGAGCTCCGGGTACCAGTGATGTACCCATTGATCACTCAGCATTGTGTGTGTACAGGATGACGGATATCTTGAATGCCTTCAGAGAAGCAGTACGGGGATGTATTTAGGATGGGCGGAATGGGCCAAACAAGATTGACTATTTGGAGGGTTCTTTTTGCAATGGCTACGGGGTGAGTACAGAAGCATATTAAGAAAGATGTTGGCATTGCTCCTATGAGATTCAAAGATGCATTCCTCGTGCTGTTGTCATTTAAAACAAAAATCCACCGACGTTTATCTATTTAATTATTTCTTTATAAATTTCGAATATTGGCTGCCAGACAACAAGTCGGCTCTGGCAGAGTGCCAGAGCGGGTGCAGTTTTGGAGATGATCTGGTCCAGGTTGAAGAGAGTATACCCGGTGAAAGAGATGCGTTCTCGTAGTAGGACTGTGCTGGCCAAGCGAAGGATGCGTCCTGAGCGGCGGTTGTGAACGGATCATGGAGGTGGAGTCCTGCTAGGATATTGGAGGAAAATCATACAGAAAAACAATACATTCATGCCCTGGTCCACATCTTGGGTTCTGTCCTCACTTGATTACGTGGGTTTTCCCCAGAATATGCTTCTGGAGTTTTCCTCCCACCTCTAAACTGTTATGTTATTTCTTCTCATTGGCTTCTCTCTACAGGTTTGGCTTGCGAGCTTACAATACCTAAGGCGCTTATGAGGATTCCTTGGTTGAGTACCAGATAGATATAACCTGTATGACAATAATAACATATTCCTATATAAGATTTAAATTAAGCTCAACTTTGGAAAAAGTTAAATTTTGGAACCGACTTCTGAAAGCAATCGTGGCGAGCAATTCAATGCCGTGAAGCTAAAGCAGTGGCCTCGTGGAGCATTTGAACAGGTCAATTATAACACAAACGGGAAAAAAACGCTTTTGGCATAATTAGTAAAGGGTTGCCTAACGTGCCTTTAAAAAGTTCAAGGAAATTTCCAAAATTATTATAAAGAAAATCAATGGAAAGAAAACTTTAACATTGACATAATTGTTGCAAGCATTTTTTTTTTTTTTGGGGGGGGGGAGGGGATTTCTTTGAACTTATTGAACTAGTGCAAAAATGGACGGCGCCACACTGGCAGCCCCTTGCGACTTGGTCTCCGCAAAACCCTTACTTTTTCACTGATTTTGACTGTTGATGACACTATTGAGGTAGCCCAAACCTGTGACTCTGATTCAGCGTCAAATCTGGCAAGCTTGGACAGTCAAGGAACTCTGGATCGTCAAGAAATTGATGTAACGTACTGTTTTTCAATCTTAATCATAATATCACGATGACACTACTACAATGATACGTGTCTGGTATTATTGTTTTCTTGTGCTTGTATGGACCTGCACTGCATGTCTTCACATGCTGTGCCCACCAATATATGCCTCACGCACCCCAACGCTGCAATACAGCGGCGATGATCTCAGAGGTATACGAGCTGACGTGTCACCCTGCCACTTAAGACTACCAAAGGAGAAATTCTATCACATGAAATCCCTTAGAATTGCCAAATGGCGTCACGTCCACAGGGGTTGCAGGGGTGGACAATGGAAAAGGTCTAAAACTCCCGAAATTGTTAATAATTTAACAATTACTTCCCACAACCAGATGATGACTCTTGGTTTAATTAACTGTCAGTCAGCATGCAATAAGGGCGAATTATTGAAGGACCACATTCTCCATCACATCATTGATTTACTGGCACTGACTTGGTTTAAATCAGAAAATGACCAAAACACCGCCGACGTGACTCCCAAAGGCTATACACTTATCCACGCCCCCAGAAAAGGTCAGAAAGGAGGTGGTGTAGCCCTAGTACACAAATCTGGACTGAAAGCGTCTGTTACCAAGCAGTCCCTGAGCGAAGATATGCCGATACCAACATCTTTTGAATTCACCCAGGTGGGTATCATGCATGAAAATCGGCACCTACGTCTTGTTGTGCTATATCGCCCTCCACCCTCACAAAAACGACGAGCACCGTTTAGTTCTTTCATCGAAGAATTCACCCAGCTGCTTGATCAGCAGGCGCTCTTTACCGGTACCCTCATTGTCCTGGGTGACTACAATGTCCACTGGAATGACAACACAGCTTGTGAGACACACATATCTGGCCACACAATTGATCTGATCATCGTTGGGCAATCAGGACATTTGCTACGCTCAGTATCCCCTTCTGAGTTCATATTTGATCACCGTGTCATCCACTGTTCACTGAGCCTGCAGAAACCCAAATATATTAAAGGGCTAGCCAAATATCGGAAAATCAAGTCCATCGATCTCGGCAAATTTCAGGACGACCTCGCCAGCTCTTCCTTGATAACCCATCCCGCATCCACACTTGATGCTCTATCTGACCAGTATACGTCTGCACTTGGTGATCACATTGACCATCATGCACCCTTAAGGACATGCACAAGTGGTTGATCGTCCTGCTGTCCCATGGTACAGTGACAACATCGCTAAGGCAAAACGTCAATGCCGCCAATTAGAAAGGAAATGCGGAAGACCAAACGTGTTATTGATCATGACAATTTCAAAGCACAACGAAACCTGGTAAAACACATGTTTTCGGAAGCCAAATCAAGCTATTTTCTCAACAAAATCAATAGCTGTGAAGGAAACCTAAAGGAACTCTTCAAAATAACAAATCATCTCATGCATAAGAGCTCATCTCCCAAGTTCCCAACCAACTTGTCTCCTTTGGAACTTGCCAACTACTTCTCAACTCACTTTTTTGAGAAAATAAACAGTATCAGAGATGACATACATGCATTCCCCACACCTAACCCCACTCTAATAGACACTCCCGATCCCTCGTTCCAGTGTCCTCTCACAGCATTCCATCCTGTCACGATAGATGAAGTAGTGAAAATCATCAAGAGCTCACCACCAAAATCATGCCCAGCACTGGACCCTCTTCCAACATCTCTAGTCAAGAACTGTTTGGATTCACTAGCAGCGCCAATAACTCAGATAACGAACATGTCGCTAGAAAGCGGCCTGTTCCCTAGTTCCTTCTCGACTGCTATGATCACTCCTGTCATCAAAAAAAGAAACCCTGGCTTGCAACGACATGAACAATTACCGCCCGATTTCTAACCTGTGTTTTGTGTCGAAGGTAGTAGAGAAGGCTGTAGTAGACAGGTTAAACGCACATTTGTTGAAACACAATCTGCACGAAGCCCGGCAATCAGCCTACATAGTGTTGAAACGGCACTTCTGAAAGTCCACAATGATATAATGTGTGCTGTTGATGGCAAAAAGGTTGTGTTACTTGGCATGTTTGACCTCTCGGCTGCCTTCGACACGATCGATCATGATATATTAATCCAGAGATTGAGGAATAGGTTTTGAGTAGCGGGTTTAGCTCTGAGCTGGTTTCAATCCTATCTTAAGGATCGTCATCATCCTCGGTCCAGTACTTTTCACTCTTTACACCTCCCCACTCGGACAAATTGCTCAACAACATGACCTTCAATCACACCTTTATGCTGATGACACACAGTTATACACCACATTCTGCCCAAAAACCAACACTGACTACCAACATGCACTTCATTCATTATCTTCCTGCCTACATGATGTTCAGAATTGGATGGCTGCAAATTTTTTGAAATATAGAGAGGTTATTTTCTCTATGGACACTTGGCCTCCGAAAACAAAAAGGGGGAGCGGGCTCGTACCATAATTTCAATGGGGGCGCTGTTCAAATCCGACGATTATTAACACTATTACAGAATAGTGTACCAATACCCCTAACAAAGCTGGCTCTGTCCGTATTTTGGGAAGAAGCGAACATTATTACCAGTTTCATTTTTCGGGTGTCAGCATGGGGGAAGGCAGGGGGGGGGGGGGGGGTTCGCATTATTTTTAAGGAATTTCTATGAACTTTTGTTTGACAGAGCTGGGGGGGGGTTGACCGCAGGCCCCCCCCCCCCCCCCCCCCCGGATCCGCGCCTACTGTGCCAGTAAGCAACTTGGTCAATTTGAATCTTGTGACTGGGTCCTTATTTTTGCAACCACGGTTTGAAATAAATGCGCATTTTCGGTTATTGGGAGCATGGAGATATTCGTGTTGCACCCGCCACGAAAATTCTGGATTCGACTGGTACCCTTTAACGTATAGGGACCTACATACAAATATCCTAAGATCTTACGTGCACCAGTGCAACACAAAAGAATAGTCTGGTTCCCAGACCAAAATATTCTGACTATTCCTGATGAGTCTTATAATTGCTTATAAGATTTCTTTATGAGTTGATAATTAATATCATTACTTTCATTTAGAAAACTTAAAATTCAACGACAATTTTGTGCATCAAATTTACTCGGATCGTATGGGCAAACTTTTTGCTGCGTCATGTACAATTTTGAATTTGACGATTTTCCAAAACTCGGTCTTCATTCGGCTCTGCCTGCTAACAATGCTATTTGGGTGCCTAATTTTGAAGATTCCAGATCAACATAAGTCAATGTTATCTTACAAAAACATCAAACTGTATTATCATAACTGTGTGATGATTACAAAATAAGTGATTTATTTAAACATTTGAATAGAACCTTAAAAGCTAAAAGTGATAAAGCCGAGCTTTGAAAAAGGGCCATCAATTTTCATTCATTCATTCATTTATTCATTTAAAATTATGTCCAACTCTGTATACAAACGCAAATAATATACATAATATAACGAAATAATTAAAAATATATAACGAAATATTATGAAATAATAATAGGGTCAATAAATGTACATGATGTTAAGCAATAGGTATTAACTGGACACAGAGTATAGCACGTTCTAAAAGCCAGGGCTTGTAGCGAAAATGCCGTAAACAAAAACATTCAGTAAGTGAAAAGAAATGATAATATGTGAATACAAGAATAACAATTAATCAATGTCGTCATGTTTATTTTTAGCCACGGAGGCTGCCTGAGGTTGCAGACCAGTAAATCGGTCCGAAATTGCCTACGCCGGCCAAATCACGATTTGCATGCCCTCAAAATCTTCAGTATTTGAGCATGCTGTGGGCCATGAACTTGAGGGTTTGTAAAAAAATATGGGTGGAAGCCGTGCACAGGACTGTGAGCTTGTAGTTCCGTTCAATTTGGATGAAATTGGGGCCCTTAAAGCGCTCTATTTTGCAATGGAGTGTAGGCATCGTGTTTCAAAAGGGCGATGGGCTTCAGGACTTTTTTTCAGGGGTGATCATCTTTGGCTGGAAAATTCTCCTAAAAGTCATCAGTTGACCCCCCAAAAATTGAAAAGAAAATGAAAGATGATGAAATAAGCTTTAATTTGATGTGTGTCTCGAACACTTTGAAGAATTGTGAGTATTTTTCCCGAATTTTCGAAGTGGGAGCATTTACCATTGGGGTCTATGGAAGTTTATTTACTGGTCTGCACCCCTGACCTACAATTTGGACGTGAGAGTCGGGAATAATTGTCAGGTCTGGGAAGCAGACTAAAAAAAAAGAACTCAGCACACACAATAAACTTGGCGAAAATGTACCCTACTGTGCATTTTGCGCATGCGTGTTGAAGCGAAATTTCCCTCTCGGAGAAGCTAGCACGCCGGAGAAGTGTACCGTGACACCGGGAAACCCCAGGCTCCAAATTCGAGTTATAGTGCTGTCCAGACTACGGGTAAATCACAAGTAAGTTCACTGATTGAATTGTGTGTTTCTGATATATTCTGAAGTCATTACAGGCCATCCCGGAATTGAAATGTTGTGTCATTGCCTTTTAATAGTGTGCCCTTACCATCCTGTTAACAGTCACGTACTAATTCTAATTATATGCCCAAACTCCACATATAAGGGGTGAGCACAAAACCTTGGAAATTATGGCATACTCGGAATGGAAATATCATCGGCCTAATGTATCTGCATAGGATCTATTGATTGAATCTCAATCCAAGTTAAGTAATCTCTTTTATGATCCATGGGCAACCATGCGCTGCCACGCACACGTGCTCCAAGAACTCACATTCACAAATGTGTGTACACAATGATCAAGCGATAAGGTTCGCTCCCCCCCCCCCCCCCTGCAAACAGGGCGCTGGGAAGGGCAGATGAGCTTCACAGAATCTTGTGAAGGAAGTGGGGATAACATTCTGGGTAATTTATCATGACCTATGTATAAAGCATCTGGCTGCAGCTGTAGACCGCGGTTAGCTAATGCGCGCAAATACTATCCGGAAAATGTGCCATAGAAATGCATACACACCATACCAGATGTGATTTCTTTTCATTGCTGAACATGTGGACACATTTTGAGCGACGAATGATATGCATTTTGACTCTTCGTGAAATCGAAACGAAGCCTGTATGAGCAACTGACGGGAGTTGAAATTTACCACACAGAGCAGATTTTCCTACGTTATTATGCTTTTCATCAAAAAAAAAGGGCGCCGCATTTATGAATGGGAATAAAAGAGTGATGAATGACTCAGTCTTAACGGCCATTTCAAAACAGGGTCGTGGTCGTGATGACTTGCAGGTCACAGGTCACGCAAAATCTATCCAATTAGAGCATTAATTCGTCATCAGCCCTTCCCAGCGTCCTGTTTGCAGGGCGGGGGTGCGAGCAAAACGATAAGGGTGCACATCAGCAGACAGTCAAAGGAGGGCGCGAGCATAATTATGGCAAGTTGAAGATTGTCAGTACAGCAAAAAAATAATATAGGTTTAATTAACTGCTAATTGCTTATTAGATTTTTTTTGATGAGTTGATCATTAATATTTATTATTTTCATTTAGAAAACTTGAAATTCAACAACAATTTTGTGCATAAAATTTACTCGGATCGTATGAGCAAACTTTTTGCTGCGTCATTTACAATTTTGAATTTGACTACCGTTACCGAGACGAGATTTTCAAAAACTCGGTCTTCATTCGGTCTGCCTGCTAACAGTGCTATTTTGGTGCCTAATTTTGAAGATTGCAGATCAACATCAGTCATTGTTGTCTTACAGAAACATCAAACTGTATTATCATAACTGTATGATGATTACAAAACACGTGATTTATTTAAACATTTGATCAGAACTGACATTAAAAGCTAAAAGTGATAAAGCCGAGCTTTGAAAAAGGGCCATCAATTTTCATTCATTCATTCATTCATTCATTTAACAGTTATCTCCAACTCTGTATACAAACGCAAATAATATACATAATATAACGAAATAAATAAAACTATATAACGAAATAATACGAAATAATAATAGGCAAATATGGTCAATAAATGTACATGATATTAAGCAATAAGTATTAACTGGACACAGAGTATAGCACGTTCTAAAAGCCGGGGCTTGTAGCGAAAATGCCGTAAGCAAAAACATTCAGTAGGTGAAAAGAAACGATAAGAAGTGAATACAAGAATAACAATTAATCAATGTCGTCATGTTTATGTTTAGCCACGGAGGCTGCCTGACCTACAATTTGGACGTGATCGTCGGGAATAATTGTCAGGTCTGGGAACCAGACTACCCAAAAGAACTCAGCACACGCAATAAAGTTGAAGAAAATGTAGTCTGGTTCCCAGACCAAAAGATTCCGACTATTCCTGATGAATCTTAGGTCCGGTAGCCTCCGGTAATACAATGTATTACAATTTACGTCACATGACTAAAACGGGAGGAATTCCTCCTTTTTTCCGAAAATTTCCGAAGTTTGCCGAAGTCGTTTCGTCGACAATCGGATTGCGCCCGAGTATTTCCGAGTATATATTATATAGGTTTAATTAACTGCTAATTGCTTATTAATTTTATTTTAAATGAGTTGATAATTAATGTTCATTGTTTTTTATGTAGAAAAGTTGAAATTCAACGACGATTTTGTGCATCAAATATACTCGGATCGTACGGGCGAACCTTTTGCTGCGTCATGTACAATTTTGAATTTGACGACCGTTACTGAGATTTTCCAAAACTCGATCTTCATTCGGCTGCGCCTGCTAACAGTGCTATTTGGTTCCGTAATTTTGAAGATTCCAGATCAGCATTACTCAATGTTATCTAACAAAAACATCAAACTGTATTATCATAACTGTATGATATTATGAAGCAAGTGATTTATTTAAAGATTTGATCAGAACATTAAAAGCTTCAAGTGATAAAGCGAAATCGGAAACGAAGCCGCGCTTTGAAAAAGGGCCATTAATGTCGTCATGTTTATTTTCAGCCACGGAGGCTGCCTGACCTGCAATTTAAGACGTGAGCGTCGGGAATAATTGTCAGGTCTGGGAACCAGACTAAAGAAAATGTACCCTACTGGGCATTTTGCACATGCGAGTTGAAGCGAAATTCAAGAACTCACATTCACAAAATTGTGTACACAAATACACAGTGATCAAGCGATAAGGTTCGCTCGTACCCCCCGCCCTGCAAACAGGGCGCTGGGAAGGGCAGCTGAGCTTCACATAATCTTGTGAAGGAAGTGGGGATAACATTCTTGGTAATTTATCATGACCTATGTATAAAGCATCTGGCTGCAGCTGTAGACCGCGGTTAGCCCATGCGCGCAAATACTATCCGAAAATTTTGCCATAGAAATGCATACACACCATACCAGATGTAATTTCTTTTTCATTGCGGAACATGTGGACACATTTTGAGCGTCGAATGATATGCATTTCGACTCTTCGTGAAATCGAAACGAAGCCTGTATGAGCAACTGACGGGAGTTGAAAAATTACCTCACAGAGCAGATTTTCCTACGTTATTTTGCTTTTCATCCAAAAAAGGGCGCCGCATTTATGAATGGGAATAAAAGAGTGATGAATGACTCAGTCTTAACGGCCATTTCAAAACAGGGTCGTTGTCGTGATGACTTGCAGGTCACAGGTCACGCAAAATCTATCCAATCAGAGCATTAATTCGTCATCAGCCCTTCCCAGCGTCCTGTTTGCAGGGCAGGGGTGCGAGCGAAGCGATAAGGCCTGCACATCAGCAGACAGTCAAAGGAGGGCGCGAGCATAATTATGGCAAGTTGAAGATTGTCAGTACAGCAGAAAATAAGCGGGGAAAAAAAGCAATTTTACACACAAATTTGCACAGAAACTGGAGAGAGAGTCGTGAAGTTTATCCAAAAAAATGACGGAGCTTTATCGACATTTTTTCCGAGAAAAATAACATTAATCGAAAGCATAGGCATATTATATATTCTTCATAATACTCGATTAAGGACAACATTTTTTTGCCATGTTTGTTAGTAATTACATAAAAACTGAAAATACCCCCGCTGATTATATGGATCGTTCCAATGGGGATGTTTCCAACGGTTTGTGTGGTGCATCAAAAAGGACCACAAACAAATTGATATTCACATTTTCGCCAAAAAAGTTGGACATTCCAATGGCTCCATCGTGCAAAAATTGTGGATACTATTACACTGGAGACTGTCACATTAGATTCATCTATTCAGAAAATATCTGGTCATGGTAACAATACAGTTATCTTCGGTGGATACTTTAATCTCCTTGGCTGGGATTGGTCAACTAAATATCTCAAAACCAATGTTCATCATCCATCAGTTCACAGAAAGTTTGTTGATATACTAGATGACAACGGCTTGGGCTCAGATGGTTGAATAACCGACTCGTCTTGGAAATATTCTAGACCTGATCATCGCAAATCGCCCTAACCAAATCAACAGGACACAGGTCATCCCTGGTATCAGCGATCACAACATAGTCTACACAGAATTAGATATAAAACCAACGCACAGCAAATAACTTCCTTGGAAAATGCCCTTGTACAGCAAGGCCAACTGGGAGAGTTTTCATCATATTGCCTCCCAACTAGCTGATAAAATTCATGGCTCAACATACCTCAACAGTTGATCAGTTGTGGGATATCTTCAAGCAAAGCATTCACGAAGGGATTCAATTATTCATTCCTCGTATATCAACCGAGTCCAAAGATTCTCATCCTTGGATCTGAGCTCAACCTATAGAGGGGAAATTCGCTGCAGGGACAAAGCTTATACACTTACACTTACGATTTAATGGGAATAAGTATTAGGCTTTATAAGCCTTTATGACCCCATATCTCTTCCAGTACTCGTCGAGCTCATGTTTGAAAGAATTTGTGGTCTTGGCATTCACAACATAACTTGGTAGATCGTTCCAAGTGTTGACTACTCTCTGGGAGAAGAAGTCTTGCCTGCATCTCAGAGCTTTGTTCATCCCACTCTTAAAGATCTTCATGTTGTGTCCTCTTGTTTCTCTTGTGTTGGAGATTTTGAAGAATCTTGTTGGTTCTGTTTTGTCAAATCCGTTGAAAATCTTGAACACTTCTATAAGGTCGCCTCTTGTTCTCCTTTGTTCTAGGCTGTACAAGTCGAGTGCCTCTAGCCTGTCTGGATAGCTAAGATGTCTTACAGCAGGAACCAGTTTGGTTGCTCTTCTTTGCACCTTCTCCAATGTGTGGATATCTTTCCGCAGCCCTGGGTTCCATGCTTGGACGCAGTATTCAAGATGAGGCCTTATGTATGTTTTGTACAATACAGCAAAACTATCCTTGGTTATATGCTTGAAGGTTCTCTTGATAACTCTGAGGCTCTTCATCGCTTTCTGGGCAGACTTTGCACACTGAACAGACGACTTACAGTTGTTGCAGATATACACTCCCAAGTCTTTTTCTTGATCTGTTTCTTGTAGTTTGGTATCTCCCATCTGGTAGACACATCCTGGGTTGTTGTTTCCCATATGCATGGTTTTGCATTTGTCTGCGTTAAACCGTAGGAGCCATATCTTGGACCAGTTCAGCAGTGCATCGATATCACTTTGTAGTTTGACTGCGTCTTCCGGTGACTTTATCCTTGTGAACATTTTAGTATCATCGGCAAACATCTGAACATTTGATTTTACTGTTCCAGGTAAGTCGTTGATGTACAGGATGAAAAGAAGCGGTCCTAGCACCGATCCTTGAGGAACTCCGCTTGCAACGTCTGCATGACTTGATTCAGCATTCCTTACTGCTACTACCTGAGATCTGTCAACTAGAAATCCCTCAATCCACTTGGCTATCTTTCCTTCAATTCCATATGTAGACAGTTTTCCTAGTAGTCGTCTATGTGGGACTGAGTCGAAGGCTTTTTGGTAGTCCAAGAAGATGATGTCTACTCCGCTGCCCTCATCTAAGTCATGGGTAACCGTTTCTAGTGTTTCAAGCAGGTTTGTCAAACATGATTTACCCTGAGTGAATCCGTGCTGCCTGTCAGATAGTATCTCATGTTGTTGTACGAACTCAGTCATCTTGTCCTTGATTAATGACTCCATTACCTTGCAGGGAATGCACGTCAGGCTAACTGGCCTGTAATTACCAGATTTTGTCCTAGATCCCTTTTTGAAGATAGGGGTTACCCTGGCTGTTTTCCAGTCTTTAGGTAGTTCTCCACTGTCAAGTGACTTTCTGTAGACATGGTACAATGGTAATGACAGCTCTTCACTGCATTCTCTGAGTACTTTGGGGTGAATCTGGTCTGGCCCTGGGCACTTGTCTGGTTTTAATTTGTCAAGTTTTGCTTTGATGTCGTCGTAGGTGAAGTTCAAGTCATCCAGGATGATGTCAACTACCCTTGGAAGTTCTGGGATCTCCCCATCTGGCTCTAGGGTGTACACCGACTGGAAGAATCTTGATAGCTCCTCTGCTGCTTCTTTATCAGTTTTTGTCAGATTTCCGTCTTCTGTTTCCAGCTGGGAAACTCCAACTTTAACTTTCTGGTTTTGTCTCACGTAGTTGTAAAAAGCTTTTGGCTTTTTCTTAAATTCTTTCATAAGCCGCTCTTCGTGCTCTGCTTGTGCTTTCCTCACTATGCTTCTTGTCTTGTTGCTTTGTTTCTTGTACTCTTCATAATCATGGTATGCTTTTGATCTCCTGTACCTCTGGTACAATCTATGTTTCTTTTTGACAGACTTTGTGACATGTGAACGAAGCCATGGGGGTTTACTCTTCGTTTTTGGTTTTGTCCTCGGTACATTTTCCTGGACTGCCTGGTTGTATTCTTTCTTTAAATACTGCCATGCCTCTTCACAGTTCATGTCTTCCATCTTCTGTTCCCATTCAACTGCTCCAAAGTAGTCCCTCATGCTGACATAGTCTGCCTTGTTGAAGTTTAGTCTTCCTCCGTTCTCCTTTTCCCTTGACGTGATGTCAGAGCTGCATACGTAAGTCCACGTTAAGCCAACATGGTCACTCTTTCCCATCGGAGCTACATCTCTAAGATTTTCAACCATGTACTCTTCGTTTGAGAAAACCAAGTCCAGGATTGAGGACTGTTGACCGTCTCTGTGTCTGATAGGCAAGTTGACATGTTGAATGAGGTACAAGTCCTGCGTTGTGTCAAAGAAATGGCTGGCTGGGTGTTGTTCACCCGTCCTTACTTCACTTGTTTCCCAGTTTATTTGTGGGAAGTTGAAATCGCCAATTATAAGTAAGTGGCTCCTCTTCTTCTCTCCTACTTTCTTTAGTAGTTCTAGTAATTTCTCGTTGTTTTCATCAGTACTGCTGGGGCTACGGTAACAGACTCCGACTAGTAGGATTTCATTCTGATTTAACTTAACCTCGCACCAAGCTGAACTTTCAAATCCAGAGTCATTTAAATCTTCACATGGTATTACTTGCAGCGATTTATGCACGTAAAGTAACACACCTCCTCCCGATGATACCGACTTGTCCTTTCTGATAAGTACGTAGTCGTCCAGGGAAATCTCACCGTCTAAAACTGTACTGTCACACCATGACTCCGATATACCAATAATTGTTGGTTTCAAAAGGTCCGTCATAGTAATAAACCCTCCTCTCTTATTTAAAATGCTGTTGGCATTTGTATAGTAGCAATCCAAAAGAAATCTTGGTCTACTAAAGTTTGTTTCTTTCTCTGCTGGTGGTGCTTTCCACATAGTGCTGTTTGTGCTGTGTGGTGCAATAGGTGATATAGGTTCGGTTGGATCTACATGTACATTCGCATTCACCTCCTTTCTTGCTGAAGGCCTAATTATAAATTAAGCAAAAGATTCGGTCGACCTCATTAAGAAGCTAAATTAAAATAAAACCTCAAGGCAGAAAAATACCAGGGCTGAGGCTTATGGCCGGGGGTTGGTAGTTTGCACGGGGACCCCTCCTAGCCCAGACTAGATGTATAGCTTTTCGCAGATCATAGTGGAATGTGTGATCCATTATTTAAAACCGTCCGCATTTGTCTTTCTCAAGATAACCGTCTACACCGTCTATAACTGAAAATGCAGCGCCAGGGGCGTAGCAAGGTCATTTGATTTTTGTTTGGAGGGGGGGGGGGCTGGCTTGGGGCGCTGTTTAAAACAGACGATACGAACGGACAATATATAGCCCTTTCAATGCGACACATACGCGAAATGCATAATAAGGCACTCGTAACGGCCGCTGTTACAAAAATGGCACGGCTTTTAATACATTTTTTTAAAGGGCACTTTTTCGGAAAAAAGGCACTGATTAACAAAGGGGCCACTCGTTAAAAATATTTCGGGGTGGCAAGCTGATGGAAAAAGGGCACTGGAATGTAAAAAGGGCAGTCTACAAAATATATATATTTTTTTTTTCTGGGAGGAGAGGCGGGGTTGAAATACTCCCTTACACCCCCGCTGGTTACGACTATGAGTGCTATAGAGTAGTTGTGGCTTTTTAACACGATAAAAATCTGCAGGTTATCGTTGCCTTATTTGAATTATTGTTTTTTCCCCTTTCCAGCGGTGATGCTTTCCACCATGATCCAAGCACACAAACCAGACCTGTGGATGGTTCTAGGTAAATGGCATCCATTGCTCACTTCAGTCAGCTAGCCATACGAATGTCCGCATTCTCAAGTTACGTTTCGCGCCCGAAATTTGAACAGTATTTTTGAAACAAATCAGGTGGTTTTTTTTGTATGGAGGCTTACAAAGAGATTATTGTGAGTTATGAGTGGGTTGTATGTCAAGTCCTTTGTTGAACAGTATGAACGTTGTTGCAGAGAGAACGTATCGTCAGGAGTTGCTTTGATTCAGAGCGGCGTCATGTATGCAATAGACATTTCGGTTGCACGTATCCTAGAGGGCCGGTGTTCTTTGTTATCCTAGCGTTGTTACAATAAACGCACAAACAAATTAATCGTGCCTATGCAAGCAGTACAAAAACGTTGTCCTCCAACTTAAACTCAATGCATTAGGTCTACAACCGAGACAATGGCGTTGGATCCAATTTGCAATTTGCTATAAAAAGTGTATTTTATTAGGGGGAGGGAGGGGAGAGGACTTGATCCGCCCCCTTATAAGTCACGCAACTGGACAGAGCTAGAGATAGACATTACGACTCAGCCCCCCCCCCCAAAAAAAAAAACCCTCTCTGCTAGCCGCAAATTGGGCCTGTAGAAAAGTTTTGTTAGTTTTCATATTATACTACATGTATTTTTATAGTTCTGATTTTTCTAGTGGCACTATCATTGTGAAATGATCTGTGTTTTGTATGTATGTATAGTCTTAATCAAGTCATGTAATTTTAATTGTTTTAATTGATAGATGGCCCATTGAAAATCATCTGTCAGGTGACATGGCTACCATCTGTAAATAAAGCTATTATTATTATTACTACTACTACAATTTCTTTTAAGCACCAGGATAAAAAAAAAAATATGTGTACAAATGGTACTTAAAACCCGTCAAAGAGTTCATTTGTCTGAACCATAAAACTATGTGCAGTTGTTTAATCGCTTAGGTCTAAGTGCAAAACTAAACTGCATAAAAAATGTGTTACAAACATGTACCAATCTGGGACTGCCCCTGTACAATAAAACTTCCCTTTTCTAACCCTTTCAGTCAAATGGGCGTCTTATGGGGTGAAATTACGTTTTCAAAAAGTGCCCTATACGAGTTGTGTTGAACAATAACTATATTTGAATATACATGTAATTAACAAATACAATCTTTTGCATTAAACATGAGTTCCGTTAATTTTCCAAACTCATAGTTTCTAATAAGATCCATTGGTACTCTTTTTTCTGTTGTAGTCGTTTCTTTGGTGGTTATTTGCATCCAAGCAAGAAGTAACGATGATGGAACCATCTTCCTGGAGCGAGGTAACCCTGGCATCCTGTCCTGCCCTCCCGTCGCATCCGGACGAATCCCGCTGGATCAGATCGATGTCATGTACTGGTACTTCCCCCGAGTACGAGATGAAAATATCTTGATATCCTACTTCCTAGGGATTGTCGCTCCACAAAACGGCATCCTGGACGGTGTGTATGACATTAACGACAACTTCTCTCTGGTTATTGAGAACGTCACTGACTCAGATGAAGGGACCTACTACTGTAGGGTCAAACCGAAGTTAGAAGTTATGGTTGATGGACAAGTGACTAAGCGTGTCAAAGGTGAGTGGGTTAGCGATTAGTAGATAATATTGTATTTATGCGTTGGAGAAAAGCAATATTTTGTCCAACTCAGTTTTAAACCTATTTTCTGAAGGGCGGAAACGTTTAACCCTAAAGGGGCCGGGTTATTTTGACCATCTCTCAGCCGGGGGGGGGGGGCGGATTCCGCCCCCCCCCCCCCTAAGATCTCGGCCATCGAGTGACGAAAAATTTTGAAACTCCACACATGCATAGAGCAACTCTTCCTAAACATGCCCAAGAAATTTCATGACTATAGGTCAAAGGGTTTTGGAATTATGGCTAATTAATTATTCATATGTATGAATGGCAATTCTGCTCGATGTACACGATGTATATGCGAAAATTCAGTTTTCACGGCGCGTAGCGCCGGAAAATTTTTCGCTACGGGCCAACCCGTGGTCCGATTTTTATGTTTTTGGTATCAAAAGATGCGCAAAGCTCGAGGCTAAAAAGTCATAACAGCTTGGGTCGCGAAAAAAATTGTTTTAGAAGCTATCGCGGAAAATGTTGAGGGGGGGGGGGCGGATTCCGCCCCCCCCCCGGCCCTTTTAGGGTTAAAGGAAATTACAATATTTTTTACCATACATATGGGGTTTAGAAGCCAACGTTAGACAAATATCCTGAAAAAGCTGTGCTGGGCTTGGGATTTCCATTCACTTTATTTCAATTCAAGTAATTGTGATCGATTGTTGCAATAATGATCTGACGGCTCTTGTGAATCGTTAATTGTTACGTTCCCCTTTTCTGTACTAAGTGTTTTGAACATAAAACATATCAAAAATGTTAAGATTTATTTTAAAAAATCAGGAAGTCCGAACATTTTATTTGAATTTATTCAAAGGATTTTTACAAAAATGTATTCGTTGATATGTTGTGTAGTATCTCCCAAAGAGCCGTTTCCCGACGTGACTCAATGCACTGAACTCATCTCTGAGACTGCGTGTGAGGCAGAGTTACCGAATGACATCAAGAAACCAAGGCTGACCTGCATCGTACGGGATGCCAAGCCTGCCGTGGCTCTCCGATGGCTGCTTGAGTATAGTGATGGCGACACACAGCTCATCGGCGAAAGGTTCACCGTACAACCGAGTATGTACAGGGTGTGACTGAATCTGAATCCCCCGGAATTGGAGAGTAGCAAAAGCTGGTTTTTCACTCTTTGCACTAGGTAGTTTTTTTGAAATTATATCCCAGACTGGAAGATCTCTTCATTTGGCAGACATGGGGCTGCCTCATTAAAGGAAGAAGCATTGCCATGAATTTATTCTCACAGGTAAATTTCGGCCTGTGATACGCTTTATCAAGTAACTATAGGTTTTCCCGTCCAATTTCGCACTTAGTGCATGCAAAAGTAAAGATAGGTCATTCAATTTCGCACATAGTGCATGAGAAAGTATAAATAGGTCATTCAATTTCGCGGATAGGGCAGCCAAAATCACCAATCGGCATTCAAATTCGCTATTGTGCAGCCAAAATGGCCAATCGGCATTCAAATTCGCTATAGTGCAGCCAAAATGGCCAATTGGCATTCATAATCGCTTTAGGGCAACCAAATTCGCCAATCGGCATACGAATTCGTACATAGTGCAACCAAGTTCGCCCTTCAAACCGCCTCGAGCTAAGTTAGAGCATTCAATTTTGCCATAGGGCATCCAATTATTCAATTTGTGCATCCAATTTAGCACATGTAATTTTTTCTATTTGTTTTTTTTTAATAGCTTTCTCATGTTTATATCTTCTTCCACTTTATGAGCTTGCTTTGTCTATATTAAGTCACCGAATAAAAATCATATTTATCGGATGGCCCAAAGGCATATGAATTAACATAGGGAACATTTCCTTACATTTCCCTCTGTTAATTCATATGCCTTTTTTATCTTTGTAAATTTTATTTCATAATGTATATTTTGTTTTGGTCATTTGCACCATCTCTTTAATTATATGCATTGACTAGAGACATAAATCATAGCATGTATACAATATCATGATTTTCTTCTTTCATATAGCATATATATATATGTACTTTTTGTGATTTTATCTTGTATCTGTTTTCATATGACTTTAATCATTTAAAACAATCTTTCATCACAACTTAAGACATTGATTACGGTTTTCTTCCATTATATTAATTCTTTGTTGAACCTTTTATAATCTTTTAAAAACATAATTATAACTTAATGTATATACCTAATATGATATCGCAACTGCAGATGGTTATATTTACTGATCTTTGGTAGGAAATTTACATGTTAAAGTTCAAAGCTCAAAACTCAGTCATTTTTTCAGCCATTGATGTTAATTGCGTAATGTCTGCCAATGTAAATTCTCAAGCTGCTGATAATTATATGTGGAAAGCAAAAGGTGAAATGCAAAGAATGCATTACCAAAGGAGATGAAAGAAATATATGTACAATTTGCACCAAGGCGCTGGTGAGGAACAAAATAACTTGTTCAATAAGCAGGCCAATGCTTCTATAATTTACATTTCACCTCTAGGAGACAAAACAAATACAACTATCGAAGCCCAGGCATCTGTAAAAAATAAATAATGTAAATTGTCCAGTGAAGTTTTATGAATGGTCATTGGTGGCACACATATTGCAGGTTGGGAAAAACGCGCAAAGAATATTTGAATATGTATTACTGTATACAAGTCATGTAAATACAGTGCTAAATTGAATGCACTAGTTATGAACATGAATACCCTATAGCGAAATTGAATGCTCTATCTTCAGTCACGTGTCCTTCCGTGCTAACTTGAATGCACTATGGCGAATCTGAATGCTGTTTTTACACTTTTGATTGCTCTATGGCGAATCTGAATGCCCATTATGAATTTTTGGCTGCCGTATGATGATTCTGAATGACTGTTTTTCTTTTTTGACTGCCCTATGGCGATTTTGAATGACTATTTTGAATTTTTGGTTGCCCTATAGCAAAATTGAATAAACTATTTATACTCTTGCATGCACTAAGTGCAAAATTGGACGGGAAAACCTATACTTGTCAACAAATGCATGTAGTACACAATATCTTTTTTAAAAACCCTGTTTAGGCAAACAATATGATTTAAAAGATTTACTTTTTTAAAAGACGGGCCTTCAAAGGACTTTGTTGAATAATTTTTCAATTTTAAACCGAGGTGTTATCGCTGGGGATGTTTGAAGAAAATTGTGACGACGATTCTTAAAATTGCATCTTTTGGACAAAAGAGGTTTTAGAGTCATTGTGTTTAAATGAAGATACTTTTTGAACAGATTGAGCAATTTCAGTATTTTTTTCGTCTAAAAGTAGAAATTGGCAATCCAGTCATTACCAGTTTTGGTGCTACATATTTTTTTAAACATGAAATATATTTTTGGGGGTTTGGGTTCCGCTTCTTTTTTTACTAACCCTGTAGTTGTTTTTTTTTTTCTCAGCTATAGTGAAATAATAATAACTCTTCCCTTTGTGTTGTGTTTTAGGTGAGTATTTGGTGAACACATTCACGACCTCTGCATCAATCCCAGTTATAGTGAGTGATGGGGACAAGTTCACGTACATATGTCAAGCATACGGGGAGGCTCTGGGCGCCAGGAATGGTAGTCACGTGACCCCTCAAACATTATGTGAGCATTAATATTCATTGTTCTTGTCTTATTGTATATTTTATTTAGTACAACTTCTGGGGCGTATTCAGTGACCCGCAACAAAATCGCCCAAAAATCGACTTACATCATTTTACCAAAATAGGGCCGCGGTGTTCTCGGGTTGCTGATTATACGAGCGCCGAATTAAGTACGTGTCGAGTGCAGCTGGGCGAAAATTCAAGATGGCAGCCGCCGTATCAAAAATGCTAAATGAAAAGAAGGGACAATTAACTGAATTAATACGAAAATAATTGAAATCCCGAAACAGCTATAAAAATTGGCAAAGACAAGGCCGACAAGCCCACTCTGTATAACCACGTACAACTTCACTTTGTTTACTGTTACTGCTCCTGCTCTGCATTAGTGCTTTTAATTTTATACACAAAACTTTACGCAAGTTCCAGTAGAGGCTTAGGGTCTAAGTCCGCCAATTACACGCTTTGTAGTCCTCACCCAGCCTCATATTTTTGGTAAAAGTGTTTTTGTCTGGGCTGTCTTTCCAAGATAAATACCATTGAAACAAACAGTAGCGCTGCGAAGGCTTTGTATTAAAAAGAAACCCATAGTGTTATCTCTGCCTGCACTGCATAATTTTGATGTCAAGCATGGAGGATTAATGATTTTCGATGGTTACCTTTAATGCTTGAGCGCTTCAAGAGCAATGAGCAACCTAGTAGCTTCAATTATATGCCTTTATAGGAACTTTTCTAGTCCTCTTTCTGTTACTGCGGAGCAGACGTTTTCTACGACTGAGTATCAAACACAAACGCAGTTATAAAAATTAATGAATACATTAACCATAAGTGATTTTTTTTACGAATTTGAAATCATATTTGCAGACTTGACATCAACTCAACCTACCACATCTTTAACGGTTATGCCTAGTATGTTGGGCTTTACATCTGCGATGAAGGACGCTCCAGATAGCTCTCAGAATGCTGTGATTGGGCTTGCAGTTGCTTTGTGCCTGTCATTGGCTGTCGTCGTTGGTTTGGTTAGTGCTGTGTGCAAGGTAAATTGCGAAAACAGAATTATGTTCTTTTAAAGTCGTGTACACTCTCAATTAATCAATTATTAAGTAAATAATGTGTAGCCAATATCCATATCCTTGTACAGATGTTGTCTTAATAAGCACACAAGCAGGTTAAGTGCACCGCAGTTGTGTAGAGGGGGTGCATACCTATGTTTCCCAAAACCTATGATCCCAAATACCGATGTTCCCTGAAATCCTTACCCTATATCCCTTACCCTAACCCTAACCCTTATCCTAATCCTAAGGATTTCGGGAACGTTGGTATTAAGGAACATAGGTATTAAGGAACATTGGGTAGACCCGGTTAAGTGATGCCTTATGTACAGTTTGGGTTTATTAATTAAAGTTATTAATGGTGTCATATTTTGAGTATGCGCATTGAACAAGATGTCTAGACATATACCGGAGTGGTGCTCGTCGCTGTCTTGTTAATGATAGCGGCTCATGACTTGTTGTAGTATGTAATGTCTTATATTTTCAATGTCATTTCAGATGAGGAAGCCTGGACAAACGAATGGAATACAGGTATGCAAACACTTTCTAGTATATTAGTAGGTATATCTCTGATATACGAAAGCCCTGTAGTGCCATCAAGTATATATTTGGCCAAGTTCGTTTTTATGAGTTATATATTTCGCAAGGTTCGTTTTTATGAGTTATATATTTCGCAAGGTTCGTTTTTATGAGTTATATATTTCGCCAAGTTCGTTTTTATGAGTTATATATTTCGCCAAGTTCGTTTTTATGAGTTATATATTTCGCAAGGTTCGTTTTTATGAGTTATATATTTCGCCAAGTTCGTTTTTATGAGTTATATATTTCGCAAGGTTCGTTTTTATGAGTTATATATTTCGCAAGGTTCGTTTTTATGAGTTATATATTTCGCCAAGTTCGTTTTTATGAGTTATATATTTGGCCAAGTTCGTTTTTATGAGTTATATATTTCGCAAGGTTCGTTTTTATGAGTTATATATTTCGCCAAGTTCGTTTTTATGAGTTATATATTTCGCCAAGTTCGTTTTTATGAGTTATATATTTCGCAAGGTTCGTTTTTATGAGTTATATATTTCGCAAGGTTCGTTTTTATGAGTTATATATTTCGCCAAGTTCGTTTTTATGAGTTATATATTTCGCAAGGTTCGTTTTTATGAGTTATATATTTCGCAAGGTTCGTTTTTATGAGTTATATATTTCGCCAAGTTCGTTTTTATGAGTTATATATTTCGCAAGGTTCGTTTTTATGAGTTATATATTTCGCAAGGTTCGTTTTTATGAGTTATATATTTCGCCAAGTTCGTTTTTATGAGTTATATATTTCGCCAAGTTCGTTTTTATGAGTTATATATTTGGCCAAGTTCGTTTTTATGAGTTATATATTGTCCAAGTTCGTTTTTATGAGATATATTTTACGGAATTACGGAGTTTTATGAAGTTACGGAGCCCCTAAAGGAACATCCAAAATTATTTGTTTATCCCGTGCGCACGACATAATATCTCGTGCGCACGAGATAATTATCACTGGCGCACGACATATATCACGTGCGCACGACATAATATCTCGTGCGCACGAGATAACTATCCCGTGCGCACGACATATATCTCGTGCGCACGACATATATCTCGTGCGCACGACATATATCTCGTGCGCACGACATATATCTCGTGCGCACGAGATAATTATAAGCATAAACGGAGCTTGCGCATGTCGTGAGCACGAGATATATGTCGTGCGCACGAGAAAGTATGTCGTGCGCACGAGATAAAAACATAATTTTGGATGTTCCTTTAGGGGCTCCGTACCAGACACGCTGCTTTCGTTACAAACAAACTCATCCGCTGCACGTGCAGCAAGCTCCGTTAATACTTATAATTATCTCGTGCGCACGAGATATATGTCGTGCGCACGTGATAATTATCTCGTGCGCACAAGATATTATGTCGTGTGCACGAGATAGTATGTCGTGCGCACGTGATATATGTCGTGCGCCTGTGATAATTATCTCGTGCGCACGAGATATTATGTCGTGCGCACGAGATAAGAAAATAATTTTGGATGTCCCTTTAGGGGCTCCGTAACTTCATAAAACTCCGTAACTCCGTAAAATATATCTCATAAAAACGAACTTCGACAAAATGTATCTCATAAAAACGAACTTCGAGAAAATGTAACTCATAAAAACGAACTTCGAGAAAATGTAACTCATAAAAACGAACTTCGAGAAAATGTATCTCATAAAAACGAACTTCGAGAAAATGTAACTCATAAAAACGAACTTCGAGAAAATGTAACTCATAAAAACGAACTTCGAGAAAATGTATCTCATAAAAACGAACTTCGACAAAATGTATCTCATAAAAACGAACTTGGCGAAATATATAACTCATAAAAACGAACTTGGCGAAATATATAACTCATAAAAACGAACTTGGCCAAATATATAACTCATAAAAACGAACTTAGCGAAATATATACTTAATGGCACTACAGGGCTTTCGTACTGATATCACCGAACGCTTATACAACATGTAAATGGTAATAATGACAAATGCATTTTAGGTAACACTGTGGTCGTTGTAAAGTAAGTGATGGTTAAAAAAATATCGAAATGGATTACATACCATTAAAAAGGCAACCTTTATGCAGAAACGAATATCCTGCGCGATTTTCGAATGGTTTGTTGGAGCTGACGGAATGAAAAAGGTGCATGAAAGCACCGAGGCCTGAAAACATGATATTAAAAATACTGCACTAGCTTTGGTTCAGGCCTCTATTACCCGTTTTGTTTGAGATACACTACATTATTTTTTCTCCTTTCAAAATTCGCATTTTAATCTTGATGGGAAGAAGAATATATCGACTGAATTGAAGGAGTTTGCTATAACCCTGGATCATTGACCTCATTGAATGACTTTTGCTTTATACTCTCTCTTCATCTACTTAATAGTTGCCGGCGGACAACCACACGGATTGTGAAACCACGGACCCACTTAACGAACAGAGTGTAATGTGATTTATTTACCAAGTAACAAGCCAGTACGTATCTATATTGCAATCTGAATGACAGAAGTTGAAAATCGCCACCTATTGTTCCATGCTGCCCACGGCGTCCGTTTTGAACATCGCCACCATAGGAAAATGTTGATATATATTCCCAATTTCACGTTTGTTTTTGTTTTTTTGTATAGTACCACACAACTATTATACCTTTTGTACCCAGTAAACTTTTTTTTTACCTCGTAACGTTTGTACCGCGCAACCAAAAACGTTTGTACCGCGCAACTAAACAAAGCAGATATATGCACACAAGCCTATGGGGGACGTGGTAACCGAATCCACATTTTTGCAATGTTGTTCTAGTAAAAAAGAAGATGGACATTTTTGTTTGCGCAAAAGTTGGACCATGCAAAACATCTTAAACCATGGTGCCGTTAAAAACAATAAAATTGTGCATCTACTTCAAAACAGAACTTTTCTATGATTTCGTTGGTACCCCGCTATGATTTTGCACGCGTGTGGAGAACTATTTATCCCCCGACCGCAAGGGTGCGTTCGAGCGTGGTACTCATGTTAAAGGGAATGTACATTACTGGCATTTGCTGTAATTTTCAGAAATGATCTATTTGAGGGGTTAGTATAATAGATCAAACATTGTTAAACTGACATGATTAAAGTTTTGTGTGCTGGAAAAAAAACCCATAAATGTTCGAGTAGTCTCGTTCCCTGACTTCGTTAAAGATAAAATGGATCAATTTATAGATGCCGAAAAGGTAAGGTAAGGGAACCAGTCTAGCTGGTCTGCACCCGTTCATGAACATGTAACCACTAGCAAAAACCTTTGGACTAAAAAAGGGTAAATTTGGAGCAGTAGTTGAAAAATAGTTAGGTTTTTCCAACGGCGATCGGCCGACCACCGTTGGAAATGTATACAAAAATACCATTTTTTGGAAAATGACTTTACACCAGGTGCCATAGTTTTGCAGGATGCTTTTATCATTTACCAACATCACATAGTAAGGTATTTCGAAAAAACTTTTTGTTTTTTCCGATGTTTGCAAATGTTGTCTTAAGCGCACTAACGGCAGGAGTACGACCCGCGGGTTAGCAAGAGTATGCTCTCCGTTATACCGGAAGTATACTCCTTCACTGAGAGTAATGTGCACGCAACATTTTCCTGCATTCGGGAGTAGCAAGAGTAACACACTCGAACGCGCCCCAATCGATGTCCTGGGATGTGCACATGCGCAGTAGTACAGTTTTGGTAACTCCGTGGCTTACGGTGCATTGTGTCTATTGACAGTCCCTCGCGTGCACTTTACTGGTTGCAGTAGGCAGCTGTACATAACCGTAAGTGACGGACTTACCGGGAGAAGTTGTCAGGGTGTTAGTTCAGTGAGTTGACGAGGAACTCCGTCCACGTAGCGAGGCCGTATATAGTGGTGAGTAGACTTAAATTTAGTGCGAAGGATTAAGAACCTGTACAGGGAACTCGCACCCGTGTTTAAAAGGAGGCACCGGGAAGGTGATAAACACCTGTTAAGACCTATATGATTTGGTCCACCTGAGTAGATATTAATAAATGAATATCAACCTAAAGAGACACGTCCTGTGTTTGATTTAGAGGTGCCCCGATTTCCTTCCCCTGCCCTGTTCCCATGTGTGCTTGCGCGAGTACTGCAGGCGGCAGCTCCGCCTTCAAACACAGTTGTTCCCCTGCTGCGCCTGGCGGTAGACTGCCCCGAAACGGTCCTGCTCCCTTGGCCTTCTCATGCAGGCTTGATCGCTCGTTGACGTCGGCCGATCGAGGACGACTCGGGGTTGCTTGTCGGCACGACCGCCACAACTCTGATTGACTTGCGATTCATTGTATTTTTAGAAATATCTTCAGAATTTAAGAAATTCACTATTTCATTGCGTCATTACCGTAATCGTGTAGGCCCTATTTATCTGATTCCAACGGTGCCCTCTAATTCCAGATAGCGGACACTGCCCGAATTTAGATGCCAGCCGTTGATTGTTGTTTAATTATTGACGCATCCTTTGGGTATAATTGAGTATTTTGATCATTTCTAAAGTATATTCATTTGTATATTCATTCTTTTGTAATTTGTATATTCATTCGTTTGTTATTTTATGTATCATTCTGTTTTCGGTCGAAGACCAAGTTACAAACTGTCTTCATTCCTCAACTGAACAGAAATAAACCAGCACAAATGAGAACAATCTGCCGAAGGGTCACACATCAAGAAGTGATTATTACAAGCCATCAAGATATTGGAATTTTGTGTCATTACCTCTTATTTTGTCGGTGATTTTTTTTAAAACAAAATTTAACCTTGCAAACACGCAACAATGTATTTAATTTTACTACACTTCATAAACATTTATGTTCAAATTGGAGGGCGTCATTGGCGATTCAGTCGCGCGTCTGGGAAGTAAAAATTTTACGCGCCCATGTGACGTCATCCCGGTGAGTATCCAGCTCGCTACCGTGTGGTAGTTTTTTCTGGTAGCACCAAACGTTTGCTCTGGGACCCGCCTCGTAGACATGCAGTCTATATGGCATGTAAACTTTACGGAACCAGTCTGTTCTTGTAATCCTGGTTATTACTGCAGCAGTAAAGACACATTAAAGAGTGTTGGCACCAGACTATTTCATGTACTGTGACGAAGAACTCTAATTGTGCTGAATAAAGATGCAAAATCTGCAAAATCTGCAAAATCTACGAAGGCCGTTATCGACAAGACAGTGAGGCTGCTTAATATTTATGAGGTGTAGTAAAACAACATGGTTTATTTCTGGAAAATAGTTGGAATTACTGGTCCCTCGGTGTAGGTCAGCTTGACTACCTCCCTCCGTTTCGCGTTGGGAGGTAGTCAAGCTCACCTACATCTCGGGACCAGTAATTCCCACTACTTTCCCTCAAACCATGCTGTATTTGTATAACACCACATTAAACTAGATTAATGCAGAGTACAGAGTTCTGTAGTCAGATTTCTACAGTTGAAATGAACTTTCACTGGAAATATAGAATGAACCTCAGAATATTTATCTTTCTGTCTTTGCAGGGGTTTTCACTTCATATTGTCTTTTTTGAGAGAAATAAAAATAAAGGTTCTGGATATCAGCCATTATTTTGTGCACCTGGATTCAGGGGTCATCTTCCTTCCCTCCGTCCATGCATACACAATACATGTACATATTACACCGCGACTGAACTGACATTTAATACAGAAATAGCACATTTAACACAGAAATAGCACGGAGTCTAGCGAAAATGTTTTCAAATGGGACCTAAAGTAAACATTTTGATTATTTGATGTCTACAAAATACTGATTAGGTGTAGTCTTTGCCCTATGACAGAGATGATTCACACAGGTATTCACAATACATGACGTCTCTGCTGTTTTCTTCGAAGCTCATAGGCGTAGCCAGCGGGGGGGGGGGGGGGATTTACCGCCCCCGATATTTTGTAAAGACTGCCCTTTTCTATTTAAATGCCCTTTCTCATCAGCGCTTACCCCCCCCCCCCCTTCGCTTCGCGTCAGGAGGTAGTCAAGCTGACCTACACCTCGGGACCAGTAATTCCCACTACTTTCCCTCAAACCATGCTGTATTTGTATAACACCACATTATTTGAATGCAGAGTACAGAGTTCTTTAGTCAATATCTACAGTTGAAATGAACTTTCACTGGAAATATAGAACGAACCTCAGAATATTTATCTTTCTGTCCTTGCAGGGTTTTTCTCTTCATATTGTCTTTTTTGAGAGAAATAAAGGTTCTGGATATCAGCCATTCTTTTGTGCACCTGGATTCAGGGATCACCTTTTTATACAGAAAAAACACATTTAATACAGAAAAAGCACGGACTCTAGCAAAAATGTTTTCAAATGGGACCTAAAGTAAACATTTTGATTATTTGATGTCTACAAAATACTGATTAAGTACAGAGTACAGAGTTCTTTAGTCAATATCTACAGTTGAAATTAACTTTCACTGGAAATATAGAACGAACCTCAGAATATTTATCTTTCTGTCCTTGCAGGGTTTTTCTCTTTATATTGTCTTTTTTGAGAGAAATAAAGGTTCTGGATATCAGCCATTATTTTGTGCACCTGGATTCAGGGATCACCTTCCTTCCCTCCGTCCATGCATACACAATACATTTACATATTACACCGCGACTGAACTGACATTTAATACAGAAATAACACATTTAATACAGAAATAGCACATTTAATACAGAAATAGAACGGAGTCTAGCGAAAATGTTTTCAAATTAGACCTAAAATAAACATTTTTATTATCTGTCTACAAAATACTGATTAGGTGTAGTCTTTGCCCTATGACAGAGATGATTCACACAGGTACTCACAATAAATAATGTCTGTGCTGTTTGTTTCGAAGCTCATAGGCGTAGCCAGCGGGCGGGGAGGGGGGGTATTTACCGCCCCCGATATTTTGTCGGGTTTGAACAGCGCCACCGTCCCATGGTACCAGCCCCCCAACCCCCTCCCCCCACTATTTGATTTTACGGAGGCTAAGTGTCCGGGGGAAAAAAACGTGTCTACATTTCAGCACAGATGTGCAAGTGCCCTTTTCAAAAAATGTTTACCCCCCCCCCCCCCAATAAAAATGACCGTGCTACGCCACTGGCTTGATCGATAAATACACGTAGGTCTTGTTCCAAGCCTGTAGTTTGCTTTGGCGCGTTTCCTCCTACACAATTTAAACATGTGATTTAGTTTACTAATAAGAGCGTTCTTAAATGCCGATGATTATTATTATTATTATTATCTAATCCGATTTTATTATTATCTAGTCGGATTTTCATATAGGAGTCGGATTTTCATATGACACTGTTCACGCACACGTACTGGTACATTGTGTGACATGCAGACGTACCTTTAACTGGGGAACGTTCCATTTTAAAGTGGGTGAAATGTTGGTTTTTTTTTTTTTTTAATGGCAGTCTTTTTGCTGCAATATTATAGCACTTTTCCTTAAAGGGAATGTACATCATTGTCTTTTGCTGTAATTTTCAGAAATGAACTATTTGAGGGGTTAGTATTTATACATCAAATATTGTTTAACTGACATGTTTGAAGTTCTGTGTTCGCAAATGCTGGAAAAACCAAGAAAAACAAAAGGTTTAGGACGTCTGGTTCCTTGACTCCACTAAAGATAAAATAGATCAATTTATAAATGCCGGAAAATTGTAAGGTAAGGGAACCAGTCTAGCTGGCCTGCACCGGTTCATGAACATGTAACCACTAGCAAAAAAACTTTGGATTAAAAAAGGGTAAATTTGGAGCAGTAGTTGAAAAATAGTTAGGTTTTTTTCCAACGGTGATCGGCCGACCACCGTTGGAAATGTATCAGTTTCTTAAAAATGACTTCACACCAGGTGCCATAGTTTTGCAGGATGCCTTAGACTGTCATTTACCAACATCCGATAGTAAGGTATTTCGTAAAAACTTGGTTGTTTTTTTCGACGTTTGCAAATGTTGTCTTAAGCGCACGAACGGCAGGAGTACGACCCGCGGGTTGGCAAGAGTATGCTCTCCATCATACCGGGAGTATCCTCCTTCACTGAGAGTAATGCACACGCAACATTTTCCTGCATTCGGGAGTAGCAAGAGTAACACACTCGAACGCGCCCCAATCGATGTCCTGGGATGCGCGCATGCGCAGTAGTACATTTTTGGTAACTCCGTGGCTAATAGTCTCTCTCTGGCTGTCACTCTTGAGGAGTATGACGACTTCGGCAATATCGTTCGTGGGCATAGAGTCCAATTTGGTGAGAACACTGTCTGCCGCAGTGGCGGCAGCAAAAGCGAGAGATGTGAGCATGAGGGTTGGCCACTAATGCAGCCCTGGCAGCACGCTTGCGACTGCGCTATGCTGTCTCTTCAGCCAGGCGTTCATCAATGAGGGTAACATAACCTCTGACAGCAGATCTCCACCGTAAACGGTCGCTTGCTGTGACCTCCTAGGAGTCGACGTCGATGGCACAGGCCTTCAGGTGTGTCTTGAGACAGTCTTTGAATCTCAGCTTGGGTCTGCCTCTATTTCTTGCGCCTCTGATAAGTTCACCATATAAGACAGCCTTAGGAAGCCGCAGGTCGTCCATGCGGGCTACATGGCCGCTCCATCGCAGTTGGCTCTGAGTGAGTAGTGCCTCAACACTGGGGATGCCTGCTCGTCTTCTTACTTCCACATTACTAATCCTGTTTCGACAGGAGATCTTGAGGAGATGTCTCAGCTGGTTCATCTGAACGCGCTGGAGTCTCTTGATGTGGCGACGATACAGAGTGTAGGTTTCAGATGAGTAGAGCAAGCAGGTGAGGACTACTGCACGGTACACCTTGCACTTGGTTGTTAGCCGGATGCCATGTCTCTTCCAAACCTTTGACTGGAGCTTCCCATAGGCTGCAGCGGCCGCACTAATGCGCCTTTCCACTTCTTTGTCCAGGCTGTTATCATTGGAAACTGTGCTGCCGAGGTAAGTGAAGCTGTGCACAGCTTGAAGTGCCAAGGGACAGCTCTGGGTCAACGTAGGCAGTGTGTTTAGGAGGCTGGAGCATGACCCCGGTCTTTCTGATGTTGATGGTAAGACCGAGGCTTTGGGCGACTGAGTGGAAGGCATCAAGCATGGCCTGGAGTTCCGCCGCAGAGTGTGACACCATGGCAGAGTCATCTGCATAAAGCAGTTCACGAGCACAAACAATTCTGGTCAGGTTCTTGGCCTTGAGACGGCTGGCGCTGAACAACTTTCCGTCTGAACGTGTTCTGAGATAAACACCACGGTGCTTTGGACACAGTTCTAAGACAGCACTGAGGTAGATGGAGAACAGGGAGGGAGCCAGCACACAGCTTTGTTTGACAACTTGAATCACAGTGAACTGGTCTGAGAGTGTGCCGTTGAGAGAGACTTGAGCCATTATGTCAGTGTGGAGCTGAGAGATGAGGCTGACAATGCCTTCAGGACAGCCATATCGACGCAGGAGAGACCAGAGACACTCCCTGTTCACTGTGTCAACGGTTTTGGTAAAGTCAACGAACACGATGTACAGGGGTATGTTCTGCTCCAGAGCTTTCTCCTGCAGCTGGCGCAGTGTGAAGATCATATCAATGGTCGATCTGGATCTACGAAAGCCACACTGCGACTCGGGGAGGACTGCATCGAGGATGGGTTTGAGGCGCTCCAGAATTACTTTGCCAAGCACTTTGCCAGCGACTGACAGGAGTGAGATGCCTCTATAGTTGCCACACTCTTGCTTGTTGCCTTTCTTTTTGAAGATGGGAATGATGACAGCATCCTTGAACTCCTGTGGTACAGACTTCTCATTCCAAATGGCTGAGAGCACATCATATAGATTACTGGTAATCTGTTCTCCATTTTGGTAGATCTCCGCCTGGATACCATCCATTCCGGGGGATTTGTTGGAGGTAAGGCTTCGGACAGCCTGCCGCACTTCATCTATGAGCAGAGGGTCATGAGCACTGAGAAGCACTGGACACTGAGGGATTCTCTCGAGAATCGAGATGTCAGCATTTGATCTTCGATTCAGGAGCTGATCGAAATGTATCCGCCATCGTTCAAGAATGTCACCCTGTTCAGTCAAGAGGGTAGTGCCATCAGGTGCAAGGAGAGGGCTGGACTGTGTTCCTCCATGATCAAAGGCAGTCTTCAGTGCTTGGTAATAGCCTCTGGTGTCCCCCATGTCTGCCATTCTCTGAATTTCTTCAGCTTTCTGATCCCACCACTTGTCGCCATGTCTCTGAGCTTGCGTTGCAGTTCTGCCTTCACTCTGGCGAACTCAGATTTGGTTCTCTGGCATCTGGGCTTGGCAAGACAGGCCTAGTGGGCTTTACGCTTAGCTTTGAGGAGCTCTGAAATGCAGGAGTCCGAATCATTGAACCAGTCCTGATTCCTGCACTTTGGGTGCCCCAATACTTCTTTAGCAGCTTCGTAAAGGCATGAGCTGAAGTTCTGCCACTTCTCAGCGGCAGTGGAACTGCTAGCTGGGGAGAAGCGCTGACTGAAGATAGTTGAGAGGTCTTCCCTAGCACTGACATTAAGCTTCTTGCTTGGGCGAGGGGCTGTTCTCCGTCTAGGCCGATGGATAGAGACCTTGAGCCTACATCTTATCATGTAGTGGTCAGTGCCACATTCTGGGCCTCTCATGGCTCTAGTGATGCACACGTCACGGATCTTGTCCTGGCTAATCAGAACATAGTCCAGAAGATGAGCGTGTCCAGATCTTAGATGTCTCCATGAGTAGTAATGATGAGCAGGCACATTAAAAAGGGTGTTGGTCACTGTGAGTGAGAACTCGGTGCACAATTGCAATAAGTGAGAATCTGCCGAAGGGTCACACATCAAGAAGTAATTATTACAAACCATCAAGTTATTGGAATTTTGTGTCATTAACCTCTTATTTTGTCGGTGATTGTTTTTAAATAAAATTTAATCTTGCAAACACGCAACAATGTATTGAATTGTACTACACCTCATAAACATTTACGATCAAATTGGAGGGCGTCATTGGCGATTCCGTCGCGCGTCTGGGAAGTAAACATTTTACGCGCCCATGTGACGTCATCCCGGTGAGTATCCGGCTCGCTGTCTTGTTGTAGTTTTTCTGGTAGCACCTAACATTTGCTCTAGAACCCACCTCGTAGACATACAGTCTATATGGCATGTAAACTTTACGAAACCAGTCTGTTCTTGTAATCCTGGTTATTACTGCAGCAGTAAAGACACATTAAAGAGTGTTGGCACTAGACTATTTCATGTACTGTGACGAAGAACTCAAATTGTGCTGAATAAAGATGCAAAATCTGCAAAATCTGCAAAATCTACGAAGGCCGTTATCGACAAGACAGTGAGGCTGCCTAATATTTATGAGGTGTAGTAAAACAACATGGTTTATTTCTGGAAAATAGTTAGAATTACTGGTCCCTCGGTGTAGGTCAGCTTGACTACCCCCTCCGCTTCGCGTCAGGAGGTAGTCAAGCTGGCCTACACCTCGGGACCAGTAATTCCCACTACTTTCCCTCAAACCATGCTGTATTTGTATAACACCACATTAAACTAGATTAATGCAGAGTACAGAGTTCTGTAGTCAATATCTACAGTTGAAATGAACTTTCACTGGAAATATAGAATGAACCTCAGAATATTTATCTTTCTGTCTTTGCAGGGGTTTTCACTTCATATTGTCTCTTTTGAGAGAAATAAAATAAAGGTTCTGGATATTATTAGTTATCTTGCGAGCGCGAGTGGAACACGCAATAATGTAGTGCGTCTGTGTCCCACATGCCACGAGGCCGAAGGCCGAGTGGAATGTGGGACACAGACGCGAGCGTAATAACGAATTTATCTTGAAGCAAATTTGACGCACATTAAAGTTGGAACACGCATACTGTGTGTGCAACTTTTGAATTCACAGTGAATTGTGCAGCACTAATCGCGTCACGTAGGCTTAGAATAGCGCAATACGTGGAGTGCGGTATGGACCGTGGCCGTGCGGTATGGTTTTTTGTAGCACGGCTTGTTGCCATGGATCGACCAATCAGGATCGAGGAATCAAGTTTGCTTGAAGATAAAAGCCATTATTTTGTGTACCCAGATTCAGGGATCATCTTCCTCCCCTCCGTCCATGCATACACAATACATTTACATGTACATCGCGACTGAACCGAACTTTAATACAGAAATAGCACGGAGTCTAGCGAAAATGTTATCAAACGGGTTCTCAAGTAAACATTTTGATTATCTGTCTACAAAATACTGATAAGGTGTAGTCTTTGCCCTATGACAGAGATGATTCACACATGTATTCAAAATACGTAACGTCTCCGCTGTTTGATTCGAAGCTCATAGGCGTAGCCGGGGGAGGGGGGTAAGGGGGTATTTACCGCCCCGACATTTTGTAAAAACGTGTCTACATTTCAGCACAGATGTGCAAGTGCCCTTTTCAAAAAATGTTTACCCCCCCCCCCCGCCCCAATAAAAATGACCGTGCTACGCCACTGGCTTGATCGATAAATACACGTAGGTCTTGTTCCAAGCCTGTAGTTTGCTTTGGCGCATTTCCTCCTACACAATTTAAACGTGTGATTTAGTTTACTAATAAGAGCGTTCTTAAATGCCGATGATGATGATGATTATTATTATTATCTAATCCGTGCCAGGCCAGAGCACCCAGCCTGGTTTGAAAAACAAATACAACATGGTTTATTTCTGGAAAATAGTTAAAATTACTGGTCCCTCGGTGTAGGTCAGCTTGACTACCTCCCTCCGCTTCGCGGCAGGAGGTAGTCAAGCTGACCTACATCTCGGGACCAGTAATTCCCACTACTTTCCCTCAAACCATGCTGTATTTGTATAACACCACATTAAACTAGATTAATGCATAGTACAGAGTTCTTTAGTCAATATCTACAGTTGAAATGAACTTTCACTGGAAATATAGAATGAACCTCGGAATATTTAACTTTCTGTCTTTGCAGGGGTTTTCACTTCATATTGTCTTTTTTGAGAGAAATAAAATAAAGGTTCTGGATATCAGCCATTATTTTGTGCACCTGGATTCAGGGATCATCTTCCTTCCCTCCGTCCATGCATACACAATAAATTTACATATTACACCGCGACCGAACTGACATTTATTACAGAAATAGCACATTTAAAGGGAATATACATCATTTGCTTTTGCTGTAATTTTCAGAAATGGATGGAATTGGGGGGTTGGAAATATAAAGCGAATATAGTTACACTGACTTTTTTGGAGGTTTTGGGTTCGAAAATGCTATAAAAACCAAGAAAAACGATCATTTTCCTGTAGTCTGGTTCCCTGACTCCATATAAGAAGAAACAGAGCAGTTTACATACATTGGGGAATTGTAAGGTCAGGGAACCAGTCTAGCTGGCTCGTACCCGTTCATAGGTTTGTAATCGATTGCAAACAAGTGCAATGGTCAATTGGGGCCAGTATTTGAAAAAAAGCCAGTTGTTTCCAACGCTGATCGGCCGATCAGCGTTGGAAATTGATACAAAAATACCACTTTTCTTGAAAATGACAGTATACCAGGTGCCATAATTTTACAGGATGCTTTAGACTGTCATTTACCAACATCGTGTTAAGGTATTTCGCAAAAACTTGGTAGTTTTATTTTTCGATGTTTGCAAATGTTGTATATTCCCTTTAATACAGAAATAGAACGGAGTCTAGCGAAAATGTTTTCAAATGGGACCTAAAGTAAACATTTTTATTATCTGTCTACAAAATACTGATTAGGTGTAGTCTTTGCCCTATGACAGAGATGATTCACACAGGTACTCACAATAAATAATGTCTGTGCTGTTTGTTTCGAAGCTCATAGGCGTAGCCAGCGGGCGGGGGGGGGGGGGGTATTTACCGCCCCCGATATTTTGTCGGGTTTGAACAGCGCCACCGTCCCATGGTACCAGCCCCCCCCCCCCCCTCCCCCCACTATTTGATTTTACGGAGGCCAAGTGTCCGGGGGAAAAAACGTGTTTACATTTCAGCACAGATGTGCAAGTGCCCTTTTCAAAAAAATGTTTACCCCCCCCCACCCTAAAAATTACCATGCTACGCCACTGGCTTGATCGATAAATGCACGTAGGTCTTGTTCCAAGCCTGTAGTTTGTTTTGGCGCATTTCCTCCTACACAATTTAAACATGTGATCTAGTTTACTAATAAGAGCGTTCTTAAATGCCGATGATTATTATTATTATTATTATCTAATCCGTGCCAGGCTATAGCACCCTGCCTGGTTTAAAAAGCAATCAAACTACTTTGTCGAAAAAAAAATACAGATAATATCCGCGCTGTATTATCTTCGGACTCTGACCTATAACAGTCTAGTGGGTTTTTTTACGCTGACACAGGGACGATTTTAGACTTGACTCAAGTCGAATTTACAACAAGTTGGTTAAAACAAATTCAAAAAAATCGTTTAGTTTACAAGCTTTCCAGAAGCGCGACAAGTTGCACAAGCGTCATAACAGTGTCGTATAACACGCGCGCTCACTCCCTTCAAACAGAACGCATAAGTGTACATGCAAGTTTACATTGTGTAGAACATGTGCATACATGTGATTTCGAAAGTTAACAAATCACATGAAAATAACATCTACATATACGTTCTTATAACATGTTGGTCTTGATTCGACCCATAGGGCGCGCGAGGGGAAGATCTGACCATGATCAAGCAGTCCGCTGAAAAAAAGTGAATCAATCAGAAAATAATTGCTCAGGGGACATCATGATGGGGAAAGGCGCCCCTAGCCCACGGAGTCGAGGCTGAGTCGGACTCGCAGTCGACTTTGAAAGTAATGACGTCACTTTGAGCAGATATTCAACCCAGGCTGTTAATTGGTCAATTGGCTAACATGGTTTTGTAATTCACTTGTTTAATATTACCGGCAAACAACTCAAAAAGAAACTAAATACAACCATGGAGATTGGAAGAAGGTCGTTAGGGCGAAAAAGATCAACAGGTCCAATTTTTTTTTTTTAGGGTAATCGATAGAGCATTGAAATAACGTGTCTTGGTTGAATGCCTGGGTTAATTTTACCCAAGCAAGCGTGAAAACTGCAACTACCCAAAATTGGGTTGTGCTTTACCCAACTACTTGGGTAAAAAATTCTGTCAAATTCAACCAGAACTTGTGGTTGTACAAGATCAAATTAAATTTGGTATTGTATGACCACAAGTTCTGTCTGAATTTAACAGAAATTCTAACCCAGCCAATTGGGTATACCACCAGCCAATTGTGGTTTTCGCCCTTGACTGGGTAAAGTTAACCCAGGCAATTTTTCAGTGAAGTCACTCTGTTAATCTTTAGGTAAGTTATAGTTAGTAAATTCGTTTGTTAGTAACAAACGTTCACATTGTCTAATGCTCCTACATAGTTTGACCGATTGCAACCAAACTTTGTCAAAAGTATAAGTTGCCAAGCCCCAACATTTCTCATAACCAAACTGGGGTCAAAGGTCATCGTAAGTAACCTGCCGAGAGAGAGAGTGCATCCCTAGATGTTGACTGTTAACATACATCTTTTGTGTCTTTTGGGAACATGCCAAGGATTAAAGAACACACTGAAGTGCGAGTGCACAATATAAGCTTTGGCCGTATTGCATGAAATATATCGAAATGATCCCTGTCAGAGCTTCAAAATGCGACGCCGGGCTCCTTTCCGCACCAGTGCCAAGAAATCACTGTGTGCTTCGGAGTACCACCCACGATGGCACAAACGATTTCACCGTGCAACGGACGGTAACATTGACCGGAGATTGTGCGTTCAAGCCCGGGCGCCGTCCCACGCGAAAATCACGCTGCGCTATATACCAAGTGACTATACTGCACATATTTTTTGCCTCCATTTACAAATCTTTGTATAAACACCTTTCCGAATTGTTACAAACACTTTATGTTAAGTATTAAATTTGGGGTTTCTTATTTCAATTTGGCAGTTATAATTATGGAAAACTTAGTGGGCTTATTTTGGTCAATTTTGGGGACAGACACGTGCAAAATAAACGCGCATGCGCATCGATCGAAATCAAGCCGGGGTTCCGAAAACTTTCGTCAAGAGTGCATTTTTGATCACGGCAAGGCATTTGGTCAATTTTTTTGGTCAATCTTTGGGGAGAGATAGACCGACCGACCGACCACCAAGTGCTATGTAGAAGCTCCTGCCAGAGCATAAAACCCAAAGAGGAGCATTATAGGGGGGTGCACGCGTGGACCCCTCCTAGCCCACAGACTATACTTTTGGGCAGATCGTATTGTATTTTGATGCATATTTTGAACCCTTCCCCATTTGTCTTTCTCATACATTACAGTCTAAAAGTACTGATAAAACTTCACGCTGTGTACATGCAGTGCTTGAGAGTACCGGTAGCTTTCAACAACAAATTCTGAAAAGCATTTTTGCCTTATTTTGAGTATTAATATTTATTTTATTCCTTTCCAGCGGTGATGCTTTCCAACATGATCCAAGCACACGTAGCAGACCTGTGGATGGTTCTAGGTAAGTGGCATCCATTCCGCAGTTCAGTCAGTCCATGAGAATGTGCACATGCGCCAAGTACGCTGTGCACTTGAAATTTGAATTTTTATCAATTTTCGAATCGAATCAGTTCACTTGTGAGTGGTCTGTGTGTCAAATATTTTGTTCAACGCTGTGAACATTGTTATAAAGTTGTAGCGAGGAGTATATCATCAGTAGTTGAAGTGTGACAAACAATACTTTTAATCAAAACAGCGATATGTATGCAATAGTCCTTATTTGTTGTATGTATCTCAGATGTTCTTTTTATTCTAATATTGTTACAATAAACGCACAAAAGGTCTCAAGCCGAGACAATGGCGTTTGGTCTAGTTTGCAATTTGCGTTAAAAAACACTTATTTTCTGCCTTATCGTAAGCTCTTATGGGGGCCTCGAATCAGCGATGGACATCAGAACTAACCTAAAACGAATAGCTATAGCTAGCTGCAAATTTGGCTCGTTCAAAAGTTTTTTTTTTATTATTATTTATTCAAATTTTTTTAAACTACTGTGCACGAATAGTATTTGAACACCGACGAGGAGTTCATTTGTCTGAACCCTAAAATTTCTTTGCAATAATCAAGTGGCTACAAACAGTGATACAAAACAAAATTTAAAATGTGTTACAAATATGGAACAGTCTGGGACTGACCCCATCCAATTAAACTTCCCTGTTCTATCAAATGGAGGTCTTATGGGGTGAATTAACATTGCCAAACCTGCCCTACGAACTGTACTAGACAACAACCGTATCTAAGTGTAACATGCAACAAGCAGTCTTCCGTTTTTAACATTAGTTCTGTTGATTTTCCACCATCGTGATTCTCTAGACTTTGATAACATAATAGTTTCTAAAAAAAAAAATAATTGGTGCATTATCCCCATTATAGTCGTTTCTGTGGTGGCTATTGGCATCCAAGCAAGTAACATTGAGGATGGAACCATCTTCCTGGAGCGAGGCAACCCTGGCATCCTGTCCTGCCCTCCCATCTCATCTAGACGCATCCCGCTGGATCAGATCAAAGTCATGCACTGGTACTTCTCCGGGGTACTAGATGAAAACCTCTTGATCTCCTTCTTCCTAGGGAACGTCGCTCCACAAAACGGCATCCCGAAGGGCGTGTATGACATCAACAGAAATTTATCTCTGGTAATTGAAAATGTTACCAACTCAGATGAAGGGACCTACTACTGTAAGGTCAAACCGGCGTTCAGATCGATGGTTGATGGACACATGACTATGCGTGTCAAAGGTGAGTGGGTTGGCGATTAGTAAATACGTTTTTTTTACTTCTTCTTCTGGTGGTAAGACGTGTTTACATCGAGCTCCGGGGAACAGTAAGATTATTTCAGTTTGAAACCGTGTATGGTCCTAGTTTTGACTACTAGGTCGTTATTATACTTTATAGATCCTACTAGACTAATCTCCCTTTGTCGGGTTTCCTTATTTATGCTATTTTTTGTATAGTTTTGGTCATATTTTTCTGTATAAGTATACACACGACTGGCCGTTATGGCCAGTCGGGCGAAACCGCCTACTCATGGGCAATCAACCGTGAGTACGGCGCCGGGTCCCTCGACCGTAGTAAACATTGTCCCTGGTGAGACCGAGCCCTTCAAGCAGGTCACAAGGAACAATGGCGTCTCATTCAGTGCTGTTGACAATGTCTCTATTCAATCATACATTGACGCTTTTGTCAGTCACATTCCTGCTGAAGAAGTTGTTTCTGCCTCTCGAATCTCTAATGGGCGCATAGCAATTTATCTCAAAACCAGAAAAACCGTCATTGACGCTGTCGAACATGGCCTCCTTTACGGAGATTCGTATGTCGAGCTGTCACCCCTTATTAAACCAACCACCCGTTTGACTCTATCGAATGTTTATGCGGAAATCCCCAATGCCGTGCTCACGAAGAACTTGTCCAGTTTCTGTAAGGTTGTTTCGCAGATCCGACCTATACCGCTTGGATTCAAGGAAAAAAAACTGTCCCATATTATGTCCTTCAGGAGACATGTCCAAGTTATGCTCCAACCTAATATTACACCTCCGAACCACATCAATTTCACCCATGCCGGTATGAACTACCGCGTCTTCCTCTCCACAGAAGCTGTTCGGTGCTTTATTTGTGGAGAATTTGGGCACATAAGTAAATCTTGCAAAAAAAAACAACTCGGACAAAAACATCAATGATCATCTTGACAATGAAAGTCATACAAATCCTTTGAACCCACCTCCCACCTTTGTACACAAAAGCAAATCTGACCCCCAAAATCCTGCAAAACAATCCAAATCCACTGTTCCAACCCGCATTCCGCCCTTGCGGTAAGTGCTGGACCTGCGGCCGTGCGACCCGCGCACCCCGGCGCAGGCCGCTCAGCCAGAGGGCTTGTCGGTTTCAGATCCCACCTCATCAGGTGCTGCAGCCAGTGCGTCAGCTACACGCACACATCTCGAACGGTCCACCCGCTCAAATACCAATTCCAGCACTTCCCATGACTCTATTGCAAATGCTCCTGGTGCTCCCAATAATTCAATTGCATCCCCAGCCGCGCCTTACACCAAGTCTTCTGCTTCCAAATCCCCCACCAAGACTTCCACTACTTACATCTGGGGCACCCCACCCGTTTGTTTTCTGAAACCGTCTCCAAACGAAAACAACTCACTCCTGAGCCCATCACCGAACGTTCCCGTTTTGTTCCGTTATCATCCCCAACGTCCATGAGGAAATTAGCGAAGAAAGTTTCCTCCCCAATGTCAATTGACACCCAAACCACATCTATTCGCGACACTCCGAGCGTCTCACAAGCCCTTGATGCTACCACATCCACATTATCCACCCCTGCCTCTGAAACGGGCACTGACACGGAGTCCATATCCTGGGAGGACACGCAGTCTGACGAAAACATCCTCGTCTCTGCCGGACTTCCCGCGTCAAGTGGTCCACTATCCCCTGATAACTTACTGAAGTTTAAAACAACTGTTAAGTCCAGTAAAAAAACGATGTTTGTGGCTAAAAAAATTCACATCAAACATCCCGGGACTCGTTAAGCAACTAAAACCACTCCGTAACAGTCCTTTGCTTCAAAAAGGCTTGCAGCAGAGAATTCAAAAACTGATAAAAAAACTTGAATTATAGTTTGTCCTTTTCTCTCTGCTATGGATTTGAGGTTTTACACTTCCCTTCCCCTTCTGATGGCACTGTCGCTGATCTTGCTTAACACTGGAGGTTGTTCTGACCCCACAAGAAACGCCTCTTTCCAAACCTTTATTAAACATATTGCTAATAATCCTGATATTGTTTTACTCCAAGAAACCTACAACCTCACTGCCAAATGTTCCTGCTGGAATATTTGGTCAGACTACACCCCTCTTTGCAACCCAAGTCCTACACGTGGATCAGGGGTCACTGTTCTCACTAAGAAATGTCTTGATGTCGTCAATACTCGCATCATTTTCGAAGGACACATCATTTTTGTCAAAATTAATTTTAACAATGCTATTTATAATCTCTATAACTTCAACATTCCTCAAAATGACAATAGTGCCTTAAGTGTGCGTTTATGAGAAGACCATGCAAAATCCTGAAAAATCGACAAGGTGGGGGGTCAGCGAATTAAGTTCAAATCTTGGCCATTTGATCCCCACCTGAGACGATACCACTCGGTGGAGTAGCTCGATAAATAATCACACGGTGGCCGAGTACGGGGCACCAACAATTTTGAGCAAAAAGGGTGACTTCCGGGGAGTAAATATGTGTTGTTTCTGGTGTAAAGATATAGCCTCGTTTATACCCTTAAACTAAATCGTTTACTGTCGACCTACATATCAAAGAAAGGGTTTAATCTCCTCTAAACGATGAAATATAAATCTTTGATATGCAAGCATTCACTGCGGAGATATAGGCGTAAAAAAAACACGTATCAGCTCTATTACGAAATGAAGTCCTTTACGCGGTAAACCATAACTTAATTAATGCAGGGCTGAGAGTCAACAAACTTGGAGGAAATATAGTTCAGATATCCGACTACAATAAGAAAAAATAAAAAACTGTCAGCTCTTCTTGTTTTTGTTTGCTCACGGTCAACAAAGTTGAAAAATTCCTAATTTTCAAGACCAAACTTACATAGCCCCCTAGACAGTTCCTAGTGCAATTGGTTGCCCTTTATTGACATTTTGCAGGAATTGTTGTAAGAGCGTAACAAAATCTACGTTTTGCAGACTTCACCTATTGGGTGGGTGGGTGAGTGGGCTACCTTTGGTGGTGCGCACTGATCCGGTAGGAGGGGAACGTCCTGTTGCCGCCCACCCAGTTAGCGCGCGGTAGAAAGAGGGCGCCCTCGCATTACGTTACCGTCAAAATGGCAGCCATGGACATCCCGTCTGTGCGGCTGCAATGTAATTTTAGTAATTTTGAGTATAGCAAAGCCATCGAATGTGGTGTAAATCCCTCTTATCTGCGCGAACTAAATACAGTGCAACTTAATCGATGCACAAAAGACGCGGAGCCATTTGCAGAAGTGGAAAGTCGCTGCATATGATGTGAATGTCGAGTGGAAACTGATCCTCCTGCCTTGTGGTTTGTTCGACGTCGATGCATACACTGATAAGACAATACGTCCAGCGCATAGATACAAGTTAGGGTTGAGTTGGACATCATCAAGGAAATGTTGTCATCCACTCCATAGAGGGAAAGGCAAACCATTCCGTGGTGTGAATAAAGCAACTAGCCGTGAGATCATAGATGTTTGATCGATGGGGTACCCTGATCACTGTAGGAACAGGTGAGAAGACAGAAATCAAACAAAAATACATTTTTGAAAATTGAAATGAATTAATCATGGTCATGGTCCATTTCTGATCAACTGACTTTGTTCCTGGGTAGGTTATATCAATTAAATCCCTTATCATGCAGTTGACTTGGGACCAGTGAAATGTATTATTGTGTGAAAAATTAATACTGATTGTCACAGCTCTGGACCACACACATGGTTTTCGGCAGTGGACACACATGGTGGATATTTAGCCGGAGCTGGATTTTGAATTTATTTTGTTTTATATAAAGAAAGTTGGAACTGCACTGAACATGCGCAGTTTGGGGAATAAAACATATTTTTTTTTCACTTACATTGTTTTTTTTACTTTTATTCACGAGATGTGACTCAGACCATTTACAACTTAAAGAACAATTTCAGATTTGTTTCCCCTTTTATACAAATCCGCCAGAGACAGCCACATCAGAAAAGAAAAAGTAATAAGTGCAATTAAATACAGGCAATATAAAATAATAAAAGAAGATTTCTTATTTTTCATTTTTTTTTTTTTGGGGGGGGGGAATTTATGACATGGGTTTTGTTCAAGGCATCTATTGCTCAATATTGTTGGCTACATACGCCCCGCTTTATATCTTTTACTTTAAAAAAATATTAAGCCTGCTGCGGCCTTAACACTTTGTTAATTTTCACTGTTCATATGACTTTCAGGTATCTGTAGAGGTTGTCTATCTTAGCACAAACAAGCAGTTACGCACCAGACAGCGGAACAATTACCATCTAGCGATGTGCTCTCTAAGGAACAAGAAGAGCATCAGTGTACAATCAGTGATTTCACATCGCCGGCTGGTGTACCATCTCTCCAACCCACCGACACAGCGTGCACTTCAGTTCATGAGGTAAAGAGAGTGAACTAAGAATGGACCTTGACATATTGCATCTCATTTATCACAGATGAATTGTAAGCACTCTTCTTTGAGTACATCAATTTGTATTTCAACCCTATATGTAGCACGCATCTCACTGTTTTTATTTTCTCATGATTATTTCTAGCATACATCTGAGTCCTCATCAACTGATGGAGATATTACTTAGGATGTAGGTGCACTTGCCTCTTCTTGGGCTCCAACCCCCTGACCAAAGAATGTGGAGCTGCAATCCCTGAACACTTTCCTTACTCAGGGTGGAATGTCTGCTGTTGATGGGCAGCTTCATCTGTCATTAGAAGAAGCATCTGATAGCACCATCCATTATTATAGAAGGAAGGCAAAGGAAGCCTTTGGTCTAGTTCTTCATTGTTTAGCACCACGTCAAGAAGATGGGCTCATGAAGATTACAATCGGTGAAACAACTGCTGAATCATCACAAAGTGGTCAAAATTTTGATAGTAATGCCCGTTTTCATTTTTTTTATTGCATCCTTTTTTACCAACATTTTTGCATTAGTGGTTCCATGTTCTCCTCCTTTAGGCCAAAAAAAAAAGTCTCCGGTTTCTGGTATGCGCGCGCGTCGCCGTAGCCATGCGCGTCGGCAAAATGAAAAAGTTTTTTTTTTCAATATAAGATGATGTTTCAAAACCGCCAAACTCACTGGTTTGACTGGAATTCTGCTGCTGCACAATTTTAACGTGTTTTTAGATGGGGTTATGATCGAGAATAAGATTTATGTCTTTTTTGGTCTTTCTAAAAATGTGTTTGTCATTGTTTCAATTTATTCAAATTCCTCTCTACTTGTTCCTACCCCATCTAGGTCTATCTCATTTTTGACAACGAGTACCCCAACATTTAGCGTTTTTCTCATTCAATTTATTATTTTCCAAGTTTATTAATTTTTCGGGTTACATTAACATGCCAAAAAATAACAACATTGTCATCCAAGCCTCATCATTCCCACATTTGGTGCACGATATGCGGCAGGGTGTAACCCCCACCCCCATTGTGTCTTCATTGTGTTCTGGTAATCTCAGGAATTCTTTAGATGACTATTGGGGGATACTTCTGTTAACAAAAAGACAAGTGTGTGTTGAGTATAGGAACATTTGTGGGGACTCCCTCTGCCACAAATCGGGCAGGGTATATTGATTTAAAGTGAACCCCCAACCCTAAAAATGGGATAAATTAAGGAATTATAGCACCCCTTATGGCGTCTCCAGTATTAAAATAGGTTTTAATTTGATTGATCATGAAAAAATATACACGTTTGCCATTTTTCATAACATTCAAGCAAAAAAGACAAAAATTATGTGAAAAATACACTTTTTGACCAAAAAGGTGCAAAATAAAAAACCTCTGTTAAAGATTTTTAAAAACATTTTTGACGTCATTATTTACAAATTGGAAATATAAAACTTGGTAGCAAACTTCATGAAAATTGGTTGTCGACTTTTGAAAATACAGAAAGGGGGGGGCACTGTATGCCCCTCCCCGCCCCTTTACTAGCGAAAAATAGGGGTGAAACAGACTCCTGCCATTTTATACTAAAAACTGCTGACAATGTTTTTATTCTTGATACTTAAAGACCATGATAAGAACTCTCTTTCACCTGAGTGTCATTGTTCAAAGACCTGCACTAATGACGCTACGGCGACTTAAAGATCGCTATTTTTATGACTCAACTTTGGGGGTACCCTGAGTGCCGTTACCTCCTAAGAGCAATTTTTTTCTAAATTTTGAGTACCTGGTTTTAGGTAAGGATACAACCTCAGGACCCTGCAAATTTCATCTCTCTGCTGCTTTCCCCTGTTGAGCAGCAAGCGTTTAAACGTTTGTACCCCAAAATCATGAAAATCACCATTTTTCACTAATAAAAACACATTTTTGGCTCTTTTTTCTGCTACGGAGGTCAGATTGGCCAAATATTTTGTACAACCTCAAGGCTACCTATGACCCACCTACCCCCCAAATTTTAACCAAATCCGCCGACCCCCATCTTGTCACGGTCTGCATGGTCCTCTCGTGGACATACTCTTAAGAGCCATTCGTAGCTTCAATCGGCACGTTGAGTGCATCAGCGATGGTAGCCTTGGTCAATGCTCTCGTCGTTATTCGTCCCGTACGCGGTCAATCGTCGGCATATATCCTCACGCGCACATGCATGTAAAAATATAGCGCGAACAGCGACCTCATGCGGCCACTATTTTTTTATGCAAATCGGTTGAGGACGATCTCGAGCCTTGGTTCAATCGTCGGCAAAAGCTTATGTGTTTCTTTATTTGCGCTGGATTCCTAGCGCACGACCTCGTATGCGAATACAGATAAGTGTAGGTGGGGCTAATATGTGGAGTGTCCAATCACAACTTGGTAAATCCGGACGTCATCAAATTATTTGCGGCTATTCGCCTTTTGCGGACGTGACAGGAACCGCAATTTTTGTGCATTGGTGCCGTGTGCAGAGACACACAACGTGTACGTGTATGGATTATGTACGGTGCCACGTTTCACTATGCAAGTTTCCACGCAACGATCGACCAATAAGAAAACGACATTTAAGGTCAGCTTAGGCTATTAACATAATGAGCACCACCCCAAAACCTCACATGGACGATTGAACCAAGGCTCTCGATTGTCCCCAACTGATTTGCATATAAAAATACTGGCCGCGTGAGGTCGCTGTTCGCGCTGTAATTTTACATGCATGTGCATAGCGCGTGAGGATATATGCCGATGATTGACCGCGTACGGGACGAATAACGACGAGAGCATTGACCAAGGCTACGAGAGCATTGACCAAGGCTACAGCGACGGTGCCATTATTGTTGGTGGTGACTTTAATTGCACACTCAATCCATTGTTAGACCGTCTGAGTATGCCGACCGAGCATCGCCCCAAAATAGCCCTGGCTCTCAAAGAAGCTGTTGATAGCCTCTCTTTGTATGACGTCTGGCGCAGACAAAACCCAGTTGACAAAAAATACACCTGGCATAGAGATAATCCCTCAAGCGTCAACAAAATGTCTAAAGCTAGGCTTGATCGTTTTTACATTCCTGCGAGCCTCCTTTTTTCTACCCGTTCCTGTAAAATAATACCTTGTTCTCTCTCTGATCACTCTGCTGTCTCCCTCACTATTAATCTACCTAACCCTAAACTTCGGGGGAGCGCATATCGGCATTTCAATAACTCTCTCCTTGAGGACCTGAACTACAGAGAAATCATCCACTTATTTTGGACCGACTGGCAACAAAAGAAGCCAGATTTTCCAAATGTCTCCACCTGGTGGGACTTTGGAAAAGTTCAAATTAAATCCATTACTCAAATGTATGCCACCCAAATGGCCCAAAACAAACGCAATTCTCTGTTAACTATCAATCAACGGATCGATAATCTTCAATCTGCGCCAGACTTCACACCCGAAATTCGGCAAGATAAAGAGCGAAGAAATGAACTTAATACTATTCTTAAACATGAGGTTCGAGGTGCCCTCATGAGGTCACGTTTCAAACACGTAAATGAAACGGACTCAAGCTCCTCTTACTTTTTCAAGTTGGAGAAAAGCAGGTCTCAATCTAAAACTATTTCAAAATATTCGTCTGGATTCCGGCACCGTCACTGAAAACCCTGCTGAGATCAAAGCTCACATCCACAAATTCTATAAATCTCTGTATAGCCGTGGGCCTGTCGATGAGGGCGCTCTTGAACCTCTACTGTCTAGTTTGCATCAACTTGATCCGATTGATACGGAAGATCTCGATGCTCCTCTAAGCCAACAGGAGCTCGACTTCGCCGTCAAGCAACTTGGCAAAGACAAAACTCCCGGAATAGACGGACTCACCTCAGAATTTTTGCAATCTTTCTGGCCTATTCTTAAAGAAGACCTTCATTCTGTCCTCAATTTCGCAATAGAAAACGGATCGCTACCGCACTCATTTCACAAAGCTATTATTACCCTTCTCCCTAAGAAAGGCGACCTCTCCGACATAGCCAATTGGCGCCCCGTCTCTCTTCTGAATACGGACTATAAAATATTTGCCAAGTTACTTGCAGGTAGACTGAAGCAGTGTATTGGTACCATTGTAGATCAGGATCAATCTTACTGTGTTCCTGGTTGCACTGTGCATGATAACATTAACTTGATCAGAGATGTTATTGATCACTCCAACTTTAATGACCTTCCCTTAGCCGTGGTCAATCTTGATCAAAAGAAAGCTTTTGATAATGTTGACCACTGCTACCTTTTCAACACAATGAGAGCCATGGAATTTGGTGAACGTTTCCTGTCCTTCATCAATCTTCTGTACAGTGGCGCTGAGAGCCTAATCAACATTTGCGGCTCTTTAACCATTTCTTTTCCCTTTCGAAAAGGGCATCCATCAAGGCTGTCCTCTATCGGGACTGCTATACTCCATAGCCATAGAACCTTTTATAAACTCGCTCAGAAACAACCTCAATCAAAACAGCTTTCTCCTTCCAGGCACCAACAAATACTGCTCGGACTCGGCATACCCAGATGATATCTCCATCTTTATCACTGCTGACGCCGGCTTTAAAATTATCAATTAAGTGTATAACCTCTTTAGTCAAGCCTCTGCTGCTAGACTTAACTATGATAAATTTCAGGGATTATGGGTCGGATCTTGGATTAGAAGAAATGATAGACCCCTCGGTTTTCGTTGGAATAACGAGGGATTAGCGTTTCTTGGAGTTCATCTTGGTAACAGCAACAAGTACAATCAACTAAACTGGACTAAATGCAAAGAGAAGCTTAATCAAACTCTCTCCCGTTGGCAATCTCTCTGTCATTCCATCTCCTTCAAAGGAAAAATACTCATTGCCAACCAACTTGCGGCCTCCAACATTTTTCACTGCCTCACCGTCCTTTCCCCGCCAGACTCAGTCTGAAAAAAACTTCAAGAAATGCTCGTCAATATCGTCGGGTCAAATAATATTAACTATAACAATAATTTGGGAGGCTAATCATCCTTACTCGCAGCTGGTACGCTGAATTGCGAAGGACGCGGCTACAACGTGGTCGGGCCGCTGGCACGTAAAGGCGCCTATGGCTGCCGGCCACATCGACCCATATATGACCACGGAGCACAGCCTGAGATCGAAACTGTTTGATTTTTCCGGAGGGAGGAAAACCGGAGGGCCCGGAGAAAAACCCTCGTGGCACAGGAGAGAACCAACGCACAACTCTACTCACCTCCGCGGCTAGGATTCGAACCGTGGTCACCTTGGTGAGAGGCGAGCGCTTTACGCACAAGCCACCCATGCCACCACAAAAAATAAAATACACCTTCTTACTAAACAATGTCTTTTCCAGAAACCCGACAAAGGGGGATTAGGTCTTACCTGCCTCCAAGCACGCATATTAACTTTTCGCTTTTCCGTTATCCAACGCTACCTCAGTCATTGTTGTCATCCCGCCTACATTATGGTAGATAATTTTCTCCGACAGTACAAAAAACTTAACTTCGGTTTCGGCCTCTTTCTCGTAGACATCAACCCCAAATTTCAAACTAGCCTTACCTGCTTCTACAGTGAGCTCATGCGTGCTTGGACGGCCTCTGGAGCTCAATTAGTCATACCACCAGACTCTATCAGCCATGTTATAAACCTTCCCCTCGACTGTCTCCTCCTTTCTCATGCCGCTGACGAGAACGCCCCTCCCGTACGTCTCTTGGCGCGGGGGATCAAAACCGTCAAGCAACTTGTAGACCCCAACAGTGGTCGTTGGCTGGATGCTGAAGAGCTTGCAATGAAACCCCTTCAACCACGCCCACCATCTCTGCGGCTCATCCAAATGGAACTGCACCATCTTCACCGTTCTGTTCTCTCCAAGTTTCCTGCTATTTTCAACCATTCTGGCAGTCTCGCCTCTCCCGATCTTCTACGCAACGCCCCGCCTCTTCAAAAACTTAATTTTGACTGCCTTATCTCTCCTGACTTAAACGGACTCTCTCTCCCATCGAAACACCTATACGGCATTCAAAACCACCACGTCAACTCTCTTCCACCTGCTACTCTCACACACTGGCATCGTATTGGATTCTTCGAAGAATCTCACCCCATTCAGTGGAAACTGATCTACAGACTACCTACCTCAAAGAAAGAGGGTGACGTTCAATCTAAACTCCTCCACAATGTTCTTCCGTCCCTCAAGGTTCTTCATCACCTCAATCCAGAAATTCCTTCAGAATGCGGTTGGTGCGGAGAAAGAGGCACCGTCAATCATCTTTTCATCCTCTGCCCAGCAATCCAACCGGCTCTCAATCAACTCCACACTCTTCTCAGCAGACTTCCTCCTGATCTGAATCTTGACTTCAACGTGTATTGGACACTAATCCCCCACGCCAGGAGACACCACAGGGAGGCGGTTGATCTCGGAAATTTTCTGATCGTCAGCCTCAAAAACATCATCTACTGGTCGTACCGTACCACACACTTCTCAAACCCACTACTCATCTAGAATTATCGCCTAAAAAACAAAATCATCATTGATCATAACTACTTTCATCTCATCGGCAATTCGGCAAACCACAGGATTTCTTAAAAAGATGGTCTATCAACAACTCTCTGTTCACTGTATCAAATTATGAGATAACATGGCTGATCTAGCTTTCTTTTACTTTCACTTTTGTTCCCCCCCCCCTTTTCCCCAGTCCTATCCCCTTCCCTTTTCCTTCCTCCATTAGGGCGCTGGTAGTGGGTGCATATGCACTCACATCCTGAGAAGCCGGTGGCTCCCCTTCCCACCTTCCAACCTAACTTAATGTAAAAGAGTTTTTGTTTTGTTCTTTTGTTGTCTTTAATGGCTTTTGTAATAATAATGATAATTTCTTAAAGTTTTTCATTTACATTTTCGTGTTTACTTTACAAAGATAATTGTTCGTCATAAAAATAATTGTGTTTTTTTTATAATTTTGTTATTTTATGTTACTAATTTAGTATACCAATCTTTTATTTGTAATTGTTTTTTGTTGCTTTGTATTTAGTCTTCTGGATATGTTTTCAATTGAAATAAAGTTTTCATTGGAAAAGTCAAAAAAAAAAGTTCTTCTTTTTCTTCTTCTTTTTTTTTAGCTGTTTCGGTTACAACCGAAACAGCTCTTGTTTTCGTTAAAGTTTTATTAGCTGTTTCGGTGACACACCGAAACAGCTCTTGTTTTCGTTAAGATTTTTTTTTTCTTTTTTTTTTCTTTTTTTTTCAGACTTTTTCTCCATAGGTTTAACACACGTTTCTTCAGCCAGTCCACTTTGCCACTTTTTTAAATCCGATCGATTTCAGACTTGGTACATACTTAGACCACCACCCACAGATGGTCCTAGAGGAAATTTGTGACCGTGACGTCATCAGGTGTCGGGTTACGTCACATTATAGATACATTTTTCCCCATATGTTTTGTACACGTTTTAAAAGACTCCACTTTGGCCTCTTCGTCAATCCGATCGACCTCAGACTTGATACATACTTAGACCACCACCCACAGATGGTTGTAGAAGAAATTCGTGACCGTGACGTCATTAGGTGTCGGGTTACGTCACATTATAGATGCATTTTCCCCCATATGTTTTGTACACGTTTTAAAACACTCCACGTTGGCCTCTTGGTAAATCCGATCGACCTCAAACTTGATACATACTTAGATTATCACCCACAGATGGCCCTAGAAGAAATTCGTGACCGTGACATCCTCAGGTGTCAGGTTACGTCACATTAAAGATGCATTTTCCCCATAGGGTTTGTACACGTTTTCATAAAACACTCCACTTTGGCACTTTCATAAATTCGATGGACTTTACACTTGGCACACACTTAGACCATCACCCACAGATGGTCCTAGAACAAATTTGTGATCGTGACGTCATCAGGTGTTGGTTTACGTCACATTAAAGATGCATTTTCCCCGTAGGGTTTGTACACGTTTTAAAACATTCTACTTTGGCACTTTGGTAAATCCGATCAACATTAGACTTTGTACACACTTAGACTACCACCCACAGATGGTCCTAGAAAAAAATTGTGATCGTGACATCATCAGGTGTAAGGTTACTTCACATTAAAGATGCATTTTCCCCATAGGTTTTGTACACGTTTTTCTTCAAACCATGTACTTTGGCACTGTATGTCTGATTGACTTTTCACTTGGCAGATGACATTCGAAGTGACTTCATCAAGTGTTCATCACGTGCACAGAGTATTTCAAATATCCGAAACAGATTGTGTTTGTCCACAAACACATTTCTAGTTTTAATTTTTTTTTTCTTTTTCAGACTCTTTTCCATAGGGTTTGTACACGTTTTTTCTTTAGCAAGGGCACTTTGGCACTTTCTTAAATAGCATCAACCTCAGACTTGGCACAAACTTAGACCACCATCCACAGATGGTCCTAGAAGAAATGAGTAATCATGACGTCATCAAGTGTCAAGTTACGTAACATTAAAGGTGTATTTTTTGTCCATTGGGTTTGTACACGTTCTTTTCTCCATAGGGTTTGTACACGTTCTTTTCTCCATAGGGTTTGTACACGTTCTTTTCTCCATAGGGTTTGTACACGTTCTTTTCTCCATAGGGTTTGTACTCGTTCTTTTCTCCATAGGTTTTGTACACGTTCTTTTCTCCATAGGGTTTGTACACGTTCTTTTCTCCATAGAGTTTGTACACGTTCTTTTCTCCATAAGCATTGTGCACGTTGTTTTCTCCATAGGCTTTGTACCCATGGGGTCGGACAACTCGACCGTTATCCAACTTGACATTTTGACAGCATGCGCGTGCATGCCTTGCCGCCCTTCAGCTGGCCAGGTCCCCGCGCACTCTACGCAGTACAGTCATGATGCCACAGATTTATGCGGCTTACGTAAATGTGACAAACTTGTAGTTGGGTTTGTGAGTTGGGATAATCATGATTTATCATAAGTTAACAATTTTAAAGAATTTCTTAAATGTTAATGTGGGATTTTTGGGGATTTGTTCAAGTGCGCCACGTTAGGAACACTGGAAAGAATTCCGTATAAGCCTCCACCTCTATGGGCCATGACAGGAAACGTCAAAGTATTTTTAAAGAAATCTTGAATTTTTCCCCTCCTAAATTTCCGTTTCTTCGTCAGATTTACAACTTTTGGTACTTTTCAAGTCATATCTAGGAAAATAACTGGAGTCCGTATACGGAATTCTTTCCAAGATGTTTTGTATTCTTGTCAGACCTCGCACACAACTGTGGAACTGTTAAAGTTGTTTTCTGCCCTCTAGTGTTTTAAATGATCTACCTATAATGAAACGTTCGAGATTGTCAGGATTATATTTCGAGGGGCAAAATTACATACAATCTGAGGAATCAATGTGTGCAGTTAAAAGGAGACAGTCATGTGACGAATGCAGGGGGCGGGGATAAAAGGATATCATCAGAGAAGGGCAAAACTGGATACCAAGTGATGATCTGGGCAGTCATATACATGTAGGCTGATAGCGTTTAAAAAAATCAGAGGTGCTTAGTAAACTACATGTAAAGAATACAATATTCACATAGAAGCACCCCCCCCCCATTGCACAACCATGCCCATTGCCTACCATGTGGGAACAAAATCATTCTAGTTTGCCATTTAAGTGTCAATAAAAATGAATCACACTATTTTTCATTTGTTTACCAGGTAGTTTGCTTTACATAAATACTCTAAGAATCAGAGACGTGTCCTGAATTACAAAATCTTACACAAGTCAGATGTAACTCGGACACCAAAATTGGACCCTAAATTTATGGAATCACCCTCCTACGCTTTGCACGCGCACCCGTTCCCAAACGCAAAGAAAAGAGGACTGCGCACACATTGAACCACGTGGATTTAGGACGTCTTGACATAAATCGACTTCACACACTTGGCACACACGGCAAAAACTTAGAATCTCAACACAAAGGTTCTGGGTTCGATAGCCGCCGATGGCCACGTCAATCTTTTTCATTCAAAGACAGAAAAAACACCGAAACAGCTCGGTGTTTGTTTACCTACAAACACAACGTCCGTCTAGTTTTTAGCTGTTTCGGTAACACACCGAAACAGCTCTTGTTTTCGTTAAGATTTGTTTTTTTCTTTTTTTTTTTGGCTTTTCCGCAAAGTTGCGGAAAAGCCTTTGTTTCTCTACGAATTTTTTTTCTTTTTTCTTTTTTTTTTTCCTCTTGGGACTTCCAACCAAAATGCCATAGACTTTGTGCACGTTTTTTCTAGCAAACACTTTTGGCATAAAACAAAGTCATATGACATCAAAACTTAACATAGTCACAGAACATATAGCAAAGGTCGTTCGCGAAGATAGACGTCATGATGACGTCATCATGGGTCACGTGACGTCATCATTCATGTGCATATTACAAAGTCCTATATCTACAGAACTGTTAGTCCGATTGAGTTGAAACTCGGTATGTAGGTAGATCGGGATGTGTTATAGACGAAAATTGAGGTGACGTCATCATGACATCATCGTGTGATTTTATATAGATTTTCGAAGATTTGGACCTATAAGCCATATCTCACTAACGCAATATGATAAATTCAAAATTCTTTTTGTATTAGGTTCGCTGGGCAATAGATAAATGCACAAAATTTGGAAAAATGTGTGACGTCATAATGACGTCAGCAAAAATGCGATTTTTTGAAAAACATATAAGGGAATGTCCGATCGTCTTGAAACTTGGTGGGTGGGTAGATAATAACACTAGTACACAACATCTGAAATACGTCACGATGACGTCATCAGTAGATTTTTTTTACGATTTTTTTAATATTGCCAATTTTATTCTGCTTACAAAATTTAACACTTTCATTAATCCGATTGTTTTCAAACTTGGTACAGACTAAAACCGCAATAAAATAATGAGCACTGCCAAGTATTGTTACAATGACGTCATCATTAGACATGTGACGTCATCGTTTGTATATTTTAAGCCCCTATCTCATCAACAGTAATTTAGATTGGGTTAAAACTTGGTATGGGGGCATGCCGGGATGTGTTACAAATAAATATTGAGGTGACGTCATAATGACGTCATCTTGTGATTATATATATATTTTATATATGACAAATGCAATATGCCAAAATCAAATTTCCATTTGAATGAGGTTTGTTAAACAAAACGTAAATGCACACAGTTTTGCACAAAACAGAAAAACATGACCTTAATTTAAAAAAAAACATAATGCGGAAAAGCCCTATGTTCTGTTGCAAACAGACATACACCTCTAGTTTTTTTTTTTTTCTCCTTTTTCAGACTTTTTCTCCATAGGTTTAACACACGTTTCTTCTACCAGTCCACTTTGCCACTTTTTTAAATCCGATTGATTTCAGACTTGGTACCTACTTAGACCACCACCCACAGATGGTCCTAGAAGAAATTTGTGATCATGACGTCATCAGGTGTCAGGTTACATCAAATTAAAGATTCATTTTTCCTCATATGTTTTGTACACGTTTTAAAACACTCCAGTTTGGCATCTTCGTAAATCCGATCGACTTTAAACTTACTTCATACTTAGAACTCCACCCACAGATGGTTCTAGACGAAATTCGTGATCGTGACGTCATCAAGTGTCTGGTTACGTCACATTAAAGATGCATTTTCCCCTATATGTTTTGTACACGTTTTAAAACACTCCAGTATGGCATCTTCGTAAATCCGATCGACTTTAAACTTAATTCATACTTAGACCACCACCCACAGATGGTTCTAGACGAAATTCGTGATCGTGACGTCATCTGGTCTCTGGTTACGTCACATTAAAGATGCATTTTCCCCCATATGTTGTGTACACGTTTTAAAACACTCCAGTTTGGCATCTTCGTAAATCCGATCGACTTTAAACTTAATTCATACTTAGACCACCACCCACAGATGGTTCTAGACGAAATTCGTGATTGTGACGTCATCAAGTGTCAGGTTACGTCACATTAAAGATGCATTTTTACCCATAGGGTTTGTACATGTTTTAAAACGCTCCATTTCGGCACTTTCGTAAATACGATCGCCGTAACACTTGGTACACACTGAGACCATCACCCACAGATGGTCCTTGAAGAAATTCGTGATCGTGACGTCATCAGTTGTCACGCTACTTCACATTAAAGATGCACATTTTTCCTATATGTTTTGTTCACGTTTTAAAACACTCCACCTTGGCACCTTCATAAATGCGATCGACCTCAGACTTAATACATACTTAGACCACCACCCACAGATGGTCCTAGAAGAAATTCGTGATCGTGACGTCATCATGTGTTGGGTTACATCACATTAAAGATGCATTTTTCCCCATAGGGTTTGTACACGTTTTAAAACACTCTACTTTGGCACTTTTGTAAATTATGCGATCGACGTTAGACCTGGTACACACTTAGACTACCACCCACAGATGTTCCTAGAAGAAATTCGTGATCGTACCAATGCAAAGATGGGTTATAGATGAACAATAATGTGATGTCATCATCAAATGTCATGTGACGTCCCTTAAAGGGGCATTTTGTTCTTCATTGGCCTATATTTAGTTAGATTTGGTTATAACTTGACATGTACGTATAATGTGCTGTTATAGATGACATTTTTAGTGACCTCACTGATTGTTCATCACATGCACAGAGTATTTCGAATATCCGAAACAGCTTGTGTTTGTCCACAAACACATCTCTAGTTTTCTTTTTAGCTGTTTCGGTGACACACCGAAACAGCTCTTGTTTTCGTTAAGATTTTTTTTTTAGCTGTTTCGGTGACCCACCGAAACAGCTCTTGTTTTCGTTAAGATTTTTTTTTTGTTTTTTTTTTTTTCTCCTTTTTCAGACTTTTTCTCCATAGGTTTAACACACGTTTCTTCCACCAGTCCACTTTGCCACTTTTTCAAATCCGATTGATTTCAGACTTGATACATACTTAGACCACCACCCACAGATGGTCCTAGAAGAAATTTTGGCCTCTTCGTAAATCCGATCGACCTCAGACTTGATACATACTTAGACCACCACCCACAGATGGTCCTAGAAGAAATGTGTGATCGTGACGTCATCTGGTGTTGGGTTACGACACATTAAAGATGCATTTTTCCCCATAGGGTTTGTACACGTTATAAAACACTCCACTTTGGCACTTTTGTAAATCCGATCAACGTCAGACTTGGTACACACTTAAACTACCACCCACAGATGGTCCTAGAAGAAATTTGTGATCGTGACGTCATCAGGTGTTGGGTTACGTCACATTAAAGATGCATTTTTCCCCATAGGGTTTGTACACGTTTTAAAACATTCTACTTTGGCACTTTCGTAAATCCGATCGACGTTAGACTTGGTACACACTTAGACTACCACCTACAGATGGTCCTAGAAGAAATTCATGATCGTGACATCATCAGGTGTAAGGTTACTTCACATTAAAGATGCATTTTTCCCCATAGGGTTTGTACACGTTTTTCTTCAAATCATACTTTGGCACTATATGTCTGATTGACTTTTCACTTGGCAGATGACATTCGAAGTGACTTCATCAAGTGTTCATCACGTGCACAGAGTATTTCAAATATCCGAAACAGCTTGTGTTTGTCCACAAACACATTTCTAGTTTCTTTTTTTTTTCTTTTTTTTCTCCTTTTTCAGACTTTTTCTCCATAGGTTTAACACACGTTTCTTCCACCAGTCCACTTTGCCACTTTTTCAAATCCGATTGATTTCAGACTTGATACATACTTAGACCACCACCCACAGATGGTCCTAGAAGAAATTCGTGACCGTGACGTCATCAGGTGTCGGGTTACGTAACATTAAAGATGCATTTTTCCCCATATGTTTTGTACACGTTTTAAAACACTCCACTTTGGCCTCTTCGTAAATCCGATCGACCTCAGACTTGATACATACTTAGACCACCACCGACAGATGGTCCTAGAAGAATTTTGTGATCGTGACGTCATCAGGTGTTGGGTTACGTCACATTAAAGATGCATTTTACCCCATAGAGTTTGTACACGTTTTAAAACACTCCACTTTGGCACTTTTGTAAATCCGATCGACCTCAGACTTGATACATACTTAGACCACCACCCACAGATGGTCCTAGAGGAAATTTGTGATCGTGACGTCATCAGGTTTTGGGTTACGTCACATTAAAGATGCATTTTTCCCCATAGGGTTTGTACACGTTTTAAAACATTCTACTTTGGCACTTTTGTAAATCCGATCCACGTTCGACTTGATACACACTTAGACTACCACCCACAGATGGTCCTAGAAGAAATTCGTGATCGTGACATCATCAGGTGTAAGGTTACTTCACATTAAAGATGCATTTTTCCCCGTAGGTTTTGTACACGTTTTTCTTCAAATCATACTTTGGCACTATATGTCTGATTGACTTTTCACTTGGCAGATGACATTCGAAGTGACTTTATCAAGTGTTCATCATGTGCACAGAGTATTTTAAATATCCGAAACAGCTTGTGTTTGTCCACAAACACATTTCTAGTTTTTTTTTTTTTTCTCCTTTTTCAGACTTTTTCTCCATAGGTTTAACACACGTTTCTTCCACCAGTCCACTTTGCCACTATTTTAAATCCGATTGATTTGAGACTTAATACATACTTAGACCACCACCCACAGATGGTCCTAGAAGAAATTTGTGATCGTGACGTCATCAGGTGTCGGGTTACGTCACATTAAAGATGCATTTTTCCCCATATGTTTTGTACACGATTTAAAACACTCCACTTTGGCCTCTTCGTAAATCCGATCGACGTCAGACTTGATACATACTTAGACCACCACCCACAGATGGTCCTAGAAGAAATTTGTGATCGTGACGTCATCAGGTGTTGGGTTACGTCACATTAAAGATGCATTTTTCCCCATAGGGTTTGTACACGTTATAAAACACTCCACTTTGGCACTTTTGTAAATCCGATCGACCTCAGACTTGATACATACTTAGACCACCACCCACAGATGGTCCTAGAAGAAATTTGTGATCGTGACGTCATCAGGTGTTGGGTTACGTCACATTAAAGATGCATTTTTCCCCATAGGGTTTGTACACGTTATAAAACACTCCACTTTGGCACTTTTGTAAATCCGATCGACCTCAGACTTGATACATACTTAGACCACCACCCACAGATGGTCCTAGAAGAAATTTGTGATCGTGACGTCATCAGGTGTTGGGTTACGTCACATTAAAGATGCATTTTTCCCCATAGGGTTTGTACACGTTTTAAAACATTCTACTTTGGCACTTTTGTAAATTCGATCGGCCTCAGACTTGATACATACTTAGACCACTACCCACAGATGGTCCTAAAAGAAATTTGTGATCGTGACGTCATCAGGTGTTGGGTTACGTCACATTAAAGATGCATTTTTCCCCATAGGGTTTGTACACGTTTTAAAACATTCTACTTTGGCACTTTTGTAAATCCGATCCACGTTAGACTTGGTGCACACTTAGACTACCACCCACAGATGGTCCTAGAAGAAATTCGTGATCGTGACATCATCAGGTGTAAGGTTACTTCACATTAAAGATGCATTTTTCCCCGTAGGTTTTGTACACGTTTTTCTTCAAGTCATACTTTGGCACTATATGTCTGATTGACTTTTCACTTGGCAGATGACATTCGAAGTGACTTCATCAAGTGTTCATCATGTGCACAGAGTATTTTAAATATCCGAAACAGCTTGTGTTTGTCCACAAACACATTTCTAGTTTGTTTTTTTTCTCCTTTTTCAGACTTTTTCTCCATAGGTTTAACACACGTTTCTTCCACCAGTCCACTTTGCCACTATTTTAAATCCAATTGATTTGAGACTTGGTACATACTTAGAACACCACCCACAGATGGTCCTAGAAGAAATTTGTGATCGTGACGTCATCAGGTGTCAGGTTACGTCACACTAAAGATGCATTTTTCCCCATATGTTTTGTACACGTTTTAAAACACTCCAGTTTGGCATCTTCGTAAATCCGATCGACTTTAAACTTAATTCATACTTAGACCACCACCCACAGATGGTTCTAGACGAAATTCGTGATCGTGACGTCATCAAGTGTCAGGTTACGTCACATTAAAGATGCATTTTTCCCCATAGGGTTTGTACATGTGTTAAAACGCTCCATTTCGGCACTTTTGTAAATCCGATCGACGTTACACTTGGTATACACTTAGACCAATACCCACAGATTGCCCTTGAAGAAATTCGTGATTGTGACGTCATCAGGTGTCACATTACTTCACATTAAAGATGCACATTTTCCCCAACTTTACATATTGTGCAGCCCCATATCTCCGCAAGTATGGGTCCGATTGGGTTGAAACTTGGCATGCTCTTATATTGGGGTGTGTTTCATGTGAAAATATAGGTGACGTCATCGTGACATCATTAGCTGTCATGTGAGGGCACCCTATTTTTGCATCATTTCCAGCCCAATAAATTAATGTACCCAGCGGGCACACGACATGAAATCTCAAACTCGCCACGGTAAAACGTTCTTTTCTCCTTGGCAGATACGATTTGTTCAAGTGCGCCACGTTAGGAACACTGGAAAGAATTCCATATAAGCCTCCACCTCTATGGGCCATGACAGGAAACGTTTAAGTATTTTTAAAGAAAATGTTGATTTTTTCCCCTCCTAAATTTCCGTTTCTTCGTCAGATTTACAACTTTTGGTACTTTTCAAGTCATATCTAGGAAAATAACTGGAGTCCGTATATGGAATTCTTTCCAAGACGTCATAAAAATTAATTCCCTTCTCGTCTGCTCAGTACTATTGGTATTTTCACTCCCAACATGAATTATGTTACTGTTAAAAATGTTTGCCGCCCTCTAGTGTTTCCTGTGATGAAATGCCCAAAAATGTACGTGACGTGCAACTGCATTGGTCCAGTGTAGCGTGAATATCCGACTCCATGAAATGTGGACTTATTGGTAGTAGTGCGCACGCGTGAGTACGATACTATGCTATTTTTAGGATCGTTTGGGGAGAGTGACCTGTCACGTGCGAGGGATTAACCAATAAAAGGGAAAAAGGGGTCCGATTTTCATAGGAGTCGGATTTTCATGTGACACCGGCACTCATGGCCATAGCCAGGACAAAATCACAGATCGACACAAGCAAAATGACACGCAGGCCAAATTTCATGACGGGCCACTTCGTGTTGGAGGTTGGCCATGGCCTTTAGGGGGCTGGATACAAACAGGATTGGAGGTGTGCGGCTCAAAGAATGCTATGTGACTAATGGAAATGGTGGGAAACTGAAGTAAGATAGGTTAAAATTAAGTAAGGGCAAAACTGGATGCCAACTGTGAGTTTAGGCAGTCATTAAAGCTTATATGCACTTTTTATTTGTAACAGTTTACAGTGGAAAAGGATATTTCTAGTAACGGTTGGGTGGTGCCATCATTTGCCGTCATTAAAGGGATAATTGTCAGGGCCTATATTGTATGGTATTTGTATAACTAGAGATTCCATTTGCATGTAACTAATGTACGTATCAAATATCTATGAAATTTGAGGTGATGTCGTCATGTCATCAACACACGTCACAGCCGAAACAGCTAGCGTTTGTCCTATTGCGTTTGTCCACAAACGCATACCTCTAGTTTTTGGCTTTTTCGCAATTTTGCGAAAAAGGCATTCTTTTTGTCTTGATTTTTTTGGCTTTTCCGCAAAATGCGGAAAAGCCTTTCTTTTTGTTCCCTAATTTTTTTTTTTTTTGGCTTTTCCGCATAGTGCTTTGGGCCTAAAACAAACTCGTATTCTAATGAAACTTGTCCCATGTAAAGACCCCATAGTTACATTGTGTCCCGAAGAATGACGTCACGGTGACGTCATCGACTAATTTATTATAGATTTTTGAATATTTAATTTTTCCCATAGACTTTGTACACAGAAATTTAAAAAAAATTGTCGATTTTCAAAGGGCATTTTCGACTTTTTGCCAGTAATTCATTTACACCAGTCTTTGTTCAGGCAAAGGCCCTAATTCAAACAACATTGTGTAATAATGACGTCATGATGTCGTCATCCGGTGGTTATTTATGGGCAATTAAATTGTGACACTTTTAATATTTAAAAATGCATAAGAAATCAACCGCATGCGTCCGCAGCATTCTGTTGCCGGCAAGTGGTAGAATAGGTTAAGGTCTTTATTTCATTCAGTGTGCGTGCAATCACGTGACCCTTGCTTCCGGTCGAAAAAGGCCGAAACAGGAAGTGGCTTATTATTTAAAAGTGGTAATAGATATAAAATTGCTTTTAACGGTGATAGTCTCTTTGTTAATAGTATTCTTTCAATCATCTACCAATGACGTCATGCAATCTTCGAGCGCCCTCTAGCGACAGGTTGAAAATGTTCAAAAATGTATTTTTAATAGATGTCTGTGGCGAAGTTTGTCGGAATCGCCTAAATATTGGTGTATATAATGACCTTGACCCACTTAAGACGTGTGCGAAGTTTTAGGCGAATGACGTTATCAGACCGGAAGTTATAATAAAAAGACCCTTTTTCATTTGAAAATTCCTGAAAAATCAACCATGGCAGTTTTTATGTTAGTTTTTACTTTAATTGGCGATTTAAGGGTAGGTCTAAAACATTTCAAAGCTTCGAGGCAATAAGCGAATTCGGACATGCCCTGCGCACGCTTAAAACCTCAGGCTGACAATATCTCTGCTTTAAAACATGCACAGAACGTCCACAATGTACATGTACATACACGTACGTTACGCACATACATGTACATCGTATGTCAGTCAGCCAGCAGAGCACGTGTTGCCGAGGTCAAATCCTGTCCACATCACAGTGACCGTTCTAGCCGATTTTCGGCTAATTTTGACAGATTTTATGTTCATGCATGCGCATAGTAAGGGACGTATAATAAAAAATCATAATGCCGAAAAGCCCTATGTTACGTATTTAAAGGTGCAGTTTTTCTGCAGTGGGATTTTCCACAGGTCTTTTCCTATACAACACTGATATCTTACTGAGTAGTTCTGAACTTCGGCCAAGAATTTCTATGCGAAGGACGGAGAAATCGTATTTTTTTCGCGCTGTCATTTGATTCAAAATATTCCCAAGAATAAAAATATCAAGTAATTTTTTATAAAAATGTTTCAGTTTAAAGGCAAATCACGTATTTAAAGGTGCAGTTTTTCTGCAGTGGGATATTTTAGCCCATTGACTTTGTAGACGTTTTCAAGCCACCATTTTTATAACTTGGCGATCTGGAATCGTCATCAAAGTTACAGCCAAGGAAGACCCTCATTCGAAAATTATGCCAAGAGTATGACGTCATGATGACGTCATCACCTAATTTTTTATTGATTTTTGAAATTAAATTGTTCCCATAGGTTTTGTACACGTTTTTCACTGTTATTGATCTTGCTGAGAGGTTCCTCAACTTCAGCCGGAAATTAGTATGTGAAGGAAAGAGAAATCAGACTAAATTTTTCCTTTTGTATTTAAAGGTGCAGTTTTTCTGCAGTGGGATATTTTAGCCCATTGACTTTGTAGACGTTTTCAAGCCACCATTTTTATAACTTGGCGATCTGGAATCGTCATCAAAGTTACAGCCAAGGAAGACCCTCATACGAAAATTATGCCAAGAGTATGACGTCATGATGACGTCATTACCTAATTTTTTATTGATTTTTGAAAATTAAATTGTTCCCATAGGTTTTGTACACGTTTTTCACTGTTATTGATCTTGCTGAGAGGTTCCTCAACTTCAGCCGGAAATTAGTATGTGAAGGAAAGAGAAATCAGACTAAATTTTTCCTTTTGTTCGATTACAAATATACCCAAGAGTCAAAGTATCAAGTAATATTTCATTTTTCAGGTTACACGCATATCACGGGACTTGAATTTAAAGGTGCAGTTTTTTCTGCATGGGATTTCTTTAGCCCGTTGACTTTGAACATGTACATGTTTTCAAGGCACCATTTTCCTAACTTAGCAATCTTGAATCGTCATCAATGTTACGGACAACAAAGACCCTGGTAGAAAATTGATGCCAAATTTTTGACGTTATTATGACGTCACCCTGTTATTTCTTATTATTTTTTTCCTTTACAACATGATATATATATATAGTTCTGCACTTCGGCCGAGAATTACTATGAGAAGGAACGAGAAATCGTATTTTTTACGCTCTGTCATTTAATTGAAAATATTCCCAAGAGTCAGAATATCAAGTGATATTCTATAAAAATGTTTCAGTTTAAAGGCACAGCACGTATTTAAAGGTGCAGCTTTTCTGCAGTGGGATTTTTAGCCAATTGACTTTGTACACGTTTTCAAGCCACCATTTTTATAACTTGGCGATCTGGAATCGTCATCAAAGTTACAGCAAAGGAAGACCCTCATACAAAAATTATGCCAAGACTATGACGTCATTATGACGTCATCACCTAATTTGTTATTGATTCTTGAAAATTTAAGTTTTTCCCATAGGTTTTGTACACGTTTTTCTATACAACACTGTTATCGATCTTGCTGAGAGGTACTCATTTTCAGCTGGGAATAAGTATGTGAAGGAAAGAGAAATCAGACTAAATTTTTCCATTTCTTCGTCGAGGTCGTATTGCCTGTCCACAGTGACCGTTTTAGCCGATTTTCGGCTAACTTTGACAGATTTTATGTTCATACATATTCAGGGCATATTATTGATTAAATAAAATCATAATGCGGAAAAGCCCTATGTTCTGTTGCAATCAGACATAGACCTCTAGTTCTTTCTTATTTTTCCACTTTTCTCCATATGTTTTGTACACGTTTTTCTTCTACCAGTCCACTTTGGCACTTTCGTAAATGCAATCGACTTCAGACTTGGTACACACCTAGACCATCACCCACAGATGGTCCTAGAAGACAGTTGTGATCGTGACTTCATCAAGTGTCAGGTTACTTCACTTTAAAGATGCATGTTTCCCCATAGGGTTTGTACACGTTTTAAAACACTCCACTTTGGCAGTTTCGTAAATTCGATCGACTTTATACTTGGTACACACTTACATCATCACCCACAAATGGTCTAAGAAGAAATTGGTGATCGTGACGTAATCAAGTGTCAGGTTAAGTCACATTAAAGATGCATTTTTCCCTATTGGTTTTGTACACATTTTTTTTTTCAAACCATACACTTTTCCACTTCTATATGTCTGATTGACTTAACACTTGTCAGACACTAGTAAGACCAGCAGTTAAAGATGGTCCCCAGTGTAAATTCGATCGACTTCATACTTGGTACACACTTACACCATCACCCACGCATGGTCCAAGAAGAAATGTGAGATCGCGACGTCATCAGGTGTCAGGTTACATCACATTAAAGATGCATATTTCTTCATAGGGTTTGTACACGTTTTAAAACACTCCACTTTGGCAGTTTCGTAAATTCGATTGACTTTATACTTGGTACACACTTACATCATCACCCACAAATTGTCTAAGAAGAAATTGGTGATCGTGACGTAATCAGGTGTCAGGTTAAGTCACATTAAAGATGCATATTTCCCTATTGGTTTTGTACACATTTTTTTTCAAACCATACACTTTTCCACTTCTATATGTCTGATTGACTTAACACTTGTCAGACACTAGTAAGACCAGCAGTTAAAGATGGTCCCCAGTGAGTTTGTAACGATGACATCATCATGTGTCACGTGACGTGACATTAAATGTGCATTTTTTTTTTCAAATCGATATAACTTCGGAAGTACAAGTCTGATTGAGTTAAAACTTGGAACGCATATTCACATGGATGTGTTATGGATGGAAATTGAAGTGACATCATCATCAAATGCCATGTGAAGTCCCTTAAAGGGGTATTTTATTCTTTTATAGGTCTATATCTATATGTACAGAACTAAAATGTTCGATTTGGTTGTGACTTGACATGTACATAGTATAATGTGCTGTTATAGATGACATTTACAGTGACGTCACTGATTGTTTATCACGTGCACAGAGTATTTGAAATATCCGAAACAGCTGTGTTTGTCCACAAAAACACATTTCTAGTTTTCTTCTTTTTCAGGCTTTTTCTCCATAGGTTTTGTACGCGTTTCTTCTACCAGTCCACTTTGGCACTTTTTCAAATCCGATCGAGTTCAGACTTGGTACATACTTACACCACCACCCACAGATGTTCCTAGAAGAAATTTGTGATCATGACGTCATCAGGTGTCAGGTTACGTCACATTAAAGATGTATTTTTCCCCATATGTTTTGTACACGTTTTAAGACACTCCAGTTTGGCTTCTTCGTAAATCTGATCGACTTTAAACTTAATTCATATTTAGACCACCACCCACAAATGGTCCCAGACGAAATTCGTGATCGTGACGTCATCAGGTGTCAGGTTACGTCACATCAAATGCACATTTTTCCCCATAGGGTTTGTACACGTTTTAAAACGCTCCATTTCGGCACTTTCGTAAATTCGATCGACGTTACACTTGGTACAGACTTAGACCATCACCCACAGATGGTCCTTGAAGAAATTCGTGATCGTGACGTCATCAACTGTCACGTTACTTCACATTAAAGATGCACATTTTCCCCATAGGTTTTGTACACGTTTTAAAACGCTCTACTTTGGCACTTTCATAAATTTGATTAACTTTATACCTGGTACACTCTTAGACCACTATCCATAGATGGTCCTTGAAGAAAGTCGTCATCGTGACGTCATGAGGTGTCAGGTTAAGTCACATTGAAGATTCAATTCCCCATAGGGTTTGTACACGTTTAAAACACTCTACTTTGGCACTTTCGTAAATGCGATCCACGTTAGACTTGGAACACATTTAGACTACCACCCACAGATGGTCCTAGAAGAAAGTCGTCATTGTGGCGTCATGAGGTGTCAGGTTACATCACATTAAAGATGCATTGTTTCCCTATTGCTTTTGTACACGTTTTTCTTCAAACTGACTTAACTTTTCCACTTCTATACATGTATGTCTGATTGACTTTACACTTGTCAGACACTAGTAAGACCAGCAGCCTAAGATGGTCCCCAGTGAGTTCGTAACGATGACGTCATCATGTGTCACGTGACGTGACATTATATGAGCAGTTCTACGAATCGCTATAACATCGGAAGTACAGGTACAAGTCTGATTGGATTAAAACTTGGTATGCACATTCACAGGGACGTGTTATAAATGAAAATTGAAGTGACGTCATCATCAAATGTCATGTGACGTGCCTTAAAGGGGCATTTTATTCTTTTATAGGCCTATATTTACAGAACTATAATGTTCGATTTGGTTGTAATTTGACATGTACGTATTATGATGTGCTGTTATAGATGACATGTACAGTGACGTCACTGATTGTTCGTCCCGTGCAGAGAGTATTTCAACTATCCGAAACAGCTTCTATTTGTCCACAAACACATTTCTAGTTTTCCTTTGCTTTTTCTTCTTCTCCTTTTTCAGACTTTTTCTCCTTAGGTTTAACACATGTTTCTTCTACCAGTCCACTTTGCCACTTTTTAAAATCCGTTTACTTTCAGACTTGATACATACTTAGAACCCCACCCTAAGATGGTTTTAGAAGAAATTTGTGATCGTGACGTCATCAGGTGTCACGTTACTTCACATTAAAGATGCATTTTTCCCCAAATGTTTTGTACACGTTTTAAAACACTCCAGTTTGGCATCTTCGTAAATCCGATCGACTTTAAACTTAATTCATATTTAGACCACCACCCACAGATGGTCCTAGACGAAATTCGTAGACATAAGTAGACCACCACCCACAGATGGTCCTAGAAGAAATGCGTGACCGTGACATCATCAGGTGTCGGGTTACGTCACATTATAGATGCATTTTCCCCCATATGTTTTGTACACGTTTCAAAACACTCCACTTTGGCCTCTTCGTCAATCCGATCTACCTCAGACTTGGTACATACTTAGACCACCACCCACAGATGGTCCTAGAAGAAATTCGTGATCGTGACGTAATTAGGTGTCAGGTTACGATACATTAAAAATTCATTTTCCCCATAGGGTTTGTATATGTTTTAAAACACTCCACTTTGGCACTTTCGTAAATTCGATGTACTTTAGACTTGGCACATACTTAGACCACCACCCACAGATGGTCCTAAAAGAAATTTGTGATCGTGGCGTCATCAGGTGTTGGGTTACGTCACATTAAAGATGCATTTTTCCCCATATGTTTTGTACACGTTTTTAAACACTCCAGTTTGGCATTTTCGTAAATCTGATCGACTTTAAACTTAATTCATACTCAGACCACCAACCACAGATGGTCCTAGACGAAATTCGTGATCGTGACGTCATCAAGTGTCAGGTTACATCACATTAAAGATGCATTTTGCCCCATAGGGCTTGTACATTTTTTAAAACGCTCCATTTCGGCACTTTCGTAAATCTGATCAACGTTACACTTGGTACACACTTAGACCATCACCCAAAGATGGTCCTTGAAGAAATTCGTGATCGTGACGTCATCAGGTGTTACGTTACTTCACATTAAAGATGCACATTTCCCTATTGGTTTTGTACACGTTTGAAACGCTCCACTTTGGCACTTTCGTAAATTTGATCGACTTCATACTTGGTACACACTTAGACCACTACCCATAGAAGAAATTCGTCATCGTGGCGTCATGAGGTGTCAGATTACATCACATTAAAGATGCATTGTTTCCCTATTGGTTTTGTACACGTTTTTCTTCAAACTGAACTTCGGAAGTACAAGTCTGATTGGGCTAAAACTTGGTATGTACATTCACATGGATGTGTTATAGATGGAAATTGAAGTGACATCATCATCAAATGTCATGTGAAGTCCCTTCAATGGGCATTTTATTCCTTTATCGGTCTATATCTACAGAACTAAAATGTTCGATTTGGATGTAACTTGACATGTACATATTATGATGTGCTGTTACAGATGACATTTATAGTGACGTCACTGATTGTTCATCCCGTGCTCAGAGTATTTCAAATATCCGAAACAGCTTGTGTTTGTCCACAAAAACACATTTCTATTTTTTTTCTTCTCCTTTTTCAGATTTTTTTCTACCCAGGTTTAACACACGTTTCTTCTACCAATCCACTTTGCCACTTTTTTAAAGCCGATTAATTTCAGACTTGGTACATTCTAAGACCACCACCCACAGATGGTTCTAGAAGAAATTTGTGATCGTGACGTCATCTGGTGTCAGGTTACGTCACATTAAAGATGCATTTTCCCCATATGTTTTGTACACGTTTTAAAACACTCCAGTTTGGCATCTTCGTAAATCCGATCGACTTTAAACTTAATTCATACCAAGACCTCTACCCACAGATGGTCCTAGACGAAATTCGTGATCTTGACGTCATTAGGTGTCACGTTACTTCACAATAAAGATGCACATTTTCCCCATAGGTTTTGTACACGTTTTTCTTCAAACCATACACTTTGGCACTTTCGTAAATTTGATCGACTTTATACTTGGTACACACTTAGACCACTACCCATAGATGGTCCTAGAAGAAATTCGTCATCGTGGCGTACACACGTTTCTTCCACCAGTTCACTTTGCCACTTTTTAAAATCCGATTGATTTCAGACATGGTACATACTTAGACCACCACCCACAGATGGTCCTAGAAGAAATTTGTGATCGTGACGTCATCAGGTGTCAGGTTACGTCACATTAAAGATGCATTTTTTCCCATATGTTTTTTACACGTTTTAAAACACTCCAGTTTGGCATCTTCGTAAATCCGATCGACTTTAAACTTAATTCATACTTTATACTTGGTACACACTTAGACCACAACCCACAGATGGTCCTAGACGAAATTCGTGATCGTGACGTCATCAGGTGTCACGTTACTTCACATTAAAGATGCACATTTTCTCCATAGGTTTTGTACAAGTTTTTCTTCAAACCATACACTTTGGCACTTTCGTAAATTTAATCGACTTTATACTTGGTACACACTCAGACCACTACCCATAGATGGTCCTAGAAGAAATTCGTCATCGTGGCGTCATGAGGTGTCAGGTTACATCACATTAAAGAATCATTGTTTCCATATTGGTTTTGTACACGTTTTTCTTTAAACTGAACTTCGGAAGTACAAGTCTGAATGGGTTAAAGCTTGGTATGCATATTCACATGGATGTGTTATAGATGGAAATTTAAGTGGCATCATCATCAAATGTCATGTGAAGTCCCTTAAAGGGGCATTTTATTCTTTTATAGGTCTATATCTACAGAACTAAAATGTTCGATTTGGTTGTAACTTGACATGTACATATTCTAATGTACTGTTATAGATGACATTTATAGTGACGTCACTGATTGTTCATCCCGTGCTCAGAGTATTTCAAATATCCGAAACAGCTTGTGTTTGTCAACAAACACATTTCTAGTTTTCTTCTCCTTTTTCAGTCTTTTTCTCCATAGGTCTTGTACACGTTTCTTCTACCAGTCCACTTTGGCACTTTTTGAAATCCGATCAAGTTCAGACTTGGTACATACTTAGACCACCACCCACAGATGGTCCTAGAAGAAATTCGTGACCGTGACGTCATCAGGTGTCGGGTTACGTCACATTAAAGATGTATTTTTCCCCGTATGTTTTGTACACGTTTTAAAACACTCCAGTTTGGCACCTTCATAAATCCGATCGACCTCAGACTTAATACATACTTAGACCACCACCAACAGATGGTCCAAGAAGAAATTTGTGATCGTGACGTTATCAGGTGTTGGGTTACGTCACATTAAAGATGCATTTTTCCCCATATGTTTTGTACACGTTTTAAAACACTCCACTTTCGCACCTTCGTAAATCCGATCGACCTCAGATTTGATACATACTTAGACCACCACCCACAGATGGTCCTAGAAGAAATTTGTGATCGTGACGTCATCAGGTGTTGGGTTACATTACATTAAAGATGTATTTTTTCCCATAGGGTTTGTACACGTTTTAAAACACTCTACTTTTGCACTTTTGTAAATCCGATCGACGTTAGACTTGACTACCACCCACAGCTGGTCCTAGAAAAAATTCGTGATCATACCAATGCCGAAATGTGTTATAGATGAAAATTCATGTGATGTCATCATCAAATGTCATGTGACGTCCCTTAAAGGGGCATTTTGTTCTTTATAGGCCTATATTTACAGACCTATATGTTCGATTTGGTTATAACTTAACATGTACGTATAATGTGCTCCTATAGATGACATTTTTTAGTGGCGTCACTGATTGTTCATCACGTGCACAGAGTATTTTGAATATTCGAAACAGCTGGTGTTTGTCCACCAACACATTTCTAGTTTTTTTTAGCTGTTTCGGTGACACACCGAAACAGCTCTTGTTTTCGTTAAGATTTGTTTAGCTGTTTTGGTGTACACCGAAACAGCTCTTGTTTTCGTTAAGATTGTTTTTTCTTTTTTTGGCTTTTTCGTAATTTCGCGAAAAAGCCTTTGTTTTTGTTCTCATTTTTAGCTGTTTCGGTGTACACGCCGAAACAGCTCTTGTTTTTGTTATTTTTTTTTTCTCTTTTTTTTCCCACTTTTTTTCTCATAGGATAACACGTGTTTTCGTTCTACAAGTCACTTTTTGCCTTTTTCCATATCTGATCGACTTCAAACCTGGCACACAGTTAGACCATCATCTGAAGATGTATGCCGAAACTTTTCGTCATCATGACGTCATCACGTGTCACGTGACGTCATCCCCTAAAAGAGCACACTTCAAGGTCCTATATCTACAGAACTGGAAGTCCGATTTGGTTCAAACTTGGTATGCAAGTATTCCGGGACGTGTTATAGACGAAAATTGCAGTGACGTCATGATGACGTCATCGTGTGATTTTATTAAAATTATTCAAGTTTTGGACCTTTTACTCATATCTCATAAACGGAATGTGGCAAATTCGAAATTCCTTTTGTAACAGGTTTTTTAGGTCATAGATAGATGCCCAAAATTTCGTAAAATGTGTGACGTCATCATGACGTCATCAAAACCGTGATTTCTTTATTCACATATAAGGGTATGTCCGATCTTTATAAAACTTGGTGGGTAGGTAGGTATAGATAACAGCATTCGAAATCTGAAGTGACGTCATCATCACGTCATCATCTGATTTTTTATGAATTTTTCAAATTTTAATATTTTCGTCAAATTTTGCAAAAAATATATAAATACGGTCTGGTCGACTTTAAACCCTAGTGAGGTACCTTAGTGGAAAAATCGTGACACGGTGGACAAAAGCACCATTTTTTTACCAAAGCATCTCCATGGTATACCTTTTCGAAAAAAAGACGGACGCAAAAAAATGGATTATGGGAAGGGCATGTATGACGTCATTATGACGTCATCAGCTAATTATTACATGAAATATATATAAATTGATAATATCTTCTGAACTACAAACAACACAACAACAAAAGTTGCATCAAATGAAAGGGAACATCAAGATCTATACCAACAAGTGGTATGTCAGGGGCGTGGAATGTAGTAAAGGGTGGTTTTTGGGGGCCAAAAAACATTTTTTTTTGTCAAAAAACCTGATTTTTGGCTAAAATCATGTATTTTTGTTTGGCACCTTGTTTAACATGCAAACCGTATGTGTTATTGTGAGATTTTGTTTTTAAGTCAGAGAAAAAGGTTCAAATTCTATGCCCAAAGAGTTTTTGCAATTGATTATTATTTTTGTAATTGATTATTAGTATCTTAAATGCTTACACTTGTTCCTTAGAAAACTGCAGTTACCGTAAGGAAAGTTATCACCATTTTAGGGTATGGGCCAAAATGGGACTTAAGATTTCCTGTATTACCTTGATAAGGCCCAACAAATAGTTCTGCTTCCCATTACATGGCATATGAAAACAGGGTTGGTAGGTAAGGATTTTTTTGTTTGTGTACAATCATATATGGAGGCGTTTGCGTGTAGTCAAGGGTGAAAGGGAGAAATTGATTGTTTTGGGTTCTTTTTTTCTCATTTTTCCCGTAAAACAAATTAGGGTAGGGGCTGTCAGAATAGGGTAGGTAGGGAAACCGGAAGCAGAACAGTTTACTATCATTTTTTTTGGCCTAATACATAGTTTAGTTACCAGCAAATAGATAGTATGCATTACTTTTATCAATGCATGTCCAGTTTGAGGAGACTTTTGAATCAAGACCTCCAACAAATCATGCATAGGCCTACGTTCCTTTTATATTACCAAAGTAAAAAAAGCTTAAACTGTTGTGCAACAGCCCACAAATAAAAGCTTACCACTTTGTATTCATTATGTTCAAATTGACTATCTGATTTTTGAAACCAATGCATTTAGTGGTGAGACTCCTTTTTGCGTCTCAAAGTGCCTGAAAATGTAAAGTTGTCGTGGAATCGCCCTTAAATAATTAGAATAAGTCAGGAGTAAGTCAAATCGGTTAGGGGTCAAATCGGTTAGGATATGCTGGGGTGAAATGGAGAAATGAGCAGCCCTATCTCCACTGAGAGGGGTCCAATAAAATTCTAAGTTCCAGTTCTACGAGGACCTCAACACCACCATCAGAGGTATCCCTGTCGTAGAACAACTGTATCTCCTTGGCGAATTCAACGCCCGAGTGGGATCTGACCACAACTCGCTCGCTCACGTTGGCGTTGGGAAGCTAACTGAGAATGGGCTGAGGCTGCAGAAGCACCTCAGATCCCGTCACTGGCTTCAGCTCATCATCACAGGAAGACCCTCACGAAACTGCGTTCTCATCACACGCAGCGCTGACTGTAATACAGACCACTCCCAAATAAACAGATCCACCGCTCAAGGCAAAAAAGACGCCCATACTTCAAACATCGCCAGGACGTCAATCCCAGATCTGTGCAACACGAGGAATCTCCCTCCTCGGTATCGTTAAGAAGGCCTTCGCCCTTGTAGTGCTGAACAGATCGCAGCTGCTAGCTGAGCGCGTATAGCCTGAGAGGCAGTGCGGGTTCAGAGCTGAAAGATTAAAGATCGACATTATCTTCTCCATTGTCTTCGACTTACGGCAGCTCCAGGAGAAGTGCCGAGAGCAGCGACGACCGATGTACTGACCGCAGACCTAGCCGATGAAGCCCTTTGACCTTCGTCAGTAGAAAAGGCCTTTTCAGGCTATTGCAGAAGATTAGATGTCTCCAAGTCATCAAAAACATTCAACTCCATTACCTTATCAGCATCGGTCATATGATGTGCACAACAGCTGAGCACCGCCGAACACTGTCCGGATCATCTCTAGCAACATGTCTGCGACGAGGTTAACACAAAATCGAGTGCAAATACCTTACCAGTTCGTTGATGCGTCAAAAATCGGAGACAATTGGAGAAACCAACCCTCCCAATGAAGGCATATAATGTTTCCGGAATCATCTGCCATAGTTTGATACACCGTATGGGTATACCAGCAGAATGACTGGCAACGTGAGAAGTTTGAAGTGGTCAATGAGCCAGGACCAGCTATCAATAGGCTCCCTACTATACGAGCCGCACATACCCTACGAGCCGCACCCTACACTTGGTCAAAATCTACACTGGTACACTGCCCCAAAGCCTCAGGCCCCCACAGGAACCAAAGGGCTGACCACTACCACTCCGGTGCAAGGGCGGATCCAGGGGGGGGAAATTGGGCCATGGCCCCCCAAAAAACGAAACCATTTTTTTTTTTAATGTGACATCGCAATAAAGGCAGGCAATGAGTACACCACCATCTTTTCCTCAAAAAAACATTGGTTAAAGTGGTCCTCAAAAAAACATTGGTTAAAGTGGTCAGAAATTGCCTCAGATCGCACCACAGAGCATCTAGAATCCAAAACATTTTCGGGGCCCTTGCGGGCCCCGAACACCACGCCGTAATTTTTTTGACCCACTGTTGGGGTGGACCAAATTTTTTTTTGGCCCCCCCCCCGAAAATTTTTTTTTTCTGGATTCGCCCTTGCTCCGGTGAGAGACATACAAGACCTGAAGGACCGGCTCCCAACGCAGTTTGATACTTTCGACGACTTAGATACGCGCTCTCCTACACCTCAAGCCAGATACTCATGCAGTCCCATAGGTGCAGCTTTCATGTCAAACCAAAACCGCAGGCCGAGCTGAAAAAGACTGAGAAAGGCTGGGTCATACGAAAAGTCTCCCATCACACGGACGGGTGCAGCTCTACCACAGCAACTGCCAAAACAAAAGGCCCGTTCAGGATGTGTCCAGATCCCAAGCAGCTAAACACATAATGTTTTCTAAAGATCCCCACTCTTGAGGAGCTCAAGGCAGAATTTGCACTGGAAAAGTTCTCCTCCAAGCTAGACGTCAAAAGCAGGGTATTGATAATAATAATAAATAATAATAATAAAAGAACATTTGTTAAGCGCCGGTATCCGCCAAAAATAGGCGCTCATGGCGCTCGAGGAGAAAGTCAAGTTAAGATTGTGTGTTGTGAGAGTAAGCTTGTTTGTACAGGTGAGATTTTATGTTTGTCTTAAATGTTGTGATGGATGGAGATGATTTGATAGCCAGAGGGAGTTGGTTCCACACTCGGGTTGACGCTGCCGCAAAGGATCTGTCACCCCACAGAGTGGAGGTCCTGGGCTCGTGAAGCATCATGAGCTCACTGGAGCGGAGTCCGGTGCGTGCTGTTGAGTACGGGTGGATGAGGTCGATGAGATACTCCGGCGCATTGCTGTGGAGGATTTTGAACACGAATAGGCCAAGTTTGTATTTAATTCTGTATGATACTGGAAGCCAGTGGAGATCTGCTAGTACAGGAGTGATGTGAGAATGTTTACTAGTGAGAGAGATTAGTCTGGCACTGATGTTTTGTAGTCGCTGCAAACGGTTTAGTTGATTTAGGTTAATGCCATACAATAGTGAATTGCCCATGTCAATTTTGGATGTGATGAAAGCGTGAACAAGTATTTCAGTTGTGTGTTTGTCAAGATATTTTCGTATGTGTCCGATGTTACGGATCGACATGCAGACTGATCTAGAGATTGATGTAAGGTGAGGTTCCATGGATAGAGATGAATCAAAGATAATACCAAGATTTCTGACTTGATTTGATGGCATGATGGTTGAATCACCAACCCTTATAGATGGAACATGAACTTTGCACGATTGCTGCTTTGAACCTATGATGATAAATTCGGTCTTTTCATCGTTGAATTTAAGCCAGTTTTGAGTCATCCAAGAACGTACGTCATCAATGCATGTTTCCATCTGCTGGATTGCTGAATCAACCTTGTGTTGTTGAGGGTCTACTGACATGTATAATTGGGTATCATCTGCATAACAATGATAGGATATACCATGCTTTCGAATGATTTCACCAAGTGGCATTGTATACAGAGAGAACAAGACGGGCCCTAGGACTGATCCTTGAGGTAGCCCAAAATCAAGAGAGACAGTAGATGAACTTGAATCATTGACCCGGACAAATTGAGATCGGTCATTAAGGTATGATTTAAACCAGTCTAATGCAACTCCATCTATCCCAATACGAGTGTATTGGTCTGCTCATCCAGGGCAGTCTAAAAAACTGACAACATACAATTTGGTTGTTAACAGCTTTCGTCGCCCATTCATCGGCTTTTCAGTAAGCCAAGATAATAGTCCCAAAAAATATTGATGGCAAAATCAGCTAGATGCCTTGATGCGTCACCGCGACGACATTGCAGTATTCGGTCTCCCTTGAAGAGCATGACGAGCGGTCGAATGTCTCATCGCCCTGATGGAAACTGCTGGTTCCTTAGAATAGATAGCAATGTCTCACACTACACCCCAAATTGCGCGGACAAAGTTGCTCCCTTCAGCGATCTTCTTCAAAAAGATGTACCATCTCTCTGGGAAGAGGACCATCAAGCTTCTTTTACAACCCTTAAACACTCCATCTCAACGCAGTCCTGGCTACGATTCTCCGACACACAGGTATAGAAACCATCCTCAAAGTAGATGCATCTGAAAGAGGATTGGGCAACACCCAGGAAGGTAAACCCATCGCATTTTCCTCAAAGAGCCTATAGATCCTCTTCCCAGAGCATATTCTCGAAATCGAGAGAGAAGCTGTGGCACTGCTGCAACTTCATTCGACTCCAACTTCATTGTTGTCACTGACCATTAAAACCATTGGTTACGATCTGGCGCAAAATCCTAGACAGTACGCCACACCTCTTGCAGCGTTTTAAGCTACAAGGATACAACTTCGACGATGTCTACAAACCTGGTGCTATGATGGTGATCGCAGATGCACCCGGCAGATTGCCCAACCCCTCCAAGCTCGACAACGAGACATGTGATGAATCTGTAACTTAGATACACTGGGATGGGCACCCGACTGTAACTTATGTAACATTGTTTTGTCCGCCTATCTTTGGAATAAGTTTACACATTTAAGATACCAATAATCAATTACGAAAACTCTCTTGGCATAGTATTTGAACCATTCTCTCTGACTTAAGAACCAAAACTCACAATACCACTTATGATTTGCATGTTAAAACAAGGTGCTAGAATGATTTCCCCAAATCCATGATTTGAGCACCATTTTTTTTTTTTACCAAAAAAGGGCTTTTTGGCAAAAAACCCACCCTGTACTACATTCCTTCCCACTGACATACCACTCAAATGAAAGATCTTGCTGTTCCCTTTAACCCTAAAAGGGCCGGGGGGGGCGGAATCCGCCCCCCCCCTCAACATTTTCCGCGATAGCTTCTAAAAAAAAATTTTTCGCGACCCGAGCTATTATGACTTTTTAGCCTCGAGCTTTGCGCATCTTTTGATACCAAAAACATAAAAATCGGACCACGGGTTTGCACGTAGCGAAAAATTTTCCGGCGCTATGCGCCGTGAAAACTGAATTTTCGCATATACGTCGTGTACACCGCGCAGAATTGGCATTCATTCATATGAATAATTAATTAGCCATAATTCCAAAACCCTTTGACCTATAGTCATGAAATTTCTTGGGCATGTTGAGGAAGAGTTGTTCTATGCATGTAGTGAGTTTCAAAAATTTTCGTCACTCGATGGCAAAGATCTTAGGGGGGGCGGAATCCGCCCCCCCCCCGGCTGAGAGATGGTCAAAATAACCCGGCCCCTTTAGGGTTAATTGATACCACATTTGTTGTTGTGATGCTTGTCGTTCTGAAGATATTATCAATTTATATGTTTTTCGTGTAATAATAAGCTGTTGACGTCATAATGACGTCATACATGCCCTTCCCATCATCCAATTTTTTGCGTCCGTCTTTTTTTCGAAAAGGTATACCATGGAGATGCTTTGGTTAAAAATGGTGCTTTTGTCCACCGTGTCACGATCCTTGGCATTTTCGTCATTAAGGTACCTCACTACCTGGCACCCACTCAAACAATCATCTGAAGATGTATGCCAAATCATGACGTCATCATGACGTCATCGCGTGTCACATGACGTCCTCCTAAAGGTGCATACTTTAAGACCCTATATCTACAGAACCGGAGGTCCAATTGGGTTCAAACTTGGTATGCAAAAATTCCGGGACGTGTTATAGACAATAATTGCAGTGACGTCACGATGACGTCATCATGTGATTTTATATAAATTATGCAATATTTGGACCTTTTACTCAAATCTCATCAATGGAACATGGTAAATTCAAAATTCTTTTTGTAACATGTTTGTTAGGTGAAAGATAGATGCACAAAATTTCATAAAATGTGTGACGTCATTATGACGTCATCAAAAACGTGTTTTGTGATTCACATATAAGTGTATGCTCGATCGTAATGAAACTTGGTGGGTAGGTAAGTAGAGATAAAAGCATTAAAAATCTGAAATGACGTCATCATGAGGTCATCGTCTGATTTTGTATGAATTTTTTTAATTTTAATACTTTCCTCATTAATAAAACGGTCGAAACAGCTCAGTGTTTGTCCACAAACACATTTCTATTTTTTTTTATTTCTTTTTGTCGCCAAAATCCCACAGACTTTGTGCACGTTTTTTCTGGCCTCCACTTTTGGTATTAATCTTTGTCATACATCATTCAAAGTTACCATAAGCATAGTCCCTATAGCAAAGATGTGTCCCGAAGAATGACGTCATGATGACGTCATCGACTAATTTATTATAAATTTTTGAATATTTAATTTTTCCCATAGACTTTGTACACAGAAATCAAAGGGCATCTTTGTCCAAGCAAAGACCCTAATTCAAGCAACATTGCGTAATGATGACGTCATGAGGACGTCATCCTGTGTTGATTTATAGGCAATTAAATTGTAGTTAAACTGTAGTTAATCTTTCTTCCTCATCAATATCTGATTGATGACCCTCCAAGGGTCTCAATTTTTGTCCCGCTCCCCGTTCTGTGAACCAGGTTCAGCTCAGCCAAGATCTCACGGAATACTACCGTAGAATCCGTCTGCGTGAGTTTTTCCTGGACAGTGAACCGTGTGAGCCAGAGCCTTTTCGAGTCAAGAGTTCATGGGTACCCCCCAAGAATCGTGTGCCAGCCATAGAGACATACGTTCAAGTTATCAATTCCCAAGTCACTTACCCGGACAACTTCCCCCACAGGAATCGTGATAATCTCCCCAGAGAGGAGCGCCTGGCTCTCAACTCCTTGCACTCTCGCACCGACATCATCATCAAGCCAGCAGATAAAGGTTCAGCTGTGGTCATCATGGATCGTCAGCAGTACATTGATGAGGCCCACCGCCAGTTGGATAATCGCATTAACTATACCCACCTTGACTCTGACCCCACAGGCACTTTCTGTCGAGATATACAACAGGTACTTGACGATATGCGATCACGTGACCAGTTGTCCAAGAAAGCTCACAAATTTCTTTCTCCCTGTGATTGTAGGACTGCCAGATTTTACCTTCTACCCAAGATTCACAAGGCTGGCAACCCCGGTAGACCCATCATCTCCGGTAATGGCTCACCCACGGAACGCATCTCCCTGTTCATTGACAGTTTTCCCCTTGTCCCACAGATTTCCTCATACATTCACGACACCCCAGACTTCCTACGCAAGCTTGAAGGAATCAATGACCAGATTCCCAGCACAGCCACCATTGGGACTTTCGACGTCTCATATCTGTACACCAACATCCCACATGAGGAGGGTGTTCGTGCTTGCTCCTTGGCTCTGGCCAAGGCAGGACACACGACTCCTCCCATCAGTGATGTTGGCACCCTCATGAGACTTATACTAACGAAGAACAATTTTTCCTTCCTTGGTGAACACTATCTACAGGTACACGGCACTGCAATGGGCACTCCCATGGCCCCGTCGATGGCTTGCCTCTTCATGGGCGACCTCGAAGAACGCATTCTTGCCTCGGCCCCATGTCGCCCTTGGATCTGGTGGAGATATATTGATGATGTTTTTGTCATCTGGACCAGTGATGAGGACAGTCTCTTGACCTTCACTAACCACATCAATTCCTTCCACAGAACCATCAAATTCACATCGGAGTTCTCGGCTCACCAAACCCACTTTCTGGATGTCACCGTCCGCAAGCAAGGCAACTCACTAACCACTGACCTGTATTCCAAACCCACAGACACCCACCAGTACCTCCACTCCTCCAGCTGTCACCCCAGGCACTGCAAAACTGGCATGGCGTTTAGCCAGGCACTCAGACTCAGAAGAATTTGTTCTAATGATTCCGATTTCTCCCGCCATACACAGATACTGAGGAACAACTTGGTGGCCAGGGGTCACAGCTCTCGCCAAGTTCATCGTGCCGTTGCCAGAGCTAAAGCTATCCCCAGAAATCTAGCTCTCACGGGAAAGGCCCCTGATGCCATGGCCAAACCCATAATTCCCTTGGTTACCACGTTTCACCCCAATCGCCCTCCCCTTCGCAAAATCACTAATGACAATCATCATATCCTCCATACTTCAGATCGCCTTGCCCGCGCCATCCCCAACGGCCCCACATTGGCTTACAGGCGTCCTCGAAATCTACGGGACTTGATTGTTCGAGCTGAAGTCCCTTCCTTAGATGCATCCCCTCCCACCCAGCATGGTACTTTCAAGTGCAGTTCCAGATGTGTTGTCTGCCAGATTCATATCCAGGAGTCTGACTCCTTTTCTGGCCACTCTTCTGTCACTACCCACAGAACCATTGGTAACATCACTTGTAACACCTCCAATGTCATATATCTCATTTCTTGCAGGGTCTGTGGAGTGCAGTATGTAGGCGAGACTAAGAATACGCTCAAGAAGCGTTTCTATGCCCACCGGTCAACGGTCAACACCAAGAAACTAGACACCCCTGTTGGTCATCACTTCAACCTGCCTAACCACTCCATTTCTGATATGATTTTGCAGGGCATTGAATCTCTTGGCCATCGCAAGGACTCAGTTCGCCTCAGCAGAGAGAAAGATAATCCATCTGGTCTTCCTTGTTTGTGTCTACCCATCTTCCCCCATCTTTTATCCCTTTCCACCTCAATACTGTTCCCCCCCCCCCCACATCATCCCTTCACTCTCACACTCTTTTGTCCGTTCCCACTCCCTGTGACCTTTGATCCTTCCCCTTTCTGGTCCCTCCCCTGTTTACACAAGACCCCTTGTGGTTTGCCATCTCCCTTTGTTTCTTTGTTCTCTCATCCACCCTACCCTGCATCTTTCCACACGTTTCCCACCTAATCCTCCTTTTGTGTTTCTTCTTTCAGCCCTGCATGTTTGTGTGCAGCCCCATGTTAATGTATGTACCTCTGTCATTTCTGTTTTAGCCTCTGAAGAAGAACTTGCTAAGTTCGCAACGTCAGGCCACATTAATTTTAAGAGCAATTAAATATTGACACTTTTAATATTAAAAAATGCATAAGAAATCAACCGTATGCGTCCGCAGCATTCTGTTACCGGCAAGTGGTAAAGTAGGTTGAGGTCACGTGAAATCACGTGACCCTTGCTTCCGGCCAAAACCGGAAGTGGCTTGTTATTTGAAAATGGTAATAGATATGATCTTGCTTTCAACGGTGTTAGTCTTTCGGCTAAAAGTATTCTTCAAATCATCTTCCAATGACGCCATGCAATCTTCAAGCGCCCTCTAGCGACAGGTTGAAAATTTGCAAAAATGTATTTTGAATAGATGTCTGTGGCGAAGTTTGTCGGGATCGCCTAAATATTGGTGTATATGATAACCTTGACCCACTTGTGAAGTGTGCGAAGTTTTAGGCTAATGACGTCATTAGACCGGAAGTTATAATAAAAAGACCCTTTTTCATTTGAAAATTCCTGAAAAATCAACCATAGCAGTTTTTATGTTAGTTTTTACTTTAATTGTCAATTTAAGGGTAGGTCTAAAACATTTCAAAGCTTCGAGGCAATAAGCGAACTCGGACATGCCCTGCGCACGCTTAAAACTTCAGGTTGACAATACCACTGCTCTAAAACATGCACAGATCGTCTATATGTACATACACGTACGTTACGCACATACATCATATGTCAGTCAGCCTGCAGAGCACGTGTTGCCGAGGTCAAATCCTGTCCACATCACAGTGACCGTTTTAGCCGATTTTCGGCTAACTTTGACAGATTTTATGTTCATGCATGCACATAGTCAGGGACGTATAATAAAAAATCATAATGCCGAAAGCCCCATGTTACGTATTTAAAGGTGCAGTTTTTCCCACAAGTCTTTTCCTATACAACACTGATATCTTACTGAGTAGTTCTCAACTTCAGCCGAGAATTACTATGAGAAGAAAAGAGAAATCGATTTTTTTCGCACTGTCATTCGATTTAACATATTCCTAAGGGTCAGAATATCAAGTAATATTTCATAAAATGTTTCAGTTCAAAGGCAAATTACAAATTTAAAGGTGCAATTTTTCTGCAGGGGGATTTTTTTTTTGCCCGTTAACTTTATACACGTGTTAGCCCATTGACTTTGCACACGTTTTCAAGCCACCATTTCTATAACTTGGCAATCTGGAATCGTCATCAATGTTACAGCCAATAAAGACCCTCATACAAAATTATGCCAAGACTATGACGTCATGATGACGTCATCACCTAACTTTTTTTATTGATTTTTGAAAATTTACATGCATATTATGAAGTCCTATATCTACAGAACTGTTAGTCCGATTGGGTTGAAACTTGGTATGTGGCTAGACCGGGATGTGTTATAGGTTAACAAAAAATTAGGTGACGCCATGATGACGTTATCCGGAGATTGTATATGAATATTTGAAGTTTTTGACCTTTTAGCCACATCTCATGAACGTAGCATGCAAAATTCAAAATTCTTTGTGTATTTGGTTTGTTAGGTAAAAGGTGTTTGCACAATATTTTGAAAGAAATATCTGACATCATTATGACGTCATAAAATGCAATTTTTCAAAATACATATAAGGAAAGGTTTGGCTGTCATGAAACTTAGTGGGTAGGTAAATAATGGTACTAGTGTACAAAGTTTAAAGTGAGTCACGATGACGTCATCGTTTGGTTTTTATAATTTTTAGTTATTTATAATTTTATTCTGCTTCCACTAATTGCACACTTTCTTTCATCGGATTGACATTAAACTTGATTCAAACCAAAATCACAATGACAAAATGTGCATTGAGAAGGGTCTTAAGGATGACGTCATTGCAGGGCAAGTGACATCATTTGATAAAATTATACTTTAGGAATTATTCTAAGCGTTTTGAACAACCTTTAACTACATGAAGCACTCTGAAAAGTAACTGCAAAAGGACAAACAAAACAAATATTTGTAAAATGCGAAAAAGCCCTGTGTTCTGTTTGCAAACAGACATACAGCTCTAGTTTCTTTCTTTTTTCTATTTTTCAGACTTTTTCTCCATAGGTTTTGCACACGTTTCTTCTACCCATACACTTTGGCACTTTCGTAAATCTGTTCAACTTTTGACTTGGCACACACTTAAACCACCACCCACAGATGGTCCTAGAAGAAATTCGTGATCGTGACGTCATCAGGTGTCGGGTTACGTCACATTAAAGATGCATTTCCCCCATATGTTTTGTACACGTTTTGAAACACTCCACTTTGGGCACTTTCGTAAATCTGATCGACTTCAGACTTGGTACATAATTATATCACTACCCGCAAATGGTCCTAGAAGAAATTCGTGGTCGTGACGTCATCAGGTGTTACGTTACGTCACATTAAAGATGCATTTTTCTCCATAGGTTTTGTACACGTTTAAAAACACTCCACTTTGTGCACTTTCGTAAGTCTGATCAACTTCAGACTTGGCACATACTTAAATCACTACCAACAGATGGTCCTAGAAGAAATTCATGATCGTGACGTCATCACGTGCCAGGTTACGTTACATTAGAGATGCATTTTTCTCCCATTGGTTTTGTACAGGTTTTGCTTCAAACGTTGGTACACACTTAGACCATCACACACAGATGGTCCTTGAAGAAATTCGTGGTTCTGTAGATATAGGTCACCGATTGTTCATCACGTGCACAGAGTATTTCAAATATCCGAAACAGCTTGTGTTTGTCCACAAACACATTTCTAGTTTGTTCTCTTTTTTTCCGATTTGTCCACTTTTGTCATATGTTTTGTACACGTTTTTTTTCTACCCAAACACTTTGGCACTTTCGTAAATCTGATCAACTTCTGACTTGGCACACACTTAGACCACCACCCACAGATGGTCTTAGAAGAAATTCGGTTTGGTAAGGGTTAGGGGTAGGTTAGGGTTAGAAGAAATTCGATTTGGTTATAACTTGACATATACGTATAATGTGCTGTTATAGATGACATTTTTAGTGACGTCACTGATTGTTCATCACGTGCACAGAGTATTTCGAATATCCGAAACAGCTTGTGTTTGTCCACAAACACATCTCTAGTCTTTTTTGGCTTTTTCGCAATTTTGCGAAAACGGCATTCTTTTTGTCTTGATTTTTGGCTTTTCCGCAAAGCTGCGGAAAAGCCTTTGTTTCTCTACGAATTTTTTTTTTTTGGGGGGGTGGGGGGGGCTTTTCCGCAAAGTTGCGGAAAAGCCTTTGTTTCTCTACGACTTTTCTTTTTTTTTTTTTTTTTTTTCCTCTTGGGACTTCCAACCAAAATGCCATAGACTTTGTGCACGTTTTTTCTAGCAAACACTTTTGGCATAAAACAAAGTCATATGACATCAAAACTTAACATAGTCACAGAACATATAGCAAAGGTCGTTCGCGAAGATAGACGCAATGATGACGTCATCATGGGTCATGTGACGTCACCTTACAGGTGCATACTTTAGGGCCCTATATCGCAAGAATGGTAAGTCCCATTTGGTTCATACTTGGCATGTAGGTAAACCGAGATATGTTATAGGTCAAAATTGAGGTAACGTCACGATGACGTCATCATGTGATTTTATAATAATTTTTGAAGTATTGGACCTTCAAGCCATATCTTATCAACGGAACATTGTAAATTCAAATTTCTTTTTGCAATGGGTTTGTTAGGTAATGCATACTTGGACCAAGAAAGTGAAAAGTGCATGACGTCATGATGACGTCATCAAAAATGTGATTCTTTTTTCACATATAACAGTAAGTCTGATCGTCTTGAAACTTGGTGGGTAGGTAGATACTGTTACTTGTATGCAAAATCTGAATTGACGTCATGATGACGTCATCAACTGATTTGTTATTATTTTTAAATTCTTTTACTGTTTCTTCTACTTGCAAAATTTTACATGAAATGGGATCATATTAACTTTAAACTAGGCATATTACAAGGCCCTTAGGTAAAGTTGGTCCTGTGAAGTTTGAAGCCGATGACGTCATCAGACCGGAAGTTACAACGAAAAAACCTTTTATTCTTAAAAAATTGCTAAAAAATCAATCCTGAGAGAGATATAATCTTTAATTGTCCGCTTAATGATATAATAAACATTGGTGTTTATTGTACTAGGCGCGTGGCTTGTCTATTTGTTCACCCATGTGACCCGCCGACGACAAAAAAACCTAATGGTTGTCCGTCGCTCAAAAATTCAATGAAAGCGTGAACAGTGTACAGGGTGCGTGTACGCACATGTATGTACATGCATTCACTGAAAGGGCCACGTGGCATTGCTAAACCACTGGGCGCGTAGTCTTGGGCCCAAGTCGCTAGAAAGCATGGAATTAAAAATTAATGAGCGGAAAAGCCCTGTGTTCTGTTTGCAAACAGACACACAGCTCTAGTTTTTTTCTTCCTCTTCTTCTTCTCCAAAAAGCCCATTCAATTTGTACACGTTTTTTCTCTGCACGACTTTAGTGCTTTTGCAACTTCGGATTTTCATCGAACTAATACCAATGAAGGACCCTTATGCAAGGATGATCCTAGAACAATGACGTTATGATGACGTCATCGACTAATTTATTATAGATTTTTGAATATTTAATTTTTCCCATAGACTTTGTACACAGAAATTTAAAAAAAATTATCGATTTTCAAAGGGCATTTTTAACTCTTTGCCAGTAATTTATTTACACCAATCTTTGTCCAAGCAAAGACCCTAATTCAAACAACTTTGTGTAATGATGACGTCATGATGACGTCATCCGTTGTGTATTTATAGGCAGTTAAATTGTGACACTTTTAATATTTAAAAATGCATAAGAAATCAACCGTACGCGTCCGCAGCATTCTGTTGCCGGCAAATGGTAGAGTAGGTTAAGGTCTTTATTTCATTTAGTGTGCGTGAAATCACGTGACCCTTGCTTCCGGTCGAAAAAGGCCAAAACCGGAAGTGGCTTATTATTTGAAAATGGAAATAGATATGAACTTGCTTTTAACGGTGTTAGTGTCTTGGCTAAAAGTATTCTTTTAATCATCTACCAATGACGTCATGCAATCTTCGAGCGCCCTCTAGCGACAGGTTGAAAATTTGCAAAAATGTATTTTGAATAGATGTCTGTGGCGAAGTTTGTTGGAATCGCCTAAATAATGATGTATATAATGACCTTGACCCACTTACGACATGTGCGAAGTTTTAGGCGAATGACGTCATCAGACCGAAAGTTCTAATAAAAAGACCCTTTTTCATTTGAAAATTCCTGAAAAATCAACCATGGCAGTTTTTATGTTAGTTTTTACTTTAATTGTCGATTTAAGGGTAGGTCTAAAACATTTCAAAGTTTCGAGGCGATAAGCGAACTCGAACATACCCTGTGCACGCTTAAAACTTCACGTTGACAATACCTCTGCTTCAAAACATGCTCAGGACAGGACGTCCACAATGTACATGTACATGCACGTACGTTGTACATAGGCACATACATCGTATGTCAGTCAGCCTGCAGCGCACGTGTTGCCGAGGTCAAATCCTGTCCACATTGACCGTTTTAGCCGATTTTCGGCTAACTTTGACAGATTTTATGTTCATGTATGCGCATAGACAGAGACGTATTATAGCACTTTTGGCATTAATCTTTGTCAGATATCATTGAAAGTTGGCATAAGCATAGTCCCTATAGCCAAGATGTGTCCCAAGGAGTTTTTATGTTCATGCATATTCAGGGCATATTATTGATTTAAAAAAATCATAATGCGGAAAAGCCCTATGTTCTGTTGCAAACAGACATAGACCTCTAGTTCTTCTTTTTTTGGCAAACGCCATAGACTGTGTACACGATTTTTCTGGCACCCACTTTAGGCATTAATCTTTGTCACATATCATTCAAAGTCAACATATGTATAGTCCCTATAGCAAAGATGTGTCCCAAAGAAACACTTCATGATGACGTCATCATGTATCGAATGACAAGCAATCAAAGATCAAGAAAACCCCGTAGACTTTGTAAACGCTTTTCTACACGCCACTTTTGGCATTGAACTTCGTCATACATCATTCAAATTAAGCATATGCATTGTCCTTATGGCAAAGTTGTCTCCCGAAGGCTGACGTCATGATTACGTTATCAGGGGTCACGTGACGTCATCACAAACGTGAATACTTTGAAGTCCTGTTACTTTGAAGAACTGTTACTCCGATTGGGTTGAAACTTGTTATGTGGCTAGACCGGGATGTGTTATAGGAAAAAAATAAGGCGACGTCATAATGACGTCATCCTGAGATTTTATATGAATATTTTAATTTTTGGACCTTTTAGCCATATCTCACGAACGCAACATGCCAAATTCCAAATTCGTTTTGTATTTGGTTTGTTAGGTAATAGGTATTGGCAAATAATTTTGAAAAATGTGTGACGTCATCATGACGTTATCAAAAATGCGACTATTCAAAACACATATAAGAAAAGGTCCGATTGTCATGAAACTTGGTGGGTAGGTAGATAATAGTACTAGTATGCAAAGTCCGAATTGACGTCACGATGACGACATCGTTTGATTTTTTAAAGATTTTTTAAATAATGATATTTTTTTTCTGCTTCCAAAATTGCACAATTCTTTCATTGGATTGACATTAAACTTGGTTCAAACCAAGACCACAATGACAAAATGTGCATTAAGAAGGGTTTTAAAGATGACGTCATTTCAAGGCATGTGACGTCATGTGTTAAAATTGTATTCTAGAATTTTTCTTTGAACTAAATAACTGCATGAAGCACTCTGAAAAGTGACCGCAAAAGGACCAACGAAACATTAATATTTTGTGACATGCGAAAAAGCCCTGTGTTCTGCTTGCAAACAGACACAGCCGTAGTTTTTTTTCTTTGTAATCAGATAGACCATTAGTTGGTAAACATTTTTTGTCAAGAACGTGAAGTTGTTCCACCTTTACTTCCGGGTCTACTGGAAGGTGAGAGGGAGATTCAAAATGAAGACTTAAGCCTGAATTCAAAACAAAGCACAATTTTTTCCAAACGGTTTAAGGTATGATCATAAAACCTATAGTGAGAACTTGTTCCATGTTACGAAGATGTTATAAATTTGTGACGTCAGCAGGTATCAAATTATAACCGATTTAAGGGAGCAAGTTGACAAAATAGTTTGACCTATATCTCTTGAACTAAGACAAGTAAACTTGTTAATTTTTTTTGTGAGGTTGTAACGATTTCCTTTAGCAACATTTAATACCCAGGGCAAAAAATCGCTTGACCTTCACTTCCGGTGTTCCAAGAAGTGCACTAGAAATTAAAGCTAACTTGAAAACGGGAAAATACTACAGACAAATACACTATGGAAGTGTTAAGTGAGGAATGCCTGACACAAAAACACATTATTTTGACGTCAACCTCGAAAGTAGGCCCTCTATCGGCACATCAAAAATAGCTTAACCTTTTCAAATTTTAAAACCCTCAATCAAAATTTTACCAAATTGCCCGTTTTTATTCCGTTAGCAAGTTAGCAACCACAAAGTTAAAGTTCATTATCCTTTATTCTGACATGAAAATATTCATAACATAAATGGGCGGTGTCTAATAAAAAAAGTTGTCTGCCCGTCCACTCTGCGTTTGTAACTCAACAAACACTCACCTCTAGTTGTTTTTGTGTTGGTAACTCGCATTCAAGTCAAAAATATCAAGAGTGGAACCATCTTCCTGGAGCGAGGTAACCCTGGCATCGTGTCCTGCCCTCCTGTCGCATCCGGACGAATCCCGCTGGATCAGATCGAAGCCATGTTCTGGTACTTCCCCCGAGTCCGACCTACAAACCTCCTGATCTTCTACTTCAAAGGGAACGTCGCTCCACAAAACGGCATCCCAGAGGGCGTGTATGACATCAACAAAGACGTCGCTCTGGTTATTGAGAATGTCACCGACTCAGATGAAGGTACCTACTACTGTAAGGTCGCACCGAAAATGAAAATGATAGTTGATGGTCACATGGATATGCGTGTCAAAGGTGAGCGTGTTGGTGATTAGTAAATAAGTTTTTTGGACAAAAGCAATGTTGCAGTTCGTTTGACTCGGTTCAGCTCCAGATTTTAACCAATTTTCTAAAGTGCGAAACGATAATATCTCGTTTAACCTCACAGTCCAGTTGGTGTCTAAAAGTCAGCGTTTGACACATTTTCTGAATAAAGCTGTGTCGGTGCATGTGCTTGGCTTGGAATTTTTTTTTAATTTGTGTCAATTCAAAGAATGATTAGTTATTTCCTTATTGATCTCACGGCTCTTGTGAACCGTTAATTGTTATTGTCCCGTTTTCTATAAGTGTTGTGCACACAAAAACACCATGAAATGCAAACAAAATTAAAAGAATAATGAAGTCTAAAAAGTTTGTTCTTATTTGTATTCAAAGATTGTTTTTAAGAACTAGCAGATTTCGCCCATGAAAAGCTTTAACGTTCTCCATGTTACTGCTTTTTATGACAGCGGTATAATAGTTGTTGGTTGATAAAAGTTTTACATATTACTACTGCTGGTTGATCAAACTACATGTTAGAATCTGAAGTAAGAAACGCTAGCTGATAGCAATATCACCAGTTGTTATTTTGTGAATGATTGTGATGACACCTTTAAGCTTCGTGTCCAAATTTTGTTTCAGCAATGTTAAGTTTGTTTATAATTTATGTAGTATCCCCCAAGAAGCCGTTTCCCGAAGTAACTCAATGCACTACATGCATATCTGAGTCAGAATGTAAGGTACAGTTGCCGAACGACATCAAGAAACCAAGGCTGACCTGCATCGTACGGGATACCAAGCCTGCCGTGGCTCTCCGATGGCTGCTTGAGTATAGTGACGGCGACACACAGTTCATCAGCGATAAGTTTACCGTACATCCGAGTAAGTGCAGGGTTATTGAACCTGAAACCGCCTGTAAGATTGGAAAAATCCTTGTGTAGCATGCTTCTGAATTGCAACATCTTTGCAAGAGCCACGTTATTTTTAGGGCCTATTTCATGGGCCTAGAAATCCTTTCATTTGGCTACATAAGACAGTATAATATAAACGTTAAGGTCCGACTTTGAAGATCTGGTTAAGTTAAGGGAACAAAATTTACCCGATTCTAAGCCAGCATGGAATCTAGACTACTCACATTTCTATGTTTTATATTGTCCCAGCCACATGATAGGCATGCCCGAGGTCATCTATCACTAGATCGTAGTTTGGACCACATCCACCAGAGGGGGCGTTAAGTTAAGGGAACAAAATTTAATGATAGGCATGCCCGAGGTCATCTATCACTAGATCGTAGTTTGGACCACATCCACCAGAGGGGGCGTTAAGTTAAGGGAACAAAATTTACCCGATTCTAAGCCAGCATGGAATCTAGACTACTCACATTTCTATGTTTTATATTGTCCCAGCCACATGATAGGCATGCCCGAGGTCATCTATCACTAGATCGTAGTTTGGACCACATCCACCAGAGGGGGCGTCACTTGCCTGGCCCTAGTGGGTGACGTAAAATTGGCGGGAAAACCTGCACCTGTACATAGTTACATAGGCTTGTATACAATTGTGCTGTTCGCATAGGGATTGCCAGTGGATCACCCCTGCTGACAAAATGGAACAGTTTTGACCTTCACAGGGCAATTCTGTGGTTTTAATGGTTATTGGGTCTAAAAGGATATAACGAATGGACTGTGGTTGTTTGGGGTTTGAGAGCAGCATGGCTCAAATTAAATGGCGGTAGAAACAAAAATCCGGTAGCGCCAGTATCGCAACTCGAACGATGCCACTGATGATAATTTATTCCTACGTCACCACAAGTCAGGTACGACGTCACAGGAGTCATAAATATTATGCAGCTACACTTGTTGCGAAGAGCGGGAAGGGATTTCGCATCGAAATCGGTAATTGTGGCAGCCTTTCGCCCGGATATAATATAACCATCAATTTTACACAGTGTTGGCATTTTAGTAGATCACAACGTGCGTTCAAAAATAATACAAACAAATTAAGGGAGCCCTAGCTCGCTCTTGAAATAACCAATGTTAGATTTATGTTATCAATCGATGAAAAACATGGGGGGGGGGGTCGAGAGGGGGGTTGTGCACCCGCTTGGTAAAAGACAGATGATTCGGGTCCTATTTTCTTTCATTTTTTTTAAAATTAAATCTAGCATTCTAGAAGTTGGTAAAAAGAGGAATGCTTTATCGTGAACGCAGGCAGTAATCGTCATTCAATTTGTTTATTTATTAAATTTTTATTCTTTTTCCTTTTTCACAAACCTACAATAGTTACCATGTTTACAAACCCTTTGTTAAATTTTAATAATAGTTATTGAAATAAATAATTTATATCATGAAAATCCTACTTCTGTCTTCGAAATAGTTGTCCTGCCCCTTCCCTTACTCGCGGTTTCAATTATTTACTTCGAAGTTCGATATGCATCCAATGACATGTGTAGTGCCATAACCACAAAATTCCTTGGAGATGCAAATGATTAATCATTTGACCCAGCTTGTCTCAATATTTTTCACAGTGAACAATAGATTAACATGTAAAGCTGAAACTCTCCACATCAAAAGCTTCGCAAGCTTACATATACAGCCGACACGTACCAAACCACTTGTGATGTGACCGTCAGGGTAACTGTTTTAGTCGTTTTCGGCTAACTTTGACATAATTTTTGTTTAAAAAAACAACCTTGACAGAAAATTTGACAGAATGGATTTTTTTGCAGATTTCTGGCAGAATTTTGCAAAAATGGTTATTTGACAGAAAAACAGCAAATTTCAACACAAAAATGTGCATTTGTTTTAAAAAAAAAAGCTTCAATCCTTTCAAACAAACCCTTGGGTAATGGGACAGGTTGGCTTGTCTAGGTGCTGAGGTTCACTGGTAAACGGACTTCGTCGTGGCCGGATCCACGTTTTGCCCACAATTTCCCAATAATTTCACAAAATCTTTATGTGACTATGTTTATCATACAATTTTAATCTTAATTAAGGCAATCTGCCTGTGATTTTAAGTGTTTATAGTGTATTTCGAGTAATTCTGGGGAATTTGGCAGATTTTTGATAAATCTGACAGATTTTTGAAGTGCATTAGCAGAATTTGGCTCTGACCTTACGATCACCCTGGTGACCGTGCAGAGATGTAGCTGTGTGCGCGCACACGTCCGTGTGTTAGTTGTATAGAGCTACGTACAGTACATAGTTGTATATGAACGCGCGGGCCTGGCAGCCAGGATGTACATAATTCATAAGTTCGATGACGCTTCTGTTTACCGCATAAATTATCATGAGTGTATCACTCGAGTTGTGATACTGGCGCTACCCCCAAATCCACACAACGGTCAGATATACAATGTATGTGTAGATTAAAGGGGCGGCTTCGCGAAAGCAAGATTTTCTCTAGAGGTAAGACATTATCCAAGCATGGTCTAGATAGCTTTCAAATTTCCCCAATTGGGCTTATAGTTGACGTTTGCCGGCTGCCAACGTTGGTTTGGTTATTGCTGTATAAATGCGCAAATACCATCTGTAGGTAAAACATTTCATGCTTAGCAAGTTCATGCAATTGGCTTCTGATCTTAGCTAGAGAAATAATAACAGCACTGGTTTTTTTTATTTTTCATGTATTGGGGTGTATTTCAGGTGAGTATTCGGTGAACACTTTCACTACTTCAGCATCAATCCCAATTATAACGAGTAATGTGGACACGATGTACAGATGTCAAGCGAACGGGGAGGCTCTAAGCGCCAGGAGTGATAGCTACGTGACGGTGACTGTCACCACAGCTCGTCGTACCCCGCAAACACCACGTGAGCATGGATATTTATTGTTTTCGTCTAACTCTACAAATTTGTTTGGTACAACTTCTGCTGTCCCTGCTCTGCACGCCTCGACTCATAGAACACCGTTTGCAGTCCCCTTCCATCCGCCAACAATATTTGCTCCAAAAATTACTGCTGCAAATGACATATAAATTATATTTTTTAAAATAAAGTACATTTCCCGAATACTTCCCTACATGGATCATCTTTTAGCCAAAGTAAAATGTATCCTTTCCGATTTTTCTTTTACCTTCTATTTTTTTAGTAATAAATTTCCGCAGTGCATATGTACGATATGCGGTTTGAAATATTATTCATCGAAATAGCTGTCGTGGTAAACAGCCTTAGTTCGAGATTTTTATTCAATAGTGGGTTTTTTTGGCGGGGGGACAACTGAATATCAATCGCGAAGACATTGATCAAAATTAATTAATGCATTTACTATAGTCAGTTTTTAACGAATTTCAAAAATAAGCCTGCAATTATCGTACATATGCTTTGATTACAGAGTCAGAGTGTCCTAGCCAGAACTATTAAAATCGCCTGTATTTAGAGGAAAAGCAACTTTTTGACGACTGAATATCAAACACAAAAGCAGTCAAGTCAGTTTGCAACTAAAAATTTCAAAATTGTATTTGCAGATGTCACATCACTTAAACCTACAATAACTAGCATGGAGGCTACGTTTAGCGAGGATCATACCGTTAAGGACACTCCAGATGGCTCTCAAAATACCCCCATTTGGTTTATCGTCGTTGTTTGCCTGTTGCTCACTGCCATCGTTGGTTTGGGCATTGTTGTGTGCAAGGTAAATTGGAGCATCCTCCCGATCACGTAGAATTTTGTTCTTCTAACTCGAGAACACTCTCAATTTTTATTCAATTATAAAGTATATATTTTGTAGCAAATATTTATATTACCACAAACGGTGTATGCACAGAAGCAGGACAACATCTTCCCATGAGGGCACTGTTCAAAACTGACATAATGGTCACTGTCAGACAATAGATAGCGCTTTTCCGTTTCCAGGGAACGTTTAAATAAACCAATCGCAAAAATGGGATCTTCGTGAAAAATATAAAGTAAACGTGAAAAAAGGGCATTTTGTCTTAAACGAGGTAAGCATTGGAACTTAGAGTACTTTGATTTTCTCCGGTTGTCTAATTTCTAGGGGTTTTTTTTTGGGGGGGGGGGAGAAATGATTTTTCGGGGGGGGGGGCGTGCGCCAACACACACAAGCATACCCTTACACAGGCATAGAAGTGGGGTACTTCTTTTGTTCTCGTGTACTAAAATTATGCAATGTCGTGCACTAATTTCAAAATGCTCTTATATTGCAAAATGCTCTGATTATTAATTTTCTGGGCTGAAATTCGAGCTTGAAATCACTTTTCTACAACTCTTCCATTTGCGACAAATCATCCCACGTTGGAAATTCCTAGTTTTTGAGTGAAATCCATATATCTATTTTGTGAAAAACTTCAAGGTCACAAAATGGCCTTGTGGGATACCTCCAATTGTTCCAGTACCCCCGGTAAGGCAGTGTTTATACACGCAGCCCGTAGCTACGCCGCTGACTGTGGTGCAGCTCTTGGTTAGCAGTTTGTTTGAGATACTCACGGTTTTTTTTTTGTTGCATTTCAATGTTATAGCATTTTCATTGTGCCTTTCAATGTTAGCATTTTAACTTCGAAGGGAATAACAATACATCGACTGATTTGAAAGATCTCGCTACGCCTAAGATCATTGAATGAACACACTGAATGACATTTGCAATTTTCTCTTTATCTGTTTAATATTTGTAGATGAAAATATTAACGACGAGGGGATCGGGAATATAAAGTTAGGAAAACTGGTCGAAAGATGGTTTATTGAAAAAAAACGTTCGTAACGTTGAAAGAACGATTCCAGTGATCCATATGAAAAGAGGATGTAGATCCCATGAGACCATTTAATCCCCTAAGATTAGATTTAAGCCCCTAAGATTTAATAAGGGAATAAATATAATATAATGAGGGCGCCCTTCATGAGGCAGCACCTCCACCGTTTTAGTTCTCGTTTTTTAATGATTTTAACATTAGTTTTTATGACAATAAGTTCGTCCATCATCGTTGTTTGACCGATATCGGATATGAGATTACCTATAGCGACTATTCTGCTCAAGATTTCCATCAGATTGGAACGGATTGGACTGATTTTTAGTGATTCTATTTCGCCAGAAGACGCACTGGAACGTATGTGTATACCGTGAGTTGCATTCCATACATGCCTTATAGCCTATTGTCCTACCTACGTGCACGTACATTCATCTACTGTTCCAGGACTCCCTTGTTAACTGATAAACTGAATATGTGCCGCTACACTAGAGAATCTCTGCTGCACATAGGAAACAACTGTTCAAAAAACAAAGATGGCCGCAGAATTGACCAGGAGGTATGGACAATCATCAAACAAGCACGTATTGCGAATATCCCAAAACGGGGCTGCAGAGCAGGTAAAAACAAACAAAGAATGATCAAAACTCATATAACTGTGCGTCCAGTTGACTCGCCAAATAATCACGATCGAGGAGTTTCTTGTGCAAATTTGGCAACGTTACCAAGACTAATGGAAAAAGACCAACCTCCTACCCTGCCTACTGTGTACTTATGTAATCCACGCTCCCTAGTGAACAAGTTTGATGAATTCAGAACGACAATACTGGATCTCAATGTAGATGTAGCTGGCATATCAGAAACTTGGTTCAGCCCCAGCACACCTATTGAACAATTTGGAGTAGATGGATTCTACCTCTCGTCAAAGTGTAGGAGCACACAACGTGGGGGAGGAGTAGCATTATACATGCGGGAGAGTTTGTGTGCACAAACTACTAACATCAAGGTCCCAGACCATCTTGAAGTGGTATGGATGAAAGCGAGACCCTATCGCCTACCCCGTGAAACATCCATACTCTTCTATGCTGCAGTATATTCTCCACCCAACAACCCACATGAACATGATCTCATAGAACATCTCCTTTGATGGTGTTGATTATATCAACACCAACTATCCTCATGCCGGTGTCACCATATTGGGTGACATAAATCGATTGGACACAAGTGATATTTACACAGGTACTGGATTCACCCAAGTTGTCAAGCAGCCGACTCGCAACTCAGTGATTCTCGATAAGATTATCACTGATATTGCCAAACATTACCACACTCCAGAAACCAGCTCCCCAATCGGAATGAGTGACCATTCCACAATCATCTGGAGCCCAAAGTCGCGACATGCCCGAAATGCAACTAACACTCGGATTGTCCGCCCAATGAAAGAGTCTGCAATCCGTGATTTCGGTTCATGGATTGTCAACCATGACTGGGAAGAGGTTTACACCAAGTCCTGTGTTACAGACAAGTGCTCAGCTTTTTATGATACTCTACAAGGAGCTATAAACTCCTACTTTCCAACCCAATCCATCAAAGTTCATTCACAAGATAAACCATGGATGACAACGTACATCAAAAACGTCATTCTGGAAAGACAGCAAATATTCCACACTGAACATCGTTCCCCAAGATGGAAGCAGCTTCGCAACAAGGTGAGGTCAAGGCGCAACAAGGTGAGTGCATCAACGACCACTTCGTCTCTATATCGAGTCACCTCAAACCACTCGAAACTGCTTCATTGCCAGCCTACTGTCCAGACCCTCAACCTGACCCAAGAGTACTGAACTATCAAGTTTACGCAGTGCTCAAGAAGACCAAATTGGGCAAATCTGCTGGTCCAGATGGTGTCCCCACCAGGATAATTCGTGAGTTTGCTTGTGAGCTCACTGGTCCTCTAACAGACATACTTAACAACTCGTTTAGCGAAGGAGTCGTCCCACAACAGTGGAAAAAAGCAGTCGTGGTTCCCACCCCCAAAACTACACCAGCTACTTGGGATAAGTTGAGACCCATATCATTGACTGATCACTTCGCTAAGGTGGCTGAAGGTTTCATCGCGGATTGGCTATTGGATGACATCAACAGCAAGATTGATCCAAACCAGTACGGCAATCGTAAAGGAGTATCCACGACTCACTATCTAGTGAAACTGTTGGACACCCTTCACAGAAATGCAGATAAACCGGGTACTATGAGCACAGTAGTAGTAAAAGACTTCAGCAAGGCCTTCGATTCAGTAGATCACAACATACTCGCCAATAAACTCGTCAATCTCGGAGTTCGCCCCTCTGTCATAACATGGATAGCCAACTTCCTGAGCGGTAGAGAACAGTGTGTCCGCTACCGTGGTGTAACAAGTGACTGGAAACCGCTCAGGGGTGGAGTACCTCAGGGAACACGCATCGGCCCACTTGCATTTCTGGCACTTTTCAATGATGCAGTAGGGGACATCCCACCTACCGTCCTGAAATACGTTGATGATCTAACAATGGTTGGGCATTGTGACCGGAAGACCCCATCGGATATGCAAAGTCATCTGGACAACCTTGCCGAGTGGGTCCAGAACAATCACATGAGACTCAACGCTGATAAATGTGCTACCATGCAGGTTACGTTCGCTAGGGAACTTCCGACCCAACTACCACTCACAATCAACGATACCCCACTCCAGTCAGTCGATGCAGTAAAGATTCTGGGACTGCAAATATCTAAGGACTTAAAATGGAACACTCATGTCAAATCCATCCTAAAGAAAGCTAATGGCAGGATCCACATGATAAAGACATTGAAGCATTTTAATATGCCATTACAGGACATGGTTACAATCTATTCATGTTATGTTAGACCCATATGCGAATATTCTGCTCCTACTTGGCATTCCGGGCTCACTGTGGGAGAAACGAAATGCTTGAGAAAATTCAACGTAGAGCCTGTAAGATCATGATGGGCAAACAGTACACTAGCTATGAAAATGCATCCAAACACTACAGCAGCTGGCTTCCGCCAAGTAGGAGGAATGTTCATCATAGAGACCTCAGAAACTGCAACACATACTCCCTACCTCTTTGTAAGACTAAGCGGTACCAAAAAAGCCCAATTGTTTACATGACAAAGATTTGGAATGAAAACAACTAATAATAACTAACTAGTGGGTCTGAACTCTAGCTGCAATCCTGAATTTTTATGCATTTGTGTTCATGTCGAAATTTTAGTTTTTTTCTTATTTTGTAACATTTGAGTGTTCCCCGTTGTTTTTCTTTACCTTTGACCCCTCCCTTCCATAATCCTGTTGTTCACATAACAACCTCCCTTTCGATGCCTTCCATCCCCAAGACAACTTCCCTATCCTACTTGTATCAACCTCTGACCCTGTGTACACCCAACCTTTCCACCCTCTTTTCCCAATCTTTTCATTTCCAAACCTTTTTTTCGTCCTGTGCGGTTTTACAGCCTGTTTGTACACAATTTTAAAAAGGAAGCCTGGTTTTTATTGCATTTGAAATTCACTAAACTGTTTCTCTCGATTTTTACTGTTTGTTTTGAATCTGTGTACTTTAATCAGTGTTGTAGTCGAGACCGGATAGTCCGAGACCGAGACCAAGACCGAGACCTGAAGTTTCGAGACCGAGACCGAGACCGAGACCAGCCCCTTCAAGGCGGACCGAGACCGAGACAATATGGTCCGAGACCGAGACCGAGACCAAGACCGCTGATAATAAATAACAATAATCTAAATAAAAATCAAGACAAATACATGTAATTATAGTTGTAAGTTGTAACCTTTCTATTAACGAAGATAACAGACAAAATTTTGACTGGTGGCAGTGTTGACAAATTGATACATGACACCTTACTTGAGCAAAAAGTAGTTACACTTAAAAAATATGGGGTTTGATATGTTGTCTGCACACAATCTTGACAAAAGTAAAAAGTTAGACGTAGATGTTTCATCTGTTATAGGAACTCGGATCCTATCCACAGTATCCCCTTGGTTTCAGCTATGACTTCTTACGGATATTTAAAGATGCAATTTTAATTTGACGTTGCGCCTTTTTTTTCTAAAATAAATATAGGACTTAACTTCTACCAATTAAGACTTGTGTACTCGATTTTTAAAAATGGGAGCTAGAAAATTTTGAATGATTTTTAAAATTTTCGTCATGGGATATGGACTTGTAGGCTTACATGTAGACCCACAAGTTGCGAGGTGGTAGCCAGATATGGATTAAAAAAAAAATCTGACAGGGATTTAAATGTTTTGAGGAATAATGGGGGTACTTCAAATGAGCTGCCAGAAAATGGAGTCTCATTATACACTGTCATGGCAACAGTGAGTGGTAACTGGTAAGAGTGTGCGAATTTAATGCTAAAAAATCAGGTAGGAACATTTACTTTTTCTTCAAAATACTGCCACAAATTAAAAAGAAAAAATTGTGTGGGGTCCAAAATGTCACTAATTTGGAGCACCTCATATATTTTCAGAATACAAAAAATGCAAGTGATTACGCCCACAGGGGTGGGCTAAACTACACAATCCCCGAAAATGGCAGGCCCTTATTGCATAAATTGTTACAAGGTTATACCGTGCTTTATGTGCCCGACTCAAATGTCGGGTAAATGCCGAACTTGTTACGATTCTTCAGTGACTGGTACTGCTGCAGCTTTACATGTACTTTGGGGACTTTCCAACGTGCAGTCCGAACCAACCACGATATATAACGATCGTTAACAAGCTTGACAACATGATCTACGGGATAGCAAATGTTTTAACTATCAACAGTACTGAACGAAGTGAACACAAAGTAATCGATCGAGCTGTAATTGCTAAATATTGCCGGTCTCGACCCGAGACCAGCCAAAATATCGAGACCAAAGGGGACCGAGACCGAGACCAAGACCGAGACCACAGCTCCCGAGACCGAGAACGAGACCGAGACCAGCAGAAAGTGGTCTCGAGACCGGTCTCGAGACCGGTCTCGGTCTCGAGAACTACAACACTGACTTTAATACCATACATGTTTTCCCAGCTCCATTCTCCTCAACCCGTCCCTAGCACTCCCTCCCTTCCTATGCCCTTTCATGATGGTTATTCTTTAAATCTCTGTGTAATTTTTTTTTATGTAACTATTCTGCAATTCCGCTGCTGGCGGCGATAGAATAGAATAATAAACCATTAATAATAATAATAATAATAATAAATGTGTGTTTGGGAGGTATTATAACACTGTTTAAGACAGGTGGGAGTCTGGATGGGTGATAACTACCCTCGGCTTCGCCTCAGGTATTTATCACCAATAGGAATGCGTAAACTGTCTTAGGTATTTATGAATACAGATTTATTTCCAGCTATGGCGTGCTGCCTGGAATGGACTTTTTTCCATCTTTCCGAAAATTTCTGAACTTTTCCATTTTGAAGCTTATGATACATTACAAGACGCTTTAAAATTGTCGTGAACCTTTATGTTCCAGGAGCTAATTGGATTGCGAAACCAGGAAATCAATGACTGACCGGTACGTGAAGTTCGATTTACTTCACAAGTATGAAACCAGGTGTACGATGAAAATTGTAATCTAAGGCCAAAATAATCAATAGTCTGTCTCTGGTCAGCGCGCGCGTCGATTTTAATCATGTGCGTCAATCTTTTTTATTTTTCAAATTATCCGCGGTAGCTACAACAGCGCCCTCTATTGCCGCAACTGCTCACATTTTGGTTCCAAGGAATGGGGAAATTGCACCAAGGCAACTGATGGAGGGCACCAAGGCAAATTATGGAGGACTCCAATGTATATGAGGAAACAAAAAAGCAAAAAATAGTACCCACCTTGTCTGTACAATTCATGCTTAACGCCCCCCCCCCCAAAAAAAAAAAAACCGTGCCGCCGCATCAATTCAGGAACTTTGGTCTGACCAGAGATTGACCATTTTTTTTGGGGGGGGGCCTAAGTGACAGAGCTAGAGAAATTTCTTTTGTGAGATATACTGATTTTCCTTATAATGTTCCCAATTGTTCTTAAAAACAACATGTGAGATTGTTATTTTGATTCTCAGTAATCCTTTTTTATAAGCCTCTCAAATACACTGCATTTTCTAACCAGATTTATGTTACGGTTTAAACCTAATATTGGCCCTTCCGCTAATGGTGTGAAACTTATCACCTCATGTTTACCCCAGCTGTTTCGCCATCAGGCTTGTAGATATTGCTTTTTAGTTGGGTGGCATCACGGGTTTTCAATGTGCACGCGTAATGCCGTTCCTTTCGGAAGAAATACATTTATAAACAAAGAACTTGAATCTTCGGGTGATTTCAATTTTAACTACTCTTGTGACGTCACTCTTTTCAGCAAAGTGTCTATAATTTTTAAGAATCTACACTTTACTGTAGATTCTTCTAAAGAATTAAAACCTAATTTCAGATTACTTTCAGAATCTTTACTTTTTTCTGGACTGGGACATCTGGACCGAGATCATTGGGAGGGCTCGAGCTGCCAGAGGGCCTCGACTTCAATTCATCTGCAAACAATGTCATGTATAAACAAGACTAATTTAATAAAGTAACAGCCAAAAATAACATTTCAAAATTATTTTTTGGTAAAATGTACGAATTTCTCTTTTTGGGGGGGGGGGCGGGGTGTACCTAATTTACTTCTAATTTAACCTTGCTCTCTAGTATTTTGGTTAATTATTTTCTTTTAAATTTTTGTACAAAAAAAATGTTCCTTTTTTTTTGCATTTTTCAATTTGCAGCGCTGATATTTGTGTATGTTCGGTGGGGTGATTATTAATTTTCACTGAAAAAGCAAAAGTACCGTATTAAACCATTATTTTATTTTAATTTATTTTTCCTTTTTTTATATTTTGATGTTTCAATTTTTACTGAATTTTTGACAATTGTCTTTGCTCAGTTTTTTTTCAACATTTGCATTATAAATTAATTCACTCAAATTTACTCCGTTAAAGTTATTCAAAGGCTTAAAATTGCTCAACCTTGTTAATATCAACACATGCAGGACATACTCATGTACAAATACTTCAACAAACAACTTCCAATAGCAACCACTTCCAAACTTTCTTTCAACTCAATTATAATGTACAAACACTAGATCCTCAACAAACATACATATCCCTACCCATACAACACAACTGTTTCAGCATAACATTCAATATTCTGGAGCCATTAATTGCAATATGCTACCTGACATTATTAGGCGTTCTCCCTCTCTTGGCTCATTCCAACGTAAGCTTAAAATGTATCTGTTCAATTAATTACAAATATCGACGTTCTTATAAATATAATTGCTGTTATTACGTATACACTTCATTATTACGTTACTGTTTTTACATCGTAACCATGTATAATTATCTGTTTGTTTGTGTGTTTATTTTTGTTCCTTTGTCCTGCCTGACTCTTTTGTCCAATCTTTGTTCTGAGGCTTCCCCAACACAAGCACATGCTTACCGGGGTCTGCCTCCATTTTCACCGTTATTATTCTATTATTACATACTTACTGAATGTTTTAATATTTTGTTTGTTCTGCTTGTTGTGAATCGGTAAAATGGAAATAAATGTTTTTTAATTGAATTTGAATTGAAAATCATGTTCACATTTAGTCTGAGCCTCTGTTATTCAAGTACTGGCACGTGAATTAATTTGGAATTTTGTTGGGATTTTGCAAAATTTCACTGATTTATTGAGGGCATAATCTGGTAATATAATGCACATCCCTGCGTGTGGGGCCCAGCTTATCCGTACGTAAATTGTGACTGAATTCAACAAAATGAGTCACTGTCTTAACGACTATTTTTTAGTCTTTGGTTTCTATGTGCATTACAAAGCATACATCGGTTCTTCATTTGATATATTACTTAGTTACACATCTTAATATATACAAATGTATGTGGGCGAAAAGATTGATTTTGTTGATTCCTATTGCGTAGAATTCCGTTAGAACACCAATTGCTCAAACGTATAGCTCTGGTGAATTGTGACTTATTTTGTTAGGTTGGGTCACACATAGAGGAGGTAATGGAAGCACATAAACTAATGGGGGAAAACCAATTGCATAGAAAACCAAATCCAAATTAATAGACAAACAAGTGAAACTATAAAATTCATTTCCAAATGTTAATACAGAGACGAGGTTAAATATGAAAACATAATTTAATCATTGTAAACCGAGCTCAAATAAACAATGACCATAATACAATCAGCTTGAATAGATAATTGATCATTAACAAAAATAAGACAGACAAGTCAAATTAGCAAATCAACATGCAAAATATTAAAATGAGCAAATCCAACCGATAAATTAACAACTTAAAGTGCATTAACGGAAACAAGCAGATATAATCCGGCCAAACTCAAGAGAGACGCACCATATCAGCAGATTGAAATAGCGACTATAACAGATATTTAAACCGTAATGAAGACAGCAGACCCAACTGTTAATTAAAAAATCGAGTAGGAAATAATGAAAGATAAGGTATTCAAAACATACAAATACGGAAATTAAGTTGAATAGATACTCAAATCAAAATATGTACACTTGGATAAGCAAATCAAAATAGCCAAACCGAGTGTAATGTATATCATATAAATACGAGTAAAATGTGTACAATTAGTTTAAAGTTAAATATAAGACAACCACACCAACAATACAGCTTAATCTAGATGCAACATAGACGAGTTGCACTATTTATTCTTCAAAACGACAAAACGAACCATATGAACAATATTTAATCCGAGTAAGCAAAACAATTGGGGCAAATCCTGCAGGCGGAAAAGCAGATGTAAACATCATCTGAACAATCTGAGATCATCGCAGGTCAATTCCATTTTATCTAATACCGAATACACACTTTTTAAGGTCGTTTAAAAGACATGATTTGACGAGAAACATTGGCGTTAAAAATCACCTGAAGATCAGAAATACGACATATAACTCATTAACACTATGAGCATTTGACTTATACAAGTGGTTTTTGGAAAATTCGTTTGCTTCAAAGCTCTGTGTAATTGGCCTGCGATACAAGAGGCCTTCGGCTCGGGTGATTATCAACATCCACACTTCAACCAGTCTTGAACAGGGTGTTAAAAACCGGCCAAGTCATATTCATTCCCATACACAAATATCCTTACCGGTCAAAAATAATCGAATATTTTCGGTCCAAAAATCAAAACAAGTCAAAGACTTTAAATTTCCAACGATTTCTTTCAACAGTTTTACTTCATGTTTATTAGCAGTAAGAAGAATTTAAAGACAAGCCCAAAATAGAGGGTTAAAATAGATCAGATTTCATAGGTAGTAGTAGTAGTGGCCTATCCCGTCGAATACGACGATGTAGCTCGGTGTCTAGCTGCACGACGATTCTCGCAATCAGCAATATAGGCGGCAGAGGAAGCAGAGCGGCCAAGATGGACAGCGGATCGCCAATGAGTGCGGTCCTGCACCACGGTCTGCCAGGAGGTGACTGGGATTCGGAAGGTTCGCAGATCACGCTTTAGAACATCCTTGTAACGGAGTTTTGGACGACCACGGGGGCGAGGAGCATGAGCCAGCTCCCCAAAGAAGATGTCCTTCGGCAGTCGACCGTCCTCTTGTCTGCAGACATGACCAGACCAACGAAGGCGGCGAGCTGACAGCAATGTGAACATGTCGTTGACTCCTGTGAGCTCAAGAATGGCAGGGTTTGAGACTCGGTCTTGCCAGGAGATTCCAAGAATTGAACGTAGGCAGCGGAAATGGAACGCGTTCAGTCGGCGTTCCTGACGGCGGTAGGTCGGCCATGACTCACTGCAGTAGAGTAGCACACTAAGCACACAGGATACGTAGATGCGGATCTTCAGCTTGATGGAAAGGGCCCGGTTGTCCCAAACACGAGCACGGAGTCGGCCAAAGGTGGTTGCAGCCCTACCTATTCGGGAGTCAAGTTCGGTATCCAGGGAGTTGGTGCTGGTAACTGTAGAACCCAGATACTGAAATTTGTTGACCACGCTCAGAGGTGTGCCATTGATGGTGATCATGGGAGGGGGACCTGGGCCTTGCGATAACACCATTGTCTTGCCAAGGCTGATGATCATGCCAAACTCCGAGCAAGCACTGGCAAATGAGTTGCAGAGATGTTGAAGCTCATCTGCTGAGTGGGCAACAATGGCAGCATCGTCAGCATACAGGAGTTCCCGGATGAGAACATGCCGAATCTTCGTCCTGGCACGGAGACGGGACAGGTCGAAGAAATTCCCGGAGCTGCGTGTGTGAAGTAGGATACCAGATGGTTCGGGAAATGCACGGTGTAGCAGGGCTGAGAAAAAGATCCCAAACAGGGTAGGAGCAAGTACACACCCCTGCTTGACGCCCCGACGAACTTCAAACTTAGCAGATCTTGAGCCATTGAACTGGACTGTGGCGTGCATGTCGTCATGAAAACACATCAGAATAGACAAAAGCCTATCTGGGCAGCCCAAGCGCTTTAGGATGGAAAACAGGCCTGAACGACTCACGTTATCAAAGGCCTTAGTCAAGTCGATGAAGACCATGTACAGAGGTCGCCGCTGTTCAACACACTTCTCCTGGAGTTGTCTCAAGGAAAACACCATGTCAACAGTGGAGCGGGATGGGCGGAAGCCACACTGGCTTTCGGGAAGGATTCTGTTGGCAATGACCTGTAGCCGAGGTAACAGCACTCGAGCAAAAACCTTCCCAGCTAAGCACAGCAGTGAGATGCCTCTGTAGTTATTGCAGTCTTGTCGGTTACCTTTGTTTTTGTAGAGGGTTATGATGTTTGCATCCTTTAGATCCTGTGGTATTAACTGGGATTTCCAGCAGGTCAGGAGAACAGCGTGGAGCTCTGCAGCCAAGATATTACCACCCTTCTTAAGTACCTCTGGAGGGATGCTATCAGTGCCAGGAGCCTTGTTGTTCTTTAAGCCGTTGATTGCATGTTTCACTTCTTCCAAGGTGATGGAATTGTCCAGCTCTTTCAGGATGGGAAGCTGAGGTAAGGTAGATATTGCAGAAGTACTGACTGCAGCATCGCTGTTGTAAAGTGAGCTATAGTGCTCTACCCACCGGTCAAGCTGTGCTGTTTGGTCTGTGAGGATGGCACCAGTGGACGACAGTAAAGGAGCAGATTTCTTTGGGGTAGGACCAATTGCCTCCTTAATGCCTTGGTACAAGCCGCGTAGATCACCAGAGTCGGCACAACGTTGGATGCGATCACTTAGGTGAGACCAGTAGCGTTGCAAAGCTGCTCGAGTAAGACGCTGGACAGTGCTCTTGGCAGCCCGAAGGGCAGCTTTTGAGGAGCGTGTGTTGATCAAGCGGCATTTGTTTCTGGCTGACCGTTTGTTCTCTAGTGCAGGGAGCAGTATGTCCGCGCTGTCCCGGAACCAGTCAGGTTGCTTTCGTGAGCAGCGACCAAAGGCAGACACAGCACTGTTGTAGACTACTGAACGGAACCTAGACCAAGCACCTTCAGGGTTGGCAGAGATTGGTGCTGAGCTGAAGTTACCAGAAAGGAGCTCTTGAAACTGAGTAACATGACTGATGTCGTGAGTTGAGACAGTGTCAATAGCAGGCAATGGTCTATGCGTTGCACGATGGAACTTCTTGGGTAGTAAACGAAGCTTACAGCGAACAAGGGCATGGTCTGTATTGCAATCAGCAGAATGCAAGCTGCGGCAGTGGGTGGTATCGCGCAGTTGTCTCTGTCTGACAATGATGTGGTCCAGTTGGTGCCAGTGCTGTGAGCGAGGGTGTTTCCAGGTGACCTTGGAGCGAACAGAGCCTGCGAAGAAGGTGTTGGCAATGCAAAGGTTGTACGAAGCGCAGAGCTCGAGGAGACGTTGACCATTGTCGTTCATTCTCCCAACACCATGCGGGCCAATTACATTCTTCCACGCACTGCAGTCAGAACCAATGCGGGCATTGAAGTCCCCAAGGAGAATGATGCCATCACCAGCCGGGATATTGTGCAACAACTCACTAAGCTGAAGATAGAAGTCGTCTTTAGACTCTGGGGTAGACGTCAGGGTAGGTGCATAAGCAGAGATTAAAGTGACGTAACCAGTGCTCAGACACATGCGCAAGGACATGAGGCGAGGAGAGATGGCGGCAGGTTGCTGAGTACAAGGGAGTAGGGAATTCCGAATTGCGAAGCCTGTACCATGCATAGGCCTCGCATCATCTGCGTAACCGCTCCAAAAGAAGGTGAAATTTTCCTCTCGAATAGAACCACAGCCAGTTAGCCAGGTTTCGCTGAGAGCTGCAACACTTATACCAAGACGAGTAAGCTCGAGGTCAACCACTGCAGATTTTCTTGGCGAGGAGGAGTGGCTGTCTGTATGAACACCGAGAGAACGAACATTCCAACAAGCGAAGGCTATATAGGCAGTAGCAGGATGACGACCAGGTCGCGCCTGCCTGGAACACGAACCTTGCCGAGCAACGAAAGCCCCCGAAGAGGGTGGCTCCCGCATTGCCGGTAGCTGAATATTATTGGAAACCATCATGATTAGTAGACGCCGAGCGCCGAGGCAGAGGGGAAAAGAGAGCGAATGCTTGCCCAGGACAGACGCTCTCCTCTGGGCCTGACATTCATCGAATCCAGCGGAACGCAACAAAGCGTGACAGCAGGGATGAATGGAGGCTGCCCCGCAGTAGCAAACTAACTATGCCTGTTGACCAACAGCCGTTGACCCAAGATGAGCTCATCCGCTTGCCAGTCGGCTACAACATGCCAGTAGCAAACAATTGAATATGCCATGATTGTAGCTGCCAGCCCCTGCTGCCGAGCTGACAGATGTGGACTACCTTTCGTCTGACCTCTACCCTTTGACCTGTCTGGCTTGGGTGGCCCTGCTAGGAGTAAAAGAACTCCTGCCAGCATAGCTCTCAGGGTCACTGAGGTGCACAAACTCCTCCACCACGATAAGGTAGTAGTCCAGAGAGAAGACACCCAATTTAATATGACAACAAATTTCCCGAGTCCATTTGACCGAGACAAAATTGGGTCAGGAAAAATCGGAATCCTGTTATCCAATTCGGTTCAAGTCCAATCCGTCACTTTTAAAAGTGAATGCTCGAAATATTGGGCTACATGTATATACGGCCGCATTGTCATATCGCGGTATTAAATTAAGATTTGTCTTCCACGTTATCAGCAATGCAGACCTACTTGCAAATTTAGAAATTTCTCCATCGGCTGTTGGACACACTGGGTTGGATGTTGTTACGAAGTCAGATATTTGCCGTTGTGGGTTTGGGGTTGAATAATGTAAAATGAGACAAACAAGACAGAACTCGTAAAGAAAGCACGACTGAGACGAAGATTAAGTTTCAAAGAACGAAATTAAATTAACTTCGCTCAAATCAAGAAGGTTAACACTTTTACATTAAATCCCCAAATACAAAACAATGAATTATACATAAATTAAGGGGATACCGGTATCCATAACGAAAGATGGGTGTGGTGAGGGGCGTGGACGGAGCGGTGTGTCGGCTTGAGATCCATGTTGTCGGCAGGAGGTCATCGGAGAATCAGGTCTTGGTTCCCCGGCATGATAGGGCCTCAGGCTTGGATCTTGTACATCATGGTCTTGGTCTTGGTCTTGTATGGAATTCCATTACTGCCATTTCCGCGTCACAAGTTGGGCAATGGTGCTTGGACCGTAGCCGTTTACGCCGTCAACGGTGCATAGTCGTGTCGTGCCGTCGCATTGTCGCGTCGTACAGTCGCATAGTTGCGTCGTGCCGTCGCATGGTCGCGTCGTGCCGTTGTATAGTCGCGTAGTGCCGTCGCATATTTGCGTCGTGTTGTCGCATAGTCGCGTCGTGCCGTCGCATAGTCGCATCGTGCCGTCGCATCGTACAGTCGCCTCGTCGCATTTTAACTGAAATATCCATTGTTTCGACAGTAGGTATGATGCGCCTATCTGTAAATAAATTATTTAACAATTATATATAATTAATAATTTATAGATTTCCCGGCCAATTTCGCAAAAAAATAGCATTCCAATTCACCTTGATAGTGACCAATTTGAAGCGAAGTAGCGCCCTGCTGTCATTCCCGTGGTTCATAATAGATTTCAGGCTTTCAAATTCTTTTTAAGACCTGACATTTTCATGTTTAACACATCCTAAATTGAAGTTATGTCATTCAGTTTAAGTGATCATTCAATTTAGCAGTCGGTTTGGTTTAGGGTTATTTACATGAGATATTCTTATTTTCGTTTTCATTTCCGGGCATTTTATTTAGCACTTTTTGCATTCAAGATAAAAGTCAACGAAGCCTACAATGCATGGCTTTTCAATTCTTTCACCTTTTCATTATTTCTGCTTCATGTCGTGATTCATTTTGTGTGCTTCTGGCCAATCCCGGTAGGCCTACATACCGTTATTTCGTTTTACCGTTTTAGATTTCCCTCAAAAACAAAAGCAATAAACGAACCATTGATTTTTTTGTCGTTTTTCAGTTTTGTAAAACAGTCAAACGGTATTAAGTCACACAAAAAACAATTACGTTTTTTTTTTTTTTTTTCATTTTAACCCTTGGAGCTTGAAGCCCAAAAAAATTACGCGGTGGAACCACAATGAGAATTTTATCACATTACGTAGTTCTAGGTCAATAACCCTGGCATGCCTTTTCACGCACAAGATATAGGTCATTCACATGGCCAGGGAATGTTTACAACCTGTATGGGCTCTGCGCGGTCGAGGGGTTGACACAAAGGGATCGGCGGCACTTCGGGGTTGGCCACTAATCTCCAATTACTGCACAAAGGCATTTGCCGCCATTTTGGCTTCTGTCTTTCAAAACTCCTTACTCCGGAGTGGCTAGGTTTGGCCAATGGGAGTCTACAGGCTTTTGGTGTATATCAGGGGTGAGAATTACATGGAAGCTTGGCCTTATTGGCCAATTGAAAAAAAAATTATGACCATAATTATTTGGAAAACAATGAGATTTTTTTTAATGTGCCCCTGCCCAAAGTGTTAAAAAGCGGTTCAGAGTCACGCCATAAATTACACCACGCATTAATAATGCCGATAACCAAGAGAGTAAAACTCCTTCGTGCACAGTCCTCTCCCCCCCCCCCCCTTCTACTGCGTTTCAGTTTTTGTTTATAGCTCCATGGTGGGGCTATTTCAAGGAGAAATTTCACATTTCATGGATACAGGAAGAAGTTGCAGATATGTTGAATGAAATTGAAGTTCTGCGCTTTCTTCAATAGCCAATATTCGCAAATTCTGTCGCGAGAAGAACATAAATGCAAGAAGGACAATTTCCCAGGCAGTTACTCGATCCGTAGGAGACATTAACATTCCAAGACGAAATAACGGTATGTAGGCATACCGTCATGGCGTCATGCATGCCTCATGGCCAGCTCATACATTCACTATCCATATATGAATAAAACTGCTGGCTGTGAGGCAGGGCGCCTAGCTAGGGAAAATGATTTGCATGATTTATTTACAATATCTCATGTTCATTTTCCAATTAACTGTTAATGAATAATTAACGAACGGTCATAATGCAAGTATAGTTCCGAGTGCGAAATGTTTGTTGACAACTAGCCATTAGACCTTTGATTACATTCACACAAACATGGCGGTGGGGACGAGTGAGTTGATTACAAAGATTGTACAATGCAAAGACCTTTTCACAACACGGTAAGCCCGATTCTAAAATAATATATCATCTATATAATATTTGCAGATGAAAGCAGCGTGTTTTTTACAGGTAAAACAAACTGTAATATAGATTATCACACATTTCACGTGGAGGTATTCTAACAACACGTTTTCCTATGCATTTTTTTCTAAAAGACAACGTTATATACCAAATTTTGTTAATACACAACAAAATTGTGGCCAAAAATATTGTAAATTTAAGATCAAAAGTGATGTAAAAATTACAGAGTAGATCTGTTTGAAAAAGGCCTATATGTTAAATGTTTTTTTTACAAAGTTAAAATGAATACATTGATAAAACATCACATTTTCTGTAAATTTAACGTCATCCCACGAATAAAAAAAAATGGTTTACTGCGTATTACTATGTTGTTCCAAATTAAACTTGAAATATACACAATTCTGTGAAAATGCGGAAATTTATTGGAAAATATAAAAGTTCTGCTAAAACTTCTTTGTAAAATTACAGACACTTTTTACAATGTATACGAACGTCACAAAATGCCTGCTCATAACATCCCGGTAGCGGATGTTGTTTTAGGGAAAAACAATATGTGCAAGTGCACAATAAGAAGTCTTGCATGAAATCAATCAAATCATTCAATTGATTTCTGTTAGAGCTGAAAAATGCAACGCTGAAAAATAAAACACGGATGGTACATATGTCACACCACACTTTTGGTCAATCCCCCCCCCCCATCCAAAAAAGTGCCACAGGCCCTGAGGCCAGTTTCGAGGTGATTAATAGTGCACGATGAGGTGCTAAGTTCAAAGGTCTGTTAGGAAACCAACGAAGAAGCCCCTAGTCCCCCAAGTTTATGGGGCGTGTAAACCACGTGACCATTACATTATAATTGAAACAAATCATGAACAATGTAATAAATTATTACAAACAACTTCACGAATTGTTGTCAACTATTTAATGTATTTGGTTTGCTTTTGGTACTTACAGTTTTATGGGTAATTAATAAATACCTTGGAGAGTTGGTGGCTTCTGATTGGTCGAGACTCGATCACGTGAGGTGTATTAACGGTGATATAAAGACCGGTTTCAAAGAACAAGCGAAAAAATGGCCCCTGAACCAGCATTGATCCAGCCAATTGGACAATTGATCCAATATAGCACTGCACATGCGCTCAACCACCTTCGCGTGAGACTTACGCGCGCGTACGCAACACAGTTGTTATGGGTGCGCGCGCGTAAGAAACTTTTCAAACGATATCGTACAGCAGTATCTGCTCCGTGCACAAGTACCCCGTCAACGGTCAGAAAAGGAGAGTTGGGGTGATCTAGACTGGTTCCCGACCCATCCATTGCGTATTTTGAAAGTCTCCAAAGTCCATTGGAGGCGGAGATTAGTCTTGGAAACCATTACAAGTTGAATAAGCCTTTTCGGAGTTCCAACTGCGCATTCATAACCTGTGACATCGCGCATTATTTGTCTCAAATGGCCTTTGACATCATCGCGCCACCACTGACTTTACAAAAAGGCTGTTTGTGCATTGTGGGTACTGTCAAAGGGCATTTGAAACAAACAATAGACCGCTTGCAGACGCGTTCGATAATTGACGCGCGAAGGTGCGCGACGCCATGTTGTGGGACAAAATGTGCATGGATAGATATGCGCTTGACACACAACATGGCGTCGCGCGCCTTCGCGCGTCGATTATCGAACGCGTCTGCAAGCGGTCTATTTGCGTTGTCACAGGTTACGAATGCGCGCAGTTGGAACTCCGAAAAGGCTTATTCGAATGTATTTGCACGCCTGACGCTCACGCGAAGACGCCGTTGCTATGTAGCTTTTGCACACTCAGGAAGTCGTGCGTACTTTGCGCACGAACCAGTACAGTACAGTACGCGCATGCTGTGTCCCCCGTCCGCGATATTTTTTTTTACACAACTATCTGGGGTACTTTGTGCGCTTTCCTATGGGGCTTGGTTATTATAACCAGGCTTGAGTGGAGGCTACTATTTTTCAACTTGGTACGGATTTCGGACTTTATTTCCCTTTTTTTTTAAATTCTCCAGAGCCTCAGATCAGGAAAAGAAAAAAGGAAATTGCTGCTATACAAGTAGTATCCGACTGAAAAATAACGTTTTTTTAGATTCAACTTTAAATTGTTGAAAAAAAGAGCAAAATCTTTGTAGGCAGAGCGAGGAATCGAACTCGAGACCTCCGATCATCAGCCAGGATGCCTAACCACTAGGCAACGGCGGTGCTCGAAAAGTCCTTGCAATTCATAAATTATATACTTTCACACATGTGGAGAGAGTATACGCGCGCGCGCGTAGGTAAAAGGTTACAGGATTGTAGAGCGCCGCTACGCGGCGCTCTACAATCCAATAACCGTGATTCAAGTCGCCTGAAAAATGGGTACCCCAGATAGTTGTGTAAATAAAATATTCGCCCCCCGTCCACGGAGCTCTTAAAAGAGGTAAAAACGCGCCCTCTTTTGGTCGCGCTCGGAGCTCATACTGAGGATGTTTACGACGAAAGCGTAGATCTGCGATTTATTTTCTTTAAACACTTCGCCCACCGACATATTTACCTTTCCTAAACCAAGCATCTTTGTAATTATGGGCACAAGGTATGTAAACGAAATTTCAGCTTCCTCCATTTAGGTACAAATATGAAAAAATATATGAAAAAAAATATTGTTTCGTTACGGCAGCAGAAGTTCATAGCCTGGACGTCATTTTTAATGCAATGTTGGAGACGTCGTCAAACGCAGCCTGGGCCCGGCTGCGATATTTTTTATTACACAACTATCTGGGGTACCTTGTGCGCTTTCCTATGGGGCATTTTTTATTATAACCAGGCTGGAGTGGAGGCTACTATTTTTCAACTTGTACGGATTTAGGAGTTTATTTCCCTTTTTAAAAAAATCCTCCAGAGTCTCGGATCAGAAAAGATAAAGAAAATTGCTTCTATTCAAGTAGTATCTAACTGAAAAATAACGTTTTTAAGATAAAACTTTGACTTGTTGAAAAAAGAGCAAAAGCTGAAGAGACAGAGCAAGGTTCGAACTCAAAACCTGTGATCAATACTTAGCCTGCATAACCTCTAGGCTACGGTGGTGCTCAACCAAACTGTGCAATTCATAAATTATATACTTTCACAGATGTGGAGAGAATATACGCGCGTGCGCGTAGGTAAAAGGCTACAGGATTGTAGAGCGGCGCTCTACAATCATATAACCTTGATTCAAGTGGGTACCCTGTACTATTGTGAAAATAAAATATTCGCAGCCCGGCTATGGGGGTATATAACAACAGAGACAGGGTACCATGCATAAGCTAAAAGATGGCCCATGAACATGAACACAAAATATCTGGAAATATCGCCCAAAGAAGTCACAAAATTTGAGCATTTAAACTGTTTATTTCGTTAAAAAGGTATTTATTAATGGGAATAACAGTGTGAGGATCCGGTCTTTACTAAAGGATAATGACCGGGTTTGGGGGTGACCCATAGAGCTATATTAAATTACTAGAGCGCTAACTTCGTGTACAAAGTAATGCCTGCTGGGCGCATCCATGGCACAAACCTAGGGAAATTGTGTACGGCTTTTGTACGGCTATTTGCATATCTACGTTTGTATTCCGTACCGGTGCGTTATCGAAGCCAATACTTCCCAAACTGAAACGCACGATCAGCAAACAGCAAACACCGCAACGCGTGCGCGTATGCTTTTTGCCGTCACTTTTTTTTGAACCGTCAATGACGCGCTTAAGTTGTTTGCGTGTTTTCTTCTTGAGCGTTGCATGTAGAGTACACTTTCAAAATTCAATCCATCTAAAGCCCAGTTCATACTCCACGCGAATGCAAGATTTGCTGCGAAATGTCTTCAAAGCGTCTCCGCGCGCAGAATGACTAGTTAGCGCTCTAGTAGTTTAATATAGCTCTTTTGGGTGACCGCTGTTAATGGACCTAATTGACAGCTGTCACCCCCAAACCCGGTCATTTTCACGCAGTGAAGACCGGCTCCTCACACTGTTATTCCCTTATTAATTAGGGTTTTTTAGGTCAATTTTTGTGGGGGACCGACAGACCGACCGACCGACACCAAAGTGACTTGTAGCCTGAAGCTCTGTTGCCTGAGCTTAAAAATTCGCGTCCCGGTACGACTTGTCTTCAAGTCTAGTCTAAGCAAACATTGTTTTGCGCGGGAGTTGCATGCCCCGTGATCAGGATCATCATGGCTTGCTCCGGGAAACCCCAGGCTCCAGATTCGAGTTAGTGTTGTCCGGATTACGGGTAAAATCACTAGTTAGTTTACTTATTTAATTGTATGTTTCTTATAAAATATATTCTAAAATCTTTACAAGCAATCATAAAATTGAAATGTTGTGTCATTGCCTTATATTTTGTCTGTTCTTTACTAAAATTGAGCCCTGATAACGTATAGCCGTATTCTATGTCAAAGTAAACTCTGTGCTAATTGGGTCATGCGAATGTGAATCGGCACAAATAAATTGGAAAAATGATGACATGCATACTCGGCATTGCAATATTTCGGCCTAATAAATTGGCTGCATGGGTTTTCTCATTGAATTTCCTTCCCATAAAGTAAGCTATTTGATCCATTGGCACAATAAGCCACTGGGCCATATGCTGCATGCCGCGTATGTTTGTACATGCGTATGGAAAGCCAAAGAGGCATTTAATGTGATCAACTAATGGGTGATTCACTTTCGCAATGGGTGATGCATATTCACGATCGGTGGTACACTTTTGCCCCCTGGTGATCAACTGTGACAGGTGATGGAATTTTGTGATCGGTGAAGGACTTTCGCCATCGGTGTTGGACATTTGCAGTCAGGTAGTGGATTTGCAAGACCAGTCAGGCGCGAAGCACGGTCATTTTTATTGGGGGGGTATTCTTTTTGATAAGGCCAGTTGCACATCCGTTGTGAAATGTAGACAGGTTTTTTCTCCGGACACTTGGCCTCCGTAAAATCAAAAAAAGAGCAGGGGGGGGGGGGGGGTGGGCTGGTACCATCTGTCGATGGGGGCGCTGTTCAAAACCGACAATTATGCACACAAAGGCCAATATGGTGCTTTTCAGGGCGAAATCATGAAAAAGGCTCCCAAAACGGCAAATGCCACAAAAAGGGCTCGACTTCTTTTTTGAAAAGGGCACTTGTTCAGAAAAAAAGGGCACTTCGTAAAAAAAGGGCACTCTTTACAAATTATTGGGGGGTAAGCCCGTTGGAAAAAAAGGCATTTGAATGGAAAAAGGCAGTTTTTACAAAATATTGGGGGAAATACCCCCCCCCCCGGCTACGCCAATGCTAGTGATCAACTTTGAATCGGTGATTGACTTTTGCAATCGGTGATGGACTTTTGCGACCTGTGATCAACGACCGGTGATCGCAACTTTGATCGCCGATCGCAAAAGACCGTCACCGATAGCAAAGATTGCAAAGTATCATGGATTGCAAAAGTGAATCTCCGGATTAAATGCCTCTTTGCAAAGCAAAAACACCAAAGAGGCATTTAATCGGTGCTGGACTTTGCGATCGGTGATGGACATTTGCCATCGGTGATGGACTTTTGCGACCGTGTGATCAGTTTTGCAATCAGCTGTGGTTGTGTTGCGTCTAGTCATTTTGCACTTATCACACTAATTTATCAGTTCCAAGCTCCATGATATCACTGACTTGTAAGAACCAGAGCAATTTTTACTAAAAATTATTTGTTATGAAACTGTGCATTAATGTGGCCATTGCGAATGTGCAGAGACTATTTAGTCGATACACTGGTTACTGTTGTGGCTGTAGTCCTATTTGGAAATTTGATTTGTGGTTTTTTTTAAGCAATATTCAATATTTTCCTTTGATTACTTTAAGTACCAAAAGAATTTAAAAAGACTGTGCAAACTGGTGAATATTTGTGGTTTAAGACCGATTTGCCTAGTAATGCGAGGCTTTGCCTCCTTATACAGCCATGGTTCCGAAGGGCGATTTCTAAAGGTTACATAACACTTTATTTTGAATGCAACTACATGTACACAGACATGGTCACATTGGCGGGTAAAATCTTTGAAAATTAACTTCTCCAGTTGTGATTTTTGAAAAGTCATTGTGATATGTTCATCCCTTCTCGTTGAAATCGGAAAAATAGGCCTCGCTACGTGCAATTTCGAAAGTAGTAACACTGGCGTGCGCAATATCTATCAATCTTCTCAAGCCTCACGAATATTAATGAGGTTCATATCCATAACGGTGTGCAGTGAACAATGGGATGAAAGCCTCCTTCACGAGTTGTTAGTTAATAAATATCACCCTTTGTGCCGACTTCCATTGGTCGATATCGAGACCCTCACTATGTCACGCCCAGTGACGCTAATGAATATGCTCATATGCCTGCCGTGTGCTGGGCCGAAATCGGTCAGCCGTAGCACCTACGGCGCTTTGCTGAACAATGCACATGGGTTGGATAGACAAATATTTTTTTTCATCGTCTTCGACACCTCCACGGAGAGGGTTCACGTTGCCACACTAGTGTCCGCAACAACATATTAAGCTGAAATTCGGAATATATAGATGATATAAGTGTTCAACTACTCGTGAAATAAATTAACTGGGATAATTTCCTAGGAATTGGGATAAATACGTACATTTGAGGAAGTTTTCGAACGATTTCTTCCAGACTTCCAGTATTAAGGTTTCGGCATCGATGACGGCGATTTTTTTCACTGACATTAAGTTTAGAATTTCTTCTTCAGTTAGAATATAACATTTAAATTATACCGAGCATATTTTTTGAGAAGCACAACGGTGAAAATGCCATGTTTTGGGGGTGCATGAATTTCACTGCTCCGTTATAGCGTCTAAGTACGTAACTACCGATTCGGTGATCACATTAAACGCCTCATTGGCTTTCCATATGCACGCGCAAACGTACATGTGTACACTCATGCTCATTACGTGCGCGGTCAAGAGGTTTGTGTGTTCACAACGAGCAAGGCCAAAGTTCAAGAGATAAGAGCGCGAGCGCAGCATAAAGTCAAAGGAGGGCCCTAGCTGAAATTATGGCGAGTGGAAGATTGTCAGTACAGCAGAAACTATTCTTACCCAAGCATAATACCCTATGTATCTCCCCCTCCTTACTCTTTATCTCTCTCATATGTTTCTCCATCCATCCCTACATGCCCGTGTGTCCCCCATGGCACATGTTTCTTTATATACATACCAGTACCACTGTCATTTGTCAGCAAAATTACAAATTGACCTCGTTTGAATCAGAGTGCTCTTAATCACACCCTGATTTACATATTTAGGCCACGCCCACAAAAGGGTAAAATAACAAGTGTTATAACGTGAGAATGTTTTACCTTGTGCCCAAATGTATTTTAAAGCATAACTGAACAGGGGAAATGGTGCAAAAAATCTGTTTTTGTAAGTTTTTAAGTGTTTACTATCCGTACCCTCTTCTATAAGCTCCGACTCCAGCACGTGTAATCTAATGTACATGTACTGCTAACCTGGTCAATAGCCTATTTGTTTCGGGAAATAGACATTTGATGAGAACAGTGTTCTTTTTCTTTTAGAAATGGGTACAAAATAGCCAAAAGGCATCGGCAAACATGCCAGGAAAACTTGACAGGATTAATAGAATGCGTTGTGATGATATTAACGAAAATATGCTTGGAGGGGGTGGTGGCTCCGCCCCCTCCATAATATTGGCATCGCTCTTAAGTTAATTAGTCAGATCTTAAATTACTCGTAAGTTATATTTGTGTATTCTTCAAACATTAAAGCACTTATAAAAACCGGTTTACATTTTTCTATACCGTGGTGTTGCAACTGTATCAGCGAAAAGGAATGGGAGGGGGTTATGGCCACGCCCCCTCCTATACAGGTTTTTCATGTCTGGCGGGCACTTTCCACCACTGAAAATGTCTGGCAGTGGCCATTCATGATACCTGGGACTAGGCCCAACATTTTCCAGTAGGTTTCATTGGGTTAACTCACCAGCTGATCTAGCTCAATTTTGTGGCCCCTTTCTCATGGCCCTCCTGACCATACCCACCACAGTGTGCCCGGCAGACGTCCATTTCCTTACATTGGTATGCATGTGGAACATTTCTGCACACATGAAAATTGGTTAACTTTCCAGCTAGGCTGACCCCCCCCCCCCCCGGCTCCCGGTCTATAAGCAAAATAAAAGCAATTTTACACAAAATGAACAAAAACTGGAGAGAGCCGTGAAGTTTATCAAAACAATTGACCGAGTTTAAAGGGGCACTAGGTCCTGAAATCCCCGAAAATTTCATTTTTTGGGTTGTTTACTTATCCTTTTTTAAACATCTGTTTGAAAGGAAACCAAGCTAATGTCTTACCGTTCCAGAGAAAAGACAAAAAACCCGCTTATTTACACATAAGGCCCAAAAAAAGTCTCCGGTTTCTGGTATGGAGCTTGCCCAAAAAGTGGTGAGGCGACGCGGCTTTTTTCTTTTTTTTTACCTGATTTTTTTTGCTTCAAATGTCGGCTGATGACTGCAAATGGTGCCCGACTAAACTTAGTGCAAATATATGGGAGTCCAGAGAGGCCACATAAAGCTTATCCTCGACCATAACCCAATCTAAAAACACGTTTAAATTGTGCAGCAGCAGGTTTCCAGTCAAACCAGTGAGTTTGGCGGTTTTGAGACATCATCTTTCATTGAAAAAAAATACTTTTTCATTTTGCCGACCGACGCGCATGGCTACGGCGACACGCGCGCATACCAGAAACCGGAGACTTTTTGGGGGGGGCCTAATGAAAAGTAGCCCACATCTGCTCAACCGGAAATGTCCACACAAGCTTTATCGTGGGAAATGACCACAAAGATTTGTTACACTAAATTCCTTGTATCTTCAGAACGCACGGTCGCACAAATCTGGGGGTTGCAGATTATGAAAATTCATTCTTCTGGCTTTAAGTTTTTTTGTGTCTGGCTTAGTAAAGCAGAAAAACCACTGATCATTTTTTTCTTGAAAATGTGGGGTATAAGGCAATTGCCTATGGAGCAGAACAATGACCGTTTGTGAGAGACCTTCGGTTAGTTATCTCAACGTATCTCGAGAACCCAATGTCACATCACACTGGAGGTAGCGGTTTTGTAAAGAGGATAATGTTCTCAGGCTCTTTCCATTCATATATTAGGCTCGATTTTATTGGTAAAGAGACCACTGATAATTTTTTCGTCAAAGTTTCCCCCATTACTGGATTTTTGGAAGAGGTCAGTCTTAAGCCCGCATTGTAGTGTTGGGCCGTTCCACTGACTCGGGGGTGTTAAGAGAATCACCCTGCCGTGTATTATCATCCGGTATGTACGTGATTGTATATGATGACCATTATGATTTCGTTTAAGTTTGACGTGTATTTTCAGGCTTTAATGTTCACTTTTGTGACATGTTCATGGACTTGTCGAAGCTTTACTTTATGCACCAACTTGCCATCGGCAGTGAATGTTTGTTTTTTATTAACTGTTCATTTATCTTAGTCTAGTTTTTTTATTCTTGTTCATTTTACAATGTAATGTTATGCATTATTAATGTGTTTCAACACTCGTGGTTTCTGACAAAATATATGTGAAAGGATCGTTGCAATTCCAAAAAAAGTTACATAAAGGCTGCATGCTTGATAGATGTAATGTGTATAAGGATGGACGTGTCCCTCAGTTTGCATATTAAATGTACCTATTATTGGAAATGGAGGATCTTAACAGTGTCTCCGCCGTGTGGTAATGGCCAGAGTGTTGCGTGTGGTATAAAAATCGCAAGTCAATTGGGCAAGCTGTGGAGCTCTCTCACACATATTGATCTTTTGCGCGTTTGGGCCCCAAACTTTTCATTATGTCGAACATGACAGAGTACGAATACGTTTTTCGTGTCGTTATCAGTGTAAGACATGTAAGGCCTCTTATTGAATACAGTCCAGTAGTCTGGGATCCGTATACACAACAAAATCCTAGTAGGCAAGTGGAAATGGCGCAGAGGCGTGCAGCAAGATTTGTTTTGAATCGCTATCATCAGACCTCAAGTGTTGGAGCAATGCTGAAATCTCTTCAGTGGCAAACCTTGAAGAAAGGCATAGAATAAGAAGACTCACGATGTTCTACACAATTCCCCGTGGTTTGGCGGCCGTCAAAATATGCCAATTGAGTCCAAGAATTCAGATGCTCCTACCCGAACAGAAAATTCACAAGCTTACAGAATCCCATCCTGCCTGAGAGAATATTACCAGTTGTCTTTCTTTCCGCGCACTGTGAGTCAATGGAACAAGCTTCCCGAATCTATTGTAGAGGTTGCAACCCTTCAAAGTTTAAGCAGATGTTAACTAATGGGTCTCCGATGTCAATATAGTAGGCTGTGCACTCCTTCCACAAGTTGCACACCCAACAATGTGCAGATGTGCCTATTAGTCTTCAACAATATTGGCGCAGAACTTGGAAGAAGAGGAAGGCTCTTTTGGGGAAATGTGTCTCTTAATTTGCCGCTCTTCAGCCAGTTCGACGCAATTAATTGTGGTATAGAAATTGGATACAGGGTGATCAGATGGTAACCGTAAAATTCTGCTAGAGGTATTTCAGAATTCTGCTAGATTTAACACAAATGTGCTAAATCGACTAGTATTACACAAAACACATGCACTTTATTCGCACATGCAGATGTTATAAAATGTCCTTTATTTTTTTTTCTTTTAAATAAAATAACGATTTAATACAAAAATACTGCGTATAGCCTTGCTTCCGATGTCTATGATTGGAATACTACACGCAGAACCCTGCGTTCGCTCGTACCACCGCCCTGCAAACAGGACGCTGGGATACTGTGATGAATTCACGCTCTGATTGGTTAGATTTGCGTGACCTGTAACCTGCGCGTCATCACGGCCATGACTCTGCAAGGTTTGAAACGGCCGTTAAGACTGATTCAGCACTCTTTTATTCCAGTTTAGAGGGTTTGCTCCATGTGGACAAACATTTTGTCCACCGGTCCGCAATGAAACAGAAATCACATCCGGCATTTCTATGGGAAGTTTTCGCATAGCATTTACGCACATTGTCTAACTGCGGTCTTGAACAGCTGCAGCCAGATGCTTTATACATAGGTTATAGGCCACTTCCTTCACAGGATTCTGTGAAGCTCATCAGCGTATCCCAGCGTCCTTTTGCAGGGCGGGGGTATGAGCGAAAACCCTCTGCCCCATGCAATACTATTTTTAGATGGGGGCGCTGTTCAAAACCTTTGACGTACAATATATGGCCCTGTTCAGTGCGGCACATGTGCGAAATGTATAAAGAGGCGCTCGTAACGGGTGCTGTTACAATAAGGGCATGACTCTTTATACTTTTTTAAAGGGCACTTTTTCGTGGAAAAAGGGGGCTCATTAAAAAAAGGGGGGCCACTCGTTACAAATATTGGGGGAGGGGGAGCTGATGGAAAAAGTGCACTGGAATGGAAAAGGGCAGTCTTTACAAAATATATTTTGGGGGGGGGGGGTGGGGCGGGGTTAAATACCCCTTATACCCACGCTGGTAACGACTATGAGTGCTAGAGAGTAGTAGTGGCTTTTAACATGAGCAAAATCTGCAAATTATCGTTGCCTTATTTGAAGTATTACTTTTTCCCTTTCCAGCGGTGATGTTTTACACCATGATTCAAGCACACAAAGCAGACCTGTGGATGGTTGTAGGTAAATGGCATCTATTAGGCTAAAAAAAAAGTCTCTGGTTTCTGGTATGGAGCTTGCCCAAAAAGTGGTGCGGTGACGCGGCTTTTTTTTTTTTACCTGATTGTGTTTGCTTCAAATGTCGGCTGATGACTGCAAATGGTGCCCGACTAAACTTAGTGCAAATATATGGGAGTCCAGAGAGGTCACATAAAGCTTATTCTCGACCATAACCCAATCTAAAAACACGTTAAAATTGTGCAGCAGCAGAATTCCAGTCAAACCAGCGAGTTTGGCGGTTTTGAGACAACATCTTTCATTGAAAAAAAAAAACTTTTTCATTTTGCCGACGCGCATGGCTACGGCGACGCGCGCATACCAGAAACCGGAGACTTTTTTTTTTGGCCTTACTCACTTCAGTCAGCTAGCCATACGAATGTCCGCATACTGAAGTTACGTTTGCACTCAAAATTTGAGCCGCATTTTTGAAACAAATCAGGTAATTCTTTTTGTATGGAGGCGTACAAGGAGATTATTGCGACTAATGAGTGGTTTGTACGGAACCGCGGAACTTTAGCCCCCAAAGTTGAATTTCATATCTAAAAAAATAAATAGCACCAATAATAATAATGACTGGGAAGCCAATTTCATCAGCTACTTTTAGATGAATACAATTACTGAAATTGCTCATTTCATTCAAAGCATACACCATTTCAACGCAATGACCCTTAAACCTGTTTTTCCAAAAACAAAAAAAATTGTGTATTCTGACTATTAGGCCAAAACAAATCAATAGTCGGTCAGGTCTCTGGTCAGCGCGCGCATCGATTTTAATCATGCGCGTCAACCTTCTTTTTTTCTTCAAATTGTCCGCGGTAGCTGCAATAGCGTTCTCTATTTCCGCAACTTTTCAATTTTTTTTACCAAGGAATGGGGCAACCGCACCAAGGCAAATGATGGAGGGCACCAAGGCAAATTATGGAGGACACCAATGTATATGAGGACACAAACAAAGCAAAAAATAGTATCCAACTTGTATGTACAATCCATGCTTAAAAAAAAAAACCCGTGTCGCCACATTAATTCTGGAACTTTGGTCTGACCAGAGACCGACTTTTTTTTGGGGGGGGGGCCTTTAGAAGCAGCAAAAAAATGGCAAATGGTTTTCAACAACTGTCAACAACGATAATACACAATATCTTTACTGAGGTTTTATCGCTGGTGATGTTTGAAGACAATAGTGACGACGATTCTTGAAATCGCATTTTGGACGAAAGAGGTTTTAGGGTCATTGTTTTTAAAGCTATACATTGAAATATGAAATATAATTTTAGTGGTTTAGGTTCCGCTTTTTTTACTCACCCTGTATGTCAGGTCCTTTTTTTTTCAACGGTATGAACATTGTTGTGGAGAGAATGTATCGTCAGGAGTTGCTTTGACTCAGAGCAGTGGAATGGATGCAATAGACATTTCGGTTTCAGGTATATCTTAGAGGGTGTTCTAGTAGCCTTGTTACCAGGCCCCTCCACCCTTAGTCAATCAACTAGACAGAGATGGGAAAAGGACTCAGCCCCCTTCCCGAAAGAAAACCTCTCTGCTAGCGGCAAACAGTTTTGCTAGTTTTCATATTACATTGTTTATTACAATACATTTTGTATTTTTAAGCACAAGGATCAAACATTTCCTTAATTAAAGCTCAGGTGCACAAAATGTATTTTAAACCCGTCAAGAAATTTATTTGTATTTGTCTGAACCTTAAAACTAGACCCTGCAGTTGTTCCATCGCTTAAGTGTAAAACTAAACTAGATTAAAAATTTGTTACAATCATGTATTAATCTGGGACTGTCACCATACAATTTAACTTCCATTTTCTAACCCTTTCAGTCAAATGGTAGCCTTGACCAAGGCGTTGGGCTTATCGATTCGCCGATAAAAAAAAATCGCCGATAAGAAAATCCCTAATCAACTTGGCAAGGCATAATTGCGTGCACATATCGATGCCCGTACGCTGCTAGTGAGAAAGTAACTTGTGTCATACAGCAAGGCTATGCTTGTACATGTACATGTACGTACGCACGTACATCACACACGTACTCGTACAACAGCCATGCACACACAGTACTGTACATGTACAATGTACATGTACATGTACAATGTACATGTACATGCATGAGCCAGTCCGCGTAACCCAACGCCTTGATGGTTTTGAGTTGACCCAGCAAAACCTATTACGGTAATGAGGTACCACCCCCGCGTATATACTGAATTCTCATTGGTCAGCCCGCGATAGGCTAACAAACACGTCGCATCCGCGAAGAAACGCTGCAATGGCTGCCCGTTGCTGTGGGTGAAAGTCGTTCAGTCCCAGTCTGTCCGAAGCAGTATTGAAGGCTCCAACGAATTCTGCAGGTAATGCTGTCATTAGACGATCGTTGCTCACTCAAATGGATTCATTACACGAGCCGAAAAACTCGAATCAATGTCAAATTGTTGAAAAAGTGACGAACATTTCGCTCTCGCTAAAAAGACATGGAAGACGCCATGATGACTAATGCATTATGCATGCCGCGCGACGTCACATGATTCTTGTGAAGCTTACGATTGGTCAGCTTAAAAATGAATTAATCATACTATTGGGAAGGTTGTTTCATGTGATTGGTCCAAGACGAACCTACATAATCATCACGGCATACCCGCATACCTGAAGCCCGCCCATTTGTTTCCAAAACTGGACGAAAAAGTAAAGAAAGACATTAAACCCGGAAGTTGCAGACCCAACAAGGCGGTCGTTCGACAGGCCACGCGGCGCGTATATCCCCCACACGTACGTACATACACCCACACACAGAACATAGTAGGTCTACATTTACTGCCTTATTACACCATGCGTACAGTCCGTACTCACGTGTTTGTGCTTGCTGGTTGTGTTAGTACCAAACCGTTCGTACGGACAAGGGTCGGTGGTACGGTACACGCACGGACAAGGGTCGGTGGTACGCGCACGTAGACGCGTTGATTGTGGGTGCAGGGCCCGATTATCTCCCTTCGACAAAAAGCCGAGAGACCGCATTGAACAAGGCTAGTCAAATGGGAGTCTTATGGGGTGATATTACGTGTTCCCAGACTGCCCTATTATACGAGCTGTGTTGGACACCGACTATATTTAAATGTAAAAACAACAAGTACTCTTTGCTTTAAACATTAGTTCCGTTAATGTCCATCAACATAATTCTCAAGAATTTCATGACTTATAGTTTCTAATGAGATCCATTCTTTCCCTGTTGAAGTCATTTCTGTGGTGGTTGTTCGCATCCAAGCAAGAAGTAACGACGATAGAACTATCTTTTTGGAGCGAGGCAACCGTGGCATCCTGTCCTGCCCTCCCGTCGCATCCGGACGAATCCCACTGGATCAGATCGACGCCATGTACTGGTACTTCCCCAAGTACGAAATGAAAACATCTTGATCTCCTACTTCCTAGGGAACGTCGCTCCACAAAACAGCATCCCGGAGGGCGTGTATGACATCGACAGAAACTTCTCTCTGGTCATTCAGAACGTCACTGACTCAGATGAAGGGACCTACTACTGTAGGGTCAAGCCGAGGTGGAAAGTGATGGTTGATGGGCACGTGACTAAGCGTGTCAGAGGTGAGTGGGTTGGCGATTAGTAGATACTATTGAATTCATACGTTGGAGAGAAGTTGTATGTTTTGTCCAACACAGGTTTAAACCAATTTTCTAAAGGGCGGAAACGTTTAAAGGAAATGACAATATTTTCTTAGCATACAGCCGGGTTTAGAAGCCAACGTTAGACAAATATCCTGAAAAAGCTGTGCTTGGCTGGGGATTTCCATTCAATTTATTTCAATTCAAGTACGTAATAGTGATCGATTTTCAATAATGATCCGACGGCTCTGGTAAACTGTTGATTGTTATTGTCCCCTCTTTCTGTACTACTTGTTTTGCACCCAAAACACATAAAAAAAGTAAAGATTTATTTTTTAAAAAAAATCATGAAGTGTGAAAATGTTATCTTAATTTATTCAAAGGATTTTTATACAAAAAAAAAATCGTTGATATTTTGTGAAGTATCTCCCAAAGAGCCGTTTCCCGACGTGACTCAATGCACTGAACGTATCTCCGAGAGTGCGTGCGTGGCAAAGTTACCGAACGACATCAAGAAACCAATGCTGACCTGCATCGTACGGGATACCAAGCCTGCCGTGGCTCTCCGATGGCTGCTGGAGTACAGTGACGGCGACACACAACTCATCAGCGACAGGTTCACCGTAAAACCGAGTAAGTACAGAGTGGTGACTGAATCTCAGGTGCCCCACTCCCCCATAAGATTTCAACAAGAGAAATAACAGCTTTGGTCTTTGCGGTGTGTTTTAGGTGCGTATTCTGTGAACACCTTCACCACTTCAGCATCAATCCCAGTTATAGCGAGCCATGTGGACACGCTGTACAGATGTCAAGCATACGGGGAGGCTCTGGGCGCCAGGAATGGTAGCCACGTGACGGTGACAGCTCTCTATTCCCTCCCAACAACACGTGAGCCTGGATATTGATTGCTTTGTAGACCTTTCTGCTCTTGGTTGGCAAACTGCATTTTTACCAACTACGGCCTGTAAAACTATGGAAGGTCCAACACTGCAAAAATGAAAAAGAGTTATTACAAATCACCACAATATTATTTGATACTTGAAATTACACTTTTTTACTATGTGTTGGTGGCGTTATGAGGATTTTTTTGGAAAATATATTGCTAACCACGGCTTCAAATTATGCGCTTACAGCAGCCCATATAAAATGGCGCCAATGTTTACAAACAAAAGAAAGGCCTATTGTAGCACTGGGCACCCACACTCTTAAAAGCCCTGGGTCATGCAGATATGACCCGAAATGACCTGAATAGCGATCACATTCGACGCAATAGTTTAAGGCTCGAAAAATATTTTCCGGGTCAAAATTACATTTCTCTGGATTACATTCATTATCCCAGGAAAGCCTGGCGAAAAAATCGTTTGGAATTTGTTCCAGAAAAGTGTCAAATTGACCCGGACTGGTATAAGTTCGGATACGGGCCGGATTTCGGGTCAGCTCAGCTCTCACAGTTACAGACGATGCGACTAATAATATTACTATATTACACATATCTAAATATTAAAAAAAAATACCATATTATAATATTATCTAAATATGCTGTTCCTGGATATGGGCCTAACCTTTATTTGAGATTTGAACAAAATGGTTTTATTTATTCATGCATGATAATATTTTTGTTTGTCGGATCTTTCGTCCATTATTATTGTACACATTCGATGTCAACATCATTTAGTTTGCCGTGGTAACCTTTGCTTAATTAGTACAAGAGCAATGAACAAGCAATAATAGTACTATATTGTGCTTTCAAAAGAGGTTGCACTACAAGTATCATAGTCATTCCATTTGACGGCTGAACCACACACATTCAACGTCTGTCATCAAACGAATCGGTTTAGGCCTAAAATAATTTCTTAACGAATTTCCAAAAATTATTTTCAGATTTTAAATCAATTCAACCTACCACAGCTGTACCGGTAATGGCTGAGTTGGGCTTTAATTATTCTACAGTAGAAGACACTCCGTATTGCTCTCAAAATGCTGTGATTGGGCTTGCAGTTGCTTTGTGCCTGTCATTGGCTGTCATCGTTGGTTTGGTTATTGCTGTCTGCAAGGTAAATTGGGGCATGTGCAGAATTGTTGTTTTTAATTTTTGTGAACACTCTCAATTAATTAATTATAAAATACATAGTTTGTAGCCAATATATATATATCCTTGCAAAACCTGTTGTCTTAAAATGCACAGAAGCAGGATACATTTACTAAACGTTTTTCTGAGTTGCTATAAGTACAGTTTGGGTTTCAAACTTGAATGCCAAATGTTTGTAACGACGTCATGTTGAGTTTGCGCATTACAACAAGGTGTCGAGGCATGATACAGGAACGATGCTCCGGATCTTCTCTCTCTGTCTTGTTAATGATGGCCGCTGATTAGGTATAGTTAAAAGAACCAAGAGAGTATTAAAAAAGCAGACCAAGGAGTTCTAAAATATTAAAGGAGCTAAGTTGCTTTGTACGTTGTATTGTTCACGGACTCATACTACATTCTGTGGTATATTGTCATTGTCGTTTTAGATATCGATGAGGAAACCTAGACAAAAGAATGACATCAATGTACGAAAACACTTTCTAGTATTCTAGTATTTATAGACAGCCTAATACCCCAGCACACTTATACGGGTAGTGATATAAATTTTCAAGTAACACTGTGCTCGTTGTAAAGTCAGTAATGGTTCCAAACACGTCGCAAATTCATTCTGCATGATGTATTTACGGTTAAATTACAATAATTATTGATAACAAATCATTTTCAGAAACGAAGATTGTGCAAGATTTAACAGTGCTCTTGTTGGAACTGACATGATAACAAAAAGGTCCACACACCAAAAACGAGGCATGTGAACACGTGTTTTAGAATACGGCAGTATAGCTGTTCATGGTACAGGCCTACTTTGGCAGTTTTGTTTGAGATACCAAAGTTAGAATTTTAACCTTAAAGGGAATATAACAATATACCGACTGATCTATAATGGAGCTCGCTGTGATATAACCCAGGATCAATGAACGTAATGAATGACTTTTGCAATTCTCTCTTATACTTAATAGTTGCAGAACGAGACGAGGGTCAGGGGAAATACAGGTATGAGAAGTTGACAACAGACAAAAAGCTTTTACGTGCTCCTTTCGTAACTTGGAGAGAATGATTCCAGTTATTCATATTGCCTGTTATTCATATTTATTTGCAACCAAACATGAAAAGAAGTGGTTGGATTAAAAACAAACTCTTACACAAATTGTAACATTAAACCTTCACAAAAAATATATTTACAATGAACACAAACAAATCGACAAAAAAAAAAGAGGAAAATGAAAACAAAGACAAAGAAATGTCATTTAAGCACACAAAACAAATAACAGTGAAAAGGAAAAAGGAAAACCTCACCACCAGGGCTTGAGGTGCTTGTTTAGAATCTCATAAAGCGTGCACTTTCCATCATGAAATTAATGATGCGTTAATTTGAACAAATAACAAGACGCATAAAAAGTAATCACGAACCTTTATATTTTGCAGGATCCAAGGACGAGCCCCAGGAGACGTGTTTGGACTCCGAAGTCACTACCCCACTTAAAGGAGTGAACAGAGAGTGTGTAACTTTATGAATGAACTCATTCTTACACTGTTCAGCATTCACTAGATAGAAAGAAAAGACTAGACAGAGTATAACATTGCTTTCTACTGTTGGACCTACATTCAAAGTTAAGATCAAACAATTTATTTTCAACAACTATTCATGCTCGTGAGCCCTATTATTATCCCTTGTTGGTTAAATTCTTTCTTTGATTTATTTATCTAAGTTACTCTGTGTTTCTAGTAATGCTTTAAAACCATTAATTTAATTTATTTGTTTCTATTTTTCTCGCATAGCGCCAGGGACTATTTTGAGCCCTGAACAAAAATGTGGCTTTATATCATTACTTAAATTTTCTGTTAAATTCATAGTGTCGTCATTCAGTTTATTTCTTTATGCTCCTACTCTTGCTTTAAGCATGCCATTTTTCTTTATTGCCATTTTCTTTAATTAATTAATTAATTTAATTAATACTCACGAAATGAATCAAATAATGCGAACCCCACCCCCTGCTCTGACCCCCCCCCCCCCCCCCAAAAAAGTCAACTGTTAATAATTTCCTCCTGTGGACAAAATACGGACAGATCCAGCTTGGTTAGGGGGTATTTATACACTATTCTGAAATATAGTGTTAATAACCGTCGGATATGAACAGCGCCCCCATTGAAAGTATGGTACGAACCACCCCCCCCCCCCCCCCCCATTGATTTTAAAAGTCCAAGTGTCCGGATAAAAAAGTCCTGGACCCACCCCAGTAGGGCCGCTGTTATGTACGAACTGGCATACACACAGGGTTTACATGTGGGTAACGGGTCCAAATCATTACGCATACAGCACGGCGGTTAATCCAACTTGTATGATGAAGACAATTTTCGCCATTTGTAAAAACAAATCTCATACTTTCAGTCTTAAGCAAATGCTTTCCAAAAAAATGAAGCAAAAGCTTCATTTGAATTCATACAGATATGCAAGTAAATGCTTAAAAATTCGTAGTAAAAGCATATGGTAGTTTTTATTCATTCATCCCGTCTGCTAACACATATGATGAAGAGTTTTGAGATAGTTTTATTATGTGTACAACAATGCATTTTCGTTGGCGCTCGCCGTTCGTCCGAACGTGCATCTTTACTGAGTGGACTTTGGGTTGTAAACAGGCGAGTTACAATACATGGAAACTTCCATTGGGTCGCGTCAAGAGTGATACAATCATAATACACCACACACATCAAGCTGCCAGTACGCCATTATTTGCATTCTGTGTATTTTTGGAGACGTGAGGCAGTTTTCTCAGCTCACGATAACCGTATGTACTGTCACTTAATAGATCCAAGACATAATGACGTCGTGCTTTGTTTACATGCGCGTTTTCCTATGTATGGAAGCCAGGTAGGTTCATGGGAACGAGAGCCACTCGTTCCCACCAAGAAGGCTTCCATACGAAAACACAAATGTAAACAAAGAATAATGTTATTATGTGTTATCTATTGTGATTGGACTTGGTTATTTCTCAGCTTGGGACAAAATGCTACATTCTCACCTTAGTCAAAATGCTCCATTATATTCACAATTAAAAAAAAATGGAATGGTTAGATTTATCTGCTTTGCTGGGATTTTCTGGATAAAAAACCACCAAAATTCCATGATTATGCAGAAGCAGAATTTTGTGATTCCTCCCCCACCCCCCCCCCCCAAAAAGCTCTATTGGTATCCCCCTCCCCTCCCCCCCCCCCCGCATTTTCTACGACGCGCGTTCAGCCTTAAAGCCGAAATTACTTTTGCGCTGCTTTGCCCGTCTGGCACGGTTTGTGCATCCCATGTGCGTGCATACACTTAAGAGCAACATTGTATACGACATGACCTGCCAGTCAAGCGCAATGGTTATTGGTAAATTAGCCGTGGCAGATAATAGAAATCTTGATCGTTGGTCATTGAAACACCTCGCAAAAAAACGTCGATTAATTATATATGGACCCCATGTCAGAAAATGAAATCCCAAAAATTATATTTTTTGAGAATTCGAATATATCATGTTGATAAAACTGTAATCAGAGACTGGGATGCACTCCAGAAAACCATTGAGCTGCCCACTGTGGAGCAGTTCAATTGGGCCATCAATTAGCATCAATCAAGATCAATGTCTTTTTTTTTGCTCGCACCAATTAAAATTGCACTTGTAAGAAAGCACAACCAAAGCACATCTGGATGCCGAACAGGCTTTGATGATAACTTTCGTTGCCATTTACTTAATAAATGCAACATCACAAGAAATCAGTGTGGCGTTTTATAGAGCATGTTCAACCAGCGACCACGGTATCATTCTAAAAGCCATTGGCAGAAAAATATGGAAAATTGTTGCAACACGAAAACCAAGGAGCTGGAATATTGTACATAAAATGCCGTGCACGGCGAAATAACAGTACCAGGCCATGCATGCATTATGCCATCATCTCAGTGCAGTGTCTGGGTTTTCCAAACCGGATCAATAAACTTTGTGGCATGGCAGTCTGCTGGCAGCGTTAGGACCTTTTAGGTCTCCTGCGTTATCAATCAAGCAAACAAGTGGGGTCAGAAAGTATGATACTTGATAAATTCATGGTCTATCATCACCATGGTGCAATGAGCCTGGGAATTCACGATGGAAGAATTAGTCTGGAAGATAAAAGCGTTTATCATACGTCATAAAATGACGTACAAGGACGTAAATAAAGTCTATACGCATCCATTGGATTCTTGCCAACATTTACACGCATGTTGAAAAACTACGAACCGTGGGTACAAAGGTTCATTTTTTGGCTTCAGTTGTTTACTATTTAAAGGTGTACTACACGAAGTACACTCGAACGATAATAACAACAGGGACGAAAATTAATATGCATTTAACTTAATCTACAGAAATTAAATTATTTGTACAGAACATAAAGTACGCGGTTTATTTTATTTTCCACATTATGAAAAAAACATTTACATAGAAAAATTCGTCAATTTGTTTCGGCAACTGTAGGAGGTTCATGACATTTGTAGACGTTATGATGAAAAGCGAGACCGGTTGAGGGGGTGGGGGACATTTTCATATTTTTATATTTTCTTTTCCCCCCTTTTCTGAAAATCACGTTAACTTTATTTCTTTTGGGTTTAATGGCGAGATGCCGACGTCATAATCGAGGCTTTACTTTTTAAGGCAAAGAGGTCACTACAAAATATTTGGAGGGAATTCTAGTCTCTCATAGAGAAATATTTGCATTTTGTATCAAAGGATAATATACATTTCCCCCATTTAAAAAAATAATAAACATAGTTATATCGTGTTAATTTATGAAGTAATTCTCATAATATTGATATCATAGTTCCAATAACTCCAATACGCGCATGACTGAAACTAACGATTGTTTTGCTCGATTTCTACATTGCTGATCAAGACACCGTAATGCCAAAATGAAATCAGAAAACATTTCTTTGAGAATAGCTCGTATGAATTGAATGCAATTAATTCTTTGTGTATGCTTCTTTTTTTTTTGCACTTTTACTTCATTGTCATGACCAGCGGCGTAACTACGGCGGGGCATGGGGGCACGGCCTCCAGGGGATGTCCATGCTCCCGGTAATACCCCCCCATAATTGAGACAAATTTATATTATTTGCATTCAGTGCCCACCCCCCCCCCCTTGAAAAATGTATACACCCCAGGTTCCCCGAGAAGTTAACCGCAGTTAAACTTACGCTATACTGGTCATGACGTCATTGTGATAAATAATTTTTCCCTATTATTTAAATGTAATGTACAACATCTGCAAACGTTAAAAACAAAACTACCAAATTGTTATAAGCTAGTCTGCCTTCTTGACCTTACAATTCCCTGAAATCATAAAAAGTTATCTTTTTTCTATTGGGCGTGAGATTAAGGAACCAACCAGACTACAAGAACAACATTTGTTCTCCAAGCGTCCATGAACTAGTCAGTGTGACAATATTTGCTGCAGAATACTAACCTCCAATCCGTCCACATTTAAACATTACAGCAAAAGCAAGTGTTGTGTTTTACCTTTTTAATAAGGGACATCATGAGTATGAATTTACACTACAACATTGTCGTTTCACCCTTTTAGGATTCCCAGGTTTGTACTTCCAAATAAGAGACGGATTCAAAGTTTTAAAGTGTCTTCAGAATGGGTAAGTCGATGCTTTAAAGTTAATACATTAATTATTGTACCGTGTGGCATCAAATTGCCTGAATCTTTCTTTTAGAACAAAAAAACCTTTCCCGTATCATCTGATGTTTTGTCGAAGTCAAGTGGCGTACGATGATCTAAGACCTATAAGTTGAGGTATAATATTTCCTAAACTGTTTAAAAATAGCTTGGAAGTTCCATGTTAAAGCTATATTCTTGTCATCTTTTTTATCTTTCTTTCCCGACACGAATTAATTCATCTTTTTTTCATATTCCCTTTCAGCTGGAATGTCTCTCAATGAGGATCATTCATACCTAAGGGCTCTATGGATAATACTAAGTAATGGAAGCACCCAAAAGGAATGGGCGTTTGTTTATGGTGTAAATCGAGGACACACACGTGCAACATCATCGATGAATTGAGGACAGGAACCGAATTGAGGACGTTAGAGACCTCGGTTAGAAAACGTGTACAAAACCAATGAGAGCTGGCGGAAAAAAAGTTAGAGTACAAAGTAAAAGGGAAGAGGAACAATGGAAAATCCTCGATTTACACCATAAACAAACGTGCGTGTGTGGGAGTATGTAAACAACGGCAATCGTGGACCTAGGACAAAAGGGTTAGGGCACAAACAAAACGTCCACGATTGACCGATAGTCCACGATTGAAATTCGTGTACAAAACCAATGAGAGTTGTTACTAAAAAGTTAAGAGTACAAACAAAGGAATGAGGATTAGGGACAATAGGGGGCCCACGATTGCCAGTGTTCACATTATGCGTGTGTGGGTGTCCGTTTTGCACTCCGTGCTAAACACAATCCTCAGTGCGCGACTTGCGCACGTAAAACCCGCCACACGCTAGAGCTATACGTGCTGAGCAAAAAGTCATTCGAGGCCGTTTGCTCAGCACGTAGCTCACAAAATATCACTGTTTGCGGTCAATTTTTGCTGAGTTTTCTGCCTCGAGGCCGTTATGCAAATATCTATCCTATTATTTTGTTCGCCTCGCGAGGCGAAAAAACTCACCGTGTTTGGTCAACCTGAGCTATACGTGCTGAGCTAAAACAACAGCCAATGGAAGCACAGTCATACTCTTGTAAAAAAAAACGTAACTTCAAGATGGCGGCCCCCGTCTAGTCGAAAGTGTCGGCGACTTTGTCAGCGACTATTTTTTAGAGGACAAGCTTGAGCTACATGCTGAGCGAAAGAGATTAACTAGTCAATGAAAGTGCATATGCTCTGTGCACGTGAGTTCATTATTTTGTTTGCAATATCTTATAACGCCTGCTGGCGTTTGTCCCCATTTTTAAAATCATGGAATCGACAAACAAGGATAATCTGGCCAAAACTGAGATTAACCGCAGACGGGGAGTTGTTTGCCTCGTGAGGCAAAAAAAACCCAAACAGGGGTGATATTTGCCTCAAGGCTTCGCGTTATGGAAAACTCAGCAAAAAATATATTTCGTGCGCTACCGAGCTATTTTGTGAGCAAGGGGGTTTCGAATGACTTTTTGCTCAACACGTGGCTATCGTGTGCGGCGGCCTTAATAGTGACAAAAAGTAACAAACCCTTGAAGTTTTCTCTTCAGCTTTTCAGACTTTGGGTGCACCTCATTCATGTGGACTCACTATTTGTTACAAGGAGATGAGTTGGACTTCAGGTTGTGCTGTTTGTTCACGACAAAATATTTTTGTGGTGTTAACTTGCATGCAAGACCAGATTCAACACCGGAGGTTGGCGTCCCCAAAGGACCCGTTATAGGACAACTATACCTGCACATGACCAGCGGTCAAATTAAAGGCACTTTTTATATAGGATCATTTGCTTTACAGGCATTTTTTTTTTCGTTCCCAATAATGACGCCACTCAAAGTCCAAACAAGAATTTTCAAAACATAACCCGTCGTAGTTTCAGTGAGCCAGACGAAATAATTTAACGGGGTGTTTAGCACCAGTACGATCTTTAATTTCAGCCAGCTGTTTGTTCACAATTCGGTAGGTTGCTTTGGAATAAACGCAAATGATCCCATGGGCCTTAAAGATGTATAGGACCACTATAGTGTTATAGAGATACATTTTGGTGTTTTTGCTGTTTATAAAACTTCTTGCCGGACCTGTACCGAGAATCCCTCATCAGCTCTATGACCTCCGGTATTTTTAAGTGAAAAAGGGCAGCGGGGGGGGGGGGTAGGGGGTACGGGTTTGTCTATGGGGTACCGACAGAGTTAAGACAAATTGCTTACTTGAAAGTTTGCCTTATGTACAACACATCACTCATCCATTGTGACTCGTACAGATGGCACAAAAAGAACTTCAGGGTAATCTTTCCTGATGAGCGCTCCTGAACACCAAAGAGTCGTAGAACCATTACATTGATTTATTAAGGCATTACAAATCTTTATAAGACTGTTGAAAATGGCTACCGACTTGCTGCAATTATTAAATCTGCATGTAAATAAAAATAAAAAATAAAAATCGATTCCTATTATAACCCTGGTTCTATTAATAAACAGCCGCTTAATCGATAATAGATTCAATTTTGCTACAACCAAAGTATTGGGTCTTTTTGGTTATATGGTAATGTTATATTTAAAAACCATTTTACCAACTATTATGTGAACTGGTAAAGTAAACTATCCTACTAGTTAAGAGTACAGAGTAGATTTACATATAGGTCTGGAATTGTAAAGATAGAAATTCTCCCCGTGCACTTTAGGAATTTTCCCCTATGTAATAGACGCTGATTGGTTAATTACTCTGTTGTTTCTTTGCTTGTTCTTGAAGTGGCTGGTGGTTTCATCCAAGCTAGTATCGAGGATGGAAACATCTTCATGGAGCGAGGCAACCCTGGCATCGTGTCCTGTCCTCCCGTCGCATCCGGACGAATCCCACCGGGTCAGATCGACGCCATGTACTGGTACTTCCCCCGAGTACGAGCTGAAAACCTCTTGATCTCCTACTTCCTAGGGAACGTCGCTCCACAAAACGGCATCCCAGAGGGCGTGTATGACATCAACAGAAACTTCTCTCTGGTTATTGAGAACGTCACTGACTCAGATGAAGGGACCTACTACTGTAGGGTCAAACCGAAGTTAAGAATGGTAGTTGATGGGCAGGTGACTAAGCGTGTCAAAGGTGAGTAGGTTGACGATCAGTATATAAGTTTTTGAATTTCTTTGGAATTCCTTGCCTGGTGCTTGTTTCCCTCCAACCTATGATCAGTCCTGTTTCAAGGGTAAGGTTAATTCCTACCTTGAGTTATTCCTGAGTATTTTTCCTACTTTTTATATCTCTTTTAGCCCTATTTGCTGCATTTTTTGTGGTTTTTAGCTGTCAGAAGCCTCCACAAAACACACTTGTTTGCTTGATCTCTTATGTTATCTCTTATGTTTCTGTTTTGTTTTGTTTTCTGCTATTTTCTTTTTCAATGTATCTGCTTGTGTTTTTTTGTTGTTTGTAAAGCGCATTGATCATTAATTTGGAACTGCGTTATATAAGCACCGGTGTATTCTATCTTATGCCCGAAAAGCAGGGCAAATATCCATTAAAACAAACTGTATTCATGAGCTGGACAAAAGTAATGTTGCAGGTCATTTGACTCGGTTATAGATGCAGTTTTTAACCAATTTCCTAAATGCTTCCGTCTGACGGACGGATTTTTTTTTGGAAAATAATCAATTTTTAGCCAATAGCGCGCATTCGGGGTTTGAGGCCAAAGTTTGAACAATTCTCTGAAAAGGGCGGGAAATAATTATGAGAACATTAAAGCTGCGCCTGTGCTCAGAACTAATTTTAATTAATTTCAATTCAATTTATTTTTTTTCATATTGATTTGACGGCTCTTGTATACCGTTTGTATTTATTGCCCCCTTTAAAATGAAAAAAAAAGGCACACAAAAACTCTCTGAAAAAACCCACACACATATAGGACTATTGGTAAAACAATCTAATAGTCTGAAACATTTGTTCTTATTTTTTCAATGGATTTTTCCCAAGGCCTTTCTGTGAACATAAAATTGTTAAACGATATACATGTTGGTTAATAATAGATTGCCCCAATAACGACTGGTGGATGAGTCTATGTTAGAATCAGTGTTGTAGTCGAGTATTTTTCATACGAAAACTGAGTACGGCCGAGTACTTAGGTTGCCGAGTACGAGTAGGCCTACTTGTACTTCCGAGTACTTTAGAATAGCTTTATGTTCCGAGCACAAGTATAGGTCTCCGAGCACAAGTGCTTGTACTTCCGAGTACGAGTACGAGTACTTGTATTCCGAGTACGAGTACTTGTTTTCCGAGTACGAGTTCGAGTTCTTATATTTCCGTAGGTCTTTTCGGGTACGAGTATATTGTGCTTGTAGCCGAAAGTTATGTGACTGAACTGTTTATCACTTGTGACACGAAAAAGGGATCGTCTTTGTAACTGAGCATTTTTTAATTATTTGAAGTTATTTTTTTAAAAATCTTCAACAGCAGTCTCAAATCAATGTACTACACAGCTGAGATACAGATAGGAAAGTTAACGCCAAAGTGCACGACAGTGGATACAGACGACACATTTCGTGACACAAATTCTTCGCAGGCCGACAACTTTTGACAAGCGAACGTGGACGGCACAAAGGGCAAAGTGGCAAATTCGTGGTAACGTACGTGTATAGTCTGCTTAATCCCTGACATAATTCTAGGCGGTCTGTGTTTATGCCGTGGACCAGACGACGGCACCAGAATAGGGGCAGTTTTACAAAGCCCGGCTTCGGCTTCTTCTCTTTCCCCATTTATGCAGGTGGCAATGGGGCTGCACCCAGACAGGCAGCTGAAACCGGGGTTCGCAAAATATAAAGTAAGGCCATCGATAAATTAAGGCCGTAGTAAGTCAAGCCATGCATTTTTTCGTGTACTGCACTATTGCTTTTCGAGTTTTAGTACCTTGATGATCGAGTACGATTTCGACATGTCAAGCAAGACTCGAGTATTTTGCTGCCCGAGTGTTAGTACCGTCATTTCGAGTACGAGTACTTTGACATTCGAGTGCGAGTACGAGTACTCTACAAAAAGTACTCGAGTAGTACTCGAAAACGAGTACCAAGTACGAGTCATAGTACGAGCACTACAACACTGGTTAGAATCTTAAGCAACAAACATTTCTAGCAAGGTCACCAGTTGTTGTCATTTCTTGAACAATTGTGTTGACACTCTGAAGACTTGTATCAAAATTTTTGCCAGCTATGTTTGTTGATATGTTGTGTAGTATCCCCCAAAGAGCCGTTTCCAGACGTAACTCAATGCACTGAACGTATCTCTGAGACTGCGTGCGAGGCAGAGTTGCCGAACGACATCAAGAAACCGAGGTTGACCTGCATCGTACGGGATGCCAAGCCTGCCGTGGCTCTCCGATGGCTGCTTGAGCATAGTGATGGCGACACACAACTCATCAGCGACAGGTTCACCGTAAAACCGAGTAAGTACAGGGTTACTGAATCTGAGGGTGCCCCACTCCCCTGTACTAAACATGGGAATGTTCCAATTTATAACATAAGCGGTCAGGAAAATGTTTGCAGCATGTCTTTGAATGGAAGAGCATCTTTCTAGCAAGTAATGATTTGTTTTATGTCAAAGGGTGAAAGATCTCTTTTTTAGTTTGCTACATATGAAAGTATGATTTCAAGGTTAGGGTCTTACTTAACGGACATTTTTAAGTTAAGGGGAAAAGTTTCTCAAGATTGTCTGTAATTGAAACATTTCCAAGCACGCTCCAAGATAGCTCTCAAAATTGGGGCATCCGCCAACATATACCCAAATGTTGGTAACACATTTCGTGCTTAGCAAGTCCATGCATTAGCAACCTTGTCTCCATTATTCGCTTTATTTTCAACCTCGTAAGCCTGGGTTTGAAAGTTGAAACCTGCTTCCTGTATCCTGATTCGATACATTAATTAGCAAGTATTTGATTTATATCGTGCACTTGGTGCTGGTTCTAACGTGTGTTTCGTTCTTTAACGTTCACTAAATCATAATGTCCACGCCTTCAGAAAAATAATTATCCCCTTACCATTTTGCTCATATAAATAAGACATGTGATACTGCATATTGGCTGGATAAGATTGTACAATTTGTAAGTAGAAAAACAAAAAAAAATGTGTTTTTTTTAGTAGCTCATGCCGCGAAGATTATGTTTTACCCTCAGACACCGCATCCAAAACAAACATTGATGTAAACCACAGCCACACTGCAAAAACTGCAGTGTTAAATTTACACTGTTGGTATCTATATAGGACCATCTGGTGTTAAATTTTACTGGTGTTGTCCTATATAGATACCGAATGGTGTTAGCTAAACACTACAGTTTTTGCAGTGCAGGCATATCCAAAAATGTTAGATATACAAACTATTTAATACCAGGGTGAGTAGTGTTGGGGCGTGCTGCTTTACAACATGGAAGCGAGGCCTATGCGGTTAGCTTTTTATCTCAGCTGCAGTGAAAATATAAACAGCTCTGCTTTTTTGGTGTGTGTTATAGGTGAGTATTCGGTGAACACCTACACCACTTCAGCATCAATCCCAATCATGGCGAGTACTGTGTACATGTATAGGTGTCAAGCATACGGGGAGGCTCTGGGCGCCAGGAATGGTAGCCACGTGACGGTGACTTTCACCACAGCTCCCTATACCCCGCAAAAACCACGTGAGCATGGAATGTATTGCTCTAGACTTATTCAATAGGTCCTACAGGGTGTCTCAAAACAAGTATGCCCACTTTTAAAATGTAAATTATCAGAAATTAACTGAATATTTTAGAAAGAGGTAACTACAAGGAAAAAGGCCAGGCTGTCCTAGACCCAGTAATTTTAAGTTCATTGCACCATGGTCATAGATGAAAAAGCAAACAGTGCTTCTATTTAAATGGTAAAATCAGCGCTGTGACATGTTTTATTTGGTGGTTTAATACCTTTGCTTAAGAACTTTATGAGCAATTTTATGATCGAGCAAATAATAATTTTGCTCGTTGATCAAAGCATGTCTTGATAAGAACTTTTAAATTCCCCTTTAATGCAAAGCCAGTGAAAATTTTTTGGACAAGGCAACTGAATATCAAACACAAAGCAGTTATCAAAATTAATTAATACATTTACTATTGTCACTTTTTAGCGAATTTACCCTTATCAGTTTTTAAGTCTCGTTTGACCTACATGTGCCTTGTTCAAAGAGTGTCTTGGCTTGAACTTTAAAGTCGCCTTTATTAAAAAGCTTGTTGGTCATCACTTCAACCTGCCTAACCACTCCATTTCTGATATGATTTTGCAGGGCATTGAATCTCTTGGCCATCGCAAGGACTCAGTTCGCCTCAGCAGAGAGAAAGTGTGGATGAATCGTCTTCGAACTATTCAACCACATGGTCTCAACATCCAACTTGGAAATGATTAATCCTTTTCCTCCTCCATTGTCTTCTGTTACAGATAATCCATCTGGTCTTCCTTGTTTGTGTTTACCCATCTTCCCCCATCTTTCATCCCTTTCCACCTCAATACTGTGTCCCCCCCCCCCCCACATCATCCCTTCACTCTCACACTCTTTTGTCCGTTCCCACTCCCTGTGACCTTTGATCCTTCCCCTTTCTGGTCCCTCCCCTGTTTACACAAGACCCCTTGTGGTTTGCCATCTCCCTTTGTTTCTTTGTTCTCTCATCCACCCTCCCCTGCATCTTTCCACACCTTTCACACCTAATCCTCCTTTTGTGTTTCTTCTTTCAGCCCTGCATGTTTGTGTGCACCCCCATGTTAATGTATGTACCTCTGTCATTTCTGTTTTAGCCTCTGAAGAAGAACTTGCTAAGTTCGCAACGTCAGGCCACATTAATTTTAAGATTTATATATTTCAGGTCCATCCAGTCGGTAAGCAGTTTGCAGCAGTTTTACTTTCTTTCATTTATTAAAAAGCAATTGGAAATGGAAAACTTTTGACGACTGAATATCAAACACAAAGGCAGCCATCAAAGGAAATAAATACACTTTAATACTATAGTCAGTTTGTAACTAATTTTAAAAATGTAATTGCAGATTTCACATCGCATGGATCTATTCCAACTGTCACGGTGCATTCGTTTGGTGAGAATTCTACCGTGAAGGACACTCCAGATGGCTGTCAGAATGCCCTGATTTGGCTTGTCGTCCTTCTTTGCCTGTCGCTCACTGCCAACGTTGGTTTCGTTATTAGGGCTGTGCGCGCAAGGTAAATTGTGTCATTTTGTACTCGTGAACACTCTTAATTACTCAATGATAAAGTAAAGATTTTGAAGCCAATATCCAAATCCTTGCACAAATAGTGATTTTATATGCACAGAAGCAGGATCAGTGCACTAAACGTTGTTCTAAGTTGCTATAAGTACACTTTGGGTTTCAAACTTGCATGACATTAGTTAATTCCTAAAGATGTCATTTTGATATGCGCATTGGCCAATGTAATAATACAGGAATGATGCCCCGGATCTTCTATCTCTGTCTTGTTAATGATGGTCGCTAACTATGTATAGTTTATACAAAGCCAAGATATTTCTTACATAAAAAGCAGACCAATTAAAGGGAAGATACAACATTTGCAAACATCATAAAACGAAATGATCAAATTATCACGAAATACCTCACTGGATTATTAGGGAATGACAGTCAAAAGCATCATGTAAAATCGTGGAGCCTGGTGTGCTGTCATTTAAAAAAAAATTGGATTTTTTCAACACTGGTCGGCCGACCAGCGTTGGAGAAAACTGGCTTTTTAAAAAAAAAAAAGCTCCTAATTTTTCATAATTAGTTATTGCGCCTTTCCTTTGCAATTGATTACACACCTGTAAAGGGGTACAAGCCTGGTAGACTGCATTCTTTGACCTTACAATTCCCCAAAGTCTGTAAATTGCTCCGTTTTATCTTAAGTGGGGTCAGGGAACCAGACTAAAAAAACATGATTGGTTTTCTTGATTTTTCCAGCATCTACAAGCCCAAAACGTGGAACAAGTCATTTTAACAATATTTGCTAGATAACTTACTAATCCACCAAATGAATTTATTTCCAAAAATTTCCTCAAAAGCAAATGTTGTACATTCCCTTTAACTCAAAATCGTTAAAGGAGCTAAGTTGTTTTGTATGTTATAATTGTTTACGCACCCAAATTACATTCTGTGCTATATTGTCATTGTCATTTCAGATATCGGCGAGGAAACCTGCACAAACGAAATACATATAGTCACTGTCATATCGGATATCGATGAAGAAACCTGAACAAAAGCATAACATTGAGGTACGCAAATATTTTCTAGTATGCAAGTTTCTATAGACGGTTTAATACCTCAGCACGCTTTTATGGTAATGATATAAATTTTAACTAACACTGTGCTCATTCTAAAGAACAATAATGGTTCCAAACTCGTTGGCAAACTATTCTGCAGGAGGTATTTTCGGTTTATTAACCGAATCATTAACTACACCCATCATTGTGAAACGAAGATTCTGCAAAATTGTACAGTGAATGTCGGGAAAAGGTCCACAAACCAAACGAGGACTGTAAACACGTGCCTGTAATTTATACTGCGGCAGTAGCTGTGGTGCAGGGCTAGGCCTACGTAACCAATTTTGTTTGAAATACCTCACGTATTTTTGGCTTCCAAAGTTAGCAGTTTAACTTAAGAGCCCTCTCTATAAACCACGGTGGCGCACCCAAGTGAAAGGGCACTCCGGAGGCTTGAGCCCCATACCCAAGGGGCTGTCAATTGTTTTTTTTTGTATATGATTTTTCTAGTCCTACGATTTGACCTTAATGATATGTATGCGGCCTATTTTCGAGTAGTGTAATAGGGGTGTCATAGTCCAAAACCCCCCCCCCCCCCCCCAAAAAAAAAAACTTTTACAACGGCCAAAAAATTGGGCAACATTTTAAAAATATTTTTAAACTTCAAAAAAAAATTGAAAAAAAGTGAGCCCCTCCCCCTTCCAAGCAAACTCCTGGTCGCTGGGTGCGCCACTGATAGCCCAGGATTAATGAGCGCACTGAATGACTTTTACAAAAAAAATCTCTCTTATACTGAGAGAACCATAATGAGACGAGATTCGGGGGAAATGATAATATAATTATATGAGATGTTGACAATTGGCCAAAACCTTTTAAGTGTCACTTTCGTAAATTTCGGTTATTCCCAGTGCTCGATACTATAAGGTGGATACACTATAGATCCCTGCAGACTTCATGAAATAAAGAGAAAATGCAAACTAATTGTATGCACTTCTGGGAATTGACGCATTACAAATTTCCTAATTCAGAAATCTCATAACTTTCAGTCATGAAGTTAATGTTGCGTTAATTCCAACAAAATATACATGACACTTGAAAATCTAATCGCGAACCTTTCTTTTGCAGGACGAACCCCATGCGACGTGTTTGGATTCCATAGTCACTACCCAACTTAACATTGTGTACGGACAGTGTGTATAGCTTTAAGTAACAAGCCAATTTAGGGAAATGTTGTGAGACGTTCTGATTTTCTCTTAAAGTTCCAATTGTTCTTTAACAAGAACCGTGTGAGATTTAGATTTAGTTTTGATTTTAAGTAATTATTTTGTATATAACTCCTGAATACAATGCATTTTCGAACCGTTTCTTTTACGGTTTTAACCTAAAGCTCAATTAGCCCTTCCGCTAATGGAGTGAAACCTACCACTTCTTCATCAGGCTTGTAAATTGCCTTTTTTTTTGAGGAATGAACATACCAACAATTATGCTTAATATATGTTTTTCGGTTACTTTTACGATAATTCAAATTACAAGCAATGATGCTTTCATTTCATTCCTGGACGTCGCTGGGTCTAATTATTTATTCTTATTTCGAATTTACACCAATACATTTCATATTTGGTATAACAGTGAATATGGTCTTTCTTATTCAGTCCGTTCGTAGACACTATACGCTAATGCAATGGTATTTTATAGCTTGGATATGCGTACACCTTTAAAGAGTAAAAATTACTTTACAAAATCTACTCAATCATTGAAAACAGGTAGAAAATACCTGACCGAAATGTTTCAGCTTTTCACCATCGATTGCAATAATTTGAAGAAAAAAAAATGACTTTTGCTTTTTCAATTAAATGCCCCTCTCTTCACATGAGACAAATTTTTAAAAATCGAAATTTCGAAATCGGAAATAAAATGAAGCCCAACGCCGATCTAGAATTATTTAAATGATCATTCCAGGGAATGTTCAATGATACAAGTGTTAACGTAACCAGGAAAACCTATTTATTATGCGATATGCACGTATACAGAATGATGAAGATGTCTTTTTCTAGATCAGTCTACGTTTCTTTAAGATTTCCCTTAGATTTTTCATGGTGCATAGACCATGTGAGGTTTGCTTACAAATGTGATGTTGTGGTCACGTGATGCCAAATTTTAGCAAAACAATTCTCTTCTGTATTGCATGTATATTTTTTTAAATTAAAAATAATTGAGAAGTGTTGACATACACCAACGGTGCTTAAATGTTTGGGTTACCGGGCGAGTTGCCTATCGACATGACGTGACAGAGCACATGTTTTATCCGCAAAATTTGTATTATATTTGGTTTGTTGTACGTTCCTTATTCATTTGTTTATTTTGTACTTTTTTCATTAAACTATTTATGTGACGTCACACTAATGTTAAAATGTAGATTTCCACTTCAAATCCACACTTTATTAAGATTATTTTAAGAATTTACACCTACACACTGAGTATACAGTGTCTGCACGTCGGTGAAGGGCAAAATCTAATGTTGAATTTACATCGATTAGATTATGTTAAAATCTACAGTTTTGTTGTAAAAAGCATCTGCAAACAACACATGTATAAACGGGACTAACTAGATTTTTGAAAGTAATAGTCCACATTAAAATGAAAGGAAATTGAAATTTCAAAGGTAATTTTGTAAACATGTACCAATTTCGGGGTTTTCCCCTGAAATAATTTGACATTTGACTATATTTACTATCCTGCTAATTTTATTTTAAAATTCCCTGTTAGTATTTTGGTTCCACTCTTTATTTTTGTGATACAAAGTGTTCTCTTTTCATTTTTTTTACTTACCTCGCCGATATTTTCTTAATCTAATTTACGGTGGCGATTATAATTTCTACTCATAGTGCTATAGTATAAATGTTATTTTTAATATAATTTTTTTTTATTATTTTATTTTTATACATATTCTTATTTTGTTTAATATTTTAGTGCTAAAATGTTAATTTACTTTTGTCGGTGGTCTTGAAATTCGTATTGTAACAATTATAAAATGGATATCCATCTCTTTATGTTCTTATCTAGTCTTGACCCATTTAATTTAAGTTTTATCATAATTCCTCCTCTGTTATTTAATTACTGGCCCGTGCAAAAAAAAAAGGACAATCCTAAGAAAAATGGTAGTCTGAGTATCACCCGTTGTCCACGGAGCCCTTTCTGTTTCCGGTCAAACGTCTGTTAAATCCAAGCATGGCAAAGACATTGGTGACGTAATTTCATTCCGAAAAAGGGACAAAAATTTTGAATGGTCAATTTTGATGCCACGATTTGTAATACAACAGAAAATGCTGTTCATCGTGGGCATGATGTTTACACGCGTGCGTGTGGTTCGCATTACGTGCGTATAGGGAAGACGCCCGCTACATGGTCAGTTTTTAGTTGCATAATTAATCGCCTAATCTGCTCGCATATAAACCTTCGAATTTATTTGAAAAGTTTTTAACACCTTTTTCACTTTAACAATAAGATAGTGTAAAGATGCAAGCGCATAAGTTGAATAGATTGTAGGAAGAGTGCAGTGTCGTTATTTGTATTTCATGTATAGAACCCTTTACAACCCAAATTGTAATAAACCAATTTATGAGACTAATTTAGACTGCCTAATCGTGCTGGGAGAAGAGATTCTAATGTTGCTTAATTCTGTACAAACACATTCACAGCTTTTTCTTAATGTCTCCAACATTAATCAATTTTATCTTTATGTGCCTTGCCGCCGGACTAGGTCTGTCAACCATAGCATAATTATTGCATATCTCGTGGAGCCGTGTTGACTGTTTGTCTGACCAAGCATGGGTTTGTCGCCTTGATCTCGTCTATTTTAACCGGCTACACGGGAGTTGCGACATGTTTGGGGCGGCCTCAGTTCAAATTTTTTTTTCGTAAACAGCTGTACAGAGCTATCGACCTAACTCCACTCCTGTTTCTGAACCCTATCCCAAATGGTTGTCTCTTCCTATTCTTCCCTTCTACTCATCCCCTTCTTTCCTTTCTCTGTTTTTTTTAGTGTGATATGCAGTCTATAAATGTGCTGCCTGTTGAATGTCTTTCTTTACGTTCGCTTGTATTTTTCTACATGAGTGTTTTAGCCCTCTTTTTCCGTTGTGTTTATTTTTCTTTACTTAGTTCTTGATTTTTTTGTGTAGTGTTGTATAAAGATAAATATCATGTGTGTGACTTTTTATTTCTCATTGTAAGTTGTATCATAACGTTTTATTCAAATGTATTCATTAAGTATATTTACTCAGCTTGTACTTGGCGGTTGTCCGCCGTTAGTTGGTGGAAATAAAATGAATCTATACCTTTTCACGTGGAGATTGAGTCAGGGAACTCATTTATTTTGCATAAACTCAGTGACGCACCCGGGGGGGGGGGGGCTAGGGGCTGGGGGCTTGAGGCCCCCCCCCCCCCCACCCCTGCCCCGAGGATGCCTTTTGTTTTAGTCCCACGATTTGACCGTAATGAAATGCATGTGGCCTATTTTCCAGTACCGGTAGTATATTAGGGGTGTAAATGGCGCCACCAACGTAAAAATAGTCCCCCCCCCAAAAAAAATCATTCTGCAGCCAACAAGTTTGGGCAACATTTTCTTTAAAATTCAGATTTATAACAAACACGTTGTTAGCCCCCCCCCCCCCCCCCCCCCCCCCCCATCAAAGCCAAATCCTGGGTGCGCCACTGCATAAACTGTTGTTACTTAAAGCTAAAAAAGCGTAAAGCACAAAAATAATATAATTACTCAAGACGGGGCCTTAAAACGGGATAACATCCAGAAGTTAAACAGTCAAGCTTCACTTTTAGGGCTTCGGTATTTTCTTATATGACCAAACCATTGTAGCAAAATAAAGACAATTCGTGAGATCGACGTTTCGGGTGTGGTAAATTAAAGATCCTTCATCATCCACGGCAGAGATTTTCAGCAAAATATTAACGTCGCATCTGAATTGAAACGTCAGATTATCCTGATAACGTGTTGCGGACGGGAACGTCAATTTAGCAAAGTTTCCCACGATTAAAGTTTCACGGTGAAAGAGTTCGAAGACTCGCAAGAATTAAGCTCATCTTTCAGGGGTTTTTTTTACCCCTCCTCATCATTGCACTCCGTGGGCGCTGGTCACCTCTGTTTTCTGTGAGTTCATACTTGGGGACACTTTTAGTTTACAGTTTGGGAGCGCAGGGGGGTAAGCGATTCGTGCGCATGACCTGCGTATATAACGACTGTGATAAAATGACCTATACCCATAATGCTACGTGATGGCTGCGATTTCTTGTAAGTTTATGAAAGGGATTGGCTGTTACCAACCCCCTGGATAGAAAAGCAGGCAGGACGGAACGAGCCAATGTATTTTTCGGCGACGTTTTTCCGTATTACAGTATTCCAGTTGGACAAATTGTTTCTCTCGAAAACTGATTTGAAAGGATCGCTTGTAAGCAACGTTGTACTTTAAAGGAATATTTTATGATGTTTTCAACATAATCTGCTCAATTTTAAGACGCGAAATAGCGCCGTTTGCAAATTATACGTAAATAAACTGCCATGTGCGGCAAACCAGTCTTTCGTTTTTGACGAAGTTACAAAGCTCCGATCCGTCACACCGTCAAATTGATTTCCCAAAAAAACCCAAATGTATTTGTTTTTTGCCTCTACATGATTTGCATTTTGAAGAAGTAAACGAATCTACGCTTTGCTCTCTTATTCCTACAGAGCGAAAATTCACTATTTGCGAGTGGAAATCTACCCCCTTTGACTGAAACTATAGGGACCAGGCTGATATATGTGTGGATGATCGGCAGATTTAAACAGCCTTTCCAACGATGCGTCTTTAGACGCACCTTTGCGTCTTAAGACGCACCGTTGGAAATGTCTGTTGTCTTTTTATTCTATATCTATGGTCCGTTACGGTTAGTAGTTCGTTCGGCGAAGCGCGCGCAAGCGTTGACACGACGCACACGAGCGCGGTTTCTATGGGCGTTTTCGAATCCCTGTTCTTGACAACACTCGGGTTAACCCGACACGAGAACAGCGGTCTCGAACGTGACGAACAGACCCGAGAGGGCGTTCGCGGATCGATTTTTTCACTCCCCGGTTGATGGAGGGTTCGGCGAGGTGCAGCTTGAACAAAATGGCGGACTGTGCAGATTCGAAAGTTGTTTTGTGTGGGTTTTTTTGCTAATATACCCTAATGATTGGAATAAGAATACCATTATAGTGCAGGTCTGCAATTTTGGTCTGTTTCACATTCATCTTCAGAGTATTCCTCGTTCATTTGGAATAGGCTTAAGTACAAATTCAGACGATTGTCGGCCATTTTGCATTGCTTTATATCGATGCGACACGCACCCGCGCGTTCGTAACAACCAGCTCGAGAACACGTTCTTGTGTTACACGCATGTGGTCAAGAACAGGGATTCGAAAACGCCCTATGATTCGTCGGATCAGTGCGCGGCATCGCGTAGCTGCAATCGGCTCAGTGGGAACGTGTCTCGGACGCTGAATTCAGGCCCAATTCAAAACATGATTCGGCAACTTCTGATTTGAAATCGAGATCCTAGAATGCTATTTTTCTCGAAATCTATAGCTGAAGCTCTTTGTTCCACCCTACTACCCACGAATAAAACACACAGCTCTTCGGTCATTCACCCGTTGTCGCGTATAGACATGGATAAAAAAAATCTAGACACAGCAACAAAGGTTGTGTCACGTGCTCTGTATTATGCTATGTTGTATTATGTTAATAGCAAAAGTTTGCACCCGGAAACGATACTTGTGGAAATTCGTAGCGGGATTTATGTTAGCAGTTTTATACGCTTCGAGCTAAGCAACCGTGATCTACCTGTAGACATATAGGTCATGCTTTGTTAAATTTTACTTTCAGATAGTCTTTTTGGACGCTTTTCGGGTGTGCATGTTGTTGTGACTATTCCAAGCGTCACAGACTATTTCCTGAGTGCAAGAAAATCAGCCTACATTATCAGGTATGATTTTGTTTAACGGCTATATAAGCAGTGCGCGGTGGCGGGAAAATCACTCTGTGGCGAGAACAGTTCGAGGCAGTCAAAGTCCTGTGAGTAGTTCTGTACCGTCCGTCATTGTCCCGTCCGTCATTGTCCCGTCCGTCGTAGTTACTGCAGAGACCGCACAGAGTCACGTCCGCTGAAGTCCCGTTAGAGTCACTTCCAGTTTACTGTTACCGCAGGTAACGCTGACGCCATTATGATTCAAAGATTTCTCACTGTGTCACACAGTGAAATCACTAAACAGCGTCGTTGTATTGTGAACACATAAACGCATTAAAGTCGCGTTCTTGCACACTTTATGCAAGTCGACATAGATATCCTTGAACCACTGCCCCTGCTTTGCATAACAAGTGCACATGAATGAACGATTCAACTTTTATTCCAAGAAATTTCTATGTACAGTCACCAGACTCTATTCAGTAAAGTCCCCGTCAAAACGAAAGTAAACAATCCAGGTGTATAACGCACGGCTACACCATCGTACAGTGTGGCAGGGGCACCAACAAGTAAGAAAACAACTAAAAACTAGAGTTTGAGGACAAACACACGGTGTTGGGCTAGAGGTTTTGCTTTTTCGCATTGTTGATTATTGTTGTTGATTGTTGATGTTGGTTGTTGATGTTGATGTTGATGTTGATGTTGATTGTTGATTGTTGATTGTTGATTGTTGATGTTGATTGTTGATTATAGTTGATGGTAGTTGTTCATGTTGATGTCGATTGTTGATAATTGATTGTTGATATTGATTAACATTATTGATGTAGATTGTTGATGATTGTTGATGTTGATTGTTGATGTTGATGATTTTGTTAATGATTGTTGATGTTAATTGTTGATTGTGATTGCTGATGTTGATTACTGATGTTGGTTATTGATGTTGAATGTCAGATTGTTGATGTTAATTGTTGATGTTGATTGTTGATGTTGATGTTAATGTTGATGTTGATTGTTGATGTTGATTGTTGATGTAGATGTTGCTGTTGATGTTTATTGTTGCTGTTGATTGTTGATGTTGATTGTTGATTTTTGATGTTGATTGTTGATGTTAATGTTGATTGTTGATTGTTGATGTTGATTGTTGATGTTGATTGTTGATGTTGATTGTTGATGTTAATGTTGATTGTTGATGTTGCTGTTGATTGTTGATGTTGATGTTGAGGGTTGAGGGTTGAAAAAAAGCGCGTGGAGTAATTATACAAAGGATAGTTAAAAAGAGTCAGGTGAGGATCTGCACGCGCGTATGCTGCTGTACTGTAAACTTATCTAGTACAATTGTTACAAAAACCCATTCAATAGCTCATATCTCTAAAAGTAAAGGTCGCACACCATTGGCGCAATACAAGATATTGCTCGCCATACCCTCTTTACCTCAATGTGCATGTTTTTAGAAGAAAACGTCCAATTTAAACAAGCGCCCAATTGGGTGATTTTGCCAGCCCAATTTTTGAGCATCATGACGGGAAGTTCCCTTTTATGCAATCGCAGCGCACTGTTTTCGGGATTTTCCCTTTGTACGCAATTATCCCCATTTGCTGTACACACAATGTACGTGGCATTAAATGAGCGTTTCAATGCATAGGCGTGTTCACTTTCAAACTTCAAGGGGGCTGCAGGGCAACTTCTAGTAAATTTATTGTAACGAAACCTTAGGAAGTTTTAGACCTATTATTGAAGTGCCATTTAAAAGCACAAAACTGGATTATATCTCTGACGGTTGATTTTTTAGCAATTCTCAAAGCAAAAGAGGTCTTTTCATTGTAACTTCCGGTCTGATGACGTAATCATTATTTTTTCGCGCACAGGTCTTGTCTGCATTAAGGTCATTATGTATATTAATTTTGAAGCGATTACCGCAAATTTCGCCACAGACACCAACTGAAAATGCGTTTTGGACATTTTTTAACCTGCCGCTAGAGGGCGCTCGAACACTTGATGGCGTCACCGATCATTTTTTTGGAAAGATCAACCCACCCATGCTAACATCGTTGAAAGCAAGTTCATATCTTTTTCCACTTTTGAATTATTAGGCACTTCCGGTTTCGACCGGAAGGAAGGGTCATGTGATTTTACGCACACAAGATTAATTGAAGAGCTTGTATTATCATGTCGATTCCCGCAAAATTCAAGTTCCGGTCTCTCACGGTTGATTTTATATTGAATTTCAAAGATTAAATTGATTATTTTTTGAAGTGACGTCACGTGACCCATGATGACGTCATGATGACGTAATTGCAAAAAAGCACATCTTCAGTTGGTTGTGCATTCATGTATTGACAATTGAAGTTCATATGTGGTTTCATTTTGACAAACGGTTCTGGAAACGAATGTGTCTTGGAGAAATAAAAAAAAACTAGAGTTTGAGGGAACAAACACACGGTGTTGGGCTAGCCTGAGGTTTGGCTTTTTCGCATTGTTGATTGTTGGTTGTTGTTGTTGATGTCCAATGTTGATGGTTGCTGTTGATGTTGATTGTTGATTGAATTTGACGGTGGTTAATGCTCATGTCGATTGTTGATTGTTGATAATTGATTGGTGTTGTTGATTAACGATTATTGATGTTGATTGTTGATGTTGATTGTTATAATATTGATTATTGATGTTGGTTATTGATGTTTATTGTTGATGATGCTTGTTGATGTGAATTGTTGATTGTTGATTGTTGGTGTTGTGATTTTGATTGATTATTGTTGATGTTTGATTGTTGTTTGTTGATATTTGATGTTGATATTGTTGTAGATTGTTGCTTGTTGACAGTTGATTGTTGATGGTGATTAATGATTATTGATAGTTGATGATTGTTGATGTTAGTGTTGATGTTGTTGATGTTGATTTGATGTTGACTTTTGATGATGATTGTTGATGTTAATTGTTGATTGATGATTGTTAATGTTGCTTGTTGATTTTTGATTAGTTGATGGTGATTGTTGTTGTTGATGTTGATAGTTGATTGTTGATGTTGATGTTGATGTTGATGTCTGTTGCATTTTTTGTTTGTTTACTAGCACCGGGGTTGTGTATTTATTTTGTAGTTTATTGCCGTGTGCATGGGACCGCTGTGAGTTCTCCTGTTCATATTGAAATCACTGTGATTTAAATACCTTATGTTGATATTTTAATACCATTTGGTGTTAAGAAATTTGGTCTTGAAATGTTATATTGGTTCCATTTTGTTTAGAATTGTAATGTTTTGATGGTCGGATAATTTTGTTACTTTTGTATATAACGCGCGTTGAGCGTTTAGCTTGGTAGGCGGATGTTGGCGCTATATATACCCTTTATTATACGTAACTATGAACACACTTTTTAAAGACATTTTGCAAGACATAATGATTTGATCATAATATGAATTTCTAAGTAGCAACTAGGGTGAGGAAGTAAATTGCAGTGATATGAGTTCTGTACATCCCTCGCAGATAGTTAGTTGGGCTGAATCATGGGCTGAATCTCAAAATGTTGAAAATGTGATTAGCGCCCTCTTTGTAAAATAATCACATGTAGTGAGCGGCATGCGAATTTTTTTCTCCCAAACGACATCCGCATAGGCCTATGGGTGTAGATTTAAAAAAAAAAAAAAAAAAACATAAGAAAAAATAAAATTGGGAGGAAAAAAAAGATTTTGGAATGTTATGAAATTTGGAATTTAGTTCCTTTAAAAAAAAAAATCCTCCGAAGCCTCAGGTTAGAAAAAAAAAATTCGGGTGTACAACCAAGATCCGAACCCGCAACCTCGCGGTGCAAAATCACGACATTGTATCGATTGAGCCACCGCACTCCTCAGAAAAAGTGGGGGAAATAAGAATCATATACCTGCGTACGGAGCGGCGTGCGTACACGTACTGTGCGCGCGCATATCTGACCTGTCTGGTGTCGGCCTCATGGGGATCTTTGGTGATGCATATGACGGAGCGGAGATCAGACTATGTACATTTAGTGCAAGCATGGGTACGTATGCCTACTCAACGAAGAAAACTCGTTAAAATTCGTTGGTTTGATGGATGAGTTTTACATTGAACGTCATTTAATTTCATTTTAAAATAGTTCAACTTACAAATGTGATTAGTTTGTAATAGTTGGCTGGCACATTTAGGCCTACTTTAGAACTTAAATCACAAGGGAACGTGTTTTGGTTTTGGATAGCACGTGCATGACTATACTATAGTGTGGCCGCGGTATGAGACTCGGTTCAGCGCAGCATACCGCGGCCACACTAGTGGGGCTAGTGGCACGGTGCATGACGTGTGGGCCGAGTACATAATTAACAATGCATGTTGGCCTAGCCCTAGGCCCTATCACTATCAGTACTATCATGCCTATTGTAATTTGTTTGATGTCACTCATGTATGGGCGATCGGGTGTATCTAGCCAGGACCTTGTTCCAAGGGAACAAAATATTAAACCGATTAGATAGAGCAGGGTGACGTTTTGTATTTTTGAGGGAATTTTGGGGGTAGAATGACGATGATAGCGCAGCGACAACCTGCAATCAAAAAATAAAGATGGCGATCACCATGTGATATACTGTGAGCATGCAAGGCGTGCTGAATTGCAAGGTACCAACTGGCAGCAAACTGCGCAGGAAAATTGTGATTTCTACCCCAAGGACTGTTCAAAATTACAAAAAGGGTGTCTTTAGAATTGAGAGAAGGCTGCTCTTGATTGGAAAGGTAATTTTTTGAGCAATAACAAATTATATTGTCATGATGTACATGTATTGTTCAGCATGTTCAATAGGCCTGTGCTGCATGCTGGTCACCATCAAACTAGTCTAAAAGACAAATTAAAATTGAATTGTATAGATACTTAAAGATTGATCAATTGATTTGATTGTATAGCCTAGCCATTTGTTCTGTTTGATGAATTGATTTAGGTTGAATTAGACCTGTCCTGATCAAGATTTGATTTGTTTCCAACTAAACGGGCCAAATTGTAATGTGTGTAACCAAAATTCTCCTTTGGTTATCTTTTATTCCTAAGTTACTTTTTTGTTGGCTTTATTTTGGTTTGAGTCAATATGTGTCGCGTCGTGCAACTCTGTGCAGTTAAAATCTTATCAAAATTATGGGGGTAGTTTCTGGTTACCCTGCACTATTTTAACAGACTGTACCCTTATTGTGTTTTTTTTTTGGGGGGGGGGGAGAGGAAAACAAAGCAAAAGCCATTACATTGTAAGTACTACCTTTTACCCTTGACTACATGCAAGGATCCATTATGATAAACAAATTTAAAAAATTGCCCAAAAAGAAAATTTGCCTAACTACATGTATTTAGCCTATTTTCAATAATCATGTTATCAGAAGCAGAATATTTTTTGGAGGGGGGGGGGCAGGTAATGGTATAGCAGTTCTATTTTAATCAGATCCCATACTCGCATGAGAATGAAAAGACATTTTGTGTTTTAGGAATTAATAGTGAAATATTTCGCAGGAAAAGTTGCCAAATGTGTTTGGAATGTTCTGAATAGTTTTGTATCACTATCAGGTAGTGTAATTTAGAAAGAATTTTGGTAGTTCGTGGCACTTTTCTCTTCATGTACATGTATAATCTCAATAAAGGTTAGTCATTGCAGAAATGTTTAAAAGACATGAATCTGTGTCTGAGAAGCATTTCCAATTTTGTTATGAAGTACTTTCTTAAAAAAAAACTGAGTCTTGATAGAGTTAGTACACAACTGCTGAAGTATGTGAATAGCATATATGTACATTCTTTCTGTTATTTTGGAAAAAGATGGCAGGGTTTGGATTTATTAACGGAGTTTTTGGAAAAAAAAGAGGTCTCCAGAAGTACATGATTACGAATGTGTCATTGTCTTGTATTGCTATAGGTACTGAAATCATTGTGTAATCTTCTGTACTGATGATGTCACACTTCATTTACATGTGTGGTTCTTATGGGAGCATGGTGGGGACAGTGGTTGCATAGCTGCATCAGGAAAAGTGCACGTCAACAAAGTGTGACATGATCAGTACGGAGGCTTATTGTATAGCTGAAGTTAAAGGAACTGATTTGATAATGAAATAAAGAGTTGTAGTTTGAGTTTGTTTTACAAAATGATTCTTATGTTACTGTGGGGGGGGGGGGGTGGGGTGGGGAGCATTGCATACTCTCCCTCAAAATGTTGTTGTCTGATGGTAAATCTTGTAATTGGCCATTCATATTTGATTATGTTGTTTCAATGAGATGTATGAATTATTGTCAATGAGAGAAGTAAACATTTTGGCCAAGGGATGATTACAAAATTGATATTTAGTGAGAAATGTATGTTTGATTGATAAAATACCTGGCAAATTAGAAGAAAAGTTTTAAAGGCTCTGCACAATTAAAAAAAACCTGTTAGAATGTCAAAAAAAAGCTGTCTGCAGCTGTTTTGGGGTTTGATGGGATGTTGCAAAAAAATATTGTTGTTTTTCTGTATTTGTGACTTTTCCCCCATTTTTTGTATGTGTTCACAGATGGCATCTTCAGAAGTCTCTTCCCCATGGATCGAAAGGAACTAAATCCTGGTGAAAACCAGGTTCCTGGCAGGAGCCTTGTACTTGTGAACCATAACAATAACCATAACAATAACAATAACCATAACTATGAGCATGAGAACCATGAGCATGAGAATCATGAACATGAGAACCATGGACATGAGAAACATGGACATGAGAAACATGAACTTGAGAACCATGATCTTGAGAACCATGAACTTGAGAACCATGGACTTGAGAACCTTGAACTTGAGAACTATGAACTTGAGAACCATGAACTTGAGAACAAATGCTTGGATGAGTCAGATTCTGGGATGAGGCAGGTTTTGAGAACAAACCAAGAACAAAACTTGAGAACAAACAATGAACAAAACTTGAGAGCAAATCAACTTGAGGAAAATAGATGCGACAAAGCATTGAGCGCAAAAGCAAAGCAGAGAAAATGCTGTGATGAAACTGAGGTGATGAAATGTTATTATTTACAGATTGTGAAACCTAAGAAGATACTTTTGAAGAAGGCACAGGAAGAACATGACAGAAAGATGCGACAGGATAGACAGGAAAGAGTGAGTATTCTGAGAGAGGGCAAGAAGAAGCGATTAGCAAGAGTCAGTAATGTGAAAGGTTTGCTATGGCTTAAGCAGTACAGTTGGACAAAGCACTGTGGTAGTGGTCGTCTCTTGGATTATGTAGAAGAGATTTGGGAAGGAAATGGTAGAAAGAGGCCATCAAGACAGCACAAGAGAAAAGTGAGGAAACAAGTGTTGAAGCAGACTCATAACATCAGGAAAGGAGGGAAGGTAGTAGAGTGTCGCAAGAGCAAAGAGGATAGAAGGTTGCATGAGAAATGGCAAAAAAATATCTGGTGTCGTACACAAAGAAGTTTGAGTACAGTTTTGAAGAACACCAACGGCTTGCAGGACAAGAGAAATAAAAACGCAGAGATCGTGGTGCTTGTACACAAGAAGGTGGGATGTAAAAGACAAGTGTTGGAAAATCATACGAAGAGACAAAGCAATGAAAGTGAAACGAGAAACAGACAGTCTGAAAGAGGGAGAGCAAACATGGTAGAAATGAAATGTGATGCCACTGATAATTGGGAGTGTTGGATGTGTGATAAAGAGATCAACAGATATCAACCTAAAGCACAGTGTGGCTGTGGATTGTGGTATCATGTTGATTGCATGGGATTTACAAATAGTACTGCAAATGACGTCTTGGCAAACAAATCAGTTATATGGGTATGCTACAAATGCCATGGAAGTAACTACTGTAAATCTTTACATGATTATCTTGACATTCCTGTAGATTTAACCATGTATGAGCAAACATTGATGGATGGCTTGGGAGAAGACATGATGAAACAGTCTGCTGAGGAGAATTCTGACAAACAAGAGAGTACTGAAGGTAACACAGTCGGGATTCATGATTGTACACGTGTTGACAAAGTTGCAAAAGAAATGATGGAATGTAGACGAACAACCAAGAGAATATACTTAAGTCTAAATACAAGGAAGCAAAAGGAAAGTGGACTTGAAAATCATAAAGAATATAGCACTATAAAACTCTCATTGATTAAGCAATCTGGAGGTTATTCATTAAGAGAAAGAAAGAAAAAATCAGATGTAGCAGCTAAGGTAAATGAAAGACAGTCAAAAATCGGGAGAACAGTGAGTGAAACTAAGAGTACAAAGCAAAGAGACAGTCCAGTTGTGAAAGAGGTTTCATATGAACTAAGAAAGAGAAAACGAACTGCAAGTGTTGATGTCCAGTGTGATGATAACAGGTGCCCAGACATGAGAGATAAAAGTGGACATTCATTACGTAGTAAGAAGAGGTCATTGGCACCAGTGGTTAAAAAGAATAAACCAGCAGTTGACAATAATTCAATAATTGATGATGATAAACAAATAAGTGGCAAAAGTACGGCTTGCTCAAAGAAAATTTTCGAACAATGCTCCCAAAATGAAATGCAATCAAAAGTATGCAGTGGAACAAAGACTCCAGTCCATGTCATTATTCAGGGAAACTTTCATCAAGGTAATCGAAAATTTGGTGTTAATATGGGAAAGCAGTGTGTTGCAAATAGCTTGTGCTCAATGATGTATAGTCATGTGAAGGAATTGAGACACTGGACGTGTCATGATATGGATTTAGTGCTGAATACTGGCAATGAGTTGTATGGTCATTTATCACATAGTTCAACGATGCACAATGATTACTTGTTGATCAATGAATTGCCCAATGAATTGGATGTATTTAATCAACATTTCACAATGAATTATCACGAGTCTGTGTGTGGTACTTTTGGAGATGAATGCAGTTTATCTGAATTTAATATGATGCCGATGAACCGTGCACTTGAGCAGACACTGCAGAGATACAATGGCTGTTTCATATGTTTTAAAGGAAATACATTTGCTGTCATGGCTCAAAATGGAATGTACTATATTTTTGATTCGCACTCCAGAGATTATAATGGTTTGCAAGCAAGTGAAGGAAGCAGTTTGATGAAAAGTGCAGCAACATGGAAAGATGTTTACATGTATTGTACAGATTTGGGTCATTCTATGAATGTAACTAATGATGAACAATTTGAAATCACTGGTGCGAGTGTGTTGAAACATCAAGGTGCTGGTATGTGTTCACATGAAGAGACAGAATGTGATACAGACAGGTTGACATGTGGCATTGATAATGAGACTAGTAATCAGTTTAACATACCTAATGTGACAGCAGACATTTGCAATCATGCAGACAAAGAGGAAAAGCAGATAAATGATGCTGAAGATGACAGTGATTATGACAAGAGTTGGTCAAGTATCAAAGGACTTGTCAGAGAGAGCTACAAAAGTAAGGATATAGATGATGACATTGAAATGAATGTCATATCTGAACCAAGTGAGTTTCATTTTGTACCGTTGTCACATGATCAGAAGAAATTACTGTGTAATAAACTTGGAATCACCATAGTTAATCTACAGTCGAATATAGTAACTGAAGTAAGTGATAAGATTGGAAGACCAGATTGTATCAGGAATATTAAAGGTGACGGGAATTGCTTCTTCCGGGCGATATCTTTTGCAATATCAGGGACTGAAGCTAATCACATGCGTTTGAGAATGGCAACTGTAAATCATTTATTGAAACATGCTAGTCAGTACAAGGGTTTGTTACGTGAAGGATTCACTGATGTAGAGGAATATGTGCGTAGGGCAAGGATGTTCTGTTCAGGTAAATGGGCAACTGAAGTTGAGATCATGGCTGCAGGACACATGCTTGAGACTGATATTTATACATTTGGTGACAGATGGTATTTATTCTCTGGCAAAAGTGCTGAAGTTGGAGTTGAGACATCAGATGCTGGAATCTATCTCAATCATACTTGTCAAATACATTATGATGTTGTATTGTCAGTGCATGAACCAGAGCAGATAAACACTGCAGAAGAAGTTGAAGTTAAAAGTGAAATTGAAGCAGAGGTTGGTGTACCAAATGAGTTCATGGACAATCTTAGTGTACTGGTACATGAAATGCAAGTACCTATTGCTAATAACGTGGTGTGTGATGATCATAATATTGAGAATGAAATTAATGAAACCAAAGCAGAAAAGATCGAACCGGTAAATGTATCAAAGGGAAAGAAGTGCAAAGCAAGTAAAAATCTGCAATTAAAAAGAAAATTGGATAGGGAAAGAAAGAGAGCCAAAAATGAAGAGCATTTTAGCAAAAATTATATGGGAGAAATTGAAAGGACGAAAGATAGATTGCATAATAACATCAAATATGATATTGATGAAGAATATCAAAACAAGCACATTGAATCTGTAAAAATTGGATATGGAAATAATGTAGATTGCATTAAGTGTAACCAAAGGGATAAATATGATGTTGATGTTAAACATGTATTAAGGAAGACAAGTAAGACAAGAAGACGTAATCAAAAGAATGTACATTATAAACAAAAGTATCGTGAGTGTCCTGATTTCAGGAATGAAATTTTGAAAGCAAAAAAATTGACTTATCATGAAAATGTACAATATAGAGAGAAAAAAAAAGAAGCAATAAAAGTAAAGTATCACCATGATTCAATTCACAGGGAAAAAATGATTGGTACTAGTAAAGTGAAATATAGTCGGGATACAGTTTACAGGAAGAAATTGATTGATACTGGTAAAATGAAGTATAGGCAAGATGCAGTTCACAGGAAGAAATTGATTGATACTGGTAAAAGGAAGTATAGGCAAGATGCAGTTCACAGGAAGAAATTGATTGATACTGGTAAAAGGAAGTATAGGCAAGATGCAGTTCACAGGAAGAAATTGATTGATACTGGCAAAATGAAATATGGGCAAGATGCAATTTACAGGAAGAAATTGATTGATACTAGTAAGATGATATATAGGCAAGATCCAATGCACAGGAAGAAATTGATGGATACGTGTAAAATGAAATATCATGAAGATCCTAAGCGTAAAAAGAAAATTCTGGAAACGAACAAGCAAAGAATATTAAATCACAAGGAGAGAAGAAAAAGTATACATAATGTAATTTATGATTTCAAGATTAAGATGGAAAAAGGGCCTGATTGTGTTTGTGCTGTGTGTCATAAATTATTGTTTCACAACCAAGTAATGAAATGTTACAAGGATGCATACAAGTATTCTCAAAATATATCGGAAAATTATGTACATACATGTGATAAGAATTGCAAATTGGATTGTTCTATTGCTAGATCAAACAGATCATGCTTGTGGATATGTCATACTTGTCATAAAAAGTTGATTACAAATACAGTCCCAGCAGAAGCAGATGTCAATAATTTGACATTAGTGGACATTCCAGAAGAACTGGCAAGACTTAATAGCTTAGAGCAACATCTGATAGCCAGAAATATTGCATTTATGAAAATCATCAATCTACCAAAAGGTGGTCAGAAGGGATGTTTTGGACCATGTGTATGTGTTCCATCAAATACCACAGAAACAGTCCAGTCATTGCCAAGAACTGCAAATGAGAATGATATGATACGAATCAAATTGAAGCGTAAACTGTCATATAAAGGTCATGTGGAATATCAGTTTGTCAACAAGCAGTATGTTGAAGAAGCTTTGCATTATCTCAAAGACAGTAATAAATGGTATGATGATATTGAAATTGAATACGATTGGATTAACCCTGTACCTGAACAATCAGTTGAAGAACCTGGAAATGATGAAACAATGAATGAGGATGATCAAACTGGTGACATAGAGGAAGAGGATGATGATGACCGATTGTGTGGAATAAAGCTTGATACATGTCTTCAACCTGCTAATATTGGACAAGAAATTCTAGATCAGTACTTTGATGATATATTTTGTGTTGCACCATGTGAGGGAAATAATCCAGTGAGAATCCTGATGGAAGAAGGAAATGAAGCCAAATGCTTTCCGACATTGTTCCCAAGTGGTGGTCCAATATTTAGTGATCAGAGGAAAGTCAGATTAACATTGTGCAGATATTTACATAATAGACTGATGAACGTTGACAACAGATTTGCTAAAAATACAGATTATATATTTTATGCACAGTATTTGTCTGAAATTCAGCAAGTTATGTCGTGTGTATCTATTGCTTTGCGTAAAGGTTCAATGAAGACTCAAGAAGGTCATGATATTACTGCTTCAATGCTTAATGACAAGGCAAATTTGAATAAGATGTTGAAATCTGACAGTGGTTATAAATTCCTGAAACCAATAAGAGGTACTCCACCATATTGGCAATGTGCTCACAGAGATGTATTAGCTATGATTACACAGCTTGGATTACCTACATGGTTTTGTTCATTTTCTGCTGCAGACATGAGATGGCCTGAAGTAATTAATATGATACTCAGACAACAGGGAGATGGTAGAACTGTAGATGAATTGGATTGGAATGAAAAGTGCCAAATACTGAGAAGTAATCCAGTGACTGCTGCAAGAATATTTGATAGAAAGTTTCATATGTTTTTGAAAGAGGTCATTATGTCAAAGGCACATCCTTTTGGTGAAGTGAAAGACTACTTTTATAGAATCGAGTTTCAGCAGAGAGGATCACCACATGTACATGGAATATTCTGGATAAAAGATGCGCCAAAGTTGGATTTTGATGAGGATGAAGATGTTGTAAAATTTATTAATAGATACGTATGTTGTAAATTGCCATCAAAAGATGAGGATGATGAGTTAAATGAAATTGTATCTAATGTCCAAATGCACAGCAAGAAGCATTCCAAAAGTTGTAAAAAAAAGGGCACGGAGTGTAGATTTAATTTTCCTAGACCCCCATCAGAAAGAACATTTGTTATTAGATCTGATACCAGCAGTAGTGATGATGACACACAGGAAATGAGTGGAATTGATAGTGATTCTGATGGTGCTTCTGGACAAGCCTGTCTAAACTCTGAGACTGATAACAAAAATTGCAGTGGAGACACAGGAAGTAGTACAGCTACAACTGATGCAAAAGAGCTCTTGAAATCAGTGTGGAGTGAAGTTCAAAATCAAGAAAAGCAATATGAGACAACAAATGAATTATTTGAAAGTCTGGGAATTACTCAAGATGATTTCGAAAAAGCAAATAGTGCTCTCACTAAGAAAGTTAGTATTGTATTGAAGCGTAATCCTCAAGATGTATGGGTGAATCAGTATAATCCTCACTTGCTACGAGCATGGAATGCAAATCTAGATATCCAATATATTACAGACATTTATGGATGCGTGGCATATGTTGCTTCTTACATGTCGAAAGCTGAACGTGAAATGGGACAGTTGCTGAGTCATGCGCAGAGTGAAGCACAGAGAGGTAATCTAGATGCTAAGCAAAGTATGAAAGAAGTTGGCCAAGTCTATTTACAGAACCGTGAGGTATCAGCTCAAGAGGCAGTATATCGGGTATGTAACTTGAGATTGAAAGAAGGTTCTCGAAAAGTGGAGTTCATCCCTGTGGGAGAAAATCCTGTGAGAATGAGTTTACCACTGAGTGTGATACAGAACAAATCAGATGAAGATGATTCAGAGGTTTGGATGGTGTCCAGAATAGATCGATATAAGGCACGACCTGAGAGTGATGAATTTGAAATAATGTGTTTGGCTTCATTCAGCTCAGAATATAGAGTCTTATCACAAACAGAAGCATCAAACATTCATGGTAAAAAGGCTTCTAAACATGTACATGTATTAAAACACGGATTGGGACATATACGGAAACGTACTCGTACTGGTGCAGCTGTTATAAAATATCCCAGATTTTCAGAGTCAAAGTACCCCAACAAATACTATCATAGCATTTTACAATTATTTCTTCCTTATCGTGTTGATCAACAATTGAAACCACCACAATTTGAAACATATGAGGAATTCTATAAAACTGGAAAAGTCAAACTCCATGATTGTGATATACAATCTGTCCAATGTATTGTAGATACCAATCGTCAGAAATTTGAAGCTGCTATAGAATCTATGGATGATGTGGAGCAGTACTTGGAAAGATTTGGTCCACAGGATGATGCATGGGCATTGATCTGTCCAGAAACTGAATCAGAAAGACTTGAATGTCAAGATGAGAAACAAGAAGTGATCCATGAAAGTGAGGATGAATGTGCAATTCCTGATTTGAAGTCTTATAAGAAGGATGACACACAACATATTATTGAATATCATGCTGCTAAGATACCCAGACAAGAAGCTCAAAGCTTAATGAGATCATTGAATGTTCAGCAGAGTGAAGTATTTTACAAGGTTAGACAATGGTGTCTGGATAAAGTGAATGGAAAATCTCCTGAACCATTTCATGTATTTATAACTGGAGGAGCTGGAACAGGCAAGAGTCATTTAATCAAGTGCATTTACAATGAAGCAGTACGTATACTTGGACGATTAATGATTAATCCAGACGATATATGTGTACTTCTCTGTGCTCCTACTGGTGTTGCTGCATATAATATTCATGGATTAACATTACACAATGCCTTGTCAATATCAACTGATATGTCATTACCTTATCAACCCCTTGGTGAAGAAAAGTTAAGCACTCTGCGGAATAAATTGAATCAGATACAGATTTTGATTATTGATGAGATTTCTATGGTTGATCCAAAAATGTTGTGCTATATACATGGACGTCTGAGGCAAATTAAGCAAACAAGAAGTCAGTGCCCTTTTGGAAATGTCAGTGTTATTGCAGTTGGTGATTTTTATCAGTTACCTCCAGTGAAAGCAAGATCTTTGCATCATATTACACTAGAATCAAGCTTGTGGCATGATAATTTCAAAAAAGTTGAGTTGACTGAAATCATGAGACAAAAAGATGACATGAAATTTGCTGAACTTCTCAACCATGTGCGAACTAGGAAGAAAGAAGATAGTCTGACAGATGAAGACATATCTATTCTTCAGAGTCGTGAAACAGGAGAAGAATGGAATGATGCCGTTCATATTTACCCTACAAACAAACAGGTTGACAAATGTAATAGACAAATTTTGCATGGACAGTTTTTGGATTGTATGTGTATTGAAGCTAAAGATTATGAAAAAGATGGTAGTGGAAGGTTGAAACAAAGAGATACACCATTGAAATCAGCTCGGACTTCTTTGTGTCAAACATTATGGATCAGTATCGGAGCACGTGTGATGTTAGTGAAGAATTTGGATGTTTCTCAAGGTCTTGTAAATGGTGCATTTGGAACTGTCACTGGAATTGAAATGTTAGCTGATCAATCTCTTCCTAAGTGTATTAAAGTGGAATTTGATGACAAGAATGCAGGAGCTAAACTCCGGAGACAATGTGCAGTCTTACATGATCAGACATCTGTTGCTATTGAGATAGATGAAGAACACATTGGAAAGAAATGTATACGTAAGCAATTTCCTTTGAAACTTGCATGGGCATGCACTTCTCACAAAGTACAAGGAATGACAATGAGTAAAGCTGTAGTTTGCCTTGATCGTACATTTGCAGCCGGACAAGCATATGTCAGTTTGAGTCGTGTGACTTCCTTGAATGGACTAATCATAGAGGGATTTGATCTAAAACATATATATTGTGATAAGTCAGTGGCTGAAGTTTTGAATGTTATGCCTCTGTGGAGTGAACATATTAACTCAACTAGTGAACAACAGAAAGAGACAAAGAACACAACTATAATGCTTCATAATGTTCAAGGGCTGAGGAATCATTTTGAAGATTTGAAGTGCCATTGTGATATGATGCAATCAGACTTCCTTTGCTTAACGGAGACATGGACCGATGTAGATAATGTTTATGAATTGAATTTAAATGATTTCAAATGTTATCATCAAGTAAGAGCTGAATCATATGAGAATTCTAGTAATTTGATGCAAAAGAGTCATGGAGGAGTAGCAGTTTATGGTAGACAAGAAAGATGTTTTAGTCGATTAAGAATGTCAGTTATAAATCTGGAATATGTTGCGTTTCATATAATTTCTAATGTATCAGCAGTGGTAGTTGTTCTATATCGACCACCATCGTATAAAATGAAAGATTTCATTATGAATTTGAAGGTATTGTTGGCTGAAGCACATAATGTATGTCACAGATGTATAGTAATGGGTGATTTCAATGAGAATTTGTTTGATAAACACTCCGTGATTGAGAGAGTTATGCAGGAGCATGGTTACAAGCAGGCTGTAAGAGATGCTACCACAGAGATGGATACATTAATTGATCATGTTTATGTGAGAGGCATAGATTCAGTTTCAACTACAATCAGACCTACATACTATAGTTATCATGAAGCTATTCAAATCAAGTTTTGAAGAATCGTTAGCATAATTCATCAATGTTGGCTCGATTATGCTTTTGAAAGAAATAACTGTTTTGAATGAGATAATAAATCAATTTCAAAATGCGCATCACTTGGAAAAATCTATAACATATAAAATTTAATGAATTCAAGAAACAATGTAGCTGTAACTACTCATTGATAGTGATACAGGTCTTAATTCGTACATTCCATGGACAGTTTTGTAAGTGAAGTACATGTATATAGAGTTGTTGAAAATACTTGTGCAATAACATTATACATGGCTGAATCGAAGTTTGTCAAAATTATTCAACAGAACAAAAACTATATTCATCTAAGATGTCTGCATAATCCACTGCCAGTCAGCAGAGTTATCTGGGGCTTGGTATTACTACCAGCCCTTGCCTGCCCTGTTAACCCACTGCCAGTCAGCAGAATTATGTGGGGCTTGTCAGCACTACTAGCCTTGCCTGCCCCGGCCAGCTGAGGTATCTGCACAAACCAGGTATGTTACTTTCGTCCTATCAGTCATATTAGGCCATTTTCAAATTTGAGTCTCTCAAACCTGATGTAGGGTCACCCCAGGGGAAACCTGTTGGATGCCCCAAATTTTTAACCCTGCATTCAATCCTGTGGCTATGCGTCTTACAGTTATTCGAGTTCAACTTGAGGTGAACACACTGCACACTATGCTTTCAAGGGAGGTGACAGTGTAAACCCAGGGTGCGAAATATCACCCCTGCATTGGAGTAAGGTTGTCTTGAACAAGCTAGGGTTAGAACCAATCTTGGGGTTGACGCAGGGTTGGTGCAGGATTGAAGACTGTCAAGTGTGAAACATTGTTTCCAACCCTGAGTCAACTCCATGTAAACCCTGCTTTAACACAGAGACCTGCTTAGTGTGAAAAACTGTGAAAAGGCCTGTTATTTTCTGTCCTAACTCTTTCAACCAAAATACATATAAGTCAGTTGTGAACAGTCTGACACAGTATAATCACCAGAGTAATTTGAAGACTTTATCACAATTCTTAATGCAGAACTTCACACATGACAATTTCTTTTTCATGAATTTGCCCCCCCCCCCAAAAAAAAAAACACCCAGAAAAATAGTTGTAAGAGTCCTGTTTGAAATAAATATGTTCTTTTTTGATTGTTATAATTAACAGTAAGTAGCATCTGCACTGTTCAGCAGCTTGTGCATGAATTTCATGCATAACCTTATTTAAGTGTATTTCATCCTGAGAACAAATTCCAACTTGGGCAAAATGGAAGATACTTTTTCATTTCATTGTCTGTAATTTCAGATTTTTTCTTTCATCCTGATTTTCTCCCTGTTTTATATTTCTAGCCAGCCCTGTTCAGCCGAGATGTCTGCATGGCCTCTGTCATTCAGCTGTGTCATCTCGGGCTTGTCAGCGCTACCTGCCCTCTCCGCTGGCCTGCTCAGCTGAGATGTCAGTATAACCTCTCCCAGTTGGCTGTGTTACCGAGGGCTTGTCACCACTTCTATTTCTAGCCAGCCCTGTTCAGCCGAGATGTCTGCATGGCCTCTGTCATTCAGCTTTGTCATCTCGGGCTTGTCAGCGCTACCTGCCCTCTCCGCTGGCCTGCTCAGCTGAGATGTCTGTATAACCTCTCCCAGTTGGCTGTGTTGCCGAGGGCTTGTCTCCACTACCATTCGTTACTTTCCCTGTTCAGCTGAGATGTCTGCATAATCATTGCCAGTTATCAGCTGTGTTCATTTTCAGCTCATCACCACAATTTCCAGTTACCAGTCATTTGTTATGGAGTCTTATTATCGATAGCAGAGTGAAACAGGAAATTGAAAAAGAGAATACTATCCAAGATATGAACAGTAGTGAACATTTTAGAGACACTTGGCCCCCATGCTGCTATATAATCTTTCATATTTTCTGACAAATTTTCTGTAAGACCGGCAGTCCTGCACTCAGGTGGACACATCAGTGACAATTAATGTTAAAAGTTGTCATTAATTAACATTTAAAAGTGCTGATTGCCCCCTTCTGAACCCCCTTCTTTATCAAGAGCAATTTACTACCGACTTTACTTAGCCCTTATTGTTTCTAATCATCATCCTGCTTGATATCTTCCTGCTGTGTAGGTGTTTTGGGGCGTGACAGTCCAAGAAATAAATTTGTAAACTAAATGCTGATTTGTTGGCATTACATAACTTATGATGTTTCCAATGAGTCATTCTACACACAAAACTCAATTGAAAATAAGTAACACAGTACATTTCAATTTTTGCATCAGCATCGGGACGCTATTCTTACACTGTTAATATATAGGCCAATTATAATCCATAAATTTCAGACCAAACAAATAACAAAGTGTAACGCATGTTTTTCCTTTAAAAAATGTGATGCGATCAAGCTGAATGAGTCATTTGTTGGGAACTTTTATTTGGAGATTCAGCCAAAATAGGGCCACTTCATCACATCACTTCATCACATCTCTTGGTGTTCTGACCTCCATAATTTTTGAACTAAATATGGTATCAGTATGCGGTTTTCACAGCAGTAATGCTGAGATTGTGCTCTTTTAAAATCTGTAACAAAAAAAACCCAAAAATGGCCAGGGTTGTCAAACGATAAAAATAGTTTTCCTCCATTATTCAGTGTAGGAGCAAATCCATTGAATTGAAAATTTCAGCCAGGGCATGGACATCGCAGCTTTCAACAATGTAGAAGAAGGAATTACAGAGCGCGGAACTTACTGAACGTTCTAATGATCAATTGTAGTTATGTATATTATGACAATGTCATTATTAGCTTTTGTGTAGTTATCAGATTTGAAATACTTCGCAAACTTTCTTATGATGTTATTCCTGAGATAAAGTAACACGAACAGACTAGTTTTGCAAATTACTTGTCAAGTGTATGCTTCTTATTAAACAACTTGTGTGTGCTTCACTTAACCTTGCATACTTATATTTTGTTTGTGTTTTGGTGTCAGTTTATTTCAAGGGATTCTTCTTATTGGACCTGATCACCCAGATATTTATATTCTTCAGTAGAACAACAGTACTATGTAAAACCATGTGTTTTATTTTTAAACTAGTTGCGCTGCCCACTTCTTCCAAACACCCGTTAGAGTTGTGTACTGCCCTCTTTTGGCGAGCACGAGCGTAAACTTTGAGTGGTGGGAAATCCCCATTCACATGTAATGCACAATGTAGCACATGCGCAATGTCAGTGGTGGGGAAACCCCCATTCCCTTGTAGACGCAATACAATACACGGGAACATTGTACATGTACGTGCCGTGCAATTAATGTTTTAAAAAACACCGCTGTTTTCAGGGCGACATTAGGTTTGTGCGCATGCCCGATTGTCCGTGCTTTAGCTCGTAAAAAAACGCCCTCTAGTTTGACCGAAATGTATCCAGTCTCGCTTTGCGTCAAAACAGCTCACCGGAGTATCACTTTTTTATATTACAAATAAGTTGTTTATAATCCAGATATAACAATTAATCGAAAAAGGACTTTAATTTTTTATCAAATAAATTGACAGAAAAGGACTATAATTTTTTATTCGGCAACACACTTGATTGAGAAACACCTCCGAAAAATTACCTTTGATTGTGATGTTGATTGTTCATTGTCGATGTTGATTGTTGCTGTTGTTTGTTGATTGTTAATGTTGATGTTGATTGTTGATGTTGATTGTTGATTTCGATTGTTGATGATTTTTGATGTTGATTATTGATGTTGATTGTTGCTGTTGGTTATTGATGTTGATTGTTGATGTTTGTTGATGATGATTGTTGATGATGATTAGTGATGTCAGATCAATTGTTCGTTGTCGATGTTGATTGTTGATTGTTGCTGTTGTTTGTTGATTTGGTTTGTTGATTGTTAATGTTGATTGTTGATGTCGAGTGTTGATGTTGGTTATTGATGTTGATTGTTGATGATTAGTGATGTCAATTGTTGATTGTTGATGTTGATTGTTGATTTTGATTTTTGATGTTGATTGCATTGTACGCAATCATAGCAGATTAGTTGATGGTGATTGTTTATTTTGATGATTGTTGATGTTGTTGATTGTTGCTTATTGATGTTGATTGCTGATGTTGATTGTTGATTGTTGATTGTTGAAAGTTGATTGTTGATGTTGATTGTTGATGTTGATTGTTGATGTTCATGTTGATGTTAATTGTTGATGTTAATTGTTGATGTTGATTGTTGATTGTTGATTGTTCAGTCGTAAAACCAGGCACTCAAGGAGCTAGCACGGGGAATTCCCTTTTGTACGCCATCATAGCACACTGTTTTTTTCGGGAATTTCCCTTTGTACGCAATCCTCTCCATTTGCTGTACACACAATGTACGTGGCATTAAATGAGCGTTTCAAAAGGTAGGCGTGTTCAACTTCAAATTTCAAGGGGGCTGCAGGGCATCTTCTAGTTAACATATTGTAACCAAACCTTGGGAAGTTTTAGACCTATTATTAAAGTGCCATTTAAAGCACAAAACTTGATTATATCTCTAACGGTTGATTTTTTAGCAATTTTCAAAGAAAAAGAGGTCTTTTCTTTGTAACTTCCGGTCTGATTACGTAATCAATTTTTTTTCGCGCACAGGTCTCTTTTGCATTAAGGTCATTATGTATATTAATTTTGAAGTGATTACCGCAAATTTCGCCACAGACATCCACTGAAAATGCGTTTTGGACATTTTTTAACCTGCCGCTAGAGGGCGCTCGAACACTTGATGGCGTCACTGATCATTTTTTTGGAAAGATCAACCCACCCACAGGCTAACAACGTTGAAAGCAAGTTCATATCTTTTTCCACTTTTGAATTATAAGGCACTTCCGGTTTCGACCGGAAGGAAGGGTCATGTGATTTTACGCGCACAAGATAAATTGAAGAGCATGTATAATCATGTCGATTCCCGCAAAATTCAAGTTCCGGTCTCTCACGGTTGATTTTATATTGAATTTCAAAGATTAAATGTATTATTTTTTGAAGTGACGTCACGTGACCCATGATGACGTCATAATGACGTAATTACAAAAAAGCACATCTTCAGTGGGTTGTGCATTCATGTATTGACAATTGAAGTTCATATGTGTTTTCATTTTGACAAACGGTTCTGGAAACGAATGTGTCTTGGAGAAATAAAAAAAAAACTAGAGTTTGAGGACAAACACACGGTGTTGGGCTAGAGGTTTGGCTTTTTCACATTGTTTGATGTTGATTGTTGTTGTTGATTGTTAATGTTGATTGTTGATGTTGATTGTTGGTTGTTTATGTTGATTGTTGATTGATGATATGTTGATTGTTGGTTGTTTATGTTGATTGTTGATTGATGATGTTGATTGTTGATTGAATTTGACGGTGGTTGTTCATGTCGATTGTTGATTGTTGACAGTTGATAGGTGTTGTTGATTAACGATTATTGAAGTTGATTGTTGATGATTGTTGATGTGGGTTGTCGATGTTGATTTTTGTTGTTGATTGTTGGTGTTGATCGTTGATTGTTGATGTTGATTGTTGATTGTTGATGCTAATGTTGATTGCTGATGTTGATTGTTGATGTTGCTGTTGATTATTGATGTTGATTGTTGATGTTAATGTTGATTGTTGATTGATGATGTTGATTGTTGATGTTGATTGTTGATGTTAATGTTGATTGTTGATTGTTGATGTTGATTGTTGATGTTGCTGTTGATGTTGATGTTGATTGTTGATGTTGATGTTGAGGGTTGAGAGTTAAAAAATAGCGCGTGGAGTAATTATACAGAGGATCTGCACGCACGTATGGTGCTGTACTGTAAACTTATCTAGTACAATTGTAACAAAAACCCACCAAATAGCTCATATCTCTTAAAGTAAAGGTCGCACACCATTGGCGCAATTCAAGATATTGCTCGCCATACCCTCTTAACCCCATTGCGCATGTTTGTAGAAAAAAAGCGCCCAATTTAAAAAAGCGCCCAATTGGGCGCTTTTGCCAGCCCAATGGTTGAGTATCATATAAGGGGAAGTTCCCTTTTACGCAATCGCAGCACACTATTTTTCGGGATTTTCCCTTTGTACGCAATGATCCCCATTTGCTGTACACACAATGGACGTGGCATTAAATGAGCGTTTCAATGCGTAGGCGTGTTTAACTTCAAACTTCAAGGGGGCTGCAGGGCATCTTCTAGTAAATTTATTGTAACGAAACCTTGGAAAGTTTTAGACCCATCATTTAAGTGCCATTTGAAGCACAAAACTGGATTATATCTGTGACGGTTGATTTTTTAGCAATTTTCAAAGGAAAAGAGGTCTTTTCATTGTAACTTCCGGTCTGATGACGTAATCATTTTTTTTTCGCGCACAGGTCTTGTCTGCATTAAGGTCATTATGTTTATTAATTTTGAAGCGATTACCGCAAATTTCGCCACAGACATCAACTGAAAATGCGTTTTGGACATTTTTTAACCTGCCACTAGAGGGCGCTCGAACACTTGATGGCGTCACCGATCATTTTTTTTGAAAGATCAACCCACCCACAGGCTAACATCGTTGAAAGCAAGTTCATATCTTTTTCCACTTTTGAATTATTAGGCACTTCCGGTTTCGACCGGAAGGAAGGGTCATGTGATTTTACGCACACAAGATTAATTGAAGAGCATGTATTATCATGTCGATTCCCGCAAAATTCAAGTTCCGGTCTCTCACGGTTGATTTTATATTGATTTTCAAAGATTAAATGTATTATTTTTTGAAGTGACGTCACGTGACCCATCATGATGTCATAATGACGTAATTGCAAAAAAGCACATCTTCAGTGGGTTGTGCATTCATGTATTGACAATTGAAGTTCATATATGTTTTCATTTTGACAAACGGTTCTGGAAACGAATGTGTCTTGGAGAAATAAAAAAAAAAAAAAATAGTAAATTCTTACAATAACAATAGGTGTTGGGCTCAGGCCCAACACCTAAAAAAATAGTAAATTCTTACAATAACAATAGGTGTTGGGCTCAGGCCCAACACCTAAAAAAAAAATAGTAAATTCTTACAATAACAATAGGTGTTGGGCTGAGGCCCAACACCTAAAAAAATAAAAATTGATAAATATTCTGACTGAATTTCGTTAAAAGATACTTGTTGGTGAGGTATCACATATTCTAGCAAATTGATAAAAATGTTCAATATTACAATATGCAATTTTGAGGGAAATGGGCAAAATACTGCATAAATAATTTCACTTGATCATATTCATAATACACAAACCGACAATTTTCATTTTCGGACCGCTACAGTGACGGGGTAGCAAGCTGGACGGGGCCAGCGAGTGTACCGGATCACACTACAGTTCGAGCCATGGTGTGCATGGTCAACCGGGGCCAGTGGCGTAGCCAGGAATTTTTAAGTGGGGGGGCCGCTGGGGCGACTGGGGGCGACAAGGTTTCATGGGGAGGGGGCTGTCGCACCCCCCCCCCCCCCCCCGTGGCTACGCCACTGAATTCAGGCCCATTTCAAAACATGATTCAGCAACTTTTGATTTGAAATCTTTCTCGAAATATACAGCTGAAGCTCTTTGTTCAACCCTACTTCCTACAAATAAAACACCCAGCTCTTCGGTCATTCACCCGTTGTCGCGTATAGACATGGATAAAAAAAATCTAGACACAGCAACAAAGGTTGTGTCACGCACTCTGTATTATGTTGCGCGATACGTGCACGGCTGTTGTTGTATTACAAACACTGCATTTAGAAAGTCGACTCCGATTGGCTTCTTCTTCTCCTTCTATGGAGTTGTTGCTCATATATCAGGGCAACCTTTTGTCAGCCATCTTCTTGAAAGTGGATCTAGAGACTCCAGTCCAGTTCGGGTTTTTGAAGGAGAGTACAGGGGGCGGTTGTCAATTATGTAGTCGGCCGTCTGTGTCTCAAGTTCGCATTCACAAAGGGGTGGGTGCCAACTGCAACTGATGCATGCAGGATGCAAATCGGCCGAATCACCTCATCAGGTGGTTGATGCGAACCGACTATATTGAGGAGGAGTCCAGGAGGGTTGTCTGACGGCGAGTCCATGAACCTGTGGAGCGGTGATTGCATGGTTGCCCATGCCGTCTCCCACTTCCGCTGTCTTGCTCGCTGTCGGATGGCGTCTCGGACTTTAGATGGTGTGAAGTCAGAGGATAGGTTTGTGTAGAAGCCGGGTGAGTTTCACAGCTTTTCGTCAGTTCCCTCTGGAATGACCTATCACGATGGTTATGCTGGTCATTCTTCACTGGTTGCGAGGCAGTGTTGTTGGCTGAGACCGGCCACTTGCGTGAGGTTGCTTTTCCTCGGCCAGTCATTGGGTTTATTGTGCGTCATGCCTTTCTGCTGGAGTGGGCAAAGTCCACAGACTCAACCGTTTCTTTACAACGAGCTTGACGCTTTTGGTCCAGATGGTCCATCAGGGCATCAGATGCTGACTTGCTGTCTTCTGCAGCGGTCGAATCTTCAAACTGATCGTACAAGGCTTGGCATTCTTAGTCCAGGCATGGAATGTAGTTCTTGCAATATCCTTGTGGGATCTCCTTTTTTGCTGCGCATCATAACGTTGCTGAGAATGCTTGGTAAGCAGTGCCAGGATCTTCGTAGCCCACGCGCTTACCCAGACACGTGACGCATCACGGATGCTGACACGTAAACAGACTTGCACGAGCGGCGAAGCCGCGAGGGCCTTTAGCATCTCGTGGAGAATGTTTATGTTTTTCTTTACATTTGTCAACCGAATTGGTAGACATGCATAATACATTACCCGTTGTGAATTGACCAATGAAAATGCAGCCCTAACGTAAATCAGCCGTCGTCTGGCGCCAAACAGCACGCGCGCCAGGGCACGCGTGCTGTTGCCGGTAACCGCAAACCACCGTCAGATGATTGGTTTATATTGCTTGATTTATATTACGTGAATAATTGAATAAGTTGATTAATTCCACGAGATTGTAAAGGCCCCGCGGCTTCGCTGCTCGTGTGAGTGTTTTTTACGTGCCAGCAACCGGGCTGCGTTAATACGTTTCCGGATGGTCCGGGTATAGGCGCGTGGGACTCAACTAAAGGCTAGGATCTTGGTGGTCCGGGCGTGGTAGTGTTTTTTCCAGGTGTTCGGTCGCCTCCTCGCTGGTTTACTTGAGGTGGGGTTTAAAAGTGATGCCGGAAGTTCGGTTGATACCGGATGCAGTGACCTTGGAAACCGGTCACGACACGTCGGTCTGGGAGGACTTGTCTAGGGTTTACTTTTGCGAAGGCTAGATCCGGGTAACTTCCGGTATTCCAGCGTCCTGATGTAAAGCTGTCAGGGTTCTTTGGGTTGTACAGGAGTGACAGGTTTTTCGCTGAAACCCAGTCGGCAAGAGTCTCTCCGTACCAGTTGCTGGAGTGGTACCCCCAGTCTGTGTGCCTTCAGTTGAAATCGCCTACGTACGGGCAAGGGGCAGGGAAAGTGGGCAATGATGTCATCTTGAGTCCCACGGGTGGATGTTTGTAGACGTTGACATACGTAGTATTCAGCACCTCTACAACATGCCATTCGATATCGCTTCCCGGTAAGCATCTCGCCGTGACGGTCCAAGTGATACCTTGATCCTTGACAAATGTAGCGACCCTGTTCTTGCGGCAGGTGGTATGGGCTGATATTGTATTTTTCATTGCATTGTATTTTTTAACGTATTTTGTGTGTGTGTTTTCAGTAGAATAGCCCCCCGAATAAATCAAGCCTTTTCTATATCCTTCCCTTCCCTAGTAGTGTGTACCCCTGATTAACTTATAGTTGACTTATTTGGAGTATTAATAATTTGAATAATTTCTTTCCAGCGGTGATGCTTTTCAACATGCTAGTCCAGGCACACAAAGCAGACCTGTGGATAGTTCTAGGTAAATGTGAACATGCGCCAGTTACGTTTTGTACTCGAAATTTGAGCTTTTATCAATTTCGAAAAGAATCAGGTAATTTTTGTTTCGAATGGAGGCACAGAAAGAGATTATTGCGACTGATGAGTTGTTTATCAAAATAATGGTGGTCTTTTGGGGGTGAAATTACATTGCCAAAAATGCCTTACTAGTTGTACTGGACATGACAACAGCCATAATAAAGTGTAATATGCAACAATTACTCTTTTGCTTCATACATTTTTTCCGTTAATTGTCTACCAACATGATCCTCTGGATCTTGATGACGTATAGCTTCTAATAAGATGCATTGGTACTTTATCCCAATTATAGTTGTTTCTGTGGTGGCTATTCGCATCCAAGCAAGTAATATAGAAGATGGAGCCATCTTCCTAGAGCGAGGCAACCCTGGCATCGTGTCCTGCCCTCCCGTCGCATCCGGAAGCATCCCGCTGGATCAGATCGACATCATGTACTGGTACTTCTCCCGAGTACGAGATGAAAACATCTTAATCTCCTACTTCCTAGGGAACGTCGCTCCACAAAACGGCATCCCGGCGGGCGTGTATGACATCAACAAAAACTTCTCTCTGGTTATTGAGAACGTGACCGACTCGGATGAAGGGACCTACTACTGTAGGGTCAAACCGAAGTTTAAAGCGTTGGTTGATGGGCAGGTGACTATGCGCGTTAAAGGTGAGGGGGTTAGCGACCAATGTAAATTGCTTTTTTGCATGTGCTGCATCTCTTTGGAATTCCTTGCCAGGTACATGCTTGTTTCCCTCCAACCAACGATCTGTGCTCTTTTTCAAGAGGATTGTTCATTTCCTATCTTCACTTATTTATCCCCGGAATATTTACCCTTCTTTTAAGTTTTCTTGCAGACCTTTACCTTTTGAGTAGCTTTTAGCCATGTCCAGTGCAAATATGCATACAAAATTCCTTAGCAGGACACAAACAAGGTTGCAGTTCGCTTGAACAAATTTAAAAAAAAAAAAAAAAGGGAAATCATAAATTTTTAGCTATAGCGCAGTTTGGATTTAAAAGTCAAAAAGTTTGAAAAAAAATTTGAAAGGCGATCTGACGGCTTCTTTAACTTTTTTTTGTAATAATGTCCCCTTTGAAAAAAAACACCTTTTTGCACACAAAACGTCTCTGATGAAAAGAAGCACCAATTGGTAAAAAAAATCAGGAAGTCTGAAACATCTGCTATCATATTTCCAATGGATTCCTTCCAAGGACTTACCAACTTTCTGTCAAATTGAAAATTGTTAAACGATGTTCGTGCCAAAGCTGCAGCTTTTCAAGACAAAATAATGGATTTAGTCGTTGCTAATTTATACAGGTCGTCCTAAAAAAAATGGTGCATGTAAATCCTTCCATTTTTGCTAATTTACAACCAAAATTTTCTCCGGATGTTTACACCATCTTCAACGAAATAGATTTAGCTTGATAATACCGTTTGTTTCATTGAGATTGCTTTTGCAAATCCAAGGATATTGTAGCGCAATGCATTTTATAGAGGGCGCACTTTAGTTCTTTACTGGTAGCCAGCGGGGTGCGCGTGCACTCACCCAGGTTTATGGGGGCACCAGCCAATAGCGCCAGTGTATATAAGCGGCCACTCGCTCAGCTTCGCCCTCTTTCTGCTGTGGCCGGAACCCGAGCGCGGTCTCAGGAAAAGTTTCACTGTGCTAATCTCCCACAATTAACCAATCACCAATCACCTATAGTCGCAGTGGAGGGAGCCTCATACTTTGTGTGAGTGTAATTGATAAATGATTCCTGCATTATAATCCAGATAATTAAGTAATCTCTGAGTTTGTAAGGGAAGTGATTGAGTATACGATCACGTAGGCGAGGCGCCTGGGTAGGCGAATAAATAATCTTCCGAAACACAGATCTGGTGTCAGGTCCCTATCCTTCCCCAGTCCCCCTGGTTAGTCCGCTTGGGTTGTGTGAGCGAGAGTGCGTGTGAGGGTGATCCTTTGGTAGTCTGCTGCGGGCCTGGCGGTAAATCTCCGCCGAAACGGATCTGCGTACCCGACCGTAGAGGCTAAGCTACGGTGGCCCACAACTGTCACGGCAAAAGCAAAAGCGCCACGGCAAGCGCAACAGCGCCGCGGCAAGCGCAACAGCGCCACGGCAAGCGCAAAAGCGCCACGGCAAAAGAAAAAGCGCCGCGGCAAAACAAAAAGCGCCACGGCAAAACAAAAAGCGCCGCGGCAAAAGAAAAAGCGCCACGGCAAAACAAAAAGCGCCGCGGCAAGCGCAAAAGCGCCACGGCAAGCGCAAAAGCGCCACGGCAAGCGCAAAAGCGCCTCGGCGAAAACCAAAAGCGCCTCGGCGAAAACCAAAGCGCCACGGGTTTATTGGGAAGGGGCGTAATCAAACATGCCGCTACTACATCAAAAAATAAAATGGGAGGAGAATGGCCGCCACCAGGAATTCTTATTTAGCACAGAATTTAATTCTTTGAGAAGTGATTTTATGGCTGAGAAAATAGCAAGGCCAAGGAAAACCGGTCAGTGCAAGCAACGTTCAGGAAAAAATCGTCGGTATTAATTTGTTGTAGGATAATTATTATTCCAAGAGAGTTGCTGCCGTGAATCAGAGTTTATAAAGGAGTGGGACTCACTATCAGCACCATCAGGGCCGTTCCTCATTTCTTTACATTTCGTGGGATGCAAACAATTAGGGAGGACGGGAGGCTCTGTGAGCTGATGCATTTTTTTAAGAGTTTTTTTTTTCCTTCCGATTAGCATGCAGAGAAGAGTTCCGTTAATTTGAGACTTAGTTCACCCATGGGCGTCGCGAGGGGGGCAAGGGGCGCTCCCCCCCCCCGGAATAGCACACAAAAAAGGAAGGGAAAAAAAAAGAAAAAAAGAAAAGAAAAAGAGGCGCGAAGTCATAGTGGTGTAAATTGAATGAGTTGGGGGGGGGCGAAATGTCCCTGCCCCCGTCTAAAACTGAGAATCTGTTCAAATCGAGAATTTGTTCAGAAATACAAGAATTTTTTTGGAAAAAATATGTTTTGCCCCCCTCTAGAAAAAATCCTGGCGACGCCCATGAGTTCACCGGTGTGTATACCAGTGTAGGCACACAATTGAGCTGCCCAGAGTTTGGATATAGAATAAGAAAGAAAGAAATTAACTTAGAACCTAGAACTCATTGGCCCACCCACCCCCGGCTCAAGAAACCAAGAAGCCGAACAAGACCTCATGATGCTTAGCGATAGCGATGATGAGTTGCCCTGTGGACAGTCTTCCACATCCTCGCAGAATCAGCCTGCAGGGCAGAAAGAGGGCTTGTTTCCGGCATCAAATAGTTCTGTATTTACTCGAAACAAAGCAAACGGCTCTTTTCAGAGCCACCAGATTTTCATAGAAGAGCTTAGAACTGTGCATCTGAACGATAACACTTCTCCCATGTCTCTCCCTTACCCCCCCCCTTTTTGAAGTTAATTTATTTATTTCTTATTCTATATCCAAAGTCTTCGCCTGTGTTACGTTTCTTTTATGAAATCCACGACCTAACCTCCTCTGTCGAAAGCGTTGCAACTGTCTAATAGAACGATCCATTTCTCGATTTGTGAGTTATCTTCAACTCAGTCGTGTTTATTGCGAAGGGACGTAATTATATATGCTGCCACTACATCTAAAATTAAATGGAAAGGAGTATGGCCGCCACTATGAATTATTTTAATCACAGACTTTAATTCTTTGAGACGTGATTTTATGGCTGAGAAAATAGCAAGGAAAACCTGTCAGTGCAACGTTCAGGGAAGAGTTTTGAAATTCCCGCTCTCTGTGAATGTCTAACCTAATGGGCCCGCGGGTGAGTTACGTGTTGACAAGCCTTACCCACCCACTGCCGCAGCCCTGCGGGAGAGCCTTAATCGACATCCTAGATTTGTATGATATACTGAAAAAGAAAAAAAAATAACTCACACACTCTTGGCAGCTCACTTGCGTGCATACACTGGTATACACACCTGTGAACTAGGGCTCAAATTAACGGAACTCTTCTCTGCATGCTAGTCGGAAGGGAAAAAAACATGTCTTCAAAAATGCATCAGCTCACAGAGCCTCCCGTCCTCGTAATTGTTTGCATCCCACAAAATGTAAAGAAATGAGGAACGGCCCTGATGGTGCTGATAGTGAGTCCCACTCCTTTATAAACTCTGATTCACGGCAGCAACTCTCTTGGAATAATCTTGGAATCATCCTACAAAAAATTAATATCGACGATTTATCAGTCCCTGAACGTTGCTTCACTGACCGGTTTTCCTTGCTATTTTCTCAGCCATAAAATCACTTCTCAAAGAATTTAATTCTGTGATTAATAAGAACTCCTGGTGGCGGCCATTCTCCTTCCCATTTTATTTTTTGATGTAGTAGCGGCATGTATGATTACGCCTCTTCCCAATAAACCCGTGGCGCTTTTGCTTTCGCCGTGTCGCTTTTGCGCTTGCCGCGGCGCTTTTGTGCTTGCCGCGGCGCTTTTGCTTTTGCCGCGGCGCTAATTTTGCGCTTGCCGCGGCGCTTTTGCGCTTGCCAGGGCGCTTTTGCGCTTGCCGCGGCGCTGTTGCTTTTGCCGTGGCGCTTTTGCTTTTGCCGCGGCGCTTTTGCGCTTGCCGTGGCGCTTTCGCGCTTGCCGTGGCGCTTTTGCTTTTGCCGTGGCGCTTTTGCGCTTGCCGTGGCGCTTTTGGGCTTGCCGTGACAGTTGTGGGCCACCGTACTAAGCCGTTCGCCGCTACTCGCCGGGGCAGTTGTCCGAGGCAGTACCGCTACAATATGTTTGAATAACGGCAAAGCCAAGAGACCCATTTTGTGCCACTTTCTGTGAAGCACTTAAAATCCAGTATAGCCTCAGTCTAAAACCAAATCACTTTATTGTTGGCGATTTTAACAATTTTAAGCAGAGTGTGCAATATTTATTTATATTTAATTGAACTCTTTCATTGAAGTTTAAGGAAGTGAACCTGTCTGTACTATTAAATTGTTTCAACATAAGAACAAAACCCTATATTGTCGTGTGAATGTAATGTTTGTCTTACACCCATAGGGATAATCTTATCAAAAGAGCCATACTGGCATTGTCTGATCTTTGAAGCACTCACGTCCTAAAAGCGGCACATAATTTTTTTTTTGGGGGGGGGGGGGCTTTGCGGTTATTCAAACGTAGCTCTTGATTTACAAAAGCAATCTTAATTAAACAAACGGTATTTTTCAGCTAAATCTGTAAGCTTCAAGATCGTATAAACATCAGCAGTACATTCCGGTTGTAAATAGGCGAAAATGGCGGGGTTTACATGCACCATTATTTTTCAGGACACCCTGTAGTTTTACCTATAGCTGCTGGGTGGTGAATCTATATAAGAATCTGAAACAAAAAATGTTTCTATTAAGGTCGAGTTGTCAGCTTGTGTAGATTGTGATGACACTTCGAAGCATCATATCTTAGTTTTTTAAGCAATGTTTATATTTATGTTGAAATGTTGTGTAGTATCCCCCAAAGAGCCGTTTCTTGACGTGACTCAATGCACTGAACGTATCTCTGAGACTGCGTGCGAGACAGAGTTGCTGAGCGACATCAAGAAACTAATGCTGACATGCATCGTACGGGATACCAAGCCTGCCGTGGCTCTCCGATGGCTGCTTGAGTATAGTGACGGCGACACGCAACTCATCAGCGACAGGTTCAACGTACAACCGAGTATGTACAAGGTTACTGGATCACAGGGTGTCCCACTACCCCGTAACATGGGAATGTTCGAATATATAACATAAGCCGCTGTACTGTTCGCAGTTTGCCTTTGAATTGAAGCAAATTTGCAGGAAGTAATTTCTATTATGTATCAGGGTAAAAGATCACTTTTTATTTTGCTATATAATGTAATGAAGTAAAGGTTAGAGCCTGATTTCACGGACCCTTTTAAGTTAAGGGGACAAGTTTGTCAAGATTTTCTGTATCGCTAATATATACTTATGGAGGAAAAACATTTCGTGCTCAGCAAGTCCATGCAGTTACAGCCTTAGTGGCGTATCAAGGGGGGGGGGTGGTCAGGGGGACCCTGCCATCCCCGGAGTTTTGTGAAAAAAGTTTTTGTCGGTAACTATTTCCATAATGGTTATAGAGTTCTGACAAGAGAAAAAAAACCGAAAACCAATCTCCGTCCAAAACCATTACAAGCGCCGTGAAAATCGGCATATATTTTCCTGTAAGCCTAATAATGGTCAGTTTTGAAGAGCGCCCTCATTTGGAAGATGGGAACCAGCCATTTTACGGAGGCCAAAAAAGTGTACATTTCGCCGCGGATGTGCGAGTGCGGTTGCCCCCCCCCCCCCCCCCGACATTCAAAGCTGGGTACGCCACTGTGCAACATCGTATCCCCTTAGTTGGCAAATTGTTCTTGTATCCTGATTCGATACCGCAATCAGCAAGTAGTGGATTTATATCGTGCAATTGGTGCTATTATTTCCAATGTGTATTACCTGTTTTAACGTTCATCGTACGTGATTATAATGTCAACAACTTCAAAAAAAAAAAATAATAATAATAATTATCCCCTTTCCATTTCGCTCATATTAGTATGAAATGAGAGGGTAAACGTTTCAATTGGGAAAAAAAATCGTGTTTTCGTCACTCGTGTTGCGACGATTATGTTTGGACCCCAGACAACGCAGTCCAAAACAAACGTTGACGTAAAGCATAGCCTGGCACCAGGCTATTCCTAATTTGCATACGTATCCAAAAAATGGATATGCAAACGATTCAAGACCAGGGTGAGTAGTGGTGGAAGCGTGCTGCTTTACAAAATGGGAGCGAGGTTGATGTGGTTGGCTTTTAAGTATTTCACCTATACAGCGAAATATTAACCGCTCTGATGTTTTTGTGTGTGGTGTACGTGTGTATCAGGTGAGTATTCGGCAAACACCTTCACCACTTCAGCATTGATCCCAATTACGAGCGATGCAGACGCGCAGTACAGATGTCAAGCATACGGGGAGGCTCTGGGCGCCAGGAATGGTAGCCACGTGACGGTGACTGTCACCAAAGCTCAAGATACCTCCCAAACACCAGGTGAGCATAGAATTGATTGCTCTCGACTTATTCTATACAGGGTGTCTCAAAACAAGTATACACACTTTACTGAACATTTCACAACAGAGGCAAATACAAGGAAATAGGTAAGGCTGTCCTAAATCCAGTGGTACGAAGTTCATACGTCATTGTCATGAATAAGCAAACATTGCTATAATGTATAAAGGGTCAAAGTCAGCACTGTGACATTTTTTATATGGCTGGCAAAGGGCATCAGAGATGAAGCTGATCTTCGTTATACGTAAAGCGACGAGCAGCTTTCAGTCGAGCGTCGCCACACAGACTTGAAGCTCTCGGGCATCGTTTGGCAACACTTTTGGTGTTAAGGGGATTGTTTATTATAGGTTTTCCCGTCCAATTTCGCACTTAGTGCATGCAAAAGTAAAGATAGGTCATTCAATTTCGCACATAGTGCATGAGAAAGTATAAATAGGTCATTCAATTTCCCGGATAGGGCAGCCAAAATCACCAATCGGCATTCAAATTCGCTATGGGGCAGCCGAAATGGCCAATCGGCATTCAAATTCGCTACAGTGCAGCCAAAATGGCCAACTGGCATTCATAATCGCGTTAGGGCAACCAAATTCGCCAATCGGCATACAAATTCGTACATAGTGCAACCAAGTTCGCCCTTGAAACCCCCTCGAGCTAAGTTGGAGCATTCTATTTCGCCATAGGGCATCCAATTATACAATTTGTGCATCCAATTTAGCACATGTAATTTTTTTTCTATTTGTTGTTTTTTTATAGCTTTCTCATGTTTATGTCTTCTTCCACTTTATGAGCTTGCTTTGTCTATATTAAGTCGCCGAATACAAATCATATTTATCGGATGGCCCAAAGGCATATGAATTAACAGAGGGAAAATGTCCTTACATTTTCCAGGAAATGTACATGTTAAAGTTCAAAGCTCAAAACTCAGTCATTTTTTCAGCCATTGATGTCTGCCAATATAAATTCTCAAGCTGCTAATAATTATATGTGGAAAGCAAAAGGTGAAATGCAAAGAATGCATTACCAAAGGAGATGAAAGAAATATATATACAATTTGCGCCAAGGCGCTGGTGAGGAACAAAATAACTTGCTCTATAATTTACATTTCACCTCTAGGAGACAAAACAAATACAACTATCGAAGCCCAGGCATCTGTAAAAAATAATGTAAATTGTCCAGTGAAGTTGTATGAATGGTCATTGGTGGCACACATATACCAGGTTGGGAAAAACGCGCAAAGAATATTTGAATATGTATTACTGTATACAAGTCATGTAAATACAGTGCTAAATTGAATGCACTAGTTATGAACATGAATACCTTATAGCGAAATTGAATGCTCTATCTTTAGTCACGTGTCCTTCCGTGCTAACTTGAATGCACTATGGCGAATCTGAATGCTGTTTTTACACTTTTGATTGCTCTATGGCGAATCTGAATGCCCATTATGAATTTTTGGCTGCCGTATGGTGATTCTGAATGACTGTTTTTCTTTTTTGACTGCCCTATGGCTATTTTGAATGACTACTTTGAATTTTTGATTGCCCTATAGCAAAATTGAATGAACTATTTATACTCTTGCATGCACTAAGTGCGAAATTGGACGGGAAAACCTATATTATTTTTATTATTATAGGTTTTCTCGGTCAATTTTGGCAAATGAGCAGCCAATTTAATTTTCGTGCGTTCGAATTGAAGCTATTTTGCCTCTCCAGTTGTTACTGCGTTTCAAATTCAGAATTCGGCCATTCAATTTCGTTTTGAGGCATTCAAATTCCTTTAGCACTGTGTTCAATTTAGCATATCGTCATTCTTTTTCGTGACACACAATCATCATTCAATTTAGCAAAGCTGGTTCGACTGGAGATTTTACTGATTTAATTTTGTTCAATTTCGTAAAGAGGCAATCAATTTCGCTTAAAGAGAATTCAAATAAGTACGACTAAAGAAATACGAATAAACAGATAAACTGTACTAGGCAACTGTTTCGTATCTTCACTTTAATTCAGGCAAACCTTGTGTTCTTTATTTATGCTTCCAGTAGACTTTACATGGGGCCAATGAGGTTTTTTCTTCTTCTTTGTTTTCTTCTTCATTCTTTTTTTTTTTTTGTGGGGGGGGGGATCTTTATTGGTTAACTGACCGAGACCTAATTTTGTATTGTGTTTGAATGGGGTGTTTCTTTATGTTTATCCTGGTTTTTATTGTTTATGTTGTTTCTTCCTCAACCATCAATCTGTTGGCGTGCCAGACATCTTGACATATATGTTTGGGTATGGTTGTACCACTGCATGCACTTCACTTGGGTGATGACATCAACGCTCTGGATGGCTGCTTGTTGAAGGAGATCGCACCTCCACTGCTGCATGTTCATTCCTGCTTGCTGGGCAGCCTGTCTGTCTCCGACACGTTGTTGCCACTCAGGTAACCCAAGGATGCGTTTAACTGCAGCCTTGAATGCAGAGTGTGCCATCTCCGTGATGTTCAGGAATGGGGAGTAGGGAGGGAGGCGCTTCAGCTGGATCATTGGGTTGGCACCTTCAGGGAGTTGGGCTCGCACGTTTTGCCTCGCATTGTCGTATATGAGGTAAATGGGTTCGTCGTCTGGGAAAACTGCATCACACTCTTGAATTGTGTCCGCAAGAAACTCCTCGAATCTCTCTCGCGTCACAGTTTCGAATGCGATTCGGTGTTGCACCAAGCCTACTTCACTAGAAACAGCGAAGGTGACATTGCAATTTCTCCCTCGTTGTCTGTCGACGACTCGTCTTGCAGCGATCCCTCGTGGAGCTCTACCCTGGGAGCGTCGAGTCCAGACGTTATAACCTGTCTCGTCAATGAAGACTAGATGCGCCAGAACACCATGCTGCAGGAACCACTCACCATACTGGACGCGTTGATCAAGAACTTCAGGGGAATTTCTTGCATCAGGGACGTCCTCCACTAGTTTCAGTGTAATCATCATCCCATCCAAGGCCCTGGCTATGGTGGCAGTAGAAACCGGGGCTTCTCTGGCAGATGCTCACTCAAACTAGCCTTCATTTGTTGAAGTGTCAAGACGGGATTAGCGTCAAGGATGCCTTGCAGATGGTTTCGCATGTCATCATCCATCTTGCTGTGGGTTGCTCCTCCTCTCGCCTTCCAGTCCTCAAATATGTTGCAACAATTGATCTGGCTGTGGACTTGTTGATGTTCAAATTGACCGCAAGCTCAAGGTAGTCTTGCTCGTTTCCCTCGAAGGCCTCAATCAACCTTTCTCGATCTACCTGGGCCACTCTAGCGTAGCGACCACGAGCTGCCATTTCTAGAAATATGCGTGTAAAACTGTAGCGAAAGCTCGTCTTCGAAGTACATCGGCAAAGTGACTCAAGTGCCAAAAAGTGAACCGTATTTATGCCTTCAACATTCTTAAGGAAACAAAAATTTAACAAAGCGTTTTTTAGATTGCACAAATTCCAGAAATGACTGCCCAAAAATGAATTTGAATGACTAAACACACGCCTCAAAAAGCTCCTGCGAATTTGAAAGCTGCTTTGTTGAATTGTTAAATTGCATGATTATTTTGTTAAATCGAATGACGCAACAGTACATTTGACTGGTCATAAAACGAAATCGAATTACCCTTTTCAGTAGCATTTGATTTCGGGCGAAATAGAATAGCGTAGTGGTTAAATTGGCTGCTCATTTGCCGAAATTGACCGAAAAAACCTTTAGTTGAATTACTTATTATTTACTCAGCATTAAACTCCACACAGATATACTAACGGTATAAAACAATTATAACGGACAACATCCAGCGGCAAATGCTAGGAATGGGAAAGGCGATCTTAGTAACTGTTATTGAGCCTTTAATTCTAATACCAGTGGCTACAAACACAAAGTGGAATAACCCCAATAGTTGAATAGCCCCAATTGTCACCAGACCTCACCTCTTGTGACTTGTTCGTGTGGAGTCACTAAAAGACAAGGTTTTCACCACGGCCCAGGTTTTATTTGGGAGTTCAGAACCGGGATAGTTGACGAGGTGAATCAGCGCCGAGACCAAGGAATGGTAAGACGTGTTATCAGAGACGAAGCGATGTGAGATGGGTGTTTACCAGAAATGACGTTCACTTTGACGACACAGGACCATCATTGTTTTTATCCTGTACCTTAAGAAAGTCATTTAAGATTGATTGATCAGAAAAAATTGTCTCTCACTCCATTCTTTTAGTAATGCACCTCATCATTGACCGGCCGTTTTTGATCAGTCCAAACATGACAATGACGTGCGATAATGAATTTAATATCATTTGCACAGAAGACACCCTGGCCTTTTCCCCTCTAGTTGCCCCATTCTGAAATACTCATTAAATATCTGATTATTAATATTTAAAAAGGCGAGGATCCACAAGGGGGAATGTTGGGGGTCAACCCCCAGCTTTGTAAATTGGTGTTTCGTAGTACTTCATTACAAAATAATGCGAATCCCCCCGTGCTCTAACATTCAAAATGTACTGGTTATAATGTCCGCCTTTGCTCAAAATACGGACAGAGCCAGCTTGGTTAGGGGGTATTGGTACACTTTTCTGTAATAAAGATTTTAACATCGTCTGATTTAAACAGCACCCCATTGAAAGTATGGTACAAGCTCCCCCCCCCCCCCCGCCCCCACCTACCCACCTATCCACCTTTTACGAGGCCAAGTGTCCAAACAAAAAACCTGTCTACATTTCAGCAAGGATTTGCTGATGACCCCCCCCCCGCCCTGCACAATGTCCTGGATCCGCCCCTGAATTTGTATACCATTTTTGATACACCCTGTAAAACGGACCTTTGTTAGTTAAGGCCAAAAAAAAAAAAGTCTCCGGTTTCTGGTATGCGCGTGCGTCGCCGTAGCCATGCGCGTCGGCAAAATGAAAAAGGTTTTTTTTCAATACAAGATGATGTTTCAAAACCGCCAAACTCAATGGTTTGATTGGAATTCTGCTGCTGCACAATTTTAACGTGTTTTTAGATGGGGTTATGATCGAGAATAAGATTTATGTGGCCTCTTTGGACTCCCATATATTTGCACTAAGTTTAGTCGGGCACCATTTGCAGTCATCAGCCGACATTTGAAGCCCCCCCCCCCCAAAAAAAAAAAAGAACAGGTAAAAAAAAAAAAAAAAAACGCGTCGCCGCACCACTTTTGGGGCAAGCTCCATACCAGAAACCGGAGACTTTTTTGGGGGGCCTAAACCTACTGTTGTTCCTTCTCTGCAGGCTCGACTCATACTTCACGCTTTGTAGTTCTCTAACATCCTTTTTAATTATCTGCTGTGAACATTCATGCCCGCTACAAATGATATTTAATAAGGGAATAAATGTGTGCTTCAGAGGTTTTTATCACTCTGTTTAAGACCACTTAGAGTCTGGGTGCTGATAATTACCCGAGCCGGAGGCGAGGGTAATTATCAGCACCCAGACTCTAAGTGGTCTTAAACAGAGTGATAAATACCGACGGAGCACATATTTATTCCCATTCATAAATACCTTTTCGGTAAGAAAAAATCATATAATTCGTTCAAAACATCCCGATTTTGTTCAACAAATTCACTTTATGCTTTTTGAAACATCCCTCTTGCAAAATAATGGAGTGTTCAGCTGGCGAGTAAGATGTAAACAACCCTTTTATGGAGATTGACGCGCGCGTATCATGTCCTGCGCGATGTCGCGCAGAACGCACCTGGCGCGTTGCGTTTTGAATTTAGAACTTTAAAATTCTGACTCCCTGGTAGTGTTGCGCATGCCTACGTGAGGATTGTGAACGTTCAACCAATGAAACGATAAGAGGCAATGGATTTTTAGGAGTCCACATTTTATTGTGACACTGGAAAAGTGTTTAAGACCAGCTAGCCATGTCTTTATCATCCGTTTAAGACCGTCCACGTGACGGGCTCTCGACCAATAGGAATGCGTAAACTGTCTTAGGTATTTATGAATATTTTTTAAACAGGCTATACATACATTTCCCAAATATGTTCCTGTGTGAATGCTTTGTCTCCCACAAGCAAAAGATCTTCGGATGGGACGTAAAGCCCTAGGTCCCGTGTGTTGTGTAATGCACGTTAAAAAAACCAGTAACACTTGTCGCTAAGAGGAGGGGTTTGCCCCGGTGTTTCTGGCAGTGGCAGCAATTATGCGCCGCAGCACCTAGCAAAAAGGTGCTACACAATGGGTCTCATAATGTTCATATACTTCATTTACCTGGCTTTGGTTGCATTTTCCCCAGCGCTTTGTATCCTCTGGCAAAAAGCGTTATATAAATACAGTTATTATTATTATTATTATTCAATTTTCTTCCCTTAAATCCATTTTTTTTTTGACATTTATTTATTACGCAAAAGAGTCACGTCGGCTACATAGTGCTTACATTGACTAAGCACTTTTACATAGTATTCAACGAAATGGCTGTCATGGTACACAGCCTTTGTGTGAGAATTTGATTTTCATATTTATTTATATTTTGGTTGTATTTATATCTGTGAAATCTTTCCAAACCAAATTCATTTTAAAACGAATAGTGCTGCTGTGAATACTTTGTAACTTTTCAAAAGTATTTTGTTACCCTCGTCTGAGCTGCATAACTGATGCGATTAATAATTTTTGGTGGTTTAATACCTTTGCTTAAGAACTTTATGAGCAATTTTATGATCAAGCAAATAACAATTTTGCTCGTTGATCAAAGCATGTCTGGATAAGAACTTCTAAAGTCCCCTTTAATGCAAAGCCAGTGAACATTTTTTGGACAAGTCAACTGAATATCAAACACAAAGCAGTTATCAAAATTAATTAATACATTTACTATAGTCAGTTTTTAGCGAAATTACCCTAATCAGTTTATAAGTCTCGTTTGACCTACATGTGCCTTGTTCAAAGAGTGTCTTGGCTTGAACTTAAAAGTCGTCTTTATTAAAGAGCAATTGGAAAAGGGAACATTTTTGACGACTGAATATCAAACACAGAGGCAGCCATCAAAAGTAATGAATACACTTACTGTAGTCAGTTTGTAACTAATTTCAAAATGTAATTGCAGATTTCACATCACTTGGATCTATCCCAACTGTCACGGTGCATTCGTTTGGCGAGGATTCTACCGTTAAGGACACTCCAGATGACTGTCAGAATGCCCCAATTTTGCTTATCGTCTTTGTTTGCCTGTCGCTCACTGCCAACGCTGGTTTCTGTATTACGACTATGTGCACAAGGTAATTGTGGCATGCGCCCGATCACACAGAATTCTGTCCTTTTATACTCGTGAAAACTTTCAATTACTCAATTATAAAGTAAAGATTTTGTAGCCAATATCCAAATCCGTGCACAAATAGTGATTTCATATGCACAGAAGCAGGATCAGTGCACTAAACGTTGTTCTAAGTTGCTATAAGTACACTTTGGGTTTCAAACTTGCATGACATCAGTTCATAATGACGTCATATTGATATGCGCATTGGCCAATGTGTTTAGACACAATACAGGAATGATGCTCCGGATCTTTTATCTCTGTCTTGTTAATGATGGTCGCTAATTATGTATAGTTTAAATTATGTATAGTTTATACAAAACCAAGATATTTCTAATATAAAAAGCAGACCAATTAAAGGGAAGATACAAATTTGCAAACATCATAAAACGAAATGAACAAATTATCACGAAATACCTTACTGGATTTTTTCAACACTGGTCGGCCAACCAGCGTTGGAGAAAACTGTTTTTTTTTTCAAAAAATGCTTCTATTTTTCATAATTAGTTATTCCGCGTTTTCTTTGCAATTGATTACACACCTGTGAAGGGGTACAAGCCTGTTAGACTGCATTCTTTGACCTGACAATTCCCCAAAGTCTGTAAATTGCTCCGTTTCATCTTAAGTGGGGTCAAGGAACCAGACTAAAAGAGCATGATTGATTTTCTTGATTTTTCCAACATCTACAAGCCCAAAACGTGAAACAAGTCATTTTAACAATATTTGCTATAACTTACTAATCCACCAAATCCATTTATTTCCAAAATTTGCCTCAAAAGCAAATGTTGTACACTCCCTTTAACTCAATAACGTTAAAGGAGCTAAGTTGTTTTGTATGTTATTATTGTTTACGCACCGAAATTACATTCGGTGCTATATTGTCATTGTCATTTCAGATATCGGCGAAGAAACCCTCACAAAAGTCATTTCAGATTTCGATGAAGAAGCCTAAACAAAAGCATGACATCGAGGTACGCAAATATTTTCTAGCGTTCAAGTATAGACGGTCTAATACCTCAGCACGCTTTTATGGTACTGATATAAATTTTAACTAACACTGTGCTCGTTCTAAAGAACAATGATGGTTCCAAACTCGTCGGCAAACTATTCTGCAGGAGGTATTTTGCTTTATAGTTACAATTGAATACGAATCATTAACAACACCCTTACGAAGATTCTGCAAGATTGTACAGTGGTTGTCGGAAAAAGGTCCACAAACCAAAACGAGGCCTGTAAACACGTGCCTGTAATATACACTACGGCAGTAGCTGTGGTGCAGGGCTAGGCCTAAATTCAGTTTGAAATACCTGACGTATTTTTGGCTTCCAAAGTTTAACAATTTAACTTAAAAGCTCTCTATAACCCACAGTGACGCACCCAAGTGGGGGGGGGGCACTCGGGGGGGTTGATCCCCATACCCAAGAGGCTGTCAATTTTTATTATTTTTTTTGTATTTTTTTTGTAAATTATTTCTAGACCCACGTTTTGACCTTGGTGATATGTATGTGGCCTACTTTCGAGTAGTGTAATAGGGGTGTTATAGTCCACCCCCTCCCCCAAAAAGCCCTTTTTCAACGGCCAAAAAAATTATGCAACATTTTAAAACTCCTGATAGCTGGGTGCGCCACTGATTAATGAGGATTAATGAGTGCACTGAATGACTTTTACAAAAAAAATTCTCTCTTTAATATTTGCCTAAGAACCATACTTACTGCTTACTGGTCCCGTAACCCGCCGAGGTCGTAGGGGCGCTGCATGGATGAGCGTTGGATCAACTGGTTCCACCTCTGACGGTCGTGAGCAAGGGCCTGTATTGTGGCAAAGCTTTCCCTGGTCCATTCGGCGATGTTGTCTGTCCACTTTTTCCTCTGTCTGCCCCGTCTCCTCCTTCCCTGCACTGTACCTTGGAGGATGGTCTTTGACAATCCGCTTGCTCTCGTGACATGTCCGTACCACCTCATTTTCCTTTTCTTCACCGTGGTCAGTAGATCTTCATACCGGCTGACATGTTGTCTGATGGTTCTTCGGACTTCCTCATTTGTAATGTGGTCTGTGTAAGAGATACCAAGGACTCTTCTAAAGCATCTCATTTCCACTGCTTGGATCTTCTTTTGCAGTGCTGCTGTTTGTGTCCATGATTCACATGCATACAGGAAGATTGAGAGGACCAATGCGTGCAGGAGCTTCAGCTTGGATTTGAGAGCGATGTTCTTGTCTCTCCAGATTGGCCTGAGTTTTGCTGTTACTGCTGCTGTTTGTGCAGCTCTTGCGAGGATTTCAGTCTTTGATCCCTCCTCACTGATGATGGCGCCGAGGTATTTGAACTGTTTCACTGTCTCTAGCTCTTGGCCTCTGACTGTGATCTTCCTCGTGATTGGCTCCGTGCTGTTTGTCATCAGTTTAGTTTTTTTCTGCACTAATCTCCATGCCGTATCTGGAGGATGTTTCATCCAGACAGTTCACCAGGTTGGCGAGTTCTTCTTCCTTCCCTGCCAATCCATCAATATCATCTGCAAAGCGAAGATTTGTGATGATCCGCCCTCCAATGCCTACTGAGCCGGCATGATCCTCCAGGGCATCTGTCATTATACGTTCAGTATGGGCGACAGGAGGCAGCCCTGACGGACTCCAACAGATGTTTTAAACCATTCACCCACTGTGCCTTGAACAAGTACCGCACTGCTAGCCTTGGCGTACAGTTGCCTGATGATTTGGATCAGCTTCTGTCCCATGTTGTATTTCTTCATTGTGGCCCAGAGTGCGTCATGCCACACCCTGTCGAACGCCTTCTTAAAATCAATGAAGACATGGTAGATATCTTGCTGATGTTGACTGTATTTTTCGCACAGAACCCGCACATTGAATATTTGTTCTGTGGTACTTCTTCCACTGCGAAAGCCGGCTTGTTCTTCGGCGATAATTTCTTCAGCCTGAGGTTTCAGCCTGTTCAAGATGATCTTCAGCATCACCTTGCTTGCGTGGCTAAATTAGGCTGATAGTTCTGTAATTTTGACATTGCTGTAGGTTGCCTTTTTTTGGGAGCATAATGATAAGTGACTGTGTCCAAGGTGTCGGCCACTCTCCAGTGGCCGACAGTGGATGTCTGTCACTGTATCTCCTCCGTGTTTTATTAGTTCAGCAGGGATGTTGTTTACTCCTGCAGCTTTCCTACTCTTTAATAATTTGATAGCTGCTTCAACCTCCTCACTTAGAATTGGGTAGTCGTCGTTGTTCGACGATTCCTGGTCTGTGAGCACGTTAGGATCTCCATGTAGCTGGTAGTTGTAAAGGTCTGCACAATACTCCGTCCATCGATCTATGATGTCCTTTTCTTCCGTGAGACAGTTACCTTCTTTGTCTTGGATCGTGCTGCCTCTTGACTGTCTCTGTTTTGTGAGATCCTTCACAACTCGGAAAGCTCGCCTACTGTTGTTCTTGTTGAGGCTGTCTTCGATGTCCATGCACTGTTTAGCAACCCAGTCATATTTAGCCCTGTACATGTCTTTCCTGATCTTTTTGTTAATTACTTTGTATGTTTCTGATCCTGTTGCTGTGTTCTTGCTTTTCTTCAGCTCTCTCCTTTTGTCACACAACTCAAGGATCTCATCTGTCACCCAGGGTTTGTTTTTCCGGCGGTGTTTACCTAAGATCTCATCCGCTGTTTCTGTCATCACTGCATTAAACTTGGTAGTCATTGCGTCAGTACCTTCGTCAAGCGTTAGCGGTGGTGCAAATTTTCCGCCAATTATTGCTTGAAAGGATTCCATGATAGTGGGGTCCTTCAATCTGTCCAAGTTGAATTTCAGTCTGATGTTCTTTGGCTTATTGATCTTCTTCAGCCGTACTCTAAAGTTCATGATCACCAGGTCGTGATCACTACCTACATCTGCACCTGGGAATGACCGCGTTTTGGCTCTCTTGATCCCGATCGAAACCGGTTCTGCACCAGGATGTAATCGATCTGGCTATGGTGTATTCCATTTGGAGCATGCCAGGTCCAGCGTCGTGATGCTTTATGGACACCAAGGGTGTTGGCCAGTACCATGTCGTTGTAACTGGCAAATTCTAACAGGCGTAATCCTCGCTCGTTGGTTTTAGCATTGCAGGAAGGGCCACAGAATTTCTTCCAGTCTTTTAGCGCATCGGCTCCAACCTTGGCGTTCCAGTCACCCTGGATGATTAGTATGTCTTTTTTGTCAGCCCTGTTGATGATGCCCTGGAGTTGGGGGAGAACTCCTCCACTTGGTCATCATCGTAGGCTGTTGTTTGTGCATATGCCTGTACAATTGTGATGTTAAATGGTGTTGCTCGAAGGCGGATGGAAATAAGTCTACTGGATTCAGGGCGAGTTCCTGATGTTCTTGTTAACAAGGAACCCAACGCCATTGGTGTGTTTATCAGGTTCTCCGCTGTAGTACAGTGTATGACCTTCCTCTGTAAGGTGTTCTCCAAGATTCTTCCATCTGACTTCGCAGAGACCCACAATGTGCCAGGTGTATCTCACCAGCTCATGCGTGAGTTCTTGCAGTTTCCCGGATTGAGAAAGTGTTCTCACATTCCATGTGGCGAATGTAATGTTATCCCTCCCACGGATGTTCCGTGGTGAGGTTGCACCAGTAGCATATTTGTCACCTCCGCCCTGGTGTACGACGAAAGGCGCGGTCCTTGTTAACCCGGGCGACGACCGATCCGGTGTAGTAGTTGATATTTTGCTCATCATCATGTAGTGTATCTTGGGCAGAGTTAACCTGGCGGCGCCCATCCCTCTCCAAGGGCGGATCCAGAACACAATTTTTTGGGGGGGGCCCAAAAAATTTTTGGTCTCCCCAAAAAGTGGTTCCAAAAAAATACGGCGTGGGGTTCGGGGCCCGCTTAAGGGCCCCGACAAATTTTTGGATTCTAGATGCTCTGTGGTGCGATCTGAGGCAATTTCTGACCACTTTAACCAATAGTTTTTTAAGGAAAAGATGTTGGTGCACTCATTGCCAGCCTTTATTGCGATGTCACATAAAAAAAAACAAAAAAAATTGGTTTCGTTTTTTTTTTGGGGGGGGGGGGCCATGGCCCCCTTTGGCCCCCCCCCCCCCCCGGATCCGCCCTTGTCCCTCTCCAGGTTTGATCACAGCCGACTTCCTCCAACTAGGTGGGTCGCCCTGATCATGAACACGTAGCCGTTAAGTTCTTTTAGGAACTCTTCCGCCCTGGCCGGTTAATTCATCGAGGAAGTCTTTCGCCCAGTGGTGCCATGTTAACACCACCCCCTCACGTGATTTAGCCCGCCAGCTGAAGCGGTTACCGGGGTATGGCGCTTGGAGCCATCACGTGAGAGATTAGTGGATGGATGAGGACCAGTGATGTCGGTCCACCCTGCCATGTAGGGTGCAGCTGCCAGACATCAGAAGGTGCTACCTCTATCCAAACCACCAACACCCCCCAAACCACCAACAGAACCATAAGGAGACGAGATTCGGGGAAATAATATAATTATATGAGATGTTGACAACTGGCCAAAACCTTTTAAGTCTCACTTTCGTAAATTTCAGTTATTCCCAGTGCTCGATACTAAGGTGGATACACTATAGATCCCTGCAGACTTTATGAAATAAAGAGAAAATGCAAACTAATTGTATGCACTGCTGGGAATTGACGCATTACAAATTTCCTAAATTCAGAAATCTCATAACTTTCAGTCATGAAGTTAACGTTGCGTTAATTTCAACAAAATAATCATGACGCTTGAAAAATTAATCGCGAACCTTTCTTTTGCAGGACGAACCCATTGCGACGTGTTTGGATTCCATAGTCACTACCCAACTTAACATAGCGAACGGACAGTGTGTATAGCTTTAAGTAACCAGCCAATTAAGGGAAATGTTGTGAGACGTTCTGATTTCCTCTTAAAGTTCCTATTGTTATTTAAAAAAAAACGTGTGAGATTTTGATTTAGTTTTGATTTTAAGTAATTATTTTGTATATAACTCTTAAATACAATGCATTTTCGAACCTTTTCTTTTACGGTTTTAACCTAAAGCTCAATTAGCCCTTCCGCTAATGGAGTGAAACCTACCACTTCTTCATCAGGCTTGTAAATTGCCTTCTTTTTCTGAGGAATGAACATACCAACAATTATGCTTAATATATGTTTTTTGGTTACTTTTACGATAATTCAAATTCCAAGCAATGATGCTTTCATTTCATTCCTGGACGTCGCTGGGTTTAATTATTAATTCTTATTTCGAATTTACACCAATAAATTTCATATTTGGTATAACAGTGAATTTGGTCTTTCTTATTCAGTTCGTTCGTAGACATACGCTAATGCAATGGTATTTTATAGCTTGGATATGCGTACACCTTTAAACAGTAAAATTTTACTTCACAAAATCTACTCAATCATTGAAAACAAGTAGAAAATACCTGACCGAAATGTTTCAGCTTTTCACCAACGATTGCAGTTATTTGAAAAAAAAAATTGACTTTTGCTTTTTCAATTAAATGCCCCTCTCTTCACATGAGACAAATTTTTAAAAATCGAAATTTCGAAATCGGAATTAACAATGAAGCCCAACGCCGATCTAGAATTATTTAAATGATCATTCCACGGAATGTTCAATGATACAAGTGTTAAAGTAACTAGGAAAACCTGTTTATTATGCGATATGCACGTATACAGAATGATGAAGATGTCTTTTTTCTAGATCAGTGTACGTTTCTTTAAGATTCTCCTTACATTTTTCATAGTGCATAGACCATGTGAGGTTTGCTTACAAATTGGATGTTGTGGTCACGTGATGCCAAATTTTAGCAAAACAATTCTCTTCTGTATTGCATGTATATTTTTTTAAATGAAAAATGATTTAGAAGTGTTGACATACACCAACGGTGCTTAAATGTTTGGGTTAATACCCGGCGATTTGCCTATCGACATGACGTGACAGGGCACATGTTTTATTCGCAAAACTTGTTTTATATTGCGTTTGTTGTACGTTCCTTATTCATTTGTTTATTTTGTACTTTTTTTATTAAACTATTTATGTGACGTCACACTAATGTTAAAATGTAGATTTCCACTTCGAATCCACACTTTATTAAGATTATTTTAAGAATGTACACCTACACACTGAGTATACAGTGTCTGCACGTCGGTGAAGGGCAAAATTTAATGTTGAATTTACATCGGCCCGACGCGAATTCCATCTTATGAATAATCTACACCTAAATGTAGATTATGCTAAAAATCTACAGTTTTGTTGTGAAAAGCATCTGCAAACAATACATGTATAAACGGGACTAACTAGATTTTTGAAAGTAATAGTCCACATTAAAATGAAAGGAAATTGAAATTTCAAAGATGATTTTGTAAACATGTACCAATTTCGGGTTTTTCCCCTGAAATAATTTGACATGTGACTATATTTACTATCCTGCTAATATTATTTTAAAATTCCGTGTTTGTATTTTGGTTCACTCTTTATTTTTGTGATACAAAGTGTTCTCTTTTCATTTTTTTTTTATTTACCTCGCCGATATTTTCTTAATCTAATTTACGGATTATAATTTCTACTCAGAGTGCTATAGTATAAATTTTATTTTTAATATAATTTTATATTATTTTATTTTTATTTATATTCTTATTTTGTTTTATATTTTAGTGCTAAAATGTTAACTTACTTTTGTCGGTGGTCTTGAAATTCGCATTGTAACAATTATAAAATGGATATCTATCTCTTTATGTTCACATCTAGTCTTGACCCATTTAATTTAAGTTTTATCATAATTCCTCCTCTGTTATTTAATTACTGGCCCGTGCAAAAAAAAAAGGACAATCCTAAGAAAAATGGTAATCTGAGTATCACCCGTTGTCCACGGAGCCCTTTCTGTTTCCGGTCAAACGTCTGTTAAATCCAAGCATGGCAAAGACATTGGTGACGTAATTTTATTCTGAAATAGGGACTAAGATTTTGAATGGTCAATTTTGATGCTACGATTTGTAATACAACAGAAAATGTTGCTCATCGTGGGCGTGATGTTTACATGCGTGCGAGGGGTTCGCATTTCGTGCGTATAGGAAGACGCCCGCTGCATGGTCAGTTTCTAGTTGCATAATTAATCGCCTAATCTGCTCGCATATAAACCTTCGAATTTATTTGAAAAGTTTTTAACACCTTTGTCACTTTAACAGTAAGATATTGTAAAGATGCAAGCGCATAAGTTGAATAGATTGTAGGAAGAGTGCAGTGTCGTTATTTGAAGTTCGTGTATAGAACCCTTTACAACCCAAATTGTAATAAAACGATTTATGAGACTAATTTAGACTGCCTAATCGTGCTGGGAGAAGAGATTCTAATGTTGCTTAATTCTGTACAAACACATTCACAGCTTTTTCTTAATGTCTCCAACATTAATCAATTTGATCTACATGTGCCTTGCTGATGGACTAAGTCTGTCAACCATAGCATAATTATTGCATTTCTCGTGGAGCCGTGCTGACTATTTGTCTGACCAAGCATGGGTTTGTTGCTAGGATTTCGTCTATTTTAACCGGCTACACGGGAGTTGCGACATGTTTGGGGCGGCCTCAGTTCATTTTTTTGCGTAAACAGCTGTACAGAGCTATCCTCCTAACTCCACTCCTCTTTCTCAACCCTATCCCAAATGATTGTCTCTTCCTATTCTTCCCTTCTACTCATCCCCTTCTTTCCTTTCTCTGTTTTTTTAAGTGTGATATGCAGTCTATAAATGTGCTGCCGTTGAATGTCTTTCTATACGTTCGCATGTATTTTTCTACATGAGTGTTTTAGCCCTCTTTTCCCGTTGTGTTTATTTTTCTTTACTAAGTTCTTAATTAGCTGTTTCGGTAACACACCGAAACAGCTCTTGTTTTCGTTAAGATTTTTCTTTTTCTTTTTCTTTTTTTTTTTTTTTTTTTTTTTCCTTTTTCAGACTTTTTCTCCATAGGTTTAACACACGTTTCTTCTACCAGTCCACTTTGCCACTTTTTTAAATCCGATTGATTTCAGACTTGGTACCTACTTAGACTACCACCCACAGATGGTCCTAGAAGAAATTTGTGATCATGACGTCATCAGTTGTCAGGTTACATCAAATTAAAGATGCATTTTTCCCCATATGTTTTGTACACGTTTTAAAACACTCCAGTTTGGCATCTTCGTAAATCCGATCGACTTTAAACTTAATTCATACTTAGACCACCACCCACAGATGGTTCTAGACGAAATTCGTGATCGTGACGTCATCAAGTGTCTGGTTACGTCACATTAAAGATGCATTTTCCCCCATATGTTTTGTACACGTTTTAAAACACTCCAGTTTGGCATCTTCGTAAATCCGATAGACTTTAAACTTAATTCATACTTAGACCACCACCCACAGATGGTTCTAGACGAAATTCGTGATCGTGACGTCATCAAGTGTCTGGTTACGTCACATTAAAGATGCATTTTCCCCCATATGTTTTGTACACGTTTTAAAACACTCCAGTTTGGCATCTTCGTAAATCCGATCGACTTTAAACTTAATTCATACTTAGACCACCACCCACAGATGGTTCTAGACGAAATTCGTGATTGTGACGTCATCAAGTGTCAGGTTACGTCACATTAAAGATGCATTTTTCCCCATAGGGTTTGTACATGTATTAAAACGCTCCATTTCGGCACTTTCGTAAATACGATCGACGTTACACTTGGTACACACTGAGACCATCACCCACAGATGGTCCTTGAAGAAATTTGTGATCGTGACGTCATCAGTTGTCACGCTACTTCACATTAAAGATGCACATTTTCCCTATATGCTTTGTACACGTTTTAAAACACTCCACCTTGGCACCTTCATAAATGCGATCGACCTAAGACTTAATACATACTTAGACCACCATCCACAGATGGTCCTTGAAGAAATTTGTGATCGTGACGTCATCAGTTGTCACGCTACTTCACATTAAAGATGCACATTTTCCCTATATGCTTTGTACACGTTTTAAAACACTCCACCTTGGCACCTTCATAAATGCGATCGACCTCAGACTTAATATATACTTAGACCACCACCCACAGATGGTCCTAGAAGAAATTCGTGATCGTGACGTCATCATGTGTTGGGTTACATCACATTAAAGATGCATTTTTCCCCATAAGGTTGGTACACGTTTTAAAACACTCTACTTTGGCACTTTTGTAAATTATGCGATCGACGTTAGACCTGGTACACACTTAGACTACCACCCACAGATGGTCCTAGAAGAACTTCGGGATCGTACTAATGCCAAGATGGGTTATAGATGAACATTCATGTGATGTCATCATCAAATGTCATGTGACGTCCCTTAAAGGGGCATTTTGTTCTTCATTGGCCTATATTTACAGACCTTTATGTTCGATTTGGTTATAACTTGACATGTACGTATAATGTGCTGTTATAGATGACATTTTTAGTGACGTCACTGATTGTTCATCACATGCACAGAGTATTTTGAATATCCGAAACAGCTTGTGTTTGTCCACAAACACATCTCTAGTTTTTTTTGTTATGTTGTAAAGATAAATATCATGTGTGTGTGACTTTTTATTTCTCATTGTAAGTTTCATCATAACGTTTTATTCAAATATATTCATTAAGTATATATACTCAGCTTGTACTTAAAATAAAATGAATATATACCTTTTCACGTAGAGATTGAGTCAGGGAACTTATTTATTTTGCAAAAACTCAGTGACACACCCGGGGGGGGGGCTGGGGGCTTGAGCCCCGCCCCCAGCCCCGAGGATGCCTTTTTTTTTTTTTTTTTTAGTCTCACGATTTGACCGTGGTGAAATGTATGTGGCCTTTTTTCCGAGTACCGGTAGTATAATAGGGTGTAAATGGCGCCATCAATGTCAAAATAGTCTGCCCCCGCCAAAAAAAATTAAAACAATTCTACAGCCAACAATTTTGGGAAACATTTTTGGTAAAAATTCATATTTCTAACACGTTGTGAGCCCCCCCCCCCCCCCCCCATCAAAGCCAAATCCTGAGTGCACCACTGCATAAACGATTGTTACTTTAAGCTAAAAAGCGTAAAGCACACAAATAATATACTCAAGAAGGGGCCTTAAAACGGGATAACATCTTACTGTGTAGGAACTTTACATCCAGAAGTTAAACAGTCAAGCCTCACTTTTAGGGCTTCGATATTTTCTTATATGACCAAACCATTGTAGCAAAATAAACAAAATCCGTGAGATCGACGTTTCGGGTGTAGTAAATTAAAGATGCTTCAGTAAAATTGGTTCATCATACACGGCAGAGTTTTTCAGCAAAATATTAACGTCGCATCTGAATTGAAACGTCAGATTATCCTGATAACGTGTTGCGGACGGGATTGTCAATTTAGCAAAGTTTCCCACGGTTAAAGTTTCACGGTGAAAGAGTTGGAAGACTCGCAAGAATTAAGCTCATCTTTCAGGGGTTTTTTTTACCCCTCCTCATCATTGCACTCCGTGGGCGCTGGTCACCTCTGTTTTCTGTGAGTTCATACTTGGGGACACATTTAGTTTACAGTTTGGAAGCGCAGGGGGGTAAGCGATTCGTGCTTTGTAAGTTTATGAAAGGGATTGGCGGTTACCAACCCCGCTGGATAGAAAAGCAGGTAGGACGGAACGAGCCAATGTATTTTTCGGCGACGTTTTTCCGTATTTTTTAATACAGTATTCCAGTTGGACAAATTGTTTCTCTCGAAAACTGATTTGAAAGGATCGCTTGTATTAGCAACTTTGTACTTTAAAGGAATGTTTTATGATGTTTTCAACATAATCTGCTCAATTTTAAGACGCGAAATAGCGCCGTTTGCAAATTATACGTAAATAAACTGCCATGTGCGGCAAACCAGTTTTTCGTTTTTGACGAAGTTACAAAACTCCGATCCGTCACATCGTCAAATTGATTTCCCAAAAAAACCCAAATGTATTTGTTCTTTGCCTCTACATGATTTGCATTTTGAAGAAGTAACGAATCTACGTTTTGCTCTCTTATCCCTACAGAGTGAAAATTCACTATTTGCGAGTGGAAATCTACCCCCTCCGACTGAAACTATAGGGACCAGGCCGATATAAGTGTGGATGATCGGCGGATTTAAACAGCCTTTCCAACGATGCGTTTTTAGACGCACCTTTGCGTCTTAAGACGCACCGTTGGAAATGTCTGTTGTCTTTTTATTCTATATCTATGGTCCGTTACGGTTAGTAGTTCGTTCGGCGAAGCGCGCGCAAGCGTTGGCACGACCATAGATATAGAATAAAAAGACTAGATCGGCAGCGCGGCCACACGCGCGGACTTGCATGGAGGGTCACGTGCTGGAGGAAATATACAAATAATGCGCGCAAAACGTGACGAACGCAACGCCGTGTACGTGCACAGTGCCCCATGTGCATCGCTAACGCGTGTGCGCATCGCGTCATACTCGGTGCTCATTTCTAGCTTCGCACGTGTTGAGCTCAGTCACATGCTGGAGGAAAGATACATTTAGCTCCATTACTAAGGGAATAAATGTGTGCTCCGGAGGTTTTTATCACTCTGTTTAATACCACTTAGAGTCTGGGTGCTGATAATTACCCGAGCCGGAGGCGAGGGTAATTATCAGCACCCAGACTCTAAGTGGTATTAAACAGAGTGATAAATACCGACGGAGTACATATTTATTCCCATTCATAAATACCTTTTCGGTAAAATAAATCATATAATTCGTTCAAAACATCCCGATTTTGTTCAACAAATTCACTTTATGCTTTTTGAAACATCCCTCCTGCAAAATAATGGAGTGTTCAGCTGGCGAGTAAGATGAAAACAACCCTTTTATGGAGATTGACGCGCGCGTATCATGTTCTACGCGATGTCGCGCAGAACGCACCTGGCGCGTTGCGTTTTGAATTTAGAACTATAAAATTCTAACTCCCTGGTAGTGTTGCGCATGCCTACGTGAGGATTGTGAACGTTCAACCAATGAAACGATAAGAGGCACTGGATTTTTAGGAGTCCACATTTTATTGTGACACTGGAAAAGTGTTTAAGACCAGCTAGCCATGTCTTCATCATCCGTTTAATACCGGCCACGTGACGGGCTCTCGACCAATAGGAATGGCTAAACTGTCTGAGGTATTTATGAATTAACGTTAATTTGTTGCGCGTCCACGAGAGACAACAAAAATGGCGGAGATTTATCGCATAGTGAATGGGCGCGTGTGGACGCGCTGCCGATCTAGTCTTTTTATTCTATATCTATGGGCACGACGCACACGAGCGCGGTTTCTATGATTCGTCGGATCAGTGCGCGGCATCGCGTAGCTGCAATCGGCTCAGTGGGAACGTGTCTCGGACGCTGAATTCAGGCCCAATTCAAAACATGATTCGTCAACTGTTGATTTGAAATCGAGATCCTAGAATGCTATTTTTCTCGAAATCTACAGCTGAAGCTCTTTGTTCCACCCTACTACCCACAAATAAAACACCCAGCTCTTCGGTCATTCACCCGTTGTCGCTAATAGACATGGAAAAAACAAATCTAGATACAGCAACAAAGGTTGTGTCACGTGCTCTGCATTATGCTATGTTGTATTATGTTAATAGCAAAAGTTTACACCCGGAAACGATACTTGTGGAAATTCGTAGCGGGATTTATGTTAGCAGTTTTATACGCTTCAAGCTAAACAACCGTGATCTACCTGTACACATATAGGTCATGCTTTGTTAAATTTTACCTACTGTGAGTCTTTTTGGACGCTTTTCGCGTGTGCATGTTGTTGTGACTATTCCAAGCGTCACAGACTATTTCCTGAGTGCAAGAAAATCAGCCTACATTATCAGGTATAATTTTGTTTAATATCGTGCATTTTTGACTTTCCCCACAGTTGTTAGTCGTTGGTTAATAATATTTTTGAGGAAGAATGAATAGGGATTTAAGGGCGTATACCTAATTTGAAATTATACAACGTTCTGGACTTGACGATGTAGCCTCCCGATTAATGTTGTGCAAACCCGACCCGAAACCGACACATGGTCGGGTTGGGTCGGGTCTAGTGATGTGCATCGGGTTGGGTTGACGAGGCCAAACCGCCCCGAGACATTTATTTTATTAACCGAATCCGAACCGAAACCGAACTGGAATACCTGAAACCAAACCGACAACAATTCAAAGAAAACCGAAGTCGGTTTCTAGTTGGGTGGGTTTCGGTTTCGGGTCGGTTTGTACAACATTAGTCGGGTCGGAGCAGATAATGATAGAGGATGTTTGAGGACTACAAATGGTTTGCGTCTGTCTCGATCGGTCTTTTACATGGAGGCCTGTTGTGACGTTGTGAGTGCTGCACGCGTATTTTTTCCTGGAGAGATGGGGCCAAGTCATGCATAATTCAGTTTTTCCATTGAATCATTGCAATAGACTTAGGTTCTCGATCTCTTTTCCCCTGAGACAAATATCATCTTAATGATAAATTTAGAGAAGAAAAGTAGTCAATGAAAATGATCAGTGACGACGTGGATTCGAAGCAGGGATCTTTGTGTCCATAGCTCATCTCGCTTTTCCACTAGGCTACTGTGTGGTAGCTCGACGAAGCCCGTTCTTTAAAATGCTCGAATGTATTTGGATGACTAATAAACAACAATGCTCTTTATATCATTGTTCTGTTCTCATGAATCAACATACTGGCCCTATTGAGACTGCTGAATTATTCATGACTTGGCCCCAACTGTCCTGGGAATACAGTTGGACACTGCAGAGGCGTAGCCAGCGGGGGTAATGAGGGTATCTATACACTAGTGTGCGATATAAGTGTGGATGATCTGTGGATTTAAACAGCCTTTCCAACGATGCGTCTTCAGACGCACCTTTGCGTCTTAAGACGCACCGTTGGAAATGTCTGCTGTCTTTTTATTCTATCCAGTTCGTAAGTGTGACGTCATCTCAACTTAACACGTGCGCACTTCACACGACGTTGCATAGCACGAATGGAACCGGAAGTTAACGCACATTGAGCGTTACGCCAATGGGCGCTTGTAAGTTGTAATCAGTGGTGCGTACGCGCGCGTGTATGACGAAGTCACTAACGAACTGGATATCTATGGTCCGTTACAGTTAGTAGTTCGTTCGGCGAAGCGCGCACAAGCGTTGACACGACGCACAAGAGCGCGGTTTCTATGATTCGTCGGATCAGTGCGCGGGATCGCGTAGCTGCAATCGGCTCAGTGGGAACGTGTCTCGGACGCTGAATTCAGGCCCAATTCAAAACATGATTCGGCAACTTTTGATTTGAAATCGAGATCCTAGAATGCTATTTTTCTCGAAATCTACAGCTGAAGCTCTTTGTTCCACCCTACTACTCACAAATAGAGCACCCAGCTCTTCGGTCATTCACCCGTTGTCGCGAATAGACATGGATAAAAAAAATCTAGACACAGCAACAAAGGTTGTGTCACGTGCTCTGTATTATGTTATTTTGTATTATGTTAAAAGCAAACGTTTGCACCCGGAAACGATACTTGTGAAAATTCGTAGCGGGATTTATGTGAGCAGTTTTATACGCTTCGAGCTAAACAACCGTGATCTACTTGTATATATATAGGTCATGCTTTGATAAATTATACTTTCCGATAGTCGTTTTGACGCTGTTCGTGTGTGCATGTTGTTGTGACTATTCCAAGCGTCACAGACTATTTCCTGAGTGCAAGAAAATCAGCCTACATTATCAGGTATGATTTTGTTTAATATCGTGCCTTATTGACTTTCCCCACAGTTGTTAGTCGTCGGTTATTCCACACTATAGTAGGCTAAAAAAATATTTATGAGGAAGAATGAATAGGGATTTAAGGGCGTATACCAAATTTGAAATTATACAACCTTCTGGATTTAAGGTGCCTGTCACACTGTCACGATGCAGCCTCCCGGTTAATGTTGTGCAAACCCAACCCAAAACCGACACATGGTCGGGTTGCGTCGGATCTAGTGATGTGCATCGGGTTGGGTTGACGAGGCCAAACCGCCCCGAAATATTTATTTTATAAACCGAATCCGAACCGAAACCGAACTAGAATACCTTAAACCGACCCGACAACAATTCAAAGAAAACCGAAGTCGGTTTCTGGTCGGGTCGGTTTCGGTTTCGGGTCGGGTTTGTACAACATTAGTCGGGTCGGAGCAGATAATGATAGAGGATGTTTGAGGACTACAAATGGTTTGCGTCTGTCTCGATCGGTCTTTTACATGGAGGCCTGTTGTGACGTTGTGAGTGCTGCACGCGTATTTTTTCCTGAAGAGATGGGGCCAAGTCATGCATAATTCAGTTTTTCCATTGAATCATTGCAATACACTTAGGTTCTCGATCTCTTTTCCCCTTAGATAAATATCATCTTAATGATCAATTTAGAGAAGAAAAGTACTCAATAAAAAAGATCAGTGACGACGTGGATTCGAAGCAGGGATCTTTGTGTCCATAGCTCATCTCGCTTTCCACTAGGCTACTGTGTGGTAGCTCGACGAAGCCCGTTCTTTAAAATGCTCCAACGTATTTGGTTGACTAATAAACAACAATGTTCTTTATATCATTGTTCTGTTCTCTTGAATCAACATACTGGCCCTATGGAGACTACTGAATTATTCATGACTTGGCCCCAACCGTCCTGGGAATACAGTCGGATACTGCAGAGGCGTAGCCAGCGGGGGTAATGAGGGTATCTATACACTAGTGTGCGATATAAGTGTGGATGATCGGTGGATTTAAACAGCCTTTCCAACGATGCGTCTTTAGACGCACATTTGCGTCTTTTGACGCACCGTTGGAAATGTCTGTTGTCTTTTTATTCTATATCTATGGTCCGTTACGGTTAGTAGTTCGTTCGGCGAAGCACGCACAAGCGTTGACACGACGCACACGAGTGCGGTTTCTATGATTCGCCGGATCAGTGCGCGGCATCGCGTAGCTGCAATCGGCTCAGTGGGAACGTGTCTCGGACGCTGAATTCAGGCCCGATTCAAAACATGATTCGGCAACTTTCGATTTGAAATCGAGATCCTAGAATGCTATTTTTCTCGAAATCTACAGCTGAAGATCTTTGTTCCAACCTACTACCCACAAATAAAACACCAAGCTCTTCGATCATTCACCCGTTGTCGCTAATAGACATGGATAAAAAAAATCTAGACACAGCAACAAAGGTTGTGTCACGTGCTCTGTATTATGTTATTTTGCATTATGTTAAAAGCAAAAGTTTGCACCCGGAAATGATACTTGTGAAAATTCGTAGCGGGATATATGTGAGCAGTTTTATACGCTTCGAGCTAAACAACCGTGATCTACTTGTATAAATATAGGTCATGCTTTGATAAATTATACTTTCCGATAGTCGTTTTGACGCTGTTCGTGTGTGCATGTTGTTGTGACTATTCCAAGCGTCACAGACTATTTCCTGAGTGCAAGAAAATCAGCCTACATTATCAGGTATGATTTTGTTTAATATCGTGCCTTATTGACTTTCCCCACAGTTGTTAGTCGTCGGTTATTCCACACTATAGTAGACTAAAAAAAAATATTTATGAGGAAGAATGAATAGGGATTTAAGGGCGTATACCAAATTTGAAATTATACAACCTTCTGGATTAAAGGTGTCTGTCACACTGTCACGATGCAGCCTCCCGGTTAATGTTGTGCAAACCCAACCCAAAACCGACACATGGTCGGGTTGGGTCGGGTCTAGTGATGTGCATCGGGTTGGGTTGACGAGGCCAAACCGCCCCGAAACATTTATTTTATAAACCGAATCCGAACCGAAACCGAACTGGAATATCTTAAACCGACCCGACAACAATTCAAAGAAAACCGAAGTCGGTTTCTGGTCGGGTCGGTTTCGGTTTCGGGTCGGGTTTGTACAACATTAGTCGGGTCGGAGCAGATAATGATAGAGGATGTTAGAGGACTACAAATGGTTTGCGTCTGTCTCGATCGGTCTTTTACATGGAGGCCTGTTGTGACGTTGTGAGTGCTGCACGCGTATTTTTTCCTGAAGAGATGGGGCCAAGTCATGCATAATTCAGTTTTTCCATTGAATCATTGCAATACACTTAGGTTCTCGATCTCTTTTCCCCTTAGATAAATATCATCTTAATGATCAATTTAAAGAAGAAAAGTACTCAATAAAAAAGATCAGTGACGACGTGGATTCGAAGCAGGGATCTTTGTGTCCATAGCTCATCTCGCTTTCCACTAGGTTACTGTGTGGTAGCTCGACGAAGCCCGTTCTTTAAAATGCTCCAATGTATTTGGTTGACAAATAAAACACCCAGCTCTTTGGTCATTCACCCGTTGTCGCGAATAGACATGGATTAAAAAAAATCTAGACACAGCAACAAAGGTTATGTCACGTGCTCTGTATTATGTTATGTTGTATTATGTTAATAGCAAAAGTTTGCACCCGGAAACGATACTTGTGAAAATTCGTAGCGGGATTTATGTAAGCAGTTTTATACGCTTCGAGCTAAACAACCGTGATCTACCTGTACACATATAGGTCATTCTTTTTTAAAATTATACATTCCGATAGTCGTTTTGACGCTGTTCGTGTGTGCATGTCGTTGTGACTATTCCAAGCGTCACAGACTATTTCCTGAGTGCAAGAAAATCAGCCTACATTATCAGGTATGATTTTATTTAATATCGTGCATTATTGACTTTTCCCACAGTTGTTAGTCGTTGGTTATTCCACACTCTAGCAAAATAAAAAAATATATATTTTTGAGGAAGAATGAATAGGGATTTATGGTCGTATACCAAATTTGAAATTATACAATGTTCTGGACTTAAAGTGCCTGTCACACTGTCACGATGTAGCCTCCCGATTAATGTTGTGCAAACCCGACCAAAAACCGACACATGGTCGGGTTGGGTCGGGTCTAGTGATGTGCATCGGGTTGGGTTGACGAGGCCAAACCGCCCCGAGACATTTATTTTAAACCGAAACCGAACTGGAGTACCTGAAACCGACCCGACAACAATTCAAAGAAAACCAAAGTCGGTTTCTGGTCGGGGCGGTTTCGGTTTCGGGTCGGGTTTGTACAACATTAGTCGGGTCGGAGCAGATAATGATAGAGGATGTTAGAGGACTACTAATGGTTTGAGTCTGTCTCGATCGGTCTTTTACATGGAGGCCCGTTGTGACGTAGTGAGTGCTGCACGCTTAATTTTCCCTGGGAGAGATGGGGCCAAGTCATGCATAATTTAGTTTTCCCTTTGAATCATTGCAATACACTTAGGTTCTCGATCTCTTTTTCCCCTTAAATAAATATTATCTTAATGATAAATTTAGAAAAGAAAAGTAGTGAATGAAAAAGATCAGTGATGACGTGGATTCGAAGCAGGGATCTTTGTGTCCATAGCTCATCTCGCTATCCACTAGTGTAGTAGCTCGACGACGCCCATTCTTCTGAATGTTTTAATGTAACTGGTTGACTAAATAACAACAATACTCTTCATATCATTGTTCTGTTGAATCAACATACTGGCCAGATGAAAACTACTGAATTATTCATGACTTGGCCCCCTAACGTCCTGGGAATAAAAATTACATGTGCTGCACGGCACGATTTAATTACTGAAAGCCGACATTGTTTACGTTTCGGAGTCGTTTCGGCATCGGTTCTCGGTTTTTTGTGTCTGTACTTAGTCGGTTGTGTCGGTACTCTGTCGGTTGTATCGGTTATATCGTAACGAGATCGGGACTCAGTCGTGAAAAAAAATTAATTGAACGGATCCAAGTCGTAGCGAAGTCGTAATATTCGGTTCCAGGTCGTTTCGGAGTCGTAGTATTTGGGACGACATCGCAGCACATTCTGATCATATCATGGTCTGCAGTCTGGAGCTCGGAAGACGAAATTTGAATTTGGCGCCAGATTTCCTACGTATTTGGTACGATTTTCAAGTTATGTTTAAATCTCATGGTATTGACGGGGTCTTGGTCTTTGGTGTTGGATGAGTGACAGGGGCTTAAGAGGGGCCTGTGGTAAACAGATAGAATGTACGAACCTGATTTAAGTTCAAATTCAATAAGCACCCTTACAAAAATGTCACATAGACATCCCATGGGATTCCCATGGGATTCCCATGGGACCCCATGGGAAACGCATGGGAAACCCATGGGGGCAATCAAAGACACCATATAAGTTTTTATGCACATCATTGGAAACCCATGGGAACACCATGGAGATTGCATTGACACCATGGGATCACAATTGGGATTCTATATCAGTTTAATGGGAACACCATGGGGATTTTATGAGCTCCATGGGAACACAATGGGAACACCATCGGGTTTTTACGGACATCATGGGAACACCATGGGGATTTACTATAGACACCATGAGAACATCATGGGGATGTTATGGCAAATGGGTACACCATGAGGATTTGGACGCCAGTGTGAACATATGTAGGTGATATATGGAGACCATGGGAACACCATGGAGATTTAAAGACAGCACGGTGACACCGATGGTTATAATGGAGAACATGCACCATCATAGACCCACTTGCACTCCCAAGTTTTAGGCAAACCTTTGTTTAATTTAATTACTTATTAAATTATCAATTTGAATTCAATAACAAATGTTTCCCTCACGGTCATGGGGGTTATCAAGAATTTCTATGGGAAAATTTCCCATCGGAATTACATGGGAGATCCATCCCCCCCCCCCACCTTGGCCCTACTTTGACACAAACAAATAAACATATTACCGCCTGTCCGCAACGCTCGGACACAGAGGCGTAGCCAGCGGGGGTAAGGAGGGTATCTATACACTAGTGTGCGATATAAGTGTGGATGATCGGCGGATTTAAACAGCCTTTCCAACGATGCGTCTTTAGACGCACCTTTGGAAATGTCTGTTGTCTTTTTATTCTATATCCATGGTCCTTTACGATTAGTAGTTCTTTCGGCGAAACGCGCGCAAGCGTTGACACGACGCACACGAGTGCGGTTTCTATGATTCGTCGGATCAGTGCGCGACATCGCGTAGCTGCAATCGGCTCAGTGGGAACGTGTCTCGGACTTGGAGTTCAGGCCCATTCCAAAACATGATTCAGCAACTTTTGATTTGAAATTGTTCTCGAAATATGCAGGTGAAGCTCTTTGTTCCACCCTACTACCTACAAATAAAACACCCAGCTCTTCAGTCATTCACCCTTTGTCGCGGATAGACATGGATAAAAAAAATCTAGACACAGCAACAAAGGTTGTGTCACGCGCTCTGTATTATGTTGCGCGATACGTGCACGGCTGTTGTTGTATTACAAACACTGCATTTAGAAAGTCGACTCCGATTGGCTTCTTCTTCTCCTTCTTTGGAGTTGTTGCTCATCAGGGCAACCATTTGTCAGCCATCTTCTTGAAGGTGGATCTAGAGACTCCAGTCCAGTTCGGCTTTTTGAAGGAGAGTACAGGGGGCGGTCTTCAATTATGTGGTCGGCCGTCTGTGTCTCTTCGCATTCACAAAGAGGTGGGTGCCAACTGCAACTGATGCATGCAGGATGCAAATCGGCCGAATCACCTCATCAGGTGGTTGATGCGAACTGACTATATTGAGGAGGAGTCCAGGAGGGTTGTCCGACGGCGAGTCCATGAACCTGTGGAGCGGTGATTGCATGGTTGCCCATGCGGTCTCCCACTTCCGCTGTCTTGCTCGCTGGCGGATGGCGTCTCGGACTTTAGATGGTGTGAAGTCAGATGATAGGTTTGTGTCGAAGCCGGGGGATTTTCACAGCTCTTCGTCATTCCTTCTGGAATGACCTATCACGATGGTTATGCTGGTCATTCTTCACTGGTTGCGAGGCAATGTTGTTGGCTGAGACCGGGCACTTGCATGAGGTTGCTTTTCCTCGGCCAGTCATTGGGTTTACTGTGCGTCAGGCCTTTCTGCTGGAGTGGGTAAAGTCCACAGACTCAACCGTTTCTATACAACGAGCTTGACGCTTTTGGTCCAGATGGTCCATCAGGGCATCAGATGCTGACTTGCTGTCTTCTGCAGCGGTCGAATCTTCAAACTGATCGTACAAGGCTTGGCATTCTTAGTCCAGGCATGGAATGTAGTTCTTGCAATATCCTTGTGGGATCTCCTTTTTTGCTGCGCATCATAACGTTGCTGAGAATGATTGGTAAGTAGTGCCAGCATCTTGGTAGCATTTAGTCAAGTCCCACGCGCTTACCCGGACACGTGACGCATCCCGGATGCTGACACGTAAACAGACTAGCACGAGCGGCGAAGCCGCGAGGGCCTTTAGCATCTCGTGGAGTTTATGTTTTTCTTTACATTTGTCTACCGATTTGGTAGACATGCATTATGCATTACCCGTTGTGAATTGACCAATGAAAATGCAGCCCTAACGTAAATCAGCCGTCGTCTGGCGCCAAAAAGCACGCGCGCCATGGCGCCAGATGATAAGTTTATATTGCTTGAACGTGAATAATTGAATAAGTTGATTAGTTCCACGAGATTGTAAAGGCCCTCACGGCTTCGCCGCTCGTGCTAGTCTTTTTTACGTGCCATCAACCGGGGTGCGTTTTATACGTTTCCGGATGGTCTGGGTAAAGACGCGAGGGACTTGACTGAAGGCTAGGATCTTGGTGGTCCGGGCGTGGTAGTGTTGTCAGGTGTTCGGTCGCCTCCTCGCTGGTTTACTTGAGGTGGGGTTTAAAAGTGATGCCGGAAGTACGATTGATACCGGATGCTGTGACCTTGGAAACCGGTCACGACACGTCGGTCTGGGAGGACTTGTCCAGGGTTTACTTTTGCGAAGGCTAGATCCGGGTAACTTCCGGTATTCCAGCGTCCTGATGTACAGCTGTCAGGGTTCTTTGGGTTGTACAGGAGTGACAGGTTTTTCGCTGAAACCCAGTCGGCAAGAGTCTCTCCGTACCGGTTGCTGGAGTGGTACCCCCAGTCTGTGTGCCTTCAGTTGAAATCGCCTACATACGGGCAAGGGGCAGGGAAAGTGGTCAATGATGTCATCTTGAGTCCCACAGGTGGAGGTTTGTAGACATTGACATACGTAGTATTCAGCACCTCTACAGAATGCCATTCGATATCGCTTCCCGGTAAGCATCTCGCCGTGACGGTCCAAGTGATACCTTGATCCTTGACAAATGTAGCGACCCTGTTCTTGCGGCAGGTGGTATGGGCCACGAGCTGATATTGTATTTTTCATTGCATTGTATTTTTCATTGCATTGTATTTTTCATTGCATTGTATTTTTTAATGTATTTTGTGTGTGTGTTTTCAGTAGAATAGCCCCCTGAATAAATCAAGCCTTTTTAGTTAATATACTTCCCTTCCCTAGTAGTGTGTACCCCTGATTAACTTTTTTTTATAATTTCTTTCCAGCGGTGATGCTTTTCAACATGCTAGTCCAGGCACACAAAGCAGACCTGTGGATAGTTCTAGGTAAATGGCATTCATTGCGCACTGCAGTCAGGAACGAATGTGAACATGCGCCAATTTCGTTTTGTACTCAAACTTTGAGCTTTTGTCAATTTTCGAAAAGAATTAGGTAATTTTTATTTCGAATGGAGGCGCAGAAAGAGATTATTGCGACTTATAAGAGGTCTATCAAATTGGGGGCTTTTGGGGTGAAATTACATTGCCAAAAATGCCTTACGAGTTGTACTGGAAATGACAACAACCATAATAAAGTGTAATATGCAACAATTACTCTTTTGCTTTATACATTTGTTCCGTTAATTGTCCACCAACGTGATCCTCTAGATCTTGATAATGTACAGCTTCTAATAAGATGCATTGGTACGTCATCCCAATTACAGTTGTTTCTGTGGTGGCTACTGGCATCCACGCAAGTAAGAACGAGGATGGAGCCATCTTCCTGGATCGAGGTAACCCTGGCATCCTGTCCTGTCCTCTCGTCGCATCCGGACAAATCCCGCTGGATCAGATCGAAGTCATGTACTGGTTCTTCCCCCTAGTACGAGATGAAAACATCTTGATCTCCTACTTCCTAGGGAACATCGCTCCACAAAACGGCATCCCGGAGGGCGTGTATGACATTAACGACAATTTCTCTCTGGTTATTGAGAACGTCACCGACTCAGACGAAGGGACCTACTACTGTAGGATCAAACCGAAGTTAAGACCGCTGTTTGATGGGCAGGTGACTAAGCGTGTCAAAGGTGAGTGGGTTAGCGATTAGTAAATATATGTGGCAAAAAAGGGGTACAGGTATATATAGACTTGTGTAGGAGTCTAAGACAGAAATTGTTTATGCGCGTGATGATCTTGGGCATTTGGTGCCTGTTACTAATGCTGAAGTGCGCATGGACCAATTAGAAATGAATTGTGCTGCGTGATCAGGACAATAATAATTCATGGCATGCATTTGATCAATCAGCATCGCGTATTGGGAAGGCTGTGCGCAAATTAGCATGTTATAGCGTGGGGTCTTGAGATCATCTAGCGGAGTTCGCAAGATGGCGTCAATGCAGTAGGAACTAGTTCTGGTGCTGATGCCAAGTTGCAAGAAGCCAAGCTTTGGGGGTAGGGACGAGTCAAATCGCTGTGCCGTTGCTAGGGTCTTCCATTGCTGTTGCGAATCCCCCGGTCGGGAGTATACGGTGACGCTCTGGTGCGGCCGGGTTCGGGAGTTGTAGCTCGGGGTTAGTTTTAAGTGCGTGTTATGAAGGGACCTACTACTGTAGGGTCAAACCGAGGTTAAGAGTGTTAGTTGATGGACACGTGACTATGCGTGTCAAAGGTGAGTAAGGTGATGAGTAAATTACATTATTCATGAGCTGGACAAAACGATGTTGCAGTTTGTAAGACTTGGTAATAGGTCGGGCGGAAACATGTATGGAAATGATCAGTTTGTTTTGTTAAGCCTACAGCCCAGTTGGAGTTTAGAAGTCCAAAGTTTGAGACATTCTCTGAAAAAGGCTGAAAAATTACGACACCCAAAAGCTGTGCCTGTGCTTGGCTCGGGATTTCCCTTTTAATAGAGGTTTTCCCAGCTATTTAAAAACATTTAGCATTCGAATTCACCGTTTTTAATATTCTATTCGTCCGTCAACATCGATTTAGTGCACTTCCAATGTTTAATTTCGTCTTTGCTCATACTATTTCAATTGTTGTTTAATCTAATTCAATCCATTCACACCCATTTTCGTCAAGGAATATTCGATTTCGTCTCATCTATACGCTGAACAGTCTTATTCAGAAATCAAATTCGTCTTTTGCCACAGAATTTAATGATATATTTGTGCAATTTCGTAACAGTTCACTATGACGTCCTCTGTAGAAGACATAAGGTCGCAGATGAGGACATTTTCCCCGCTGTTTTTTTGCTGTTATTTCCCTGTTATTATATAAGCGTATTGCTTGTTTCTTTCCAATCGATTTTCTTTAAAAAATGTTATAGACTCATTATAGGTACAATGTAACAAAGGAAAATAAGGATCATCGACTTTATTTTACAAACATGGTCGTCTATATTTTTTTACTCGTTTATTGCCCAAATTTACAGCCACTTGGATGTAGTCCATGGCATAATGTTTAAAGGATTCGATAATTTGTATCTTGTCCTGGTTTATGCCCTCGGACACAAGGAACATGGTAAATAACACACACCATACTAATTTACTTACAATAACAGTTTTAAATTGATGGGCATAAGACGAATTTAATCTCTGAATGCTGGCATTCGGCAACAGCAGTTTGATCTGTAATGACAAATATTCTTGACACTGTGTTCAAATGTGGTGACCGAACTTTGAAATTGAATGATAAATGACTAGGACTTATTGTCAAGGACTTAGCAACTTTCTGTCAGTGAAAATTGTTGAACATTTTTTACGGCACAACAATGTATACATAATTTTTGGTTAATAACAGTTTAATATTATATCTCAGTGGTGGTTGATGGATCTATGTTGGTATATGAAGGAAGGTCACCATGTTGTGAAAGATTATGATGACATGATGACACTTTGAAGACTCGTATCCTAATTTTGTTGAAAATGTTATTTGTTTTGTAGTATCCCCCAATGATCCGTTTCCCGACGTAACTCAATGCACTGAACGTATCTATGAGACTATGTGCGAGGCAGAGTTACCGAACGACATCAAGAAACCGAGGTTGGCTTGCATCGTACGGGATGCCAAGCCTGCCGTGGCTCTCCGATGGCTGCTGGAGTATAGTGATGGCGACACACAACTCATCAGCGACAGGTTCACCGTACATCCGAGTACGTATAGAGTTACTCAATCTCAGGGTGCCCCAACCTCGTCCCCAGTGCTTACTTTATTTCCAACCTTGTTTCCAAAAGTAAACCCTGGATAAGAAATTTTCTTCCTGTATCCTCTATACCGCAATTCGCTGATAATAGATTTATTATTGGTGCATTACGTGTTTTCACGATCATTGTTATTTTAACGTCAACGACTTCTCAAAAATACTCCTCTCCTTTCAAGTTTGCTCATTAATAGTATGAAATGTGATACTGCATGTTGGCGTGCCAGATTGTTACATTAATTTTTACTTGAAACAAAATCGTGTTTTCATAACACACGGCGCGACGAATTGATGCTGTTCAGACTAATATTCCTCATTTGCAAAAGTGTTCAAAAATCTTGCACATGCAAATTATCCAATACCAGGGTGAGAGAGCAGGTAGTGGTGGGCGCGTTCTGCTCGACACCCTGGGGACGAGGTTGAGGCTGCCCCAGCCCCCCGTAATATTGGAAAGTAACATTTGTTTGAATTGAATCATTATGTAGGCCTACGAGGTGAATTTTAATTAGGTCACAGGCTTAAAGATGTCTTTTCATTTGTCTACATGGAAGCATGATTTCAAGATTAGGGTCCTACTTCACGGAGTTGCTTTTAAGGGAATGATTCTCATTAACTGATTTCCAAAGATAAATCAAGCCCAGACGAACATAATATGTCATCATGCTGGTAAGCTCGTGCAATTGGCTTTGACTTCAGCAAGCAAAATAATAACAGATCTGCTTTTTTGGTGTGTGTTAATTGTAGGTGAGTATTCTGTGAACACCTTCACCACTTTAGCATCAATCCCAGTTACGAGTGATGTGGACATGAAGTACAGATGTCTAGCATACGGGGAGGGTCTGGGCGCCAGGAATGGTAGCCACGTGACGGTGACTGTCACCACAGCTCATCGTACCTCTCATAAACCACGTGAGCATGGATATTTATTGTTCTCGTCTAATTCTTCAAATTTGTTTGGCAGAATTTCTGCTGTCCCTGCTTTGCACGCCTCTCCTCCAACATTATCTGCCAAAAAATTACTGCTGCAAATGACATAATTTGTTTTCCTTAAAACAAATTAATACATTTTCCCTTATATTTTCCTTCCTGAATTACCCCTTTTATTCTCCCTGACAAGTACAATCAATCCGTTCAAAATTTTCTTCCACTTTTAACTTTTGTTTTGTAATCTATTACATACAGTATATGTATAGTGCTTATAATGCACGATGCGATTTGAAATAATATTCATGGAAATACATGTAGCATTGTAGCTGTTGCCTTTGTTTGAGATTTCGATTCATTGTTCTGTTTATCAATATTTTTGGTTAAAACGCTTTTGTGTGCGATGGCTTTTCTGAAGCAAATCCCATTGAAATGAATGGTATGCACTGTGAATGCTTTGTAAATAAAAAAAACCCCAGTATTTTGTTACCCTCGCAAATACTGCATAATTGATGCCATGCTGAATTAATAAGTTTCTTGAACTTCAAGAGCAATGAGCAAGCAAGTATCGTTCGCCTTGCTTTAATTAAAATACATGTCTTCATAAAAACTATCAAAATACCCTTTAGAGCAAGACATTTTTTTTACCACAGAGCATCAAACACAAAGTAAGTCATTAAAATTAATGAATATATTTGCCATGGTGTTTTTTTATGAATTTCAAGTAATATTTGCAGATGTGACATCAGTTCAACCTCCCACAGCTGCAACATTGATACCTAAATTGGGCATTAAATCTGATGTTAAGGACGCTCCAGATAGCTTTCAAAATGCCGCGATTGGGCTTGCAGTTGCCTTTTGCCTGTCATTGGCTGTCATCGTTGGTTTGGTTATTGCTGTGTGCAAGGTAAATTGGGGCAGGCGCCTGATCACACCAAATAGTGTTCTTTCAAATCCATGAACGCTCTCAATTAATCAATAATAAAGTAAATATTGTGTAGCCAATACGCACAAATGGTGTTTAAACATGCACATGAGCCTGATATGTGCACTAAACGTTGGTCGATTGTCTGAGTGCTTTAAGTACAACTTAGGTTTAACCTTGAATCACAAAAGTTGGTAATGACGTCATATTTTGAGTTTAAACAAGGCATTTATGATACAGGAATGATGTTCCAGATCTTCTGTCTCTATCTTGTTGATGATGGCTGCCAATTACATGTGTAAAGAAAAAGCTAAAATAACATGAAAAAAAAGGCAGGCTAAGGAACTCAAAATCATTAAAGGAGCTAAGTTGTTTTGTATGGTATATTGTTTATGCACTAACATGTAGTTTTGTCGTATATATTTTCATTGTCATTTCAGAGGATGCCTGAACAAAAGAATGACATCGAGGTACGAAAATATTTCCTAGTATTTGTTAGAATCTCTAGACAGTCTTATATCCCAGCACACTTACGTGGTAACAATTTTGTTTTGTTGTAAAGTCAGTGATGGTGTTATACACGTCAAAAAATCATTCTGTATGAGATATTTGCGGTTTAGTTACAATATTATTGGTTGTTTTTTACCATTAATCCTTTTGAATCAATTTGTTTGATGGTTTTTATTCCTCCTCCATTGCTTTATTCGTGTGTTATCGTTGTATTAATTGGCAGACTGAACCTTCTAGTATAGGAAAATTATTGTCCTTCTCAGTATTGCCTTCTCCACATTTCACATCACCTCCTGTTTTAACGGTTTTTATACATGTTATATTTTTAAATCATTTTATTGTGGAGAGAAATAAAATAATGATAACAATTGATTACGAATCATTTAACCATCACCCTTTTTTCAGAAACGAAGAATCTGCAATATTTTACAGTGGTTTTGTCGGAACTAGCATGATAAAAAAGGTCCACACACCAAAATGAGGCCTGTAAACAAATGTGTTTAAGAATACGGCAGTAGCTGTGGTGCAGGACTACGTTAACAGTTTTGTTTGAGATACATGACATATTATTCTTTCTTTCAAAGTTAGCATTGTAACCTTGATGGGAATAACATTATATTGACTGTACTGAAGGAGCTTGGACGGATTGAATGACTTTGGCAATTCTCTCTCCCTTTGCAGGAGAACAATAACCAGAAGAGTTACCGAGAAAATAAAGGTATTAAAACATGCTAAAATACCTCTAGAAAACTATCACTTTTTTTAAGAACGATTCAAGTTATACACACATATGGTAAAAGAGGATGTGGATCCCCCTGAGACCATCTTAGCCCCTCTGAAACACAGATTTAATTTCAACTAACATTGCGCACTGGCTGGAATGGACTTTTTTTCCAACTGTCAGAAATTTCAGAGCTTTGAAAACATTGAAGTTAATGACACAATACAAAACGGTTTAAAATAAAGTGAACCTTTATATTGCAGGATCTCAGGGCAAAACCCAGGAGACGTATTTGGATTGCGAAGTCGTCATCCCACTTAACGGAGTCAACGGACAGTGTGTAGCTTGAATTACTGCATAATTAACAAGCCAATTGTACGTATGAAAATTTCAGTCTTAAAAACGGATTTAGGGAAATCCCTCTGTGTGAAAAATACTGATTTTCCTCGTTAGTTTCTCATTGTTTTCAAAACATGTGAAATATGGGTTTCCCGAGCTATTTTTTTTTCAGCCAAACTCCCTTTAACGAAACTTTAATTTCGTACCCGAACATCGTTGAGCTCAGTTCTCAATTTCAATTTCAAAAAGCCACCGAGAGGAAGGTTTAATTTAGCTTTAGGTTTAAACCATAACAAAAATCTGGTTCGAAAACTCGGTGTATTTATTGAGGCATATACAAAAGAATTACTTAAAATCCAAACAGGGTTTTCCCAGTTACTTAAACACTTATAACTTTCAAAAGCCACCAATGGAAGGTGCACGTATAATTCAAGTTTATAGCACTGTAATTCTTAAATCTCATGGTCTTGGCGGGTCTTGGTATTTGGTCTAGGATGTGTGATTGACGTCTAACGGAGTTGACGGACAGTGCTGTGTAGCTTGTTTGACTTCATAATTAACAAGCCAACTGTACGTATGACAATTCAGTCTAAGTAACGGAATTACGGAAATCCCTCTTTGTGGGACATATACTGATTGTCCTCGTCAGTTCTCAATTGTTCTAAAAATCATGTGAGATAAAGGTTTCCGCAGCTATTTTATCACCCAAACTCCCTATAATGACACTTCCACTTTGTCCCCAAACGTCATCGAGCTCAGTTCTCAATTTCAATTTCAAAAAGCCACCAAGGACGGAAGGATTAATTTAGCTGTAGGTTTAAACCGTAACAGAAATTTGGTTCGAAAATGCAGTACATTGATTGATACAAAAGAATTACTTAGAATCCATAATGCTTTCATGTGTGCGTTTATCTGGCACTTTGGTTTTCATCTCGAGCGGGGGACATTTAGAACCACCATAGGGGCACTTTTGTTGGTCTGGGAAAATGGGGGGGGGGGGGAAATAGTGAACTCCCCCCCCCCCCCCGCCCTGAAGACATGTGCTGAGATATATCTGCATGCACGCTACCGTTTGACTTTTCAAGCTTCCAAGGGGTTCCCAAAATGCCTTTATTACTTTGGACCTAGAGCCGGGGGGGGGGGATGTTTCCTAAAACATTCCAGGGAGAATAGCATCTAATTCTTTTACTATTAACTTTTATACCTGTTTACCCGGTAACATTTATACCTCGTAACTTTTGTACCATACCTTTTGCACCTTTTTTACCTCGTAACTTTTGTACCACGTAATTTTCATAATGTTTTGTATCCAGTAACCTTTTTTATCTCAAAACCTTTGTACCACGCAACTTTTAAACATTTTGTTCCCAGTTACTATTTTTACTTCGTAACTTTTGTATCACACAACTTTTATACCTTTTGTACCTAGTAGCTTTTTTTACCTCGTAGCTTTTGTACCATGCAACTTTTATACCTTTTGTACCCAGTTATTATTTTTACTTCGTAACTTTTGGATCACACAACTTTTATACCTTTTGTACCAAGTAACTTTTTTTTTACCTCGTAGTAACTTTTGTACCACGTAACTTTTTACGTGCAGTGGGCGCTCTACAACGATGCAACCTTTGCTATCGATCACTGACATCTTGGGCCAAGGCTATAAGACACCAGGCTCTAGATTCGTTTTTTTCCGGATTACTGAGTTCAATAAATAGTAAGTTCACTGATTTTTTGTGCGTTTCATTGTTTTCCCGACCGCCTCCTTTTTAAAAAAAAATCAATCTTTTGCAATATATTTAATTTGTATGCCCTTCCAGCAAAGTTATAGCTATGTCTACGTGTTTAGATTCTGTTTTAAGGCGTTACACAAAAATAGCTACAAAAAGAGTTACAAAAAAGACTGGAAAAATCGCCATCTTGAAAAAGAAAGGGCCTCCTCCTCCTTTGTTTAAAAAAATCGGGACAAGAATATTTTTTTTACTGGGCCTTGTTAAACCGTGAATCCCAAAACACGCTACATTGTCGGCAGCGGTGTGTCCACGATGCACTGCCAGATTAAGAACATGCCAGATATACCAACCCGGTGCACTTACTCCCTATCTCGTTCCTCGACCGTGAATAAAATATTTTCTCATGCACCTACCTACTGTAGAATTACGAAAGCCCTTTAGCGCCACTGCAAGTATATGTTAGTAATTCGTTATTACGGATTATTAATTCGTTATTACGGATTATTACGGATTACTGATTCGTTATCACAGATTGCCAGTTTAATTCGTTGTTTTACGAATTATTAAATTCGTTATTAAGGATTATTGATTCGTTATTACGGAATATTTAATTCGTAATTACGGATGATTAATTCGTTAGAACGGATTAATAACTCGTTATTACGAACTATTTATTCGTTATTACAAATTAAATCTGAAACTCACATGCGGAGAGCACGTGATCAGAATGCACTGAGAGCTGGATGGGCCTTCTTCACGAGTTGGCCATTTCTGTCGAGTTCCCTGAATGTATTTTATTAATTGTTAACTGTTGAATGGGATGGCGCCAGACTATTTATGCAGGCACAATGTGGCCGTATTTTACTGCCATTTTTTGTTTAATTGGCTTTAACATTAGGGAATGTTTAATTACAAATTTTAAATTATTCATTGAAGCAGATCGGAATTTATTATAAATGAACTTGCTTTCATGTCTCTCCGATAGTTCCAAAAAATTAAGATTTTACCTCACTTTTAATTAAATATGGCCGACTCGTGAATAAGGCCCATAGGGTTTAATCAAATCCTCAGATTGTCTTAAAGCATAGTTTCATCGACCCTGATCTGATCACAGAATGGCAAGTCTTAAGTTTCGGTTGATCAGACCGAGGCTCTTTGACGCCATGCCTTACATTTAGGCCTAATCACATTTTGAGAACAGGATCAAAACAAGTATCATAATATCATTTGATAGCTTGGAACTTAAAGATTGTGAAAGTTATTAAGAAGTGATTTTAGATCAGACTAATTAACTTAAGAGCCGCGCGAAAGAGGCGGAGGGGGCGTGGCCGTCACCTCCTCTTTTTCCTTTTTGCTCATACCGTTGCAACACAACGGTAGAGGAGGAAATAAACCAGCTTGTATTGGTACCTTGGCACTTGTGGAACATGAAAATAGGATTTTAGGTCAGAATAATGAACTGAAGAGCGGCGCGCGAAGAGTACGGAGGGGCGGGAGCGCAACACCCTCCATTTACATTTTTCCTTATATCGTCGCAATGCACTTTTGAATCCTGCCAAGTTTCTCTGACAGTTGTTCGGATGTCCTGCGGTTATTTTGACAAAATAGGTAGACTGAAATTTTAACTTTTCCCATGTATAATGTACATGAGAGTGCACATAAGATCGAGAGTGCCGACTTTAAATGACCATGGCAACAAATTATTTTGGTCGAATTGAAACTACATACATGTACTACAGATCTTTGGGTTTCCATAAAAATAGATTCAGATGTGCTGGGAGGAGCATATCAGACATTGGGATGGATCAGTTTACTTTGTATAAAAACTTATAACTATTTATCATTTATTTAAAAACGCCATTTTTTCGTGAACAAAGTCACAGTAGTGCAAATGAAGGATATTGCAACTGTTATTCTACAATCATGTAAACATTCAGACCCAAAGACCATGGCGTTACCTCTGACACCCATTTCGTTTTTTTTGGTTTTTTTTGCCAGCCGCAACAATGATACGACTGCATAGAAAGCTGTGGACCTGATTTGTTTTAGTGGAATATGTTCAAATTTCTAGCAGCAATGCACTCTTAATATCTTGTGCACCAGCTGTTGTGATGTTTGTCCGACGTGTCTCTTATTATGTTGCGCCTGCTTCAGCATTAAAACATAGGTAAATTGAGATCAGAATAATGATGCTCTGACAAAATCGTCTTTGGGGTCTGAATATATTTTTAAATTCATATCATGAAAAAAATTCATATAAAAACTTTAGAGTTGGGTCGTGGAAAAGTGGGGTTTGAATAACAAATCTTATCAACATCAATAAATAGGGCATACAGGGTTAAAGTTGGTGTATACGTAATTTTGGGGTCAGAGAAACTTGACAGGATTTAAAATTTGCTTTGCGACAATAAGAGGCAAACATGTGCACAGAGGGGGTTGTGGCCCCGCCCCCTCTGCGCTTTTCGCGCCGCTATTAAAAGATGATGAGTACGATCTAAAATCACTCTTAAGTATTTCCACAATCTTTAAGTTCCAAGCTACTGATACTTGTTTTGTTCTTGTTTCCAAAATTTTGATTAAATGTAAAATTAGTCCCATTTTGCATGGCGCCAAAGAGCCTTATAGTCTGATCTAGCGAAACTTAAGACTGGCCATTCTGTTATCAGGGCACCGGTGATCAGGGTAGATGATACTATGCTTTATAACAATCTGGGGATTTAAACCCCATCAAGCTATCAGTGCATACTGATCACGTGCTCTCTGCATGTGAGTATTGATTCGTAATAACGAATAAAAATAATATAATTCGTAATAAAGAAGTAAATAATCCGTAATAACGAATTACTAATCCGTAATAACGAATTACTAATCCGTAATGACGAGTTACTTATATATACTTCCAGTGGCGCTAATGGGCTTCCGTAGTAGAATACACCTGTAAAGCCCAAAAAAAGTCTCCGGTTTCTGGTATGGAGCTTGCCCAAAAAGTGGTGCGGCGACGCGGCTTTTTTTTTTTTACCTGATTTTTTTTGCTTCAAATGTCGGCTGACGACTGCAAATGGTGCCCGACTAAACTTAGTGCAAATATATGGGATTCCAGGAGGCCACATAAAGCTTATTCTCGACGATAACCCAATCTAAAAACACGTTAAAATTGTGCAGCAGCAGGATTCCAGTCAAACCAGTGAGTTTGGCGGTTTTGAGACATCATCTTTCATTGAAAAAAAACTTTTTCATTTTGCCGACGCGCATGGCTACGGCGACGCGCGCGCATACCAGAAACTTTCTCTCTTTTTTGGCCTAAGAGAAAACATGTTAATAATACAGACCTGTTTTGGGGAGCACCGACTTGAGGCGCGGAAACCTGTCCCCTAATAAGCAGAAGATTAAAGAACGGGCCAATGGTATAGTCGAAATGTGTTTTCATTGTTGGTGTTCAATGGGGTTAGGATGTGCTGGGGTGGAATCGAGAATTGAGCTGCTCCTTTCCCACTGAAGTATCCTGTTGTATAGCACGGCGTCCCACCATTACCACCTTTAGCCTCTCCTAACCAAATCCTACTGTCTGGCTTCTCGCGCAAACTCCCGTGTCTGCAGAATTGCAGAGGGTACTTCCCGAACTGTAAGGTTTTTACAAACCTTACAGAAAGACAAATTAAACTCGCTGTAGCAGAAAATTCACAATTTGTTCAAACCTCCAAACTCTCCTGTCACGAAAATTTCGGCCTCAATATTTCACAAGTATTATCTTGATATGGATAGGTACCTCTAGGATGGGTTGAAATCCCTCAAATGTCAAACACAAATGTGAAATTTACCAGAATTTCGTTCACCAGGATCACAGGAATTTCACACTCGGCTTTAATTCTCTCATCATTTGCCGTCGACTGAAGGCTCTTTAATTCTCTTGACCACTTACAGCTGCGTGGCTTTAATATCATCACGCGAGGCACATAATATTTACAAATTATAGAATCTGGCTGTGCCACTAAGTTTCCACAGAAACTTTGCATTAACTTTTCACTCGTTTTTATTTAGTTATTAGACCACATTTCAAACTCATACTGACCTTTTGTGAGTCAAATCAGTGCAAGGAAATTAACGGAGAATTGGTTGAACTTTCACGTGGGTCGTGTGTACGACGTGTGTACAATTGGGTCTACATGCAGCCGTCGCAGCTAGCTGGCCGCTTGCAGCTGGTTTTCTGTACTGTGTAGCAACTTTGTACAGTAAACACAGTGCATTATACGCGTTGTATTCGTCGCTAAGGGCCTCTTGAACTTGAAACCAAAACACAAGTCCACACTGGAAAACATATCGTACAAATTGATCTCCATAGGCGTCATGCATGCCTCATGGCTAGCTCATACTACATTCAATATCAATATATGAATGCATGTGCTGGCCGTAAGGCAGGGCGCCTAGCTAGGGCGATTAATTTGAGTGATTTATTTGCAATATCGCATATTTATTAACGATGGGTCACAATGCAAGTTTAGGTCTTAACGCAAAACATTTGTTGCCAACTTGCCATAAGACCTTTGATTACATTCACACAAACATGGCAGTGGGGATTATAAGGATTGTACAATGCAAAGACTATTTCACAACGCGATAAAGCCCGATTTTAAAATAATATTATCTATATAATATTCGCAGATGACAGCCGCGTGATTGTGTTACAGGTAAAACGAACTGTGACATTGATCATCTCAAATTTCACGTGAAGGTATTTTAGCAATACGTCAGTTTCCTATGTATTTTACAAAAGACACGGTTATATTACAAAATTCTGTTAAAACACGGAATTTGGCGAATAATGTTAATTTTGAGATTAAAAGTGATGAAAAAAGCAATTACAGAGTAGATCTGTTCGAAAATCTATAAAAATGACTAAATTGATAAAACATCACATTTTCTGTAAATTTAACGTCAACCCACATATTAAGAATTCTGTTTTACTGCGTATTACTAAAGGAGTGTTACAAATTGGCTTGAAATATACACAATTTTATTAAAATACAGTGCAGTTCTATTAAAAATTCTTTGTAAAATTACAGACATTTTGGTTTTTTTTATTACAGTGTATGCGTACGCCACAATCAAAATACATGTATTCATAACGTCCCGGTATTGCCGGGGCTCTGAACAAAATATGACTCAGACTTGTTCTCAAGTCTAGTCTAAGCGAATAAGCGGGAAAATTGAGCGGGAAGTTGCCCCGCGTAAATCTCGATCGAGTAGAGGATCGTTCACTGAGCCTGACTCCGGGAAACTCCAGCCTCCAGATTCAAGTTAGTGGCGTAACTACGGGGGGCAGGTGCCCCCCACCCCCCGGATGTCCGTGCCCTCATGAGCCCCCCCCCCCCCCCCCCCCCATTTGAAATCTGAAAATGAACACAAAATTTTACACCGTGCTGTCGAAGTGAGCGCTTGCCGGGTGTTCATGTCTAAAGGCAAACAATGTAGCTGTATTCATACGTGCTCGCCAATGTAAATTCACTTTTGTCCTGTTGGGCAACTACGTCCGCATTATGGTTGTAAAATGTCGAGTGCATCAAAACTGTGAATTTAGTCCAAGAATGTCAAGAACACATCGAGCTTTGGAACAGTGAAACATGTTCCTCCATGATACTACTGAGCGGGTTTTCGTGAAATTTCTTCCCCGTAAGTATGTTCTTTCCAGTTTATAATCTGAATTTTGTAGCTGTTTATAATGGTAATCCTTACTTTTAGAACACCTCTATTTGTTACGAGTTCTGTTCAAAACTGACTTTTGCAGATGACTGTCCAGTACCAAAGTGACTTTTTCTTCATATAAACTCATGTTAGTTGTAATTTTGAAAGCACTTTCAAAGAAAATGTGACTTTTTTTCGCAGTCAGACGTGCATGTTGTAGTTCTCACACGTGTGAAAGCCCTACATAATGAAAGCCCGATGCTGATTGGCTGCTAAAAAAAATTAAATAAGATGTTTATTTTTTATCAGCCAATCAGCATCGAGCTTTCATCGCATCGAGCTTTCACGTTTGCCATCTTGGTTTTTGAGTCTGTTTTCTGGTTGTCATCGTCGTCTTTTACCCCTGAATTTTCCTCATAAATCAAAGCCCTGCCCTCTTTCCACAAAATTAAACCTGCTGATATTCAAGAAGGTGTCATTGCCAATTGTTCAGATGTGCCAAGAAATATCATAATGTCAGTTTTGAGTGTCATTTAGTCAACTGTATTGGTGAGTCTTTCCCTTTCTATATAGGAACGGGGTCCTAACAGTAAGGATTACCTTTATAATTTCATTTATGCATTCATTCTTGGAGTGGCTATATTTTAGGTATACTGGCTCTTCTCCAAGTCCATATTGAGAACAAATTCAGTCCACTGTTTCAGTCATACAAAACTAATATATAACGTTTAGTTAGACTCTAGCCAGCGCATATGCTCATCGGGAATTCGACATAATTATAACGCTGGAGTACCAACTATGATGTATCCGTAGGTTCAAAATGGCCATGGCGAGTCCCCAACTCCTAAAAAAAAAACAGGACTTTTCCGAAAAGCACAACAACAACAAAATCAAATTTTGGTGATTTGTTTTGGTAATATTTGCCAACAAAGGGAGCTGAACTCCCTATGTTTTTTTGTTTCCAAAAGTAAAACAGCTATAGCATTTACGTCCAGGGGGTGGATCCTGCAAGGGTGGGAGGGGCGGGGGCAACAGAGGTCATGCCCCCCGCCCATTTTCTTTTTAGTGACGTGTCAGTTAGGCCTTTATCATGTCAGTCAAACAAAAAAAAGCAAGACGCAGTTCATTCACTTTCAGAGCCCCCTTGAAAAAAAAATGTGTTCCTGGGTTTCCCCCTAGATATTTCACCCCATTTACGCCCCTGAGTTAGTGTTGTCCAGATTACAGGTAAATCACTAGTTAGTTCACTGATTTAATTGTGTGTTTCTTATATTCTGAAGTCATTACAGCCATCACGAAATAACAATTTTGTGTCATTGACTCTTGATTTGTACGTGCTTTCATTACTAAAATTGAACCCTTATAACTATTCAGTAACGTAGCTCTATTCTGTGCCCAAGTAAAATCTTTGCTAACTTGGGCAAGGGCCATGCAAATGTTACCCCAAAAACTTGGAAAATGATATGGTGTTACCCGGAAAAACGGCACACTAGGGGGAAACACATCCATCCAACTACCAACCAAGAGTACACATTCATATCTCTACTTAAAACCAGATTTCAGAATATGACCACAGAATTAGAACTATAAAACAAAAATAATCAAACCTAATAATTAAATATAGGCAATAATTTCATCAAAACTCAGCCATTCCGACTACCAAGAAAACAAGTCAATAATTCAACCTTGTGGGCTTTTGTGGCAACACAATTTTCCTCAAAAATACCCAAATTGCAACGATCATGATCCATCGTAAATTCAATCAAAATCGTTCAAATCACAGCAAGACTGCTCATATACTTACTAAAAACATGTCAGACCACTGAACAATACTAAAACAAAACAAACTTCTCAAAACTTAATAATACACTGAAACTAAACTGAATATATGGCTACATGTATAACATAAAATAAAAGAATTCCATGACAAAACTCACATAATGCCTCGACAAGCAGACAAATCCAAGCAGGAAAACACTCTCCAGGTCGGGAGGAACATTTAACGTATAGTGAATGTGAACTTGTCTCTGCTCAGTGGTCAAGCTGCTGGCTGTATGAGGCTTAAAGGGAATATACAACATTTGCAAACATCGAAAAACAAAACTACCATTTTTTTAACGAAATACCTTACTAGGATGTTGGTAAATGACAGTCTAAGCATCCTGTAAAATCATGGCACCTGGTGTGAAGTCATTTTCAAGAAAAGTGATATTTTTGTATAACTTTCCGACCACCGTTGGAAAACCCTAACTATTTTTTAACTACTGCTCCAAATTTACCAATTTTTTTTCAGTCCAAATTTCGTTTACTATATTGGTTACATTTTCTTGAACGGGTGAAGGCCAGTTAGACTGATTCCATTACCTTACAATTTTCCGGCGTCTATAAATAGATCCATTTCATCTTTAGTGGATTCAGGGAACCAGACTACTTGAACATTTTCTGTTTTCTTGTTTTTTTTTCAGTATTTTCGAACACAAAACTTCAAACATGTCAGTGTAACAATATTTTGATCTGTTATACTAACCCCTCAAAATAGTTCATTTCTGAAAATTACAGCAAAAGCCAATGATGTACATTCCCTTTAATTGTGGCAGATTGTATATGGGGAACGTGTTAATGGGCTGAAATAAACAAACAGGGGGACACACTAGGCACCACCAAGAAAGGGAGGGGGGCATCTAAACTGGAACTAAAATCATAGTTATTTCTTTTTCCCTAGGGGAGCTACTAAGTAAGTACATCAGAGCTTTAAAACAATGAAACTAAACTCTGCACCCTGAACGCGACCAGTAGGAAGGTCATGTTCAAAGTTGACAGAACATTAAATCTGAATTGTCCTTACCCTCTGAGTTTAAGCTGTCATGCACATAACTATTAATCGTAAATCTTAACCTTGCCCTGGCCTGACCTGAACTTTGGAATTTTCCTTGAAGTTGACTGAAAAAGTTACAAAACTGTAAAACGACAAAATAGTCAATGGTTTGTTTACTGTTTTTGCTTTTGAGGAAATCCAAAACGGTAAAACGAAATAACGGTTTGTACCGGGATTTTTAATACCCAAGCATATCATATCAATTCCTTCGCACAGTAGAAACGCTACTTTGAACACTCCTGTGCACTGCAGTGCACTAGCTTTGATCATTGTGTACACACAACTTCCGAAGACCAGTGCAGTCTGAACGTGCTGTACTACTTTGGTAAATAGGGGTAGCTTAGTCCAGCAAGTATGCAGCTGTGTGGGGCCAAACATTATTATTTTGAAGTTCATGCTTGTTTTATCAATCCACCCACACTTATTATTTCAAGACTTCTATTTTTGAAATCAAGCCTGAGTTAGTAGTGAAAATACTGCTTATGTAACAGTGTTATAATAGCAGCAAAAAGACTTGTATTGACACGTTTTTCAAACAGCAACATTTCACCCTACTTAAAATGGAACGTCCCCTGCAGTTAATGATAAGGTGTGTTGTGTATGTGTTCGAACGTAGCAGATTAACCCAGTGTGTCATTGTGTACTGGTTTCCCACGGCTCATAGGCCAGGGTGCGCTGAACTAATTCAAGCCCCATTGATAACAGTGTAAAATCAACAAAGTTCATGGCCAAATAACATGCAAGTCGACATCACTGTTTTTTCTCATCTTTTCATTTCTTTTCAATTTTGGGTAGACTATAGCCAATTATATTTTTAAAGTATTCACACCAAAAGAAAATCATCTCCCAAAAAGTGGTAGTTCCCAAGGCTGCATGTAGCCAGTTTGCAAGTGACATCCTTCCACTTTTTCAGGCAAATAGGAATCATCTTTTAACCCGTATTTTTATCAAGCCTGCCCTCAGATGGAAGCCCCAAAACCAGGGAGTTTACACTATATTTACACAATTCCACCGATTTTAAAGCCAAATAGTCTCCGTTTTCAAAAGAAGTTGTGGGGGGAACTTTATATGCTAATGACCTCGCGTAGAAATTCTCACTTGAATTAGTGCACTGCACCCTATAAAGATATCGAATTTTAATTACCTGACACAAAATGCATACTAAAAAATTTCAAGAATGAATCAAAGACGTCAATTTATTGGAGGAAAAAAATGGAAACAAATTGATACCCTGGCCGTTTATGGGGTTAAATGTTCAAGGCCTGCAGTCTATAGCATTTTGTACAGTTTTAAACCAGCACACATAGGCCTACAGAATCTGCAATGTCTTTCATTTAAAAAAGTTCTGTTTTTGCAAAATATACGTGGGTATGGGTGTATCGGTTGTTGGGTGAGCGCATGAGAGAATTTTTATTTTGTTTGCTTGTTTTCTGTGATTTTGTTTATTATTTGGATAATTACTTCCTTTTTGGGGGTGGGCGTGGTTGTCTTGAAAAGAAAATATCTCTAAGGGTGGGGAGGAAATGTTTCAGAGTCATTGATGGTTTTGATTAGCAGACTCGTGTCTTCAATGGTTCCCCCCCCCCCCCCCCCCCCCCGCATGAGAGTTTTTAAGTGAGAATCCATTTAAATCCCCAAATCCCACAAATTATTGTCTGGTCCTTCATCTTGTCATTTCTTTTCAATTTTGGGTAAACTAGCCAATTGCATTTTTAAAGATTCGCACCAAAAAAAAAAATCACCTCCCAAAAAGTGGTAGTTCCCAAGGCTGCATGTAGCCATTTTACAAGTGGCATCCTTTCACTTTTCAAATAAAACCCATCTTTCAACCGCACTTTTATCAAGCCTGCCTTCAGATGGAAGCCCCAAAACCAGGGAGTTGATCCTTGGCTACATTTACACAATTCCACCTTTTTGAAAGCCAAACGGTCTCCGTTTTCAAAACAAGTTGATCGGGCACTTTTTTATGCTAAGGCCAAAAAGAAAAGTCTCCGGTTTCTGGTATGCGCGCGCGTCGCCGTAGCCATGCGCGTCGGCAAAATGAAAACGTTTTTTTCCCAATGAAAGATGATGTCTCAAAACCGCCAAATTCACTGGTTTGACTGGAATCCTGCTGCTGCACAATTTTAACGTGTTTTTAGATGGGGTTATGATCGAGAATAAGCTTTATGTGGCTTCTCTGGACTCCCATGTATTTGCACTAAGTCTAGTCGGGCACCATTTGCAGTCATCAGCCGACATTTGAGGCAAAAAAACTTATTTTGTTTGGCCTAATGACCTCGCGTAGAAATTCTCACTTGAATTAGTGCACTGCACCCCGAAGAGCTTCCTTTATTGGATGGAAATTCTTTGTCTCGTTTTGGACGGTGATGTGTATTAAGAAAGTCAAAGGAGGGCGCTAGCGTAAATTATGGCGATTTGAAGATGGTCAGTACTACAAACTAAGCGGAAAAAAACGACAATTTTACACACAAACTTTAACAAAATCAGAAGAGAGTCGTGAAGTTTATCAAAATGACGAAATGTAATCGACTTTTTTTTAAATAAAATTCACATTAATCGAAAGCATATTATATATTCTTCATAATACTCGATTAAGAACGAAACTTTTACCGCGTTTGTTAGTAGACCTAATGACATAAAAACTGAAACTACCCAGCAGATTCCATAGATCGTTCCAATGGGGATGTTTCGAGCGGTTGTGTGGTGTGTTGAAAAGGAGCGCGCAAACATATGATATGCACTCATCACCAAAAATAAGGACATTCAATGGCTCTTTTGGGGAAATGTGTCTCTTAATTTGCCACTCTTCAGCCACTTCAAAGTCTCGGGCGCGCAATGAATTGTTGGATAGAAATTGGATACAGTGTGATTAGATAAAAATCGTGAAATTCTGCCAGAGGCATTTCAAAATTCTGCTAGATTTAACACAAATGTGCTAAATCGACCAGATTTACACGAAACACATTATAAACACTATTCTCACATGCATTATCTTATAAAATTTGCTTTTAAAAAATCACAAAATGTCCTTTAAAAAAATTGAATAAAATAACAATTTAATAAAAAAACAAACGCGTATCTAGCCTGGCTTCCAATGTCTATAGTGTTTTACTGTGTAGTCGTACACGTCAGGGAACCTCAACGCTATCCAAGTGTTGGTTTGAAGTGATTGAAACTATTTCAAAACAAATCTGCTATATTTTTATTTCTGCCAGGACCACCAATTTTGCAGAATTCCGCTAAAATATTCATTTTTGCCATAATCGCTTTATTTGCCAAAAATCTACTAAAAGAGTACCCGTGATTGGCTATAATAAACAAACCACGTGCGGATGTGCCGTTCGTGTTGTGTATAGCATACCGCAAGGGCAAACCGATGAATTTTTTTTTTTTTACCCGATTGAAAAGATTTTGTTGTTGAAAAGTTAATCTCTCCAAATATGTATAGATATTTGCGATGTATTTTTTTTAAGCTGTGAATGAGCGCGCTTTCAGGGTTTTTTTTTTTGGGGGGGGGGGGGATTCCCTGGTATGTAAGGGTTCGCTGAATGTCTTCCCGCCTTCCGTCACGGCGAAGCAACTCCTTGAATATATTTTTTCAACATTATTTACATATGATTTCACTGTTATTTATCTTAACTTTCTCTTTGAAATTCTGAAATGAAATATATAAAAGTAATGAAACAATAATGGCTATACTCCCATAAATACTGTACTGTAATTGGATTTTGTTTCTGTTTTTTTTTTTTTGGGGGGGGGGGAGTTGAACTGAAAAAAACACACGATTGTGCGATCCGCTGTGCCAAGCCAGGCGTTCGTTCTTCACCAACTGATTTGCATACTGTAGATGCGTGAGGTCGCTGTTTGCACTTCGTAAATTGCATTGCGCGTTGAGTGACCATGAGGATACACATAATCGACGAACGCCTTGACCAAAGCTACTACTAACGTGCACACTCAGAACCCTCCACCCCATGCATTTTTTTACAATCCTGAATTGGTATATAATTTTGTCCCCCCCCCCCCCTAAAAAAAGTGTTAACAGTGAATATTTAGGGATGCACTCTCTCGGTTGTTTTTGTTTGTTTCCTTGTCCGGGTCTAGTGCTGTAAGAAAATGCATCGATGTAGCTCAATCAGAGGGGGTTCCAATAAGTGACCTGCCGAGAGAGAGTGCATTCCAAAATTTTCACTGTATATCATCCATCTTTTTTGGCTTTCGAGGATGTGCAAAGGATTACAGAAAAAAATACAGCCGCTGAGGATTATGGCGGGGGAGGGGGAGGGAAGGGGAGGGCGTGCACAAAGACCCCCCGTAGCACGGACTACTTGTATACCTTTCACAGATCGTAATGTAATGTGTGATGCATTATTTGAAACATTCCTCATTTATCTTTCTAATGATAACCGTCTACAACTTAAAAAAAAATAAAAAATTATAAAGCCCTAGGCTGTGTAAATGCTGCGCCATGGGCGAAGCAAGGTAATTTTTATTGGGGGAGGGGGTAAACATTTTTTTGAAAAGGGCACTTGCACGTCCATGCTGGAATATTGAGGCGCAGGTATTTTCTTTTTGGAAAGGGGGGGGGGGGGGCTGGTACCATTTTTTGTAGTAGCTTTCAACAAGAACACAATCTGCAAATTATCGTTGCCTTATTTGAAGTATTATTTTTCCCCTTTCTGCAGCAGTGATGCTTTCCAACACTGATGATCCAAGCACACAAAGCAAACCTGTGGATGGTTCTAGGTAAATGGCATCCATTGCTCACTTCAGTCAGCTAGCCATACGAATGTGCGCATTCTCAAGTTATGTTTTGCACTCGAAATTTGAATCGCATTTTTTAAACAAATAGGGTAATTCCGTTTGTATCAGTGGTTTGTACAGGGTGAGTAAAAAAAGCGGAACCCAAACCCCCAAAATTATATTTCGTATTTAAAAAAATAAATAGCACCAAAAATAATAATGACTTTCAAGCTAATTCCATAACTAGCTACTTTTAGATGAAAAAAAAATACTGAAATTGCTCATTCCGTGCAAAGAATATCACCATTTCAACGCAATGACCCTAAAACCTGTTTCATCCCCCCCCCCAAAAAAAACCTTATGTATTCTGACTTTTAGAAATAACAAAGAAAATGGCACAGAATAAATGCTTTTTTTAACAACTGTCAACAACGGTAGTACACAATACCTTTATTAACAACCATGGTAAGGTTGAGGTTTAATCGCTGGTGATGTTTGAAGACAATAGTGACGACGATTCTTGAAATCGCATTTTTGGACGAAAGAGGTTTTAGGGTCAGTGTGTTTAAATGGTAATATTCTTTGAACAGATTAAGCAATTTCAGAATTTCATCTAGAAGTAGCTTATAAAATGGGCTTTCCAGTCATTATTATTTTTGGTGCTATAAATATTTTTAAATATGAAATATAATTTTGGGGTTTGGGTTCCGCTATTTTGACTCACCCTGTATGTCAGGTCCTTTTTTTCAACGGTATGAACATTGTTGTGGAGAGAACGTATCGTCAGGAGTTGCTTTGACCCAGAGCAGCGAAATGGATGCAATAGATGTTTCGGTTTTAGGTATATCTCAGAGGGTGTTCTAGTAGTGTTGTTACAATAAACACACAAACGAATTACTCATGCCAATGCAAGCGATACAAAACCGTTGCCCTCTTACTCAGGGTGACCGTAAGGTCACGTCCAAATTCTGCTAAATGCAATTCAACAATCTGTCAGATTCATCTAAAATCTGCCAAATTCCCCAGAATTACTCGAAATGCACTAGAAACACTTATAATCACATGTAGATGTTTGTAGTTTTGCCTTAATTAAGGTTCAAATTACTTTACAAACAATCTATACCAACGTAAAGATGTTATGAAATTGCTTAAATTTCAGGCTAAACGCGGTTGCCTCACGACAAAGTCCGGTTAATTCCCAGTAAACCTCAGCGCCTAGACCAGCCAACCTGTCCCTTTATGCAAGGAATTGTTTAAAAGGATTGAAGCATTTTTGAACAAATGTATCATTTGTCTTCAAATTTGCTGTTTTCTGTCAAATATCCATGTTTGAAGAATTATGCCAGAAATCTGCCAAAAAAAGTCCATTCTGTCAAATTTTCTGTCAAACTCGTTTTTTAACTAAAAAACTGTCAAAGTTAGCCGAAAATCGGCTAAAACGGTCACCCTGCTCTTACTCCACCTTAAGCTCTATGCATGAGGTCTACAACCGAGACAGTGGTGTTGGTTTGCAATGCTATAAAAAGTTTATTTTAACAGGGGAGGGGGAGGGAGAGGAAGAGGACTCGATCCTGCCCCAGGCCCCTCCCCGGCCTTAGTCAAGCAACTGGACAGAGATAGAATAGGACTCAGCCCCCCTTAAAAAAACCTCTCTGCTAGCCGCAAATTGATCTCGTACAAAAGTTTTGTTAGTTTTCATTTTATATTAGAATAATTTTAAAGCACAAGGATCAAACGTTTCCTTAAAGCTCATGTGCACAAATAGTATTTGAAACCCGTCAAGGAGTTCATTTGTATTTGTCTGAACCTTAAAACTATAGTGCAGTTGCTCTATCGCTTAAGTGCAAAACTAAACTAGAACTAGATTGAAAATGTGTTACAAACATGCAACAATCTGGGAGTGCCGCCATACAATTAAACTTCCTTTTTCTAACCTTTTCAGTCAAATGGGGGTCTTATGGGATGAAATAACGTGTTCCAAAACTGCATGCCCTGTACGAGTTGTGCTGGATAACAACAATATTTAAATGTACATGTAATATATTACAACATGTACTCATTTGCTTTAAACATATTGTTCCGTTAATTTTCCACCATCATGATTCTCTAGAATTTGATGACTAATTGTTTTGTAATATGATCCATTGGTACTCTTTCCAGGTGGTAGTAGCCTTGCTCAAGGCGTTTGTGTTAATCCATCCGTACGGTATTCGGCGGCAAATCCTCGATATGCAGTGCGTGTAAAAAATACAGTGCGAACAGCGACACCATGCGGCCACTATTATATGCAAATCATTTGGATCTGATCGAACGCCTTGGCCCAATCGTCGGCGAAAGCTTATGTTTTCCTTTATTTTGCGCTATATTTCTAGTGCACGATCTCATAATTATGCAAATACAAATTTGTGTGGGCGGGCCTAATATGTGGAGTGTCCAATCACAACCTTGGTAAATCCCGACGTCCATCAAATTATTACAAGTGCAGCTATTCGTCTTTTGCGGATGTGTCAGAAACACTTTGTTGTGCATTATGCATGTACAGTACATGTCCACGTTATCTCTATATGACCTTTCACCGCGCGCTAACTATTTGCAGGTTTCCACGCAACGCTCGACCAATCAGAAAACGACTTTTAAGGTCAGCTTAAGTAATTAGCATAATGAGCACCACCCCCAAAACCTTACATGGACGATTGGACTAAAGCGTTAGTCTAGATCCAAATGATTTGCATAAAATAGTGGCTGCACGAGGTCGCTGTTCGCGCTGTATTTTTACATGCACTCGACTCCACTCGATCAGTCAGGAGGATATGCGAGGATATGCCGCCGAATACCGTACGGACGAATAATAACAAACGCCTTGACCAAGGCTACGGTAGTAGTCGTTTCTGTGATGGTTATTCGCATCCAAGCAAGAAGTAAAGAGGATGGAACCATCTTCCTGGAGCGAGGCAACCCTGGCATCCTGTCCTGCCCTCTCGTCGCATCCGGACAAATCCCGCTGGATCAGATCGAAGTCATGTACTGGTACTTCCCCAGACTACGAGATGAAGACATCTTGATCTCCTACTTCCTAGGGAACGTCGCTCCACAAAACGGCATCCCAGAGGGCGTGTATGACATCAACGGAAACTTCTCTCTGGTTGTTGAGAATGTGACCGACTCAGATGAAGGGACCTACTATTGTAGGGTCAAACCGCGGTTAAGAATGCTAGTTGATGGGCACGTGACTATGCGCGTCAAAGGTGAGTTGGTTGGTGATTAGTAAATAATTGTATTTCATGCGTTGGAGAAAAGCAATGCTTTTTCCAACACAGTTTTCTTTCAATTTATTTCAATTCAAATAATAGTGATCGATTTTTCCATATTGATCTGACGGCTCTTGTAACCCGTTGATGTTTATTGTCCCCTTTTCTGTAAGTGTTTGCACACAAAAAAACATCAAAAAAGTAAAGATTAATAAAAAATAAAAAAAAACCAGGAAGTCTGAAAACTTTTATCTGAATTGTAGTCATTTTTTTTTTTTTAAGAACTAGCAGTTTTCTGATGCCACTGAATACCATTGAACGTTTTTCATGTGACTGCTTTTTATGACAGCGGTATAGTTGTTGGTTGAAAATAGTTTTGCTTTGAAGCCTCGTATCCTAATTTTTTGAAAAATGTTTTCGTTGATTTATTGTGAAGTATCTCCCAAAGAGCCGTTTCCCGACGTGACCCAATGCACTCAACGCATCTCCGAGACTGCGTGCAAGGCAGAGTTACCGAACGACATAAAAAAACGAAGGTTGACCTGCATCGTACGGGATGCCAAGCCTGCCGTGGCTCTCCGATGGCTGCTTGAGTATAGTGACGGCGACACACAACTCATCAGCGATAGGTTCACCGTAAAACCGAGTAAATACAGGGTTACTGAATCTCAGGTGCCGCACTCCCCCATAAGATGGGAATTAACATAAGCCGGCTATGAATTCTGGCAGCATGTCTTTGAATTGAAACACCTTTGCACTGGGTAATTTCTTATTTTGTCCCAGGCTTAACGATCTCTTTTCATTTAACTTACTTTTCATGGAACTGATTAAGGGAAGAAGGATTCTCATAATCTTATTTCAACAGGTAAATCCAACCAAAACGACCATACAACACTTTGGCTTGTCACATGCTCTCACAAGAAAGTATTTTCTGTAGCCTACGTAATTCATATCCATCATGCTTAGCAAATGCATGTACTTGGCTTAATTCTGATTTCAGCAAGAGAAAAAATAACAGCTTTGGTCTTTGCGGTGTGTTTTAGGCGCGTATTCGGTGAACACCTTCACCACTTCAGCATCGATCCCAGTTGTTTCGAGTAAAGTGGACACGTTGTACAGCTGTCAAGCCTACGGGGAGGCTCTGAGCTCCAGGAATGGTAGCCACGTGACGGTGACAGCTTTCTATACCCTTCAAACAACACGTGAGCATGGATATTGATTGCTTTGTAGGGTAGCACTGGGTACCGGGTCATGCAGATATGACCCGAAATCACCTGCATAGCGATCACATTCGACGCCATTTTAAATAATTTTTGTTATAATTATTTAAATATGCTGTTCCTGGATATTATTATTATTATTATTATTAATCATTTCTGGTAATGAAACCAAGGATTCCTCAAAAGCGGCCTAGGCACTGTAGCTCGCAAGCCTGAAGAAACCTGTGGAGAGAAGACAATGGGAAGAAGTTACAGTTTTAGAGGTGGGAGGAAAAGCAAAGAAGAATATTCTGAGGAAAACCCACGGAATCAGGCAGGGACTGAAAACCCAATCCACATATTGGCCCAGGCGGGATTCGAACCCGGGTCACAGTGGTGGAAGGCGAGGAAAGTACCGCTTCGCCAACCTGACTCCCCTAATTGGCCTAGCCTTTATTTGAGATAAAAACAATGTTTTATTGATTCATACTTTGATGATAGTAATTTTGTTTGTCGGATTTTTCGTCCACTATTATTGTACACATTCGATGTCAACATTATTTAGTTTGACATGGTTACCTTTGCTTAATAAGTACAAGAGCAATGAACAAGCAATAATAGTACTATAATTGTGCTGTCAAAAGAGGTTGCACTACAACTATCATGGTTGCCTTTACATTATGCTAATTGACAGTAAGTTATTCCATTTGACGGTAAATCGCAAACTTACAAAGTCTGTCATCAAACGAATCGATTCATAATAATTTTTTTAACGAATTTCCAAAAATTATTTCCAGATTTTAAATCAATTCAACCTACCGCAGCTGTACCGGCGATGGCTGAGTTGGGCTTTAATTATACAGTAGAAGACACTCCGTATTGCTCTCAAAATGCTGTGATTGGGCTCACAGTTGCTTTGTGCCTGTCATTGGCTGTCGTCGTTGGTTTGGTTATTGCTGTCTGCAAGGTAAATTGGGGGCATGCGCCCAATCACAGAAGAACTTTTTTTTAAAATTTTGTGGACACTCGCAATTAATCAATTATGAAATACATTGTTTGTAGCCAATATCCATCTCCTTGCACAAATGTTGTCTTAATATGCACAGAAGTAGGATAAATTTACTAAACGTTTTTCTGAATTGCTATAAGTACAGCTTGGGTATCAAACCAGCATGGTTGAGTTTGCGCATTTAACAAGGTGTCGAGGCATGATACAGGAATGATGCTCCGGATCTTCTCTCTCTGTCTTGTTAATGATGGCCGCTGATTAGTTATAGTTACGTATAGTTAAACAAAAATCAAGACAGTATAAAAATAAAAAAGCAGACCAAGGAATTCAAAAACATTAAAAGAGCTAAGTTGTTTTGTACGTTATATTGTTTACGGAGACATATTACATTCTGTGGTATATTGTCATTGTCGTTTCAGATATCGATGAGGAAACCTGGACAAAAGAATGACATCGAGGTACGCAAACACTTTAGTATTCTAGTATTTCTAGACAGCCTAATACCCCAGCACGCTTCTGCGGCAATGATATAAATTATAAGTAACACTGTGCTCGTTGTGAAGTCAGTAATGGTTCCAAACACAAGGCGTCGGAAATTCATTCTGCATGAGGTATTTACGGTTTAGTTAAAACAACGAATCATTTAAACAACAATCTTTTTTCAGAAAGGAAGATTGTGCAAGATTAACAGTGCTTTTGTTGGAACTGACACGATAAGAAAGGTCCACACACCAAAAACGAGGCCTGTAAACACGTGTTTAAGAATACGGTAGTACATATGTTCATGGTGCAGGCATACGTTAGCAGTTTTGTTTGAGATAATCGACGTATTTTTTGCTTTCAAATTTAGAAGTTTAAACCTAAAGGGGATATAACAGTACACCAACTTATCTGAATTATAAAGGAGCTCGCTATGGTATAACCCAGGATCACTGAACGCAATTAATTACTTTTGCAATTCTCTCTTTTACTTAATAGTTGCAGAACGAGACGAGGGTCAGGGGAAATAAAGGTATGAGAAGTTGACAACAGGCAAAAAGCTTTTACGTATTCCTTTCGTAACCTGGAAAGAATGATTCCAGTTTTCACAGTGCTGCATGGTTTAAGGGGGATATACACAGATCGTGGGAGACAATCCAAGCCTTTCTGAAATAAAGAGTTAATGCAAGCTAAATAGTTAATGCAAGCTAAATTGACACATTTCAAATTTCCAAAACTCGGAATATTTCAGAACTTCCCACCATGAACTTAATGATGCGTTAATTTGAACAAATTACAAAACGCTTAAAAAGTAATCACGAACCTTTATATTTTGCAGGATCTAAGGGAGAACCCCAAGAGACGTGTTTGGACTCCGAAGTCACTATCCCACTCAAAGGAGAGAATGGACATGTGTGTAACTTAAAGAAACAAGCCAATCGTACGTAATCATATGGAAATGTCGATATAAAATTGACGGTATTTGGGAAATCCCTCTTTGTGAGATACTGATTTTCCTCACAGATTCCCAATTGTTCTAAAAACTTGTGAGATATTAGTTTTGATTCTAAGTAATTCTTTCGTATAATAGCCTGCAAAATACACTGCATTTTCAAACCAGATTTTGTGAAATTTGGATGAAATTTGGGCCCTAAAAGCGCTCTATTTTGCAAAGGAGGGTAAATGCCGTTTTTAAAAATGACGATGGGCTTCAGGACTTTTTTAAGGGGTGATCATCTTCGGATGGAAATTTCTTCTAAAAGTAATCAGATTACCCCCAAAAAAATTTTAAAAGAAAATGAAAGATGATGAAATAAGCTTTAATTTGATGTACGTCTTGAACACCTTGGAGAGTTGTGAGTATTTTTCCACAATTTCTGAACCGGTGGCACATATCACTGGGGACAATGGAAATGGTCTGCAACCCATAGTTTAAAAATGGCGTCGTCAATCATTCGTTGTAAAGAAAAAAAAAGAAAAAAAAAGAAAAAAAAATAAAAAGAAAAATTGCATACCTTCTTCCTCGCTTTTTTACATTCGCCATCTGGCTTGTATATTGCCATTGCCTTTTTTGGGGGGGGATGAATACCAAGAATTGCGTTTAATACAGGTTTCCCCGTCACGTGATGACACATTTTTGTAAACGGTTTTCTTCTGCACTGCATGTGTATCTTTTGCAATATGAATGGTTTAAAATTGTTGATACTGTTTAATGCGGGCCAAAAAACGTGCAAAAAAACTTAATGCTTGGGTTGCCCGGCGGTTGTCTGTCGGTATAATGTGACAGGGCACATATTATATCAGCAACATTTGTACTATATTGTTTTGTTGTACATTCCTTATTCATTTGTATTAGTTTTAATAATGTCTTTAAGACACGTTTTTATTCTTTAGTTTTCATGTGCAGTGGAAAGTGTATAATGTGCTCTTTATGTCGGTAGGCTAATCAGTTTGATATCTTAATGCAGATGTTATTTGGACGAAAAGGTTGATTGTTTCTATTGATTTCTATTGTGTAAAATTCCATTAAAAGGCCAAAAGGAACCTGTAGAGCCCTAGACTAAATAGCGTGCAAACCCTTAGACTTTTGCTATACATTATTTTTTTACATGTAGATAATTCAATAACAACATTAATCGTAATCTTTTTTTGGTAATTTCTATTGTAAATATCCAAAACTATAGTTGATAGTTTTGCAATTATATACATAAAACAAACTAACTGAAAGTAAAAAGGAATGGAATCAATTAATTTTAAGTAGAAGAATATAATTATGGAGTCTAAGTAAAGGTAATCGTATGGGATTACATACATGTAGTATTATGTAAAGGTACGCATTGTTGCAAATTTCTTGACCTCTATATAAGTTTTAATTCCTTCCAACAAAGTGACGGTTTCACTGAATCTTGTTACATTTTGTATTATACTGGTGAGACCGTATTTTGTATCTGCCCTGAAAAAATACGTTAAGATGTAAATAATTACTATTCTCCGTGAATGAATACTTCTGTGTTTGAAAAAAAAATGTTTTTAATAAACCTGAAAGTTATGTGGTGTTGACCAAGCATTCAGGGGTCGCACTTAACAACTCAACTCAATGAGCACATTGCCGACTCCCATGTGTCGACTTTTCTGGGATCTCGGCGGTTCCAGCCCACCACTTCTTCCCTGTCCAGTGTCCATCCATATAACCTCAGGGCCAAGCCTCATAAAAGGGAGGAACAAGGCGGCACCCTAAGCCCTGGTCGCAGAGTGGGTCGATCAGTAAATGCTTTGAATCTTTACAAAGATGCTAACCTGGACTTCGAATTCAGTCCCAGCAGCAGCGCTTACTGCCGGGGGGGGGGGGGGAGGGCACGTGGCTCCCATACATTTCAAGTGGCCCCCATAACTGCAGGTGCATCCCCATCCCGACAAAAAAAAATTCGGAATATTCCGTTTGCCCAGGAAGTGTCTTTTAAAAGGTTTTTTTTAGTTATTAAACCAAAGAGAAATTTTGAGGATTTTTGAATTACCTTAACCTTATGACTTTTTGAAATGTGAATATATTGATAAGAACAAAAGAGCGTCATGTAGCGTCAAAGTATGTCGAGACTGCTCGTCAAGTTCTAAAGTTGTTTACAAACTCAAAAGAAGCACAATCAGTAAAAGGACCCAGTCAACATAAAGATCTACAAATGAGAGGGGGGGGGTTAGCGATTCGATTAGACGTGGAATTTTAATGTAGAACATAGTACTCGCCTTGCATCAGGACTCGGTGCGATTCCCGTTGTAATTTTACAGTAATCTTTCATAAATGCACCAATAATTGTTTGCGCAGAAGTACTTGCTTCATTATTTACAATGTATCCCCGAACCAAACTAACTGACCAGTAAATAGGCCTACTTCAAATCCGACGCACTCACTCTTGTATTTTCATACGAAATGAATCAATCGATTAAAGTCCAGCAAATGCTAAAAGTTAAAAAGTCAATACTTTCAGATTTTAGCAAATGCTCCTTCAATTAAAGTTTTTGCTTCATTTGTATTCATACAGATATGCGAGTAAATGCTTAAGAATTGGTAGTAAAGGCAAATGGTAGTTTTTATTCGTGCACCCCGTTGTCTCTTAACACATATGATGAAGAGTTTCAGGTTTATTATGTGTACAACAATGTATTTTAAGTACACCTTTATTGAGTGGACTTTGGCGTAGTAAACAAGCGAACTACATACATGGAAATTTCCATTGCGTCGTGTCAAGAGTTATACAATCATAATACACCACACACATCAAGCTGCCAGTGCGCCATTATTTGAATCCTGTGTATTTTGGGGGAAGTGTGGCAGTTTTCTCAGCTCACGATAACCGTATGTACTGTCACTTAATAGATCCAAGTCATAATGACGTCATGCTTTGTTTTCATGAGCGTAATTTTCCTATGTAGGGAAGCCTAGTAGGTTCATGGGGACGAATGGCTGTTCATGGGGACGAGAGCCACTCGTCCCCAGCAAGTAGGCTCCCATAAACGCAAATGTAAACAAAGAATAACGTTATTATGTGTTATATATTGTGATTGGACTTGGTTATTTCTCATCTTGGGACAATGCTCCATTCTCAACTTGGTCAAAATGCACCATTATATTCACAACGTGAAAAATGGAATGGTTAGATTTATCTGCATTTGCTGGGATTTTCAGGATTTCGTGATGCGTCCCCCACCCCCCAAAAAATGTATTGGTATCCCCTCCCCCACCCCCCCCCCCCACCCTGCATTTTCTACGACGAGCGTTCGACCCTCAAGCCGAAATCACTTCTGCGCTGCCTGGCCCGTCTGGCGGGGCTTGTGCACCCCATGTGCGTGCATACACGTAAGAGCAATATTATGTAGGACATGACCTGCCAGACGAGTGCAATGGTTATGGATAATAGAAATCTTGATCGTTGGTCATTGAAAAACCTTACAAAAAGCGGCAATTAAGTAAATATATATGGACCCCATGTCAGAAAATGATATCCCTAAATATCAATTATTGAGAATTTGAAGATATCATGTTGATATAGCCTAACTGTAGTCAGAGACTGGTATGCACTTCAGAAAACCATTGAGCTGCCCACTATGGAGCAGTTCAAGTGGCCATCAGTTAGCAATGTTAATGTCTTTTTCACTGGCACCAATCCAAATTGCACTTGTAAGAAAGCACAACCAAAGCACATTATTATAAGCGTGCACTGTTGGAAGCACCACACACCAGTCCCTCATTTGGATGCCGAACAGGCTTTGATGAGAACCATCGTAGATGTAGATTGTTACGTGTGGACACACCAAACTAAAAGTTCAGTATTTCATTCAGTGGCGTCGCCAGGGGGGGGGGGGGCAGGGGGGGCACGGGGGGGGGCAGGGGGCCCACCCTGGGAAACCTAGTGCCCCCCGAGTGCCCCCCCCCCCATCTGAGATTTGGGTTGGTAAAAAAATATATATATATTTTGTTATATTCAACTCCCATCATCTGAGTTGGTTTTTCATAAGGACAAAGAAGCACAGTAATCCGTATTTTCTTCAAATGAGCATCAAATGTGGCACCATTTTGCATCTAGCCCATCCTCTGTATGCGAAAATTTTCCTTAGACCCCTCCCCCAGGACGGCGATCCCTACCCACCTAAGTGCCCCCCCCCCCCCATCAAATGCTGGTGCCCCCCTGTGCCCCCCCCCCCCCCAGACTGAAAAGTCTGGTGACGCCACTGATTTCATTCAAGGCAGCAAATGCAAATTAAAATGGGGAAGAATAAACAATTGGCCAAAACAAAAGGGATATGTTTCGAACAACCAGCATTTAACAAGGCGGGGAAACAATGATGTGAATTCATAGAAATTAAGGTGCACGACTTTAATTATTATTCAAAGTCAATCCAAATCAGAATGAGATCAATTAAATGAATAAATTAATATAATACAAAGTTATCAAGGCAACATTGACATTTCATGGAACTAATAATCAGCACTATAGGGAAACATTCACTTTTTTGCGTTACAACTAAATTTCTTGTCAGTCTCAAGAAAGAGAGATTCCAGTGTTTCAATATATATTGTTCGCCACAACAACAGCTAACACTGAGAGACACCTTTAAATGAGCAATTCAACTGGTAAACAGACCCTGAGTTTCAACACCCGGAAATGAAACCCCCAACATTTTGCCAGGTTTATAAACTCAGCTACGGTAACTTGACAAGTGCTGTTCGTTGTTCCATGAAGAAACCTTTCTATTTTCCATTTTGTAAAATATCTACCTTGTGTTCTTCATCATCGACATCAGATTGTTGCTGCTCTGCGTATGTGTTCATGCAGTTGTGACTGTTATCGACGTGCTGAGTGATTGATTTAGCAAACATAATTATGAAGATCCTTCATTGGAGTACCTACCCCACGATCATGGTGACTCACCTATTGATCATGTGATCTTTAGACTAAGCAGAGGGATTGCTTTGTTGAGGAGAATCACTTCGTACAACTGTGACCGCCTGAACGTTCTACAACGAAATTCTCACAGTAGTAGAATACAAGTTATAATTTGAGGGAGAATAAACGGGGAAGTTAAGGGCGTAAACTAATTTCGAAATTCTACAACGTTTTGCTCTTAAGAGGGCCAGCGGTTAAATATGGATGGGTACGAACCTGCTTTCAGTCGACGAAATGGTCAATAAAGCTTAAATTTTAGGTTTACTGTGTATGTGACATCAATGAGAAGAGGTCATAAAAAAAGGTTTTTACTGTTGAATTTTTGGTTGTAAAGATATTTGTAATCTCAAGCCTTCAAGATATTGTTTCGTTTAGTTTTTAGACTGGAGTTTCCAAATGCTTCGGAATAATTCTTCTTACTTGTCACGTATAATATGTTGCTAGCATGCAATACAGTTTTAATGTTTAGCATTTTATTGTGATGGACACAATGAAGATATTTCTTAGATTATGTCCTAACAAGCTATTTAATTCTCTAAAAGAAGCAAAACTTCCATTCTTACGAACTAAATCCATGTGAAAGGTACTGCTATATACTGTTTTGATGGTTCTCCGCCAATAATATTGTAGTTAGTGTTTGGTAAGGCATGTGCGGTATATAAAACTGGGTTTCCGAAAAACTGAGCGTGGCATCGTGCAGCTGCTTCCACTTCATTGATTTTAATATTAAAACGAGCAACAGCCAACTGCCTTTGAGGTTCCTACCAGGTTTTTTTTCCTCTCAGGATATTGACGGAAATGGATAATTTAATTGCAAAAGATACGAGCAGTGAAATCGCCAGTTTACCTCTTAGTTTGGCATTTTCAAAAAACAGGAGCTCACTAAAATTCATAACTGAAACAGCAAAATGCTTTAAAATTACCTGGATTTCATATATATCGTTACTGACAATTATTTAATTTACTCATGTTTTACGTATTTTTCTAAATAATGGGACGCCTTTTTTTCCTTAAAATAAGATTTCGTTATGTAATAGAAATGAGTTCCAAAATGAATCGAAGATCCGATCGCTGCATCTGGTTCTAATTTCCTAGTTCCATAACCTGAAACTAATTCGCTAAACAAACAGTTAAAAGAGTTTTTTGTTAAATCCTTTTTGAAATGAGGAGAATATTCCTTTCATTGAACTGTTTCCAATACGGTATTATAATTTTTTTGGTTACTGTTTTTTTCTCTGTACAGACTGTGGCTATAAGTTTCGCCCTATGATCCACAACCATCTGAAACTTCGGAGGATCATGGAGTCTTACAGGAGCCATAATTCCGTCTTGTGGATAGTTGTTCTGACTTCGAGCGTCATCTGCGTACATTTGTTAACCACATCTGCTGAGTGGCTTGGAAACCTCTCAGACTATGAGTTGGCCAGCTTTGACAATCCTGATATTTTGGATGAACCCAAAACACGTGCATCAAAGTTCAATCATTTTACCTTGAATGACCATGGCGATGTGTATGTTGGAGCTGTCAATTGGTTGTACAGGTTGGACAAGAGCTTGGAAGAGATACAGAATGTTTCAACCTGTGATGACAGCAGGCCAGCTTTTCCCTGTTACCTTGCAAATAACTACAACAAGATACTGGTAGTTGACAGTACTCGGCCAAACAGTTTGATAACCTGTGGCGGTGTGTATGATGGTATTTGTCAGTTACGACAGTTACAGGATATTAGTAACGTGATGAGGGAGTCGGTTCCTAACGTTGCTGGGTTTGAGGATGCATCTACTGTTAGTCTGATTGCTCCAGTAAGAGATGGACAACAACTGCTCTATGTGGCTGTTACATTTACCGTGGAAAATATTGGAGGTCGCGGAAACTTTCCAGCAATTACGAGAAGACGCCTTGACAGCAATCCCTTTTTATCAGTATCATACTTTGAGGATACGGTCTCTTACAATTACGGGGCAATTGTGCGCTCTTATACCATAAAGTATGTTATGCCTTTTGAGCATTATGAATTCACATATTTCGTTGCCTCCCAGACAGAGGATTTGAATTCTGCGCACTTTGTTTCAAAGATCAACAGAGTATGTCAGGTCGGTCCAAACCTAGACGCTTACACAGAAATTACCCTACAGTGCAGTGGATCAGATGGCAGTGTGTACAGCTTGGTGCAAGCAGCTCACTTTGGACCAGCAGGACCTGATCTAGCGGCATCATTGGGTCTCCATGCAGACGAGCAGGTGCTGTATGCTGTGTTTGTCAGGAACCAAGGAGCTCCGGGTACCAGTGATGTACCAACTAATCACTCAGCATTGTGTGTGTACAGGATGACGGATATCTTGGATGCCTTCAAAGAAGCAGTGCGGGGATGTATTCAGGATGGAAATAAGTAGTCTGTTGACTATTTGGAGGGTTCTTTTTGCAGTAGTTTCGGGGTAAGTACAGAAACATAATAAGAATGATGTTGGCATTCCTCTAATGAGATTCAAAGATGAATTCCCCTGCTGTTTTCAAGATTCAACTCGAAAAGTAGATTTTTTTCAGTTACTGTTTTACTACCAATATAAAATGTATTCACTTTTAAATGAGACATGACACAAAAATCAACCGACATTTATTTATTGAATTATTTCTTCATCAATTTCAAATTATTGGCTGCCAGACAATTATTCGGCTCTGGCCGAGCAGGTTATTTGTACACAAAATTAAATTCTTTAACATATGCAAATTAAACAAACTTTACTTTTTGAAGGGCATAAGGTATGCATCTATAAATCGCACGTACCACAAATCAAAAGGCGGATCATCTGTACTTTTCTGGCGTAAATTCAATCCAACGAATTCCAACCCAACTCAACGCAACCTATTACATGCAACAGTTGCCTAACCTAAAAGAAAATCGTCCAGAGTCATCCTAGTCATTGTAAGCACTACGTGCAAAATATGCTGCTATTTCGCAACATAAATATTTGTCTCCCATATAGAACAGCGAAGAAGAGAAACTGCAAAATAGTACAGGCCCTTAAATGTAATATTTAAAACAAATTATCGATTTAGTATAGGTTGGGTATAAATTGGTGAAGCTTTCCTTTTGTTGAATAGCAATTAACTTGTTAACAAAGCTTTGCAAATGACGAGGTAATCTGCCCACAACTATGTAACAATTGATTTAACCCCCCCCCCCTTAAAAAACCACTAAATTACCCACTCTCGTTTCATCAACGGCTCTCTTGAACTTCCAGGATTAGTGTTTCGTTGATAATTGCAAATTAGCCCCTTCGAGTAGACATCAGTTTATTTTTTTTTATTTTTACTTTCGTTATAGATTCCCATTCTGGATCGCTATTTCTGCATACCCATGACCAATGATGCTGCTCAAACGCCATTATTCAAGTACGCCAAGGGCATAGCCCCCGTTCCATCCGCGGCAATTCTAGAGCTGCCTGGTACGCTCATGTCATCCATCATAACCATAATAGAAGTCAACCACACCATCGCTTTAATCGGAACATCGAGTGGAGATCTACTCAAGGTAATTTCTTCCTAATACATTTAAATGTATGGCTAAAGTCGCCATAGAGCCTAAGGTCGACTTGACCACAGCAATTTTAATTTGAAGCTTTTTACACCACTTAAAAGCGCACCCAGAAGTTGGTTGGGGGGGGGGCTAAAAAATAAAATTTCAAAAAAAAATTGCCCAAACTTTTTGGCCGCAGAAAAAAATTGGAGTTTTTTAATCGGGGGGGGGGAGGACTATTTTGATGTTTGTGGCGCCACTTACACCGCTATTAACACTACTCGAAAATAGGCCATATTATCACCAAGGTCAAATCGTGGGACTAAAAAAAAATAATTATCAACCCCCAAAAAATGACAGCCTCTTTGGGCGGGGTCAAGCCTCCTAAACCCCCCTTGGGTGCGCCACTGCCACTTAAACTTAAAGATGTGTTTCGTGCCATTTTCGAGTTTCAAATACTACAAAACAAAACAACAAAGCGATTAAATAGTGTTTAATGCTTCAAACTTCGATTATAATTGGCTGCCAGACAAACGCTTTTTTGTATGCGCCAAATGAAACCCCAAGACACATATATCAATCTTATTTGGGAAAGAAGTAGTGTTTTTGTCGTGAAAACAAAACATAAAATTGAAATTATTGAGGAGGAAAAAAAATATTATTTCAATCAACACTGGGTATGGACATTTAAAAGGTACTCGATTATAAGGTTAGTAAACCCTAATTCATACATCACGAATCTCCAAACTTATTGATTTCGTGGATTTAAGTTCATGTCGTTTTTGTACCAAAATGGCTTACGGGAACGACGGTTCTTCAATGCAAGCAGTGCATGGTTGATGGAAAATCGGTTTCTCGTTTTTCTAATGAAAAAAAGAGGTTTAATGTGTCATCTGTTCATTAGGTTCACATTGAAAGTAACACTAACGGTCGACTGTATGAACGCATCGGCGTAGATACCAGTCCAGTTCTGCAAGATATCAAGGTGAATGACACGACTCGCGTGCTATTTCTGTTGACGGAACAAAAGGTAACATTTCTGTTTAGTCGCATTTGCTAACATGCCACTCACAGTTAACTCCTATCATAAGTTGAAACGAATATAATTACTGCAGAAGTACTTTTTATGCGGCTTCTGTGCTCTACCTTTAAAAAAAAAACACACACAAAGAGGTTGGCTTGGAGGCTTTCTCTCAAACGAAAAGAAGTCGGAAGTTGACTGGTTAACACAAGATAATGTATCCTAGCAGTGTATAGATAGAGAGGTCAGCTGTTTACAACTGAAGATATAAATTTGACCGGCATGTGTGTTGTTCATTGCAATTAGATATCAAGTCATTCCATTTTCATAAGGTTTGAAGGAAAAAGATAGCACCCTTTCTGCTGAAATCAAACACTTTCGGTCAAAATTTAGATTTAAAAGTACAATATTTTTTACTCTATATAGTTGGTGAAGATGCACGTGGAGAATTGTAGCCAATACACTACGTGCGAAACGTGTATTGGGACTGATGCAGGGAATGATGGAGACCCATATTGTGGATGGTGCACTCTGGAACGAAGGTAAGTCCAGTCACACCCAATATCGGGCTTCGCTGTATTCATTGTAACGTTACAGAGTACACTATTGGCGTTATATAATCATAATGGATGTTTGGAAACGTATTGTATGAAAATGAGCTTCGCATGTGCTCGATTCATCTCATTCAGAGATGACAGACCGATATGTTTCTCATAAGAAAGTTTCTACTTAGCTATCCTGATTGTAATGTTCATTGTTCACAACAATTCAAGCCCAAGGTCAACTTTTAGTCGTCCTACTCAAAAGATCTGGTAAAGTTTAACTCACAGTTTTTATAGTCATTAAACGCGGTTTGGCATATGGCTTGCAATCGGTTCATTCCATTCACGATTCAGTCTCCAACGGAATCACTTTCCACAGTCACAGATTCACAGCAAATTTTCACCACCTCTTCAAATATGGTAAAATCGAAATCGTTAGGTCGTTTGACCGTTAGGCCAAAGACTGTTTCAAACATATAAGGTTGCATGAAAATAAGTAGTAAATAATTATACAACGTAACATGAATGTGAACAATTGAATTCTTTCCAGATGTACGACATATTCAGACTGTCCATCAGCTGATGTCTCTACTCGATGGTTGGCCTACAATGCTGCTCAGTGCATTGATATTACTGATGTAGCTCCATATGATAACCTGCCAATTACAGTCACTGAGCAACAGGTGAGAAACAGATGTATTTAAATTACATCTTATTTGCATCCTTAGGGAAAAAATTAAACCTTTTTCAGAAAATACACTTCAACTTTGAAAAACAGATTTGTTATTGACTGATCCAGATATAGGTTTTACATATACGGAAGTATTTTACGTCAATGTGAAGCTTATTTTTCAATAGACATATAAGGCATAATAATTTAATTGTTTGCTTCCCAGGGATCTCCAGCCTTCAAATATGTGGGGGGTTTTCATCTGTATTTAAATTCACGTATTGTTTCATGCACCTTCCTTCTTAATGGGGATGAGTAGAAATTGCAGCCATTCTATTTTCTGTTCTCTGACTGAAATTTAGCTTTCTGACATCTACATATTCATATACCTTTTTCATTATGTTAATATGTTTTGAAATTTTGACTCTCTCAGAAAATATATTGTTAAGCGTCGGAAGGATACAGAAGGTTGTACTTCACGTACTATACCAGTTGTACATTCTCAGTGTTTTATCACCAAGTTTTATTTCAACTCTGTCTATAGTATCCATGACCACTGGATCTATATTCTTGCAGTTCTTTGAATAGGAATGAAATAAAGATTAGTATTTATACTTTCACTTTTAGATCACCCTGACTGTGCAGCAGTTACCTGATCTAGGGACCGGCCAGAGTTATGCATGTCATTTCGGGTCATTCGAATCTCGAGCTACGAAGAATGGTGAAGTACTAGAGTGTACGTCACCTCCTAGTGATGGGATACCTGCCATTCCACAAGGAGGCAAGTGCAATAAAGAACATCCATGTGACGTCATTTATGGGACAATATATAAAACAAACATTGAAAAAGAGTTATGATATATGTCTTGTCCTTTTTATAATGAATGGGGTTTCTGAATCAGCCTGTCTTTTGTTTTTAATTACATGAAGGGGAAGTTCACAGGATATCGACAGAGAAAATGTGATCATTGCCAAAAACATTTGGTACAGAAAATGGCTTCTATTAGCGTTGTTTAGTTTGGGTCCTAACAATTAGCACCGATTAGAGTTCGTTGCTATTGAAATTACACACTCATTTTCAAAGTGCCTTTTTCCACTAGTAAATTAAGTGATTTTTCCCCCATACCTATTACATAGATGATGCAGTGTACGTAGATTTGGATGTCGAGTCGACCGAAACTTCAGTTTATTTCGTAGACACCAACTTCTACTTCTACGAGTGTTCAACTCACACTTCGTGAGTATTCGGTTCTTTTGTTTAAATACTCTTAAGTTTTAAGTTGTTCTAACAACGGTTCTGTGTTCAAGCTTACTCCAATATATGTAAATTTTATACTGGCATTACATTGAGATATAAAACAAAGCAACCCACCGTGTTTAGTTATGGCTGATTACTTAATTTTTGGGGAATTTGTTTGCGGTCCGAGACGCAAAGATAACGTACAATAGCAGTATAGTTTAAAAAACGTGCAAAATAAAAAATAGCTTTTATTACCCATAAAACATCAATTCGTCAGGACTAAAAAAAAAGGAGTGGAACATGCTAAGAGCACGAGTAGAGAAAGCTTAAGTTAGTTTTGATTGTCAGTAAAATTTGGTATTTAAATACGTAATATTTAGTATCCAGTCGTTTTTATGTGTTCGATTTTTAAAATCGATCCTACTTGCATTTGCTTTTGTTGTTTGCATAGTTGTGTATCCTGCGTTGGCAGTCGTTGGGCCTGCGATTGGTGCGTGTTTGAGAACAGATGTACTCATGAAAGCTCCACATGCACACAAGCTTATGAAATCATCGTCCCCGGAGATAACGTAAGGTGAACTATACAAGCTATTACACCAACACAATCGTTAAAAACATTAGCTGGCCTGGTATTTCATTCTTGACTTAAGTCTTGGTTTTCGGTCAATCCAGTCAGTTTGCAGCAGTTGAATCCATTTTTCATACAGTTATTTTAGCTGAATGTCTTGATTGTAAAGATCACGTGCTGAATTTTTAATAACTGAGTGTTTTGCGCGTTGGTTACTGAAAACCACACAAATTGGGAGGTAGCTCCCCTACCGCTTTGCATGCATATATCAGCTTTGGGTTGCGGAACTGTTTTGGAGTGATAACAAATCAACTCTAATAGCTTGACCGGAACTAAAGAGGGACCCATATCACATTCGCTTTTTTTCCCTTTTCATATTGCATCTCTGAAGTTTTATAACCTCTATAAAGTCGTACACTAATGGTGACACTGGGAAGCAATTTAATTCGATGGCTGATGGGTAGGGTTTTATAAAAGTTTTGAAGCTATCATGAAGTGTGCGGCCTATGTTTCCTGGCAGGATTCGTGTTTTAGGAACAAGCTCATTTTCCAGATTTCTGTCGAATCAGGCTTATATTTGTTGGAGAGTTAATGATAATCACGTACTTCATGTTTGCTGGTTTTTACCTACAGAATCCAGCCGCTTCTGCAGTCAAAGGACCTGAGTTTTGCCCTCAACTGCTGAACCAGACTGCTGAAGTTCTGCTTCCTAATAACATTATGAGGAGAATAACTGTCTCGACTACAAACCTGCCAGACGAAGCTGAGGTTTGTTTATTCACACAACTAACACAAATAATGTCAATCTGTAAATGATGTCCACGTCTATCCCCGTCTATCATTAAATTGCCTCGTCAATGTCCGATTATGACATTTTACAAGATTTCTCTGAGTCCAGTTACCACTCTGCTTAATTCTTTCTTAAGGAGATAATACAGTTTTCTCCCGTGTAATAGCCCTACTGCATTTTCTTATTTTGCTAAATTGCTAAATGATCAAGATATCTGACTCTATACATTGAATTCAATGCAAAGGGAATTGCAAAGTTATCATTCACTGTTTGATAACAATGTTTTCGGACAGTATGTAAACTTTAGGTCATTATAATTGGAGCAGTTTGCAAATGCTTCAAGCACACTATATTATATTATTATCATCGTTAACTTTGCGTGTGCTCAGATAGAAGTTCATGTTTCGATGATAGGCTGCTTTTGAATTGCCCTAAGGTGGCATCTAAATACAAGTCTGCATTATATCGATTATACACTTTATTGGATTTGCTGAATAACTGCATTAAAATACATTGCGTCGAATTGTCAAGTATTTAAACATCAAAGAAAGCTGTTTACTGTTAAACACCTTTTACCAGAGTCCATGCAAGGAATTACTGCCAAGTAAATCTTAGTTGTACTCTTTCCTGACTCACTTAACTCTGCCAAATGTTGGTTGTTACACCCTTTCTTTTCCATGCGCAGATTTCTAGCTATCAGTGCAGCTTAAATGTAGAGGGATCACCTCAGTTTGTTAATGCAGACCGCAATGGAGATTTAATTACTTGCAGAGATAAGGCTGTAAGTTAAAGTTCAACTAATTTTGTGCCTTGGATTGCTAATTTCTTCCTTAATAACAATGAAAGTAAATTACGGTTCATGTTTCGAGCTTAAGATACTTAAAGGTGAGGTTGACTGCTTGCCTTCAACAGTATACCTACCTCTCCCATGATGAACCAGAGATGGAAGTGAAACTGACTGTTTCATGGGCTGACACCGTCGGTGTTGAGCACATCCTGGATGACATACACGGATTTATTGGTAAGGAATAAAGACTGCTTGAAGAAATTTACGCTTTCGTCAGTCTAATGGTCATAATTTTCATTGACTGTTATTAACAATTTGGCATGGAGGTTGTTCCTTAAAATATTGAATTGTAAGAAATGACATCATTTTAAACTCTGTTCATTATCAAACAGTACATTGTACAAGTGTGAAGTCCAGAAGCCAGACTGCAGCCGCTGTGTTACAGCCCGCCCAGCGCTTGACTGTGTTTGGTGTGTTGCCATGCCGAGCGAGTCTGGTGTTTGCCAACCGAGTGAAATCTGCAGGGAACAAATGGTGACTTTGGATAACAGATTGAACTGCCCTGACCCATCTCTGAGTAAGGTAGGTTGTAAAACTTTACAGTTTAATACATATATTATTCACTTTAAAGTATCTTGAATATTCTTTTTTAGTATTTCAGGTGAGGCTACTTGTCAACATATTTGTATATAATTATCCGTAGTTCTCACATAGTATAAAAGAATACTGCCACCAAATGAAGCACACCTTGTATCCAATTGGCTTGCCTTTGTGACAGAATGAAAAAAAAGGGAAATTTTGTCATGTGCCAGATGAAAAAAGCCACATTTTTATGACTGTGTAGTGCCTTTTATATTAAGTAGGCCAATACGGATGACTGCAAAAGCCACCAAGCCGAATGATTTGTCTTTCAAAGCATCTACCAATGCATGCCAATGGTATGCGTGTCTCATTCTATGCGCTTGTCATTTTCAGTGGGCTGTGTTTTTCTATCTGTAGATTATGGGGCCTGTCGGTAACGTGCACGAAGCACACTTGTTTGGTGCTTTGTTAAGTGATGTCACCTCTCATTATGTGACTAAAGATAAATTCAGGTTAGTATCTCTTCCTCCTGAATCACGTGGGTCTTCCAAAAATACAGTGGGCTTATTTGAGTTACTCGTGCTGAGTTACAAAACTTCATAATCTCAGATCAGTCATATCAAAAGCAAATGTAAATGTAATTTGAAATAAAAGTACAGGTTCTGTTTTTTACCTCAGTCTTCACTCGGTGTGTATTGGAGTACATGTACATGAACAACGACAGAAAGTCTTACGTGGGACATAGGTTATGACCTTTCTATTTAGAAGTAAAACAAGTGTTGCACATTTTGTCACAACCGAAAAGACTAAAGTCTTCCGAAATATACCAATCCAGATACCAATAACTTTCCTTTAAAACAATGTAGCTTAAATTACCTGTGGATGCTTCGACAGGGCGAGCGGATTGATAGCGCTATCACAGAGGGAGAAATTATCGTGAGGATCAGCGAAGAGAGCTGTCCCATTATCCTGTTCAGTGCGACAACACTCGTATGTGAATTGCCCGATGAGGCACCAGCAGCCGGTGACTACATGGGAGGAGATACCGGGAAAGGTCTGCCTGTGGTATGGGTAAGTCAGGGGTGGATCCATGTGTTAATCACCGGGAAGTATACAGCTCAATGCAGCCTGTTAGGCGCAAGGTAATTCAATCACAATAACCATCTCTGCCCTCACAGGTACTCATTTACTCCTGGGTGGAGAGAAGCAATTAGTGGCAAAGTGCCTTGCTCAAGGGCACACGCACCATGACCCCGCCAGGACTCGAACCCACAACATGCAGCTTTACCAACCGACCACGAATCAGTGCCCTTAACCACGAGGCCACAGCACTCAACAAATTAATTTGCCTGATAGCAAAGCAGAGTTTCATAGTATTTGGTCATTGCATTCCCAAAATCTGAAGAGAAAACCGCCCCGGATGTAATATGACCAAAAAACCGGCTCTTCTAGGATTGAAAATGATTAAGGTTCATGTTCCTCAGATGGTATGAACAACTCTTTACTCCCTCCCTAAAAGGAACACAAACGCCCAACATTCAATCACTTCTCACCAAACACTAATTACACTATACTTTTCACTATTGATTCTTTCTTCAAAAGTAATTGTTATAACGTTGGTTAAGTCTATGTCAGTTGTTGCATCGTTTTTCATTTCATTTGTATCATTCCAAAGGTTTTCCATAATAACTTAAAATCTCGGTTGGGCTATTTGGTCTATCCCCCGGTGCCACTTGTCGCTATACTTGTACCGAGTTTGATCATCCCACTCTCCATGGCGATTCTGCTCGCTGCTACCTTCGTGTATTGCAGACAATTGCGAAGGAAGCGCACCCACGACCGAAGACTATTGGGCAGGATAATGGCGATTCATCTCGGTAAGTGCTGGTGGCAAGAGATGACTTGAGTTAACTCGAATATTATATTCCTGAGTGCCAAAAAAGAGGGTTCACTAATCTGCGATGAAAAGAGAGTATAATCTCAGTCTACCTATGAATTGAGCTCTTGCACATTAAAATCAAAATGGCATTAAAATCAAAACAACCCGAAACCCTTTAGAATAGTTTAAAAACAAAATTAAACAGTTCATGCGTAGCTGCACATCTCCGTATTAAAATTAAATTATGTTCTATTTATAGAAAAATATTCCTTAAGATGGCTGCTAACGGGCAGCCGGTTTTGATGGTAAAATACATGGCAAAATAATTCAAATGGCAACCTCCTCAGTTGATTGTAAGGTTGCAGACACGATAAAACAAATTCCTCTTTAACAAAAATAAATAAAGAACTCTTTTGTCAAGATGTCATTTTATACAACTTGTGAATCCTGTGTAGCATGCAGAGATTGTTTTGTCTGCCGATTTGTAAATCTCAACGTGCTCGTAAACTTACCACTATATTACGTTATGTACTGTTAATGTGACATTGTATCTCTTTTCTTCAGAAATTGACTCCCACGCCAAAAGACGCAAGTGGTATAGATCCCAGCAACAGTCGGGATCTGCTCAGCCAAAACAAAAGCGCATTGTCCTGAACAACAAAGTCAGCTTCGTTCCCGACGAGGTTCATATCAACTTCAGCAAACTGGAATTGGGAGAAACTCTCGGACAAGGTAGTGACTTTGCAAGATGAAACAATGAACATTTCATGAGTTCAAAGTGTAAGCTGTTGTTTTACACGAGAAGAAGAGGCCTACATAATTAAGTACAGGGTTGTGTGTGCAAAAACCCTTAAATGAAACGCATTTTCACGTTTCGCACTAGTTCTTCAGTACCAGCAACAGATAATCAATATAAACGAATATAGCTGTTCTACACTTGACCACATGTTACAGGTGCATTTGGGCGTGTACTGAAAGCTGTTTTACACGACACGTCAGGGGAAGATCAAAATGTGGCAGTGAAGACAGTGCAAGGTTGGTGAGGAGAATGTTGGCCATTTGTGAGAGATGTTTGCTATGACAGTATAGATTCTAAACACAGCAATGAAAAGTGGTCCCTCGATTTAAAAAGGGCCTATTTCGAAGGGGCATGCATTTTGGTCTTGATTACACTTGAGTAGATTTACAGAAAAGGTGTTGGATGACCTTACACCGAGAAAAAGAAACTAAAACAGCAAAAAAACAGTGTGCGTCTTGAATGAAAGAGCGAAATAGTCTTTTCATTCAGAATTGCAAATTGTGGGTTGTATGTAAAAATTTAAAATGAGACTTAAGACTTAATGTGAATGATATATCTTTTTGAGTTGCGTGTTTCTGAGAAAAAACAGTTGGTTTAACTCGACGTTTCGAACAGTATGCTCTGTTCGTCATCAGGAGATACTTGTAAAATGTTCTTGAACTGGAATGAATTAAAATATTTCTGTGATGATGAAATTACTATGACATTACTATTGAGTTGCTGTTTTTATGAAGTATCTTGGCCAAATGTTAGTTTGGCGTGCCAGTTGTCACATATTAATGCAATATTTTGCTTGTACAGACACTTCGGACCCGAAAAATGTGGTGAAGTTCCTGGAGGAAGGCCTGATCATGAAAACCTTCGACCATGTCAACGTGCTGGGGCTTCTGGGGTTGACCTTTGACGTAGACAAAAACCCCTTGGTGGTGATACCCTTCATGGCCAACGGTGACCTCAAGACATATCTGGTCAAGAAGAAACAGGTGTGTAGTCAAGAGCGATCAATGTCGATAATAAGTAGAGGAAGGTTTGATAAAAGAATAGGTGATGAGTGGCATGAGTTTGGAACTCACTTAATGGGGATTTTGGTAGATGTTGTTACGTTTAGCAATTAACAGTTCAGTCACAAGATTTATTGAACAAAATGCTGTCCCATTTCGTATACAGTATGTCATGTGTTTGATTGTGAGTGTGGTATTTATTTATTCACTGGATGTTTTTACTTTTAATTTAGACCTTAGCGACTTCTCTTCTGATGAGGTTTGCCTCACATGCCGCACTCGGTATGAGTTACTTGGCTCAGCACAAGTTTGTCCACAGAGATCTCGCGGCCAGAAATTGCATGTAAGTGTATCCTTTCTTATATGTCTTTATAAACGTGTTTGTATGAATGCAAAATTTGACTCCAGAGATTTGATAATATTACCAAAAACTGGGTGTTTCATCAAAAAATAATTTTAATGCACCAGATGTACCAGGTAGTAATCTGTAAACTTTGACTTAATTGTATTGCCATTCTTAAATGAAGAATTTAAACCTCTTTAGGGTGGATAGTGATCTTCTGGTCAAGATAGCTGATTTTGGACTGTCCCGTGACATGCACGAATCGGATTACTACACAAGCGGCGATGCCCAGGCTAAGCTGCCTATCAAATGGATGGCTCCCGAGTCCATGGAACGTCGAGTGTACAACGCCAGGACTGACGTGGTACGCAATTTAATCCATCTTTGATTGGAATGAAAGATGATGTGTTTAGATGAAGATCTGAAAGAAAAGAAAGCGAAACACATCTCTTTGCGTTCTGTGGAACTATCCATCAAAGAGAAACTACAAAAACTTCGGTGCCAAGTCATAAAACGTCAATTTATTGATAATTCACATAGGATATGTTTTCAAGGCGCCTAACCCTCAGAAGTATTTCGTTTTAAGACGCCCACGTCGAACTGATTTCTAAAATGACTTACTTATTAACCTTTTTATTTCCATTTGACACCAAATATCAAACAGTTCAATAAAGGCTCCAATACAATGTATAAATTGGTAAATCTTCGTTAATCTTGCCTACCCTTTCCAGCTAGTTCATGTAAACTGATCTGTAGCTCAATTATTGAACATGCTTCATTAGAATGATCTCTTAGATTGAGAAATAATCGTCTTCTTTGGTTTTCTACAGTGGTCTTACGGTGTGCTCCTGTGGGAGATTTTCAGTAAGGGTGCAAGACCGTACCAAGCAATACCCAACCAAGATGTGTATGATTTCTTGAAGAGTGGTCAACGCATGGCTGCTCCCAAGAACTGCCCGCCAGAAATGTATGTTCAAACAGCGCTCACCGTTACATTTAATAATACACCTAACAAATTTAATGTCGTTTTAACTGCTGTAAAAAGTATGCAAAGCTATTTTATGCTTCACTCAACTTTTTCCGAAGGTAAAGGAATCTTTATGTACCTATTTTGCTCTCAGGAGTTTTACTTAATTTTAAGTAGGTATAACACTCTTGGGGTTTCAAATTTGAATTTAAAAAAAGGTAGTGTCGAGTAATCAGTAATAATGAAAAGTTTACTGTCGGGGGTTTCAAGTAAAAATGCAAACAAAATTTGATACTGTCAAGCAAGCATATCTAATAATTCCTGTTACTTTACCTGACTGACACAGCTACGGCATAATGGTACGTTGCTGGCAGGACAACCCAAAGTCACGTTGCACCTTCGTCCAAGTTGCCAACGAGCTGGAAGAACTGTTGGAGGGAGACCGCGACTACGTAGCAGCTCCTAGTGCGGGTGTGGTTGGTATGGGACTCATCGAACATTGCGAACAACCTGGTGTCACAGACGACAGCTATCTGGTCCCGATGCAGCAGGAGACCGCCTTTGGTGCTGACGGCCCGTGTAGTGACGGAGAAACCAGCGGGAGCCACGCGACTGCTGCCCATGATCCCTTGGATTATGTTAATAAAATTGTCATTAGATAAGTGCCTTGCACATTCCCCGATAAGAAATATCCGAAAAGAAAATAGTTTGAAAAAGAAAGAAAAAGTCTGTTTCAAGTGGCCAACATATTAAAATCTTTGCTTATCAAGATGGATACAAAGGACACACTCCTTGCTCACTTTCATTTCTAAGAAAAAAGATTTAATCTTTCAAGGTTTTTTTTCCCCGTGGTTTAGAATGAAATCGTTAACAATATAAAGAAGGTAGCAAGCTAAAATAATAACTAAAACATGTATTTTAAGCGTCTTATGCCATTTTTTCTCCGATTGACATTGTAGTTCATGGACAGTGGTATATTAATCATAGGTATTATTGTTGTTCACCATCATTGAATGAAACGTTCGCATGCAGTTACGTAATTTGTATTACTTCAATATTCGGATTTTCGCAAATGCGTCATTGTTTTTCAAGAAGAAAATGCTTACATGTAATAATAATAATATTCTAAAACTTTTTAATCTAAAATACTCTGTGAATTTCCAGCATTGTATTATATAACCATTAGCCAGGCTAATTGCAACATTTTAAAATAAGATCCTACGTTATCTAAACTTTGTAAAATATATTCCTGTGAAAACTGTAAAATAATAATAAGCCATTCATGTTTTATTGCAAATGATAACTTGCCGATTGGGAAATTTCTTCACAGATTCCTGCAAGCTGCAAAAATCATTTATATAAAAATGGGTGAAGTTATCAGGAAATTAACATCTGTCGGTATCGCAATAAAACTAGAAGGAACAAACAATAGCAATGTTATTTGGTTTAACGTATTGCACATGGGTTTTTATTAAGATAAATAGTGTATTACATACATTACATTTTATATTTGGAATACCTGTTAAGGCCTATATTCTTAGTAGACAGATGGCACGTGCATATGCATTTTTCTGCAAAAAAAATATGAAATGTAGCTCATTTTAATAAAATGATATCTTGATTACCTTTAAAAAAAAATCACCTTTTTTTTAAAAGGAGAGTCTTTTGTATTTGTAAAGAAGTTCTTTATGCAAGGCAACGGAAACTGCTCAATGGTTGCCTAGTAAACGTAGAAACACAATTTGACTTAACAGGTAAAAAAAAAAACACCAGAAACAGTTGGTGAATGCCTGCGAAAGAAGTATTTTGGAGATCTGTTTTGAAAAGTAGTATAGAGTTTTTAGATCGAGCAATGATTGTAGTTAGCACCGAGTGTTGTATAAATGCTCATATTCGATATTCATTTGACATTATATAATCTCGCTTTTTGGATCATTTATTCATTTGATACCCAGACACGTATAATCACTTTTTAATCAGATTAGCAGAATTGCATCGAAACCGGTGTATTGCTAACATAGCCAATTGTGAATTTCTGTTGAAAATGTCAAGACAAATTTTAGTTCAGATGTGTTGAATCACATGCTCACATTTCACAGACAGATCAATCTATCCGATGACATTCTTCATATACTTGATGCTGAGGGTTCCAGTTCGTAGATTATCGTTGGGGAACAGGGTTGATTGATTGTGATTTTTTATAATTATTGATTTAAGTCCTGATTTAAATCAAAGTACGAATGTGATAAAAACCCTAAATCCTTAGCATGATTTACAAGGAACTAATACACATCCTGGCAAATTCCAACACCATATGGGAAACTGCACACATATATTTCTGAGGTGTGCTAACCCAATGTAAAAGACTAAGTTTAGTAAGGAAACTGTAGGCCTACTCATTCTGACAGATTCCAACAAAACATGCCATTTGGGTTTGATGGGTAGCGGTCTGTTAGGGGTCACTTTGGTTTCGTACGCTATGCAATCCATTCACTTAGGATTTTACTTGTAAAATAAATGATGCCTTCTGATTAGAAGCAACATTCTTGAAGTCAGTCATCATTGTTTAATGTTTATCTTGACGCTCAATAGCAATACATTTGCCATCATTTATACAACATTTTTTGGCCCAGGCCACCCCACGAAAAAATTCTCTCACAAACAAAATTCGGAAATATATCGCGAGAAAATGTTCTGGGGTATCTAATAGGTATGTAAATTTCCCATCTTAGCAAGTCTTTGAGTGCCAATAGAGACCTAACTCACCTGTTGACTCACGGGATTTGTTACATACAGAAGAAAAAAGTCGGTTCTGGTGTATTTGGTTCTATTGCATGTTGTAGCTCTACCATGTTCAATGTCTGATACTTTCTCAATTCTAGATTCGATTACACTGAATCTTTTTTTTTTTTTGCGGAAATCGTCCTGCATGTTTCACTCGGAGTTCATTTGTTTTTGTAAGTTGGTCGGCAGTTGGTCTCGCCGCAGTATTCAGTGCAGCAAATCCAGAATGAAAAGTTAGTTTAAACGTTCACTGTTAGTAATGCCTGCCTGCTAAAAATATCAATACAAAAGTAACAAATTCATTCCATAATACCTCCGTTGGCCATAAACTATCAAGCAAAAAACAATTACCAACACACCATCCCTATTAAACATAATAATAAAAGGGGAACGAATTTCGTGTGGCCTTAGTCAAACTTTTCTTTTATAATTTGTGGCATTCAATGGCATAACAATAAAGGTAGCAATATTAAAGTGGCGTCAGAGTACTGAATTTTACTTGTATATTTTCTATTAAACGTGAGCTAATTACCCGATACTCGGCAACAATCCTCCCTGTATAACAGCAGTGTCGTATGCTAATTACACGAGGTCGCTGTCTTTGCATCTAACTCCAAGGCTGTCCACAATAAATACAATTCTTGCCCCATGGGTGTTTGCTTCCGAACGGATAAAGACAAGTATTTGCCCTGCTGTTGTTGATAAAATATTGTATCGTTAGTAGCGTCAGTTTGCTACAGGAAACGACTTGTGGATATACGTAGCGGGGTTAATCGTTTCCCATAATGACGATATACATTAGCAATTTTATATACTTTGAGCTGAGGCCAAAAAAAAATAGTCGGTCTCTGGTCAGACCAAAGTTCTGGAACTGATGCGCCGACGCGGTTTTTTTTTTTTTTGGGGGGGAGGCTTTTTTTAAGCTTGGATTGTACAGACAAGGTGAGTACGATTTTTTGCTTTTTTGTGTTCTCATTTACATTGGTGTCCTCCATAATTTGCCTTTGTTCCCTCCATCACTTGCCTTGGTGCAATTCCCCCATTCCTTTGTACAAAAATTTGAGGTGTGCGGCAAGAGAGGGCGCTGTTGTAGCTACCGCGGACAATTTGAAGAAAAAAAAGGTTGACGCGCATGATTAAAATCAACGTGCGCGCTGACCAGAGACCGACTATTTTTTTTTTTTACCTAGACAACCGTGTACCTGCATACAGATAAGAAATTTTATCATTTGAATAAATGATCAAATGCTTTATTATCAGAATTTTTCTGTTGGTGTTTTTTTACTTACGCATGTGTGACAAAATGCTTAGGAAATTGCCACAGAAGCACACTTGTATATCACACATCAAATTAATTAACTGCTGTGTACATGCCATTCACAATACGAAATCAGCTGTGTTACATACATGTACGATTTACTAATTATCTTTGCTATCGAAGTCCCACAGTAGAATTCCACTATTTGGAAACACACTGTGCATGCATGCATACATGCATATCTGTGTAAAGATTTACTGCACAAAATGCCATTGCAAACCTTGTGGCAACACAGGATAGTGAGCTATCTTGAGCAGCCAATCAGCTGCTGAGTTGGCAAACTTTTTCATGAATATGCATTTCTACTTGTAGGCTATGTGTGTGTGTTAAGCTTTGAGTGAAGTTCCACTTATAAAAGGACACTGCACTTTGTGAAAACCATTGTATCTTTAGCTGTTTGTTTTTGCCTCACTGAAAGATCAATAAATTTGTAGCAATTCTGTAAAGGACAGAGTGTGAGGATGGGTAAATATGTTGACTTGCACAAATGACATTACAAATGGGATGGAAAATAAAAGATTCTGCACAGTAACAGCTTCTGAAGTGGAAAACTTTTCTCATGTATGTAAAGTACTTTTTATCAGCTTTCTTTCCATGCATGTATGTTCAGATTCGGTTTAGGATTTTTTACTTAAAATGCCATTTAACTTTTTGTGAAAAACACAGGATTGTAAACGGGATCCTGTGTTAATTTATGCATACTGAGTCAGCCAATCAAAACAGAAGGATTAGACCAATGAGAACCCATGTAACATCAAACTTTCAGCCAATGGGGCAGCTTCTTATATTACTGGTTGACTTTGGTGGGAAAAGAAAGTGCAAATTTAGGCTCACTTTGTCACAGCCCATTGTGTGATGCACAATGTGTATAATTTTCTGTCAAATTGCCCACCTCCACCCCCATCACCTCCATTCGTAGGGTACTCGTGTGGGACCAAAATCTTTTGCTGCTGAAGTAGGAATACACGTCTTATGCCTTACTGAATTCCATTCGTTTCTTGGATGTGTACTAAGAGGCGATTATTCCTCCCGTTGGTTCAGTCGGGGGAAGATTTTCTGGCGGGAATTAGACAGACACAGGTTAAACATTTTCATTGCCCTATCATAACGGCCAACAACTTTATTACATTCACTTTTAATTGCCCTATTATACAATGTAAATATACTATGACAGTTTACATTTGTTGTGACAGGCACTGTAATGGCTCCCTGGAGGTTCACTAGGGGCCATTCCTCCCGTAGCTCCTTGCGTTAAGTGGGGGAACATCCTGTGCCTGAATTGTTTATTAATAGTTCAATTTTGGTATTTGTATTCAAGATTTTCTTCCATTATGTAACTAGGTCTGGTGTGCCCTCTTTATTAAGGTCTGGTGTGACTTATATATGGTGGGCCTGGTGTGCCCTATTCATGGCTGGGTCTGGTGCCCTATGTACCAGGGTCTGGTTTAATTTCCCGAATTTCAGGGTATTGTGTGACCTAGGTATGGTGGGCCTGGTGGGCCCTTTTCATGGCTGGGTCTGGTCAACCCAGGGGATCTGGTGTATCCCACTATATTGTATTTCTTGCCAGTTTGCCCATGGTACCTGGCAATGTTGTGTTGAATAAATAGCTGTGGTAAATTACATACAAACAAAAATGATTGTGTGCAACAGAACCAAATGAAATAAAATTATAAAAGCAACAGAACCAAATGAAAACTGAAAGCATGGTGAGAAACTGAGAGGGCATTGCGTGTCATGACAGAGGCTTGAAATACTGGATTCTAAACGCTTTCCATAATGACGGCATCCAATAAGCAACTTTAAAAAATTAATAAAAATCATTGAAAATGATATTCATTGTAATTTAAACTTATTAATGCATCCATGCAAATTGTACCATAATAACAAGTGACTGGGATAAACCCTTACCTACTGCACCAGGAAACGAAAATCCTTTCCCATCATGTCGAAATACCTATGGTTCAGCTATAGTTCAACCATTATGTTCCAACCTTGGACCTTTGTTAAACTTGACACAGCCCTTTGTAGTGCTTCTATACAGTCAGTGTTTGCTTCATTACTTGGCGCCCATAGGTTAGTATTTGCCCTGCAGTTCAATGCATGTATTGTAAATAGCACAACTTTGCACCCGGAAAATACTCGTGGAAATTCGTAGCGATATTCACTTCCCATATGACGAAATACCTGAACAATTTTATGTGCTTTAAGCTACACAACTGTGATCTCGCCTGCAAATAGGGCGAATATGCTTTGTGAAATTGTACATTCCGATGGACTTCTATTTTCAAGGCATGTGCAGGTGAAAAATTGCAAGTTTTAGTGTCGGAAATGTCGGAAACTCTTCAGTTGGTTGTCTCCATTGAATGTATTCCTGTCCACCTGTGTCATCCGAGTAGAGTACTCCTTCGTATCGTGATTTATCCAGACAAACTATTTTGCTGTCTTGTTTACTTGCATTATAAAAAAAACCTGAACCCAAGCATAGAAACAGAGAGGGCATTGCGTGACATGACGAAGCCTTGAAATACTGAATTCCTATACATGTAGTTCCATTAGTTGTTCAGTTTTTGAGGTTGGATAAGACATCACTGTCGGGCAATGTTATGTACCCAACATTGGTAGAAGTTACCTTAAACTGGGTTGAATTTGGTAAAATCAGTCAAACTATTAGGAAGAGGTTACCCAAGAGTGTAGGCAGTTGATAATTCAACCAGCATTGCCCATCTTTTTTTTTACAGTGTATGGAAATTTAACGATGTGAAAGACCAGGAGTACACTCTTTGTTAAGGAAGAGTATTCGGATGTAAATGAAAATCAGTACAAATATACCAGACATCTAAAGTTATCAAGGCAAAACTGACATTTCATAGAAATAATAATCAGCACTATAGGGGAGAATTCACTAGGAATTGGATTTTTCTTTCGTAACAACTACATTTCTTATCAGCCTCAATTAAAAGGATTCCAGTATTTTAATATAATGTTCGCCACGGCAACAACTAACACTGAGTGACACCTTTAATTGAGCAATTCATCACCAACTGTTCAGGGAACTGGTAAACAGACCTTGAGTTTTAACACCCGGAAATGAAACCCCCAAAATCATACCAGGTTTATAAACTCAGCTACGGTAACTTAACAAGTGATATTCGTTGTTCCATGAAGAAACCTTTTTATTTTCCATTTTGTAAAATATGTAAATCGCTGCATTGTGGACACTATCGACATCAGATTGTTGCCGTTCTACCTGAGTCCATGTGGTTGAGGTTGTAAGATGAGCCGAGTGGTAGGTAGGGTGATTTAGCAAACATAATTATGAAGATTCTTCATTGGAGTACCTACCCACGATCATGGTCACTCACCTATGCTCTTCAGACTAAGCAGAGGGATTGCTTTGTTGAGGAGAATCACCTCGTACACCTGTGACCGCCTGAACGTTCTACAACAAACTCTCTCAATGTAGCCCATTTGGAATAGTTATTTGTGGTGGTTAACGCAGTGGTTATTTCACGCTTTGACTTTAGATGTAACAGCTGTCGTACAATCCAATAATTTCAAGCGCCACAGACTATTTCCTGAGTGCAAGGGAATAAGCCTACATTATCAGGTACGTTTGATATATCGTATTATTTCCCCCAGTTTCAAACAGTCGTTAGTCGTTGGTTATTGCACAGCAGTAGAGGAAGAAGGGATGTTTCCAATACGGTATTACAAACTTGGTTTTTGTTTCTTCCGTACAGACTGTGACGTTAGGCTTTGCCTATGATCCACACCCATCTGAAACTTCTGAAGATCATGGAGTCTCACAGGAGCCATAATTCCGTCTTGTGGATAGTTGTTCTGACTTCGAGCGTCATCTGCGTACATTTGTTAACCACATCTGCTGAGAGGCTTGGAAACCTCTCAGACTATGAGCAGGCCAGCTTTGACAATCCAGATATTTTGGATGAACCCAAAACACGTGCATCAAAGTTCAATCATTTTACCTTGAGTGACCATGGCGATGTGTATGTTGGAGCTGTCAATTGGTTGTACAGCTTGGACAGTAGTTTGAAAATGATACAGAATGTTTCAACCTGTGATGCCAGCTGGCCGGATGTTATGCCCTGTTACCTTACAAATAACTACAACAAGATACTGGTAGCTGACAGTACTCGGCCAAACAGTTTGATAACCTGTGGTGGTGTGTATGATGGTATTTGTCAGTTGCGACAGTTACAGGATATCAGGAACGTGATGATGGAATCTGTTCCTTATGTTGCTGGGTTTGAGGACGCATCTACTGTTAGTCTGATTGCTCCGGGAAGATGTGGAAAAGACATGTTGTATGTGGCTGTAACATACACTGGGAGAAATGTTGACTCTGCAGGACGCTTTCAAGCAATATCAATAAAAAGCCTTCAAAATGATCTCTTTTTATCAGCACCCGAGATCGATACCATCTTGTTCAATGTTGATGCAAAGGGAGCAGATTTTGGTATTAATTATGTTGCAGCATTTGACTTCAACAGATTTACATACTTCGTAACCTTCATGAAGGAGGACTATAATTCTGCGCAGTTTGTGTCTAAAATAAGCAGAGTCTGTCAAGGCGGTCAAAACCTAGACGCTTTCACAGAAATTACCTTACAGTGCAGTGGATCGGATGACAGTGTGTACAGCTTGGTGCAAGCAGCTCACTTTGGACCAGCAGGACCTGATTTAGCGGCATCATTGGGTCTCCGTGCAGACGAGCAGGTGCTGTATGCTGTGTTTGCCAGGAACCAAGGATACCCGGGTACCAGTGATGTACCCTTCGATCACTCAGCGTTGTGTGTATACAGGATGAGGGATATTTTGGATGCCTTCAGAGAAGCAGTGCGGGGATGTATTCAGGATGGGGACTTTTATAATGGGCCAAACAAAATTGACTATTTGGATGGTTCTTTTTGCAGTAGTCTCGTGGTAAGTAAAGAAACATATTAAGAATGATGTTAGCATTTCTCTAATGAGATTCAAAGATGAATTCCCCGTGCTATTTTCAAGTTTCACCTCGAAAAGTAGATTTTTTCAATAACTGTTTTACTACCAATATAAAATGTATTCACTTTCAAATGAGACATGACGCAAAAATCAACCGACGTTTATCTATTGAATTATTCCTTCATCAGTTTCAAATATTGGCTGCTAGACAAATAATTCAGCTCTGACAGAGCGGGTTATTTGCACACAAAATTAAATTGTTAAACATATGCATATTAAACAAACTCCACCTTTTGAAAGAGCATAAGGTATGCATCTATAAAATTGCACGTACCACAAATCAAAAGGCGGATTATCTGTACTTTCCTGGCGTATTCCAATCCGACGGTTTCCAACCCAACTCAACGCAAACTATTACATGCAACAGTTGCCTAACCTAAAATAAAATCGTCCAGAGTCATCCTAGTCATTGTAAGCACTTCGTGCAAAATATGCTGCTATTTCACAACATAAATATTTGTCTCCCATATAGAACAGCGAAGAGGAAAAACTGCAAAATAGTGTAGGCCTAATATGTAAAATATTTTATACAAATTATCGATTTAGTATAGGTTGGGTATAAATTGGTGAAGCTTTCCTTCTGTTGAATAACCATTAACTTGTTAACGAAGCTTTGCAATCGACGAGAAAATCTGCGCACAACAATGTAACAATTGATTTCACCCAACCTCCCCTCCAAAATAAACCCACTAAAATACCCATTCTCGTTTCATCAACGGCTCTCTTGAATTTCCCGGATTAGTGTTTCGTTTATAATCGCAAATTGCCCCCTTCGAGTAGAAATCTGTTTAATGTTTGCTTTTTTTCTACTTTCGTTATAGATTCCCATTCTGGATCGCTATCTCTGCATACCCACGACCAGTGATAATAATACGCCATTATTCCAGTACGCCAAGGGCATAGCCCCCGTTCCATCCACGGCAATTCTAGAGCTGCCTGGTACTCTCATGTCATCCATCATAACCACAATAGAAGTCAACCACACCATCGCTTTAATCGGAACATCGACAGGAGATCTACTCAAGGTAATTGATACCTAATCGATTTAAATGTATGACTGAAGTCGTCATACAGCCTAAGCTCGACTTGAATTGACCACAGCAAGTTTATTTTGAACCATTTTACACCACTTAACAGTGACGCACCCAGAATTTGGCTGGGGGGAGCTCAAAGAAAATTCAAAAAAAAAATCCCAAACTTTTTGGCCGCAGAAAAAAAAATGGAGTTTTTTTATCGGGGGGGGGGACTTTTTTGACTTTGGTGGCGCCACTTACACCCCTATTATACTACTCATTATCACCAAGGTCAAATCGTGGGACTAAAAAAAAATTACCAAAAAAAATGACAACCTCTTTGGGCGGGCTCAAGTCTCCCAAGTCTCCCTTGGGTGCGCCACTGCCACGTAAACTTAAAGATGTGCTCCTCGTGCTATGTTCGTGTTTCAAATACAACAAAACAACAAAAAGATTAAATATTGTATAATGCTTCACAAACTTCAATTATAATTGGCTGCTAGACAAAATCTCTTTTTTTATGCGCAAAATGAAACCCCAAGACACATATTTAAGTCTTATGAAAATCGGGGAGAAAAGAAGTGTTTTTTTTTCTCGTTAAAACAAAACATAAAATTGAAATCAGTGAGGGAAAAAAAAACTTTATTAAAATATTATTTTAATGAGCACTGGGTATGGACATTTAAACAGTACTCGATTATTAGGTAGTACAATTATTCATACATCACGAATCTCCAAAAGTATTGAATTCGCGGATTTAAATATTACTAAGCATTATTTATGTCTTCTTTCGTACCAAAATGGCTTACGGGAAAGACGGTTCTTTAAAAAGTCAATGCAAGCAGTGCATGGTTGCCGGCGTTAATGGAAAATCGGTCTCTCGTCTTCTTAATGAAAAAGGAGGTACTAATGTGTCATCTGTTCATTAGGTTCATATCGAAAGTAACACTACCGGTCGTCTGTATGAACGCATTAGCATTGATGCCAGTCCAGTTCTGCAAGATATCAAGGTGAATGACACCATTCGCGTGCTATTTCTGTTGACGGAACAAAAGGTAACATTTCTGTTTAGTCGCATTTTCTAACCTGCCACACACAGTTAACTCCTGTTATGCGTTGAAAGGAATATAATTACTGCAGAAGTACTTGTTTTTGTACGGCTTCATTGCTCCACCTTTAAAAAAAACAACACAAAGAGGTTGATTCGGAGGCTTTCTCTCAACCGAAAAGAAGTCGGAAGTAAACTGGTAAACACAAGATAATATATCCTAGCAGCGTATATATATATATGTAGAAGTCAGCTGTTTGCAACTGAAAAAATATAAAACAATATTTCTAGACATGATTATGTAATCGGTCAAAAGCTAATTTGACTGGCATGTGTGTTGTTCATTGCAACTAGATTTGTCATTCTATTTTCATTAGGTTTGAAGGAAAAAGACATCACCCTATCTGCAGAAATACACACTTTCAGTCAAGATTAAGATTACCGAAAAAGTACACTATGTTTTACACTATATATAGTTGCTGAAGCTTAATGTGGAGAATTGTGGCCAATACACTTCATGCGAAGCGTGTATTGGGACTGATGCAGGGAATGATGGAGACCCATATTGTGGATAGTGCACTCTGGAACGAAGGTAAGTCCAGTCACACCCAATATCGGACTTCGCTGTATTCATTGTAACATTACAGAGTACACTATTGGCTATAATCATAATTGATGTTTGGAAACGAATCGTATGAAAATAAGCTTCGCATGTGCTCGATTCATCTCATTCAGAGATGACAGACCGATATGTTTCTCATTTGTTTGGATATTTCTGGTCACTGTTGACTACTTAGCCTTCCTGATTGTAATGTTCATTGTTCACAACCATTCAAGCCCTAGGTCAACTTCTAGTCTTCATACTCAAACGATCTGGTAAAGTCTAACTCACAGTTTTATTAGTCATAACACGCAATTTGGCCTTGCGATCGGTTCATTCCATTCACGATTCAGTCTCCAATCGAATCACTTTCTACAGTCACAATTTCACACCAACAGCTCTTCAAATATGGCAAAATCGTAATCGTTAGATCGTTAGATCGTTTGACCGTTAGGCAAAAGACTGTTTCAAACGGTGTACATGTTTCACTCAATGTCGCTAGAGTGTCGATTTCACATTGGGTAAACTTGCCCAATAATCCTTGGCAACAGCACGCTACATATGCAAATCACTATTTCAGGTCTATAAGGTCGCATGCGAATAAGTAGTTAATAATTATACAATGTAACATAAATGTAAACAAATTAAAAGGCAAAGATCAAAATTCACATAAAAGATAATCTTGGAAACTACACTGATGATGATAATAACAACATTGAATTTTTTTTCAGATGTACGACATATTCAGACTGTCCATCAGCTGATGTCTCTACTCGATGGTTGGCCTACAATGCTGCATTAATATTACTGATATAGCTCCCTATGATAACCTACCAATAACAGTCACTGAGCAACAGGTGAGAAACAGATGTATTAAAATTACATCTTATTTGCATCCTTAGAGAAAAAATGAAACCTGTTTCGGAAAATACACTTCAACTTGGAAATGCACATTTGTTATTGACTGATCTAGATATAGGTATTACATACACGGAAGTATTTTACGTCAATGTGAAGCTTATATTTCAATAGACATTTAAGGCATAATAATTTAATTGTTTGCTTTCCAGGGATCTCCAGCCTTTAAATATTTTTTTTTTTCATCTCTATTTAAATTCACGTATTGTTTCATGCACCTTCCTTCTTAATGGGGATGAGTAGAAATTGCAGCCATTCTATTTTCTGTTCTCTGACTGAAATTTGGCTCTCTGACATCTGCATATTCATATACCTTTTTCATTATGTTAATATGTTTTGAATTTTATGACTCTCTCAGAAAATATATTGTTAAGCGTCGGAAGGATACAGAAGGTTGTACTTCACGTACTATACCAGTCGCTCATTCTCAGTGTTTTATCACCAAATTTTATTTCAACTCTGTCTATAGTATCCATGACCACTGGATCTATATTCTTGCAGTTCTTTGAATAGGAATGAAATAAAGATTAGTATTTATACTTTCACTTTTAGATCACCCTGACTGTGCAGCAGTTACCTGATCTAGGGACTGGCCAGAGTTATGCATGTCATTTCGGGTCATTCGAATCTCGAGCTACGAAGAATGGTGAAGAACTAAAGTGTACGTCACCTCCTAGTGATGGGATACCTGCCATTCCACAAGGAGGCAAGTGCAATAAAGAACATCCATGTGACGTCATTTATGGGACAATAATATAAAACAAACATTGAAAAAGAGTTATGGTATATGTCTTGTAATTTTTATAATGAATGGGGTTTCTGAATCAGTCTTTTGTTTTTAATTACATGAAGGGGAAGTTCACAGGATATCGACAGAGAAAATGTGATCATTGGCAAAAACATTTGGTACAGAAAATGGCTTCTATTAGCGTTTTTTAGTTTGGGTCCTAACAATTAGCACCGATTAGAGTTCGCTGCTATTGAAATTACACACTCATTTTCAAAGTGCCTTTTTCCACTCGTAAATTAAGTGATTTTTCCCCCATACCTATTACATAGATGATGCAGTGTACGCAGATTTGGGTGTCGAGTCGACCGAAACTTCAGTTTATTTCGTAGACACCAACTTCTACTTCTACGAGTGTTCAACTCACACTTCGTGAGTATTCGGTTTCTTTGGTTTAAATACTCTTAAGGTTTAAGTTGTTCTAACAACGGTTCTGTGTTCAAGCTTACTCCAATATATGTAAGTTTTATACTGGCATTACATTGAGATATAAAACAAAGCAACCCACCGTGTTTAGTTATGGCTGATTACTTAATTTTTTGGGAATTTGTTTGCGGTCCGAGACGCAAAGATAACGTACAATAGCAGTATAGTTTAAAAAACGTGCAAAATAAAAAATAGCTTTTATTACCCATAAAACATCAATTCGTCAGGACTAAAAAAAAAGGAGTGGAACATGCTAAGAGCACGAGTAGAGAAAGCTTAAGTTATTTTTGATTGTCAGTAAAATTTGGTATTTAAATACTAATATTTAGTATCCAGTCGTTTTTATGTGTTCGATTTTTAAAATCGATCCTATTTGCAGTTGCTTTTGTTGTTTGCATAGTTGTGTATCCTGCGTTGGCAGTCGTTGGGCCTGCGATTGGTGCGTGTTTGAGAACAGATGTACTCATGTAAGCTCCACATGCACACAAGCTTATGAAATCATCGTCCCCGGAGATAACGTAAGATTAACTATACAAGCTATTAGACCAACACAATCGTTAAAAACATTAGCTGGCCTGGTATTTCATTCTTGACTTAAGTCTTGGTTTTTGGTCAATCCAGTCAGTTTGCAGCAGTTGAATCCATTTTTCATACAGTTATTTTAGCTGAATGTCTTGATTGTAAAGATCACGTGCTGAATTTTTAATAACTGAGTATTTTGCGCATTGGTTACTGAAAACCACACAAATTGGGAGGTAGCTCCCCTACCGCTTTGCATGCATATATCAGCTTTGGGTTGCGGAAGTTGTTTTGGAGTGATAACAAATCGACTCTAATAGCTTGACCGGAACTAAAGAAGGACCCATATCACATTCGCTTTTGTTCCCTTTTCATATTGCATCTCTGAAGTTTTATAACCTCTATAAGTCGTACACTAATGGTGACACTGGGAAGCAATTTAATTCGATGGCTGATGGGTAGGGTTTTATAAAAGTTTTGAAGCTATCATGAAGTGTGCGGCCTATGTTTCCTGGCAGGATTCGTGTTTTAGGAACAAGCTCATTTTCCAGATTTCTGTCGAATCAGGCTTATATTTGTTGGAGAGTTAATGATAATCACTTACTTCATGTTTGCTGGTTTTTACCTACAGAATCCAGCCGCTTCTGCAGTCAAAGGACCTGAGTTTTGCCCTCAGCTGCTAAACCAGACTGCTGAAGTTCTGCTTCCTAATAACATTATGAGGAGAATAACTGTCTCGACTACAAACCTGCCAGACGAAGCTGAGGTTTGTTTATTCACACAACTAACACAAATAATGTCAATCTGTAAATGATGTCCACGTTTATCCCCGTCTATCATTAAATTGCCTCGTCAATGTCTGATAATGACATTTTACAAGATTTCTCTGAGTCCAGTTACCACTCTGCTTAATTCATTCTTAAGGAGATAATACAGTTTTCTCCCGTGTAATAGCCCTACTACATTTTCTTATTTTGCTAAATTGCTAAATTATCAAGATATCTGACTCTATATAACATTGAATTCAATGCAAAGTGAATTGCAAAGTTATCATTCACTGTTTGATAACAATGTTTTCGGACAGCATGTAAACTATAAGCACACTATATTATATCATTATCATCGTTAACTTTGCGTGTGCTCAGATAGAAGTTCATGTTAAGATGATAGGCTGCTTTTGAATTGCCCTTAGGTGGCATCTAAATACAAGTCTGCATTATATCGATTATACACTTTATTGGATTTGCTGAATAACTGCATTAAAATACATTGCGTCGCATTGTCAAGTATTGAAACATCAAAGAAAGCTGTTTACTTTTAAACACCTTTTACCAGAGTCCATGCAAGGAATTACTGCCAAGTAAATCTTAGTTGTACTCTTTCCTGGCTCACTTAACTGTGCCAAATGTTGGTTGTTACACCCTTTCTTTTCCATGCGCAGATTTCTAGCTATCAGTGCAGCTTAAAAGTAGAGGGATCACCTCAGTTTGTTAATGCAGACCGCAATGGAGATTTAATTACTTGCAGAGATAAGGCTGTAAGTTAAAGTTCAACTTATTTTGTGCCTTGGATTGCTAATTTCTTCCTTAATAACAATGAAAGTAAATTACGGTTCATGCTTCGAGCTTAAGATACTTAAAGGTAAAGTTGACTGCTTGCCTTCAACAGTATACGTACCTCTCCCATGATGAACCAGAGATGGAAGTGAAACTGACTGTTTCATGGGCTGACACCGTCGGTGTTGTGCACATCCTGGATGACATACATGGATTTATTGGTAAGGAATAAAGACTGCTTGAAGAGATTTACGCTTTCGTCAGTCTTATGGTCATAATTTTCATTGACTGTTAGCAACAGTTTTGCATGGAGGTTGTTCTTTAAAATATCGAATTGTAAATTATTTTAAATTCTGTTCATTATCAAACAGTAACATTGTACAAGTGTGAAGTCCAGAAGCCAGACTGCAGCCGCTGTGTTACAGCCCGCCCAGCGCTTGACTGTGTTTGGTGTGGTGCCATGCCGAGCGAGTCTGGTGTTTGCCAACCGAGTGAAATCTGCAGGGAAAAAATGGTGACTTTGGATAACGGATTGAACTGCCCTGACCCATCTCTGAGTAAGGTAGGTTATAAAACTTTACAGTTGAATACATATATTATTCACTTTGAAGTATCTTGAATATTCTTTATTAATGTTCCAGGTGAGGCTACTTTTCAACATGTTTGTATATAATTATCTATAGTTCCCACAAAGTATCAAAGAATATCGCCAGAAAATGAAGCACACCTTGTATCCATTTGTCTTGCCTTTGTGACAGAATGGTAAAAGGGAAATTTTGTCGTGTACCAGATGAAAAAAGCCACATTTGTATGACTGTGTAGGGCCTTTTATATTAAGTAGGCCAATACGGATGACTGCAAAAGCCACCAAGCCGAATGATTTGTCTTTCAAAGCATTTAACAATGCATCTTCAATAAAAATGTGTTGTATTTAAATGTATTGTGCCATGTTACATGTACTTGCATTTGTATGTAACGTAATTATTGTTTCAAAAATCACGCATTAGGTATTTCCCTTGACTGGGCCCATTGAAGGCAACACAGTCATAGATGTGATGGGAACTGATATCGGTCGGAGATTGAGTGATGTTGTGAGGGTGATGGTTGGCAATCAGCCCTGTGATCTGGCTGGATTAAACTCAGACTACCAAACTGGAACAAGGTTGGGTCAAATCATACTTCATGCAAAGACATTACCTTGTACTTTTTATTCAAGCTTTGAATAATTACTGTTCAGCTTTTCATTGTTTCCCCACCGTTTTAACCTTCCTAATCGAACAATTGTATGTGTCAGTTACAATAGGTGTTGTTTTTTTCAGTATTTATAGGCAATGTCAGCATGTCTCAGCCTTGCTTAAAGACATTGTTTGAATTTCTAATCAATTGTATATTTTTTTATAAACATAATTCTCAATTAACAGTGTAGTCAAGAGCGGAATGTGTGCCATGTTGATGAACATGTTAGAATCTTAAAAGTATACATTTGTGCTTAACAGTTAAACGGTATTATTTAGTTGGTCTAAGCTACAGAGTTGATGAGATTGAGGAGTTTTGCTCAACCTCCATTTATTTTAAATGTCACATATCATTTTATGTTTCAGTGTCAGCTGCAGAACAAGAGCAGAAAGTGAAGGAGCCGAGTTGGTTACTTTGACAGTCACGGGTGCAGATGATACAATGCAACACAGCTCAGGAATGGTCAACTTTAACTTCAGAGTAAGTCACGTCTCGCACGCATTCGTTTTCCTTACATTAACTCAACCACTAGGAACAAGCGTCCAAAAAAATGTTTTATACACTGTTATGAAAAAAGTAAGCACGGAATGTATGATCACGAATGAGATCTATTCACGGGTGTTCTTTTCTTAGAAGTTCGGCACAGTATTATGTCAGCCAGAGCAATATTTAGATATATCATAGCTGAATGTATAGTTTCGCACCAAAACTGGAGTTTTCTGTTTGAATTTTTAAGTTAAGAATTTGTAGAAAAACCACGGACTTTTGAGTGAATTTCCTGAAAACCTTGGTCAAAGTGTCCAAATTTGTGTAAAGGATAGGGAGAAATATATAAACAATATTACTCCAGGAATCGATGGACGAATAACCATGGCATCAACTTATTCCTACGATAACAATGATATAATTGATTAGGAAATTTGTTTGATAGACAAATACAGTTCTACAATGTTTTCACAAAATAATTCTCGTTAACAGAACCCGACGATTACAGATTTCCAACCCAGCCTCGGCCCAGAAGCCGGTGGGACGATAGTTAGTGTGGATGGCACAGCTCTTAACACAGGACGCGATATTGAAGCGTTTATCGGCGACAATCCTTGCAACATAACAAGGTATTATGTCTCTTTCGTTGCACATCAATTTTCAAATTGTTGTGTATACGGCAAAAATCGGAGCATTGTCTAATTTTTTTCCACTGGAACTCCAGAATGACATTATTTGAAGCAATCATTGGAAACTGACAAATAACAGTGTTTTGTACGATAATTATTAATTCAACATTGGTACAATCTCTCGTTCCAAACAATGGACTCCTATCTCAAGCTTCAGTTGCTTAAATTTCCTTTAAAAGGTTTGCCTTTTCCACATTTGTGGACCGGGTTAAAGTGGGTTTTTGGGAGTATATTTTGGTTACTTTATTATATACTCCATCCTGTTCTGTAGAACTACTCGAAATTATGCCAATATTTACCTTGATACAATGCTATACATACATTCAGTATTAAGGGGCATCAAACACGTACCACAGATGAATTTCACTTTTAAAATCTCTGCAAAAATTTAATATTGTAATTATGTGAATTGTTTTTTCCCAAATCACTCAGCCAACCAGATGAATCCATGCTAGAATGCACAACCCCTGCTAGCCAAGTTGGACATAAAGATGTTGTGAAACTCTCCTTTGATGGGGCCATGAGAACCTCATCAGATACGTACACGTACAGTGAGAATCCTACCATTACTAAGGTGTCTCCTCTGAAAAGCATCATTTCGTGAGTCTACATGATTTTTGTCTTCATCTGTATTCATCATCATCATTAGCCTAATTCAATCCACTGCTTGATGAAGGCCTCTCCACTAACTTTCCATGCTTTTCGGGCTATATATAATTCAATGTGTATCTTCCACATTATTTGTGTCTCTATTACAGCCTGTATTGTCCGAAGATAGTTTCGGTGTTTTAAATATTTTTAAACACGAACAACAAAATGAGGTTTAAAAAAGGGAATTTACATTGTTAACCCTACCATTACTAAGTTGGATCCTCTGACAAGCATCATGTCGTGAGTGTACATGATTTTTCTGTCTTTCTCTGTTTTACCATGGGCTATAAGTTCAATTTGTATCATCCACATTAAAAGAGAATTTCCGGTGTTTTAAATCGTTTTTAATGCAAACATAACAAAATGAGGGTAAAAAGGAATTTTGGTCTAGGTATTTCTGAAATGTTATGTTTCTATTGTAAGACACACTTTCAAGATAGCAAACTCGTAGACACAGTTATGCTTGGCTGTTTTAGAAGCGTGCTAATACAAATAATCTTATTAGTCAAGACTACTGATAATCTGAGTGAACAGAAAAAATATAATGCTTGATTCTAAAGTTGATGAAAATTATCTGCTCAGAATGTTTTTGAGTGAACCCAGCGTGCATTTCTTAGTTGTTTAAATTGATTCTATACACCAACCAGGATCTTTCAGTGTAGAACGCATTTTCATCACTTGTATCGGTGTTTCCAATTGTCAGGGGTGGTCGAAAGTTGACGGTTACTGGCACTTTGCTAAACACAAGCAGAAACCGTCAAATCTTTGTCACTTATGGAAATGGTGATCTTAAAGAGGTGAGAAATGTGTTATACCTGTTACCTTAAATGATTTTTATCTCTGTCCTACCCTGCTCAATCTCCCCTTAATATCCAATCCCTATATCCACTTGCTCCACTCTTCCAACATACAATTAGGAACTTTTTACAACTTTCTTTTTCCTCAGTTACCGCTGACGGCTTCTTCAAATGTGAAAATGGCAAAAAGTGTACGACGTATAAAGTGTGATAGCCATTTACATCAAAAAAACATTTTTGTTTTTCAGTAGAAACAAAGAGGGTGCCTTTGTCAACCGGAGCTTATGCTGAACAGAATTGTCAACTGAATAATGTGGGACTTTGTTTTGCAGGAATGTCAAGGTGGATCTGCAACGAGCATGGAGTGCCGGGCTCCTAACATAACAGACCTCAACATGAGGAATGAAAAGTTGACCTTTGGCTTCATCATGGATGGGGTCACTCAACTGTTGACATGGTCTCAGGATAACGATGTCGACTTGGAGTACTTTGAGGATCCAGTGTATCACAAATTTGAAGGCGGCATGAAGGACAAAGAAGGAGAAACCTTGACAATTACGGTTGGTATGCGTGTCTCATTCTATGCGCCTGTCATTTTCAGTGCTGTGTTTTTCAAATCTGTAGATTATGGGGCCTGTCGGTAACGTGCACGAAGCACACTTGTTTGGTGCTTTGTTAAGTGATGTCACCTCTCATTATGTGACTAAAGATAAATTCAAGTTGATATCGCTTCCTCCTGAATCACGTGGATCTTCCAAAAATATTTGAGTAACTCGTGCTGAGTTACAACACTTCATAATCTCAGACCAGTCATTGCAAAAGCAAATGTAAATGTAATTTGAAATAAAAGTTCAAGTTCTTTTTAACCTCAGTCCTCACTCGGTGTGTATAGGAGTACATTTACATGAACGACGACAGAAAGTCTTACGTGGGACAGAGGTTATGACCTTTCTATTTAAAAGTAAAACAAGTGTTGCACATTTTGTCGCATTGGGTGGCATGGGTGGCTTGTGCGTAAAGCGCTCGCCTCTCACCAAGGTGACCACGGTTCGAATCCTGGCCGCGGATCGCATGTGAGTAGAGTTGTGCGTTGGTTCTCTCCTGTGCCACATGGGTTTTTCTCCGGGCCCTCCGGTTTTCCTCCCTCCGGAAATATTAAACACTTTCGATCTCAGGCTGTGCTCCGTGGTCATATATGGGTCGATGTGGCCGGCAGCCATAGGCGCCTTTACGTGCCAGCGCCCCGACCACGTTGAAGCCGCGTCCTTCGCAATTCAGCATGCCAGCTGCGAGTAAGGATGATTAGCCTCCCAAATTATTATTATTATAATAAAAAACTAAACTCTTCCGAAATATACCAATCCAGATAACAATAACTTTCCTTTAAAACAGTTTAGCTTAAATTACCTGTGGATGCTTTGACAGGGCGAGCGGATTGACAGCGCTATCACAGAGGGAGAAATTATCTTGAGGATCGGCGAAGAGAGCTGTCCCATTATCCTGTTCAGTGCGACATCACTCGTATGTGAATTGCCCAGTGAGGCACCAGCAGCCGGTGACTACATGGGAGGAGATACCGGGAAAGGTCTGCCTGTGGTATGGGTAAGTCAGGGGCGGATCCATGTGCGAATCAGCGGGGAGTATACAGCTCAATGCAGCCTGTTAGGCGCAAGGTAATTCAATCACAATAACCATCTCCGCCCTCACAGGTACTCATTTACTCCTGGGTGGAGAGAAGCAATTAGTCACAAAGTGCCTTGCTCAAGGGCACACGCACCACGACCCCGCCAGGACTCGAACCCACAACATGCAGCTTTACCCACCGACCACGAATCAGTGCCCTTAACCACGAGGCCACAGCACTCAACAAATTAATTTGCCTTATGGCAAAGCAGAATTTCATAGTATTTGGTCATTGCATTCCCGAAATCTGAAGAGAAAACCGCCCGGATGTAAAATGACCAAAAAACCGGCTCTTCTAGGATTGAAAATGATTAAGGTTCATGTTCCTCAGATGGTATGAACAACTCTCTCTAAAAGGAACACAAACGCCCAACATTCAATCACTTCTCACCAAACACTAATTACACTATACTTTTCACTATTGATTCTTTCTTCAAAAGTAATTGTTATAACGATGACGTGGAAGTAATTGGTTAAATCTATGTCAGATGTTGCATCGTTTATCATTTCATTTGTATTATTCCATAGGTTTTCCACAATAACTTAAAATCTCGGTTGGGCTACTTGGTCTATCCCCCGTTGCCACTTGTCGCTATACTTGTACCGAGTTTGATCATCCCACTCTCCATGGCGATTCTGCTCGCTGCTACCTTCGTGTATTGCAGACAATTGCGAAGGAAGCGCACCCACGACCGAAGATTATTGGGCAGGATAGTGGCGATTCATCTCGGTAAGTGCTGGTGGCAAGAGGTGACTTGAGTTAACTCGAATATTATACCCCTGAGTGCCAAAAAAGAGGGTTCACCAATCTGCGATGAAGAGAGAGTATAATCTCAGTCTACCTAGGAATTGAGCTCTTCCACATTAAAATCAAAATGGTAAACAACCCGAAACCCTTTAAAATAGTTTAGAAACAAAATTAAACAGTTCATGCGTAGCTGCACATCTCCGTATTAAAATTAAATTATGTTCTCTTTATAAAAAAAAATATTCCTTATTTTTGGCTGCTAACGGGCAGCCGGTTTTAATGGTAAAATACATGGCATAAAAATTCAAATGGCAACCTCCTCAGTTGATTGTAAAGTTACAGTCAGGATGAAACAAATTCCGCTTTAACAAAAATAAATATAGAACTCTTTTATCAAGATTGTGTTTGCCATTTTAGACAACTTGTGAATCTTGTGTAGCATGCAAAGGCTGTTTTGTCTGTTGATTTGTAAGCCTGAACGTGCTCGTAAACTTACCACTATATCACGTTATTTAATGTGAATGCGACATTGTATCTCTTTTCTTCAGAAATTGAATCCCACGTCAAAAGACGCAAGTGGTATAGATCCCAGAAACAGTCGGAATCTGCTCAGCCAAAACAAAAGCGCATTGTCCTGAACAACAAAGTCAGCTTCGTTCCTGACGAGGTTCATATCGACTTCAGCCAACTGGAATTGGGGGCGACTCTCGGACAAGGTAGTGACTTTGCAAGAAGATACAATGAACATTTCTTGAGTTCAAAGTGTAAGCTGTTGTTTTACATGAGAAGAAGAAGCCTACATATTAAGTACAGGGTTGTGTGTGCAAAAACCGTTAAATGAAACGCATTTTCACGTTTCGCACTAGTTCTTCAGTACCAGCAACAGATAATCAATATAAACGAATATAGCTGTTCTACACTTCAACCACATTTTACAGGTGCATTTGGGCGTGTACTGAAAGCTGTTCTACACGATGCGTCCAGGGAAGATCAAATTGTGGCAGTGAAGACAGTGCAAGGTTGGTGACGAGAATGTTGGCCATTTGTGAAAGATGTTTGCTATGACAGTATAGATTCTAAACAGCAATGAAAAGTGGTCCCTCGATTTAAAAAGGGCCTATTTCGAAGGGGCATGCATTTTGGTCTTGAGTACGCTTGTTGCTGATTAAATGTACAGAAAAGGTGTTGGATGACCTTACACCGAGAAAAAGAAACTAAAACAGCAAAAATCAGTGTGCGTCTTGAATGAAAGAGGCGAAAGAGTCTTTTCATTCAGAATTGCAAATTGTGGGTTGTATGTAAAAAATTTAAATAAGACTTGACTTATGTGAATGATATATCTTGAACTTGAACTGGAATGAATTAAAATGGTCTCCGGTGTCACTGGGTTATTGTATTTCTGTGATGATGAAATTACTATGTCATACAAGTTCCTTTTGTTATGTAGTATCTTGGCCGAATGTTAGTTGGGCGTGCCAGTTGTCACATATTAATGCAATATTTTTGCTTGTATAGACACCTCGGACCCGAAAAATGTGGTGAAATTCCTGGAGGAAGGCCTGATCATGAAAACCTTTGACCATGTCAACGTGCTGGGGCTTCTGGGGTTGACCTTTGACACGGACAAAAACCCCTTGGTGGTGATACCCTTCATGGCCAACGGTGACCTGAAGACATATCTGGTCAAGAAGAAACAGGTGTGTAGTCAAGAGCGATCAATGTCGATAATAAGTAGAGGAAGTTTTGATAAAAGAATAGGTCAATGAGTGGCAAGAGTTTGGAACTCACTCAATGGTGATTTTGGTAGATGTTGTTACGTTTAATAATTAATATTAAGATTTATTAAACAAAATGCTGTCCCATTTCGTAAACAGTATGTTGTGAGTGTGGTATTTATTTATTCACTGGATGTTTTTACTTTTAATTTAGACCTTGGCGCCTTCTCTTCTGATGAGGTTTGCCTCACATGCCGCACTCGGTATGAGTTACTTGGCTCAGCACAAGTTTGTCCACAGAGATCTGGCGGCCAGAAATTGCATGTAAGTGTATCCTCTCTTATATGTCTTTATAAACGTGTTTGTATGAATGCAAAATTGGACTCCAGATATTTGGTAATCTTACCAAAAACTGGGTTAGCTGTTTCATCGAAAAATAATTTTAATGCACCAGATGTACCAGGGGACATGCATTCATTGAATTATCTGTAAACTTTGACTTAATTGTATAGCCAATCTTAAATGAAGAATTTAAACCTCTATAGGGTGGATAGTGATCTTCTGGTGAAGATAGCTGATTTTGGACTATCCCGTGACATGCACGAATCGGATTACTACACAAGCGGCGATGCCCAGGCTAAGCTGCCTATCAAATGGATGGCTCCCGAGTCCATGGAACGCCGAGTGTACAACGCCAGGACTGACGTGGTATGCAATTAAATCCATCTTTGATTGGAATGTAAGATGATGTTTAGATGAAGATCTGAAGGGAAAAAAAGCGAAACACATCTCTTTGCGTTCTGTGGAACTGTCCATCAAAGAGAAACTACAAAATCTTCGGTGCCCAGTCATGAAACGTCAATTTATTGATAATTCACATAGGATATGTTTTCAAGGCGCCTGACCCTCATCTGGAGTATTTCGTCTTAAGACGCCCATCTCGAACTGATTTCTAAGTTAACTTACTTATGAACGTTGTCTTCTCCATTTGACACAAGATCTCATTAAACAGTTCAATAAAGACTCATTGATGATGATTAGATGAAGATCTGAAGGAAAAGAGAGTGGCGCACATCTCTTTGTGTTGTGTGGAACTATCCATCAAAGAGAAACTACATGAACTTCGATGTCCGGTCATGAAACTTCAATTTATTGATCATTTACATCGGATATGTTTTCAAGGCGCCTGACCCTCAGCTGAAGTATTTCGTTTTAAGACGCCCACCTCGAACTGATTTCTAAAATAACTTACTTATTAACCTTTTTATTTCCATTTGACACCAAATATCAAACAGTTCAATAAAGGCTCCAATACAATGTATAAATTGGTCAATCTTCGTTAATCTTGCCTACCCTTTCCAGCTAGTTCATGTAAACTGATCTTAGCTCAATTGAACATGCTTCATTAGAATGATCTCTTAGATTGAGAAATAATTGTCTTCTTTGGTTTTCTACAGTGGTCTTACGGTGTGCTCCTGTGGGAGATTTTCAGTAAGGGTGCAAGACCGTACCAAGCAATACCCAACCAAGATGTGTATGATTTCTTGAAGAGTGGTCAACGCATGGCTGCTCCCAAGAACTGCCCGCCAGAAATGTATGTTCAAACAGCGCTCACCGTTACATTTAATAAAACACGTAACAAATTTAATGTCGTTTTAAGTGCTGTAAAAAGTATGCAAGGTTATTTTATGCTTCACTCAACTTTTTCCGAAGGTAAAGGAATCTTTATGTACCTATTTTGCTCTCAGGAGTTTTACTTAATTTTAAGTAGGTATAACACTCTTGGGGTTTCAAATTTGAATTTAAAAAAAGGTAGTGTCGAGTAATCAGTAATAATGAAAAGTTTACTGTCGGGGGTTTCAAGTAAAAATGCAAACAAAATTTGATACTGTCAAGCAAGCATATCTAATAATTCCTGTTACTTTACCTGACTGACACAGCTACGGCATAATGGTACGTTGCTGGCAGGACAACCCCAAATCACGTTGCACCTTTGTCCAAGTTGCCAACGAGCTGGAAGAACTGTTGGAGGGAGACCGCGACTACGTAGCAGCTCCTAGTGCGGGTGTGGTTGGTAAGCGACCCATCGAACATCGCCAAGAACCTGGTGTCACAGACGACAGCTATCTGGTCCCGATGCAGCAGGAGACTGCCTTTGGTGCTGACGGCCCGTGTAGTGACGGAGAAACCAGCGGGAGCCACGCGACCGCTGCCCATGATCCCTTGGATTATGTTAATAAAATTGTCATTAGATAAGTGCCGTGCACATTCCCCGATAAGAAATATCCGAAAAGAAAATAGTTTGAAGAAAAAGTCTGTTTCAAGTGGCCTACATATTAAAATCTTTACTTATCAAGATGGATACAAAGGACACACTCCTTGCTCACTTTCATTTCTAAGAATTTTTTTAAAATCTTTTAAGGTTTTTATTTTCTCCGTGGTTTAGAATGAAATCGTTTACAATATAAAGAAGGAAGCAAGCTAAAAAAAATAGCTAAAACATGTATTTTAAGCGTCTTAAACCAATGCCAAATGCCTTTTTTTCTCCTATTGACATTGTAGTTCATTGACAGTGGTATATTAATCTGAGGTATTATTGTTGTTGTTCACCATCATTGAATGAAACGTTCGCATGCAGTTACGTAATTTGTATTACTTCATAATATGCCGATTTTTGCAAATGCGTCATCGCTTTTCAAGAAGAAAATGCTTACATGTAATAATAATAATATTCTAAAAAATTTTAATCTAAAATACACAGTAAATTTCCAGCATTGTATTATATAACCATTAGCCATGCAAATTGCAAAATTTTAAAATAAGATCCTACGTTATCTGAACTTTGAAAATACATTCCTGTGAAAACTGTAGAATAATAATAAGCCATTCATGTTTGATTGCAAATGATAACTTGCCGATTGGGAAATTTCTTCATAGATTCCTGCAGGCTGCAAAAATCATTTACATAAAAAGGTTGAAGCTTTCAGGAAACCAACAACTTTCGATATCGCAATAAACTAAGAAGGGACAAACAATAGCAATGTTATTTTGTTTAACGTATTGTACACAGGTTTTCCAGCTTTTAATTTTTAAGATAAAAAGTGTATTACGTAATTGACATTTTATATTTGGAATACCTGTATAGGCCTATATTCTTAGTAACCAGATGGCACGTGCATATGCATTCTTCTGCAAAATAAGTATGAAATGTAGCTCATTTTATTAAAATGATGTCTTGTTTACCTTGAACAAAAATTACGTTTTTGTAAAGGAGAGTCTTCCATCAAAGATGTTGCGTGAAATAACAATTGTAAAGATGTACTTTATGCAATGTAACGGAAACTGCTCAATTTTTGCCTAGTAAATATACAAAAATAATTTGACTTAACAGGTAAAAAAAACCACAGAAACAGTTGGTAAATGCCTGCGAAAAAAAAATCTATAATATAACAGTGAAAGATCTATATAACACCAAGTGCTGTGTAAATGCTCATATTTGCTTCAATTGACTTTATATAATCTCGTTTTTTGGATCATTTATTCATTTGATACCCAGACACGTATAATCACTTCTTTAATCAGATTAGCAGAATTGCATAGAAACCGGTATATTGCTAACATAGCCAATGGTGAATTTCTGTTGAAAATATCAAGACAAATTTTAGTTCAGATGTGTTGAATCACATGCTCACATTTCACAGACAGATCGATCTATCCGATGACATTCTTCTTATGCTTGATGCTGAGGGTTTCATTTCGTAGATTTTTGGGGAAAACAGAGTTGATTGATTGTGATTTTTTATAATTATTGATTTAAGTCCTGATTTAAATCAAAGTACAAATCTGATAAAAACCCTTAATCCTTAGCATGATTTACAAGGAACTTATACACATTCTGGCAAATTCCAACACCATATGGAAAACTGCACACACATATTTCTGACTTTGATTCTGGATGTGTGCCAACCCAATGTAAAATACTAAGTTTAGTAAGGGAACTGTAGGCCTACTCATTCGGACAGATTCCAACAAAACATGCCATTTGGGTTTGATGAGTTGAGGTCTGTTAGGGGTCACTTTGGTTTTGTATGCTCCACATGCATTTTCTCAAAACAAATTGCTTCATAAAAACAGCATTTCATAACTAAATAGGTCTGTTTATTGTGCTTTATGCTTAAATACAGCCAGTTTCCGTACGCTATGCAAACCATTCACTGGGGATATCACTTGTAAAAAAAATGATGCTTTCTGATTAGAAGCAACATTCTTGAAGTCAGTCATCATTGTTTAATGTTTATCTTGACGCTCAATAGCAATACATTTGCCATCATTTATACAACATTTTTGGGCTCCAGGCCACTTCACAACAAATTTCCCTCACAAACAAAATTCGGAAATATTTCGCGAGAAAATGTTCTTGGTTATTTTTTATTTCTAGATATGTTAATCTCCCATCTAAGCAAGTCTTTGAGCGCCAACAGAGACCTGACTGACAGGTTGACTCACGGGATTTTTCTCATACAGAAGCCAAAAATCGGTTCTAGTGTATTTTGATCTATTGCATGTTTCTGCATAACCGCGTTTATAATGTCTGTAATTTTCTCAATTCTAGATACAATTAAACTCAGTCTTTTTGCGGAAATTGTCCTGCATGTTTTATTGTTGTTAATTTTTTTTGTAAGTTGGTCGGCAGTTGGTCTCGCCGCTGTATTCAGCGCAGCAAATGCAGAACGAGAAGCTAGTTTGAACGTTCACTGTTTACTAGTAATGCCTGCATGCTAAAAAAAAATATCAGTACAAAAGTAACAAATTCATACCATAATACTTATTTCGGCCATAAACTATCAAGCAAAAAACAATTACCAACACACCATCCCTATTAAATATAATAATAAAATGGGAACGATTTTGTGTGGCCTTAGTCAAACTTTTCTTTTATAATTTGTGGTATTCCATGGCATAACAATAAAGGTAGCAATATTAAAGTGGCATCAGAGTAGTGTATTTTACGTGTTTATTTTCTATTACAATAAGCAACTTTTAAAAATTAATAAAAATCATTGAAAATGATATTCATTGTTATTAAAACTAATTAATGCATCCATGCCAATTGTACCATTATAACAAGTGACTGGGATAAACCCTTACCTACTGCACCAGGAAACGAAAATCCTTTCCCATCACGTCGAAATACCTATGGTTCAGCTATAGTTCAACCATTATGTTCCAACCTTGGACCTTTGTTAAACTTGACACAGCCTTTTTTAGTGCTTCTATACAGTCAGTGTTTGCTTCATTACTTGGCACCCATAGGTTAGTATTTGCCCTGCAGTTAAATACATGTATTGTAAATAGCAGAACTTTGCACCTGGAACTACTCGTGGAAATTCGTAGCGATATTCACTTCCCACATGACGAAATACCTGAACAATTTTATGTGCTTCAAGCTAAACAAGTGTGATCTCGCCTGCATGTAGGACTGTAGGACTGTTTTGTGAAATTGTACATTCCGATCGACTTCTATTTCTATGGCATGTGGAGGTAAAAAAAAATGGAAGTTTTAATGTCGGGAATGTCGCAAATTCTTCAGTTGGTTGTCTCCATACAGGGAATTTATTCACCTTCCTGTCCACCTTTTTCATCCAAGTAGAATACTCTCTCGTATCGTTATTTATCCAGACAAATTGTTTTGCTATCTTGTTTGCTTGCATTATAAAAAAAAAAACCGAACCAAAACATAGAATCAGAGAGGGCATTGCGTGTCATGACGAAGCCTTGAAATACTGAATTCGTATACATGTAGTTCCATAAGTTGTTCAGTTTTTCAGGTTGGATAAAACATCACTGTCGGGTAATGTTATGTACCCAGCATTGGTAGAGGTTACCTCAAATTGGGTTGAATTTGGTAAAAGCTGTCACACAATTGGGAAGAAGTTACCCAAGAGTGTAGGCAGTTGATAAATCAGCCAGCGTTGCCCTTTTTTTTACAGTGGATATATGGAAATTTAACGATGTTAAAGACCAGGAGTACACTCTTTGTTAGGGAAGTGTATTCGGATTTAAATGGAAATCAGTACAAATATAACAGACATTTAAAGTTATCAAGGCAACACTGACATTTCATAGAAAAAAATAATCAGCGCTATAAGGGAACATTCACTGTGAATCGGATTTTCTTTTTCGTAGCAACTACATTTCTTGTCAGTCTCAAAAAAAAGAGATTCCAGTATTTTTATAAATAATGTTCGCCACAGCAACAACTAACACTGAGAGACACCTTTAATTGAGCCCTTCATTACCAACTGTTCAGGGAACTGGTAAACAGACCTTGAGTTTCAACACCCGGAAATGAACCCCCAAAATTTTACCAGGTTTACAAACTCAGCTACGGTAATTAACAAGTGATGTTCGTCGTTCCATGAAGAAACCTTTCTATTCTCCATTTTGTAAAATATGTTCATTGCTGCATTGTGGACACTATCGACATCAGATTGTTGCCGTTCTGCCTGAGTCCATTTGGTTGTGGTTGTTAGATGTGCTGAGTGGTAGGTAGGGTGATTTAGCAAACATAATTATGAAGATCCTTCATTGGAGTACCTACCCCACGATCACGGCCACTCACCCATTGTTCATGTGCTCTTTAGACTAAGCAGAGGGATTGCTTTGTTGAGGAGAATCACTTCGTACACCTGTGACTGCCTGAACGTTCTACAACAAACTCTCTCCATGTAGCCCATGTGGAATGGTTACTTGTGGTAGTTAACGCAGTGGTTATTTCACGCTTTGACTTTAGATGTCACTGCAATCGTCCAATCCAGTAATTCCAAGCGCCACAGACTATTTCCTGAGTGCAAGGGAATAAGCCTTTATTATCAGGTACGATTAATATCTCGTATTATTTTCCCCCGTTTCAAACAGTCGTTAGTCGTTGGTTATTGCGCAATATAGTAGAATACAAGTTATTATTTGAGGAAGAAGGGATGTTTCCAATACGGTATCATAAACTTTGATTATTGGGTTTTGTTTTCTCCGTACAGGCTGTGACTTTGGGCTAATTTGCCTATGATCCAAAACCATCTGAAATTTCTGATGAGAAGATCATGGAGTCTCACAGGAGCCATAATTCCGTCTTGTGGATAGTTGTTCTGACTTCGAGCATCATCTGCGTACATTTGTTAACCACATCTGCTGAGTGGCTCGGAGACCTGTCAGACTATGAGTTGGCCAGCTTGGACAATCCAGATATTTTGGATGAACCCCAAAGACGTGCATCAAAGTTCAATCATTTTACCATGAGTGACCATGGCGATGTGTATGTTGGAGCTGTTAATTGGTTGTACAGGCTGAACAGTAGTTTGAAAATGATACAGAATGTTTCAACCTGTAATGACAGCAGGCCAGATAGTGCGATACCCTGTCACCTAACAAACAACTACAACAAGATACTGGTAGTTGATAGTACCCGGCCAAACAGTTTGATAACCTGTGGTGGTGTGTATGATGGTATTTGTCAGTTGCGACAGTTACAGGATATCAGGAACGTGATGATGGAATCATATCCTTACGTTGGTGGGTTTGAAGATGCATCCACTGTTAGTTTGATTGCTCCAGGAAGAGGTGGAAACCAAATGATGTATGTTGCTGTTACTTATACTGGGAAAAATGTTGAGCCTGGAGGACGCTTTCAAGCAATATCACGAAAATCCATTCAAAATTATCCTTTTTTATCAGCACCAGAGATCGATACCATCCTTTTCCGTGTTGCTACAGAAGTGTTTGTTATTAACTATGTTGCAGCATTTGACTTCAAAGGGTTTACATACTTCGTAGCCTTACAGAAGGAAGATTTGAATTCTGCGCAGTTTGTTTCCAAAATCAACAGAGTCTGCCAGGACGGTCCGAACCTCGACGCTTACACAGAAATTACCCTACAGTGCAGTGGATCGGATGGCAGTGTGTACAGCTTGGTACAAGCAGCTCACTTTGGACCAGCAGGACCTGATCTAGCGGCATCATTGGGTCTCCATGCAGACGAGCAGGTGCTGTATGCTGTGTTTACCAGGAACCAAGGAGCTCCGGGTACCAGCGATGTACCCATCGATCACTCAGCATTGTGTGTGTACAGGATGACGGATATCTTGGCTGCCTTCAGATAAGCAGTGCGGGGATGCATTCAGGATGGGGACAATAATGGGCCAAACAAGATCGACTATTTGGAGGGTTCTTTTTGCAGTAGTTTCGGGGTGAGTACAGAAGGATATTTAGAATGATGTTGGCATTTTAAATATTGGCTGCCAGACAATAATTCAGCTCTGACAGAGCGGGTTATTTGCACACAAAATTAAATTGTTAAACATATGCATATTAAATAAACTCCACCTTTTGAAGAGCATAAGGTATGCATCTATAAAATCGCACGTACCACAAATCAAAAGGCGGATTATCTGTACTTTCCTGGCGTATTCCATTCCCACGGTTTCCAACCCAACTCAACGCAACCATATTACATGCAACAGTTGCCTAACCTACAATAAAACCGTCCAGAGTCATCCTAGTCATTGTAAGCACTACGTGCAAAATATGCTGCTATTTCACAACATAAATATGTGTCTCCCATATAGAACAGCAAAGACGAGAAACTGCAAAATAGTGTAGGCCCTTAAATGTAATATTTAAAACAAATTATCGATTTAGTAAAGGTTGGATATAAATTGGTGAAGCTTTCCTTCTGTTGAATAACAATTAACTTGTAAACGAAGCTTTGCAAACGACGAGGAAATCTGCGCACAACAATGTAACAATTGATTTAACCCCCCCCCCCATAAAAAAAACACTAAAATACCCACTCTCGTTTCATAAACGGCTCTCTTGAACTTCCAGGATTAGTGTTTCGTTGATAATTGCAAATTAGCCCCTTCGAGTAGAGATCTGTTAATTTTTTTTTTCTACTTTCGTTATAGATTCCCATTCTGGATCGCTATTTCTGCATACCCAAGACCGATGATAATGCTCAAACGCCATTATTCAAGTACGCCAAGGGCATAGCCCCCGTTCCATCCACGGCAATTCTAGAGCTGCCTGGTACTCTCATGTCATCAATCATAACCACAATAGAAGTCAACCACACCATCGCTTTAATCGGAACATCGAGTGGAGATCTACTCAAGGTAATTTCTTCCTTATAGATTTAAATGTATGGCTAAAGTTGTCATGGAGCCTAAGCCCGACTTGACCACAGCAATTTTAATTTGAAGCTTTTTACACCACTTAAAAGTGCACCTAGAATTTGGCTGGTGGGGGGCTAAATAAAAATTCAAAAAAAAAAATTGCCCAAACTTTTTGGCCGCAGAAAAAAAATGGATTTTTTTTAATTGGGGGGGGGGACTATTTTGATGTTTGTGGCGCCACTTACTTCCTTATTAATACTACCCGAAAATAGGCCACATTATCACCAAGGTCAAATCGTGGGACTAAAAAAAAATAATTATCAACCCCCCAAAAAATTACAAACTCTTTGGGCGGGCTCAAGCCTCCCAAACCCCCTTTGGGTGCGCCACTGCCACCTAAACTTAAAGATGTGTTTCGTGCCATTTTCGAGTTTCAAAAAAAAAAAAACCAACAACAAAGCGATTAAATACTGTATTTAATGCTTCACAAACTTCGATTATAATTGGCTGCTAGACAAAAGGTCTTTTTTATGCGCAAAATGAAACCCAAAGACACATTATAAATCTTATTGGGGAGAGAAGTAGTGTTTTGTCGTTAAAACAAAACATAAAATTGAAATCACTGAGGAGAAACAAATATTATTTCATGAAAACTGGGTAAGTACTCGATTATAAGGTTAGTACATGTACCATAATTCATACATCGCGAATCTCCAAACGTATTGATTTTGTGGATTTAAGTTTATGTCTTCTTTTGTACCAAAATGGCCTACGGGAACGACGGTTCTTGAAAAAAAGTCAATGTAAGCAGTGCATGGTTGATGGAAAATCGGTTTCTCGTCTTTCTAATGAAAAAAGAGGTTTAATGTGTCATCTGTTCATTAGGTTCACATTGAAAGTAACACTAACGGTCGACTGTATGAACGCATCGGCGTAGATACCAGTCCAGTTCTGCAAGATATCAAGGTGAATGACACGAGTCGCGTGCTATTTCTGTTGACGGAACAAAAGGTAACATTTCTGTTTAGTCGCATTTTCTAACCTGCCACACACAGTTAACTCCTATTATAAGTTGAAACGAATATAATTACTGCAGAAGTACTTTTTATGCGGCTTCTGTGCTCTACCTTTAAAAAAACACACACAAAGAGGTTGGCTTGGAGGCTTTCTCTCAAACGAAAAGAAGTCGGAAGTTGACTGGTTAACACAAGATAATGTATCCTAGCAGTGTATAGATAGAGAGGTCAGCTGTTTGCAACTGAAGATATAAAACAATATTTCTAGACATAATTATGTAATCAGCCAAAAGCTAATTTGACCGGCATGTGTGTTGTTAATTGCAATTAGATATAAAGTTATTCCATTTTCATAAGGTTTGAAGGAAACAGATAGCACCCTTTCTGCTGAAATCAAACACTTTCGGTCAAAATTAAGATTTAGAAGTACAATATGTTTTACTCTATATAGTTGGTGAAGATGCACGTGGAGAATTGTAGCCAATACACTACGTGCGAAACGTGTATTGGGACTGATGCAGGGAATGATGGAGACCCATATTGTGGATGGTGCACTCTGGAACGAAGGTAAGTCCAGTCACACCCAATATCGGACTTCGCTGTATTCATTGTAACGTTACAGAGTACACTATTGGCGTTATATAATCATAATGGATGTTTGGAAACGTATTGTATGAAAATGAGCTTCGCATGTGCTCGATTCATCTCATTCAGAGATGACAGACCGATATGTTTCTCATAAGAAAGTTTCTACTTAGCTATCCTGATTGTAATGTTCATTGTTCACAACCATTCAAGCCCAAGGTCAACTTATAGTCGTCCTACTCAAAAGATCTGGTAAAGTTTCACTCACAGTTTTTATAGTCATTAAACGCGGTTTGGCATATGGTTTGCAATCGGTTCATTCCATTTACGATTCCGTCTCCAACGGAATCACTTTCCACAGTCACAGATTCACATCAAATTTTCACCACCTCTTCAAAAAATGGTAAAATCGTAATCGTTAGGTCGTTTGACCGTTAGGCAAAAGACTGTTTCAAACGGTGTACATGTTTCAATCAATATCGCTAGGGTGTCGATTCCACATCGGGTAAACTTGCCCCATAATCCTTTGCAACAGCACGCTTCATAAGCAAATCACTATTTCTGGTCTTTAAGGTTGCATGCAAATAAGTAGTTAATAATTATACAATGTAACATAAATGTAAACAAATTAAAAGGCAAAGATCAAAATTCACATAAAAGATAATTTTGGAAACTACACTGCTGATGATAATAACAACATTGAATTCTTTCCAGATGTACGACATATTCAGACTGTCCATCAGCTGATGTCTCTACTCGATGGTTGGCCTACAATGCTGCTCAGTGCATTGATATTACTGATGTAGCTCCCTATGATAACCTGCCAATTACAGTCACTGAGCAACAGGTGAGAAACAAATGTATTTAAATTACATCTTATTTGCATCCTTAGAGAAAAATGAAAACTGTTTCAGAAAATACACTTCAACTTTAAAATGCACATTTGTTATTGACTATATATTCATATACCTTTTTCATTATGTTAATATGTTTTGAATTTTATGACTCTCTCAGAAAATATATTGTTAAGCGTCGGAAGGATACAGAAGGTTACTAATACCAGTCGCACATTCTCAGTGTTTCATCACCAAATTTTATTTCAACTCTGTCTATAGTATCCATGACCACTGGATCAATATTCTTGCAGTTCTTTGAATAGGAATGAAATAAAAATTAGTATTTATACTTTCACTTTTAGATCACCCTGACTGTGCAGCAGTTACCTGATCTAGGGACAGGCCAGAGTTATGCATGTCATTTCGGGTCATTCGAATCTCCAGCTACGAAGAATGGTGAAACGCTAGAGTGTACGTCACCTCCTAGTGATGAGGTACCTGTCATTCCGCATGGAGGCAAGTGCAATAAGAGACATCCATGTGACGTCATTTAGGGGACAATATATAAAACAAACATTGAAAAAGAGTTATGGTATATTTCTTGTCCCATTTAGAATGAATGGGGCTTCTTAATCAGCCTGTCTTTTGTTTTAAATTACATGAAAGGGAAGGTCACAAGGATATCGACAGAGAAAATGCGATCATTGGCAAAAACATTTGGTACAGAAAATGGCTTCTATTAGCGTTGTTTAGTTTGGGTCCTACCAATTAGCACCGATTTGAGTTCGTTACTATTGAAAATACACACTCATTTTCAAAGTGCCTTTTTCCATTCCTAAAATAAGTGAATTTTCCCCATACCCATTACACAGATGATGCAGTATACGTAGATTTGGGTGTCGAGTCGACCGAAACTTCAGATCATTTCGTACACACCGACTTCTACTTCTACGAGTGTTCAGCTCACACTTCGTGAGTATTCGGTTTCTTTTGTTTAAATACTCTTAAGTTTTAAGTTGTTCTAACAATGGTTCTGTGTTCAAGCGTACTTCCATAGATGTACGTTTTATACTGGCATTACATTGAGATATAAAACAAAGCAACCCACCGTGTTTAGTTATGGCTGATTACTTAACTTTTTGGGAATTTGTTTGCGGTCCGAGACGCAAAGATAACGTACAATAGCAGTATAGTTTGAAAAACGTGAAAAATAAAAAAGAGTTTTTATTAACCATAAAACATCAATTCGTCAGGACTAAAAAAAAAAGTGGAACTTGCTAAGAGCACGAGTAGAGAAAGCTTAAGTTATTTTTGATTGTCAGTAAAATTTGGTATTTAAATACGTAATATTTAGTATCCAGTCGGTTTTATGTGTTCTTTTTTTAAAATTGATCCTATTTGCATTTGCTTTTGGTGTTTGCATAGATGTGTATCCTGCGTTGGTAGTCACTGGGCATGCGATTGGTGCGTGTTTGAGAACAGATGTACTCATGATAGCTCCACATGCCCACAAGCTGATGAAATCATCGTTCCCGGAGATAACGTAAGATTAATTATACAAGCTATTAGACCAACACAATCGTTAAAATACTTACAATTATTTTAAATCCACAACATTAGCTGGCCTGGTATTTCAGTCTTGACTTAAGTCTTGGCTTCCGGTCAATTCAGTCAGTTTGCAGCATTTGAATCCATTTTTCATACAGTTATTTTAGCTGAATGTCTTGATTGTAAAGATCACGTACTGAATTTTCAATAACTTAGTGTTTTGCGCTTTTATTACTGAAAACCACACAAATTGGGAGGTAGCTCCCCTACCGCTTTGCATGCATCTATCAGCTTTGGGTTGCGGAAGTTGTTTTGGAGTGTGAACAAATCAACTTTAATAGCTTGACCGGAACTTGTGCGGCCTATGTTTCCTGGCAGGATTCTTGTTTTAGGAACAAGCTCGTTTTCCAGATTTCTGTCGAATCAGGCTTAGACCACAAAAAAAAATAAGTCGGTCTCTGGTCAGCGCGCGCGTCGATTTTTCATCATGCGCGTCAATATTTTTTCTCCAAAATGTTCCGCGGTAGCTCTAACAGCGCCCTCTATTGCCGCACCTCCTCCATTTTTTTAACAAAGAGCACCAAGGAATGGGAAATTGCACTACGGCAAATGATCGAGAGCACCAAAGCAAATTATGAAGGACACCAATGCACATGAGGACACCAAAAAAGCAAAATAGTACACAACCTTGTCTGTACAATCCAAGCTTGAAGAAAAAACAAAAGCCGCGTCGCCGCGTCAATTCCGGAACTTTAGTCTGACCAGAGACCGAATATTTTTTTTGTTGGCCTTATATTTGTTGGAGAGTTAATGATAATCATGTACTTTATATTGTTGGTTTTTACCTACAGAATCCAGCCGCTTCTGCAGTCAAAGGACCTGAGTTTTGCCCTCAGCTGCTGAACCAGACTGCTGAAGTTCTGCTTGCTAATAACATTATGAGGAGAATAACTGTCTCGACTAAAAACCTGCCAAACGAAATTGAGGTATGTTTATTCACACAACTAACACAAATAATGTCAATCTGTAAATGATGTGCACGTTAATCCCCGTCTATCATTAAATTGCCTTGTCAATGTCTGATAGTGACATTTGACAAAATTTCTCTGAGTCTAGTTACCACTTTGCTTAATTCTTCCCCTGTTTTCTCCCGTGTAATACTGCGTTATAATATAGTTTGCTAAATTGCTAAATGATCAAGATATCTGACCGTCTTTATGTGACATTGAAATGAATACAAAGTGAATTGCAAAGTTATCATTCATTACAATGCTTTTTGGACGGTATGTAAACTTGAGGTCAGTGATGTCGGAGCAGTTTGCACATGCCTCATGCATACTTCATATATTATTCAATATTATTGTCATCGTTAACATTGCGTGTGCTGAGATAGAAGTTAATGTTTGGATGATAAGCTGCTCTTGAATTGCCCTTTGGTGGCATCTAAATACAAGTCTGCATTGTATTCATTATACACTTTATTAGATTTGCTGAATAACTTCATTAAAACACATTGCGTCGCATTGTCAAGTATCGAAACGTCAAAGGAAGCTGTTCACTTTCAAACACCTTTAACAAGAGTCCATGCAAGGAATTTACTGCCAAGTAAATATTAGTGGTACTCTTTCCTGGCTCACTTAACTCTGCCAAATGTTGGTTCTTATACCCTTTGTTTTCCATGCGCAGATTTCTAGCTATCAGTGCAGCTTAAATGTAGAAGGATCACCTCAGGTTGTTAATGCAGACCGCAATGGAGATTTAATTACTTGCAGAGATAAGGCTGTAAGTTAAAGTTCAACTTATTTTGGGCCTTGGATTGCTTATTTCTTTCATAATAACAATGAAAGTAAATTACGGTTCATGCTTCGAGCTTAAGATACTTAAAGGTGAGGTTGACTGCTTGCCTTCAACAGTATACCTACCTCTCCCATGATGAACCAGAGATGGAAGTGAAACTGACTGTTTCATGGGCTGACACCGTCGGTGTTGTGCACATCCTGGATGACATACATGGATTTATTGGTAAGGAATAAAGACTGCTTAAAGAAATTTACGCTTTCGTCAGTCTAATGGTCATAATTTTCATTGACTGTTATCAACAGTTTTGCAAGGAGGTTGTTCTTTAAAATATCAAATTGTAAGAAATGACATTATTTTAAACTCTGTTCATTATATCAAACAGTAACATTGTACAAGTGTGAAGTCCAGAAGCCAGACTGCAGCCGCTGTGTTACAGCCCGCCCAGCGCTTGACTGTGTTTGGTGTGGTGCCATGCCGAGCGAGTCTGGTGTTTGCCAACCGAGTGAAATTTGCAGCGAAAAGATGGTGACTTTGGATAACGGATTGAATTGCCCTAACCCATCGCTGAGTAAGGTAGGTTATAAAACTTTACAGTTGAATACATGTATTATTCACTTTGAAGTATCTTGAATATTCTTTATTAATGTTCCAGGTGAGGCTACTTTTCAACATGTTTGTATATAATTATCTATAGTTCCCACAAAGTATCAAACAATGTCGCCAGAAAATGAAGCACACCTTGTATCCATTTGACTTGCCTTTGTGACAGAATGGAAAAAGGGAAATTTTGTCATGTGCCAGATGGAAAAAAGCCACATTTTTAAGACTGTGTAGGGCCTTTTATATTAAGTAGGCCAATACGGATGACTGCAAAAACCACCAAGCCGAATGATTTGTCTTTCAAAGCATTTACCAATGCATCTTCAATAAAAAAAAGTGTTGTATTTAAATGTATTGTGTCATGTTACATGTACTTGCGTTTGTATGTAACGTTATTATTGTTTTAAAAATCACGCATTAGGTATTTCCCTTGACTGGGCCCATTGAAGGCAACACAGTCATAGATGTGATGGGAACTGATATCGGTCGGAGATTTGAGGATGTCGTGTCAGTGATGGTTGGCAATCAGCCCTGTGATCTGTCTGGATTAAACTCAGACTACCAAACTGGAGCAAGGTTGGGTCAAATCATACTTCATGCAAAGACATTACCTTGTACTTTTTATTCAAGCTTTGACTAATTAATGTTCAGCTTTTCATTGTTTCCCCAACGCTTTAACCTTCCTAATCGAACAATTGTATCTGTCAGTTACAATAAGTGGTGTTTTTTTCAGTATTTATAGGAAATGTCAGTATGCCTCAGCCTTGCTTAAGTTGATGAACATGTTAGAATCTTAAAAGTATACATTTGTGCTTAACAGTTAAACGGTATTATTTAGTTGGTATAAGCTACAGAGTTGATGAGATTGAGGAGTTTTGCTCAACCTCCATCTATTTTAAATGTCACATATCATTTTATGTTTCAGTGTCAGCTGCATAACAAGGGCAGAAAGTGCAGGAGCCAAGCTGGTTACTTTGACAGTCACGGGTGCAGATGGTACAATGCAACACAGCTCAGGAATGGTCAACTTTAACTTCAGAGTAAGTCACGTCTCGCACGCATTCGTTTTCCTTACATTAACTCAACCACTAGGAACAAGCGTCCAAGAAAAATGTTTTATACACTGTTATGAAAAAAGTAAGCACGCAATGTATGATCACGAATGAGATCAATTCACGGGTGTTCTTTTCTTAGAAGTTCGGCACAGTATTATGTCAGCCAGAGCAATATTTAGATATAACATAGCTGAATGTATAGTTTCGCACCAAAAATGGAGGTTTTCTGTTTTAATTTTTAAGTTAAGAATTTGTATAAAAACCACGGACTTTTGAGTGAATTTCCTGAAAACCTTGGTCAAAGTGTCCAAATTTGTGTAAAGGATAGGGAGAAATATATAAACAATATTACTCCAGGAATCGATGGACGAATAACCATGGCATCAACTTATTCCTACGATAACAATGACTGGGAGTCAGGTTGGCGTAGCTGTACTTTCCTCGCCTTCCACCGCTGGGACCTGGGTTCGAATCCCGCCTGGGCCAATATGTCGATTGGTTTTCAGTCCCTGCCTGATTCCGTGGGTTTTCCCCAGAATATTCTTCTGGGCTTTTCCTCCCACCTCTAAAACTGTAATTTCTTCTCATTGTCTTCTCTCTACAGGTTTCTTCAGGCTTGCGAGCTACAGTGCCTTGGGCGCTTTTGAGGAATCCTTTGTTTCATTACCAGAAATGATTAATGATAATAATAATAATAATATAATTGATGAGGAAAATTTGTTTGATAGACAAACACAGTTAGTTCTTCAATGTTTTCACAAAATAATTCTCGTTAACAGGACCTGACGATTACAGATTTCCAACCCCGCCTCGGCCCAGAAGCCGGTGGGACGACAGTTAGTGTGAATGGTGCGGCCCTCAACACAGGACGCGATATTGAAGCGTTTATCGGCGACAATCCTTGCAACATAACAGGGTATTATGTCGCTTTCGTTGCACATCATTTTTCAAATTGTTGTGTACACGGCACAAATCGGAGCATTGTCTAATTGTTTTCCCCTGGAACTCAAGAATGACATTATTTGAAGCAATCATTGGAAACTGAAAAATAAAAGTGTTTTTGTACGATAATTATCAATTCAACATTGGTACAATCTCGCGTTCCAAACAATGGACTCCTATCAAGCTTCAGTTGCTTAAATGTCCTTTAAAAGGTTTGCTTTTTCCCTCCTTTGTGGACCGGGTTAAAGTGTTTTTTTGGGAGCATATTTTGGTTACTGTATTATAAATATATACTCCATCCTGTTCTGTAGAACTACTCGAAATTATGCCAATATTTACCATGATACATTGCTATACATACATTTAGTATTAAGGGGCATCAAACACGTAACACAGATGAATTTCACTTTTAAAATCTCTGCAAAAATTTAATATTGTAATTATGTGAATTGTTTTTTTCCCAAATTACTCAGCAACTCAGTTGAATCCATGCTAGAATGCACAACCACTGCTGGCCAAGTTGGATATCAAGGTGCTGTGAAAGTCTCCTTTGATGGAGCCATGAGAACCTCATCAGATATGTACACTTACAGTGAGAATCCTATCATTGCTGGTGTGTCTCCTCTGAAAAGCATCGTTTCGTGAGTCTGCATGATTGTTGTCTTCATCTGTATTACCTGGGCTATATATACTTCAATGTGCATCTTCCACATTATTTGTGTCTCTATTACAGCATGTATTGTCCAAAGATAGTTTCGGTGTTTTAAATATTTTTAAACACGAACAACAAATGAGGTTTAAAAAGGGAATTTACATTGTTAACCCTACTATTACTAAGGTGGATCCTCTGACAAGCATCATTTCGTGAGTGTTCATGATTTTTCTGTCTTCCTCTGTTTTACCATGGGCTATAAGTTCAATTTGTATCATCCACATTGAAAGAGGATTTCTGGTGTTTTACATCGTTTTTAATGCAAACATAACAAAATGAAGGTAAAAAGGAATTTTAGTCTAGGTATTTCTGAAATGTTATGTTTCTATTGTAAGACACGCTTTCAAGATAGCAAACTCGTAGACACAGTTATGCTTGGCTGTTTTAGAAGCGTGCTAATACAAATAATCTTATAAGTCAAGACTACTGATAATCTGAGTGAACAGAAAACAAATATAATGTTTGATTCTAAAGTTGTAAGAAAATTATCTGCTCAGAATGTTTTTTGAGTGAATCCTTCGTGCATTTCTTCATTGTTTAAATTCTTCTATACACCAACCAGGATCTTTCAGTGTATAACGCATTTTCATCACTTGTATCGGTGTTTCTAATTGTCAGGGGTGGTCGAATGTTGACGGTTACTGGCACTTTGCTAAACACAAGCAGAAACCGTCAAATCTTTGTCACTTATGGAAATGGTGATCTTAAAGAGGTGAGAAATGTGTTATACCTGTTACTATAAATGATTTTTATCTCTGTCCTACCCTGCTCAGTCTCCCCTTAACATCCGATCCCTATATCCACTTGCTCCACTCTTCCAACATACAATTAAGAACTTTTTACAACTTCTTTTTTCTCAGTTACCCCTGACGACTTCTTCAAATGTGAAAATGGCAAAAAGTGTACGATGTATAAAGTGTGATAGCCATTTACATCATTAAAACATTTTGTTTTTCAGTAGAAGCAAAGAAGGTGCCTTTGTCAACCTGAGCTAATGCTGAACAGAATTGTCAACTGAATAATGTGGGACTTTGTTTTGCAGGAATGTCAAGGTGGATCTGCAACGAGCATGGAGTGCCGGTCTCCTAACATAACAGACCTCAACATGAGGAATAAAAAGTTGACCTTTGGCTTCATCATGGATGGGGTCACTCAACTATTGACATGGTCTCAGGCTAACGATGCCAGCTTGGAGTACTTTGAGGATCCAGTGTATAACAAATTTGAAGGCGGCATGAATGACAAAGAAGGAGAAACCTTGAAATTACGGTTGGTATGCGTGTCTCATTCTATGCGCCTGTCATTTTCAGTGTTGTGTTTTTCTATCTGTAGGTTATGGGGCCTGTCGGTAACATGCACGAAGCACACTTGTTTGGTGCTTTGTTAAGTGATCTCACCTCTGATTATGTGACTAAAGATAAATTCAAGTTGATATCTCTTCCTCCTGAATCACGTGGATCTTCCAAAAATACAGTGGGCTTATTTGAGTAACTCGTGCTGAGTTACAAAACTTCATAATCTCAGATCAGTCATTGCAAAAGCAAATGTAAATGTAATTTGAAATAAAAGTTCAGGTTCTTTTTTTACCTCAGTCCTCATTCGGTGTGTATAGGAGTACATGTGCACGAACAACGACAGAAAGTCTTACGTGGGACATAGGTTATGAACTTTCTATTTAGAAGTAAAACAAGTGTTGCACATTTTGCCACAACCGAAAAGACTAAACTCTTCCGAAATATACCAATCCAGATACTAATTACTTTCCTTTAAAACAATTTAGCTTAAATTACCTGTGGATGCTTTGACAGCGCTATCACAGAGGGAGAAATTATCGTGAGGATCGGCGAAGAGAGCTGTCCCATTATCCTGTTCAGTGCGACAACACTCGTATGTGAATTGCCCGATGAGGCACCAGCAGCCGGTGACTACATGGGAGGAGATACCGGGAAAGGTCTGCCTGTGGTATGGGTAAGTCAGGGGCGGATCTATGTGTGAATCAGCGGGGAGTATACAGCTCAATGCAGCCTGTTAGGCGCAAGGTAATTCAATCACAATAACCATCTCTGCCCTCACAGGTACCCATTTACTCCTGGGTTGAAAGAAGCAATGAGTGGCAAAGTGCCTTGCTCAAGGGCACACGCACCATGACCCCTTCAGGACTCGAACCCACAACATGCAGCTTTACCCACCGACCACGAATCAGTGCCCTTAACCACGAGGCCACAGCGCTCAACAAATTAATTTGCCTGATAGCAAAGCAGAATTTCATAGTATTTGGTCATTGCATTCCTGAAATCTGAAGAGAAAACCGCCCCGGATGTAAAATGACCAAAAAACCGGCTCTTCTAGGATTGAAAATGATTAAGGTTCATGTTCCTCAGATGGTATGAACAACTCTTTACGCTCTCTCTAAAAGGAACACAAACGCCCAACATTCAATCACTTCTCACCAAACACTAATTACACTATACTTTTCACTTGATTCTTTCTTCAAAAGTAATTGTTATAACGTTGACGTGAAAGTAATTGGTTAAGTCTATGTCAGTTGTTGCATCGTTTATCATTTCATTTGTATTATTCCATAGGTTTTCCACAATAACTTAAAATCTCGGTTGGGCTACTTGGTCTATCCCCCGGTGCCACTTGTCGCTATACTTGTACCGAGTTTGATCATCCCACTCTCCATGGCGATTCTGCTCGCTGCTACCTTCGTGTATTGCAGACAATTGCGAAGGAAGCGCACCCACGACCGAAGACTATTGGGGAGGATAGTGGCGATTCATCTCGGTAAGTGCTGGTGGCAGGAGGTGACTTGAGTTAACTCAAATATTATACTCCTGAATGCCAAAAAAGAGGGTTCACCAATCTACGATGAAGAGAGAGTATAAACTCAGTCTACCTATGAATTGAGCTCTTGCACATTAAAATCAAAATGGTAAACAACCGGAAACCCTTTAAAATAGTTTAGAAACAAAATTAAACAGTTCATGCGTAGCTGCACATCTCCGTGTTAAAATTAAATTATGTTCTATTTATAGAAAAATATTCCTTAAGATGGCTGCTAACGGGCAGCCGGTTTTGATGGTAGCATACATGGCAAAAGAATTCAAATGGCAACCTCCTCAGTTGATTGTAAAGTTGCAGACAGGATGAAACAAATTCCTCTTTAACAAAAATAAATAAAGAACTCTTTTGTTAGGATGAAGGTTAGATTCTGATTGTCATTTTAGACAACTTGTGAATCTTGTGTAGCATGCAGAGATTGTTTTGTCTGTTGATTTGTAAGCCTGAACGTGCTCGTAAACTTACCACTATATTACGTTGTTTACTGTTAATGCGACATTGTATCTCTTTTCTTCAGAAATTGACTCCCACGTCAAAAGACGCAGGTGGTATAGATCCCAGAAACAGTCGGAATCTGCTCAGCCAAAACAAAAGCGCATTGTCCTGAACAACAAAGTCAGCTTCGTTCCCGACGAGGTTCATATCGACTTCAGCCAACTGGAATTGGGAGAAACTCTCGGACAAGGTAGTGACTTTGCAAGAAGAAACAATGAACATTTCATGAGTTCAAAGTGTAAGCTGTTGTTTTACACGAGAAGAAGAGGCCTACATAATTAAGTACAGGGTTGTGTGTGCAAAAACCGTTAAATAAAACGCATTTTCACGTTTCGCACTAGTTCTTCAGTACCAGCAACAGATAATCAATATAAACGAATATAGCTGTTCTACACTTGACCACATTTTACAGGTGCATTTGGGCGTGTACTGAAAGCTGTTCTACACGATACGTCCAGGGAAGATCAAATTGTGGCAGTGAAGACCGTGCAAGGTTGGTGACGACAATGTTGGCCATTTGTGAGAGATGTTTGCTATGACAGTGAAGATTCTAAACACAGCAATGAAAAGTGGTCCCTCGATTTAAAAAGGGCCTATTTCGAAGGGGCATGCATTTTGGTCTTGAGTACACATGTTGTTGATTAGATTTACAGAAAAGGTGTTGGATGACCTTACACCGAGAAAAAGAAACTAAAACAGCAAAAATCAGTGTGCGTCTTGAATGAAAGAGGCGAAAGAGTCTTTTCATTCAGAATTGCAAGCTGTGGGTTGTATGTAAAAATTTTAAATGAGACTTAAGACTTAATGTGAATGATCTATCTTTTTGAGTTGTCTGTTTCTGAGAAAAAAAAACAGTTGGTTTAACTCGACGTTTCGAACGGTATGCTCTGTTCGTCATCAGGAGAGACTTGTAAAATGTTCTTGAACTGGAATGAATTCAAATGTTCTCCGGTGTCACTGGGTTATTGTATTTCTGTGATGATGAAATTACTATGACATACATTAAGTTGCTGTTTTTATGTGGTATCGTGGCCAAATGTTAGTTGGGCGTGCCAGTTGTCACATATTAATGCAATATTTTGCTTGTACAGACACCTCGGACCCGAAAAATGTGATGAAGTTCCTGGAGGAAGGCCTGATCATGAAAACCTTCGACCATGTCAACGTACTGGGGCTTCTGGGGTTGACCTTTGACGCGGATAAAAACCCCTTGGTGGTGATACCCTTCATGGCAAACGGTGACCTCAAGACATATCTGGTCAAGAAGAAACAGGTATGTAGTCAAGAGCGATCAATGTCGATAATAAGTGGTGGAAGGTTTGATAAAAGAATTGGTGATGAGTGGCATGAGTTTGGAACTCACTTAATGGTGATTTTGGTAGATGTTGTTACGTTTAATAATTAACAGTTCAGTCACGATATTTATTGAACAAAATACTTTCCCATTTGGTAAACAGTATGTCATGTGTTTGATTGTGAGTGTGGTATTTATTTATTCACTGGATGTTTTTACTTTTATTTTAGACCTTGGCGACTTCTCTTCTGATGAGGTTTGCCTCACATGCCGCACTCGGTATGAGTTACCTGGCTCAGCACAAGTTTGTCCACAGAGATCTCGCTGCCAGAAATTGCATGTAAGTGTATCCTCTCTTATATGTCTTTATAAACGTGTTTGTATGAATGCAAAATTTGACACCAGAGATTTGGTAATCTTACCAAAAACTGGGTTAGATAGTTCATCGAAAAATAATTTTAATGCACCAGATGTACCGGGGGACATGCATTCATTCAATTATCTCAAAACTTTGACTTAATTGTATTGCCATTCTTAAATGAAGAATATAAACCTCTTTAGGGTGGATAGTGATCTTCTGGTGAAGATAGCTGATTTTGGACTGTCCCGTGACATGCACGAATCGGATTACTACACAAGCGGTGATGTCCAGGCTAAGCTGCCTATCAAATGGATGGCTCCCGAGTCCATGGAACGCCGAGTGTACAACGCCAGGACTGACGTGGTATGCAATTAAATCCATCTTTGATTGGAATGTAAGATGATGTTTAGATGAAGATCTGAAAGAAAAGAAACCGAAACACATCTCTTTGCGTTCTGTGGAACTATCCATCAAAGAGAAACTACAAAAACTTCGGTGCCCAGTCATGAAACGTCAATTTATTGATAATTCACATCGTTTTAAGACGCCCACGTCGAACTGATTTCTAAAATAACTTACTTATTAACCTTTTTATTTCCATTTGACACCAAATATCAAACAGTTCAATAAAGGCTCCAATACAATGTATAGCTAGTTCATGTAAACTGATCTGTAGCTCAATTGAACATGCTTCATTAGAATGATCTATTAGATTGAGAAATAATTGTCTACTTTGGTTTTCTACAGTGGTCTTACGGTGTGCTCCTGTGGGAGATTTTCAGTAAGGGTGCAAGACCGTACCAAGCAATACCCAACCAAGATGTGTATGATTTCTTGAAGAGTGGTCAACGCATGGCTGCTCCCAAGAACTGCCCGCCAGAAATGTATGTTCAGACAGCGCTCACCGTTACATTTAATAATACACGTAACAAATTTAATGTCGTTTTAACTGCTGTAAATATGCAAGGTTATTTTATGCTTCACTCAACTTTTTCTGAAGGTAAAGGAATCTTAATGCACCTATATTGCTCTCAGGAGTTTTACTTAATTTTAAGCAGGAATAACACTCTTGGGGTTTCAAATATGAATTTTAAAAAAAGGTAGTGTCGAGTAATCAGTAATAATGAAAAGTTTACTGTCGGGGGTTTCAAGTAAAAATGCAAACAAAATTTGATACTGTCAAGCAAGCATATCTAATAATTCCTGTTACTTTACCTGACTGACACAGCTACGGCATAATGGTACGTTGCTGGCAGGACAACCCAAAGTCACGTTGCACATTCGTGCAAGTCGCCAACGAGCTGGAAGAACTGTTGGAGGGAGACCGCGACTACGTAGCAGCTCCTAGTGCGGGTGCGGTTGGTATGGGACCCATCGAACATCGCGAAGAACCTGGTGTCACAGACGACAGCTATCTGGTCCCGATGCAGCAGGAGACCGCCTTTGGTGCTGACGGCCCGTGTAGTGACGGAGAAACCAGCGGGAGCCACGCGACTGCTGCCCATGATCCCTTGGATTATGTTAATAAAATTGTCATTAGATAAGTGCCGTGCACATTCCCCGATAAGAAATATCCGAAAAGAAAATAGTTTGAAGAAAAAGTCTGTTTCAAGTGGCCAACATATTAAAATCTTTACTTATCAGGATGGATACAAAGGACACACTCCTTGCTCACTTTCATTTCGAAGAATTTTTTTTTAATCTTTTAAGGGTTTTTTTTCCTCCGTGGTTTAGAATGAAATCGTTTACAATATAAAGAAGGAAGCAAGCTAAAATAATAGCTAAAACATGTATTTTAAGCGTCTTAAACCCATGCCAAATGCCATTTTTTTTCTCCGATTGACATTTTAGTTCATGGACAGTGGTAAATTAATCTGAGGTATTATTGTTGTTCACCATCATTGAATGAAACGTTCGCATGCAGTTACGTAATTTGTATTACTTCATAATATTCGGATTTTCCGCAAATTAGTGCATCATTGTTTTTCAAGAAGAAAATGCTTACATGTAATAATAATAATAATCTAAAACCGTTTAATCTAAAATACACGGTGAATTTCCAGCATTGTATTATTTAACCATTAGCCAGGCAAATTGCAACATTTTAAAATAAGATCCTACGTTATCTGAATTGTGTAAAACATATTCCTGTAAAAACTGAAGAATAATAATAAGCCTTTCATGTTTAATTGCAAATGACAACTTGCTGTTTTGGAAATTTCTGCACAGATTCCTGCAGGCTGCAAAAATCATTTACATAAAAAGGTTGAAGCTTTCAGGAAACCAACAACGTTCGATATCGCAATAAGCTAAGAAGGAACAAACAATAGCAATGTTATTTTGTCGTATTGTACACAGGTTTTTCCAGCTTTTAATTATTAAGATAAATAGTGTATTACGTAATTGACATTTTATATTTGGAATACCTGTAAAGGCCTATATTCTTAGTAAACAGATGGCACGTACATATGCATTCTTCTGCAAAATAAATATGAAATGTAGCTCATTTTATTTAAATGATGTCTTGTTTACCTTGAACAAAAATTACGTTTTTTAAGGAGAGTCTTCCATCAAAGATGTTGCGTGAAATAACATTTGTAAAGAAGTACTTTATGCAATGTAACGGAAACTGCTCAACTGTTGCCTAGTAAATATAGAAAAATAATTTTACTTAACAGGTTAAAAAAAAAACAGAAACAGTTGGTAAATGCCTGCGAAAAAAAGTCTCTATATAACAATGAAAGATCTATATAACACCGAGTGCTGTGTAAATGCTCATGTTTGATTCAATTGACTTTATTTAATTTCGTTTTTGGATTATTTATTCATTTGATACCCAGACACGTATAATCATTTTTGTAATCAGATTAGCAGAATTGCATAGAAGCCGGTATATGCTAACATAGCCAATGGTGAATTTCTGTTTAAAATGTCAAGACAAATTTTAGTTCAGATGTGTTGAATCACATGCTTACATTTCACAGACAGATCGATCTATCCGATGACATTATTCTTATACTTGATGCTGAGGGTTCCATTTCGTAGATTACTTTGGGGGGGGTTGATTGATTGTAATAATTTATAATTATTGATTTAAGTCCTGATTTAAATCAGTACAAATATGATAAAAATCCTAAATCCTTAGCATGATTTACAAGGAACGTATACCCATTCTGGCAAATTCTGGAGGTGTGCCAACCCAATGCAAAAGACTATATGTTTAGTAGGGGTACTGTACCCAACCTGACAGATTCCAACAAAACATTCCGTTGGGGTTTGATGGGTTGAATTCTGTTTGGGGTGGTTGGTTTTGTACGCTCACATACATATTCTCAGAACCAATTGTTCAATGAAAACAGCATTTTAAAACTAAATAGGTCTGTTTATTATGCTTTATGTTTAAATACAGCCAGTTTCCGTAATCTTATGCGATCCATTCATTTGGAATATTACTTGTAAAATAAATGATGCTTTCTTTTGATATGCAACAATCTTGAAGTCAGTCATCATGCATTGCTTAATGTTTAACTTGGTGCTCAATAGCAATCAATATGTCATTTACGCAACATTTTTGGGCCCCAGGCCACCTCGCAACAAATTTCCCTCACAAACAAAATTCGGAAATATTTCGCGAGAAAATGTTCTTGGTTATTTTTTATTTCTAGATATGTTAATCTCCCATCTTAGCAAGTCTTTGAGCGCCAACAGAGACCTGACTGACAGGTTGACTCACGGGATTTTTCTCATACAGAAGCCAAAAATCGGTTCTAGTGTATTTTGATCTATTGCATGTTTCTGCATAACCGCGTTTATAATGTCTGTTATTTTATCAATTCTAGATACAATTGAACTCAGTCTTTTTGCGGAAATTGTCCTGCATGTTTTATTGTTGTTCATTTGTTTTTGTAAGTTGGTCGGCAGTTTGTCTCGCCGCAGTATTCAGCGCAGCAAATGCAGAACTAAAAGTTAGTTTGAACGTTCACTGTTTACTAGTAATGCCTGCATGCTAAAAAATATCTGTACAAAAGTAACAAATTCATACCATAATACTTCCGTTGGCCATAAACTATAAACGTTCAAGCAAAAATAATTACCAACAAACCATCCCTATTAAAAATAATAATAACATGGGAACGAATTTGTGTGGCCTTAGTCAAACTTTTCTTTTATAATTTGTGTATTCCATTGCATAACAATAAAGGTAGCAATATTAAAGTGGCATCAGAGTACTGTATTTTACGTGTTTATTTTCTATTAAACGTGAACAAATTACCCGATACCCGGCAACACTCCTCCCTGTATAAGAGCAGTTACGTGTGATAATTACACGAGGTCGCTGTCTTTGCATCTGACTCTAAGGTTGTCCACAATAAATACAATTCTTGATCCACGGGTGTTTGCATTGCGTGTCATGACGGAACCTTGAAATACTGAATTTTAAACGTTTCCCATAATAACGGCATACAATTGGCAACTTTTAAAAATTAATAAAAATCATTGAAAATGATACTCATTGTAATTAAAACTAATTAATGCATCCATGCCTATTGTACTATTATAACAAGTGACAGGGATAAACCCTTACCTACTGCACCAGGAAACAAAAATCCTTTCCTATCATGTCGAAATACCTTTGGTTCAGTTATAGTTCAACCATTATGCTTCAACCTTGGACCTTTGTTAAACTTGACACAGCGTTTTGTAGTGCTTCTATACAGTCAGTGTTTGCTTCATTAATTGGCACCCATAGGTAAGTATTGCCCTGCAGTTGAATGCATGTATAGTAAATAGCGCAACTTTGCACCCGGAAACTACTTTTGGAAATTCGTAGCGATATTCCCTTCCCATATGACGAAATACCTGAACGATTTTATGTGCTTCAAGCTAAACAACTGTGATCTCGCCTGCATGTAGGACTGTAGGACTGCTTTGTGAAATTGTACATTCCGATAGACTTCTATTTCTATGGCATGTGGAGGTGAAACATTGCACGTTTTAGTGTCGGAAATGTTGGAAAATCTTCAGTTGGTTGTCTCCATGCAGTGAATTTATTCCTGTCCACCTGTTTCATCCGAGTAGAGTACTCCTTCGTATTATATCGTGATTTATCCAGACAAACTATTTTGCTGTCTTGTTTACTCGCATTATAAAAAAAAAACCCTGAACCAAAGCATAGAAACAGAGAGGGCATTGCGTGTCATGACGAAGCCTTGAAATACTGAATTCCTATACATGTAGTTCCATAAATTGTTCAGTTTTTAAGGTTGGATAAGACATCACTGTTGGGCAATGTTATGTACCCAGCATTGGTAGAGGTTACCTCAAATTGGGTTGAATTTGTTAAAAACTGTCAAACTATTGGGAAGAAGTTACCCAAGAGTGTAGGCAGTTGATAATTCAACCAGCATTGCCAATTTTTTTTTTACAGTGGATATATTGAAATTTAACGATGTGAAAAACCAGGAGTACACTCTTTGTTACGGAAGTGTATTCGGATTTAAATGGAAATCATTACAAATATAACAGACATCTCAAGTTATCAAGGCAACACTGACATTTCATGGAAATAATAATCAGCACAATAGGGGAACATTCACTGTGAATCGGATTTTTTTTTTCGTAACTACTACATTTCTTGTCAGTCTCAAGAAAAAGAGATTCCAGTATTTTAATATATATTGTTCGCCACAGCAACAACTAACACTGAGAGACACCTTTAATTGAGCCATTCATTACAAACTGTTCAGGGAACTGGTAAACATACCTTGAGTTTCAACACCCGGAAATGAAACTCCCAACATTTTACCAGGTTTATAAACTCAGCTACGGTAACTTAACAAGTGATGTTCGTTGTTCCATGAAGAAATCTTTCTATTCTCCATTTTGTAAAATATGTAAATCGCTGCATTGTGGACACTATCGACATCAGATTGTTGCCGTTCTACCTGAGTCCATTTGGTTGTGGTTGTTAGATGTGCTGAGTGGTAGGTAGGGTGATTTAGCAAACATAATTATGAAGATCCTGCATTGGAGTACCTACCCCACGATCTTGGTCACTCACCTATTGATCAGGTGCTCCTCAGACTAAGCAGAGGGATTGTGTTGTTGCGGAGAATCACTTTGTACACGTGTGACCGCCTGAACGTTCTACAACAAACTCTCTCAATGTAACCCATTTGGAATGGTTACTTGTGGTGGTTAACGCAGTGGTTATTTCACGCTTTGACTTTAGATGTAACTGCTGTCTTACAATCCAATAATTCCAAGCGCCACAGACTATTTCCTGAGTGCGAGGGATAAGCCTACATTTTCAGGTACGATTAATATCTCGTATTATTTTCCCCAGTTTCAAACAGTCGTTAGTCGTTGGTTATTGCACAGCAGTAGAGGAAGAAGGGACGTTTCCAATACGGTATTATAAACTTTGATTATTGGTTTTTGTTTTCTCCGTACAGACTGTGACTTTAGGCTTTTGCCTATGATCCACAACCATCTGAAAATTCTGAAGATCATGGAGTCTCACAGGAGCCGCAACTCCTTCTTGTGGACAGTTATTCTGACTTGGATTATCATATGCGTAAATGTGTGTACCACGACTGCTGAGTGGCACGGAGACCTGTCAGACTATGAATTGGCCAGCTTTGACAATCCAGATATTTTGGACGAACCTAAAAGACGTGCATCAAAGTTCAATCATTTTACCTTGAGTGATCATGGCGATGTGTATGTTGGAGCTGTCAATTGGTTGTATAGGTTGGACGGTAGTTTGGAAGAGAAACAGAATGTTTCAACCTGTGATGACAGCAGGCCATATGTGATGCCCTGTCACCTTACAAATAACTACAACAAGATACTGGTAGTTGACAGTACTCGGCCAAACAGTTTGATAACCTGTGGTGGTGTGTATGATGGTATTTGTCAGTCACGACAGTTACAGGATATCAGGAACGTGATGATGGAGTCGGTTCGTTACGTTGCAGGGTTTGAGGATGCATCTACTGTTAGTCTAATTGATCCGGGGCAAAACAGAGGATCGGCACTTTTTGTTGCCGTTACTTATACTGGTAAAAATATTGGCCATCGAGGAAGCTTTCCAGTAATTGCAAGAAGAACCCTGGAACAAAATGGATTTTTATCGATGGTGGAATATAGGGATGCCATATTGTTCAGTATATATGCAAATGTGGTACAGTTTTGCGTGAAGTATGTTGCGGCATTCGACCATAGTGGATTCACATACTTTGTTACATCTCAGAAGGAGGATTTGAATTCTGCGCAGTTTGTTTCTAAGATAAGCAGAGTCTGTCAAGGCCATGTAAACATGGACGCTTACACAGAAATTACCCTACAATGCAGTGGATCAGATGGCAGTGTGTACAGCTTGGTGCAAGCAGCTCACTTTGGACCAGCAGGACCTGATCTAGCGGCATCATTGGGTCTCCATGCAGACGACCAGGTGCTGTATGCTATGTTTGCCAAGAACCAAGGAGATGCGGGTGCCAGTGATGTACCCATCGATCACTCAGCATTGTGTGTGTACAAGATGACGGATATCTTGGATGCCTTCAGAGAAGCAGTGCGGGGATGCATTCAGGTTGGGGACTTTTATAATGGTAATGGGCCAAACAAGATTGACTATTTGGAGGGTTCTTTTTGCAATGGGTTCAGGGTGAGTACAGAAACATATTTCAAATGATGTTGGCATTTTCCAATGAGATTCATTTCCCGTGCTATTTTCGTGTTTCATCTCGAAAAGTAGATTTGTTTGTTGCTCAACTGCTAGTTTATTAGCAATATGAAAATTAGTCACTTTTAAATGAGACGTTTAACACGTCTCACCTACGTTTATTTATTGAATTATATCTTCATTCAAATTATCGGCTACTAGACAATAAATCTGCTCTGCAGTATTATTTGTGCACAAAATGAAATCCTTAAAAAAATAACAATTAAACAAAATCCATTTTTAAGAGCACAAGGTGTGCGTCTTTAAATTGCTCTTACTACGAATCAAAGGGTAGATAACCTGTATTTTAGGGGCGTAAATCCAATCCAACCCGACTTAACGCAACATTTATTTTGTAACGATTCCCTGAAGCAATTCGTCCAGAGGTCTTAGTCTCTGTAAAACAAGCACTACGTGCCAAATATGCTGATATTTCACAACATAAATATTTGTGTTCCATAAAGAACAACGAAAAGGAGAAACTGCAAAATAGTATAAGCCCTAAAATGCGATAATAAAAAAATGATCGATTTGGTTGCCTTGGTCTGCGCTTAACAATGTATCAATTGATTGAACTCCCCCTCCCCCCCCCAAAAAAAAAATACACTAAAATACCCATTTTCGTTTCATCAACGGCTGTCTTGAACTTCCCGGATTCGTACTTCGTTGATAATTGCAAAGTGCCCACGTTGACTCGATCTATATTGCTTGAACTGAAACATTGAGTAGGGATCTGTTTAATTATTATTTTTTTGCTTATTTTTGCTAATTTTTGCTAATTTTTGCTTCGTCATAGATTCCCATTTTAGATCGCTATTACTGCACAGCTGCCGGTGATGATGGTGCTCAAACGCCATTATTCAGGTACGCCAAGGGCATAGACCCCGTTCCATCCACGGCAATTCTAGAGCTGCCTGGTACTCTCATGTCATCAATCATAACCACTATAGAAGTCAACCACACCATCGCTTTAATCGGGACATCGAATGGAGATCTACTCAAGGTAAATTATTTCTAATCGATATCAACGTGTGACTGAAGTCGTCATGGACTTGAAATCAGCAATTTTATTTCGAAACATTTTACAATACATGAACTTAAAGATGCATATAAAAAAACTTAAGTGTTAAATCCAACACATACATGAGTCCGGTCAGTGACCACACTTTCAAATTGTTATATCCAGCATTTAAATGTAAGTCCAACACTTAAACTGTTAATTCAACATTTAAAATGTTGATCAAGTTGATTCCACACTTTCAAAGTGTTACATTTGAAAAATGTTGAATTAACACTTAAATTGTTGAATTAACTGTATTAGTGTTGGATTTTACATTTAAAATGCTGGGTGTAATTGAAAAGAAGGAGGCGGTCACACCGGTGATGGGCTGAGATTGGTTTTATTTAAATGGGTACTTGGCCTGGTCTGGTCCTAGTGTAAGCCTGTGTGGTCTGTGTAGTATGTGAGGTCTGTGTAGTCTGTGAGGTCTGTGTAGTCTGTGGTCCTACAAGAGGAATAAACACAAGGGGAACTAATAAATACGTGCACATGCCTAGGAAATCCTAATCATATCATTAACAACATAAACGTATGTCACTATAATCAGCCCAGCAATATACACAACATGTTTACATAAACCCAAATATATGAAGGTAAGGGCCAAAACACTTATAAATTAACACTGGATTTACAAAAGGGTCCCTAAATATCCCCAGCGAAGAATTAACCCCATGCAAATGTGTGTAGGTATGACATGGCATGTGATTCCAATATAAATCAGTACAATAAACATTACAACCCAAATCTAACAATAAACATGATAAACGTGAAGTGAAATCCCTCCAAATATCGTATCAAGATTAACCAAAATTATACTCACTTTCAGTAATTCACGCACAGGGGGTATTTATAATTAACCTGGTGATTGGATTATAAAGTCAAATGATGATTTGGAGTCATTAACAAGGATTTTACGGACTAAGAATTATCTGGAAACAACGTGATTCGACAAGGATTTGGCAATTATAACAGTCAGTCACAAGAGGGCGCTGTTGTGCACTCCAGTGGCAAAGACGCTTTCGCACAGCCGCCCCTAAATTTGGGCACTAAATTTATGGAATAGAAAGCATCGGAGCCACTACAGTTCTCACTCAGAGTCCATTAGGGCTGGATCTTTGTCGTTTCCCTGGTCATCCTTGACACCTTCATCGGTGACTTCTGGGAGTCGTATCAGGCGGGCGACAGGGCGAGTGTAGTTCTTCTTCCTCACTCTCACGCTGGCAGTGCGCACACGACCATCTGGTCCAGGAAAGGTGTTGACGACTCGTCCGATGGGCCACTGAGCCCGGCTAAGTGCAGGATCAACGATCATGACAACATCATCAGGCTTCATCTCTGCACCGTCTCGTTGCCACTTCTGTCGTATCTGCAGAGAGGGTAGGTACAGCCCGATGAAGCGCGACCAAAAGTGATCTGCTAACACCTGGCTGTGTTTCCAGTGTCGTCGGCTGAGTAGGTCCCTTGCTGGGTAGACAACTTGTGGCAGCGCTGCATCATGTCGTCCCATCAAGAGGAGGTTCGGGGTAACTGGATCTAGGTCGGCAATGTCTGAAGAAACATAACCCAGCGGTTTGGAATTAAGAATACCCTCAATTTCTATCAGAACGGTGCGCAGGACTGGTTCGGGTACAGCCTGACTGAGGACGACTCTCAGGCCAGATTTGACAGACTTTATCTCCCTCTCCCACACGCCACCAAAGTGTGGGGCCTTCGGTGGGTTGAAGACAAACTTGACTTGTTGTTTAGAGAGCTCTTCTTTCAGTCTGGGTTCCATGGCAGAGAATGCCTCATGTAACTCTGAAGCTCCGCCCTTAAAGTTGGTACCACAGTCGGACAGTATCTCGAAGGGCTTCCCTCTTCTGGACACAAACCGTCTAACGGCCATCAGGTAGGCGTCAGCACTGAGACTTTCTAGCAGGTCAAGGTGCACCGCTCTGGTAGTCATACATTTAAAGATAATGCCCCAGCGCTTCTCGGTGCGTCTCCCTGTCTTGATTGTCATTGGCCCAAAACAGTCAACGCCAGTGGAAAAGAATGGCGGCTTGTACAGTCGCAGGCGTGCTGGTGGCAAATCTCCCATCTTTGGTACGTCAGGATTGGCTCGCCATCGTTGACATCCAAAGCATTTGCGCTGATGCTTGCGAATGGCCTCTCGTCCTCGCAGAACCCAAAACTTACGTCTCATCTCTGCAAGCACACGCTCAGGCCCGTAGTGAAGTAGTTTCTCATCATATTCTCGGATCAGAAGTTTGGTAATAGGATGTGCTGGATCCATTACGATGGGATGACGGGAATCTTTGGGGATGTCTTCCGCTTGCCGTAGACGCCCACCAACATGGATGAGACCAGTGAAATCATCATACTCTGGAGCTAACTGGAGGAGCTTGCTGGAAGATCCCTTCCAGCCTTAAGGGCAGCTAAGTCATCAGGAAAACGTCCTTGCTGAGCACGGCGGTACAGTAGCAGCTCGATGTTGGCTCGATCTTCAGCACCCAACTCAGGTGGGTCACCAGTGTCGGCCGCCCAATCACGATGCTCCTTGGTAGCCATGATGAGGTCTTCCCACGTGTCACATTTGGAAAGGTCGGGAGGATCTACAGGATCCACAGCCACGGCACCACAGAAGGTTGACTTCTTGTACTCAGAAACATCTTCTGGTGGTGTGGCCGGGTGGACAGGCCACTGGTCAGGAGGTGACAAGAGGAATGGGGGTCCGTCTCGCCATCTGGACTCTTGGGCAAGCTCCGTCAGGGTCTTGCCTCTGGTGAGGTCATCAGCCGGATTGTTCTTGGTATTGACGTAGCGCCACTGTTTGACATCAGTGAGGGTCTGGATCTCCGCGACTCGAGTGCCGACGAAGACCTTATAGCGACAGGATTCAGACTTCAGCCAGGTGAGGACAGTTGTCGAGTCGCTCCAAAGGACAACATACTTTACAGGTAAACTCAACTCTCTCTTGAGTAGCTGGCACAGCTGAGCACCAGCCAAGGCAGCCGATAGCTCCAAGCGTGGCATGGATAGCTGTCGTTTGGGGGCAACCCGGGACCTGGCCATGACGAAGCTGACATGGATATGATGGTGTTTATCTTCTGCTCGAAGGTAGGCTACAGCACCATAAGCTCTCTCTGATGCATCGCAGAAGATGTGGAGTTGGTAGCTTGATGGCTTAACATCTACCGCTAGGGGTGTGTAGCATCTATCCAACTGGATGTCGGTCAGTGCTGGTAGCTCCATTTCCCAGGCCTGCCATTGGTCTCTGATGGCACCAGGCTCTAGAACGTCGTCCCAGTTGCACTTGGTTTTCCACAAGTCTTGGACGATCACTCTGGCTCGGGTAGTGAACGGAGTGAGATAGCCGATGGGATCATACTGGCTTGCTAATATTTTGTACATGTTCCTCATGTTAAGGGACTCGTAGTGGACTGTTCGGTGGCGGTACTGCAGGTTGTCTGTGCTGCAATCCCACTGCAGTCCAAGGGTGGCCTCAAGGGAGTCAGTGTCACCGTAGGTCAACCAAAGTTCACAGCCATTGGACCGAGCATCTGGTGGGAGATCCTCAACTACCGTAGGGTCGTTACTGGCCCACTGACGTATCTCGAACCCGGCATCGGCCAGTAGGTTTCGCATCTGATGGACCAGGTGCTTGGCTTCTCTGGATGAGGGTAAGCTGTCCAAGCAGTTGTCGACGTAGAAGGACTTGTCGACCGATTCTGCTACTTCAGGATACTGCTCCTTGTGGTCGCTGGCATGTTTCCTGAATGCGAAGGTCGCACAGCACGGACTACATGTGGAGCCGAAAGGGAGGACCTGCCATTCGTGTATCTGTGGTTCTGCTTCCACCTTCAGGTTTCGCCACAGAAAGCGAAAGAGGGGCCTATCTTCTGGTAGAAGTCGCACCTGGTGGAACATCGCTTTGATGTCTCCGGAGATGGCTACGGCGTGTTGCCGGAAACGTAGAAGCACGCCGATGAGGGAAGCACCCAGTTGTGGTCCGGGAAGGAGATGCTCGTTGAGCACTTGGTTATTGTACTGAAAAGAACAATTGAAGACCAGTCGGTACTTCCCATTGTGATGGACAGTGTGGTGAGGAATGAACCAAGATTCATCAGACATTGCGGCTTCATCATCAGGTAGAACTCGCACATGACCTGAGTCGACCAGCTTTGTGATAAGCTCGTTGTGCTTTTTCGCCAGTTGTGGGTGCTTCTGTAGCCGCTTCTCTGCTCTCCTTAGTGTAGGAAGAACGGCATCTTTCGTTACCTGGAATCTGTCTCCATCCTTGGTTCTCAGGAGGGGCGTGGCATAACGTTGCACACCATCAAGGCTGACACGGGTGGTTTTAGACTCCAGCATCTTAAGAGCATACTGGTCTTGTTTGGATCGGGTGACTTCCTTATCATTGGCGTAAGGGAGCACATCTGCCTGCCATAACATCTGCACATGCTGCAGGAGGTCATTTGTAACCGGGAATGTGGATGTCTTGAAGACTCGTTGCTCCAGCTGTAGATCATGATTCCCAGTGGGTCCTTGGAGGGTCCAGCCAAGCCTTGTGTAGATAGCAACTGCTGCACCACGGGGTCCAGATCTTATTGGGCATTGGGGGATGATAAGATCTGTTTGGTCAGCTCCAAGGAGTAACATCGGCGATGCCTGGTTAATCACTGGTAGCGGCAGGTGGCGGAGATGGTTATACCGCTGCTGGAGAGCCTTTACTGGATATGTGTACACCGAGAGACACAGATTGCTGGCAGAGAAGGCTCCATTGATGGTGTACTTGATGTGGGGCTTTCCCTTGGGTGACACCTGCAGAGACATAGCCGAACCTTGGCATTCGACTATGTCATCACGGACAGTTCTAAGGAGGACCGTCTCTGGCTGGCCTTTAAGCTGTAACTTCTCGGCTGCTGTCTGAATTAGCATACTTCTCTCAGAACCGTCGTCCAGGATAGCATATGTCTCAATGGTGCCAGCGGGCCATGAAGGAGAACTGGCACAACCTTTAACATCACACCATGCGGACGGATTGGCCTGTCAACATAGACATTCAGACTTGATGTCTGCACTCTGAAGACATGACTGGTAGTCTTGTGAGCGGCATCATGAAGTACAGTTAAGTGTACTTGTTTGCAGGTGTGACATGGCTTCTTGAGGGTACACTCATCGGGCTTATGGGCACGACCGCACTTCCAACATCGTCCCTTGTCCTGGATCCAACTGACGATCTGATCAGTGTTCAGCTTCTTGAGTTGTGGACATCCACCCAGGTAGTGTTCCTTATTATCACAAAAGGGACAATAAGGCTGGGGTTTGTACTTCGGCTTTGGTACTGTCATGAGTACTGCTGTTGGGGTATCCTTCCTGGATATTCGCTGCTCCTGGTATCGCTGCGGTCTTGGGTTACTCAAAGTATGCCCGGACACTGCTCTACTGGCAAAGCTGTGTGACTGAGATTTCCTACGGAGCCAACTTGCAAACTGGGGTAGGGTGTAGGTTTGACTACAGTTTGACTTCAAGATGCCCTCCTTCAGGCAGTGCTCCATGAAACTCGTCCTGTGGCTGGGGGCAACCTTGCTGAGAAGACGGTCGACGTGCGAGCCACAACGGAGTTCAATGCCGTCAGGACCTTCCAGGGATTGTAGCATCCCCACAAGGGAGAGGACATCCAGGGAGAACTCCTCAAATGCTTCAGTATCACCATACTTGATGGCAGGGGTGGCCATTATGGCTGCGATCTCGCACTGGACGAGCTGTCGGGGTTGGCCGTACTTGTCGGTAAGAGCAGCTAGGGCCTCAGTGTAGGGCTGACGAGTGTACATGAAGGACTTGGCAAGTTTCAATGCTCTACCACCAAGTCGGTCGAGCATCACCTGGAACTTGTATTATTCTGTGAGGTGTGGATGGACGTTGATAAGGTTGTCCAAGGCCATGCGGAGTAAGGCAAATTCCTTCTCTCTTCCATCGGAGAATCTTGGCAGAGCCGGCTTGGGAATTCCATTGGACGAAGCTACAAGGAGGTCAATGGCTGTTACACCGGGTACCATCGGAGGGGAACCGGTGGGAACAGGTTGAGCTTGATGTGCTGAGTGTGGTGACATGTGACTGGTTGTCATGGGTGCATGTCCATCAGCACACAATGGTGTGGGGTGGCCACTGACTAGTGTTGTCATCGAAGGAAACTGTGACACTGCAAAGGTTGTAAGACTTGGGATGGCTCGAAGAGATGTATCTGGTACGGTACGGTTCTCTACGGGAGATGTAGAGGGCACAGGTTGTGCAGAAGTACACACGGGGATTGTACCCTGGCTTGTCGTAGTAATGGTGACATCTGTCAGCGTTGTATCATCACTGATCATGGCGCTGATGGCTTCAGCTTCGACTAGCTCCTGTTGAGCCTGACGCAATCTGCGTTGACGTGACAAATTTGTAGATATGGCTTCACGCTCTCTCAAAGCCTGACGCTCTATTTCTTCAGCCTTGAGTCGAGCTTGTCGAGCTTGGTCATCAATACGATGGAGTGCTTGGTCTGCAGCCTCTTCTTCCTCTAACTGGTGCTGCAACTCCTCAACTCAAATCTTCTTTCGAAAGGTTCGGATCTTTGCTGCGTATTTGTCACTCAGACCAGATAGGTGGGAAGCGACGGAACTATTAGACCGGTTGCTGCGATGGGAGGAGTGTTCGCTGTTGGCCATAGCCACATCACCTGTATGGCCATTGGTCGGTTGACCGAGAACGTCATCTTGTGGTTGAGACATTCTGGAGGTTGAAATGGTGATCCAAGGGTCGCTGGTTGTAGGATCCCGGGTTTCGGCACCATGAAAAGAAGGAGGCGGTCACACCGGTGATGGGCTGAGATTGGTTTTATTTAAATGGGTACTTGGCCTGGTCTGGTCCTAGTATAAGCCTGTGTGGTCTGTATAGTATGTGAGGTCTGTGTAGTCTGTGAGGTCTGTGTAGTCTGTGGTCCTACAAGAGGAATAAACACAAGGGGAACTAATAAATACGTGCACATGCCTAGGAAATCCTAATCATATCATTAACAACATAAACGTATGTCACTATAATCAGCCCAGCAATATACACAACATGTTTACATAAACCCAAATATATGAAGGTAAGGGCCAAAACACTTATAAATTAACACTGGATTTACAAAAGGGTCCCTAAATATCCCCAGCGAAGAATTAACCCCATGCAAATGTGTGTAGGTATGACATGGCATGTGATTCCAATATAAATCAGTACAATAAACATTACAACCCAAATCTAACAATAAACATGATAAACGTGAAGTGAAATCCCTCCAAATATCGTATCAAGATTAACCAAAATTATACTCACTTTCAGTAATTCACGCACAGGGGGTATTTATAATTAACCTGGTGATTGGATTATAAAGGCAAATGATGATTTGGAGTCATTAACAAGGATTTTACGGACTAAGAATTATCTGGAAACAACGTGATTCGACAAGGATTTGGCAATTATAACAGTCAGTCACAAGAGGGCGCTGTTGTGCACTCCAGTGGCAAAGACGCTTTCGCACAGTAATATTCAAAATGCTGGATTCAACACTTTGAAAGTGTGATCACTGACCGAACTTATGTAAGTGTTGAATTCAACACTTCAGTAAATAAGAGTATGTGTTGGCCGTGCCATTTTCTAGTTTCACCTCTAAAGAGATTAGATATTGTATATTGCTACACAAAATTCATTTAATTGGCTGCCAGACAAAAGCTCTTTCTTATGCACAAAATGAAACCCCAAGACAACTATCCTATTACTGTGGCGAAAGTGTTCTAAAACATGTAGGCTGGTTAGGAGACTAGCACAATTTAGGGATATTCCCCCAGTGAGCAATGTCACGGGGTGGAGCATTAGTGTACGTGACTGCGCGCAGAGATGTGATTGGCTGCGCGTCGCCCAGCATTGTTTTGTGTGCTGTGGAGACGTACACACACGTGGTTGGACGGTCAGTGTGTTGATGGCAGTTGGGAAGTCAACAGTCAGCGTCAAAAGGTAAGCACGAACTTTGTAGAGTATGTGGTTTGTGTGTGGTTTACTAGGATCGGCCTTGTGCCGTGGGTAGCGCTTACTAGGGAGCCGAGATCGCTAGGTTGTTGCTGGCGAGCTGTGTGCACTTAGCCCGGTAGCGTTTAGTTCCCCGTTGTAGCGGAGAACATAAGTAAGCCCTGCGTTGGGAGTAGCATCAGCCAAAGGTGGTTGAGCGTGCCAAGTACCGGAAGAGGTGTCGGTGTTCCTGCTGTGGTGTACACCTTTACGGTGAAAAGCGGTGAACGTGTACTGACCTTGCTTTCATACGGCTGCGTTCCCTGTGTGGCTGACTAGCGACCCCAGCAGCTGTGTAAGCCACGTTGAGCGTTTGCAGCTTAAGTTGTTACCTCAGAACCTCTATAATACACATAACGACTGTCGTAGTTTGTAAGCCTTGTAGTAAGCCAAACAGCGAGGTAGGCAGCCTTGCACATCGGGTAGTAAGCCATACAGCAAGTTTAATTAATAATAAAAGGTTTCCCCAAGTCCAAGAAGTTTAATCAGGTCATTTAATTATCAATCATTCATAAGACAATTGTTGATTCAATAAACCATATTTAAATCATTGTGGTCCGAAATCAAGTGTATTTCCACCAAAACGAACTTGCATCCATTAGCCTTGAGGCTGCTCGTTAGTCTCCGGTCCGAGGAAGTAACTGGGTTCGGGAGCAATCCGCCACATTACAATGGGGCAAAAGTAGTGTTTTCTCTTAAAACAAACATAAAATCGCAATCAGTTAGGAGGAAAACCTTATTAAATTATTATTTTGCCATGAACACTGGCTATGGACATTTACATGTACTCAATTAGTGCCATTATTCATACATCACAAATCTCCAAAAGTATTGATTTCGTGGATTTAAAGGAATCTAAGCGGAGTGTATGTCTTATTTTGTAACGAAACGGCTTACAGGAATAACGGCGCTTTAAAAAGTCAATGCCCACGTTAAATTAGTTTCAAATCTTCCTAATTAAAAAGGCAGATATAAATGTGTCATCTGTTTGTTAGGTTCATATTGAAAGTAACACTACCGGCCGACTGTATGAACGCATTAGCATTGATACCAGTCCAGTTCTGCAAGATATCAAGGTGAATGACACGACTCGCGTGCTATTTCTGTTGACAGCACAAAAGGTAACATTTCTATTTAGTCGCATTTTCTAATCTGCCTTACACAGGGATCCTCTATTAACTAGAAAGGAATATAATAAACAAGGGAGTGTTTTTGGCGACTTCCTTGATCTCTCTAAGAAACCCCAAGAACTTGGTTTGAGGGCTTTTTCTCAATCGAAGAGATGTGGGAAGTTGACTGGTAAACGTAAAAAGATGTATCCTAGCAGTAACAACATTTCTAGACATTATTTTATGTAATCAGCCAAAAGCTAATTTGACTGGCATGTGTGTTGTTCATTGCAACTATTGATTTCAAGTCAATCCATTTTCATAAGGTTTGAAAGAAAAAGACAACACCGTTTCCGTTGAAATTTCGGTCAAGATTAAGATTACCTTTTTACTGAAAAAGTACAATATGTTTTACACTATATATAGTTGGTGAAGCTTCGTGTGGAGAATTGTGGCCAATACACTACATGCGAAACGTGTATTGGGACTGATGCAGGGAATGATGGAGACCCAAATTGTGGATGGTGCACACTGGAACGAAGGTAAGTCACACGGGATGTCTCCAAAGTGTTTAAGTGAGTTGAGGGGTGTAAGACCGGTAGTCTATCACCACTCAGACGGGGTGCAACAATTAGTTCCGATGCATTAATGATGTAGGTAAATCTATAGCTTGTGCACTCTGAGATAAAAGTAATTTGTCTGAAAAGTTCCAACAGCTGGTCAGTTTAGTTGTTGATGGTGTCAGTGAAAGAAGTTCCTTTATATTTATATGATTAGTACATAGTTCACCAGCTCATATGGTTTTCCGATGTTATTTGTACGTAAAAGAACATTAGTACGATTCATCAAATTCAACGGTGACTTTGATAACGGTGTTTCTAAATTCTCAATGAAATCTAGAAAGTAAAGCATTTCATGTTTTTCCGTTTTGGTTTTTGCTTTTGATGACTGTCGACTACCAAGCTATTCTGGTCATGTGATAACATTGCATTCCTCCTTAGATGTACGAGATATTCCGACTGTCCATCATCTGATGTATCTACTCGATGGTTGGCCTACAATGCTGCTCAGTGCATTATTATTACTGATGTAGCACCCTATGATAACCTACCAATTACAGTCACTGAGCAACAGGTGAGAGAAAGATGTATTGAAATTACATTTTACTTGCATCCTTAGATTACATAATTGAAACCTGCTTTAAAATAATGTAACATTTTTTATTTATTTATCACATGAGGGCGCCATTTAAATTGAAGCAATGTGGTGCTGCCCTCGCTTGGCTAGGTATTTTGTACATGTAGCTATTGTTGTGTGGAATTCAGCAGTTGCTGCCCCGCCTCGAGTCAAGCATGTTGTACTTTTTTGGGTTAAAATTTCGCTTTTGTTTATGGTGAGTTTCCTCGTCTTTAAATTTTCCTCTTTATTTCCATGTACTAAGGAGTTACAATAGTGTATTATGTAGACAGTTTTGAGGTATATTTTTGAAGATTTTGTTGTATTTTGGACGGATATTTTTTAGGGCTGTGTGGTAGGGCCTGGGTGTGTCGGCGTGACATGGTGCCTTTGTTAGCCCAGTCTTAATTATTTTTGAATCTTGACTAAGTTTGAATTAAAAGGCAGTTCTGAAGTCACTTAAGGGTGTTTTGCAACTCCTTGACATGGGATTTAAGGGGATTGAAAATGGATGGTTGATATTTTCACAGGTTTTGCTGGTGAGAACTAGTCCGGTTAATTTTTGACTGATATTGTGTGAGTGCATGTACATGTGATTGCATGTACATCACGGTACATGAACATTAATAGCCTACCTGGCTATTAATTTTAAGAGGTTTTCCTGAATATTTCTTTTTTGGCTATTGTGGAATTTGTAATTTTGTTTGTGCATTCCTCATAAGCCAACATTTTTGGTTTATGCAAATTTGGGCGTGGCTTGGAATTTCGCTCAGATCTTTTGTTACATGGGGATTAATCCCATTCTAATTGGTTCTTGCCCGCAGCTGGGTGTTGACATGTGTAGACGAGTCAAATGTTGCACTATTGTTTTGTAACTGGTATTTTCTGGTCTGGGTGGTCGCACACCTTCAAATTGCAATTGTTAATGTTTTAAAAATGAGAAGTGAAATTTGATTTTGATTTATTTTTGCCGGCCTATAATTTGTTTCTGATTTGTATCAATTAACTTGCACCTTCATAGTAATTTAATTAAGTGTGTAAGTTTCTCTAAAAATTAAGAAAAGGAGTTTCACTCTTCTAATTTGGGATCTCATGTAATTTAACTGATTGAAACACATTATTTTTTTATTATGAAAGCGAGTTGCTAAACTGAAGAAATGAATTTATTTTTGTGACCCAATGCGTATTTAGAAACTAATAAAAAATGATCAAAAGGGAGCTTCCATCAAAGATTTTTCAACTTGTATTTTCTTGATTAAGTTCGTAAGTTTTCTGGAATCGTTTAGAGGATTATAGTCGCCACAATTCTCTTTAAAACAAAACCATGCAAATTCCGCTTTGAAGTACGAACCAATTTGTCTTGTTAAATTCAGGTGTTGTAAAATAATATAGGTTTTCGTTGCAGTAATTTATTTATTTGTTTTTTTTTGTACACTTATTTTATGCGGTGCTGTTTTCGGAACTGAAGACAACGTATCCTTTTGAAAGTGATTGTTGTTGTGACCTTCAACCTCGTTGATGATAATTTGCCATCGAAAAGAATTTTCCATTTGTGTGCGACCAACTCAATTGTGTGTTATTTCGTGTATTTACATGTATGTATCTGACTCGTGGTAAAACCAAGAAACTTGGTCTTTCCGACACTATGTCTGAAAAGGCCGAGTTACCTACACCCAGTGTGAAAAAGTCATCCTTAAAGACGAGGCTACCACCTTCATGGGCTTATAATTCTGATGAGGTGGGGCAGCAATTCACTGGGTATGCTTCTCCTTCGGAAACTAAACCTTCAGGGGCTCGTTCAAAATTGTTTGGTAGATCCACTGACATATTGTTTCATAAGGAAGATGAATTAGACCAGACAAATGTGGGTAAAAGGAGTCCTGAGAGTTCCAAAATGACAAGTTTGGGAGCAGTTGGGGAGAAGGGCGTGTCTTTTTCCAGTGATACCGACGTTCCCAAGAAGGGTGGTGCCTCTGTAACTGTTGGTCAGCAGTCAGCCAAAAAGACGAATCCTTCCGGAAAAAGTTCCGCACCCGAGAGTCAAAATAATCCGTCTAGTCCGGAGTCAGTTCATTCTAGGCCCACAAAACCTATTGCCATGCCTGATCCTTATCATGGGAAGGGGAAGGTCTCCCTGCCGAATTGGTTGATTCATTTCTATTTTGTTTCAAAAATCAACAAATGGGGGGCGGAAGAAAAGGCCCAGTACATGGCTACAAGTTTGAGAGATGAAGCCCTGACTGCTTTCACAGAAAGTTTGCCAGGAAGGTCGTCCTTGTCTGTAGATGAGATCATAGGTATTCTGCGTGAGAATTTTGATAGGCCTGACTCGATGTCAACCTATAGACAGCGTTTTCAAGCCAGGGGACGGAGACCGGGGGAATCACTCACAGTTCTGCGTCATCAACTGTTGAACCTGGCAAAGCAGGCTTATCCGCTGGCATCTGCATCGATGATAGATGATTTGACCAGGGAACAGTTCATAGTGGCTTTGGACTCCCAGCATCTTCGTAAAGAGGTCCGTCGAGGAGCACCAAAAACCTTGGAGGAAGCGTTTAAAATGGCAGAGAGGGAGGAAAAGTTCTGGAAAGAAGAAGAGGGACAACTTCCACAGCGTCGAAATGCAGGAGTTGGTCCGTCACAGGAACAAAACACTACAGAAAATCAAACGTCTTCCACCGAGAAGTCACAGTCATCTGTTCCATCTGATGGGGAAAGAATTCAACAACTTGAAACTCAGTTGCAACAACTCACTCAGTTGGTGAAGGAATTAACCATGTCTTCTTCTCGTACACCTGGGAGGAACTTTTCCAGAGGTCAATGTTGGGTATGTGGTGAGGTAGGGCATTACAGGAACCAGTGTCCATACAGAGGGCAGCAGAATGTGTCTCCTCAGAATCAGGAAAACTAGGAGGGGTTGGACCCAGGGCCGATATCCAGCCCATTGGAGGGAAAAAGGCTCATCTCAGTAGTAGTCACGCTTACTATGCTCGAGCGTCAATTTATGGGATTGATGTCAACATGCTCATTGATACCGGATCTGTGAATGAGATACCTATTCTCTGTGAGGTAGAGTTTTCACAAACCTGGTGGTTATTGCTGATTTGGATACCAAAGGAATTGTGGGTGTTGATTTTCTTCGTGCATATGATGGAGTTTGTGATTTGGGGAATGGTCGGTTCATTGTCCAGGGCAGAGAGGTTCCTGTTGTCGAGGAAAAACATGTCACTTTCTGTTGTAGGGTTGCAGTCGCGCAAACTGTGCAAATTGAACCAGAAGGTGAGATGATACTCCCAGGTCGAGTCCTGCGAAGAAATTCTGCAACAATTAAGGGAATAATTGAACCTACAAGTCGATTTCAACACACAAGGCCCGGAATTTTATTTGCCAAGTCGTATGTCATGCCAACTTCAAATTTTGTTCCATTGCGAGTGATGAATTTGAACACCGAACCAGTTGTCATCTATGATCGAACTCACATTGCTTTGATTCAACCGGCAGATGTAGTCTCGATAGAGGAAGAAAAGGGTGAAAGTGAGGCTGAGGTAGAGTTCAGAAAGGAAATGGAGTCTCTCTTGGAGCGAAGTTCAAAAGAATTAGATCATGGTCAGTCAGAGATTTTGGAAAAGTTTCTGGGAAAAAATTAAAAGTTGTTTGCTAAATCAGGAGACTTGGGTAGAACAAATCTTTTACTTACCATCAGATTGAAGTGGGCGATCAACCACCTATTAAACAGCAAGTGAGACGAGTTCCCTTTCACAAGAAACAAGAAATTCAACGACAAGTGCATGAGATGCTAGGGCAAGGAGTTATCTCTCATTCTGAATCACCTTGGAACAACCCGGTTATGTTGGTAAGGAAGAAAGATGGGTCAATGAGATTTCGTCTGGATCTATGTCGTTTGAATAATTGTGCCAAGAAAGATGCGTACCCTTTGCCAAGGATAGACGATAGTTTGATGCACTTTCAGGGTTTCGTTGATTTTCAACCATGGACTTGGCCTCCGGATACTGGCAAGTTGAAATTGATCCCAGAGATAGACCGAAGACAGCATTCTCTGCAGTTTCTGGTCATTATCATTTTAATGTGATGAGTTTTGGCTTAACTAATGCTCCAGCCACCTTGGAACGCCTCATGGAGAGGGTCCTTTAAGGATTGCAGTGGGAAATTTGCTTGGTGTATCTAGACGATATCATTGTGATGGCAGATTCTTCTGAGCTACATCTGGAAAGATTGGAAACTGTTTTTGGGCGTTTGAGGGCGGCTGGTCTAAAGTTGAAGCCAAAGAAGTGTAATTTTTTTCTGCTCAGAGGTTATGTATTTGGGACACCTTGTCACTTCTAAGGGACTATCGACTGATCCAGAAAAAGTCAAAAAGGTGAAGGATTGGCCAACTCCTCGATCTGTGAAAGATGTCCGAGCATTTCTGGGTTTGGTGGGTTATTACCGCAAGTTCATCCGACATTTCAGTGTCATAGCCTCGCCTCTCCATAAGTTAACACAGAAGGATGTGCGTTTTAGGTGGACACCTCCGCGTGAAGATGCATTTCTGAAGCTGAAAACTGCGTTGACCTCGGCCCCAGTATTGGTGTATCCTGATTTTTCCAAGGAATTTGTTCTTGACACTGATGCCAGCGGAGAAGGAAGTGGAACTGTTCTGTCTCAGCTAGTAGATGGTCAGGAATGTGTTGTAGCCTACTTTAGCAAGAAATTTAGTAAGACTGAGCGTCAGTATAGTGTCACTCGAAGGGAGTTGTTGGCGATGGTTCTCGCAGTAAAGCATTTTCGGCATTACTTGTTTGGGCGCAAGTTCCTGGTGCGAACTGATCATGGCTCACTTCGCTGGCTCATGAATTTTAAAGATGCTGAAGGGCAAATGGCTCGGTGGCTGGAGACGTTAGGAATGTTTGATTTTGTTATAGAACACCGTCCAGGTCCTAAACACGGAAACGCCGATGCTTTATCACAAATACCACACCAGGAAGGGAAGAAAGGTGAAGCAAGTCAATCTCGGTGTGCTGGAGTTTTCCTGAAAGAAGTTAGTCCAGATGAGATCAGAAAGGCACAAGGAGATGATCCTCGGTTACTTCCTTTGATTATGGGGTTAAGGGACAAGAAGAAACCAGTTTGGAGTGGTATTGCTCGGTGTGAAGTAACCACGAAGTCACTGTGGATGCAGTGGGACCAGTTAGTGCTTCATGAGGGAATTATGTACCGGCGATTTGAGCGAGTTGGATTTGGGGAGATTTTGCAGTTGGTGGTTCCCTTTACTTTGAAGAAAACTGTCCTTCAGCTGGCACATGATCATCGTTCTGCTGGACATTTGGGTCAAGCCAAAACCTTGGAAAAGATTAGACAGGGTTATTTTTTGGTCAATTTTCGGCAGGATGTAGCAGATTGGGTTCGAACTTGTGTTAAATGTCGGCGGAGAAAAGGAACCCCTCGAAAGAGGAGAGCAGCTTTGCAACCTTCAGCCGTGGGCTTTCCTCTCGAACGAGTAGCCATGGATATCATGGGTCCCTTACCTGTTTCTGAGAAAGGAAATCGCTATGTCTTAGTAATCATGGATTATTTTACAAAGTGGGCCGAGGCCTTCCCCCTACCAAATCGAGAGGCTGAGACAATTGCTCAAACATTTGTGACTCAGTTTGCGTGTAGGTACGGTATGTCTTTGCAGTTGCACACTGATAGAGGAAAGAATTTTGACTCTCGGTTGTTCAAGGCAGTGTGTCAGTTGCTTGAAATTGAGAAGACTTGGACCAGTAGTTACAGGCCCCAAAGTGATGGTTTGGTTGAAAGACTAAATCGTACTCTTGAGGACATGATTTCTAAGTATGTGCAGTATGATCAAAGGGACTTTGATCTTCCTTATGTGCTTATGGCATATCGTGCCAGCCCCCAAGAAACTACTGGGGTATCTCCTAACCTCATGATGTTTGGGAGGGAGATTAGCATTCTTCTGCATTTAGTCATGGGAAGGGTCCCGGGGTCTGAGGGAGAAGTTCCGGAGCAGCAGTATGCCCAGAAGGTTCGCGAGCGACTCGGAGTTGTTTTCGAGATCGCTCGTGAATCTTCCTTCGTCGCACAACAGCGACAAAAGCGGTATTATGATTTGAAGGTGTGCGGCCAGCCCTATAGGGTTGGAGAAAAAGTACGGGTTTTCAATCCAGCTAAGACCAAAGGTATTTCTCCTAAATTTCAAAGCCGTTGGCAGGGGCCATGTGTAATCATTAAGAAGCTTTCTGATGCAAACTATGTAATTCGTAAGCCTCGTGGAAGACAACGAACGGAAGTTGTATACTTTGACAGGATGAAGCCGTGTGAGAAGCGACTTGCAGAGAAGGATGTACCGACAGAGATGCAGGGTGTAAGGAGTGGCAATGGCGAGCGGAGTGATGGTGAGAGTGAGGCGCCAGTTTCCCGTTGCACAAATGATGATCCATCTGCACTCATCCAGCAGGGAGCTGTCCGGTACACCCAGAGCGATGTAGGAACCACTGAGGCTCGTCTTCCAGAAATTCCGACTTCAGAGAGGGCTCCACCAACACACTTAGCCGATCATGGGAACCACAATTCTCAAACGAGACCCACAATTGTTGCATCACAACCCAAGTCAAAGCATCGACGAGTAAGGCAGAAGTCTTTTAAGGAGTTGGCGGGACAAAATCAGTGCATATCTGAAACTGTTGACGCAGAATCTGATGTTACAGAAAACGATACAAAGTTGTCGCACCTTGTACCAGCCGAGTCCAAGTCTGTATTTAAGGCAGACAAGTCAGAGATAAGACCCCGCCGAACTCGCCAACGTCCTGCTCGATATCAAGACTTTGTGATGGAGTAACTTCTGACCACCAAGATTGAACTATCTCAGTTTCATTGAGACCGCGGTTTTATATACTTGATGAACATGATAGCTCCTCAACGGTCTACCCAAGTTGTCTGTGTCTATGGATCTTGATTAAGTTACCTCTGAAGGAATAAACCTCCTGTTCAGTTAAACCGACCAAAAGGATGGAACCACCCTGAACAAGAACCGTGATGGGATTTGATCTTCGAGTTTGCAGTCTTTCTTCGATGTGACACCTGGCTTGGGAATGGCCACCCCGCTTGTGTTGTCGCTTGCTTGCTGTTGTCACTTTTACACCACAGCCTTTTGGATGAACTTTCCTGAATGGATAGACATCTTTACAGCGACCTTTGAGAGAACTGCTTAAGTAGATCAGGGTTTTTTTTGAACTCCAACTTTTAGATATAGCTGTTCACTGACGACTAAAGTTTGGGTTCCTTGATAAGTTAATTTGGCTCGCCTGAAAAGTTGGAAGATAATATTTGGAGAAATGTGCATAGTTTTAGCTATGTCACGGGGGCGTGACCTTACAAGTAGAGGGGAGTATTGTAACTTTTTGATTTATTTATCACAAGAGGGCGCCATTATAATTGAAGCAATGTGGTGCTGCCCTCGCTTGGCTAGGTATTTTATACATGTAGCTATTGTTGTGTGGAATTCAGCAGTTGCTGCCCCGCCTTCAGTCAAGCATGTTGTACTTTTTGTTGGGTTAAAATTTCGCTTTTGTTTATGGTGAGTTGCCTCGTCTTTAAATTTCCTCTTTATTTCCATGTACTAAGGAGTTGCAATAGTGTATTTTGTAGACAGTGTTGAGGTATATTTTTGAAGATTTTGTTGTATTTTGGACGGATATTTTTTGGGCTGTGTGGTAGGGCCTGGGTGTGTCGGCGTGACATGATGGCCATGTTAGCCCAGTCTTAATTATTTTAGAATCTTGACTAAGTTTGGATCAAAAGGCAGTTCTGAAGTCACTTAAGGGTGTTTTGCAACTCCTTGACATGGGATTTAGGGGAATTGAAAATGGATGGTTGATATTTTCACAGGTTTTGCTGGCGAGAACTAGTCCGGTTAATTTTTGACAATTATATTATGTGAGTGCATGTTCATGTCATTGCATGTGCATCACGGTACATGAACATTAATAGCCTACCTGGCTATCAATTGTAAGAGGTTTTCCTGAATATTTCTTTTTTGGCTATTGTGGAATTTGTAATTTTGTTTGTGCATTCCTCATAAGCCAACATTTTTGGTTTATGCAAATTTGGGCGTGGCTTGGAATTTCGCTCAGATATTTTGTTACATGGGGATTAATCCCATTCTAATTGGTTCTTGCCAGCAGCTGGGTGTTGACATGTGTAGACGAGTCAAATGTTGCATTATTGTTTTGTAACGGGTATTTTCTGGTCTGGGTGGTCGCACACCTTCAAAACCGAAAGAAATGAATTTATGTTTGTGACCCAATGCGTTTTTAGAAACTTATTAATAAAAAATGATCAAAAGGGAGCTTCCATCAAAGATTTTTCAACTTGTATTTTCTTGATTAAGTTCGTAAGTTTTCTGGAATCGTTTAGAGGATTATAGTCGCCACCCTCCCCCTCGGCACGCTACAATAACACTAATACTTCAACGTGCAGATTTGTTATGGACTTATACAGATAAGCCTATAGGCCTACGTATTTTTTTGTCAATCATTTTGCCTTCTTAATTGTGATGAGTAAATATTGTATGCAATTGATTTTCTGTACTCTTATACAGAGATCTGCATATTTTGATATCAAACATCTATATTAAGTTTTGAAATTTGTGACTCTCTAAGAAAATATTTTATCGTGCGTTGGAAGGATTCAGAATGTTGTGCTTCATGTACTAACCTGTTACTCATTCTCAGTCATTTGAGCTCACTAAATGTTGTTTCAACTCCGCCCAGTGACGTAAATCTGTGCTGGCGAGTGGGGGGGTATCCTGACAACTGGAGTCATATTCTTGGAGTTCTTGGAATATAAATGAAATAAATATTAGTATTTATACTTCCACTTTTAGATCATCCTGACTGTGCAGCAGTTACCTGATCTAGGGACCGGCCAGAGTTATGCATGTCATTTTGGGTCATTCGAATTTCCAGCTACGAAGAATGGTGAAGTGCTGGAGTGTACGTCACCTCCTAGTGATGGGATACCTGCCATTCCACAAGGAGGCAAGTGCAATAAGAGATATACATAAGAAGTTATTTATAGCAAAATATATAGAGAGAGAATTTTCAAAAAGTCGACTTTGTACTTTTGTAGATTTCTAGAATGAAATGATGCTTGTGAACCAGCGTGACGTTTGTCATTCAATCGCAATATTTGGTCAATAAGTAAATAAAGAGAGGAAATGTGTTCATAGGCAATACAATATGGTACACTGATATACTTACTGTTAGAATTAATGTGATGTCTGCAATTGGTACCCACACAAATCGATTTAAAATACAAGCTTCTTTTTTGTAATGAACTGTTTCAAGTAATAAATGCAGAGATTTGTTATTGTAAATTGTTATTGCTTAGATGGTGCAGTACACATTGATTTGGGTGTCGAGTCATCTGAAACTTCGGTTCAATTCGTAGATACCGACTTCTACTTCTACGAGTGTTCAACGCACACTTCGTGAGTATTCGTGTTATATACCATGTTAATCAGTTGTATTTGAAATTCAAGTACTACGTTTGACTGATGATTTTTTTAATCTTTAAGTAATGCATTTCCCTTTGGTTGTGTACGTAGCTGTGTGTCCTGCGTTGGTAGTCGCTGGGCCTGCGATTGGTGCGTGTTTGAGAACAGATGTACTCATGAAAGCTCCACGTGCACACGTGCTAATGAAATCATCGTTCCCGGAGATAACGTGAGAACATAAGTTATAACAAGCTAAAGTCGAGTTGGGTCATTAGTTTAAGAAGGTCGTGTCGAGGCGAGTCGAGTCACGTCGCGTTACAATGTGTAGTCGAGTCGAGTCGAATCAAGTCAAGAGTCAAGTGGGACTCGAGTCTTATTAGCCTTCCTTGAGTCGAGTCATTCTGATGAGGGACTCGAGTCAAGTCCAGTCGGGTGCCCTTAGGGACTCGAGTCGAGTCGAGTCACCAAGTCGGCTCGAGTCGAGTCATTGACTCGAGTCATTACAACTCTGCATAATCGTTAATATATTAACAATTATTTTAAATAAACACAATTAGCTGGCCTAATGTTTCACTCTTAAGTCTTATTGTATGTTTCAGGTCAATCCACTCAGTTTGCAGCAGTTGAATTCATTACCCTACAGTTAATTTAGCTTAATCTCATGATTGTAAAGATCACATGCTGAATATTCAGTAACTGAGTGTTTTGCGCATTGGTTATTGAAAACCACAGAAATTGGGGGGGGGGGTAGCTCTCCCTCCTACTAAGCACACATGGCTGGATTCTTGTTTCAGGAACTAGCTCATTTTCACATGTCTGTCCGAAGCAGTTTATATTTGTAGGGGAGTTAATGATAAACATGTAGTTAGTGTTTGTTGGTTTTTACCTACAGAATCCGACCTCTTCTGCAGTCAAACGACCTGCGATTTGCCCTCAGCTGCTGAACCAGACTGCTGAAGTTCTGCTTCCTAATGACATTATGAGGAGCATCACTGTCATGACTACAAACCTGCCAGACGAAACTGAGGTTTGTTTATTAATGTCTGAAAAAACACAACAAACAAAAACAATGATAATCTGTTACTGATGTCCACGTTAACCTCCGTATATCAGAAATGTCCCCTTTCCATGCCCGACAGTAACAGTTTTTACAATTTCACTGAGTCCAGTTACCGCTTTGCTTAATTCATCCCCAATGAGAAAATACGGTTTTCCCAGTGGAATACTGCTTGATATATAGTATGCTAATTGCTTAACGCTCTTGATATTTTACCTTCTTTATGACAATGACATGAATGCAAAGTGAATTGCAAAGTTATCATTTACTGTTTGAAAACAAAATGTTTTTCGACCGTATGAAAACCTGCGGTCAGTGTAGTCGGTGCACCGACTACATTGACTACATTGTGTTATCATCTTTACAGTGCGTGTGCTTATAGATAGAGGTTAATGTTTGGTTGATAAGCTGCTCTTGAACTGTATTATATCGGTAAAACTTTATAGGATTTTCTGAATAACTGCTTTTAAAAAAATGCATCGCGTTGCCAAGTATTGAGCTTTCAAAGAAAGCTGTTTACTTTCAAAGACCAATTACTGGAGTCCATGAAAGGTACGTAAGATGGGGATACTACCGACATGTAAATTTGAGTTTTACTCTTTCCATACTCACTTTATTTTGCATAAAAATATTGGTCATCCTTTGTTTTCCATGTGCAGATTTCTAGCTATCAGTGTAGCTTAGATGTAGAGGGATCACCTCAGGCTGTTAATGCAGAACGCAACGGAGATAGGATCACATGCCAAGATAAGGCTGTAAGTTAAATTCCAACTACTTTAGCTATGTTGATGTTTTGAGCTTCAAATATTAAAAGGTGAGATTGTTTGCTTGCCTTCAACAGTACATCTACCAATCTAATGGTGAACCAGAGCTGGAAGTGGGACTGACTGTTTCATGGACTGACACAAGCGGTGTTGCGCACATCCTAGATGACATACATGGATTTAATGGTGAGAAATAAGGACCGAGTGAGGGTAATTTACGCATTAGTCAGTCTAAAATATTTTTAATAAAGAGTTTATTTCCAAAACGTGATGAACGTCAGTGCCTAGGTGTTAGAATCACACCTAGGCAACTCTTGGTAGTATCGAATTAAGAGTACAAGAAAGCGACAAATGATGTTTGTATAATATTCTTTAAAGATCAGAACCGTGCAAACATTTCCCTTTTTTTGAAACGGGAATATCGCGTTTTTGTAAATGAACTTTTCATATGCATTTCATCGTTTTGTATTGGAGGTCGTTCTTTAAATTTTCGAGAGGAAAGACATGAGATGATCTTGTATTCTGCTCATATCAAACAGTAACATTGTACAAGTGTGAAGTCCAGAAGCCAGACTGCAGCCGTTGTGTTACAGCCCGCCCAGCGCTTGGCTGTGTTTGGTGTGGTGCCATGCCGAGCGAGTCTGGTGTTTGTAAACCAGGTGAAATTTGCAGGAAAAATATGGTAACTTTGGATAACGGATTGAACTGCCCTGATCCAGTTCTGACTGAGGTAGGTAATACAACTCTACAGTTGAATACATTATTCACTTTGAAGTATCTTGAATATTCTTTATTAATATTCCAGGTGAGGCTACTTGTCAACGTGTTTGTAATAATCCACAGTTCTCATAAAGTATCAAAGAATACTGCCACATAATGAAGCACACCTTGTATATATTTGACTTGACTTTGTGACATAATGAAAAAAGGGAAACTTTGTCACGTGCAAGAAAAAAAACATTTATGACTGTGTTAGCAAAGGTGTAGGGTATATTATATAAATGGATGACTGCATATAAGCCAACAAGCTGAACAAAATTTAAAGAGCACTTACCAATGCATCGTAACTAATAATGTGTTGTATTTTAATGCATTGTTTCAACGTTACATGTACTTGTTTTTTGTGTGTTATGTTATTATTGTTTCCAAAATCACGCATTAGGTATTTCCCTTGACTGGGCCCATTGAAGGCAACACAGTCATAGATGTGATGGGAACTGATATCGGTCGGAGGGTTGAGGATGTCGTGTCAGTGGTGGTTGGCAATCAACCCTGTGATCTGGCTGGATTAAGCTCAGCCTACCAAATTGGAGCAAGGTAGGGTCAAATCATACTTCATGCAAGGACATTATACCTTGTAATTTTTTTTTTATCTGTGACTAATGTGCAGCTATTAAGTTTTTGATAACATTTTTAACCATTGGCGGCGGAACCCCCCCCCCCCCCCCACCACAACCCAGATTTACCCAAGTGCCCCTCTTGCGGACATAAATGTGCTCTTCGAGCATCAATGAGCCACCTCGAAAACAAAACTGTTACTAAAATTTCGGATTATTTGTTTTCTGTAGTCATGTCCCAAAATGGTATAGATAATTCTGATATGAACGAGGAATATGAAAACCAAGCCAAAAAAACTCGTTAAATGCGCCTTGAAAATGGGCACATAATGCGTAGTTTGCTTAGTTTGAAGAGCGCCCCTATTTTTGAAGATGGTACACCCCCCCCCCCTCCTCCGCCTATTTGATTGCTATTTGATTTTACGGAGGCTATTGTGTCCGGTGCAAAAAAAACCGTGTCGACATTTCAGCACGGATGTGCCAAAAATAAAATGCTGGATACGCTGCTGCACCGACGGAAGATGCCTTTTACTGAGCAAGTGGCCCTTTTTTTGGTAATGCCCCCACACACACACTTTGAAAATCGTTCCGCCGCTGCTGATAGGTGTTTTTCAACATTTGTAAGCAATGTCGGTATGCCTTGCTTAAAAATTGAATTTCTAGTCAAATGTATTGTTTTCCCACAAAATTCGTAATTCACAATGATGTAGTCAACAGCGAAAAGTGTGCCATGTTGTTGCTCATTGTAAAATCTAAAAGTATACATTTGGTGATTAACATGTAAACGATATTATTTAGAATTCATTCCAGAGTGGATGAGGTTGAGGAGGTTTGCTCAACCTCCTTGTCTTAATGTCACATATCACATTACGTTTCAGTGTCAGCTGCAGAACGAGAGCAGAAAATAAAGGAGCTGAGTTTGTTACGTTGACAGTCACGGGTGCAGATGGTACAATGCAACAGAGCACAGGAACAATCAACTTTAGATTCACAGTAAGTCACTTGTCGCCATCGTTTTCCTTACATTGATTTAGCAACTGAGGAATCTGCCTGACAGAGGAACAAGCGTCCAGGGAAAAATATTATATCTACTGTAATGAAAATGTTAAGCACGGAATGCATGAAGTTTGTAACATCATTAAGTCAGGCGGAGCAATAATTAAATATGATAATGAAGGCTGAATGAGTTGACCATATACAAATTGGCTTTTTTTTTTGAATATTTGATTTCATTCTTTAATCGACAGGATTTATAGGAAAACCCAAGGCTTTTGAGCGAATTTCATGAAATCTTAGGTCAAATTACATAAGAAACGTGAAACGTGTGGAGAATACAGGGAGAAGTATACATATAAAATACTCCAGGATTTGAAGCAGAAAATACTAAATTGCATATACTTATTCCAACGATAATAATATAATTGGAGTGAAAAATGGGTGATCGACAAACACAATTTTAGAAACTTTTTCACAAAATGGTTTTCGTTAACAGGACCCAACGATAACAGATTTCCAACCCCGCCTCGGCCCTGAAGCCGGTGGGACGGCAGTTGGTGTGAATGGTGCGGCCCTCAACACAGGACGCGATATTGAAGCGTTTATCGGCGACAATCCTTGCAACATAACAGGGTATTATGTCGCTTTCGTTGCACATCATTTTTCAAATTGTTGTGTATACGGCAAAAATCGGAGCATTGTCTATTTTTTTCCACTCGAACTCCAGAATGACATTATTTGAAGCAATCATTGGAAACTGACAAATAACAGTGTTTTGTACGATAATTATCAATTCAACATAGGTACAATCTCTCGTTCCAAACAGTGGACTCCTATCAAGCTTCAGTTTCTTAAATTTCCTTTAAAAGGTTTGCCTTTTCCACCTTTGTGGACCGGGTAAAACTGGGTTTTTGGGAGCATATTTTGGTTACTTTATTATAAATATATACTCCATCCTGTTCTGTAGAACTACACGAAATTATGCCAATATTTACCTTGATACATTGCTATACATACATTCAGTATTAAGGGGCATCAAACACGTAACACAGATGAATTTCACTTTTAAAATCTCTGCAAAAATTTAATATTGTAATTATGTGAATTGTTTTTTCCCAAATTATTTAGCCAACCAGTTGAATCCATGCTAGAATGCACAACCACTGCTGGCCGAGTTGGATATAAAGATGTTGTGAAACTCTCCTTTGATGGGGCCATGAGAACCTCATCAGATATGTACACCTACACTGAGAATCCTACCATTACTGAGGTGTCTCCTCTGAAAAGCATCGTTTCGTGAGTCTGCATGATTTTTGTCTTCATCTGTATTACCATGGGCTATATATACTTCAATGTGTATCTTTCACATTATTTGTGTCTCTATTACAGTTTGTATTGTCCAAAGATAGTTTCGGTGTTTTAAATATTTTTAAACACGAACAACAAAATGAGGTTTAAAAAGGGAATTTACATTGTTAACCCTACCATTACTAAGGCGGATCCTCTGACAAGCACCATTTCGTGAGTGTACATTTTTTTTCTGTCTTTTCTCTGTTTTACCATGGGATATAAGTTCAATTTGTATCATCCACATTAAAAGAGGATTTCCAGTGTTTTTAATCGTTTTTAATGCAAATATAACAAAATGAGGGTAAAAAGGAATTTTGGTCTAGGTATTTCTGAAATGTTATGTTTCTATTCTAAGACACGCTTTCAAGATAGCAAACTCGTAGACACATATTTTATGCTTGGCTGTTTTAAAAGCGGGCTAATACAAATAATCTTATTAGTCAAGACTACCGATAATCTGAGTAAACAGAAAAAAATATAATGCTTGATTCTAAAGTTGAAGAAAATTGTCTGCTCAGAATGTTTTTGAGTGAACCCTGCGTGCATGTCTTAGTTGTTTAAATTGATTTTATACACCAACCAGGATCTTTCAGTGTAGAACGCATTTTCATCACTTTTATCGGTGTTTCTAATTGTCAGGGGTGGTCGAATGTTGGCTGCTACTGGCACTTTGCTAAACACAAGCAGAAACCGTCAAATCTTTGTCACCTATGGAAATGGTGATCTTAAAGAGGTGAGAAATGTGTTATACCTGTTACCTTAAATGATTTTTATCTCTGTCCTACCCTGCTCAATCCCCCCTTAACATCCGATCCCTATATCCACTTGCTCCACTCTTCCAACATACAATTAGGAACTTTTTACAACTTCTTTTTTCACAGTTACCGCTGACGACTTCTTCAAATGTGAAAATGGCAAAAAGTGTACGATGTATAAAGTGTGATAGCCATTTACATCATTAAAACATTTTTGTTTTTCAGTAGAAACAAAGAGGGTGCCTTTGTCAACCGGAGCTTATGCTGAACAGAATTGTCAACTGAATAATGTGGGACTTTGTTTTGCAGGAATGTCAAGGTGGATCTGCAACGAGCATGGAGTGCCGGTCTCCTAACATAACAGACCTCAACATGAGGAATGAAAAGTTGACCTTTGGCTTCATCATGGATGGAGTCACTCAACTGTTGACCTGGTCTCAGGATAACGATGTCGACTTAGAGTACTTTGAGGATCCAGTGTATTACAAATTTGAAGGCGGCATGAAGGACAAAGAAGGAGAAACCTTGCGAATTATGGTTGGTATGCGTGTCTCATTCTATGCGCCAGTCATTTTCAGTGCTGTTTTTTTCTATCTGTAGAATATGGGGCCTGTCGGTAACGTGCACGAAGCACACTTGTTTGGTGCTTTGTTAAGTGATGTCACCTCTCATTATGTGATTTAAGATAAATTCAAGTTGATATCTCTTCCTCCTGAATCACGTGGATCTTCCAAAAATACAGTGGGCTTATTTGAGTAACTCGTGCTGAGTTACAAAACTTCATAATCTCAGATCAGTCATTGCAAAAGTAAATGTAAATGTAATTTGAAAACAAATTCAGGTTCTTTTTTTACCTCAGTCCTCACTCGGTGTGTATAGGAGTACATGTACATGAACAACGACAGAAAGTCTTACCTGGGACTTAGGTTATGACCTTTCTATTTAGAAGTAAAACAATTTGCACATTTTGTCACAACCGAAAAGATTAAACTCTTCCGAAATATACCAATCCAGATACCAATAACTTTCCTTTAAAACAATTTAGCTTAAATTACCTGTAAATGCTTTGACAGGGCGAGCGGATTGACAGCGCTATCACAGAGGGAGAAATTGTCGTGAGGATCGGCGAAGAGAGCTGTACCATTATCCTGTTCAGTGCGACAACACTCGTATGTGAATTGCCCGATGAGGCACCAGCAGCCGGTGACTACATGGGAGGAGATACCGGGAAAGGTCTGCCTGTTGTATGGGTAAGTCAGGGGCGGATCCATGTGCGAATCAGCGGGGAGTATACAGCTCAATGCAGCCTGTTAGGCGCAAGGTTATTCAATCACAATAACCATCTCTGCCCTCACAGGTACCCATTTACTCCTGGTTGGAGAGAAGCAATGAGTGGCAAAGTGCCTTGCTCAAGGGCACACGCACCGTGACCCCACCAGGACTCAAACCCACAACATGCAGCTTTACCCACCGACCCCGAATCAGTGCCCTTAACCACGAGGCCATAGCACTCAACAAATTAATTTGCCTTCATAGTATTTGGTCATTGAATTTTGGTCATTTGTATTATTCCATAGGTTTTCCACAATAACTTAAAATCTCGGTTGGGCTACTTGGTCTATCCCACGGTGCCACTTGTCGCTATACTTGTACCGAGTTTGACCATCCTACTCTCCATGGCGATACTTCTCCCTGCTACCTTCGTGTACTGCAGACAATTGCGAAGGAAGCGCACCCATGACCGAAGACTGCTGGGCAGGATAGTTGCGATTCATCTCGGTAAGTGCTGGTGGCAAGAGGTGACTTGAGTTAACTCGAATACTATACTCCTGAGTGCCAAAAAAAGAAGGTGCACAAAACTGCAGTGAAGGGAGAGTATAATCTCAGTCTACCTAGGAATATGCTCTTGCACATTAAAATCACTTGATCTCAAGACAGCGAAATGGTTAACATCCCTAAACCCTTTAAAACTTAATAGCCAATTATTCATTTTCAAACATATTTATGATAGTTTGGAAAAAAATAAACAGTGTGTAGCTGCACATCTCCGTATTCAATTATGTTCTACTTCTAAAACAAATCATCTCAAGATGGCTGCTATTGGGCAGCCGGTTTTGATGGTAAAATACATGGCAAAAGAATTCAAATGGCAACCTCATCAATTGACTGTAAATTGTAAAGTTGCAGACAGGATGAAACAAATTCCTCTTCAACAAAAATAAGTATAGAACTCTTTTGTCAAGATGAAGATTGAATTCTGATTGTTATTTTAGACAGCTTGTGAATCTTGAGTAGCATGCAATTGTCTGCCGATTTGTAAGCCTGAGAGTGGTCGTAAAGTGAACACTATATTACGTTATTTAATGTGATGCGACATTATATCTCTTTTCTTCAGAAATTGACTCCCACGTCAAAAGACGCAGGGGGTATAGATCCCAGAAACATTCGGAATCTGCTCAGCCAAAACAAAAGCGCATTGTCCTGAACAACAAGGTCAGCTTCGTTCCCGACGACATTCATATCGACTTCAGCCAACTGGAATTGGGAGAAACTCTCGGACAAGGTAGTGACTTTGTACGAGGAAACAATGAACGTTTCATGAGTTCAAAGTGTAAGCTGTTATTTTACCTGAGAAGAGAGGCCTATATAAAGTACAGGGGCTGTGTGTACAAACCATTCCAAGGCGTAAATGAAACGCATTTTCACGTTTCGCACTTTAGGAGTTTATTTAGACTCGGCCAGTCGCTAGGTCTGTCAGTAAGTCGGTAGGTCAGTTTGTCTCTGCTTTCAGGCAGGTTTTTCGGTACCAGCAAAAGACAATGAGTTTTGATGAGTATTAGGCTATCAGCTTCGGTCCAAAAATTGGGCCACCGGTATCAAATGACCGAATGGAACAATGCTCATAGCGATGTCTGGCAAGGTATGCACCTCTAGAGTTGGAAAATGTGTGACAGCTTTGCAATGTGAGCGGTGGCAGTTTTTTTGATGTTATCACTTTTATTTTTTTTTAATGGCCGCCAATATTCTTGTTACCGAACTAATTATATGTGGTAACAAGCATGTTTTGGCCGCCATTTTTTTTTCAAAAAGTGAAAGCACCCCAAAAAAGCTGCCAACCGCTGCAATGCTATTACATATTTTCCAAATGCAGGGTAGCATACCATGCCAAAAATCACAATGAGCATTATTCACCTCATTTTGATACCGACCAAACTCCCAGGCTGATGGCCTATATTAAACACTTGATCAAATGTTTCAGGTGCATTTGGGCGTGTACTGAAAGCTGTTCTACACGATACGTCCGGGGAAGATCAAATTGTGGCAGTGAAGACAGTGCAAGATTAGTGACGAGAATGTCGGCCATTTGTGAGAGATATTTGCTATGACAGTATAGATTCGAAACAGAGCATTGAAATATGATCCCTCGGTTAAAAAGGGGCCAATTTCAAAAGATTATGCATTTTCGTCTTGAGTATCTACTTGTTGCTGATTTGATTTACACCGAGAAAGAGGAACTAAAACAACATAAATGAATGTGCGTCTTGAGTAAAAAAAGACCCGAAATAGTCTTTTCATTCAAAATTGCGAATTGTGGGTTGTAAAATGTTAAATTAGACTTAAGGGATTGCATGGTAGACATGATCAATGAATGGAAGGTTTGAGGCAACACCTTTAAGAGTTGTGTGTTTAATTCTAAAAAGAACCTGTAGGTTTAACTCGACGTTTCGAACAGTATGCTCTGTTTGTCATCAATAACCTTGTAAAATGTTCTCGAACTAAAATTAATCAAAATGTTCCCCGGTGTAAGGCTTTGTCAAACGTTAGTTAGGCGTGCCAGTTATTACATGCCTTATTTTTGCTTGTACAAATGTATAGACACCTCGGACCCGAAAAATGTGGTGAAGTTTTTGGAGGAAGGCCTGGTCATGAAAACTTTCGACCATGTAAACGTGCTGGGGCTTCTGGGGTTGACCTTTGACGCAGACAAACACCCCTTGGTGGTGATACCCTTCATGGCAAACGGTGACCTCAAGACATATCTGATCAAGAAGAAACAGGTATGTAGTCAAGAGCGATCTTGACAATCAAAATGTCAATAGTAAGTAGTGGAAATTTTGATCAAAGAATAAGTGACTTTGGCATGAGTTTGGAACTCACTTAATGGTGATTTTGGTAGATTTGGTTTAGTTTGATAATTGGTAGTTTACTGATGAGAAATAATGAACAAAATGCTGTACCATTTGGTAAACAGTAGCCTATTTAATTTGTTTTGTTCTGAGTGTGGTATTTAGTTATTCATTAGAGGTTTTTCCTTTTCATTTAGACCTTGGCGACATCTCTGCTGATGAGGTTTGCCTCACATGCCGCACTCGGTATGAGTTACTTGGCTCAGCACAAGTTTGTCCACAGAGATCTTGCGGCCAGAAATTGCATGTAAGTGTATCCTCTCTTCTATGCCACTCTGTGATTTTGCACATGTCTTTATATAAGCGTTTGTATGAAAGCAAAATTTGGCTTCAGATGTTTTAGTAATCTTACGAGATATTGGTTAGCTGTTTCGTCGAAAACAATTTTAAAGCACACGAGATGTCAGGGGACATGCATTCATTGAATTTACTCAAGAGTTTCAGTGAATGGCATTCCAATTCTTAAATGAAGAGATCCGAAAGTAAGATCAACGTTTATTAACCTCTATAGGGTGGATAGTGATCTTCTGGTGAAGATAGCTGATTTTGGACTATCCCGTGACATGCACAATTCGGATTACTACACAAGCGGCGATGTCCAGGCTAAGCTGCCTATCAAATGGATGGCTCCCGAGTCCATGGAACGTCGAGTGTACAACGCCAGGACTGACGTGGTATGCAATTAAATCCATCTTTGATTGGAATGTTCCATGATGATAAGATGAAGATCTGAAGGAAAAGAAAGTGGCACACATGATTTTACGTTCCGTGGAACTATCACTTAGAGAGAATGTATGTCTGGTAATGAAACGTTAATTATTGATAATTTACATCAGACACCCTCAGCTGGAATATTTCGTGTGAAGGCGGCGATCTGAATTGATTTCTCCATAATCAACGTTTTTGGTTAGGCCTATTTACATTTGACACATGATATTTTGAAATAGTTTAATAACACTCGATTACAAAGTAGGTATTGTCAATCTTCATTAATTTTGGCGAACCTAAGTGTTATGTGGCTCATTGACAGGCAACACTGGAATGGTCTCTTAGATTGAGAAATAATTGTCTTCTTTGGTTTTCTACAGTGGTCATACGGTGTGCTCCTGTGGGAGATATTCAGTAGGGGTGCAAGACCGTATCGAGGAATACCCAACCAAGATGTGTATGATTTCTTGAAGAGTGGTCAACGCATGGATGCTCCAAAGAACTGCCCGCCAGAAATGTATGTTCAAACAGCGCTCACCATTACTAATTTACTTTTAATAATACATGTAACAAATTTAATGTCGTTTTAACTGCTGTAAAAAGCATGCAAGTTTATTTTATGCCACACTCAACTTTTTTTCGAAGGTAGAGGGGTCTTAATGCACCTATTTTACTCTCATGGGTTTTACTTAATTTTAAGTAGGAATAACACTCTTGGGGTTTCAAATATGAATTAAAAAAAGGTAGTGTCGAGTAATCAGTAATAATAAAAAAGTTTACTGTCGGGGGGTTTCAAGTAAAAATGCAAACAAAATTTGATACTGTCCAGCAAGCTTATCTAATAACTCCTGTTACTACCTGACTGACACAGCTACGGCATAATGGTACGTTGCTGGCAGGACAACCCAAAGTCACGTTGCACATTCGTCCAAGTCGCCAATGAGCTGGAAGAACTGTTGGAGGGAGACCGCGACTACGTAGCAGCTCCTAGTGCGGGTGCGGTTGGTAAGCGACCCATCGAACATCGCCAAGAACCTGGTGTCACAGACGACAGCTATCTGGTCCCGATGCAGCAGGAGACCGCCTTTGGTGCTGACGGCCCGTGTAGTGACGGAGAAACCAGCGGGAGCCATGCGACTGCTGCCCATGATCCCTTGGATTATGTTAATAAAATTGTCATTAGATAAGTGCCGTGCACATTCCCCGATAAGAAATATCCGAAAAGAAAATAGTTTGAAGAAAAAGTCTGTTTCAAGTGGCCAACATATTAAAATCTTTGCTTATCAAGATGGATACAAAGGACACACTCCTTGCTCACTTTTATTTCTAAGAAAAAAGATTTAACCTTTCAAGTTTTTTTTTTCTCCGTGGATTAGAATGAAATCGTTTACAATATAAAGAAGGTAGCAAGCTAAAATAATAGCTAAAACATGTATTTTCAGCGTCTTAAACCAATGCCAAATGCCTTTTTTTTCCGATTGACATTGTAGTTCATGGACAGTGGTATATTAATCTGAGGTATTATTGTTGTTTAATATCATTGAATGAAACGTTCGCATGCAGTTACGTAATTTGTATTACTTCATAATATTCGGATTTTCCGCAAATAAGTGCCTGATTGTTTTTTAAGAAGAAAATGCTTACATGTTATAATACTAATAATCTAAAACCGTTTAATCTAAAATACACAGTGAATTTACAGTATTGTATTGTATAACCATTGTAGCTAGGTAAATTGCAACATTTTAAAACAAGATCCTACGTTATCTGAATTTTGTAAAATATGTTCCTGTAAAAACTGTATAATAATAATAAGCCATTCATGTTTAATTACAAATGATAACTTGCCGATTGGGAAATTTCTTCACTGATTCCTGCAAGCTGCAAAAAATCATTTATATAAATATGGGTAAAGTTATCAGGAAATTAACATCTGTCGGTATCGCAATAAAACTAGAAGGAACAAACAATAGCAATGTTATTTAGTTTAACGAATTGCACATGGGTTTTTATTAAGATAAATCGTTTATTACATAAATGACATTTTATATTTGGAATACCTGTTAAGGCCTATATTCTTAGTAGACAGATGGCACGTGCATATGCAATTCTTTGCAAAATAAATATGAAGTGTAGCTCATTTTATTAAAATCATATCTTGTTTACCTTTAAAAAAAGCTTTTTTTAAGAGTCTTCCGTCGAAGGTGTTGCGAGAAATTGGCGTATTTTTTAAGAAGTTCTTTATGCAAGGTAACGGAAACTGCTCAATGGTTGCCTAGTAAACGTAGAAACACAATTTGACTTAACAGGTAAAAAAAAAAACCACCAGAAACATGGTAAATGCCCGCGAAAAAAGTATTTTGAAGATCTATATAACAATAATTGTAGTTAGCATCGAGTGCTGTATAAATGCTTATATTCGATATTCATTTGACTTGATATAATCTCGCTTTTGGATCATTTATTCATTTGATACCCAGACACGTATAATCACTTTTTAATCAGATTAGCAGAATTGCATAGAAACCGGCATATTGCTAACATAGCCAATGGTGAATTTCTGTTGAAAATGTCAAGACGAATTTTAGTTCGAATGTGTTAAATCACATGCTCACATTTCACAGACAGGTCTGTCTATCCGATGACATTCTTCTTATACTTGATGCTGAGGGTTCCATTTCGTAGATTATCGTTGGGGAACAGGGTTGATTGATTGTAACTTTTTATAATTATTGATTTATGTCCTGATTTAAATCAGTACAAATATGATTAAAACCCTAAATTCTTAGCATGATTTACAAGGAACTAAAACACATCCTGGCAAATTCCAACACCATTATGGGAAACTGCACACACATATTTCTGGCTTTGATTCTGGAGGTGTGCCAACCCAATGTAAAAGACTAAGTTTAGTAAGGGAACTGTAGGCCTACTCATTCTGACAGATTCCAACAAAACATGCCATTTGGGTTTGATGAGTTGAGGTCTGTTAGGGGTCACTTTGGTTTTGTATGCTCCACGTGCATTTTCTCAAAACAAATTGCTTCATGAAAACAGCATTTTTTAACTAAATAGGTCTGTTTATTGTGCTTTTATGGATACAGCCAGTTTCCGTACGCTATGCAATCCATTCACTTGGGATATTACTTGTAAAATAAATGATGCTTTCTGATTAGAAGCAACATTCTTGAAGTCAGTCATCATTGTTTAATGTTTATCTTGACGCTCAATAGTAATAAATTTGTCATCATTTATACAACATTTTTTGGCCCAGGCCGACCCCGAGAAAAAAAATTCTCTCACAAACAAAATTCTGAAATATATCGCGAGAAAATGTTCTGGGGTATCTAATAGGTATGTAAATTTCCCATCTTAGCAAGTCTTTGAGCGCTAATAGAGACCTAACTCACCTGTTGACTCACGGGATTTGTTACATACAGAAGCAAAAAGTCGGTTGGGGTGTATTTGGTTCTATTGCATGTTGTAGCTCTACCATGTTCAATGTCTAATACCTTCTCAATTCTAGATTCAATTACACTGAATCATATTATTTTTTTTTTTTTTGCGGAAATCGTCCAGCATGTTTCACTCGGAGTTCATTTGTTTTTGTAAGTTGGTCGGCAGTTGGTCTCGCCGCAGTATTCAGCGCAGCAAATCCAGAATGAAAAGTTAGTTTAAACGATCGCTGTTAGTAATGCCTGCATGCTAAAAAAATATCAATACAAAAGTAACAAATTCATACCATAATACTTATTTTGGCCATAAACTATCAAGCAAAAAACAATTACCAACACACCTATCATATTAAAAAATAATAATAAAATGGGGAACAAATTTTGTGTGGTCTCAGTCAAGCTTTTTTTATAATTTGTGGCGTTCAAGGGCATAACGATAATGGTGGCAATATTAAAGTGGCGTCAGAATACTGTATTTTACGTGTTTATTTTCTATTAAACGTGAACACATCACCCGATTCCCGGCAACACTCCTCCTTGTATCAGCAGTTACGTGGGACAATTATATTAGGTCGCTGCCTTTGCATCTAACTATTTATTGGTTGTTCACAATAAATACAATTCTTGCTCCACGGGTGTTTGCTTCCGAACGGATGAAGACAAGTATTTGCCCTGCTGTTGAATACACGTATCGTTAGTAGCGTCAGTTTGCTCCAGGAAACGACTTGTGGATATTCGCAGCGGGGTTAATCGTTTCCCATAAGGACGATATACATTAGCAATTTTATATACTTTGAGCTAAACAACCGTGTACCTGCAAACAGATAATGCTTTGTTAAATTGTACATTTCGATAGACTTCTATTTATGTGGCCTAAGGAGTTGAAATGTTGGGTTTGCGAGTGTACGGTCAGCCGTTCATCACGGACATGGACACTCCTCTGTTGGTTGTCTCCAGTTATTCCTGCCATGCCCACCTCTTGTCAGCCGAGTATTCAACTCCTTAGTATCGTGAGTTATCCACACACGATGGGTTTATTGCAGGACAACTATTTTTTTCTTGCATGCCCTAATTATAAAAGCAACAGAACCAAATCAAAACTGAAAGCATGGTGAGAAACTGAGAGGGCATTGCGTGTCATGACGGAGCCTTAAAATACTGAATTCTAAACGTTTCCCATAATGACGGCACCAATAAGCAACTTTAAAAAATTAATAAAAATCATTGAAAATGATATTCATTGCAATTGAAACTAATTAATGCATCCATGCCAATTGTACCATTATATTATGTGACTGGGATAAACCCTTACCTACTGCACCAGGAAACGAAAATCCTTTCCCATCATGTCGAAATACCCATGGTTCAGCCATAGTTCAACCATTATGCTCCCACTTCAAACCTTTGTTAAACTTGACACAGCCTTTTGTATAGACTTGAAATCAAGTCTGTAATGAGTGGTTTTAATCGCGTCCGCCGCGCGCGACTGCCAAGCTCTGTGCCGGGGGTACGACGTACCCAATGCTGTCCTAGTAGCGGGGACGGTACGTACATTTTCGACCCATTGCGTGTGCTCTGTGCATACTGACCATGACGCGCGGTAGTACATGACTTTTGCATGAATGGTTGTAGCGCTCACGTTGCATGAACGGCGGTGGTATGCGGATTCTGGCGCTGACGTTGCATGAACGGCGGTGGTATGCGGATTCTGGCGCTGATGACGGACATAAACCACTATAGTCGAACGACTTGTCATCAAGTCTACATTTTGTAGTGCTTCTACACAGTCAGTGTTTGCTTCATTACTTGGCACCCATAGGTAAGTATTTGCCCTGCAGTTGAATACATGTATTGTAAATAGCACAACTTTGCACCCAGAAACTACTTTTGGAAATTCGTAGCGATATTCACTTCCCATATGACGAAATACCTGAACAGTTTTATGTGCTTCAAGCTAAACAACTGTGATCTCGCCTGCATGTAGGACTGCAGGACTGCTTTGTGAAATTGTACATTCCGATAGACTTCTATTTCTATGGCATGTGGAGGTGAAACATTGCAAGTTTTAGTGTCCGAAATGTCTCAAATTCTTCAGTTGGTTGTCTCCATGCAGGGAATTTATTCCTGTCCACCTTTTTCATCCGAGTAGAATACTCCTTCGTATTGTGATTTATCCAGACAAATTATTTTGCTATCTTGTTTGCTCGCATTATAAAAAAAACCCGAACCAAAGCATAGAATCAGAGAGGGAATTGCGTGTCATGACGAAGCCTTGAAATACTGACTTCGTATACATGTAGTTCCATGAGTTGTTCAGTTTTTCAGGTTGGATAAGACATCACTTTCGGGCAATGTTATGTACCCAGCATCGGTATAAGTTACCTTAAACTGGGTTGAATTTGGTAAAAAAAAAGTCAAACTATTAGGAAGAAGTTACCCAAGAGTGTAGGCAGTTGATAATTCAACCAGCATTGCCCATCTTTTTTTTTTACAGTGTATGGAAATTTAACGATGTGAAAGACCAGGAGTACACTCTTTGTTAAGGAAGTGAATTCAGATTTAAATGGAAATCAGAACAAATATACCAGACATCTTAAGTTATCAAGGCAAAACTGACATTTCATAGAAATGCACTATAAAGGAAAATTCACTGTGAATTGGATTTTTTTTTCGGAGCAACTACATTTCTTATCAGCCTCAATTAAAAGGGATTCCCGTATTTTAATATATTGTTCGCCAAGCGAACAACTAACACTGAGAGACACCTTTAATCGAGCCATTCATTACCAACTGTTCAGGGAACTGGTAAACAGGCCTTGAGTTTCAACACCCGGAAATGAAACCCCAAAATTTTACCAGGTTTATAAACTCAGCTACGGAACCTTAACAAGTGATGTTCGTTGTTCCATGACGAAACCTTTCTATTTTCCATTTTGTAAAATATCTACATTGTGTTCCTCGTCGACATCAGATTGTTGCTGCTCTGCGTATGTGTTCATGCAGTTGTGACTGTTATCGACGTGCTGAGTGGTTGATTTAGCTAACATAATTATGAAGATCCTTCATTGGAGCACCTACCCCACGATCTTGGTCACTCACCTATTGATCATGTGCTCTTTAGACTAACCAGAGGGATTGCTTTGTTGAGGAGAATCACTTCGTACACCTGTGACTGCCTGAACGTTCTACAACAAAATTCTCCAAAACATTCATTCTTACGAACTAAATCTTTGTGAAAGGTACTGCTATATATTGTTTTGATACCAATAATATTGTAGTTAGTGTTTGGGAAGGCATGTGCGGTATATAAAACTGGGTTTCCGAAAAACTGAGTGTGGCATTGTACAGCCGCTTCCATTTCATTGGTTTTAATATCATATCATATCATTTGTGGGCACGTGTGGTCTAGCGGTGGAGCACAGGATTCGTGATCGAGAGGTTGTGGGTTCGAGCCCCACCGTGGCCATTCGTGTTGTGCCCTTGAGTAAGGCGCTTTACCTCAATTACTCCTCTCAACCCAGGTGTTAAATGGGTACCGGCATTGTTTAATGCTGGGAAGATAACAGACGCGCTGTGGAGGAGGTGTGGCGATCCCCCCAAAGCAGCATATGAGTCTGGCCCAATCGCTTCGAAGGAGAGATGGGCACTCCGTTCCTGTGTATACAGGCACGTCCCCCTTTACCTTTTTTTAATATCATAAATCGCGAATTCCGAACTAACATTACTTTAAAACGAGCAACAGCCAACTGCCTTTGAAGATATTGACGAAAATGGAGAATTTGTTTTCAAAAAGATACGAGCAGTGAAATCGCCAGTTCACCTCTTAGTTTTGCATTTTCAATAACAGGAGCTCACTAAGATTCATAACTGAAACAGTAAAATGCTATAAAATTACCTGGATGTCATATATATCGTTACTGACAATTATTTAATTTTCTCATGTTCTAGGTATTTTTCTAAAGAATTGGACGACTTTTTTTTCTTAAAGTCATATTTCGTTATGTAATAGAAATGGTTCCAATGAATCGAAGATCCGATCGCTGCATCTGGTTCTAATTTCCTAGTTCCATAACCTGAAACTAATTTGCCAAACAAACAGTTAAAAGAGATTTTTTGTTAAATCCTTTTGAAATGAGGAGAATATTCCTTTCATTGAACTGTTTCCAATACGGTATTATAATTTTTTTGTTACTGTTTTTTCTCTGTACAGACTGTGACTTTAAGCTTTGCCCTATGATCCACAACCATCTGAAACTTTGGAGGATCATGGAGTCTCACAGGAGCCGCAACCCCGTCTTGTGGATAGTTCTTCTGTCTTGGATCATCATCTGCGTACATTTGTTAACCACATCTGCTCAGTATCTCAGAGACCTGTCAGACTATGAGTTGGCCAGCTTTGACAATCCTGATGTTTTGGATGAACCCCAAAGACGTGCATCAAAGTTCAACCACTTTACCTTGAGTGACCATGGTGATGTGTTTGTTGGAGCTGTCAATTGGTTGTACAGGTTGGACAGGAGTTTGGCAGAGATGCAGAATGTTTCAACCTGTGATGACAGCAGGCCGTGGAGTGTGGCCCCCTGTCACCTTACAAATAACTACAACAAGATACTGGTAGTTGACAGTACCCGGCCGAACAGTTTGATAACCTGTGGTGGTGTGTATGATGGTATTTGTCAGTTACGACAGTTACAGGATATCAGGAACGTGATGATGGAGTCGGTTCCTAACGTTGCAGGGTTTGAGGATGCATCTACTGTTAGTCTGATTGCTCCAGGAAGAGATGGACAACAACTGCTCTATGTGGCTGTTACGTTTACCAGGGAAAATATTGGAGATCACGGAAACTTCCTAGCAATTACAAGAAGACGCCTTGACAGCAATTCCTTTTTATCAGTATCATACTTTGAGGATACGGTCTCTTACAATAACAGGGCATATGTGGGCTTTTATACCATAAAGTATGTTATGCCTTTTGAGCATTATGGATTCACATATTTCGTTGCCTCCCAGAAGGAGGATTTGAATTCTGCGCACTTTGTTTCAAAGATCAACAGAGTATGTCAGGTCGGTCTAAACCTAGACGCTTACACAGAAATTACCCTACAGTGCAGTGGATCAAATGGCAGTGCGTACAGCTTGGTGCAAGCAGCTCACTTTGGACCAGCAGGACCTGATCTAGCGGCATCATTGGGTCTCCATGCAGACGAGCAGGTGCTGTATGCTGTGTTTGCCAAGAACCAAGGAGCTCCGGGTACCAGTGATGTCCCCACCGATCACTCAGCATTGTGTGTGTACAGGATGACGGATATCTTGGATGCCTTCAAAGAAGCAGTGCGGGGATGTATTCAGGATGGAAATGCGTACTCTGTTTACTATATAGAGGGTTCTTTTTGCAGTAGTTTCGGGGTAAGTACAGAAACATAGTAAGAATGATCTTGGCATTTCTCTAATGACATTCAAAGATGAATTCCCCGTGCTATTTTCAAGTTTCACCTCGAAAAGTACATTTTTTTTTCAGTTACTGTTTTACTACCAATATAAAATGTATTCACTTTTAAATGAGACATGACGCAAAAATCAACCGACGTTTATTTATTGAATAATTTCTTCATCAATTTCAAATTATTGGCTGCCAGACAATAATTTGGCTCTGGCAGAGCGGGTTATTTGTACACAAAATTAAATTCTTTAACATACGCAAATTAAACAAACTTCACTTTTTGAAGAGCATAAGGTATGCACTATAAATTGCACGTACCACAAATCAAAAGGCGGATTATCTGTACTTTTGTGGCGTAAATCCAATCCAACGGTTTCCAACGCAACACAACACAACTGGTTTACATGCAACAGTTGCCTTACCTAAAATAAAACCGTCCAGAGTCATCCTAGTCATTGTAAGCACTACGTGCAAAATATGCTGCTATTTCACAACATAAATATTTGTCTCCCATATAGAACATCGAAGAGGAGAAATTGCAAAATAGTGTTGGCCCTTAAATGTAATTTTTAAAACAAATTATCGATTTAGTAAAGGTTGGATATAAATTGGTGAAGCTTTCCTTCTGTTGAATAACAATTAACTTGTAAACGAAGCTTTGCAAACGACGAGGAAATCTGCGCACAACAATGTAACAATTGATTTAACCCCCCCCCCATAAAAAAACACTAAAATACCCACTTTCGTTTCATCAACGGCTCTCTATAACTTCCAGGATTAGTGTTTCGTTGATAATTGCAAATTGCCCCCTTTACTTCGAGTAGAGATCTGTTTATTTGTTTTTCTTTCTACTTTCGTTATAGATTGACATTCTGGATCGCTATTTCTGCATACCCGTGACCAATGATGCTACTCAAACGCGATTATTCCAGTACGCCAAGGGCATTGACCCCGTTCCATCCACGGCAATTCTAGAGCTGCCTGGTACTCTCATGTCATCAATCATAACCACAATAGAAGTCAACCACACCATCGCTTTAATCGGAACATCGAGTGGAGATCTACTCAAGGTGATTTCTTCCTAATAGATTTAAATGTATGACTGAAGTCGTCATAGAAACTAAGCTCGACTTGACCACAGCAATTTTCATTTGAATCTTTTTACACCACTTAAAAGCGCACCTAGAATTTGGCTGGTGGGGGGCTAAATAAAAATTCAAAAAAAAAATGCCCAAACTTTTTGGCCGCAGAAAAAAAATGGAATTTTTTTAATCGGGGGGGGGGGGGGGACTATTTTGATGTTTGTGGCGCCACTCACACCCCTATTAATACTACCCGAAAATAGGCCACATTATCACCAAGGTCAAATCGTGGGATTAAAAACAAATAATTATCAACCCCCCAAAAAATGACCAACTCTTTGGGCGGGCTCAAGCCTCCCAAACCCCCCCCCCCCCCTTTGGTGCGCCACTGCCACTTAAACTTAAAGATGTGTTTCGTGCCATTTTCGAGGTTCAA